>NC_048595.1:302394765-303698515 GCF_003668045.3 Cricetulus griseus | reverse complement strand
ATCACAGAAGGTCGGCAGCCCAGACCCTGTCATTAAATATAGAAGCCTGTCTTCACTGTTTTTGTCCAAACAGGCTCTATGTATTTTGGAAATTTCCACCACACTTCCTTCTGAGTTGCTCCTTTTCTCAGGATACTAAGAGGAGTGTTTCACAAGAGCGAATGTGGTCAGGGAGCCAGTGAAGTGCTACTTGTACATTTCCTTATCTGAGCATTTCATAGGGCTAATGCTTCTCTGTTGCATCTATATGTCTCTGAACATTTTCTCCTTAACCACCTCATTCTGTTTTCTGTTTGAAACCTTTAGACTGTTTCTGTTCTGAAAGTCTGTCTATCCTGGGTGACAGTAACTAATGCAAGTGCATGCCCAGGTTGTAATCACAGTTGCGACAAGATGTTAAACTCTGTCTTCTTTTTCTTCTTCTTCTTCTTCTTCTTCTTCTTCTTCTTCTTCTTCTTCTTCTTCTTCTTCTTCTTCTTCTTCTTTTTCTTTTTGTAAAAATTGAGGTAAAAACTACAATTGCTTACTTTAGACTGACTAGAATGCATAACCTCTCATGATCATACCTTACTTGAGTTCCAGTATGAGTGCAATAATACTGTGGATTATTTGAAATGATTCACATTCAAGTTCCTGTTACTTTTATTGGTGGGTCACCATGTAGGAATGTGCATGAGTGCTTGCACAGGTGAGCATCAGGTGTGCTTGTTTTGGATTATTTAGTATATGAGACAATGGATCTAGTACTGAAAATTTTTTATTATTTTTATATTTTAAAATTTAGTAAGCTGATGTTGAAACCATAGCAAAAGCAGAGATATTTTGAAATGCAATAGGAAAAGCTGGTTGCCATAAATTAGTAGTTTGAACAATCTCTGAATCTTTGAATGTTTAAGGGAGTTTGTTGTAAAAATGATGATTTCTCTGGCTTCCCTATAATAGTGTATAGTAACTTATACTAGCTGGAATAAATATGTGTCCTTTGTTACCCCAAAGAGCTAAGTGTGTTCAGGTTATAAAGGTAACACAGAAAAGAGCAAGTCTGTGTGGAAGTTATTTGGCCTTTTAAAATATAGTTTAATATGAGATTACATTTTAGATGTTGAAGATAAAAACTAGTATCAAAATTGAAATGCTTTTCACTGGAAAGTTCATTTGGTGATCAACTTGAATTTCTGTTTCAATATGTATTCTTTGACCTTTTGGAATAGTGTAGAGATGGTCAGGACTTGTACTTTATACTAACTCCTTACTTGCCTGAGCAGTAAAACTTCTGTATTGAAATTCTCTTGCAGAAAATATAGTGGACATAAATAGCGGCTTTCCAGCCAGAATCATACTGATCACTGTTAACATAAACTCTTTACAGACTTAGATCTCCTTTTCTATCTCAAAGCAGATTGAGAGAAAGAAAGTGAAATGTCACTAGACACAGGCACAGCAATAGCAAATCTTAACGGAGAACCAAGCATAGAAAGAAAAAGTAAGAAAGTGAGGTACAGACATGTGATATAGCAGAAGATATCCACAGTAATGTCATGGCAGAAAAGGTTATTTACCTTGTAAAACTTACCTTTGTAGAGGTGGGGACATACACATTTTAGAAACTAGTAGGAATGTTTAAATTAAGTCTTTTTACTAGTTCATGTACACAACGAATATATATTGTGAAAATTCATGTCTGGACATAGATTGCTAAAGTAGTGTTTCTGTGTTAGAATTCAAGGATATGTTTAGTCATTCGTTGAAAAGATGACCTTCATTCCTCTGTGTCATAAGGTTTATGGCCTTTCTAGACTTAATCCTAAGAGGTTTTATTATATAAATAAATGTCATTGTTGGTAGTTTGCAATACATTAAAACAGCAACAGCATAATAATTTACATATGGGGCATCTAGAAAAAAAACAATAAAGAGATAAAATAAACACACACTGATACTATGGTCACTATGATAATTATGACATAATATAGGTAAAATCCTATTAAAATAATTCAACAGGAAAGCATAGCTTCTGAAGAGAGAATTTAGGGACTGTGTAGATATAGTTAAAGTCAGGATTTTGATGTTTCCTTGATAGAAGTTACTATATAAATAATATTATGTGATATATGGTTCATTGTATTCTTTCCAGATGATAACTGCCCTCTATAGATCTAATGTTGTTCTTATAAAGTGAGAAAGGAGCTAAAACTGATCTAAGGAAAGCTTCAGGGGCTCATGGCACTACAATTTGATCCTGTGACATCTTTTCCTGTCAAACCTTTGCATTTGGAAAACTGCAGAGTACTCCTGCAAACAAAATATCCCATCTGTTCTCAGGGCCAATGGAGAGCAAAGATAGTTGTGAGAAGGATGCACACAAGGCTGCCTTCATTTCTCTTCCCTCAGGTCTGGATTGTCACTAGTCAAAGGGTTAAAAAAAGCTTGATTTGAACTAATACATTTCTGCTTCCTGACAGAGAATTTGTTTAATGTGAATGGCACCAGTATAGCAAAATGACCTGTGTTGTAGAATAATTTGGGTAGCCTACAAAGGGTATCATGAGGAGAATGTACCAGTGATCCTACATCTAATTGAGTCTTCAATTTGGTCATTTTTGTGGACACTTCACAGTGTCAAAATACTAATCTGGTGGACTGTAAAGAAATTGGCCAAAGGTTTTCCTAGAGAAAACTAATGCTGTCATTCCATGTTATCCAGTTTGTGCTTGAATTCAATGCCAGAGAGCATGCCATTTTTATGGTTTTGAAAAGGCAACTGCCTAGTAAACTACCTTCCCAGTTTGACCCCATCTTTAGGTTTTTATTGCCTGAACTGGCACCAAAGAAACTTCTTGAAAATAACACACTCCTTGTCCATTGAGAGGTTAATGACACTTAAAAAAATTAGTTTGTGACTGTGACCTAAATTATGCCAGTAGCCATAAAGTCATGGTTTTCTTTAAATTCAAGTATGACCCACATGGTTTACACTACTACACTGACCCTGTAATACTGTTGATGAGCACAAGCGTGCTTGTGCGCATGCGCACGCGCGCACGCACGCACGCACGCACGCACACACACACACACACACACACACAGGACATTAAATGACTTGATAAAAAGAAACAGTATTTTTCAGACTCCCATGTTAAAGAAAGGGCTCATGAAAGAGATGTAAGTGAACTTTAAGCCAAACATTTGTTTGGCTTTGCTGCAGCAGGCTGCAGGAATGTAAACTTTTTTTTTTTTTCAATGACTTCAGCCCCTAATTTGAAAGCTAGGACTTTTCGGAGTGAGCAAGAGACTATATTTGGCCAAAAAATTCTGCTGGCTTCACTTAGCCAATCTGCACATTCAAAACAATACTTCTTTATCAAAAAAACAATAGTCTGTTTTATTCACAGCACATGTAGAAGTTGGAACATCGACCAAATTCCACTTTCTTCTCTAGCAGTGTGTCTGTAACCAGCTAATGAGCTGCAACAGAGCCTGGCCTTCATTTTCAGCAAATTAAGTTCATCCCCACAGGAATTGTGGTCTGGCTGTGGCACCAGTCCGAGGTATGGGTGGGATTTGTTTCTTCTACCAGTTGTAGGTTAGCCACATGGGTACGTGCTGTCGCACCACACAACAAAATTTTCCCTATAATAACCAGTCTAAGTAGCCCTCTACCCCACAAAAGCAGATCCCATTTAATTTACTTTGTGTTTATAGCACTCCCTCTCAAACCGCATCATTGGCACAGCCTGATATTTATACAACTTTTTATTTTAAACTATTTATTTAGAGTCAAGGCCTCAGTAGCAATCCCTGTCAAATCCACTGAGCATGCTCAACTTCAGAATAGGAGTACAAACTGGAAAGAGTGATGTGTGTCTTCAGAATTTTGTTCTCCGTTATACATATATTTACTACATGATTATTAAAGATGCAAAAGAAGTTTTCATATGGGCAGTAGAATTTGTAAGACAAACTGCTGCCAGGAAATCTAACACTCATGAATGGTGAACACTGTCTGCCTGTTGTGTTCCCACATGCTTTGACAAAAAGATTTTAAAATCAGCTTTGAAACACTGAAACTTCAATTCAGAGCTGCAAGAAGTGTTGTTGGTGACACAATGGCCACTCAAGTGTTGTAATGGACGTTTAAAGTCAAATAAGTACTTGCTAATGTACAATAGGAGAGTATTTGTAATTTTGTACCTGACTTTTGTTGTGGGGCCTTACTTCAGGCTGTTTTTCTTAATCTTTCAGTGTCTTTAACCTGTAGCATGAGGTAAATGATATGAAATTGAAACAAGTCCTCTACATATACCTTATGGCTATTAGCTTGGTGTTTTTGTGGGACTCCTAACAGTGGGAGCAGGTAAATATCTGACTTTTTCTGTCTGCTCTTGGGACACTTCTCCTTGTATTGGGTTGCCCTGTTCAGCTTCCATATGAGGGCTTTTTGCCTTGTCCGGTTAAATATATCTTATTTCTGTTTGGCTGTCCTCTCTTGGAAGCCTGGTCTTTTATGAAGAGGAATGGAGGAAGAGTGGATCTGAGGGAGAGAGCTTGGAGGAATGGAGGGAGGGAAAACTGGTCAGGATGTATTGCTTGAGAGGAGAATTTATTTTTGATAAAAAGCCTTTTATCCATATGAAATGTAATGCTGTTCATTTTTTCCACCTGTAAGAGCAGTATCACATAAATGACCTCAAACCTTCACATTCTGTCATATTCCACACTGTCGTATTGTTTTATACTATTTCATGATGTAAAAGATTGTTGAGTTAATCTTATTTATTAGCAAAGCCTCCCTCAGACCTTTGACCTTCATTTACTTTCTTTTGATGAACATCTACCTATTTTCAATATTGGGCTCATTCATTAGTGATTTAAGACCATTTTCTTTCATTTCCAAAGATGAACACAGCTTACACAGTGAAGTGTTTTTTCTAGACATGAACTGATACTTTTGTGCCTCTGTTTCCTTTAACCACTGCCCTTCTTCTGTATTCAGGAAGTCAGCCCAATTCAGGGCAGGGACAACAAAGAAGACAACGGAAGTAAGGAGTTGACTACTTTTTGGTTACTTAAGACCTGAAGCTTGAAAACAGATTTGAAAAAATAAAGTGGTGTGTCCATCTTACCCTCCTCAGTCTGGGTTTGGTAAAAAGTCATTAACTCAGAAAATGGTAGAGGGCCAGGAAAGAAGACAGTACAAATGATGGCATCTGCTCGACCAGGAGCTCAAGTGATGTAATGGTGAGACAGGGGAGGAGAGTCTGAGAGGCTGAAGGACACGTGGAGATGAGCACATAAGTTGGTAGGACATTGATGACAAGGTCAGAATGCCTTCTCCCTCATCTTCTTGGTCTCTAGTACTTTAAGTCCCAGGAAGTTATAGGCAACCTACTGGAAAGTAGGTTGAAAGGAGGCCTTACTTCTGCCATGATGTGACTGGGAACTTCAAAGAAACACACTTATTGGGGAAAAAGTAAAATGATCTATATTTTGGACATCTGTGTATGGTGGCACTAGTTTTTTGTACATCAAGATCGGAATTATGCCTTCCTCTTTGGATGCCAGTGTCATAGAATATGACACATAGTAGGTATGCAACAAAGAGTTGTTCACAGAATGAATCAATATTGTAGAATGGGCGTTTCATGCTAACTGCTCCAGATCTTTGATCTGGTTTTTCTGTTGGGTCACATTAAAAACGTCCTGACTTTCTGTTGCCTGCTGTATGCCAGCTTGGCCTGTTTACCCCTGTGGTTTCCCACATTCCCAAACAGTGCGGCATTGCTTGAAATTATGCTTCAGCATTTTCTGGAGTGTTTCTTCTGCCCACCCTTCTTGCAGTGACTCCACTTCAGTTCCCTGTATGCCAGCTGCTGCAATAGTTTGCTGTCACTAAGCCTCGACATGCGTCCACCCCAGAGGAGTTAAGTGAGACCACATCAATGCAGGGGAACTGGCTGTCTTCCAGAACTGCACTGTGGGCCATTCTATCCTGTGCTCGGTGAAGTCTATTTTCCCCATTGCCTTTCAATAGAGAAGTGGGGCTAAGATGGGGTATGGGATACAAAACAGAAACAGAAAGCCCAATGTATGCATAGAAAATTCCCCCTTTCTTCTCAGAGCATGTTCCACTTACACATTCCCTTCTGGATTGATTTCTTCCCACAGATTGCTGGTACTGACACCTGTAAACCAGATGGGTTAGCCACTGTTATACTACGATGTATAGGACAAGAGGAGGGATGATTGTGTCTCCTCCTCCAACCATTGCAAAGACATCTGCAATTGTGCATGGCTGAGCCCTTAGACTCTACTCCTTGCAGGTTGTATTTGGTATTTCTGAGATCCAAAAGGTCTCATGTACTTTAACCCTAAGCAGTTTAAATATCGACATCATTTTTAAAGACTTTGCATATAAGACTGAAACATGTAAGTATAAACTCTCCCTCTTGCTTTTGTGTTCTCCCATATAAAAGTTCATATATTTTGGTTGCAAATAACAGAAAATTCAAACTGGCTTAACAGATGTGAAAATGCCTGTTCACTTACCACTTGACAAGTAGTGTAGTGTACAGGTAGCTTCCTTCAGTAATGGAAACTTGATTCTTTTTCTCTCTCCCCTCTACCTTCCAGAGCTTTCACCAGTCACAAAATGATGGTGAACAACCTACACCTGCTTCTTATGGATCTTGTTCAAGTCCTGCAGATGCATGGTAACCACTAAGGGTCTTGCCCCCTTGAAGTCCTGAGCAAAATGATCAAAATTTTTTCTTAGAAAAAATTTCAACCTAGAAGTACACATAATTCATGTGTATTATGTAATTCCTCTTTCTTCACTTACCACTTCCCCTGTCTATTTGCCTATAGCAGATAATAAGGACAACATAACATATCAAAATGGGTCTCACGATACTGCAGTGAAGAATATACCTTGGTGACACAGACTCCAGCTGCTTGTAATTAATTACCTCCAGTTAGTCAATCAATTGTAGCTAATTAGAGCCATGATGAGAGGTTGGAGAAACTGCATTCAGTCTCTGGTATTGCTGTTTGTTAGATCTGTAATCCATGGGTATTCATTTAACCTCTCAGAAACTTAGTTTTCTTCTCAGATCTCAGAATGCCAGGCTAGATTATTGTTTCCCATAAGATGAGCTTGGTCTTCATTATTGGAATAACTTTCAGATCTACAGTAGAAAGCTTTGTCCTATGTCAGGGTCTTCCTTTATTTAAAAATCCTTTTTATGACATTCTTAGGACTGGGGTGTGACTTGATGATATAGTACTTGCTGCATATACACAGAGTTCTGGGTTCCATCCCCAGAAAGGCCCCCAATATACATCAAAATAAAAAAAATAAATTTAGGAAACATATAGGACTGAATGTATAACAACATGAAGCTACTATTAATTGAGTGCTTATTGTATACTTGGTAGTTTTCCAAGCACTTTATATATCAGAACTCAACCAGTTGTCAGAGTACTTCATTGAGGAAGATATAATACTATTGTTAGTCTCATTTTACAGGTGAGCACAGGGAGGCTATGTGACCTGATTTAAGAAGGCTTTCGAGGCTTGAAAGTCCTTGAAGGTCTTTCTGAGACTTGTGAGTGTATGGGAGTGGGCTCTTTGCCTGCCCCATTGTAGCTTCAGCACTCTGATGTCTTTTACATGGCTGGCTTGGGCTAAGGGTGTAGCTCTGCTGCTAGGGTAATTGTTTATTGTAAAGCCCTGGTTCATTCCCCAGAACGGCACAGACCTGGTATGCTGACACACACCTATAATCATACCACTTGAGGAGTAGAAGCAGGAGGATCAGAAGTGCATGGTCATGTAGCTAACCTGTGCTAT
Source organism: Cricetulus griseus (assembly GCF_003668045.3). Lineage (NCBI taxonomy): Eukaryota > Metazoa > Chordata > Mammalia > Rodentia > Cricetidae > Cricetulus > Cricetulus griseus. The sequence goes on along the minus strand of NC_048595.1, from coordinate 303,690,666 downwards.
ATGAATGAATGACTGCTAAACTATTCCAAGGATGGTGGTATTATACACTTGAAATCCCAGCACTTGAGAGGCAGAGGCAGAAAGATGGACAGATAGTTCCAGACTAGCCAGGTTCACCTAGGGTAACTGCCCCACGAAAACAGAAAACAAATAAACTAACAAATCCTCTAAACTCCAAATTTATGTTATGAATAAAGCACAGGGAAAGCTAAAAAATAAAGCTTATGATAATTTGAAGTAGACAAGACATTATGGTAGACTCTAGGAATGAGATAGACCTGGATGATTATTAGTATCAATTATAGATAAGATTAGTATAAAATGACATGGCATTTGCATCTTTTGCTGTGCATCCAGATAATGTACTTTTCTTTCTCAGTGACTGACTACCTTATTTCTATTTGATTCTTTTATCTTTTTATTTCATTTTCCTTAATTTATGCAAAGAAAATAAAATGCAGCCAGCTATTAACTTAAATTAGTAATTCATTAATTAAAATAATTGAGGCCCTTGCTTATGTTTTTTATGTATATACTTTTAATTATAGATTGTATATAAAAGACAATCTAAATATTAAAAAAATCTACATGTATTTTAAGCAGAATTTCCAGCACTTCTTTAAAGAACAGCTTTTTCCTATGGCTTAGGATACTTTATTTTTAAATATATTCTAACTGAAATAGAATCACATCACTTCTCTTCTTTTCCTCCTTCCAGCTTCTTCCATGCCCCTTCACTCTCAAATCAATAGCCTCTTTTACTTTGATTATTATTATTACATATGCATATATGTATGTGCATGTACATGCATGCATATATGTTTGTGTGTACACAAATACATGCAAATACAGCCTGCTTGGTCTGTTTTTGTTGTTTGTGTTTATATAGATTCGAGACTGAGCCCTCTGCATGGGGCAATTGCACTAATTTTCCTTCTTGCAGCAGTCTTATGTTGCCAGTCTCTGTTAAGAGTTGGAACCATACAAAAATATTTCCCCCTCCATGTTAGCACATTCATTGGTATTGCCATGGCTCCAGTCATGATACAACACTTTTTTTCCTGTTCTAGTTTCATAAAATTGAAACAAGAATGTTTAATATAAAGTCAATGACTTTAAAATTTTGAGTAAATGACCACCAAAGACAAAACCTTTTTTTTTTCCATTTGCAAAACATGAAGCTTAAAGTTAAAATTAAGCTAAAGATAGATTTATTTCAGTTTCTTCTATCATTTATCTGTTGTTCTGTTGGTTCATCCTTATTGATTCTAGTTTATTTCAAGTCTTTGATGATACAGAGTTAAGTACTTTAGGCTGTTGTAAATTTCATATGGAAGGGTCCTAAATGAGAAGGATATGGAAGCAGAAAAGTGAAGGCTTTCCAAAGCAGTTCTCCCTCTCCCTCTGCCCCCCAATCCCTGCCACCGCCACCCCCACATTATGTTCGGCTGTGTGAGTGTGGTGCACGCTCACCTGTGTGTAATACAAAAGAGGGATTTGGGTTTCTTTCCTTTCCTTTCCTTTCCTTTCCTTTCCTTTCCTTTCCTTTCCTTTCCTTTCCTTTCCTTTCCTTTCCTTTCCTTTCCTTCCTCTCCTCTCCTCTCCTCTCCTCTCCTCTCTCCTTCCTCTCCTCCTCCCCCTCCCCTCCCTCCCCTCCCTCTCCCTCCCCTCCCCTCCTCTTCTTTTTTTTTCTTCGTACTCCTTTTGAGGAAGAGTGTTTCTCTGAACCTGGAATTCACTTGTTTGTTTCGTTTCCATGTTTTGTTTTCATGGCTATACTGGCAAGTAGCAAGTTCCAGCAATTCTCCTGTCTCCACATGGTGTTGGAGTTAAAGGCATGCACAAAACACTCAGCTTATCATGTATGTGTTGGGATCTGAACACACATACATTGTGCTTGCTCAGCAAGCATTCTTAACTGCTGAACCATCTCCTGCCACAAGCAGTTTATTTTTTATTCACTCTTCTAGAAGTTTCAGGTCACAGTCTATTAGTTTCGTTTCTGAGGACAGGGTGAGGCATAATATCATGGTGGGTAGCCCTCACTTAAGAAAAACTGTTCACCTATGGCAGCTAAAGGAGCATACTTGAAGAGGGCACTCCCAATGACTTATTTCCTCTAATTAGGACAAAACACCTGAAAATTTTGCCACCCCCTCCAAAAGCTATCAGTTGGCAGCTGGTAGCCTTTGGAGGATCTAGACCCAAAGCATAAGTTTGGGCATGAACTAGTTTATAAATTGCTTTTAAATTCATCTAAACAATCTTACTTGTTCCCTCAAATAACCAGAAGGGGTGATGGTGTTGTTACACACACACACACACACACACACACACACACACACACACACACACACCTAAGAAAGAATAAGAGAAGGCAATGGTACAGATAGACATGAGACATGTACAATAATATACATGTATAAAATGTCATTATGAAATCCACTATTTTATATGCTAATTATAACATAAAGTTATACCTCTACTTTATACATGCATGGAAAAGCAAAAAGAAAATCAAGTTGACCATTTGGCTTATTAATTAACATAGCCATCACATGTAGAGGATTTGAACACAAAATATCCCCCTCTTTTGTAGCCAGATACCATGTAGTGATCTTGTAGGTGAACAAGATATATTTGGGAGGTGGATATTTTCACTGCAGAAACTTTATTCATTGTGTTGGTTATGGAACATTGACTTCATAAACACAGCAACTTAGATGTCCCTGGAAAACAGTTCGATTATTTTGTCTATAACTATTCTAGTTCTCTTATAAATTTAGAGCCCTATGCATTTTAAAATTCAATCCAATCCAGTAATTACAACCATCCTTTTAGGTAATGTTGTCTGTTTAGGAAAACATGCTTAGTCTCCCAGATTTTTCAGCCTTCTGTCCACTTCTGGGCTCTCCTTCAAGTTAGTGGCTGGTAATTTTACAGTCGTAAGAGTGGTAGGGAAGAGTTGGCATTACTGGGTGATGAGTTCTACTGATCTCTGGGTTTTGTGATGCTGTCCATTGTCTATTGGGTTGGTAGGTACTGCAGATGATATGGACACCTGTTATCATGGCTTGGTCTGCTTGCCAACAAACTAGTTTGGCTTGGGGTTACAAGAATTCAGTCTCTGCTTTATTTCACTGTAGCTCCCTGGTGGAAATCCAAATTGGGTCTCTGCTTTGGAGGTCCTTTGTTTGCCAAGTCTCAACATAGCTGCCTCCTCAGTTCTCTTTGGATTTGAGAGTGCGGTGTTATGGGAACTCCTTGTTTATATCTATGCCTCACTGAAACCAAGAGGAATCTAGGAAACCCATTGCTAATAGATGAGCACTCTTAAGCTTGTTGTATAGACAGGTCTAGCTGATTTCCTTCTGGACTCAGATGTAGAAGTTGAGTTTTCAATTCTTTTGAGACTTTCTGCACTCAACCACCAAGAAAAGGGAAAATACAATGGGAATCTAAGATGCAGTCCCATAGTGCCCAACAGACATGCTTCTCTTTCTCTGTATGGAGCCTTCCCACCAAGTTAGAACAATCACACAGCCTGGAGAGCTCATAGGCAGAAGAAACTCTACTTTCATAATGAGAGATGTATAGTTGAGTTTTCTGGGGTTAATTCCTAAAATATTAAGTAGGTTCTAAAAGCATTTAACAGATCTGTTTATTATCCCTAATGCCTTGTGTTTGAGCCAAGTGCTTATCTTTTCCTCATCTAGGGCAGTAAGATTTCTGGATTGTCCTTAAAAGAAATGTGATTTTAGGGAATGTTTTGAGATTCATTGGCTTAGTATTCACAAAATACACTTCCTGTGTAGTCCAAAGCCTGGAAATGTGCGGCTGAATGAGCAGTTTGTTCTCTATCTCCTGGTGAACTTAATATGAGAATCACTTCTTTATTTTTTGCAATACTTATTGACAATTTTGTGTCTATTTTTCATCTTTTTTATTTTAAAACAATTTCTCATTTTACATACCAATCCTAGTTTCCATTCCTTTCTCTCCTCTTCCTCTCCCCAACTCCCCTCCCCCATCCAATCCTCAGAGGGGCTAAGTGGGACCAGGATTTATCCCTAGTGTTTAAAATGGCTTTATGGGGCCCATTCTCTTTGGAGGGACACCTTGTTCAGCTTAGCTAGGATGGGTGGAGCTTGGTCCTGCCTCAAAGTGATGTGCCAGACTTTGTTGACTCCTCATGGGAATCACTTCTAATACACTTTGTCCAGCAAATAGCAAGGGTGGGAAGTGGGGTTTGCTGTGGACTAAAAGTGGATAAAAACTAGTAGAGTATCTCCGTTATTGCTTTGATTCTTAGCTGGGTTCATTCTTGTGGATCTCTGATGTGACAGAGATGATCCCCCACATAAGGCCTCACTCAGAGGGGGGGAATGGATGAGGGTGGGACAGAGGAGGAGTGGGGAGGGAGAGGAACCTGGGGTTGATATGTAAAATAAGATTGTTTCTAATTTAAATACAATACAATATAAATAGTAGAATATGTTTAATATACAGCCTGTAAAAGAGGAGAAATAATTACAGGCAAAAATCAGGCAAATACTTCCTTTTTCAATAAATAATGAATTAAGGTGATTTTTACAGTGCAGTGTTCCTCCATAGTTTAAACTGGTATTTTTCTTTGAAATTGTTTCCTAAGTGCTTTGTCAGAAAAAAAAGGATTATCAAATTTTATTTTATGAACACTATGGTGTTTCTGTTTTACATGTTAGCAAAATGAAATTGCCTCCTTTATATTTGTTTTCCAAATAGATTTCACAATTTGTAACAGGTCTTTTCAAATAGAAATAAAAATTAAACTATTATACAATGGAAAACATGTGTAGAAAATGATGCAAATTTTTAACAAAGCTTCGTATTTTCACCATGTGAGAGAATATTGCATTTATGGTATGAATGGATAATTAAAAGTACTGGGTTAGACCTTGCTTTAAAGAAAGATTTCTTATTCTAACATCGTAGTAGTATCACAAAGTCTCACGAAGTCTTGGTGTTCTTTCTCAATTCTGAGCCGAAATTTCTCCCAATTCCACAATTCATGATAAGAAGAAGTGCATATATATATATATATATATATATATATATATATCACATTCCCTAAAATAGTCTCTGAAATCATGGGCACATGTTGTCATGTTAGTGCAAAGTGTACATTTGGACTTGGAGGCTGAAGCTATGGGTTGCTTTCCGAATTGCTCCTCCTAAGGACAGTTTATAGGACACATAAAACAACCACCCCTTGCTCTCCTGTATGCACAAGACACAGTAAGTCACAAGCCTTTCTCTTTATTGTACTCTTGATTTTAACATATAGAGGAATGGATTATAAATGTGAAGGTAATGCATAGAAAACTAGAAACCCTTCTTAGTTCCGCATTCAGTGTTTACATTACATCACTCATTCATAGAAAATTTTGAGGTTGCTAACTGTTTTGAGTCATGTTTTGTGAAAGTTACAAATTCCTTTTTGTTTAGAAACCTAGAAATTCAGATGTGATGAAATATGAAATATGAAAGAGCTATTGTAGACTTTTTCTGTTTCTTTGGTGGCTTAATCACAGAAAACATTAAATGAAGTAAAACTTGAAACATAATTTTGAAACTTTCTTCATCCTGCAGACTCCTAGATGATGCTTCTCGAAGAAAGTCTGACCTGAGGAATTGGACATCATTTTGAACAGTGGGTGGAGGTGTATTTACATTATATTAAATGTGAAGGAGCAAATTTAATTTCAAAAATATACTTTGTCATAATTTCTGGACCTTTTTACTATTCTTACTTTTGGAAAACAGAATGTTATTGCTTTGTGCACACCAAAATAATGTTTTTAATGGAACATTTCTAGTAATTATCAATATAAATGATGTCCCCTATCTCTCCCTGTCTCTGAGATAGAATAAACAACTTAGTGTGTAATCACAAATGCATATCACTGCTACTTTTTTTCTAAGCACATAAAAGTATAGCCCCAAATAGCCCTGCTTTCATTGTTAATATTCCTGTGTAAAAACATTACCAACATGAAAATGAAGGTCTCCATCCTTAGGCATTGTCCTTCAAAGGCTATACTGAAACTTAGGTAACATGATTTTTAATTTGTCTCTAGAACTATGGAAAGAATCTGGCTTTGTAAAATGTACACATTAGAACATCATGTAGGAATAAATATCTCCCTCTTGGAATTCAAATTGTATCTAGTAATGCTATTTTTATGCCTCTTACTAGAAAATGAAATACCTCTAAATTTAGTGCTTTGGAATTTTATTTCCACTAAAATTTTCTTCAGATATGTGAGTACCATAGTAACAGCTCTGTGAGCTGATTCTTCATTACAATTTCCCGATAAGAGCGCCACTCAAGACAGCTCCTTTGGGATGACTGAAACTAAAAATTGATTCTGATAACATTAGAACAAATTTAATGACAAAAAAGAAAGAAAATATTAGGGAAAGCATGTATGCTACTATGAGTGCTATGGACAAATATGACTTGCTTTAAGCAAGTTTTTGTTTTATTGTTTTGTTTTAGATAAAAGCTAGAATATATTTCTCAGGTTTTCAATTTCTTGTGTTATTTCACAGACTTATAGGATTTCCCCATTCTAAAACTTAATCTTTTTAATAAGAAATGTGAATTTACTTATGGCATATATAAAGATGTTAGCATCTTTTATAATGACAATATTAAGACACTCTCATGCTAAGTAATAGGGGTGTGAAAAATAAGTTCAGGGAATCTATTTTAATGAAAAGATAATAATAAATTATTCCCAAGGAAATAATTGCATTAAAAATAAAACAAAACCATGTAATCCACAGACTGAGCTCTAGCCATCTGAGAAAGAAGCTGTCGGAATAAATCAGGTTGATAACTGATTAGCAGAGCATGTAGTCTGTCATTTTTAAATATGTGTCCAATTTCTTCACATAAATCTTACCTTTAAAATCTTCAAAGGGAAAATTTATTTTGGGCACATTGGCCACGAGTATCAGTTGACATTTATACAGTGCACAGAATTTATACTGTGGGTTAGGATGTTGGCCATAATTCCAGGCTGATAGTTTGTAAAGGGAAGATTCCATTTTGTACTGTTTATAAAATGTTACTCTGCAGTTCCATGCTCCAAGACTAACAAAGTCTATCCAAGTATACTCAAGCACTGCAGTTTAACTTACTGCATTCATTAAACTCGGCTAAGATTGTCCTAATTATATGTTATCAACAATTAAGAAATGGATCACATGCCACAGACTGGCTAAAACATTCTGTATTCTTGGCTGGTTGCCAATGGAGGTGTCACGTTCCATTCTACCTTGTCATCAGCCGCATTCCTGCTTCTGCAGAACAAGTAGCAGCTGTGCTAGACAAAATAACCTGAATTCTCACATGTACTTTCCCGGTTAGGAAAGAGCTCCCACTGAAATTCATTTCTGCTGTGAATAGTACTACACCTGAGTAAGTTTGTGCTGAAAATATATTTTATTCAAATAGATTTTTTCACTGATAGAATCTTTCATAGCTTTCAAATGCATTTGTCCCATCAAAATAATGGTCTTACTTTTCATGCTGAAATTATTACCAAATGGATTCTGTGGGTAGCTAAGCACTCTTTGCTTGTTCAGCAATGATTTTCCTATACCTCAAATTACATAACTTTATAGGTGCTCTGTTTCAAAGGAAAACAATCTTTATTGATCCAAGCAGTCAGAATTAATTGTGGATCTCTGATCTCAAAACTCCTGGCAAAATCCTTTTATTCAGAACACCCATATGCCAGACGTTCAACACTTCACAAATCCTTGTGGGAATGATGGGTTTTTCAAACACTCTGATTGTTCAATCCATTGTGGCTTCTGAAAGCAGAGGTTCAGCAAGGAGTTTGTCTGAACTGAAACAGGCTCAACTAACTTTATGAAAAGCTAGATTTGACCTGGCTTTTGCTTCAGTTGTCATCTTTGTCCATGATAAAATAAAAATGTATTTTACAAGTTGCTCTCCTTTCCCTGTGTTTGACTAAGAGACCCCGGAGCAGCAGGTGTGTGTTGCAGTGGGATCAGAGAGAGATGCTGCCGGGTGACAATGCTGAGTCAATAAACCCCAACATCCAAAGGCTATTTGTTCTTCAAATAGTTACTGTAGTAGACAATCATGGAAAGCTCGTTCTCATAGGAAGAAATGACTTTCAACTTCTCCACAGAGTTTGAATACATGAGAACATGTGTTTTTAGTTATCAACTGACTTGGATCTTGAAAGTTTTACTGTCTCATGTACACATCAAGATGGAGGTTGCATGGGCTCTTTCATTAGGGGCTATCAAAGAGACTTGAGAGACTCACACAAAGTCTCTAGTATGCATGTAACCTATTCTAGGTCACTGTGTACTGAGACTATTTCTTTCAACTCTTGCTTCATAGGAGGATACACTTGCTGCTGTTGTAACCTACAAAAATATGCCAAGATATTACTTTTCTAAAACAAATATTTTGTAATGACAATGACCTTTGATTTCATGAGGGAATCTTGTGGATTTCTTTTCTTAATAAATATCTTTAGAAATCCTGGAAAATACTATCTAGGGAGTGTCTATTCTGTAGTAGGCAACCATATCAACACCCACTGCTGAGGAAGCAGTCACAGGGTGCATTGTCTCTCACATATTTCCGCTTCTCCTGCTGTTCCTCCTCCTTTTGCCCTGTCTTCTTCCACCTTTTTTTCCCCCTTTTGGTCTTACACGCTATGTCTTCCTCTTTGCTTTTGATTTAATATGGCACACTGGACTGCTGTAAAATTCTCAATTCTGAATTATCAGTTTCTCCGGTCATTATTTAACCTAGTTATGGTATAGCAATGCATTGGTAATGGGTTTGCCAGTGTGAGTCATTACTTTTCCTGACACTTGGATCACTGTCTGTTTCCAATAGATTCTTAATGATGAAGGACACTTACTTGGCTTTCTTTTCACATAACCGGATTACTAAAGAGTGAAAGGTGTATCATTCACTCTTTTTAACATCCAGAACATTTTTCAAAAAGATATTCAACAGATTTTGGTTTTTTACAATTTTTTCTTTATTGATTGTGTCTAATCTTTTTCTTATTAAAAACAACTCCTCACCATATCTCTTTTGACCTGCAGTTGATTTTCGTATGTCTTTTCTCTCTTGAGAATAGGTTTTGCTTTTCCTTGCCAGCTTTCTTCTTTCCTTTTGTACTACTTCATATTATAACTTAAGTTCTTCTAAATTGCTGGGACATCTGCTTTCTTTGACCTCCTCTCCATTTGCTGACCACATCTCTGACTGCCCGGGATGTGGTGCCTGAAGGGCTTCAAGAGACTTGCTTCCAATGGAAACACTGGAATAACATTGTTGAGCTGTAATTTGTGATCAGAAATAAGAGAATTCTAGTAATTTCAAACAGTTGGAGACACTTTTACCATATCACTCTAAGTTCTTAAAATTCTCAATCTCAAAATCAATATCTCTCATATAAAGACTAACTGTAAATACTTGATTCTAACAATATCAGAAAGAAGCTTGTATAGACATCTGGTATACCCCTCTTTTCAAAAAGTAGTAGACTTGATCTTCCATTTTCTTAAATACTCAAAGGAAAAGATTTTTTGATACATTCCTGTTTATGGTTACATAATTTTGTTACAGCTACTGAATTATTTGAGCTAAATCCCATTTTTCCTTTACCACAACCCTTCCCAAGTACAAATACACACAAGATGAAATGTTAATAGCATATTGGGAATAGATTTTAGTATTTGTACCATTGGAAGAATATTAATTTAAATCATAAGAGTGGTTATTTTCCATTTGTTTCAAAATACAGAGGACCAGAATTAAAGTAGCCTGTTAGTGCTGAAAACACTTCTTTACCTGACTCAAGAGTCCAGTAAGTCCATTTTGTCATTTGTATTAATTTCCGTTTCATTAGCAACCTTCTCCTGCTACTACACAGTAAAAATGTTTGCAGGTAGTGAGTGTTTACTGCTTCATGGGACATGCCTGACAGCTTAGAGTAAGTGCATGGGAAATAGGGAGGCCCCTTTACACTCCGAAGCCGGTAGGACAAATCACTGAAATCCTCTTAGATAGTAAAAGGGAATGTCCTGAGCTATTCTGAAATCTCAGAAGGACTAACAAAGTTCATTCCATTTGTCATTGAAATTTGACAGTGATGTAGAACAAAACCTTTCCGCAGTGGGGACTGGCTGCACCGAAATCCGTTTGCAACAAGGAAATTAGGTCAGCAGAAATTTAGGTCAACACCTTACAGAGATGTCCGCATGCCTGAAAGAAGCCAAGAGATTGTAAACTGTTACATATAAAAGATTATTGTTTTTTATTTAATTCAAAAAGTGGTACCTTCCAAAGGTTAGTGTGATAGAAATTCAGTTATGATTCAGCAAAGACAATTGCCTTTTGCATCACTAGCATTGCTCCTGATAAATCTAAAAGCAATACTGAGGTGCTTCTAGCTGAGACTGACTGACCCAGTTTAGTGATGCAATTCAAGAAATATTTACCAAGCCTACATTTTTACAATGAGCCTATTAGATAATGAAATGTTATAAAGATTAATAAGCATTCACCTTCCACCCCCTTCCTTTGATGACTAAGAAGCTTATAAACACAGGAATAGGAGAAGACTGGGGGTAAATAAAAGTGCAAAGTCACCCACAGTCACTAATCACATAGTGAATGAACTCTTACTATGTGCCACAGGATAAGAAAACTGAGATAGAACATGTAAATCAATGTAACTGATGAATGGAGAGGAGAAAGAGATCAGGCCAGTTTGGGGTGGGCAAGAAGGAAACTTTGCTTGAAAGGGGTAGGTTAACTGAATTTAAAATGAATATAATTTCAACAGATGGTGATCTATAACAGGTCCCTGAGTGGAAGTAGTGGGAAAAAAGACACAGTTGGTACCTAGAGGCAGGAAGCAAGTAGAAACAGTTCTGCTCCAGAACTTCAGGGTGAGAAAGTGGCATATGCAAAGACAAAAAAGGCAGGCAAGACTGTATTGTATTTGGAGAATAGTACATGATCCATCTGACCATAAATATTAAGCATAGAGACAGAAGCTGAAGTATTGATATTCTTTCATTTAAAGTGTGATTATGTCCCAATATAGCTGTTGGTATGTACTGTAAGTTGACAATAAATTGAAAGTGTATTTAAGATATTAACCCACTGAGCATCCTACCTTGCTTAGCAACAGTGCCTTGTAGAGAAGAAGCTATTTTACCCCAACTGGATGAACGTTTTGCTGTTGCTGTCCAAATTCTTTAAGGAGTATCATACTGCATAAGGCTAGTCTGAAGGGGAAGTTAAAGTTCAAAGGAAACTTTCATGGTAAAACTGGAAAATTATAAATTGAATCATCAAAATTTGGGACCATCTGTAGTTAGAAAGTTTGGAATTTTATTTAGATATACCATGAATGCTGGATTTAGGGCTGTGCTAGGACTCGTGGAAGGAGCACTGGTGATTTGGAATGCTCCCTCGGTATAAATGAATAAAGCATAGAAATGTAAAGTGTTAAACCATATCTGCTGCTCCAGAATGTCTCTAGATGGAAAGGGATTTGATTGACATCTATATATTTACAATGTATTTTCTAAAAGGAACAAGGGATTTTTACTACATATTCTTTTTAAAGTAGTCTTACTGAAGTTTAATTTGATGTTTGGCCTTTATCGACAAAAACTTGAATGAGAAAGAGAAAAATTAGGTATTTTTTTATTTTCATTGGTTATGAGACCACCTTCTCACTACATACATCAGCCAGCAAAGACTGCTTTCAGCAGTGGAAATTTCATTATCACATCTAATTCTGGTTTTGGTAGCACATTAAACTTTCAAGCAGTTAATGACTCTGGTTTTCTTTCTGTTCAGCTTTACCCTTCATAAAAGCACCGGCAAGCGGAAAGAAATGACAGTAAGACTGAGTTATGAACTTTAAAAAGTTGAGAACAAGTAACTACTTGTACTGTGAAAGCTGGTCTCTCTGCTCTTGATTGACTGTCTGAAATAGGTCTTTGGTGAGTTCTGTGTACCTTGGTGATGATTATTGTAACAGACAGGCTGAGTAAATCACCAGGGTGGTTGGGGGGGGGGCTCGTAGGGAGAAATTCCTTTTAGGTTTCTATTAAATACATAGATTATCCAAACTGCCTTCATAAAATGACTCAGTTTCTAGATGTATTTCCATTATATTTTGCATATCATGATTTTGACAAAAAATAAAATAGCATTTTCTGTGAAGGACAGGTGAGTTTCCTAACTCTGCTCACATAGAAGTGCTTTGGAAATTTTAATAGAGACTTTCTGAATGAGTTTTTGATATCAAAGTAAAAAAAACAGGGGTGTATGTGTGTGTGTGTTGGAGAAAACTTGTGTACCTGTGTATGGATTACACACACACACACACACACACACACACACACACACACACACACACACGCTTTTATGTTAGTGATAGAACTTAAGCACATAATCCATGCATTGACAGAAATATTAATAAGAAGCTAACATTACTTGATGGACTGTTTCTTCTGCTAGGTATAGCTTATATTCTTCCCCTTTAGATGAAACTGAGGCTCAGAGAAGTTAAGTAATTCACAGGACAGACTTATCAAAATGAATTTTTAAAAAGCTAGGAACTAATACAATTTAGGATAGATCTCAATGTGCCCTGTTCAAGGCTGCTTTTTGGCTCTGTGATAAGAACAGCAACCCAAACAACTTGGGAAGGAAAGTTTGTTTCATCTTTGATCTTCCAGGCCCATTCATTATTGCGGGAATTCAGAGTAAGAACTTTAGGCAAAGTCTTGGGAAGGAACTGTGGAGGAATGATGCTAACTCACTTGCTCCTTCTGCCTTGTGCTCAGCCATCCTTCTTATACAATCCAGGCTCAGCTGCCCACAAGTGACACTACCCATATTGGGAAGGGTCCTCTCATGTCAATTTCCAATCAAGGCAATTCCCCACAGACATGGCCCCAGGCTATTCTGAACTAAATAAATGCTCAATACTACCCCTTCTCAGTTATTCCTGATTATATCAAATTGACAGTAAAAACTATTGAGTATATCTTGCGAAGCCCAGAACCCAAGGTTCACCTGCTCTTTTACCTTCTGCCTTCTTCGCTTCCTACAACCTGCCTATCACAGTCAAATGTTTCACAAAAGAAATACAACAAAATGAGCAAAAATTTTTTTGGCATATTTATAATGATACCACATAGCTAAAACGAAGACCAAGATAAGAAGAAATATAAGGCTAGATATCAATTTAGTAACAATGATGAATTTTTTAGCAGCAATACTCAAAAAAGATAAAGGTAACCAATTTAGTAATCTAACAACTACCCCCAAAGAATAGTATTTGAGTTTCACACAGAGTGTTTCATATGATGGCCATTGTAAGCATATGTGGTGCAGGTTTCTGATGGTCTGGTTTAATTTCTAAATAATTTTTCTAAATATTTAATTTCTAAAATAGATTTGCTATTATAATTTTATGAGTAAGTTCCTGGGGTGTGTATCCACAAACCCCAGAATGAACAAATCATTGAAAATCAGAATATGTACTCTCTCTGGAGAGCTGGTCTTCCATCTCTAATTCATTACTGTCATCTGAGGGATCTGATCTAAATACTCTGCTGAGAGAGTTTATGCTGCAGTTATGTCATGGGCACATATGCTTGGTGCCAGGATGTGTCAGCATGAGAGTGTTTTACAGAAACCTGTTTTGGGTCTTTAGCTTTGGCTGTCATCATTTGTTTATTATTCTCATTATTGTCCATGAAAAAAACTCTTGAGTACCTGCAACTGGCAACCACTTCACAGTTCTAAATTGCTTTAATTTAGACCTTTATATGTTCCAGAAATGGGATCTGTGTAATCGGGACACTTTTCATCACAGATGAATGTTTTGTTATGTTAGTTGGGGTGACTCATGGTGACCAGTCTTTAGGGAAGAGTTTGCAGGCAAAGTCTGCTATAGGAAATAGAAAATCGGGGTGCAAATCCCCTCCTATACTAGTCTGTAACTTCTGCTTCATTTGCTTGAATTGGGTGTAGTGACAGCATAGCAGAACTTAAGATAGCCTTCTTTCCTGTCTTCCTTGATGCAGATACTCTATAGGGAATCATAATTATAGAAAAATTGCTTTTCTTCTTTATTAAAGCTAATTAAATATAAAATTGCTGTTAGGAAAACCATATCCACAACGAGTTTGGCTAGCTTTGATTTTCTGTGAAAGAAATATAGTCAATTTAGCAAAATAGAAGAGGTATCAGCATAGTCTTGCATCCATTCTAAATCTAACATTCTCCTGTAAATTAGAGAGTCAGGCTCCATAAAAAACTCCAAAAAAAAAAAAAAAAAACTAGGTCAGAAATAACAAGGTGGAAATTAAAATGACTATATCAATTATTTGCTTAAGTTATTTTCTAATATTTCACACTGTAGGATCTTTTATATAAGACCCCCATTTATTCTATTCTATAAAGAAAACTATGTTTTAATATAAAAAACTATTTATAGAATCCTTTAAAAGATGATGAGTGGGAAAAATCATCTAGAAAAACAAGTAGGGGAAAATACCAGAAAACTCTCATTTAGAATGATCTCAAACTAAAATTGCCACATTGTAGATGGTCTGGTAAACAGCATCAGTATGGTAAAGAATATCATTGGGGCATTAGAATTTCTCTTCTCTCTGCCTTGGGCAATGTGCTTCTTTCAATGGTTGGTTTCCTGATGTACTTTGTATCACTGTTGTTTCCATTCTTATATCTTCTTTTCTTAAGCTTAGATTAACCTATTAATTTCAAAATCCATATCTATCACAAAGTGCTAGGAAACCAAGCCTAAGCAACCAGAGATTTGTATAAATGATATGGCCCAGGGCCCTCTGTGTGCTTAGCTGCCTTTATCTGCTCCTTAGACCTGAAACTTTCTGCCTTCCTAAATGACAAAATTGTGTTCTTTGAATGTTCTATGGCACCTTAAAATTGTTATTTACTGCTTTCTAGTGCTCACAACTCTCTTCAAGGCTTTTTAAATTTAGTTGTTCTGAGATTATGAAAATCTGTTTGGCAATGAAAATCAGGAGACAGGTTCAAAATACAGTAGAGAACTGACTAAAATCCCAGAGTCAAGTTTTGTCCCTGGTACACTAAGGTTCGTTGGTTTACAGCATCTAAAAAGTAAGTGTTAAGGCAAGTATATTTGACCAGATCTCACATTGCACAGTGGTCCTTGACCTTGTCAGTGTATTAGAGTTCTCTAGAGTCACAGAACTTATGGAATATATACATATATATATATATATATATATATATATATATATATATATATATTATTGGAATGACAGAAAGTCCAAGAATTTAGTAACTGTTCAGTCTTACAAGACTGGGTGTATTAGCTGGGTTTCAGTATATGTTGGAATCCAAAAGAAATAGGTTCCAGTACCCATAAAGGAATGGATGTATTAGCAAGGTGAGGGCAAGCAGGCAAAAAGCAAAACCTTCCATCTTCCATGTCCTTATATAGGCTTCAAGCAGAAGGTGTAGCTCAAATTAAAGGTGTGTTTTCTCACCTCAAGATTTGGACAAACGGCATGTGTCTTCTTATCCAAAAGTCCAGACTAGAAGTGGATTTGCCCACTTCCAACCAAGCAGATAACCATTCACAAGTAAGTGTGCCCTCCATTTCTGGACTGTAGTTCATTCCAGATCTAGTCAGTTTGGCAATCAAGAACAGCCACCACATCTAGTTTAAGAATGAAGTCATTTTCAGGGCATCAGGATAGGACATGATGTGCTGGTTCTTATGGTGTGGATCCAGGGAAGGAGAACAGATCCTCACTGTGCCAAGAATGAACATGTTGAGGGCAAGGGCAGGCAGGGGTTAGCATGCTGAGGGCAAGACCAGATAGAGGCAGCTTTCTGGATGAGGCAGCAACTGAGCCTTGGATCGTACATTTCAGAGGCTCCCTGGAGTGCAGAGGCCTCCTTAATGACATCCATGTTCAGGGGTCTGGATCAGTCTTGTACTGGCCTCCCTGACAGCATCTGGGGTCGATGTGCTCTCCCTTGTTCAGGCCAATTGTTCCTGTGTGTTTCTCCAACCTGGTACAGACCCCTTCGTTCTTCATTCCTCCCTCTCTTCAACTAAATTCCCGATTTCAGCTCAGTGTATATCTGTGGATGTCTGTCTCTGCTTCCATCAGCCACTGGATGAGGGCTCTAGGATGGCATAAAGAGAAGTCATCAATCTCATTTTAGGGGAAGGACTTTTAGGTTATCCTCTCCACCATTGCCTGGATTATCAGATCGTGTCATCCTTGTCGGTCTCTGGAGATCTCCCTGGTTCCAGATCTCTTCTCGGACCTATAGTGGCTCCCTCTGATATGGTATCTCTCATCCTGCTCTCTCTCCTCTATTCTTCCTCCAACTCAATATTTCTGCCCCTCCATTTCCTTTTCCTCTACTCCTCTTTTCTTGCTCTTATTGTAGCAGCTCCCTCCCCCCTACCCTCATGCTCCCAATTAGTTCAGGAGTTCATGCCACTTCCAATCCTGGGGATCATTTATCCCTTAGAGTCCATCGTGTTTCCTAGTTTCTTTGGTGAAGAGGATTATAGGCTGGTAATCCTTTGCTCTATGTCTAAAATTCATATATGAGTGAGTACATACCATGTTTGTCTTTTTGTGACTGGGTTACCTCACTCAGGATGGTTTCCTCTAGTTCCATCCATTTGCCTGTGAATTTCAAGATTCCATTGCTTTTTTCTGCTGAGTAGTACTCCATTGTATAAATGGACCACATTTTTCAATCCATTCGTCAGTTGAGGGGCATCTAGGTTGCTTCCAGGTTCTGACTATTACAAACAATGCTGCTATGAACATGGTTGAACATATGTCCTTGTTGTATGAACATGCACTATTTGGGTATATACCCAAGAGAAGAATGGCTGGATCTTGAGGTAGACTGATTCCCATTTTTCTGAGCATCCTCCATACTGATTTCCAGAGAGGTCTTACAAGTTCGCACTCCCACCAGCAACGGAGGAGTGTTCCTTTTTCTCCACTTCCTCTCCAGCATAGATTGTCATTGCTATTTTTGATTTTAGCCATTCTGACAGGTGTGAGGTGGTATCTCAGGGTTGTTTTGAGTTGCATTTCTCTGATGGCCAATGATTTTGCCCACTTTCTTAAGTGTCTTTCAGCCATTGCAGATTCCTCTATTGAGAATTCTCTATTTAGTTCTGCACCCCACTTTTTAATTTCATTGTTTGGTGTTTTGGTGGCTAGTTTCTTCAGCTCCTTATATATTTTGGAAGTCAGTCCTCTGTCAGATGTGGGATCGGTGAAGACCTTTTCCCATTCTGTGGGTAGTCGTTTTGTCCTACTGACTGTTTCCTTTGCCTTGCAGAAGCTTATCAGTTTCAGGAGGTCCCATTTATTAATTGCAGACTTCAATGTCTGTGCTACTGGCGTAATGTTCAGGAAGCGGTCTCCTGTGCCAATTTGTTTAAGGGTAATTCCCACTTTCTCTTCTAGAAGATTCAGTGTGGCTGGATTTATGGAGAGATCTTTGATCCATTTGCACTTAAGTTTTGTGCATGGTGACAGGTATGGATCTATCTGCAATTTTCTGGCATGTCCGAATCCAATTGTACCAGCACCATTGGTTGAAGATGCTATCTTTTTTCCATTGTATAGATTTAGCACCTTTGTCAAAGATAAGGTATTCGTAGGTATGTGGGTTAATATCAGGGTTTTCAATTCGATTCCATTGGTCTATCTGTCTATTTTTGTGCCAATACCAAGCTGTTTTCAGAACTATGGCTCTATAGTAGAGCTTGAAGTCGGGGATGGTGATGCCTCCAGAAGATCCTTTATTGTAAAGAGTTGTTTTGGCTATCCTGGGTTTTTTATTTTTCCATATAAAGTTGAGTATTGTTCTTTCAATGTCTGTGAAAAACTGTGTTGGGATTTTGATGGGGATTGCATTGAATCTGTAGATTGCTTTTGGTAGGATTGCTATTTTTACTATGTTAATTCTACCTATCCAAGAGCATGGGAGATTTTTCCATTTTCTGGTATCTTCTTTAATTTATTTCTTTAAAGTCTCAAAGTTCTTATTATACAGGTCTTTCACTTTTTTGGTTAGTGTTACCCCAAGATATTTTATGTTTCTTGTGGATATTGTGAAAGGTGATGTTTCCCTGATTTCTTTCTCATTGGATTTATCATCTGTATATAGTAGGGCTACTGATTTTTCTGAGTTAATTTTGTATCCTGCTACCTTGCTGAAGGTGTTTATCAGCCGTAGGAGTTCCCTGGTAGAGTTTTTCAGGTCACTGATATAGACTATCATGTCGTCTGCAAATAGTGAAAGTTTGACTTCATCCTTTCCAATTTGTAACCCTTTGATCCCCTTTTCTTGTCTTATTGCTCTAGCCAGAACTTCAAGTACAATATTGAAGAGATATGGAGAGAGTGGACAGCCTTGTCTTGTTCCTGATTTTAGTGGAAACGCTTTGAGTTTCTCTCCATTTAATTTGATGTTGGCTATTGGTTTGGTGTATATTGCGTTTATCATGTTTAGATATGTTCCTGTTATTCCTGTTCTCTCCAAGATCTTTATCATGAAGGGATGTTGGATTTTGTCAAAGGCTTTTTCAGCGTCTAGTGAGATGATCATGTGGTTTTTCTTTTTCAGTTTGTTTATATGGTGGATTACATTGATGGATTTTCGTATGTTGAACCATCCTTGCATCCCTGGGATGAAGCCTTCTTGATCATGATTTTTCTGATATGTTCTTGGATTCGGTTCACCAATATTTTATTGAGTATTTTAGCATCGATGTTCATGAGGGATATCGGTCTGTAGTTCTCTTTCTTAGTGATATCTTTGTGTGGCTTGGGTATCAAAGTGATTGTAGCCTCGTAGATAGAGTTTGGCAATATCCCATCTGCTTCTATTGTGCGGAACAGTTTGAGGAGTACTGGTATCAGCTCTTGTTTGAATTTCTGGTAGAATTCTGCAGTGAAGCCATCTGTCCTTGGGCTTTTTTTGGTTGGGAGGCTTTTGATGACTGCTTCTATTTCATTAGGGGTTATAGGTCGATTTAAACTGTTTATCTGATCTTGAATTAATTTTGGTAAGTGATATTTATCCAGAAAACTGTCCATTTCCTTTAGATTTTCCAATTTTGTGGAGTACAGGTTTTCAAAGTATGACCTGAAGATTCTCTGGATTTCCTCAGTGTCTGTTGTTATATCCACCTTTTCATTTCTGATTTTGTTAATTAGCATGCTCTCTCTCTGCCTCTTGGTTAGTTTGGCTAGAGGTTTGTCTATCTTATTGATCTTCTCAAAGAACCAACTCTTTGTTCCATTGATTCTTTGTACTGTTTTCCTAGTTTCTACTTTGTTGATTTCGGCTCTCAGGTTGATTATTTCCTGGCGCCTACTCCTCCTTGGTGTGTTTGCTTCTTTTTGCTCTAAAGATTTCAGTTGTTCTTTCAATTCTCTAATGTGATTTTCCTCCAGTTTCTTCATGTGGGCACTTAGTGCTATGAACTTTTCCCTCTTAGCACTGCTTTCAGAGTGTCCCATAAGTTTTGGTATGTTGTGTCGACATTCTCATTAAATTCTACGAAGTCTTTAATTTCTTTTTTTATTTCTTCTTTAACCCAGGAATGGTGCAATTGGGTGTTATTCATTTTCCATGAGAATGTAGGTTTTCTGGAATTTGTATTGCTGTTGAATCCTAACTTTAATGCATGGCGGTCTGATAAGATACAGGGGGTTATTTCAATTCTTTTGTAACTGTGGAGGTTTGCTTTGCTGCCATGTATGTGGTCAATTTTTGAGAAGGTTCCATGTGGTGCTGAGAAGAAGGTATATTCTTTTGTGTTTGGATGGAATGTTCTATAGATATCTGTTAAACCCAGTTGGGTCATAACTTCTGTCAGATCCTTTGTTTCTTTGTTAAGTTTCTGTCTGGTGGTCCTGTCTAGTGGTGTAAGGGGGTGTTGAAGTCTCCTACTATAAGTGTGTGTGGTTTTATGTGTGGTTTGAGCTTTAGTAATGTTTCTTTTACAAATGTGGGTGCTTTCGTATTTGGGGCATAGATGTTCAGCATTGAGACTTCATCTTGATGGACTTTTCCTGTGATGAGCATGAAATGCCCTTCTTCATTTCTTTTGATTGCTTTTAGTTTAAAGTCTAATTTGTTAGATATTAGGATTGCGACACCAGCTTGTTTCTTGAGCCCATTTGATTGGAAATTTTTTTCCTATCCTTTTACTCTGAGGTATCGCCTGTTTTTGAAATTGAGGTGTGTTTTTTGTAAACAGCAGAAGGATGGATTCTGTCTTCGTATCCATTCTGTTTGCCTATATCTTTTTATAGTTAAGTTAAGACCATTGACATTTAGGGATATTAATGTCCACTGTTCATTGGTTCTTCTTTGTTTTGGATGTATTGTTGGTCGTGTCAGTGTGTGTAGATTTCGCCCTCCTGTTTCTTTTTGTGTTTGGTAGAATTAGATTATCTATTACCAGTGTTTTTGTGAGTGTAGTTATGTTCGTTGGGTTGGAGTTTTCCTTCTAGAACCTTCTGTAGTGCTGGATTTGTGGATATGTATTGTTTAAATCTGTTTTTGTCATGGAATATCTTGTTTTCTCCATCTATAGTGATTGAAAATTTTGCTGGGTACAGTAGTCTGGGTTGACATCCATGCTCCTTTAGTGCTTGTAGGGTATCTATCCAAGTCCCTCTGGCTTTCAGAGTTTCCATTGAGAAGTCGGGTGGGTGTCATTCTGATTGGTTTGCCTTTATATGTTACTTGTCTTTTTCCTTTGCTGCTCTTAATATTTTCTCTTTATTCTGTAGATTTGGTGTTTTGATTATTATGTGTCAGGGGGACTTCTTTTTGTGGTCCAGTCTGTTTGGTGTCCTGTAAGCTTCTTGTACTTTCATAGGCATATCCTTCCGTAGGTTGGGGAAGTTTTCTTCTATGATTTTGTTGAATATGTTTTCTGTACCTTTGAGCAGTGTTTCTTCACCTTCTTCTACACCTATTATTCTTAGGTTTGGTCTTTTTACAGTGTCCCATAATTCCTGGATATTTTGTGTTAGGGATTTGTTGGACTTGAGGTTTTCTTTGGTTGATGAATGTATATCCTCTAACAAGTCTTCAAGCTGAGATTCTCTCTTTCATCTCTTGAAGTCTATTGGTTATACTCACATCTTTAGTTCCTGATCGTTTATCCAGCCTTTCCATTTCCAGCATGGCCTCATTCTGTGTTTTCTTTATTGTGTCAATATCAGCTCTCATGCTTTGAACTGTTTCAAGAACTTCTTTCACTTGTTTGGATGTTTTTCCTTGGGTTTCTTTAGATTCTTTAAGAGATTTGTTTATTTCTTGAATTTTTTTGTTTGTCTTTTCTTCCATTTCATGTAATTTTTGTTTGCTTTTTCTTCTATTTCTTTAAGGAATTTTCCTGTTTCCTCTTTAAAGGTCTCTATCATCTTGCTGAAATAATTTTTGAGGTCCATCTCATCTTCATGCTCTGTGTTGGGCTTTTCAGATCTTGCTGGAGTGGAGTCCCTAGATTCTGGTGGTGTCATATTGGTCTTTCTGTTGTTGAGTGAAATCTTATTCTGTCTTCTTCCCGTATCTTCTTTTAGTGGGTGCAGGTGGGGTCTCTCTATCTCCTCTTGTGACCCAGTGGTGTGTGGGGGCCAGGAATTCAATGTCCACACTCTGGATGGTCTTGCCTCTCCTGGTAGTCTCCTCACTCATTGTGGATCGGTTGGCGGAAGGAGATGGAAGAGTGGGGTGTCTCCAGATTCAGGGAGCTCCTCCTTGTCTGTGCGTGTCTACCCCAAGCAGGTGGGCACAGGCCCGGGGTGGTCGAGGTGAGTGATGGTTTGGGTGGGGATTGGATAAGGGCAGAGGCTCACTCATCTCGTTCCTGGGTCGGTCGTCAGAAAGCGCAAATAATTTTTAAAACAGGAATTTCCCGGGGAATGTACTTTTACACACCAAGCCTCAGATTTGGTTCTACCTTCACATCTAGAATTTCGGGTCTTCTTGAAATCATGAGTAGAAGAATCAAATGATGTTACATCTGGTGAATCTCTGCTTTGTACATTTGCTGTTGTGCTACATTTGAACTGTGGGAGACACTAATGAATCATTAGCTATATACTTCTGTATCAAAGTATATCAGGAAGGGTTGCAACTAACATCCGCCAAGCAAGGAAAGCATGCAGTTCTAGACTGGTATGTTATTTACTAAATGTCACGCTGTGCTTCAGGATCCGTCTAGATTTCTTCTCATAGTAATAATTGGTAAAATTCTGAGTAAATTCTGAGAAGGAAAAGTGGCCAATGTGTACACATGCTAGGTGAGATGCCCCTATGGGAACCAGGCTTCCAAGCCCACCACATTCTAACTCGACACTAAATTGGATTCTGCTGTCAAGGCAGAAAGAGTAAATTAAAATCAGGTAGGCAATGGATCATCACTGCTACAAGTCTTACAGCAAAGAAATCCAGCCCAGAACTTCATACAAAACACCCAAAAGCCCATGTCAAAAAGACAATGCATAAAGGAAAGTGAGACTCTTACCTAGCTATAATATGCTGTGACAGTCTCTTACCTATTTATTGTCTGACATCATTTGAACGAGTATGAGATAGCTAAATAAAACCAAGAACAGCCGTTAGGAGGAGGTTCTACTCTCAAACCTGCTGTGTTATGACCTGTAGTAAATTTATCTGCATTTCAGACTGACTATATTAGTAAGTTGTAATCCTCCTCTAAGCTGCAAAGCATTCTGTTCAAAGAGATTGTACTCTATGATATTTAGCACTGATGGACTAAAAGCAGTCACAAGTAAAATGTGGCAATGGTAGTTCTGAGAGTCTTCCTGACTGTGACATTTCATGCATCATCATTACAGAGACAGAACCCTAATTGTTCTAAGAAACCATATGGTTCCACTTAGAATATATCTAGTCACTTCTGTAGCTGTATATGAAGCAGACATTCAAAACATTGTCCTTTTTTGATTCATCGAATGTTATTATTTCCTTATTATTATTTATTTGGGTGAGTGTTTTGTTTCTCACACTCTTTTCAAAATACAGAAATGGTGTGAGACTCCTAGGAAATTCTCTGAAGTTTACAATTTTAAGTTTTACATTTTTCTCCAAATGCCTTTGGCTTACAATGTGGATGTTTTGCTTTTTAAAAACTTACCTAATACTTAAATCACCTCCACCACACCAGTCATAGACCATGGTGGTAGTAATAATGTTTTGCTTCAAAAGTCATAACAGGAAATCAGTGAAACATCAAATACAATTTAAATGACACCAGAGTAGAGAGATGCTCACGACCAGGCAGCTAGATTGGGCACTAGATGGGTGGTTGAACCTGACCAGACTCCCAGCAGTAGGACAACCACATAACAGACAAGGCATATCAAAGTTATTAAGAAACCAGTTTTGTTTTATTTAATTCTAAAGAAATCATTGAATTTCCAGTCAGTTCTATCAAGAGGTAGGAAAGGTGCTGAGGACATAAGAATATGAGGACATAAGTTCCTTGGCGGGGGGGCTTGAACCTAAAGCAGTACTTACAAACTCAGTACTTTTTTTTTTTTTTAGCACACCAGATAAAGTCAATAAACTGATTTTTAATTTTGGTATAATGTACATAAAAATGAAAAAACATTAAAAATAAAAGCTTGGTGCCCTTAGCTAATTCTTAATATTCTGAGAAGTTTAGTCTTATAAAAATTTCTCACTTTAAATTTACTAGTTAAATCAAGACTTAATGAAATATTTCCTTTTTCTGAAATTGCAAGTTTTGGAGTTAATCATATGTTAAACATTTCAAAGTTTTCAAAATTGATTTGGAAACTAAAATCACTGCAATTTTATGGCTATTTACATAAGAAAGCATATTAAAAAAGTTTGGCTTTTCATCATTGAATAAAAGCCCAGTACGCTTGTTTGGTTATTCAGTCTATTATTTGCATTGTCTGGCACTCATATCAATTTATATATTTTAGCTATCCATTTTTGAGATTTTATTTATTATTATTTCATGCATGTGAATGTTTCCCTCAATGTATGTCTGTGTACCATGTGCATGTAGTGTCTGCAGATGCTAGAAGAAGGTATCAAATCCCTGTTACTAGAGTTGTACTCAGTTGTGAGGCACTATGTGGGTGCTAGGAATTGAACCCTGGTCCTCTGGAAGAGCAGTC
Organism: Cricetulus griseus; assembly: GCF_003668045.3. Lineage (NCBI taxonomy): Eukaryota > Metazoa > Chordata > Mammalia > Rodentia > Cricetidae > Cricetulus > Cricetulus griseus. The sequence goes on along the minus strand of NC_048595.1, from coordinate 303,666,324 downwards.
ATTGTCCTTAACCACTGAGATATCTCTGGAGCTTCTAGTCATTCATTTTTGAAATAGAGATAGAAGGATCTGGGAAGATAGCTCAGTAGGTAAAATGCAAACTCAAGGTTATTTGTTATAGATATTCAGCACTCACACACACACACACACACTCACTCTCTCTTTCACACACACACACACACACACACACACACACACACAAGCCATCTATAGTCATAGTGCTGCTGGAAGAGAAAGAGGATCCCAGGGGCTTGTTGCCCATGTAGTCTAACTGAATTAGTGAGCTCTAGGTTCAGTGATAGAACCTGTTTAAAAAAAATGGAGAGGGACGTTGGTGGCGCACGCCTTTAATCCCAGCACTCGGGAGGCAGAGGCAGGCAGATCTCTGTGAGTTAGAGGCCAGCCTGGTCTCCGGAGGGAGTTCCAGGATAGGCTCCAAAGCTACACAGAGAAACCCTGTCTCGGAAAAAAACAAACAAAAAAAAAATGGAGAGAACACTTGACATTGACCTTTGGCCTCCATATGGTTGTATACATATGTTCATACGCATGTGCATACATATACAACATTTAAATGAAATATTTCTTTAACATGTACAAAGAATAAAGATCAAAAGATATTCATTACTTTGTTGTTAGAAACAGTTCTATTAACTAGGTTGGACCTTCCTTTCTATTTGCAGAAACCTGAAGTGTAATGTTGTGACATACTACGAAGAGGTAAGTACTTAAAATATACTTATAAAAGTATTTTTCTCTGTAAGAAAGAATGACAAAGGACTGTATAACATTGTTTCCAAAACTGTGTAGCTACCTGTGAATTTTCTAGAGATTAGCAAACCAGATGAAAACACCATGAAACCACAATTCTGTTCAGCACACTCACCACAGCATAGTCTCTGCTTCTCTTGTCCTACCTTCTTGTGCTCGGAGGGTTGCTTGTCAATGAACACAGCCCCGGGGAAGGATATGAATGGCTTTCTTTGTTTCTTTAGCACCAATTTCCCAGTAAGCAGACAATTGGGTATTTGGACAGCACAGTTTTTTTTCCTCTCATTTCTTTGCTTTCTAAAAAATTACTTTTATTAGTTGTTCGAGAATATTGAATAATACATTTTGAACTGTTTCTCCTGTTCATCCCTTTCCCTACTCACCTAAATCTGTGTCCATGCTTTAAAAAGTTGATCATGTACAGTTCATGTTGCCTATTCTCTGGGATGCATGACCTTTACTGGAGAGTGGTCTACCCACAATGAGCCACAACTTTAAAAACCAGTCTCTCCTCTTCCCAGTAGTTAACCATAGCCAGTTCTCCTTAGCCAAGGGTGGGCTTCATGCCCATTCCCCATCTGGAATTTTGTCTGGCTGTTCTTGTGCATGCTGTCACAACCACAGTGAACTTCACTGTGCAACTGCCCTATTGTGTCCAGAAAACAGCTTTCTTGTAGTCTTCTACCACCTGTGGCTATTACAATCATTATGCCCCTGCTTTTACCATGATCCCTGAGCCATAGGTAGTGAGGTCTGATATAGAAGTCCCATATCGATGAGCATTCTGAAATCTCTTATTTTCCATATCTTGATCATGGGTAATTCGACACCTACAGTAAGAAGAAGCTTTTCCTTACCTTATGAGGGCCGATAGATACATTAACCTACGAATCTAAGGCTAGCTCATTAGGAGCTGACTTAGTGCTATGTCCCTTTGGCAGAATAATAGTAGTGGGCTTTCCTAGGACCTATGATCTGCATAGTCATAAGTTCTTAGCCTTAATAAAAGTGTTAGTTATGGATTGCAACTTGTGGAGTTGGTCTTGAGAAACCAAGGAAAATTATTACTTCCATAATATTTATGCCAATATTGCACCAGTGAGGTTGGAGATTCCTTTTCTTCTCTGGTACTTGTATAATGTCTTCCAGCAACATGCACCATTAAGGATGAAGCTTGCAGGTCAATATCATCTTCATTTCTACATATTCTATGACTCAAGTGTATTTTCAGCAATAGGGGCTTACTATCAAATTTTGATGAGTAATCAGTAGTATTGGTAATAGCTTAAAATGTTTGAGGGACTATGGTACATCACTTGCCAACAACTCTGAAGGAGGTAGTCCATCTCCAGCACTTAGTTTTCTTATTTGATAGTTTGTAGTCTAGTTGGAGTATTGTTGTCCCTTTATATATATATATATTATATATATATATATATATGTATATGTCTGTGTGTATGTACATATATGTGTGTGCATATTTTAGAAAGGTTCTACAGTAGCACATTTTTTTCATTTTTTTGTAACTCCAGACAAAAATCAAAAGTAATAGGATTTTTTTCTCTTTTTTTTTGATTTTTTAAAAAATGAAAAAACTTGTTTTACATGTCAGTCCAGTTCCCTCTCCCCTATTCACCTGCCCTCCACTAACCCCCTATCCCATTCCTTTCTGCTCCCCAGGGAGGGTGAGGCCTTCCATGGGGGATCTTCAAAGTCTATCATATAATTTGGAGCAGGGCATAGACCTTCCCCCAAGTGTCTAGGCTGAGAGAGTATCCCTCTATGTGGAATGGGCTCCCAAAGTACATTTGTATACTAGGGATAAATACTGATCTACAGAGGCCCCATAGATTGCCCAGGCCTCCTCACTGATACCAACATTCATGGGGTCTGAATCAGTTCTATGATAGTTTTTCAGCTATTAGTCTGGGGTCCATGAGCTCCCCCTTGTTCAGATCAGCTATTTCTGTGGGTTTCTCCAGTCTGGTCTTGACCCCTTTGCTCATCACTCCTCCCTCTCTGCAACTGGATTCCAGGAGTTCAGATCAGTGTTTAGCTGTGGGTGTCTGCTTCTGCTTCCATCTGCTACTGGATGAAGGCTCTAGGATGGCATATAAGTTAGCCATCAATCTCATTATCAGAGAAGGGCATTTAAGGTGGCCTCTCCACTATTGCTTAGATTATTAGTTGGTGTCATCCTTGTAGATATCTGGACATTTCCCTAGTGCAAGATTTCTCTTTAAACCTATAATGGCTCCCTCTATTATGGTATGTCTTATCTTGTTCTCTCCTATTTTTCCCCCGACTCAATCTTCCTGCTCCCTCATGTCCTCCTCTCCCTTCCACTTCTCCCCTTCCCTTTCTCCTAACTCCTCTCCCCTCTCTCCATGCTTACAATTTGCTCATCATATCTTGTCCTTTTCCCCTTCTCCAGGGGACCATGTATATCTCTCTTATGGTCCTCCTTATTTCCTAGCTTCTCTGGTAGTGTGGATTGTAGTCTGGTAATCATTTGCTCTATGTCTAAAATCCATATATGAGTGAGTACGTACCCTATTTGTATTTTTGTGACTGGGTTACCTCAATCAGAATGGTTTCTTCTAGTTCCATCCATTTGCCTGCAAATTTCAAATTTCTATTGTTTTTGTCCACTGAGTAGTACTCCATTGTGTAAATGTATCACATTTTCTCTATCCATTCTTTAGTGGAGGGGCATTTATCTTGCTTCCAGGTTCTGGCTATTATAAAAAATGCTGCTATGAACATAATTTAGCAGATGTCCTTGTTGAATGAATGTGCATCTTTTGGGTATTTGCCTTAGAGTGAAATTGCTGGATCTTGTGGTAGACTGATTCCCATTTTCCTGAGCAATCTCCATTCTGATTCCCAAAGTGGCTGTATGAGTTGGCACTCCCACCAGCAGTAGAGGAGTTTCCCCCTTTATCCACATCCTCTCCAGCGTAAACTGCCATGGTGTTTTTAATTTTAGCTATTCTGACAGGAGTAAGACGGTATCTCAGACTTTTTCCTGATGGATTTTTCCTGTGATGAATATGAAATGATGATCTTCATCTGTTTTGATTGATTTTAATTTGTAGGTCTAATTTGTTAGGTATTAGGATAGCTACACCAACTTGTGTTTTGGGTTCATTTGATTGAAAAAATCTTATCCCAACCCTTTACTCTGAAGTAATGTCTGCCTTTGAAGTTGAGGTGTGTTTCTTGTATGCAACAGAAGGATTCTGTCTTGGTATCCATTCTGTTAGTCTGTGTCTTTTTATAGGCAAGTTAAGACCATTAATTTTGAGGGACATTAAGGATCATTGAGTGTTAATTCTTGTTTGTTTTGGATTTGTTGTTCTTGGTGGTATTGTGTGTGGATGTTCCTCACCTTTTCTTCTGGCTTTTGGTAAAGTGGGATTATGTATTTCCTATGTTTTTGTGAGTGTTGTTAATTTTGTTATGTCGGAGTTTTCCTTCCAGTACTTTCTGTAGTGCTGGATTAGTGGATATGTATTGTTTAAATCTTGTTTTGTCATGGAATATTTTGTTTTCTCCATCTACAGTGATTGAAACCTTTTCTGCCTATAATAGTCTAGGCTGGCATCCATGGTCTCTTAGTTTTTGTAGAATATCTATCCAGACCTTCTTGCTTTCAGAGTTTCTATGGAGAATTCAGGTGTAATTCCGATAGCTTTGCCTTTAGATGTTACTTGGCCTTTTCCTTGTTGCTCTTAATATTCTTCATTCTGTATGTTTGGTTTTTTGACTATTATGTGATTAGGGAACTTTTTGTTGTGGTCATGAGTAGCCCAGGGATATCAGCAGACTAGCGATTGCTTGGTCCGCTGGGGTTGAATCAACCTGCCTGCTGATTCCAGGCCAGGAGATCCCAGAGTGGGTAAATAGAAGTTGGGCCTAAGACAGGGGCCCAAGCTCACCTCTCCCCCTCAATTGAAATTTTAAAAGCAAATTTTGCTATGTGGATAGTCCAACCATAGAACATGCTCTATTAGCTAAGTTTATGACAAAAGCTTCACAGAATCTGGAGTTAGCAATAGCTTAAGTTACTGCTACCATGCAATGCTAACAAATTCATCTTGGTTCAGGTATTTCATTTATGCAGTCTAAAAGGTTTCCACCACAATTCTAGTTGCTAATCACTTAGTGACTAGTGACGATAAGTGTTCAAGAAATACTTTTAGACTAGTGTTGTAAGTGCTCTTGTGTAAGAATGGCTCAAAACAAAGTTACATGAATTAGGACATAGCCAGGGAAAGGGCAAGACAGAGCTTACAGAAGAACTGAGTATCTTAAACAGGTCAGTGTTCAAAGACCAAGTTGGAATCTTGCAAACATATGAGATAAAGGTTGGATTCTAGGAAGAAAAGAAAGTGTGGGTTAGGGTAGGAAGTGGGGCATGATATACTAGAGTTGAAACCCAGGAATATAAGGTTAAAAAGAAGGTGTCACTTTGAAGGGAGACAAGAGAAGAAAGCAGAGGGAAGACCATAATTTGATCTTAGATTAAATCATTCAATTTAGCATTACTAGAATCCAACGGAGCATTCAATATTACAGGTTTTATGGTCAGATTTAGTTTTAGTATTTAGGGTAGATTAAAGGGGTTCAAATCCAGAGGCATCAATACTTTTGGGTAACACCTGCTAATCCCTATATATTCTGACGAGGGCTTTCACTAGTTCAGTGCACAGCTTTATTTTGTTTTGTCTTTCCTCTATGCTTTTAAATAACTTCTTAAAAGCAAAGATGTGACCTTTTAAAATATTTCTTTCCATGGTGCTTAGAATCCCACCACACATATGGTAAATTGATGTAGCCAAAAAATGTTTTCTTAGAGTGTGCTAGTAAGCTTTCCAAACAAGCAGGAGGGCCTGAGTTCATTTCCCCTAATCAACATAAAAAAGCCAGGTGTATTATATATACAAGTAACATTATATGGACTCAAAAAGTTATATTTAGAAATATATACATGTATACAAACACACACACATGCAACAACAATTAAGAGCAAGGAGATAGGTATATGGAAGTGTTTGGAGGGAGAAAAGGGAAGGGGAAAATTCTAATTAAATTACAATCTCAGAAATGAACAACATGATCAGAATGTCAAAGCCAGGTGTAGTGGTGTGTGTCTGTATCCTATAGCTAGGAGGCAAACCTAACAGGTCTTTCAGATTTAGTTACTAGGCTTCCTAGTCTATTGGTACACACTAGACCAATGAGACATTGTGTCACAAAACAATGTTGGTGGCTCCTAAGAACTGTGTGTGTGTGCTCATGCACATGTGACCATACAGGAACATATATCACATGCACATACATTATTTATGAAGATAGTTTTTTTTGTGTGTGTGTGTTTTAATTTTTAAAGTGATTTAACTGTGAGTCTCAATGAAGAAATTCAGAGAATACTTTCGATTTGTAAAAACATTATTGTTCAAGTTGCTTTATGCTATTTGATATGTATATTTATACACATAGTATGTATGTACATGATGAAACAGACAAGTTACTCTAGTGTTTATCTTCAAGATAAAATGACCCAGTATTTCTTTCTGAGTCAAGTATACACTAGTTTTTTTTCTTCACATTAAGAAGAAATTTATAAAAATTAAAATGTATTTTCACTTCATTCCTGTTGTGTAAAATAGCATACACAATTAATTTTTTAAGAACTAGAACAAAATAAACTCAGGCCCTGCTTATGGATTAGAACCATGTCTATATCTAATAGAATCTGAAATTAATTCTACAACATTTCTATTCATTTTTTGGATAATAAAAAAGTACTATGATCACTTAATACCATTTTAGTCATCAAAGTGACTAGTGCCCCATACAGTAATCATAGTCCTAACTTGTTACCAACTTAGTGTAGATTCTTCTCATGTTGGTTCTGATACAGATGAAGAAAATGTCCCTGCACCCATCTAATTACAGCTGTGTGTGAATGTGTGTGTGTTGTAAATACACATCAAAGTGAATGTGCATGAATGATCATGCATGTGGTGGTCAGAGTTGATATTAGATGTTTATCTTGGTTACCCTCTGTCTTATTGTTTATTTACTTACTTTTGGTACAACATTTTTCAATGTACCCAGAGTTCTTCTATTCAGCTGGACTATCTAATTAGATCCAGCAATCCTTCAATCTCTCTTTTCTACTGTTAGTGCTATAGTTGCATGCTTTCATAGCCAATTTTTATACATTTCCTGAGGATCTAAACTCAGGTATTATGCTTGTGTTGTAAGCACTTTACCAACTGTTGTGGGATATTTGTACACCGTGTGAAGATATATTGCTGTGATTAGTGCAATAAAACACTGAATGGCCAGTAGTTAGGCAGGAGGTATAGGTGGGACTTTCTGGAGAGACAGAGGAAGTAGGAGGTACAGGGAAGATTCCAGGAGATATGGAGAAGAAACAGGAAGTGTAAGATGGAAGAGAGGCGTTGGTGGCGCATGCCTTTAATCCCAGCACTCGGGAGACAAAGGCAGGTGGATAGCTGTGAGTTCGAGGCCAGCATGGTCTCCAGAGTGAGTGCCAGGATATGTTTCAAAGCTACACAGAGAAACCCAGTCTTGAAAAACCAAAAAAAAAAAAAAAAAAAAGATGGAAGAGAGGTAATGCTACATGATAGAATGTAGATTCATATAAATGGGTTAATTCAAATTATAAGAGCTAGTTAAAAACAAGCTTAAGCTATGAAGGCCAAGTCTTCAGAATTAGTAACAAGTCTCTGTGTCATTATTTTTGAGCTGGTGGCTCAAAGAAAAATCTGACTATAACCAACTGGCTTAGTCATCTCCCCAAACTGCTTTGCTAACCTTTGGTGAAGAAGGAAGACACACTGAGGGGAAGATAGTCTTGTGACATGTGCTGGCTTGTGTAGATCATACAAGTGAGTCACTTGTGGGGCCTCCATTTGAGGTTCTTTCATTAGAACTACAATTGTCCTTTCTGCAGCTTTATTGTTGTGAGTTCTTCAGCTTCTTCACCACTTTCCATATTGTCTTGGTGTTCAGGTAGCCATTCTCCTAAAGCCAACAAACAATCATTTACAAAGAATCCTGGAGCCAGACCTTTTGTAACAGGCTCCCACATAGGCCATGGACACACAGACTTCTGTTGAGTTGTCCATGGGGGCATAGTTCCTGAGAAGGAGACTTTGATACTTTCAAGGATGGACAAAGTGGTTACCTCATCTCTCCTCCACACATTATAAAATAATCATCAAGCTTTGTGAGTGATGCTTTTAAAGTCTCTCTTATAGATGAGAGAGATGACAATTGTCCTAGGCTCCAACAACTTTCCTCAGTGAAGTTCATTGTTAACTCTTCATCTAGATGTGAAGTACAAAGTACCAGCTCCATTGCCTTTCAAATCTTGTTTGAAAATGCTAGCATCCCATTTTGGAATATGAACTAACTTCACACATTAAAAATCAAGGGTCATCCAGGCATGGTGGCACACACATTTAATCCCAGCACTTAAGAGGAAGAAGTAGGTGGATCTCTGTGAGTTTGAGGCAAACCTGATCTAAAAAGGGAGTTCCAGAACAGCCATGGATAATAAATGACTCAGAACTTTGTATGTGAATATTGGATCATACAATGTTGGATAAGATGTCAGATTTAAAATGGGTAGAACTAGAGGAAGAAAATAAATTGAAGGGGTTGCCTCAGCCAATACCACAACTTTGGCAAGAATAAATCTCTAGTACCTAAATGTCCCAAATAATAAGTGATTTACTATTTATCAAGTGAAATAAAATCCTAATATCCACTACTGCTTAAACTTTTGACATTTTAGTCTTTGAATATGCCGCCTAAATAAAGATGTGAGGTGTGAAAGAAAAGACAATTTTAGAAGAAGAGCATCTCCCACAGCATCAGTTCTAACTATTGCCTTTGAAGCAGAAATTGGTATGAATTGAAATGGCATTTGAATTGTCTTTCAAATAATAATTAATTCAGAGTATCTCTAATCAGCATAAATGCTTTAGAAAGTTCCTTCATTTACATGCAGATTTCTCTACTGTTTCAGTACTCTATATTTTCCTGTAAAGTGTCCTGATGTTAGTCCAATTTGTTTTGAAACACAAATGGTTAAGTCCATTATGAGTTTAGCCTAGAGTTCTTGCCTACCTTGTCTTTTTCTAGCAACATTATAATCTTCCCTTAGATTGCTCGGTATAGGATATGAGTGCTTCGTTTTTTTACTCATATTGTAGTTAATGCAAACAGTACATTCAGTCCATTACCCATGTGAGTAGTCTTAGTATAGTACAGTATACATTTTCACAAATTTTCTGTATTTGTAAATGTCTTGTAAAAATCTCAGTTGGATGACTATTTCTTTGAAATACTCTAGGCTTTATTTTATTTTATGTGGATGAGTGTTTAAGTTTCATGTATATATTTGAACCACATGTGTACAATGCTGTGGAGGTCAGAAGAGAGTGTTGGATGCACTGGTAGTGGAGTTGCAAATGGTTGTAAGCTACTTACCCCTTACCCAACTTTTATACAAGAAGAGCAGCTTAGTTCTACCTGAACTTGGTAATGTCATGCTTTGTTGACACCAGTGGGAGGACTGCCCCTTTCTAAACAGATGTGGAGGATGGGTGGATTGGGGAAGGGGACAGAGGGGAGGTGGAGGAAGGAAATAAGAGGAGGGGGAAGGAAAGCTGAAATTGGGATGCAAAAAATGAAAAATTTAATTAATAAATTAAAAAAACAAATTTGTACAAAAAGAAAGACCATTCCACCTTCTCTCCCTCCTTCCCTTCCTCCACCCTTCGTACAAAAGAAGGTTATATGTTTACACAATGAGGTATGCACTATGGACAAGCCAGAAAGAAGGCCCTAATCTAGAACCAAATCCAGGTAATGACCTGGTAGGTGGTTTTTCTAGCCCTCAGAACTATAAAAAGTTAAGTAAATAATAAATGGAAGTCTGTTATTCAGCCCACTCAGTCTGTGGTATTTTATTAAGAGTGCCTTTATCATAGATGGTATCCATTTTCCATCAGGAGTTTAACTATGTACTTCCAATTTACTCCTCTAAATGGCTCTCCTTCTACTTAGGGTGCTTATTGTTTGATGATGTTTTTGTCAAAAAGATGCATAAAATGGTATTTAATTATTGTTTAAATTTTCTTTCCTGATTGTGGTTCTACATATAAATACATAATATTTAAAATATAGAATCGTAACCTGAATTAATAAAATATTAAGCAATTGAAGCAGCAATTGGAATTTACCAGAAAATGAATCTACAATATTGGCATTCCATGACTCATTCCAAAAACATTAAAAATATTTCAGTGTGCAAGACAATGTAAGTATTATAAGGTGAAGTCCTTATAGTCCAGATTTATTAGAGCTCAAATATTTCAGAGCACAAGTTGGTGAGAAATACCCGTATTTAAGGTAAAAGCCCATTTGGATGTGAAATAGGAACATTATAATCAATTTGAAAGGCAAGTGAGAGAAGGTAGAAACATGGTTCTCAAGTGTTAACTGAGCACATCTACCTGATTCTTTTGTTTCTTACCATGCAAAGATCTAAAACACAGAGTGCAGCAAATACACTAGAAAAAGAACATCCATAATTGTGTCATCTCACATATAAGTGGGATCCTTTAGAAGGGAGCAAACAGGTGTGATCCCAAATGGCATTTGAACACCCTTTAAATAAGAATTAATTTAATCTTAAATGAAACTTTCGTTTTAAGGGAAAAACATGCTCAAATGAAGCAAAAAGAGCCTGGAAAAATATCAGAAATGCAGGGTGACCATAAAAATAATGGATTGCTGTAATTCTGTTGGACCATTCTTTCTTTCTTTCTTTCTTTCTTTCTTTCTTTCTTTCTTTCTTTCTTTCTTTTTTCTATGAAACCTTCAGGGTTCCCCCCTCACTATTTCCAAAAATATAATACTTCTCTTTTAATTTTCTGTTTCACGGTAGATACTCTGTGGATTTTTTTTTTGTTGACTTTATATTTTAGAAAATCTTCGTGAATGACACAGAAAGAAAAAAGGAAAGAAGGAAGTGTGCTGTTTTGACAGTGGAACGAACAATATTATTAATTTCTTAAATAGCAAAAGTTTTGCTGCATGTATTTGGAAAAATTTGAATAATGCCACATGTTTTATAAGGTCTCTATGAAAATGACATGAGTTCTGTGTGACTTTTGCTCGCCACACAAATAGATAATTAAATTCCGAATTATATCATATTCAGAAGTTTATACATACTTACTTTTAAACAACTATAATATTAAAATGAAATATTTTCAGAAAATCAGTTACTTTGTATGAATTCCAAAGCTTTGCTTATCTGGTTCCAAGTTCTAGTGTTCAATCAGACCATAAAATAAAATTTCCCTTTGAAATCATTCTGGTCTGTGCTTTTTAGTCTTGGCAGCATTTCTTCATTTGTGTTCTCTAGAATGTTAATCTCATGTAGTCATAAAATTTTCATTACTCTACATATCTGAGGCCTGCTATACTTTATCTTCCTTCCCTTCCAATGTATTCAAATTTATTTAAGCTTCAATTTTCTCACTTTAATTGACCATAGGAAAACTATTTTCTAGGTGACTTCTAGTTACAGTTACCTAGTCATGGAATATGTTTTGTGATTGTTCATGTAGCCAGTCAGATTTGTTACACCCAGAAAGCAAATAAAGTCTTACGGCTGATTAAAATTCTGAAGACTGCCTTTGTCATTGTGAGTGGGAACTCCCACATAGTTGGCTACCATTTTCTCAAATCCCTAGCTTATCCTCATTCTCTTGAGTTAAAAACTCACTTTGACCTTCACTCAGTTAAAAAGAGGAAGTTTATCTCTTTTCCAATAGTGGGGATATATATCCACTAAAAGACTGACTCCCCGTACATTCCTTGCAATGTCTGGTCCCTCAGGGGGAGCCTAGTGTCAGTTCATCAGAAGCTAATGCAAATGCTCTCTTTGGCAGTCCTACCGTAGATCCTGTTGTTCTATAGGGAAACATTGTAGCCCCGCCTCTCAGTAGCAGGTGTGCCTGGCCACGCCCGTGAGGGCAAAGATGACGTGGGGACAATTCTTAAGGGACCAGGGCCTCTTCGCTCTGGCCCCTCTAGCTTGCGGCCTCTGGGCATGCTCTAGCTTGCGTTTGGGCTGGTGTTTATCTGAATAAAGAAATAAAGAAATCTTAGCCTTACTGACTATGTATTATCTCGCAACAGTTGTTCCTTACTAGTTAGTATTCTAGTGCTAGATTCCCACCTCATAGTCATTACTCAGCCACAGCTCCCCAAAGCTTAGCAACTTCGAAGAGTCTGGCTTCATAGTCAATTATGTCTCCTACACATGCAGGCTTGGGTTGATTCTGGCTCTCCCACTCAAACTCCTGGCTGGTGCTGTGTTAATGAGTTCCTACTATGGGCCTTAATTTTCTTTTGGACTGGGAGGGTAGCTACTGTGAATTATTGGTAGTTTAAAAGTTTGTCTAGCCTTAGACCTTGGAGGAATGTACGGGTGGTCTTGGTAGACTGTTCACTGAATAACTGTGTTCTCTTGATTCAAACTGAAGCCCTCCAAAGAAGTTTGAATTCCAAAGGGATAGCAATGAAGTCAAGGATGATGAAGACAGACCAAGAAGTCATGTAACTGTGCCTGTGATACTATTGTATTCTTTCTGTATATTTTCATAATTAAGAGGAATCATTGAAGTGTTTCAAGATATGTAAGTATCAACCATGGACAGGGATCTGTCACAGAATTCATCAAGGTTTAGAAGACAAAAAGGAATTTCTTTTTTTTTCTTTTTCTTTTGTAATTTTTTTTTATTAGTTCACATTAGGAACAAGCTTGTTTCACATGTCAATCTGTTCTCCTTCTCCCTCCCCTCCCCCACCCTTGCCCCCTACCCCCGACTTACCGCCTAGCCCATCCACCCTCCACTCCCCAGGCAGGGTAGGGCCCTTTATGGGGGCTCCCCAAAGACCACCACATCATCCTGAGCCGGGCCTAGGCCCTCTCCCATGTGTCCAGGCCGAGAGTGCATCCCTTTACATGGGATGGGCTCTCAAAGTCCCTTCTTACACCTGGGAAAAATACTAATCCCCTACCAGGGGCCCCCTAGAGTGCAGAGGCCTCCTTATTGACATCCATGTTCAGTGGTCTGGATCAGTCCTGTACTGGCCTCCGAGACAGCAGTCTGGAGTCTATGTGCTCCCCCTTGTACAGGCCAGCTGCTTCTGTGGGTTTTACCAGCCTGGTACCAACCCCTTTGATCTTCATTCCTCCTTGTCTGCAACTAAATTCCAGAGTTCAGTTCAGTGTATATCTGTGGGTGTCTGCCTGTGCTTCCATTCAGCCACTGGATGAGGGCTCTAGGATGGCATAAAAGTAGTCATCAGTCTCATAGGGGAAGGGCATTTAGGTTATCCTCTCCACCATTGCCTAGATTGTCAGTTCGTATCATCCTTGTAGGTCTCTGGAAGTCTCCCTAGTGCCAGATCTCTGCTCTGACCTATAATGGCTCCCTCTAATATGGTATCTCTCATCCTGCTCTCCTCTATTCTTCCCTCAACTCAGTATTTGGGCTCCTCCATTTCCTCCTCTCCTCTCCTCTTCTCCTCCTCTCGTTCTGGCAGCTCCCTCTCTCCTACCCTCATGCTTCCAATTAGCTCAGGAATTCCTGCCCTTTCCCCTTCTTGCGGTCCTTGCATTTTTCCCTTAGAGTCCTTCTTGTTTCCTAGTTTCTTTGGTGAAGAGGCTGGTAATCCTTTGCTCTATGTCTAAAATTCATAAATGAGTGAGTACATTCCATGTTTGTCTTTTTGTGACTGGGTTACCTTACTCAGGATGATTTCTTCTAGTTCCATACATTTGCCTGTGAATTTCAAGATTCCATTGCTTTTTTCTGCTGAATAGTACTCCATTGTATAAATATGCCACATTTTCTCAATCCATTTTTCAGTTGAGGGGCATCTAGATTGCTTCCAGGTTCTGGCTATTACAAACAATGCAGCTATGAACATGGTTGAACATATGCCCTTGTTGTATGGACGTGAATTATTTGCGTATATGCCTAAGAGAGGAATTGCTGGATCTAGAGGTAGACTTATTCCCATTTTTGTGAGCAACTGCCATACTGATTTCCAAAGTGGTCTTACAAGTTTGCACTCCCACCAGCAATGGAGGAATGTTCAAAAAGGAATTTCTTAATAAAATTAAGGAAGAAAAACTGTCATTGGTGTTTTTGATTTTAGCCAATCTGACAGGAGTAAGATGGTATCTCAGAGTTGTTTTGATTTACATTTCCCTGATGGCTAAGAATGTTGACCACTTTCTTTTGTATCTTTCAGCCATTTTAGATTCCTCTATTGAGAATTGTCTATTTAGCTCTATACCCCACTTTTTAATTGGATTGTTTGGTGTTTTGGAGACTAGCTTCTTGGGTTCTTTTTATATTTTGGAAATCAGCCTTCTGTCAGATGTGGGGTTGGTGAATATCTTTTCCCAGTATGTGGGCTGCTTGTTTTGTCTTTCTGACTGTGTCCTTTGCCTTACAGAAGCTTCTCAGTTTCAGGAGGTCCCATTAATCAATTGTTGATCTCAATGTCTGGCCCCTGTACCAGTTAATTAAAGGGTATTTCCCACTTTGTCTTCTAATAGGTTCAGAGTGGCTGGATTTATGTTGAGGCCATTGATCCATTTGGACTTAAGTTTTGTGCACTGTGATATACATGGATCTATCTGCAGTCTTCTACATGCCAGCATCCAGTTATGCCAGCTTCATTTGTTGAAGATGCTTTCTTTATTTCATCATATAAATTTAGATTCTTTGTAAAAAGTCAGGTGTTTGTAGGTGTGTGGGTTAATATCAGGGTTTTCAACTGGATTCCATTGCTCTACCTGTCTGTTTTTGTGCCAATACCAAGCTGTTTTCAGGACTATAGCTCTGTAATAGAGCGTGAAGTTAGGGATGGTGATGCCTCCAGAATTTCCTTTATTGTATAGGGTTGTTTCGGCTATCCCGGGTCTTTTGTTTTTCCATATAAAGTTGGTTATTGTTCTTTCAAGGTCTGTGAAGAATTGTGCTGGTATTCTGATGGGGACTGCATTGAATGTGTAGATTGCTTTTGGCAAGATTGCCATTTTTATTATGTTGGACATTTACAACTAAAGATGTATGGACTAATGGGTATACGTGAGGCTCACTGTGACACACTACAGCTTCCAGGATGATAATTTTCTTCTTTTGACTTTTATTTTGTTTTATCTTGGTGGGGAGGTTGCAAAATCTTAGGGCCAATGAGAAGGGACAGGGAGATGAGTGGGATCAAAAAGCAAGATGTGACATCTGCAAGGAATCAATAAAAATTTAAGTTAGAAAAGAAAGAGGCAAGAGATAAAGAACATAAAGTTGGTTTGCTACAGAGAAAGGGAGGATATGGGACCAACTGGGGAGGAGAAACAATTAAAAATACATTTTAGGAAAAAATTATTTTTCAGTGAAAAAGGGAGAGTAAAGAAATGGAGATAAAGTTGAGGAAATATACAGGATCAAGCTTTTTTTCATGTTGATAGATATTAACACATTATTGTATGGCCACGTAAATCATTTGAGAGTATGACAGATGGCACAGGCATTAGAGGGGAATATTATATCTTAATTAGGGATGACTATTATTATGTAGTTGAAAAAGATTGATGCAGTGTAAAAGCTGCATTGGCACTAGATGGGAATTCATAATGATATTCACTGTGTAGATGGAAGACAGTATATATAAGAATACAGAAAGGTGAAGAGATAGTTTGGTCAAAGGAAACATCCATTCACTCATATAGCAGATATCTATTAAGAGCCCATATTCTTGGCACTTTTTCTAAGTGTTAATGAGTAATTAGAACAACAACACTTACTGATTTCTGTATTTTGTTTATAGTGAGAGGTGCAAGTAAATAGAAAAACTTATATACTATGACATATTATGATTGGAATGGATACAATCTGCATTTAAAATTTTAGGAATAATTTGTAGACATATTGTTCACTATAAATAATGTAATTATTTAAATCACGAAATAAATTACATAGAGAAATATGATAAGTTTATATCATTCACAACAGTTCCTAGAGAACATCAGTACACAAGAGAGTTGTACTTATATGGAGGACATATAAGTACTTATATGGAGGATATCCTTCATCCTGTACTTCTTCCATGGTACTCAGTGAATCCTAGAGATGAGCAGCTCATCTCAGCTCAGAAATGAAATACAAGAAAAAATCAGAGAAAAGTAGAAACAGTTTAGGAGAACTAGGTAGAAAGTTTCAAAATAACAGATGTAAGATATATTTGACCTGACGAGCTGTTTGACATATTTTTCCTCTTCACTTTTTAACATGCCTGGATTAAATAAAGATTTGTTTGGGTTAAAAATGAAAATAACTCTTTACATTAGTAAGGTTAGAATACTCAACAAAAACAAAGCATGTTGAGAATCCTGAATATTGGAATAGAAATAGCTGCCGGTTAGAAGCCAGAGGCCATGGAGTCTATGTTCAGTTCTGTTACAGTTCTGTGTTTAAGATAGTACCAATCTCCCAAGTTCATCAAGTGCTCATTTCCTTCCTTGCAGAATGTGGCTAAAAAATATGCTTCCTCTAGTTCAGAAAGCTATTAACTTAAACCACAAAGATTAATATGTTATAGACATGAGAAAACATACGAGGAGTTTTAGTCAAACAACTTGTCTAAGAGCTTAAAAGACACGATGTTGAGGCTAATGCTGAATTCAGGCATCTAAAACCCAAGCAATTAACACACTTTACAAAGTGCAGCAAGTAAGGACACACAGCTGCAATGATGAAGAGAAGAAATTCTTGAGAAGTAAATTTCAATCTCAAGTCAGCTTTAGCGTCAGCATTCCCTTTAACCCTGTTTTCAGAGAAAGTTGAAAAAAATTCAAACAATGTAACCATAGGACCTATGTTTTATTCCGTTTTGGAAACTGCCTTGCTTGAATTGCTTCATTTGCCTGATTTGCCAGCCACATAAAGCAGGGACAAACATACTGTTGGTTAGAGCATAGCAGTGTACTTAATGTTTACAAATGTGCGTTTACCACCGAGCTTGCTGACAAAATTGTTTATATTTGTAACTTATCTAGTCCTTTTCTGTTTAGCACCTATATTATAGATGAATTTGAAATACAGATCCAGGGCTTTGATGCTGATATGCCATATAGCGTCTTTGCTAAACAAGCATTCTTTTGGTAGTAAGCTTATTTGTAGTGACATAATTTAGAAGCATCCAAAGTGATGGAAACCTTTTGAGCGGTGTTAGACAAATGGTAGAGAATCTACAATGTAATATCTACAGCAATGTATTATAATAGGGAAAAAATGCCTGAGCAGCAGGGAGCCTTTAATAGAGGACTCCATAGGCCACTTAAATAGTGAAATCTGGGTTTCAAGTAGAGCATCCTAAAGAAACTCGATGAACCTTGGTTTGGGGCTTCAGAGAATTGCGGTGATACCGAGGACAAAGCTCTGCTCCGGGTCCACCTGCACTGAAGCGCTCACGCCGATCTTCTACAAAGCCAGGTGGGATCATTTTTCTAGGAAACATCAATTACCTCTGCTTTGGCTCAGAAATGGCACAGTTATTTTTAGATGTATTTTTCCACCAGTCTACAATGTATTACAATTGCCATAACATATTGGATAGTGTCATAACGGTGTAAGAATCCGAGAGTAAAATAAGCCCTCTCTATGATTCTGCCATATGCATGTTTGTGAAGCAAGGGAGTTATATGCCTTGTAGTTTTTCATACAGTTACCTGCATTAGCATCAGTGGGAAATGAATTACTTCGACTTTTATAGATTTCAAATATAATTAAATTCACGAGGTCCCAATCTCCTCTGAGGTCAGCATTAGCTTTTGGTGTTTAAGATTTGAAGTAGTCATGACTGAATATAATGAGTCAGGGTCTTCTAGGGACTAAACGAGTCACCGATAGTGAGTCACCTTTGGAAGTTGCATTAATGCAGGGATAGCTTAATAAATTATACTCTACTGATATGTCTTCAGCTAGTACTTAATTTGCATTTGGAAATGACATGAGTACATGGGGAATTTAGTTTGTCATGATCTGGTTATTTGTTCTGATAGAATATGTATGTTTAGTGAGTACATTTGAAATAAAGTGTTTTTAATAAATATAAATAACTGAAATATTGTAAAGATAAAGTTATTTTTGTTTTGTTTTATAGTACTTGAGATTGAACCTAGAGTCTTATGAATGCAAGGTAAGTGATTCACACCCCACCCCCAACTTGATTTAACCTTTTTATCTCTTGATTTTGTGAAAGGCTATCATTAAGTTCATTAATTTGCCCAGGCTAGGTTTTTTTTTCTGGTGTTGTTATCATAGAAAACTTTTATTAGTGAGTTATCACAATGTCTAGGACATTGATATATATATATATATATATATGTGTGTATTCCATATATGAAACAATGTATGTTTAAAAAGTTATTTCCTTAACATTTTGAAATTATAATATAATTGTATTATATCCCCCTCCCTTTCTTTTCTCTGAACCTTCCCATATATCCTTTCTCTCTTTCAAATATTTATTGCTTCTTTTTAACACACAAACACACAATATGCAATATACACATATATGTACACATACATATATATTTTTAAATACATAAATGCAACCTGCTCAGCCTATGTGATACTTGTTTTAAGGGCTGATGTTTGGTATTGGATAACCAACCAATTGGTGTGCTATTCCATGGGGAAGACCACTTCTCCCACTCTCAGCTTTCCTTAGTGGCCTATAGTTCTGCATGTAGGGTTGAGGTCTCTGGGATTCCACCCTTTCAGTGTGAATGTCTGTTGTTCTCATTCAGCTCATCTTTAGGCAGTTGTGTTGGTGAGACTGTGTGGATATGGCTTCTGGTATTACTAGGGGACACAATCTCAGAACAAACTCCTGGATCCTCTGATTCTTACACTCTCCTTGCAACTGCTTCCCCATCATTTCCTGAGCCTTAGGCATGGAAATTGTTTTGTAGAAGCATCCACTGGGACTGGGCTCCACAGCTAAGCATTTTGATTGGTTGTGGCTTTCTGCTATGGTCTTGATCTGTTGCAAAGAGAAGTTTCCTTACCGAGGGGCAAGGATTCCACTGTGGGATTGAGGACACATTTTTAGAGTGTAGTTGGGGTTTACATTGTTTTAGTAAAGAGCTGGTTGTGAGTTCTGCTGGAAGGACTTCATTAGTCCTGGGGATTTGACTGCCAGGGCCCCATGTTTCTAGTACCAAGCTTGATTTCCTTTTTGTTGAGTGGGTCTGAAGTCTAATACTGTCTTCTTTTTTAAAAAAAATCTCTTTAAGTCTATGCTCATATAGATGTTAATACAGAAAATGATTTGAATGTAATAGTTATAAGGAAGTACTTGCCATAATGATTTCTGGTGTTGTCTTTCACGCACTGAGCCACCTTATCAGCCTAGAGTCTCCATTTTTAGTAGGAAAATCTACTGTAAGAAATGAAAATTTTATTCTAATTCTCCAAGCAAGTTGTGATAATTAAATGTGTGTGTATATAACTGTCATAGTTAGGGATTTTATCGCTATGAAGAGACAGCATGACCATGGAAACTCTTATAAAGTAAACATTTAATTGAGGTGGTGTCTTACAGTTTCAGAGGTTCAGTGCATTATTGTCATGGCAGGAGCTTGTTGGCAAGAAGGGAGATGTGGTGCTGGAGGAATATTGCGTGCCCTATGTCTTGCAGGCAACAGGAAGTCTTTCTGACTGTCACACTGAGGGTAGCAAAAGAGACCTCAAAGCCCACCATCACAGTGACACACATCCTTCAACAAGGTCACACTTGGTAATAGTGTCACTCCCTTTGGGGCCATTTTCTTTCAAAACACCCCAATAATTTATCAAATAAATGTGCTTTGTTTAATTCACTCAGCAGGGGATTTTAAAGTATTTTTAGTTTATTGAAGCACATCAGGATACACAAGTTAAAGGTCTGAATCTAAGATTCTAAACATGGCAGCAGGGAAAAGCAAATGTCGGCAGCAATTGCTCTTTAATTCCTTGAGACTGATTTTTTTCTCAGCTGCTGGGTGCTGCATATGTTTCCTAGTGGTTCTGGCTTAGACCCTTCAGGAAATGTTCATTGCCATTGTCTGGATTTGGAACATTTCAGCTCTCAGACTTCAGAGTGACATCTGACTATTGTTATCTCAGGCAAAAGACAAAATTAAAACAAGTGATTTTTGTCACATCCATCCATGAGATGTGATAATTTTAATGTATTAATAATAATTTTGTTTCTCATACTCTTGTACCAAATTTTAGTATTTCAGCAACTCTTACGTTCTTTTTACAGCAGCTTCTTATTTGAGGGAAGGGGGCAAACATTGTAATTTGATTATCATTTAAACAGATATGGTAATATGGAATACATGTTTATTTGACAGATCTAGAACCTAGGACACAAACCTTTATGAATGCCAAAGAGGGGCTATCTACAATAGGTTAGCCTCTGGGTGTGCCTGGGAGAGATTATCTAGATTATTTTAGTTGAGGTGGTAAGAACTATCTTCCCTGTGGGTGGCATCACGGGCTTCATATTCTGGACTGAACTATAAGGAAAAAGCGAACTAACCATCAAAATTCACCACTTCCCTTCCTGACTGTGGCTGCAATGTGGCCATCTGGCTCAAGGTCCTGCTACCACGACTTTCTCACCCTGACAGAATGCATCCTGGAACTGTCAGCCAAAGCAAACCATGCCTCTAAGTCACTTCCTGTGGGGTATTTTCTTTCACCAATTAGAAAAGCACTAATATGAATACTAAATGAGAATCATGGAAGTATCTGTATGTTTTGAATTAAATGCAATTACACAAAAATGCAGAGGTGGCAAGACAGCTGGTGGTATGGGACAGTGGCCCTCTGGCTCTAGTGTGGAGCTTTTTGTATCAGTGTGTGCACAAGTCTAGGGCATCCATCAGAGATATTTAGCACTCAGTGCTTCTGGAAGCCAAATAATTTTCCAGAGGTTTAATACCTTAAATATTTTAAGTCAATGATTTGAACTCCTAAGGATGCTGATCTTTTTCTTTTAGCTGTTGACTTTCAAAACCATGTTATTTTTGACTTTGGATTAACTCTTTAATGATGATGCAGACTTATATTTTTGGAAGGTTTATACTTATATATAATCTTTGAAATATTAGGCAGTTAAAAACATGATTATTTGTATGTTTTCCTGTTTGAAAGGCTAACCCCTAAATTATCATTCCTTTTGAAAGGACCTTAGGATTTATGATTCTTTTCTTTTTCTCTAAGCCTGGAACATATTCTTGTTTTTAGCAGAAAGCATTTAAACTAATGAGGAGCACAAGTACATTAAAGTAAATTTGTGTCAAATTCCTAGGGGAAACAGATGTCATGCACACTGTATTTCCTTCAGTCATCTAAAAGCCAGCATCATTGTTCTTCCAATCTGTTTCCTGAGTAAATGAAACAATGGGAATTATACACAAATCTTTCTATATCTGTATTTAAGAAACATTACTGCTGGAGAAGTTTACATTTACTAAATCAAGAGCTAAAGAGCTTAAAATTAGAAAAATTAGATTTGGAAATGTGTATATTCTCTCTGTTACTCCATGACTCTGTTTTCCCAATAACTTTTGCAATCTATGATAAAAATTCATAAATCCTCTCAGTAAGATCATTCATTTTAAACATTTAAGATAATATACTTAATGTCAAATATCATAAGCAATAAAATTCATATTTTTTAGTATGAATTTGTCATGTTTTTGAGAAAGTGTCCCACTTACAGCCCACAGTGGCTTGGAACTAACTGTGTCGACCAAGATGGACTTGAAATGCAGGTATTTTTTTTCCTGCCTCAAGCTCCCAACTGCTGTAATTACAGGCATAAACCACCAATATGTCATATTTTAAGACTTGATAGCAATAAATTTGGATCAATAAAAAGACCCCAATTGGAGAAAATCATTCATAATATAGACTAACTAAAAGTACATGACTGTACCTGTGTGTACATGCTCATGCAGGGGAAAAATAACACTGAAAGGTAGGTTTCCCAGTTCTTTAGCCTTGTCTTACACTAGTTACTGTAAACCAGTGGTTTGCAGACACATTTCTGGTCAGGATAAAGCCACTACAACTAAGAGAGACATGTGAGTCACATCTGCACCAGCACAGAGATTTAGCACTAACTGTTGCACCCTGAAACTGTTACTTACTTGGACAGAGTTGTGTCTGAATCATCTGAACTAAGCTATCTCTCAGGCAGTGTGCTCTTCCCATCGCAAACCCCAAACCACTGCTGTCCTGGAGACTCACCTCATGGATGACTTCCCTGCAGTTCCTCTGCCAGCCATCCCAGGTATTCAGCCTGAGTTCCTTCAAACAGGTGTATTGTCTCATGCTTATTATAGCAGATATTGCAATACCCTCTTAAACATAACATTTGAATTCTGAGAAGATTAGATCTAGAATTAGGCTAATTTTCTTAAGCTTGATTTTACTGGACCCTAATAGACACTACTTTTCATATTAGCCCACCTTTGAGATCTCAGAATTCCTGTGGCAAGGATACCACAGGTGTGACAAAATCTACAGCAAGCAGAAAAGCATACATACATAGTTTTACAGTAAGTTTTTTACTAGGGTAACTTGGATCATTAGTCATTATTTAAGTCATTGCTCTGCTTGTAAAGTTTAGTTTTGAAGGGCTGATGAGAAAGGCATGTTTTTACTTCACTATTTGAGGACCAGCAGGATTAGATGATGGGCATTGGGCAGGGGTTTTTCTACAAGTAGGGAGAGGGAAAAAAGGAAAATAGTATTTCATGACACAACATCTCTAATTAAAACAGTGGCCATTATAACAAGTTTTTGTTTTCTTCTCTCAAGGTAAGTGAGGTGTTATCTGAAATGCCTAGAACAGTGTATCTTCTATACATCTTTTATCTGGACAAAGACCAATTAAGTAGGCAGAAAATTTTTATTATTAACCTGCTTATACTGCATCAGAAACATATTTTAGGCTGGCAGTAATATTTTATCCTTACAAATGTCTCAGTTCAGTTTTTGTATACAAATGAAAGAATGAGTCATCTGAATATTATAAAATTACTGCCTCTTAATTCAGTTTGTTGGTAACAGCACATTTATTTTAATGGAGACGCACCTCTTGCATTGTAGATATTATGATATTATATGTAAAAATGAAAAAGCTTGTTCTACAATTATAAAAACAAAAGATGCTCTTATAACCCACATATATGTGTCTTTAAAAATTTAAAGGTAGGACTGGGTGTTCAGTAGAGAGCACATGCCTAGCATGCATGGAGCCCTTGTACATAGTACAACAAAAAATAAAATAAAAATAAAAACACAAGCTACATTGAGTGCTTGTTTGAGAGATAATACTCTTACATCTGTGAAATTCATTTAACTTTTGCAAATAAAACTGTAAGATAATCATTATTTTAATTTTGAGTAATGTATTTGACATCACTAATAAACACTGGGTAATTTTGCAGTTATTCCAACACTGACAATAGTGGTTGCATAAGTTTTTACAAGATTTTAGAAATTTATAAATAAGCTGGGAGAATGACAGTATGTGCATATTAAAACAATGTGCTTGTTTAATAGAAAAAAATAGAACCAGGGACACATAGATCCCCAGAGAGCAATTCTTTGTAATTTGAATGTTGACCTTACCTTGAAACAGCCCATAATATTTATGCTTTCTTCATATTTTTACCTTTTTTTTTTAACCAGAGTTTAACATTTGAAATTTATTATAACTTTGTATATGTTTCCCTGTTGGTGGAGTCTGATTATTTATTGTGGAGAGATGCAGTTTATGGATTCTCCTAGTATTTCAGTGGTTTTCAGTTCTTAAAGATGATTCATGAGTTTCACATTTCATTATGTTGGTTGTCTTTAAATTCCTATTCTTTTTGGGGATGTTGCTAGAGCAGTGTACAGAATGTAACATGTGACTGACTATTGTGTCTCTCCTCTCCTAAGAGACTCCTCTCCAACAAGAGAGGGATGAGAGCAGGAAAGTTAATTTAGTGAAAGTAGTGGACTGTTTCCATTTACCTGAGTACCCACATCCCAACTCCTATCCCAGCCACCAAAAGAGGAATGGGGTAAGCAAAGACAGGATGCCTCTGGGAAGCATGCCCTTGGCTTGCCTAGTTAATCCTTTGGTTTGTATGAACCCTTAGTCTACTCTGTTTTCTATACAACTTTACAGAGACATGATGTTAAGTTTTCCTTTTTTTTGTTGTCAGCTTTACTTTTCTTGATTCTTCCCTGAAGGTCACCTTAGACACACAGGACAATGGAACCTCCCTAAGTTTTCCTTGCTGTTGCTGCATTTTCACATGGTGACCTTGAAGGATGGCCTAGTTTTACTGAGGAGAGCTTGCTGAGAGGCACTTGTGTGGAGTGGGGACTGGCATAGAGATGGGTGAGCAGCAACTCAAAGCCTTCTCTCTCTGTGTGTTGTTTACTGTGGATGCTCAATTGCAATAACCTTTCCTACCTGGGATATAGCTATAGAACAGACAGACTCCTCTTCCTATGGAAAAGGACAGGGTGGGAGTGTTTAAAACAATAGGAGATGAGCAAAAGCATGGCATTTTTTATATGTAGGTGCTTACAATGCCAACATGCTCTCCTTGTATTCTTGGTTCTATTCAATCCTTTAGTCAGCATGTATAAAAGGGGAAAAGGTTTAACAATTTCAGCAGGAGTATTTTTTTGTCTTTATGTTATGTAAACTCTACTGTATCTCAGAAGTAAGAAGATAAAGATTTTCCCTTAAAAACTCAAACAATGTTTGTATCTAAAGTTAGGTGTGACCACATTCAGCCAGGGAATTAGCTGCATCATTTGATTGCTGTTGTCTATTACTTGTTATTCAACAGAGCTTAAGGCAATTACAGTTTTGGGTTTTATGAGTTTTTGTGTATGTAAAGAAGATACTGCTATTTCAATTCACATTCCTAATAGCCTTATTTTCAAACATTCACTACCCTCTAAATTAGACAGAAGGTACAATATCAACTAGCAAAGCAATACTCCTCCCATATTTACTCAATTGGATTTTAGTTGAGAGCCATTTAAGGCAAGAACAAAATTAGATGACTGTACGGCCCCAAAAATATTGATCACACGAGTTCGAAGCTCCCATTGTCTTTTCAGATGTGGGCTGGTTACCTCTGGATGCCTGGCCTTGGTGGGGACTGGTTCCTAGTTTGTATAACTATAGACCTTGGCCCTGGGTGGACCCACACCTATTCTGAGGGCTAATGAAATGTGCCTGGTGCCTGAAAGCTGGGGCATTTGTGGAATGTCTGAGGGCTTGTAATGTGCCTAGGGACTGGTGAGAGAGGCTGGTGAGGATGTGCAGTTCTAAGACTGTCTCTGGGATTAAAGGAAATATTTGATATCAGCTTTATACATGGTAATAGATGTCTTCTGCTATCACCCCCACTGTTGAAAAGCTATTTAAGAGGATTCTTGAATAAACTGAATTCCAATATGAACTGAGAGCCCTCCTGAGATGACAAGATGTCTCAGTCTCATCCTTAACACCATTGTGTAGCTATGAGTTTCCCAGTCTTCACTCCCCCACTCAGGGATGGACCTGGGGCTGTTTGGCTGGCTCCAATCGCAGCTCCAAAGACATCAGTCCAGAATAGATGGCCTCTGTAGCGTGGGACTGATACTGGCCAGACCCTGGCAGATGACAAAGGATAGCAGCATAATGTGACTTCAATGCCAGAAACCTTCTGTTTGATTTCCAATTTACTGTATGTATCACCACTTTGACTTAATGTGCGAAGCCCTTGTATTATTTTTATTAGTTTAGGTTTATTTTGTTATTGCTTAATAAATACATTTATTTTGAATTCTTCTTCTCCACACAGGAGTCTGTGTTTTTTATTAGTATGGGTGAATACTTGGAAAAGCTTTTGTGGTTCATTGTTTAGGAGAGGTTTTGTTTCCAGACTACTGGCTGAACACCCAAGAAATATCCACCATTGTTGATAGCCAAGCAAAATACACACTGTTGGGTCTCATTGCTTAAATATTCCCACTTCTAAAATTACCACTACACCATTGGGGGTGAATGAATACACGATTACAATTTCAATTTGACAGTTTTAAAGGAAATGGCATGGGGATTTAATTAGACCCTCTCCATGTGCTTCATTGATTCTCAGATGGGTTTTCATTCTAGCATAAGCAGATGTGGATTTTAACATGGAACTTAGGTTTTCTTATACCTCAGCTGGCATATTGAAATTTGTATGACAAGAGATAGTTCCTGTATAGTCCACTCCCAAAGAAAACTGGAGTGGGAATTCTGGGCAGTAGTTCCAGTCTTAATCTTTCTCCTTTGTGAAATGAGAGGCTTGAAATTATTAACAAAATAAAGACATTTTTTAATCATTGCTTTTATGATATAGAATGAAAGGGAACTTAAGCTATAGTCAAATATTCTCACTTGGAACTGTAGCAGAATCTTCCTGGCTTTACTCAAAAAGAAATGTTATAATTCTTTATTTTGGGACTAGATAAATTGCCCACTTGATACAGACAGGAAGCTTTTATTAAAATAAGTTACTGAATCTGGATATCCTGGTGCATGCCTTTAATCTCAGCACTTGGAAAGGAGAAGCAAGTGGATCATGAGTTCAAGGCCAGTTTGGTCTATATATAGAGAGGGGCAGGCTAGCCAGAGTTGCACAGTGAGACTCTTAAATGACAAAACAAAACAAAACAACAAAAACAAATTAGCAAAGATATTAAGTCCCTCTGATTAAATGCAATTGAATGATCAGACCCTCTGAAAACTGATGGGGAAAATACAGAAATTCCCAGGGTTACAAATCCTGGGCTCTCTGTGTGTTGTACGAACATCTACCCTTTTCCCATAGGACCCAAGCAACAAAGCTTTGGGAAACAGCTGGGTTGAAAAACTACTGAGAAGAAGATGAGACAAGAAACAAAAATTAATTAGAGAAATTAAGTTTTCACAAATTATCTAGCAGGAACCACCGTGGGGGACATTTGAATGTTCGTATTATAATTGTAGAGTTTCACTGTGTCATCTACATGAGCTTGAGTAAAGTGATCAGTATGCAAAATTAAAGTATTGTTCTTCAACAAGCACCTTACCTCAGCTTTACTCTCATGCTCTGACAATTTCAGAGGTGATTGCTAATGGACAAAAAGCAAATGAAGTTGACTCATGCTTGGTACTAGTTGTTAAAGTTGCTAACTGACAGCTTTGCCTCCCATCACAGGTCAGGTTTCCTGTGGGTCTAAGAGACTACTGAAAAAGTCTCCTTTTTCACTTTAGTCAAAACATAAAAATGATATTCATAAGAAACTCAGATACTTGGGCATGTCCCAGGCAAAACCAACATTTAGAAAAGGGATCAGTTTCTTTATCAAGCATTCAGGTTAAGTTACATTTCTGTGTAAACTCATTGTCTCCTGAGAAGTTTCAAGTCATATCTCCAAAAACATTTCTCCATATGGTTTTAAAGCAGCACACTGTGCAGAAAATAAAGCAGGGTAAAATACTATTATTTGATGCAATTGATCTAGTAAATCAATGTGATACAAAAAGCATAAGCTAGTCTATTTTGAGCTGATCAGTTACACAAATAATTTCTAAATTATAAACGAGAGATTCATTAGTGATAGTGGTGGACATATGGAAAATTTCTTTTAAAAATGAACTCATCATTTATCTGTTGAATATTTATTGAAGAGGAAGAGCTTGGAGAAATTTCTCTGATGCATGAAGTGAGCTGATTACTACTCTGAAGAGCAAAGCAGTGCCATAGCTCAGTAGTTCTTTTCTAAACCATGAAATATTGTGCTGTAACTTGTAAGGCATGAAATAATAACAAAAATTCCCTAGATTGCCAGCACATCACTCATCTACATTCAAATAGCCAATGAGACAGCAGAACTAGTTAGCTTTTACTTATTTTTTAAAAGGACCCAGGGAAATCACTGATTTTATTGATAGGGATGTTTACATGATGGCAAAAATAAATTTGAAGTCCTATAGATGGATTTCTTCTCAAGATCTAAGTATTTCTTATATCCTTAAGAATAGTGTGAAAGCGTGATGTGAAATAGCTTGCTGGGCAGAGAAGGAAACAAACTGAGTAGAAGCCCCAGACAACTCTTCAGAGATTTTCTTTGCATTGTGAGAATGGAACTTTCCTTGCAACTGTGAGGGTAAGGCTCAAAGATTTTTTTAAATCAACAGGATTATGGGATGTCTAACTGAGAATAATAGCACTTTATTGCCTTTATTTTCTTTAGTCTTTTACATTTTGTGGGAAATTTTAACTTCTTGGTAAAAGGTATTTTCATTGGAATAAAAAGTAAGACTCTGAGATGCCTGTCATTTTTCTAAAATGCTTTGAAGTTTGAGTTTTCTATATATATCAAGAGTTAAGACCCTCTGAATAGCATGTACTAACAATAAATTTAAGATTTCAAAAATCAAACTACATTACTGCTACAAAAACTATACCCATTATTGACACCACACAGTCAGCTTTTGTGACAAGTATTTATTATACTTATCAAGTGGCAGGAAAAAGGCCCCAGCACTGACACTTTAAAAACACTGGCAGGCATTGCACGTAGAAGGCATTGGGCCAATCAGAACATGTGTAAAACAGGCCTGAGAGGTAGACCAATCAGATCATGTATAAGATAGCACTGAGAGGTCAAAGAATTTCTAGAAATTGAAAAGCAGTTAAGAAAGTGAGTCTATTCAGCTTCTTGTTTTCAGGGGAACCCAATATTTTAATGGAAAGTCCGAGGAAAGGGGCTATGGTAGTCCCATCCTCTGTGTATAACTGCCTCTCTTTTTTCTTCTCTCTTTTTTATTTAAATTAGAAACAACCTTCTTTTACATGTCAATCCCAGGTCCCTCTTCCTCCTCTCCTCCCCGATCCCCTATCCCATCCACTTTCTGCTTACCCAGGGAGGGTGAGGCCTTCCATGGGGATCTTCAAAGTCTGTCATATCATTTGGAGCAGGGCCTAGGCCCTCCCCTGTGTGTCTAGGCTGAGAGAGTATCTCTATATATGGAATGGGCTCCCAAAGTCCATTGGTGCACTAAGGATAAATACTGATCCACTACCAGAGGCGCCATAGACTTCCCAGGCCTCCTAGCTGACACCCACATTCAGGGGGTCTGGGTCCATCCTATGCTGGTTTCCCAGATATCAGTCTGGGGACCATGAGCTCCCCTTGTTCAGGTTAGCTGCTTCTTTGGGTTTCACCAGCCTGGTCTTGACCCCTTTGCTCATTACTCTGCAACTGGGTTCCAGTTCAGTAGGAAAATTCTCTTGATAGCCTGGTTCCCTGGAAAAAGCAAACTGCTGTGTAATGAGAGTGTCTATGTTGAAGGCCACAGGCCAAGGACTTGAAGGTTATCTCTGGAAGCTGAACATACTTCCAAGGGTTTGCTTATAACACTTCATGAATCAGATTCTATTATCAACAGTAGGTTAAAAGGTAATCCTAAAACCGGGCTTTGTATCCCTTGCTAGAACGTTAGGTAAGACCTGGGTGCTGTGGAACAATTTTTGTATACTGTAAATATGTATTGCTCTCATTAGTTAATAAAGAGCTGACGGGGCTATAGCTGTATAGGAAGAGATTTGGTTGGAGAGCCATATTAGGACACTGGGAAGAAGAAGGGTGGACTCTAAGGAATTACAAGCCAGATGCAGAGGAAGCAGCAAGTAAAGGAATAGAAATGGGTTAGTTTAAGTGGTAAGAGCAGTAACAAGCTTAAGCTATGGCATTTTAAATTAATAATATGCCTCTGAGTGGTTGTTTGGGAACTGGCTGGTGGGGCAGAATAGTCTGCCTACACCTGGGGCAGACTAACTTGGGTTCAAACTCAATAGTTAGACAAGTAATGGTTAGACAGTAAATTTTGCTGTTGCCAGCGACTTAGCTCTTGGTATGTAGTTCTGTGGCATTGGGATACACACATATGAGAGGTTATGGTTTGTATGTGGAGAGCAGTTGTAAAATCAAAGACAAAACCATAATCTAGGGCATCTCAATCAGTAAAGTGAGTTTGAATTCCACAACTAGTGCTAAAAAATGTGGGTAGGTAGGGTGTTAGTGGAGGGCAAGGAGGAGGGGAGAGGGAGGGAACTGGGATTGACATGTAAAACAATCTTGTTTCTAATTTAAATAAAAAAGTGGGTGTGATGGAGGGATGTTCTCTCAGCCTGGACACATGGGGGAGGGCCTAGGCCCTCTCTGAGATGATATGACAGACTTTGGAGATCCCCCATGGAGGACCTCAACCTCCCTGGGGTGTAGAGGGGGTATGCAGTGGGGACTTGGGGGAGTTGCTGTGGGGCAGGGAAGGAGGTGAGGGAGAGGGAGCTGGGATTGACATGTGAAGCAAGCTTGTTACTAATTTAAATAAAAAATAATGAAAAAAATGGATGTGGAGTATGCCTCTACTCTGAGCACAGGAAAGTACAGATGGGAGAGTCCTTGTGGCTCACTGCCAGCAGGCTTCTTTGGTGAACTCCAGGCAAGGATTTTGAATGCCATGTGCACACTATACAAAATCAGTAAAGTTAAAAGTAACATATGATAGGTTGTGAGAAAGGGGTTGTATGTGAAGCTTACAGGGGAAATATTAGACAACACTTTTATTTTTCTCATACACATACATGCATATAAATGTGTACACATGCACACACAAATACAAGTCATGTGTAACACTGGATTATAGTGCTTCATATGTTAGTGATACAGAAGGCAAGTGAATTTCTGTCTTTCCTCCAAAGCTTTCCTTCCTCTCATCCAATTTTTATGTGTATGAAATAATATAAGCATTTCTCAAATATGTACCATGGTTGTAATCTGTGTTATAAAGTTTATGGATAGCTCTTTACCTACATTTGCATCCTTTTGTTTGTCATAGGTTGAAATGGGTGGATGGCATGTACCTTTCTTTCTAGTAAATTACAATGGTCCCCAGAAGAGAAAGAATTGTACAGAACATCTCTGTGAATCAAAACTTGTATTGGATTGTATGTGACTGACTGTTATGTATGCCTTATCACTCATAGACCTTTTCCTAAAAATAAAATCTCAATCATGTTCATAAAAACACTAATAATGCATAAAATTAATGAATAAACAAAGGATCAACTGAGTGTTATCAAGTTTTTACAATTAGCATTGGAAAGACTTTTGACTCTTTGCTACAAACTTTATTATTGTTTTCAAAACTATCTTTGCTGAAAGGGCACTTTAACACCTGGAGATTGATATTCTACAGTACCAATTTGTAATACTTTCTTGACAAAAAAGGACTTGGTATTTGATAGCTATGCCTTGGATAGGTGTGTAAATAGCAGCATAATATTTTTAAAGTCTGTAGTCAAGATTTTACTTGTAAAGTATTTTATGCAAAAATGTGTTTTTGTAACTTTTAGATTTACTTTGAAGTACAAACCTAAATCAGGTTGATTTAGCATGCTAGTATAAAACTTTTCAGTGAATGTTATATAGCCATTTAAATATATTAAACAGTAAGTGCTATGTAATGATTCTTAGTATAGTTAAGGGAGAAGACTTATGTAGAATTGTGTCTATGGTGTGATTTAAATATCATGAGATACAAATGAAATTCAAAATCCTGGAAGAAAATATATAACACTGTTTATAGTGATTATATTTGCATGACAGGGTTATGGTAATTTATTTTACTTTTTATTTGTTCTCCATTTTTCAGGTATTCTAAGAATATAAGAAAACAAAAAACTGTGCTCAAAATTTTTTCCCAAAGAAAATCATATTTAAGAACTTTTGCTTTTTGAGAATAAATCCAGGGTAATGTTATACTAGGCCTAAGAGAAGTTGTTGGATGGTTGAAATAAAGTAAAACACAACTATGTATTTTAGCTGTGTTTAGATCAGCTACACAGATTTCAGACCAATAACTCACAGGCCATGTACAACAGTAGCTATGTTTGTATTCTTTTAAGAAAAATTGAAACAACCATTTAAAAACAAGAAAAATCCACACAAACTCAACTTTGTCATCTTGTTTATTCATTTGAGACCTGCCTTTCAAAGCAAGTGTTCTTAGATGGCAACACGGCTGGGGTGGAAGGCTCATCTGGATGTGCAGTCCACCTTCCAGTTTAGCACAGCCCCTTGCTCTCTATGCTGGCCTGATGCTCACTGCTGATTGCTGTTTATGCTGTCCTACTATGGTTGTACTAGGATAACCTTTTCTTTCTGTTATTTTTTCTCCATCAGTTGTAGAAAATAAAAAATGGAGCCCAGAGGGTTCTTTGTTTCTCAATACCAGTGTGTTTTCTTCTTCCCTTTGACATCTTAAGATAGAACAAAAAATATTTAAAAGTACCTCTTTTAGCCTGGGCTAGATGGTTAACAAATGCTAATTTCTTTCAAAGACACCATTTTCTGTAATAAAACATTTAGGAATGGAAAAAAAAAAGTGGTTAAAGCATTCCCAGTGATTTTCAGTGAACCACAGCAGCATATTGAAATCAAGCAGCAACATAAAGAGAGAAGCTGATGTGATAGCCATATAGCTAAGTCCAGTTTTCTCCTTCTGTCTCTGCTGCAATCAATGGGATACCTCTCTAGACCAGAAGGGAGAAAACCTTCTCCTCCCACAGTGCTGGGATTTAGCTGCCTTCATGTTCCTGGCCTCTGGGTGAGGTTAATTGTTTTGGAAAAGCCACAGTTTCTGAACATCTCAATGCTTCCTTTCTAAATCACATTCAAGACACTAATTTCATTTCTTTCCTGGCTGTGTATAGGTGAATTAGCAAAACGCCACTCCTGTATTGTTTTCCAGTCTTCAAGTGAAGCCTAATTAAAGAAATATATAGTTTTTATTGAGCTGCAAGAAAAAGGGACATGGGGCACAATTAAGTTTGCATCAATAATTAATGACATAAAATTATTAATGTAGCAAATATTATACATTAACAAGAAATATATTTTGTCACCACCTGCTACATAAAATCTTCCATAATATATAATCCAAAAGGAAAAATGGAAAAGGAAAATAAAAAAATTGCATTACTCTTTGAGTTTATTGGTGTTTTCACATTTAAATGATAAACTTTCTAAGGGGGAATTATTCTGAATCAGTTATTGAAAGGTGAGTGATATAAGCATATTAATGGTAAAAATTTATTTTCTGTAACATGATTTTTATTAGAGGACTATAATACTTATTAACCTGTCTAATAGTTTTCTCAGATAGATGACAGCAAGTTTTAGAAAAAGACAAATTAGGGAATCTCTTATGCCAATTTCCCATCTTCTCTGGCAGAGGTTGGATTAGTCTGTTCTTGCTTTTAGGAGAGAGGGATTAGACATCAAAATTAGCTCTGTTTCATGGATCCTTACTTGGAAAGGTTTCTTAGTCATCAAAATTCCTTTTGGAAATTAAAAAAATGAAGATGTGTCTCCCTGGCCCTCAATCTCCAGTACTCTCTAGCTTAGACTTTTTTTTAATCATAATTTTGTAATTGGCTAGGTCAATTGATGGTATACATCTTAGGCACCAATAACTAAGGAATAAATAAGGAAGAGGTTGTTAGTGCAATGGCACCAGTTTTCACCTTGGGTGGGATGTCAAAAAGAATTCTGACCCAGGGCTCCATAGTCAAACAGAAAGGAGCTCTCCATAAACCAGGAACGCCACGAACATCTAAGAAAGAGCATACAATCTTAATCGTTCTGTGCTTGGTTTTAGAAATCCAGTTATGGCTTCTGGTGCTTCACTGTTTTCCTTTTGCTGCACTCCAGGAACACTCCTATAGTGTCTGTTCTACTGTGGACTTATGAACCCATGATTTAAATACAATTCTAATCCTACAGCTCTCAGCATGAAGACTCCTTAGAAATCAGTTCCACTTATTGCTTATTTTCCAAGAGTGTCCTAGCATCAAACCCTCGCCTAATTACTGAAACACTATTAGGGGATAACAGCAAAAGATAGGCTTTGAAATACTTTTTCTTGAGGAGCTAAAACTTTAACCATATGAAATATAAAGCAATTAGAAAGGTAATGTGCACCATTGATAGCAAAATTTTATATCTTAAAAGGTTAGTAGAGTGGAAAATGTAGAAAGAATAATACCTTGAAAGCAAGGTAGAATTGAGTTTGGAAAAATAAATGGTCATTGGTACTGGGAGGTAAGAAAGTCTCAGGAGTGAAGACACTGATTTACAGGTGTTTCGTTTACTTACATGTGCCTGATTCATGTTTTAATCTAGCCTTGGGCCTTCCAAATAACCAGTCACCATGTAGCTCAGAGCAAGGCTTAGAACATCCTGAATATACATTAATGTCGAATCAAGTGAAGCACAGGCACAAAGGTAAAGGCATTTGTTATGGGCAGTGCAAGGAAAAACTCATGCAAGACAGTGATGCTAACCTCAGATACCTTCACCCTCAGTTTTGGATAATTTAATGTGTGAGTGGAGGTGAGAGATTTAAAATCTCTTGAAGCTAGTAGGGCAGTATTTAACCTCAAGAGGGTGTGATTTCTATTGTATAACTTTAAAAAGTTGGTTTTACACACACACACACACACACACACACACACACACACACACACACGTTATCACTTGCAGTCCAGTCTGAAACTGCTTGACAATAACAAAGTAGGATTTCTAACCTCTGATACAGGTATCTTTTGCTTAATTATCTAGGGTAAATTATGTGTGAGGCTATTGTTAGATTGTTTCTTCTCTTTCTTTTTGTTTATACAGCTCACTTTATGAAAGACAAGGGAACATCTAGAGACAATCGCTCTTTATATCTCCTGAATGATCTCTGCCCTCTTGCTCTCTTTTTCTAACTGCCCAAAATTGTACCTGCAAGACTTTCCTAATAATTAATCTTTCCTCCACTTGTAAAGCAATGCCCTCAAGGTTAACATTCAAATAACTCGAGGGAATGGCAATGCCTAGTCTCTGTTCTCAGCCTCAGACTGAATTGAAGCTATAGGGGTATTTTCTGCAAGGATTTTTGGTGACTCTACTATGCACAGGGAGTTGAGAGCCATTGATTTAGAGTCTTCATATTTAGAAAGGTGGATGTAATGGGGTTTAGTCATGATATAAATATCATAATGGAAAAGGTTATCAAGTTGAGCCAGTATGAACCTTTTAAGTGATACTGAAAAATGTCCCAATAGGCTACCAACTTCACATTAAAAAGCAGAAGGCTTTCAGGTTCTTTCTTAAAGACTTGAAAAACAAAGAACCCGAGACCTTTTCTGAATTGCGGATATTTTCAGTCATGTTTATTACATTTGATTTACTAAAATATAACACTGGGAAAGACTGTTATTGGCTGTTCAATTCAAAGAGTCTGTTTTCATTACTTTATGTTATTTCATGTTACTTTCAAAATACACTCTAAAATCTTCTTGCTTATTATTTATTATCTTTTTTCATACCAGGAATTAATTCAGTAAGAATGGAACCTTTTTGCCATCCTGTTCACTGTTGCATTCTCAGAGTCTAAAGTAGTGATTTGTGTACAATAGTTGAATAAATGAATGAATCACTGAGGGCTTAGCATTCTACAGATGCCAATTCCATCATATATTCTATGTCTAGATGACAGAGGAATGGGGGCACTTTTAACAGGATAGAAGGTAGTTCAGAGCAGCAGCTACATTTGAGACAGAAAATCAATTTATACCTTGGATGACATTTTCAAAAGAAGTGTATCTGGTAGCATGGAATCTTCCATTTGACAGGACCTATGTCAAAATACTAGGATTCTTGGATGAGTGGCCCACTTTCTGTAGAGAGGTTGTGCCATTCAAAGTTGCCCTGAGCTGTATGTATAATTTAGTTCTTGTTTAAGTAGATTCTCTGCCTACACAAATAAGAGAGAATCAATGGCCTTGTGAGTATACTTATGTTCAACAAAGAATTTGCAGGTGAATATACATGTGCACACAATTCACATGTGGTAAAAATGATGTGGATGCAGACTCTCCAAGTCAGCTCTTGTTTATAATAATATTTTGTGGTACTTGGGTGGAGGAGGTCTGTCTGGTGTGTTCCCACATATTCAAAATACAACCAGTTCACAATAAAATGAAGACAATATGTTCCAAAGATAGGACATTAGTCACAATGTTTGAAAGAGTGGTTCAGTGAATGAATTTGCTACATATACCATTGTACTATGGAATGCATCTCCTCATGCTATTTGTTATCTGGGAAAATCATTGTCAAAGCAATTTAGCTAATTCATTTCCATGTTTGGAATTAAGCACTTTAAACAGTTATCTCCTTCCCGTTGTCTGTCTGAGACAACCCTTACACTGTCAGTAAGGGGCTGGCTGCTGTCAAAATTGAGATAGGGCCGTCAGCCTCCTGCTGTTAACTGTGAAGATAAAGACAGAGAAGCCAGACCCTGCCTAGACCCAGAGCAAAGAGCCAAGGAGCCAAGGTTGGCTTTATTTGTGGATGGACCTAATAACTATTTGTGTTAGTTTAATAATTGTATATGCACATTTGCTTCTCCCTCTCCAACTTACCATCTGAACATACATCCACAAACATCACATACAATTTCTTTCATGTGGAGGCAAAACTATGCTTTATACCTGGAGAAGATATAATACTCCATATGGTTAAATTTTGATCAATATTTTCATAGATTTGAAAACAATTGATAATAGATTGTTTCCTGAGTTAGAGAACTAAAGGAGCTTGCAGACTTTGAGTTTTGAATACGTGCCTGTTTATGTGTTATAATAAAATTACTTTAACTTCTCATTTAGTTTTCAACTTAGCAGTTTCATGAAAGATCTTAGCTACCTGAAAGTAGGTGGAGTAGGAAATTTGAAATGGAAGTCCAGTTTTTTTTTTTTTTTCTGGACAATTTGTCAACATTAGAATTTTCTGTAAGGTTGACTTGTTTTTTAATTAACACGAACTTTTAAGTATCTAGATTTTTATCATTGAATCCCTACTGAGTATGCAGCACAAAAATATTAATTAACTTAAGTAGAAAAATCTGTACAAAGTAAGTTAAAGTAATATTAACATAGCAATATTAAGTTATTGACTATTGCGATTATATGTTGTAATATAAGGTGGCTCCCTTTGACCTACCCCAGGCCTTATGTCAATTGATTAAAAGTTGTGAGACAAAGAAATGGAGAAAGACAACTTCATTATAATGCTCCAGGCAGGGAATATTTTTATTTTGCTATTAGGAGCACATGCACATGTCAATGACCAACTCCATTTGAAAAAAAGACAGTCTGGGGGATATGAATGATTAGGGAAAGCCTCCCAGGTGAAGCTTAGGTGTCAAGTAGCCACCTCTGCTATTTTTAGCTGACATTAAGAGTCACAGGGACAGAATTCTCAGGCTTTTTTTTGGTTCAGGGCATCTGCTTCTAGAGGTCTAGGGTTGGCACAATCCTGCTGGGGTGGCATCTTTGGTAGACTTTGCTGGAAGCATCTTCTGTTTCTATCCCTACACTTTATCGCATCAAACAAAACAGGAAAAATACAGAGAAATGCTACATTCCCCTGTGCTCTTGGCCACTCTGGGCTTGCTAAGGGTGCATTTTCTGGTAAGTGCTTTGGCAGTGGTGGGGCTGACTTCTGGTACAGCTGTTAGAGACTCAGTTTCTCTGTCATGATGGAGACAATTCAAAGGAGAAGGGGACATTTCTTTCTTTCTCTCTTTCTCTCTTTCTTTCTCTCTTTCTTTCTTTCTTCCTTTCTTTTTTAATCAGAAAACTATCTGTCTATAGAAAACAATGTAATCCATCTTCATAACATCCAGCTAAGAGATAAGAAACCTTGGGTGAAAGAGAAATACATTTGATATTTGAGAATAGTTGGTGATAAAATCAGCTTGACCACTTGCCTATAATGTGATCATCTGGACAAATCTGGTTGCCTGGAAGGCTGAAACAAATCCCTAATCACTTGAAAAATGTCCTGCTTAGTGAACCCATAGACACACAGTCTCACATTTCATGAATGCTAGGTCAGGAAGCTGTTATTTCCAGGGAAGAACAGCTTTACAATGAATCTCTCTCTTCACAGAATGAGCAGCTCTTTGGGGTGTCCCCACAGGTCATGATTCATGTCATAGTATCTGTATCTGCTTTGGGTTAAACAACCATAGTTCTCTGAACTCCTCATCTGAATTTTTATTGTAACTCTATTTACTCATTTATCTGTATTTTGCTCCAAAATATTTATTTTAAAATGTGAAAAAACTAAAATGAACATAATGCTTACAAATATGAAGTTGGCCATGAGAAAGAAATTGAACAATTCTTGATTTGTGAATTAATTCTCTATGATTTAAAGTAAAAGTAGTTCTCTATCACTTCCCACAAGGAAATGTATTGCTGGGTCAAACTTACCTCTAGGACGATTTTTGTTATGCTTCCAGTAACAGTTTTGGAAAGTGGAACACCATCCATTGCTGCAAGCATATACTGGGCTCTGCTGGTAACACAGAGGCCTTTTCTATCCCAGAGCTCACAGTCAATCTGGATATGAATGGTAATCATACGGTTACAACCTAGGTGCATGTAGATTCGAAGTAGGGGGATGAATCTCACCCTTGAAGTCATGTGGGAAGGACGGAAGTGGTCAAGTAATGTGGGATGTCCTTCCGTATGCTGCTAGTGTCTGTTGCTTTTATTGGTTGCTGAAAAAAGCTGACTTGGCAGTGGCCAGGCAAAATAGAGCCAGGCTGAAAATCCAAAGAGAGATATGGAGAGAAAGAAGGCAGAGTCAGGAAGACACCACGTAGCTGCCGGAGAAGCAAGATGTGAGGTAATAAGCCATGAGCCTCATAGTAAACTATAAACTAATAGAAATTGGTTAATTTAATTGTGAGAGCTAGTCAATAATATGCCCGAGCCACTGGCCAGACAATTATAACTAATATTAAGCCTCTGACTGTATATTCTGTAACTGGCCAGCCAGAGAAAAACCTCCATTACAATCAAGTACACCTTCTTGGAGCAGGTACCTTGGGATTTGAAGGCTTCACCAACTCCCGCTGGAAAGGAATGGATGAATGAGCTATCATGCAGTGATGGTTACAGATGCCCAGTCCTCGGTGCTGCCCTGTCCAAGGTGTGTTTCAGTTTCCCTCAGCTTTAAAACAGAGACAGCAGTAGGACACCAACTGCTAACACACACTTGACATTTTTCTTTTTAAAAGATATCTTTGAGACATTTGCTGCTTTATCTCCCAATTTAGAGATGTATTTACCCTGCCCATTCATAGCTGATTATGCAGCTGCTGGCTTTTTAGGGGTAAGTCAGTTTCTTCTCAACAAATACTTAGGGTGGTTAATAAACAATGTCGCTATTGTTTTTATTTTCATTTGTAGTAGGAATGAAGAGTCCTAGGGAATCTTTGAAAATTATGTTTGTCTAGAGACAACAATTTAGAGCAAATTATTTGGCAAGTGCTTTGAAGCAAATGGACACAGATATTAGTATTTATTGTGCTTAGAAGTTTTGTTTTGACTGTAAAATATAAAGCATTACTAGTCAGTAAATCAAAGCTTGGAAAACTGGCAATTGTGAATACAGTTGGCTGCAATATTAAGAGAACAGGGATTAGAGTGTAAGTGAGATTCCTTTTATGATAAATTATCTAGCTCCTGGCTACCGTATATGAGCTCTATTAACTGCCTATAAATTGTTCATCATAAAATCTAGTTCATTCGTGTTAATTAGGCCAAGGCTTTTAGAAAGACTTTTTTCTCTTCTCCGTGAAAGCCTAGGTTGACAGGAGAATATCTGTATGAGAATATCAAGCAAAAAAAGGGTTTCTCTGCTAGCTGTGATGTCGTATTCCTTAAAAATCAATGATTTACAAACTCCCAAATTAAAAATTACCTCAACGTTTTAACTAGTGAAATGTACATAACTCAACTGTAGTTATAGAATATTCAAGAGAGCCAAAATAATTATATGCTTTCCCTGTAAATTCTGCTAACAATAACTTGCTATAAGGAAAAGATGTGTATATAAAAGAAGTAGATATGCCTATTAGAATGAGGAAAGAATATGCAAATTTGAGAAAGACAAATGGATATATCATCATCTACCAGCATGACCCTTTATGTCATTTTATTATGTGTTTTGCCTGTGAAACTGAACTTTTATGGACAATTATATTTGAAGAAGTCTTGCATTTGTTTGCTGATCACCTTTATTTTTTTCACCCTATGTTTTGTCTTTTGTGGTGCACACATGAGTGATCAAGGGTCAGGCAGTGAATGTTATGTTTATATTATCTCATATTTTGCATTACTAACAGACTCCCTTGATACCATTTAAGGTGCATCCCTAATCAGCTCCCATACTTCACACTCCCCTTACAAACTCTGCATTTCATGAAGAGTAGACATGCCGTGCCCCAGTTCTGGACGCCAAAGTGGTTGTGACTTCAGGAAGTCCCAATAGTCAGAGTCACAGGCTGAGTCAAGCTGTGTGATTGCTCCCCTGAGATGCAGTTAGCAAGCCTCCTTGACAGAGGCCAGAGGCAAGGAACAGTCAAAGACTAGGAAACTGTATGTTTGCATACTTCCCAATACCTAACACCCATTACGGTGCAATTAAGAATGTCCAAAAACTCCATTGTATTTATGAACCCCAAATAATAGCACAAGTTTGGGGGGGGAATTCAGTTCTAAGCAAAGGGAAGTTGTCTGTATTTAAAATAATGAGATTTTATTTTATGTTACTGCATATTTTCCATCATAAGTGCTAATATTAGCAAACAGTTAAAGAAATTGTGAAACAATTAGGCAAATTAATTTCCAAGATCATTTGGGCACATTAAGTTTGACTCCCTATTTCCAATTCTTACCTTGACTCTAGATTATTCTCCAGTCCAGCTCCTGGGTGATCTTGCCAGTTCCAGGATACTGCAAGGCAGGTAAGAGTGCACATACATTCATTTAAAATCAGATCTTTTGGAAGACAATGCTGTTCGTTGCACTGCAAAATAGCATGGGCACTGCAGCAGACTGACTTGGATGGACTGTGGTTCAAGCCTATAAGTTTCAAACCATGCTACACTAATGCCCCGGAGGCCTTTACAATGAACACCTTGAGGGGATAAACTGCAATAGCTTTTAAGAACTTGCCTTTTCTGGCTGTAGAGTGATTTCCTAAATTCGGCTTAGCTCAGTATTGCTTGACTTATTCTTTTCTTTGGAAAGACTAAAATGAGAAGCTATTAATACATGCTATTTCCTTAAAAAGTTAAATTAAATGTTTTTTTCCCTAAAAACAAACATCACAGTCCTTTCCTATCATCACTATCGTCATAAATGTTATTAAAATCAAACCTTGAATTAGTTCTCATGGTTAGTGGTCCCAGTTTTCACCAGATAATTACTTAAAAAAAAAAACTAGGCTTCCTGTTAAGAGTTAAGTGGAAAAGAGGAAATGAACAAATGTGAGATTTGGGAAAGAAATATTCTCTTCATGGAATCTCTTCCAACTTGAGTGATGGATATGCAGCAGTGGTTTAGGCCTGTGAAGAAAAGCCTGGTACACAGGAGTAGAGGACTTTTGGAGGTGAGCTTTTCTAGCTGTTTCATCCCCAAATAGCCTACGGTACTTAATTTTTTGTGAATGTATGTATGTATGTATGTATGTATGTATGTATGTATGTATGTATGTACTTTTGTATGTACATATGCATGTGTACATTTGAGATGGGATCTCACTGTGTAGCCAGGGTTGGCCTTGAACTCACGAAGACCTGTTTGTCTCTGCTGGCACAAAGGTGATATGCTATTGTCTGGCTTAAACTCAGTTCTCTTTGACTAGGAGTAGTCGCATGGTGTCATGGAAAAGCAAGGACAGGAAAGTGAAGTCTTAGGCTGATCACTCAGCTTCCAGAAGTAGGGATGCACAGTTCAGGGGAGGAGAGCTGGTGCTCACTCACCAGACTGCATTACCTGAATCCTAGAAAATGCTTGTGGAGCTATGAACT
Source organism: Cricetulus griseus (assembly GCF_003668045.3). Classification (NCBI taxonomy): domain Eukaryota; kingdom Metazoa; phylum Chordata; class Mammalia; order Rodentia; family Cricetidae; genus Cricetulus; species Cricetulus griseus. Next base: position 303,624,312 of record NC_048595.1, on the reverse strand, counting down.
CCTTGAATTCTATTTACAACTGGTGCCTGCTGGGAAAGGGAAAATTTAGTTTTTTTTTTTTTTTTTTTTTTTTTTTTTTTTTTTTTTTTTTTTTTTTCAACGGAGGAGTGTCCCTTTGTATATCAGCCACACTCCAGGGCAGGCTCTATGCACAGGAGTAGTTTTCACCACAAAGAGAACTCCATTTTTTGCATTCATTTGGTTTTGTTTTTTTATTTTTTTGTCTTATTGGGTTATGTTATTGTTTGCTTTGGTTTCTTGTTGTTTTATTTTTGAAAGAGAAATAGAGTGGGATCATTCTTAAGTATGCATGAAATTTCTGATACCCAAGCATGCACTCAGCTCAATTAAGCACTCAGTTGATTCAAGAGGAAGAGTTCTTACAATGGGTTGGCAGACTGAATTAACAAGAATTTGGCTAAATGAAAATGGATGCCATGGCATAAGAAATTTATGCACTATTTCTATGTAGATATAACGTTTCAGCTGGTATGAATTTTGTTTTAGTTTACTGTTTTTCTGTCATTGGTTTCCTGCTTTGTTGTCTTTAATTCTTTCTAGACTACTCCATTGTCCCTATTACTCAAGAAAATGCTTCATTTGGATTTTAACTGGGAGTGTACAGGCCAAGCTCTTTTTTCAGCATTTTCTCACTGGACATTAGTGTGTGTATTTTATTTTTGCTGTCAGTCCTGATTATTTTTGCTGTCACTCCTATAGATTAATTCTTTTAAACAATAAGACAACTTGGTTTTTTTCATTTTTTTATGTGTGCACGTGTATGTATATGCATGTTTGCCTGTATTGGGCACATATGTGTGTGGGTGTGTGTTTGCATGTATGAGCATGCATTTTGAGTGCCAGGTGGTATGGTAGAACATATGTAGTACTAAAGGAGAAGGGAAGAATACCAGGGGTAGAAAGAACAGAGGTAGTTGGGGGCTAGAGAATGCCAGAACTCTATTCCAATTCATATGCTCACTTCTCCTGACAAAGTAGCTGAATTAGCTTCTTAGTGTCACCAGGAAATCTATTTCCCAATGCTTAGTTAATTCCATTAGAGAATGATGACTTTATTTATGAAATGTGAGCATTTTTCCTATTACATTTAATGTTTTCATGTAAAAACACCAAATTATTACAATAATAGTTATACATCAGAAAGAGTATAAATGTACAGAGAGTAGAAAAATAAAAAAAAAAACAGTGACAGTTCCCATTAAGTGTGAGTCAACAAAATCGAGTTGGGCATTGCTCAAGGCTCTTCGAGATTCCTGAAAGTTACTGGCCAGTAGTGCAGAAGTCCACACTCTCATCTGAAAAAGAGAAAGTACCGACATTGGCACGAAAGGACATGGCTCTTTTCTCTCAATTCCAGATTAGATTTCAGCTTGAGAGTTTGGAGCTTACTCATCACAGGAGAAATACCATGAGTTATTTGCTTGCTCTGCTGTAACAGCCCTGGCAAGCCTGGAAGTTATGTTGAGATCGTCAAATCTATGGTCCAGGATCATCTTTGTGAATCATGAAACCATATGCCACTGGTTGTCTGAGTTGAAGAAGATGGGAAAAAAGGACCCCCTCCCTTCAAAACACCCTCAACTCTAAACAAGCAATGCTCAAGATATGATCAGGCAGTGCCAAGGGCCATTTGACCATCTTATACCTTTTCCATCTATGCATTAGAAAAAAATCTTTGCTACTGCTTGAACCATGTAAAATACCAGAACTCCTGTAGTGCTAACAAGGAATAAAGATCTTGCACCAGATGGTGCCTCTTGTCTCCATCTATCTCTAGCCCAAACAATCTGCCAGAGTTTTGAAGAAAAATGTGATGCGATCGTGTTGCAAAGTATACGAAGCAACAGTATGAAAAGTAATCTGGCTGAAGCAATGGAACCCAGAAGGAAGGGGCTTATTATCAGCCTTCGAGTCTGTGGATGAGGGCAATGCTATCTACATTTTTGTCTATAAAACAAATGACATACTGAGGTATCTGCATCTTGCTGAGATTTCTCTTTGTGTCTCGGTAACATACTAACATCAGTAAATATGGTAAAATGTTAGGAATTCATCTGGGTATTTTGTTGATACTGCACAAAATATTTCAATGGTATGAAAAAGTGTCAGCAAAGAAGGAAAGTACTTCAACATTATACCTGCATTAACTTTTGATACTAATTGGTGATCTTTATAATAAAAACGTGGGTACAGCTATGGCCCTTTTGCAGAAAATTTTAAGTATTTTCTGAAACCTCTTGGATGAGGTGTGCATATGTGTATGTGCACATATGTGCACATAGGTGTGTAGATGTGTGCATTTGTGGTGTGTGTGTGTGTGTGTGTATCTATATGGGATTCTTCTTCTCTATAGGATTTTGCTACAATGTTGTCAAATATTCTGCAGTCATATACTTTGATCAAGATATCCATATTTTGCTACCAATTTTATCAAGTATGTAGGATTTTGAAGTGCTTTAAGGCAAAAAGTTTAATAATGGAGAAAAGAGGTCTTTCTTACAAACTCAGCCATTGAGAAAATAACAAATATGAGAGTGTCTCAACAAAGAAGATGTAAATAATAAGCCTGGAAAATAAGCATGATTAGATAGGCAGCACTCCTTGGTGCTCCTAGGAATGTGGTCTGGAGACTGACTGTGATCAGAAAACAGGCAGAGATTGGGGATGAGACAATACAAACATGGGATGACAGAATTTGGAAATGTTCAAACAGCTGTGACAGACAAGTGATCCCTTTCCCAGCACTTCATTGTGTTTAGTTTACAAAATATCAACCTAGTACAGACTGTGTGAAATAAAAACCTTATTCACTTTTGTGGAGAAATAGTTGAGACCTAGAGTCTACAATGCCATCATTTCATTGAAGGTGGACTAAAATAGAGACAATGAACCCATGCAGGAGAGGAAGGGTGTAGCCACTTTCTACTTGGTGTTACCCATGCTCAGGAACTTTTGTGGTGGTTGTGAAGAGGAAAGAATACATTATTGGCATCATTTCAGTGATGAAGGAACAGAGTGAAATCACATACTGACTGGGCTGCATGACAAGAAGGCGCATATTGCCCCACAACCACCCTGGCCTGGGTGATGGGATCAGACACAGAAACTTCTGCAGCAGGGAGGCTTCAAAAGCACAGGGCCAGAAAAAAGAATTCTGGCTTTTTAGCTTTGCGTTAGCAATGGAAAAACATCTATTTACAAATTCACAGTGAACCATGAAAGACTGTGGGCCTCAACTGAAGAGTTCAATATTAGAAATTTAGAACAGATGGGAAGTTCTTCTCTATACTTTTACTGAGAACAGAAATTATCCTCTTCATATTTTCCAATGCTTGAGAAAACACTACTTGCAACTTTTCTTTTTTTTCTTTACTAGGCTGATGCTATGTGGAAATGGATAAAGGACAAATGCCTTACTGCCCCTTTCTTTGTGGGTCAGTCATGCAGTCACTTTTCAAAGCTTTGAGGAACTGCCCTGGCTAGGGATTACAGAAAATAAAACTAGTGAATTACCCATGATAATGAGGATGTTAGGATACTACTAAGTGATGTTACTAAACAAAATTATTGTAAAATTTAAATTCCCCTTCTGCTACTAACATTAGAAAGTAGTGGTTAACTCTCCAGATTATTTCTGTAAAGTCTTCTTTTCCTCATTAAACTTTTAGTAGAGTTTTAATAATATTCTTACTGCCAGCTGTATTATCATTGCAGTTTATAATTAATTATACTGTTGGTTAATTCTACATCAATCATTTTGTGGACATAGGATTTTTATGGACTATGATGGTGTCCATTATATATAGTGTGTATTGTTGCTTTACATGTATGTACCTTTGCATACATACTCACAAAGCATGCAGACAAACCAAGAAAAACAAAATCCCACACAAAACACACAATTGTTCCAGATGATCTCTTTTGGTTTCTTGGTACAGGTGGCAAAAGAAATGCTTTTACTCAGTTAATAATCCATATTTTTAGATTTAGGAGACACCGAATCTTACCCAAATATAGTAGGAATTGTTTACTTTAAAGAGATTTACCATAGACTTTTTAAAAATCTATGTTGAAAAGAAGGCCTTATCCTTCAATCTTCTTTCATCAAGTACTTAACCCATTCATGGTTGTCCAGTGAATAAGGCCCATTTTATTTATTATTGGACACAGAGAAGAGTAGTGAATAGTGATGTACTCCCCTGAACTATAGAAACCCTGCTGCTTACTGATTATGAACTTGCCATTGAATAAATAAGTATGGCCCAATGAATGCCTGATGAAATAAATCTACCTTTTAGCTCATTAATATGTACAAAAGGTATAGACTAACTTTTAACTTTCATTGTTTGTTTCCTTCCTTTGTTGGCCACTCTTCTAAAGTTCCACTTTGCCATCTCTTATCATTGTATTCTTCTCCACACATGGGCATCCTTTGGTGGGCAGAGTACTTTCTTTCATGTTGCAAGCTACTTAGACTGTCACGTGGTTTTCTGGGTGTTTTAGTGGGATTGCATCCCTATCCATCTACTGTCAGGAGTAGCAATACTGCAGACAGGGATGTTTGTTATTGAAACAAACAAAGCATGTGGTGTTATAGATTTGTATGCAAAGCCTTCACAACAAAACTAAGTAGCTATTTGCTTTAAATATGTCAATTAACTGTTACTAATGTACAGTGCACTTCTGGGTTAAGGATGATTGATAGTTACATGCAGTGAAGTGTTCTTAAACTACAGTCAGGAAATGTAAATGTACAAAGAGGAAAGAACCAGCAGCTGACAGCAGTAGTTACAGGTTTCAAAACAACACTTTCAAGTCATTCCGTTATTGTTCTTCCATCCTTGTGCAGCCTGGTAGCCAAAAATACACTAAAAAAGTTTTGGAAGAGAGAGAAAATGTTTCAGTATGAAGGAAACACCATGGGCCTAATCTTATTTGCTTCACTCAGGCAGAACTCTTAGGAAGCACAGTGGGATTTTTGCCTGACTGAAGAGAATAGGCTTGTCTCTTTTAAATGTCCATCATTGGATCTGTTGCAATTACAAAACTAATTAAAGGGAGAGATGGCTTTTCCCTTAGTTTCAATAGTCTGCTCAGCAAACAATTACTTTGTCATTTACTCAGACCCACACTGTCCAGCAGAGAAACATAGAGTCAAGTGTTAAATACAAAAGGATATATATATATATATGTATGTATATATATATTCATATATATTTGCATATATATTTGTGCACCCACATTTATATATGACTAATAAAATAAAAAGAGGCTATAAACATGAGAGTGGTAGGGCATAGGAGGATAGCTGGGAAGGGCTGTATTGAAGAAAGGAAGGGAGAAAGTGATGTAATTTTATTTCAATGAAATGTATCATTTTTTTTCTGAGAGCTAAACTTACAGAAAGTAGGAAATTACCATTTAATTTAATTGTGTCCACAGAAATAGTTATCATTTTAATGTGCAATGCAATCAATATAAAATATGAACAAGGTGCTTTGAATTCATGTCTAATAATTCAGGCTCACAGTACATATCAATACAGATGCACTATGTCTCAAGAGTTTGGTCACTCTTTGTGACTAGTGTGGGACAGCAGCGATCCATACATTGCCATCTGAAGCTTGGTACAATGTCAGGCACAATGCTTACTTTGGACACTCAGGGAAAGCAGGATATGCATCTTAACTCAACACAATGACCTGATTGCTGTTCATTTTGGAAATTACTGTTAAAGCCTGCCATTTTGTTAAGATTAGTTAAATCCATGGACTGAGCCAGCTGACATGATTTAACAAAGCTACAGGCTGCTAAATGTAAAAATGTTTGTGCCAGAGACACTATGTAAACATTTGTTTAGTCAAATATCAAAATAAAGAAGAAATCTTTCTAAAAATTGAAATTTAATATTGAAGTCCACTTGATAGGCATCATTTGAACATTCACTTGAGCATTGTAATTCATTTCTTGTTCCTCTCAATTAAAGTTGAGTACATGTGGTTCAAAGACAGGCAATGAATGAGTCAAATTAACTCCTTACAAAGGAAAGTTAGATTTTAAACTCCAGCTAACTGCACCAACTGTCAGCGAAAGGTCATAATGAAAATATGACTAAGCAGAAACTAGACACTAAACAAGGGAGGATTACTACATTTTTTTTAAAGAATGAAGCAAATCATTGCAATTCAGTATCTCTTGTGAGTAACAAGTAGGTAAATTCACAACAATAATGTTAAATATAGGTAAATAACAGCAGCAATAAAATGTGGTTCATGTTCATTTGCATCTTGAGAATACTTAGAACGTGACCTCTACAACAAAACAAAGAAACAATGAGTTATTTGAAGTGCTTAATGTGTTTGTAGACTTGAGTTGTGGAGAACTGTGAAAGTATATACATAGCTTTCCCTATCCCTCTGGTTCTGCCTTGTCTCTAAAGGCTTCATTTCCAGTCTTCTGAGCCATATAACCTTCTAGGGGGACATCCAGTGGAAAATCAAGATGCCTGAAGGAGAACAAAGAACTAGAAGAATAGTAAAGCTCTGTTACTTATTAATCTCACAATGCACATGTGCTTTTTTTTTTCAATATCTCCAGTAGTAGAGCTAAGACAATCGTTCCACATACATGTCAAAATTTCAGACTTTTACTTAACCTTGACTTCTGTCCTGCCTTGTCCCCTCCAGACTCAGCAGTGCTACTGGGTTGCTACCGTTCCCTTTGGATCCTGTTCACCAAGTTCTGTTTCTGTGTAATGAGATCCTTGGGTTACTTGTCCCCCAAATTTTAAATACTGAAGTGGAATATTTTCCCTTTCTGGTTTTGCTGTGACTGATACAAAGAGAAAAATGGATTTTGGAAACAAAATGAGCACAGTTTCTATTGAGTTATTAAACAGATTGTTATGTGCACACAGAAATAGGCAGTGAGTGCTAAGAGCCAACAGGAGTTTCTTAGAAGTGATCATGACCAATTCTCCTTTATTAAATTGGTAGTTGAAGAAATGTTGGCATTCATACATGAGTGAGGCCTTTGAAGTGATCTCTCCTGATGTCCTTGTGGTTAATAGACACATGTGGGTTGGCTGATACAGATTTAGTCAGGTTTATAGGCCATAGGCGATACCTAGAGGGAACCATGGCTGCCTTTCAATATTTGAAGAGGGATTAGATTAAATCTTTGAAACACTGCAGGCTGGAGCCAGGATCAATGTTTGAAGTTCAGGGAATCTTATTTTGGCTCAATAAATGGAAGTGCCTTCTAAGAATTAGATGTTCTGTGAAATGGAAATGGCTCCCAGTGAGGAAGATGCTTTCTGCCCTGGTTGTGTTCAGGGAATCATTAGGAAGGAAGGATAGGACTTCTTGCAGTGGAGGAAAATAGAAATAGAATATCCCCAAAGTTGCTCCCAATCCTAGAAGCCCATGAGTCTATGGATGTAGCCATTTTTGTCACATGGCATCAACCCTAATTCTCCACACAAGGGAGTTCAGAATGAGTATGTGAAGTAAAACAGATCACTGTCTTTACAGGGAAAAAATCAAGGCTAATCTTCTACTTGAGGACAAATATCCCATTTACATGAGAAAGCTAATATATTCTTTGAGAGAAATTAGGAAAAGCATAAAGAAGTACAAATTAATAGCAAAGAATGATAATTGATGATATGTGTCTTATTTGAAGACAAGAAATTTGAAGGTTTTACCAGATACAGTAAACCTGTTAGAAGAGGAAGTGGGGAGCATTGGCACGGGGCATGACTTACTGAACAGAACACCATTAACTCATGCACTAAGATCAACAATAAGTAAATGGGATCTTATGAAACTGAAAAGGTTCTGTAAGACAGAGGATACTGTCAATAGTAAAAAATAGCAGCCTACAGAATGGGAAAAGAATTTTATCAAAACCATGTCCAATAGAGGAGCAATGTTCAAAACATATAAATAACTCAATATCAAAGAACTAGATATCAAAAACCAAATAATACAGTTAAAATTGGGTACAGATTTAAACAGAGAATTTTTGATAGAGAAAATTCAAATAGTTAAGAAACACTTAAAGAAATGTTCAACATCCTTAACCATCAGGAAAATGCAAATCAAAACCACTTTTAGATTCCATCTTATATCTGTCAGAATGGTTAAGATAAAATCACAAAGGATAATTCATACTGTCAAGGATGTGGAATAAGGGGAATACTCATTCATTGCTGGTATGAGTGCAAACTTTTACAACCTGAATGGAAATCAAGATGGTAGTTCCTCAGAAAGTTGTGAATTGATCTACCTCAGGATCCAGCTATACCCTCTTGGACATATGCCCCAAAGGATGCTCTATCCTATCACAAGGACACTTTTTCAGTCATGTTCATTGTTATTTTATTCATAATACCCAGTAACTGGAAACAACCTAGATGTTTCTCAACAGAAGAATGAATAAAGAAAATATGTTGTATTTACACTATAGAGTATTATTTGGTTATTTAAAAAATTGACATCATGTGGTTTTCAGTTAAATGGATGGAACTAGAAAAATCATTCTGCTGCTCAAGGTTAACCCAGACTCAGAAAGACAAATATAGTATGGATGCTTATGTGCTCTTATAACCCACATATGTGTGCCTTTAAAAATTTAACATGGTAGGGCTGGGCGTTCAGTAGAGAGCACATGCCTAGCATCCAATCTATAATCCATTGACCCAGAGAGGTTAGGCATAGAGGAAGGTTCTGGGAGTGGGGGACACATGGATCTTCCTGGGAGGAAATAGAATAGAATTTATGGGTGAACTAGGGTGGGTGAGAATGGGAATAGGAGGATAAGGTAAGAAGGCAGAGGGGAGATATGGTAGAGGAAGAGAGTGCAGGGAGGGACATCTGGAATTGAGGCCATTTGAGGGATGATATGGAAACTTAGTACAGTGGAGATTTCCTAAACTTTATGAAGGTGATTCCAACCAGGTATCCTAATAACAGAAGATGCAGATTCCCAACTGGTCCTTTCTTCACCAAAGGAGGCTTCCAGCAGTGGAACTGGAATACATTCAATTGAGTTGTTGGCCAAGGCTGTCCCATGGAAATCCCCAAATAACCCAGGTTGTTGCTTTCTGCAATCTGATAGTGGAGCTCCATTGCTGAGGACAGCATCCACACTACTTGGTGAACATGGGGAAGTCAAGCTGGTGCCTACATGGAGGCTTCATCCTTATTATCTGATGTCTATGGTGCAGTAAGGTACCCTGTAAGCTTCCAAAAGAGAAATGCCAACACTAACCCAGCCACAAATCCTTTGACCTACAATCTGTCCTGCCTGCAAAATATTTTAGGGCAATGATGACACACAACCTGTGGAAGTAGCCAAACAGTGTCTGATTTGACTTAAAGCCTAGTCCATGAGAAGGAACATATACCTGACACTGCCTGAGTAACCATGAATCAGAGACTAAATACACCAGAGACCTAGCATAAAATAAAACACTAATGGTCAAAGAAAAAGTACCAATAAAATGACTCCTAATGACATTCTGCTACACTCATAGATCAGTGCCTTCTTCAGCCATCATCATAGAAGCTGTGTTTGGCAGCAGATTGGAACAGATCCAGAGACCCACAGCCAGACATTACATGGAATGAGATTCTTAATGGGATGTGTCTATTAATTCCCTTTCCTGAGAGCTCACAGAATCCCACAGAAGAGGAAGCAGAAAGTGTAAGAGCAATAGGGGATGGAGGACACCAGGAGAAAAAGGCTCCCGGAATCAGCTAAACAAGGTGCATATGAGCTCACAGAAACTGAAGAAGCAAGCACAATATCTATCCAGGTCTGCATCAGGTCCTCTGTGTATATATTATAGCTATTAGCTTCAAAATTTTATGAGACTCCCAAGTGAGAACAAGTGGGTCTCTTGTACTTTGTTAGGTTTTCATGTCCAACTTATATGATGGAACTTGCTTTATTTTATTATATTTTATTTTGTCATGTTTGGTTAGTATCTCTTAGAAGCCTGTTCTTTTCTTGTGAGAGACAGAAGGGAGTGAATCCAAAGGCAATGGGAACGGCAGAGGAACTAGGAAAATTAGGGGAAACTATAACCAGGATATATTATATAAGAAAACAATCTATTTTTAATTTAAATAACCAATTTTCAGATTTTTAATGCAAATTAGAAACAAGCTTGTTTTAAATATCAATCCCAGTCCCCTTTCTCCCCCTTCTTCCCCTGCCCCATACTAACATCCTATTCCAACCCATTTCTGCTTCCCAGGGAAGGTGACACCTTCCATGAGGGATCGTCAAAGTCTGTCATATCATTTGGACCACGGCCTAAGGCCCTCCCCTGTGTGTCTAGGCTGAGAGAGTATTCCTCTATGTGGAATGTGTTCCCAAAATCCATTCGAATACTAGGGATGAATACTGATCAACTACCAGAGGCCCCATAGATTGCTGAGGCCTCCTCACTGACACCTACGAACAGGGGGTCTGATTCAGTCCTATGCTGGTTTCCCAGCTATCAGTCTGGGGTCCAGGAGCTCCCCCTTGTTCAGGTCAGCTGTTTCTGTGGGTCTCACCACCCTGCTCTTGACCCCTTTGGTCATCCTTCCTCCCATTCTGCAACTGGATTCCAGGAGTTCAGTTCAGTGTTTAGCTGTGAGTGTCTGCTTCTGCTTCCATCAGCTACTGGAATGGGCTCCTAAAGTCCATTCTTATACTAGGAATAAATACTGATCTACTACCAGAGGCCCCATAGATTTCCGAGGCCTCCTTACTGACACCCACATTCGGGGTGTCTGGAACAGTCTTATGGTAGCTTCCCAGCTATCAGTCTAGGGTTCATGATCTCCCTCTTGTTCAGCCCAGCTGTTTCTGTGGGTTTCACAAGCCTGGTCTTGACACCTTTGCTCATCACTCCTCCCTCTATGCAACTAGATTCCAGTTCAATTCAGTGCTTAGCTGTGGGTGTCTACTTCTACTTCCATCAGTTGCTGGATGAAGGCTCCAGGACGACATATAAGGTAGTCATCAATCTCATTATCGGAGAAGGGCATTTAAGGTAGCCTCTCCACTATTGCTTAGATTGTTAGTTGGGGTCATTCTTGTAGATCTCTGGATAGTTCCGTAGTACCAGATTTCTCTTTAAACATATAAGGGCTATTATGATATCTCTATTCTTGCTCTCTTCTATTCTTCCCCCGACTCAACCTTCCTGCTCACTCATGTCTTCCTCTCCTTTCCTCTTCTCCCCTTCTCTTTCAACTAACTTCCCCTCCCCTTCCACCATGCTCTCAATTTGCTCAGGAGATCTTGTCCCTTTCCACTTCTCTGGGGGACCATGTATGTCTCCCTTGAGGTCCTTCTTGTTTCCTAGCTTCTTTGGCTGTGTGGATTGTAGGCTGGCAATCCTTTGCTCTACGTCTACAATCCATATATGAGAGAGTACATATCGTGTTTGTCTTTCAAATCATTATGGATGATTTCTCTGATGTGTTCTCGGATTCAATTTGCCAGTATATTAATGAGTACTTTTGTATCAATGTTCATGAGTGATATTGGGAATATTGGTCTGTAGTTCTTTTTCTTAGTTGTTTCTTTGTGTGGCTTGGGTACCAAGTAATTGTAGCCTCATTAAAGAGTTTTGTAATGAACCTTTTGCTTCTATTGTGTGGAACAATTTGAAGAGTGTTTGTTTTAGCTCTTCTTTGAACTTCTGGAAGACTTCTGCAATGAAGCCATCTGCTGGTCCTGGGCTTTTTTTGTTTGGGAGACTTTTGATGACTGCTTCTATTTCATTAGGGGTTATAGGTCTGTTTAAATTGCTATCTGTTCTTGATTTGATTTTGGTAAGTGATATCTATCCAGAAAACTGTTCATTTCTTTTAGATTTTCAAATTTTATTCAGTATAGCCTTTCAAAATATGACATGAAGATTCACTGGATTTCCTCAGTGTTTGCTGTCATGTCCCCATTTTCATTTCTGATTTTGTTAACTTGCATGTTCTCTCTCTGCCTTTTGGTTAGTTTGCATAAAGGTTTGTCTTAGTTTGCATAAAGGTTTGTCTAGCTTGTTGATTTTCTCAAAGAACCAACTACTTGTTACATTGATTCTTTGTATTGTTTTCTTTGTTTCTACTTTATTGATTTCAGCCCTGAGTTTGATTATTTCCTAGCATGTACTCCTCAGGGGAGTTGTAGCGCTTTCAGTTGTACTGTTAATTCTCTAGTGTGACTCTTCTCCAGTAGGCACTTAGTGTTATGAACTTTCCTCTTAGTACTGCTCTCAAAGTGTCCCATAAATTTGGATATGGTGTGTCTTCCTTTTCATTGAATTCTAGGAAGACTTTAATTTCTTTCTTGACTGAGGAATGGTGCAATTGTTCAATTTGCAGGAGTTTGTAGGGTCTCTGCAATTTTTGATGTTGTTGAATTCTAACTTTAAAGCATGATGGTCTGAAAAGATACAGGTGTGGGGTTATTCCAATTTTTTTGTACCTGTTGAAGTTTCCTATGTTGCCAAGGATGTGGTCGAATTTAGAGAAGGTTCCATGTGGTGCTGAGAAGAAGGTATATTCTTTTGTGTTTGGATGGAATGTTCTATAGATGTCTGTTAAAACCAATTGGGTCATAACTTCTTTTAGTTCCTTTGTTTCTTTGTTAAGTTTCTGTCTTGTGGTCCTGTCTAACGGTAAGAGTGGGGTGTTGAAGTCTCCCACTATAACTGTGTGAGGTCTTATGTGTGATTTACGTTTTATAATGTTTCTTTTACAAATGCTGGTGCCTTTGAATTTGGGGCAGAGACTTTCACAATTGAGACTTCATCCTGATGGGTTTTTCCTGTGACGAATATGAAATGACCTTCTTCATCTCTTTTGATTGATTTTAGTTTGAAGTCTAATCTGTTAGATATTAGGATAGATATACCAGCTTGTTTCTTGGGTCCATTTGATTGGAAAATATTATCCCAGCCCTTTACTCTGGGGTAATGTCTGTCTTTGAAGTTGAGGTGTGTTTCTTGTATGCAGCAGAAGGATGGATTCTGTCTTGGTATTCATTCTGTTAGCCTGTGTCTTTTTTTTTTTTGACCATTAATATTGAGGGAAATAAAGATCATTGAGTATTCATTCTTGTTTGTTTTGGATTTGTTGTTGTTGTTGGTGGTGGTGGTGTGTGTGGATTTTCCCCTCTTTTTCTTTTGACTTTTGGTAAAGTGGGATTATCTATTGCCTATGATTTTGTGAGTGTAGTTAACTTCCTTAGGTTGGAGTTCAAATACTTTCTGTAGGGCTGGATTAGTGGATATATATTGTTTAAATCTGTTTTTGTCTTGGAATATCTTATTTTCTCCATCTATGGTGGCTGAAAGCTTTGCTGGGTATAGCAGTCTGGGATGGCATCCATGGTCTCTTAGTGTTGGTACATTATCTAAGCAGGACCTTCTGGCTTTCAGAGTTTCCATGGAAAAGTCAGGTGTAATTCTGATAGGTTTGTCTTTATATATTACTTTGCCTTTTTCCATTGCTGCTCCTAATTTTCTTTCTTTATTCTGTATGTTTGGTGTTTTGGTATTATTTGATGAAGGGACTTTTTGTTATGGTCCTCTCTATTTGGAGTTCTGTAAGCTTCTTATACTTTCATTGGTATGTCTTTCTTTAGGTTGGGAAAGTCTTCTTCTACAATTTGGTTGAATATGTTTTCTACACCTTTGAGTTGGGTTTCTTCTTCTTCTATACCTATCATTCTTAGGTTTGGCCTTTCCACTGTGTCCCATATTTCCTGGATATTTTGTGTTAGGAATATTTTGGACCTAAGATTTTCTTTGGTCAATGAATCTATTTCTCCTAGAGTATCTTCAAAGCCTGAGATTCTCTCTTCCATCTCTTTTATTCTGTTGGTTATGCTTGCATCTGTGGTTCCTGATTGTTTTCCCATCTTTTCAAGTTGCAGCATTATTGCAGACTGTGTCTTTTTTATTGTCTGTATTTCAGCTTTCAAATATTTTGCTGCTTGAATTGTTTCTTGCAATTTTTGGTTTGTTTTTTCTTCAATTTCTTTAAAGGATTTTCTCATTTCCTCTTTTAGGGTCTCTACCATCTTCATGAAGTTGTTTTTAAGGTTGTTCTCTTCTGCTTCATTTGTGTTGGCATGTTCAGGTCTTGCTGGTGTAGAGTCCCTAAACTCTGATGACACCATTGTTATGATAAATCTTTCCACCAAAGCCGCCCCAGCCCTACTGCCATGTGGGTGGTCTCCGCCAGCCACCGAATTCTGCCTTCTGCATGGATGGACAAAATAATACAGAGACATATTAGGTACAAAGCTGCTTGGCCAATGACTAGGATTCTCATCTGCTAGCTGAGTCTTAATTATCACAAAATTATTATAAGACTTATCTTATAGAGGATGCCTTCTTCTGGCACCCTCTCTTGCCGGTGGATCACACTGTGCCGCTGGAAGAAGCCAGAGGGGAAAAGGGACACTTCCTATTTCTCCTGGCTTAAATATGGGTCTCCTTGCTATGTCACTTCCTGCCTAGATCACCAATTCTCTACTACATTTCCCAGAATCCTCTTTGACTCCTAGTCCTGTCTAACTTGCTGTCTCATTGGCCAAACAGAATTTTATTTAACAATCAATAAGATAAACATACACAGTACATTCCCCATCATCTCCTCTTTTCTGTCTAAATAAAAAGAAAGACAACTTATCTTTTATAATAACTGAAGAAAACTATAACAATAGCTATCTGTCTTCAACTCTATCAAAGACCACAGAAGGATATCAGGCATACCTTTAACCATCCCCTAAGCAGGCATGGCTACAGCTTCCCCTACACATCATACTGGTTTTTCTGTTGTTGAATTTGTTTTTATATTGTCTTCTTCCTATCTGTTCTTCCAGTGGGTGCAGGTGGGTCCTCTTCCTCTTCTGTTAGGTACAGGTCCACAGTTCTCTTCTGGTGGATGCAAGTAGGCTCAATACTGTGATGGCTGTCATGGTGGGTGCAGGCAGGAGTGAGGTACACCCTCTCCCCATGGGTGGGAGAGCAGGACAAGCACAGGGATATCAGCAGACTCACAGGTGTTTGTTCCACCGATGTGAATCGACTTGCCCACAGTTTACAGGCCAGGAGATCCCAGAGTGTGCAAGTGGAAATGGGGCCTGAGGCAGGGGCCCAAACTCACCTCTACCCTGAGTGGGGGCAGGGAGCTTTCAGCTGGGGGTGAATTGATATGCCTGCATTCCCCAAGCCAGGAGATCCCAGAGTCTTAAATAACCTTTTATTTTTTATTTTGCATACCAGCCAGCTTCTCCCTCCCTCCTCTTCTTTTCTCTCCTCCTCTTTGCCATCTACCCTCTCACCATTCACTCCTCCTCCATCTCCATTCAGAAAGAGAGAGACCTCCCATGGGCTTGCCCAAAGCATGGCACATCAAGTTGAGGCAGGACCAAGCTCCTTCCCTTAGGTCAAGGTAATCTCCTCCCCTTACAATCGAGGAGGAGGCCAGGTAACCCAGCATGGGAACAGGTTACTGAAAGCCATCTAAGCCCCAGGAACATCTCCTGCCCTCGCTGTTCAAAGTTTACTATGAGACTAAGCTGTGTGATTGTCACGCACATGCAGAGGGCCTAGGATGACTCCCTGATTCTTGCTCCAGTGTCCATGAGCACCTGTGAGCTCAGGTCAGCTGTCTCTGTGTGTTCCCTCATCAAGACCCCCCTGACTGGTACAATCTCTCCTCATTTTCTTCTACAAGACTCTTGGAGCTCAGCCCAGCGTTTGTCTGTAGATCTCTGCCTCTGCTTCCAATCAGTTACTGGAGAGATTATCTCTGATTGCAATTAGGGAAGCAACCAATCTGCTTACACTACATAGTGAGTTCATGCACTCTTTCCACAATTGCTAGGAGTCTTGGTTGGGGTTATCCTTGTGGGTTCCTGGGGGTTTCCCTGGCACCAGGATTGTCCCTAACCCCCAAATGCATCCCCATCAAAACATCTCTTTTATTACCCTCCCTTCCATTGTGCTTCCCACTCACCTCCTGCACCCCCCACCCAAACTGCTCCCTTTAGTACCCATCTCTCCATCTTCCCCACCCCCACTTCCAGTTTAACCAGGCGATCTTCTCTACTTCCTCCTCCCAGAGAAATCTGTGCATCCCTTTTTGTATCTTCCTTGCTATCTAGTCTTTCTGGGGCTGTGAATTGTAGGTTGGTTATCTTACCCTTTACTCCTTAAAACCACCTATGTGTGAGTACATGCCATGTTCTTTTCTCTGGGTCTGGGCTACCTCACTCAGAATGATTTTTTTCTAGTTCTATCCATTTGCCTGCAAATTTCATGAGGTCATATACCACATTTTCTTTATCCATTCTTTGGTTGAGGGACATCTAGGTTGTTTCCAGGTTGTGGCTATTACAATTAATGCTTCTATCAACATAGTTGAACAAGTGTCCTTGTCATATGATTGTGCATCTTTTGGGTATGTGCCCAAGAGTGGCAATGCTGGGTCTTCAGGTAAGTTGATTCCCAATTTTCGAAGAAACCATCATAGTGATTTCCAAAGTGGCTGTATGTTGGGGGATGTCCTTCTGTATTTATGTTTCTCTTATTGGTTGATGAATAAAACACTGTTAGGTCAATAGCCAGTAGAGTCAGGAAGATAGGCAGGGCTCCAAGACAGGGAGAATGCTGGGGAGAGAGACAGAGGATGCCATGGAGAGACTTGGAGGATAGGATGCACCAGGTGTTCTCTGGTAATATAAGGCCATGTAGAAATACATAGATTAGTAATTATGGGTTAATAATTAAGACAGAGCTAGACAATAAATAGCCCTAGCCATAGGCCAACAGATTTATAATCAATATAGCATCTGTGTGTTCATTTGGGATGGGAGCAGTGGGACCTGGAAGGACAAGAAATACCAGCAACAGCTGTACAAGTTTGCAATCCCTCCAGCAGTGGAGGAGTGTTCTCCTTACTCCACATCCTCTCCAACCTAAGTGTCATTAGTGTTTTTGATTTTAGCCATTCAGACAGGTGTAAGATGATATATTTCAAAGTCTTTTTTATTTACATTACCCTGATGACTAAGGATGTTGCACAATTCCTTGAGTGTCTTTTGGGCACTTACAATTAAAAAAAGAAGTTTGAAGGTTTTACTGAGGAACATTGGATTTTTGTGGGTAAGTTATTTGTCAGGATAAAATTTGTCTTTATAAGGAATTTAATTTTTTCTTTTGGTTTTTGATTTTAATATCAGAACATCCTTTTTCTCCTCCCTTTCCTCCCTCCAATGCCTGTCATATACCTCTCTTTGTTCTTTTTCAAATTTATGGTTTCTTTCTACATTAATTGTTGTTTATACACATATATGATATGTGTATATGAACACCTTTATAAATCTATATGTATATAAATGTATAATTACAACTTGCTCAAGTTTGTATAAGGTTACTTGTATGTAAGAAATTTTTAATTGAAGATTATGAAATTTTTACTAGATTCTTAATTATCTGTTCTGAAGAAGACAGTTTAATTTCAACACCAATCAATCAATCCACCAGTTTTATCAACCACATGTTTTATATATTTGGCATCAGAAACAACTACAGGCAAATTTTTAAAGAAGGAGAATTTTGTTTCTTTTCTACTTCATAGTATCATGAATTTGAAACTTTTCAAATAACCTTTATGTTACCTTCTACCAATAATAGCAGAATATATACTATGTTACTACTTTTGAATTCAGATATGTATGAGTGAATAAACAAGGCTTGGATGATGAATACACAGGCGAAGTTTTAGTAAGACAATTTTACTCATTTATTTCAGATGAACATTTTTTTGAGTTCATATATAAACAAAATACTGAAGAAACTGTATATTATGATCAGTCTAAAAGTTTCCAGGGGCACGATTATAGATCTCTGTGCCAAGACTTAATTATCATAAGACATGATAAGTAGTGTGTTGTAGGTTTTCACACAATACTATGGAAATACAGTGGGGCACATGGGGAATTATTATTCTGGTCATGGAGGCAGGGTGAATGGAAGGAGTTGATGGGAGAAAACTTCAGAGGAGGGATGATGTTTAAACTGAGACAAAAAATATATTCATATATATATATTCATTTTACATACCAACCTCAATTCTCCCTCCCTCCTCTTCCCCTCCCCCCCTGCCCCCACCCCGCTTATGCCTCTCCCCATTTCTACCCCCATCCACTCCTCATAAGGAAGTCAACAAAATCTGGCACATAAAGGTGAGGCTCAACCAAGCCCTTCTCCCTGTAACAAGATTGAGCAAGGTATCCCATCATAGGGAATGGGCTCCAAAAAGACAGTTCATGCCTCTGTTACCACTGCCAGGGACATCACAAACAGATCAAGCCACATAGATGTTACCCACATTCAGAGGGCTACTTTGGTTCCATGTAGGTTCCCCTGCTGTCAGTCCATAATCCATGAGCTCCCACTAGTTCAGGTCAGCTGTCTCTGTGGTTTTCCCCATCATGATCCTGACCCCTTCCCCCTTGTTCATATGATTCCTGCTTCCTCTCTCCAACTGAACTCCAGGACCTCAGCCTAGTGCTTGGTTGTGGGTCACTGCATCTGTTTCCATCAGTTACTGGATGTAGGTTCTATAATGACAATTAGGGTAGTCACTAATCTCATTACGGGGAAGACAAGGAAGAGTCTTTTAAGTAGAAGAAACAATTTGTTTGGTGTCTTGAGGTGCTGCTTTTTCACCACACTGATTAGTAGCTAAGTGATTACTTTGGAAATCCTGGAGACATTGTCTTTGATAGATTTTACATAGAAAATTGCTTATTCTTAATGGCCTACAGATTCATCATATATATATTTTAAGCTTTAGAAAATTATTCTATCAAGAAAATTACCCATTTCTTTTAGATTTTCAAATTTTGTGGAGTACAGGTTTTTAAAGTATGACCTAATGATTCCTTGGATTTCCTCAGTGTCTGCTGTTATATTCCACTTTTAGTTTATTAATCTGGATATTCTATGTCTTATTGTTAGTTTGGATAAGGGTTTGTCTATCTTGTTGATATTCTCAAAGAACCGACAGTCTGATCCATTTCCATTGATTCTTTGCATTGTTCTCTTTGTTTCTCTTTTATTTATTTCAACTATAATTTTGATTATTTTCTGCCCTCTACTCCTCTTGGGTGTGCTTGCTTCTTTGTGTTGTAGAGCTTTCAGGTGTATTGTTAAGTTGATAATATGAGATCTTTTCAATTCCTTTATGAAAGCACTTAGTGCTATGAACTTTCCTCTTAACACAGCTTTCATTGTGCCCCATAAGTTTGGGTGTGTTGTGCATTCATTTTCATTGAATTCTAAGAAATCTTTTAACTTCTTTCTTCATTTCTGCCTTCACTCAGTTGTCCAGCCTATAAGATATGCTGAAATAATAGTGGTACAGAACTTGTGGAAGTGACCAACCAATGACTGGCCCAACTTGAGGTCCAGGCCATAAGATATCTGACACTGCCTCGATGGCCAGGAACCAGAGGATCAATATTCCAGAGACCTAGGATAGAACCAAACACCAATGGACAAAAAACTCAATAAAATGAGTCCTAGTGATATTCTGCTACACTCAGGTCAGTGCCTTGCCCAGTTGTCATCAGACAGGAGTCATTCTGTAATTTCTGGAAGTAGATGCAGAGAACCCCAGCTAAAATTTAGGTGGAGCTTGGGGAATCCTGCAGAAAAGAGGGAGGAAGCATTGTAGGAGCCATAGTAGTCAAGGACACCACAAGAAAATGGCCCATAGAATTAGCAAACCTAGGCTCATAGGGACTCAAAAAAAAAAAAAAAAACAAAAAAAACCAAAAAAACTGAACCAACAACCAGGGAGCCTGCATGTGTGTCTGAGCTAGGTCCTCTGCATATGTTATGGTTGTGTAGTTTGGTTTCCTTGTGGGACTCCTAACAGCAGGAGTGGGTGGTGCCTCTGACTCTTTTGCTGCTTTTGGGACCCTTTTCCTCCTACTCGGTTGCCTTGTCCAGCCTTGATGTGAAGATGTGTGCCTAGTCTTGCTGTATCTGGTTATGTTGTATTTGGTTGATATTCCTGGGAGGCCTGCTCTTTTTTGAAGGGAAATACAGAGGAGCAGTGGATCTCAGGGAGAGAGGAGGTACAAGGAGGACTGGAAAGAGTGGAGGGAGAGGAAACTGAAGTCTGGATGTAATGTATAAGGAAGAATAAATAAAAAAATAAAACAGAAAATAATTTTTCCTTTCCAAAACAACCTACTCTGGGACTTTTTTTTCTTACCAAAGAGTTCATATTGTATATGGAAAAACACATATAATATGGGACATGAAGATAATAATATATTATTATCAGGATAATTTTCTTGAAAAATATGTCTCATAACTCCAACATTTGGATCTTTTAGCATGTGTCAATTTTATGACAACCAAAAGAGTAAATGGACTTTCCCCTTGTCTAGCTTTGTTGTTTCTGTCTTGGACAGTCTTAGACAACTGCATTGAAAAGAGTAATTTTCATACAGGCAGAATCAAGGAGAAGGAAGTAGCTATTCATTCCCAGGTGGATTGACTTCCGCAAACTTAAGGGAGCACTTATCAATTCAACATTGATAGCTTGAAGAATTTTTAAAATAATTTAGAAATAATTAATTAAAAGAAACTTCTAAGAAAAGGTTGATACTAGAAATATAGCCTCATGATATGAAATTTATGACAGACAAGGCCTTGGGCTTACTCCTTGGTACTAACATCAATAAAAAGAAGGAAAAAAAAAAACACCGAGAAAAAGAAATTTTGGGTAGGAAGACATTATGTTCATTTTTTCCAGGATTCTAATATTTGCACATAATATACACCAAATTTTAATGTTGCTTTCATTTTTGCTGTTGAAATATTCTTTGGATATACTGATTTTTCCATTACACAGTCAATGTCTCTTTTCTAGGGTAGTTTAAAACCAATAATTTAATCCACATTCTACTAAAAAATTTAATGTAAGTGCTTTACCCAGATGTATTTTCTGCTTTAAAAATCTGATTTTAATTGCTAAACTCATTTTAAAAAGAGTCAATTCAATAAAAAAAGCAACCCCCCCTTTACACTCAAGGGAAAACAAACATGGATGAAGAACAAAAGCATGCTCCATGTAGTCTTCTTTAATGTCTCACTTCTGTGCTGTATGAAATCAAAACCAAATTGTTTGAAGCAGCTCAAAGTTCGATGTTTGAATTATCCAGAGTGCTTGTGTTTTGCAGCCATTCCTTGTGATGATTTTATTTTGTTCTTCTGGTATGCACCATCATATTAACACATGCTAAGTAAGGGGCAGTTTTTAAATAGACAGGCTTTGGTTGCTAAATCTGCCTCTAGTTTGTCTGGGCCAAACGTTATTCTGGAGTTTCTAGTAAGAATGGCTATGACAGATGAAGGGGACAAAGCCCTCAGAAATGTGAGACAAACTGGATTTTATTTTATACACAAAGGTCATCTTTTGTGACCCTTCCCCTTTGGGAGGATATGTAGTATTGTTCTGACTTGACTATCTCTACAATGCAAAGGTATTTAAACAAACAAATTATTAAAAAATATGATAAAATTGTGTAGCCAACGAGCCTGCCTTTGACTTTGATTGCCAGCCAGAATTATCTGTCATACATTTATTTTCAGTAAGTGGCCACATAAAATGGAATAATGTAGGATTACTCATTGAAATAGATTTTTAAGGGAAATTTCCTTCCAACATTACAGCTGTATAATTCACTTAACATCTTTAGCTGTAATAGCCCAAATCTACATCAGACCAGGTAAATTAACATATGAAATTTATTGTGAAGATAGCATACAATGCACAAGATAAGGCAGAACTTTATTATCCCTGGTCCTTGCCAGGGATAATAAAACTCCAGAAAATGTAGGAGGCTCCCTCACCCATCCCATGCATTCATGAAGGCCTGTGTCTGTGTGTATTTCTGTGTGTCTCTCTGTGTGTGTCTGTGTGTATCTATGTGTGTGTGTGTCTATCTGTGTATGTCTGTGTGTGCCTGTGCGTCTCTATGTGTGTGTGTGTCTGTGTGTTTGTCTCTATGTATGTGTGTGTGAGGCTGTGTGTGTGTGTCTGAGTGTGTGTATGCTGTGTGTGTGCCTGGGTGTGTCTGTGTGTGCTGTGTGTACCTCTGTGTGTGTGTCTCTCTGTGTGTGTCTGTGTGTATCTCTCGGTGTGTGTGTGCTGTGTGTGTGTCTCTCTGTGTGTATCTGTGTGTTTCTCTCTCTTTCTCTGTGTGTGCCTCTGTATCTCTCTGTGTGTGTGTCGGTGTGTATGTTTTGTGTCTGTGTGTGTGTGTGTGTGTGCTGTGTGTACCTCTGTGTGTGTGTCTCTCTGTGCGTGTCTGTGTGTATCTCTCTCTCTGTGTGTGCTGTGTGTGTCTCTGTGTGTATCTCTTTCTCTGTGTGTGTCCCTGTGTATGTCTCTCTCTCTCTCTCTCTGTGTGTGTGTGTGTGTGTGTGTGTATGCTGTGTATGTGTCTCTGTGTGTGTGTGTGTGCTGTGTGTACCTCTGTGTGTGTTTCTCTGTGCGTGTCTGTGTGTATCTCTCTCTCTCTCTCTGTGTCCCTGTGTGTGTCTCTGTGTGTATCTCTGTGTGTGTGTGTGTCTGTGTGTTTGTCTTTCTGTATGTGTGTGTGAGGCTGTGTGTGTATCTGTGTGTGTCTCTGTGTGTGTGTGTGTGTGTGTGCTGTGTGTGTGTCTCTGTGCATGTATCTGTGCATGTCTGTGTGTGTCTCTCTGTGTGTGTGTGTGTGTGTGTATCAGTGTGTGTATTTCTATATGTGTGTGTGTATCTCTCTCTCTGTGTGTGTGCTGTGTGTGTGTCTGTGTGTATCTCTCTGTGTGTGTGTTTGTCTCTCTGTATGTGTGTCTGTGAGGCTGTGTGTGTGTGTCTGTGTGTGTGTGCTGTGTGTATCTGTGTGTTTGTGTCTCTGTGTGTGTGTCTGTGTGTATCTCTCTCTGTGTGTGCTGTGTGTGTCTCTGTTTATGTGTCTGTGTGTATCAGTGTGTGTGTTTCTGTATGTGTCTGTATGTATCTCTCTGTGTGTGTGTGTGTGCTGTGTGTGTGTCTGTGTGTGTCTGTGTGTATCTGTGTGTGTGTCTGTGTCTGTGTGTGCCTGTATGTGTCTATCTGTGTATGTCTGTGTGTGCCTGTGTGTCTCTCTGTGTGTGTCTCTGTGTTTGTCTCTCTGTATGTATGTGTGAGGCTGTGTGTGTCTGTATGGTTGTGCTGTGTGTATCTGTGTGTTTGTGTCTCTGTGTGTGTATCTGTGTGTATCTCTCTCTCTGTGTGTGCTGTGTGTGTCTCTGTGTTTGTATCTGTGTGTGTCTGTGTGTATTTCTCTCTCTCTCTCTCTCTCTCTCTCTCTCTCTCTCTGTGAGTGTGTGTGTGTGTGTGTGTGTGTCTGTGTGCATCAGTGTGTGTGTGTCTCTGTGTGTGTGTGTATCTGTGTGTGTGTGTGTGTGTGTGTGTGTGTGTGTACGTGCATTGTTCTCTGCACTTACATATACACGCACTTCCACTTTAGTATCTTCTTTCTGCTGATTCGATATACTCCTTGGCCAGAGGTCACCTCACAGGCTTTCTTTTTTTTATTTTAATTAGAAAGATTATTTTACATGTCAATCCCAGGTCCCTCTCCCTCCCCTCCTCCCCTGCTCTCCCCGGCCACTAATACCATACCTGTCTCATACCCTATCTGCTCCCCAGGGAGGGTGAGGCCTTCCATGGGGAGGGGGGTCTTAAAGTCTGTCATATCCTTTGGGATAGGGCCTAGGCCAACCTCTTTGTGTCTAGGCTCAGGGAGTATCCCTCCACGTGGGATGGGTTCTCAGTGTCCATTCCTATGCTAGGGATAAGTACTGATCCATTACAAGGGGCCCCATAGATTTCCAAGGTCTCCTCACTGACACCCACATTCAAGGGATCTGGATCAGTACCATGCTGGTTTCCCAGCTATCAGTCTGGAGACCAAAAGCTCTCCCTTGTTCAAGTCAGCTGTTTCTATGGGTTTCATCAGCCAGGTATGAACCCCTATATTCATCCGTCCTCCTTCTCTGCAACTGGATTTCAGTTCAGTTCAAGGTTTAGCTGTGGGTGTCTGCTTCTACTTCTACCAGCTGCTGGATGAAGGCTATATGATGGCATATGAATTAGTCATCAATCTCATTATCAGGAGAAGTCATTTAAGGTAGCCTCTCCTCTGTTGCTTAGATTATTAGTTGGTATCATCTTTGTAGCTCTCCAGACATTTCCCTAGTGCCTGATTTCTCTTTAAACCTATAATGTCTCCCTCTATTACATTATCTCTTATCTTGCTCTCTTCTGTTCTTCCCCCAACTCAACCTCCCTGCCCCATCATGTTTTCCTCACCCCTCCTCTTCTCCCCTTCTCATTCTCCTAGTTCCCTCCCCCCTCCCCCCATGCTCCGAATTTGCTCAGGAGATCTTGTCCCTTTTCCCTTCTCCAGAGGACCATGTATGTCTCTCTTAGGGTCCTCCTTGTTTCCTAGCTTCTCTGGTGGTGTGGATTGTAGGCTGTTAAACATTTACTCTATGTCTAAAATCCACATATATGAGTGATACATACTATGTTTGTCTTTTTGTGACTGGGTTACCTTGCTCAGAATAGTTTCTTCTAGTTCCATCCATTTGCCTGTGAATTTCAAGATTCCATTGTTTTTACACACTCCCCCCCACTGAGTAATACTCCATTGTGTAAATGTATCACATTTTCTCTATCCACTTTTCAGTTGAGGGGCATCTAGGTTGTTTCCAGATTCTGGCTATACAGGTTCTCTTTTTAACAAGTCCTCAGCTCATAGTTGGTGGAAGACAATCAGACTGAGGCAGTTGCCCCCCCCCCCCCAGTTAGCCATGATGTATGTAAGGTTTTCATTTCCACGGGTAAGAGCATTGGTTTCAGAGACAGGGAATATAGGGGAGGGCATTGACCCATTAAAATGTAGCTCACTTAAAAATGTTACAGTTCAATTTACTTACATGCTCACAGATACAACTTCTAATTTGTCTTATATACTCACTGAAACATTGTGATGTAGAACATTTAAAACATTTGGCAGAATATTTTAGGAAATTTTGTATTTATTTTGGCCCACATATTTTGTAAGTTTGGGGACTATAGGCCATCATTCCCCCTTCACACCCTAAGTTCTAGCAACTAAGAAATGGTCATATTGGCATTTACCTCACTGGAACTGTGCTAGTTAACAAAAACCCATGTGAAGCTATTGAATTCAGTAGTGCATCCTTCATGCTAATAGTAAAAGTAGCTATTATTAGTATCTTTATATTTAGAATGATTTAGAGTCACATAATTAGCATTTAAAAATCAAATGAAGTCATGTATATTGTTAGCTCAAGAGGAGCTACTTTGAGGCGTTCCCTGAAGAACTTGAAAATATTGACACAAATACTGCTTTCTCAAAGTTTAACTATGAAGCCACCTCACAAGAAAACAAAATGAATCCAAAGTCAGTCTCAAGCCATCTTTCCCAAACTTCCACCATTAGAGAAATCTTTTCAGTTTTAGGTGGTTCCTGTTTAATAACTGTTTTTTTTTTAACCTCTCCTTGTATAACAGTCCTTGCTGTCCTGGAACCCACTCACTTTGTAGACAGGCTGGCCTTGAACTCCTGGAGATCCACCTCCATCTCTTTTCTGAGTGCTGGGATTAAAGGCATGCATCACCATGCCTGGCACTAATGTTATCTTAATGTCTTCTACTTAATACATTTTATGTCAGATAACCATTTAACCTCATGTTTAGAGTATTAGTTTTGAAAACATTGTATTCTTGTTGCAAACGTGTAGAGATGTTCCTATGTATGATATATATATATATATATATAATATATATATATATATATATATATATATGTATGTTATGCATGCATGCCTGTGGATTCCAGAGGTTGATAGTGACTATCTTCATGAATCACTTTCTGTCTTATTTGATTCTGGTCTCTTACAGAAGTGCATGTATCACAGCATCCAGCCTTTTTAATGCTGCTCCAAATTCTAATGTAAGACCACAGGCTTGTATGGCAAACATTTTACCACCTCTATAGCTCCTGATGATGAACATGGCCTTTATGTAACTTTTCTCATAAACAGAAATCTAAGTGTGTAACACAGTGTCCATCATTTGACTGCATAAAATGATGTGGTGGAAACATTTTCTTCATAAGACAAAATGACTGCATAGACTCCAGATAAGAATATACAAAACCTTAATGAAGACATATTACATTAAAGGAAGGAGATGTTCCATTAAAGGGAATCAGTCAGTCAAGGAACAGGACAGAATTGAATCTCTGTGGTAACTGTCGATTGACAACATCAACACTCTATGGATGCTCTGGCAGCCTATGAGATCTGCTGTCTTATGGAGTGTGGTGGTTTGAATGTGGATGCTCCCCTATGCTCATATATTTGAACACTTTGTGCTCAGCTGGGGAACTGTTTTGGGAAGGATTAGGAGGTATGACCTTGTTGGAGGAAGGGTGGACTTTGAGGTTTCATCAGGTCATTTTGGTGTCACTCTGTCTTCTTGTTGACCAAGACAGACACTCTTAGCTACTGCTCCAGTGCCATGCCTGCCTGCATGGCTCCCCTCCATGAAGGTCATGGATGCACTGCTGGGAACTGTGAGCCCTAGGTAATGTCAATTTCATCAAGGTAAATGCTGTTGTGGACTTCTGGTGGCTAACAGAATTCCTATAGGTATTAAGTATATGTGCTTCTAACTCTTGCACTATATAGAATAACAATAATTTATTTGTAGAACTCCAGCTATAAATATGGCATTGCTTAGTAGAAATTTAGTAAATCCCTGTGTTTGAGAGTATATCTAACTATGGAAGTCAAAAGGCATATGCATAGCATTTGTTTTAATACTTATGAATTCTTATCCATATATTCCCTCTCAATAATCCAGTGTTATGACTGAAAGTGCTGAGATGCAGAAACTAGATGACTATCTAAAAGTCAGTGATAAATTAATATTCAGTGTTGGAACTAGAACAGACTGAATTCTTTATCCTATGAATCAGGGTCACAGGACTGTCTCTTTAAGTGTGGAGATGCTCCATCTTCTCCCACAGATACTAGACAATGTCAAGAAAGGACTTAGGTGTCTGAATTTTACATTACAACTTAAAAATATTTGATATTGTTATTATCTATTTATTATTTATGTGCATATGTGTGTGCCTACATGAGTTTATCCACACCATGTATGTGCAGATGTTCAACGAGGCCAAACAAAAGTGTCAAATCCCTTCTAACTGGAGCTACAGGAGGTTGTGATCTGCTTGATGTGATTTATAGGACTTGAGCCTTGATTATCTACTAAACAGTACACACTTTAAACCGCACTCAACTCTGCAGCTCCAGAATCTATTTAATAGGAACCCAGGAGCATGAGTTAGGTGCAGACTTCCTGCTTTGATACACAATGAATTAGATTATGCAGTGTTACAGTGGAGTAAGCTGAGAATTTCAAAATAATATGCTAATATGTTTAAGATGCTAGAGTGTTGAATTGTGCTGGGGGGACAGGAGGTGAGGATGAGAGTTGGGGAAGGGATAGAGTCCTTTATGCAGACCGGTGCTGATCAGGCATAGAGAGGAAACATTTGCTTTGTGTTCCTTCAGTGATTTGGACAATGAGCAGTCATTACTGTGTTAAACTCACACACACACACAAATCCCAGGAGGATTTTTTACCCTGCAATTCTTTTTAGTCTTTTTTTCAAAATAAAAAAAAATGGACACAAAACGTCTTAAATTAGGGAAGAATTCAGCATCAAATGTTTCTCTTTGCCCTTATATGGATTTTTTTTGAAGGCACTGTCTAAAATACCATATTCTTTCTATGCTGTCTTCGTTGTGAATGCCGGCAGCAGCTTCAGCCTTTGGATGCCTTTCAAGCAAAGACATAACACATAACAGCAACACACTTTATATTTCTTTTCAGTGACACAGATTTTTATCATGTGAGGGTCAGGGCTGGGTTCAAAATGTTGCTCATGTAGGAGAGAAGAATTTCTGTTCCTCAGATGATAAAACTCACTGCTTTGCAATGATTGTTAACTGAAAACTTTAGAGACTACATTGTATCTCACTGGACATTTAAGCATGAATGGCCATCTTTAATTCATCTCCCAACCTTCAAGTAGATGCCTATGACTCTGGCAGCCAGGCATCTATTCAGATCCTGCCTTTTAACATAGCCACTACTGTGTATTAGGAACCAGTCTGGGATTTCCCCTCAGGGACATGGGAAGTGGCAGGAAGTGACCTCTCAATTGGGCCATTGTCTAAGAAAAATTTTCTAGCCTCTTCCCCTTGGCCTGGTAAAAGACACAGAATCAACATATTTGTTCCGCACGGAGGGAGTCCAGTCAGTCTGAGCCAGTCCTTCTCCAAGCAGCCATCCTCATCTAGTCTTCCTTTCCTCCAACCTTCATTTTGCTTTGGAAAAATCACTGCAACCGCAATTTGTTACCTCAAATAAATTTTTTCTTCAGCAACTTGGGAATCTTTGTTATTTGTGACTGATCACATTTTAGAAAATAGAAAAGGTGACTTCTGCTCAATGCAAGGCCAGGGCATTTGCTGGGCAAATCCTGTTCCACGTCTTACCTGTTCCTCAGTTTTCACTTTCTCCTAAGTGAAGCATAGAACGTGGGGAGATGTACCTCAATTATATAACTTGAACTTCTTTTAGTTCAGGGCTTCATTATTAGTGGGTTTGGTGTAAGTAAACTAATCAACAGATGTAGTTATAGCTTTTTCCTTTGCCTTTTACTCCAGGAGCTCACCAATTCCACAGGTGTAGCTAGCCAGATTGTTGCAGGGAGCCCTGTCTCTGTCTCCTGCATACTGGTCTTATAGTAAGATCTCACTCACCTGCCTGCTGTACTTGGGCACTGAGATTTGAGTTCTGGACTTTATGGTTGTGTATGTGTGTTTTCTTTTTTAAATAAATTCTTTATTGACTCTTTGGGAGTTTCACATCCTGTACCACAATTCCATTCACCTCCGGTTCCCACTATCCTCCCCTCATCCCTGCCACACCCACCACACATAAGGAAACAAATCAAAGTAAGCAAGCAAGCGAAAAAAGCAAAAAGAAAGAAAACCAACCAACCAAACAAACAAACAAAAACACAAAACAAAAATGACAACAGAAAAATCTCTTTGTTTCTCCTGTCTCTCTTGCCTCTCCAATACTTTCATTTGTCCTGGTGGCAATGGAGACTTCAGTGTGCCATATAGCATACTTCTTCATCCTATCAGTTATACTGGCACATGTTTATTGTAACGAGTCACTGGTCTGGTTCAAGGCCTCTGGTTTCTAGTACACCATAATCATTGGATCCTCACCAGAACTCGTCTAGGATATCCTGTGGCTGATGAGTCTTGGAGATCCTGCAGGTATCATTCCATAGGACCAGTCTTTCCATGGACTCCAGCAGGTTCTAGTCGGGGTAGATGGCAATGTGGGTCAACCCAAGGCCTGGCTGTGGACCTTCATAGTAGCCAAGTTGTTCAGTGTAGGCCTCTAGGGCCATGTACCTCAGGTAAGTGGGTGGAGTCAGCTCCCCTATATGCAAGTCCTCATGATCAGTTCACCCTGGCCTGTAGTGAGGGGTGGGGGCATCTCTCCCTCATGCAAGGGCCAGCTCTCTTGCTGTGGCATCCAATGAGAGGCAAAGCCAGCTTTTCCTGAGCCAGCAAACGGCATGACTGGAAGAGTATAGGCTTCAGACTTCATGTTGCATGATTTGTAGGACCTTCTGAGGGACTGGCCAGTCAGGTGGGAATGGTTGTGGCCTTAACCTTGGGCCTTCATGTGACCTTTGGTGGAAATGTAGGACTTGGACTTTAGCATAGGCCTCAGCCACGGAAGAACCATGGACCTCGAGATGGTCCTCAACAGTGGCTGGGTCTGATGTCACACCGGTGTGGCAAGTTCTTTACACACCAAGCCAATGCCCTAATTCTGTTTAATACATTCAAACATGGTGTCTAATTGTTTAAGTTATTCCTAACTGTTCCTTATCTCCCGTCTGTCAGAGATTACCTGTATTCCATTTCAAATTCCTTCACACTGCACTCTCTGCTAAGTGGCATGAATGAGATAAACTAATCATCGCTAATGCATGTGTTAGTCACTATAGTACCTTCTTAAGAGTCAAAACACCTTAGTTCAGTTTAGAGACTTTACAGAAGCTATTTATGCTAAGAACATTGATTTGTTCTTCCAGTCTTTTAAGTTTATTTCTTCTTTCATGTTTGCTTTGTGAATGCACTGTTTCTGGAAAAGGCAGTTTTCTTGACTCTGTTTAAGAAGCCTATCTTGTGATCTGTTGCCAAATTAATCTTTGAAAAATATCTATTTTTTTAATCATGTCATTCTTTACTAAAATTGCCCTCCTTGACCTCTATTATTTTTATCACCTGGGAGGTATACAAATTACTTTTTTTTTCTTTTTTCTTTTCTTTTTTTTGAGACAGGGTTTCTCTGTGGCTTTGGAGGCTGTCCTGGAACTAGCTCTTGTAGACCAGGCTGGCATTGAACTGACAGAGTGCCTCTGCCTCACAAGTGCTGGGATTAAAGGCATGTGCCACCACCGCCCACCCACAAAATACTTTTATGCTACCCCTTCCTTCTTCTTCACAGAAGACATCAATAATCAGTCATGTTTGTCTCCCTAAGAGCCAAGCACCCCAGGTTGCTCAGTATGATCACACTCAATGAAATGCTTTTCATTAGGCAGAGGGAGGTTTTTAGATTCTTAGTTTGGGTTTCTATTGCTGTGAAGAGACACCATGACTGCAGCAGCTAAAGAAAACATTTAATTGAGGATGCTCACTTACAGTTTCAGAGATTCAGTCCATTATCATCATGGAGCGGAGCATGGCGGTGTGCAGAGAGACAAGGTACTGGAGAGATAGCTGTGAGTCCTACATCTTGCAGGTGACAGGACATTGACTGGGCAGTATCCTGAGCATAGGAAGCCTCAAAACCCACCCCCAGAGTGACATACTTCCTCCAACAAGACCATACCAAACTCCAACAAAGCCACACCTCCTAATAGTGCCACTCCCCCTGAGATTATGAGGGTCAACAACATTTAAACTACTATACAGATCACAGGGGAAATTCAAAGACCTGCAACCAGTGAACACAGCATAAGTATAACCTTACTGCTTTGTTTTAGCATGTCTGTGAATCAATGTCTTGCATAGGCCCTGTGTCCTCCAAACTCTTGGCCACAGTTTCTCAACTCTTTCTTCAAGATGTCCTTACCCTGATTTCCCATTGTTCTAGGCCTTTCTCATAGTGTCAAGGTCTAGATGCTGTTCTTCTGGCTCTTTGAGACCTTCCTGTGCCATGCCAGGCAGGAGTTGTGTCAACACTCACAAAAGTAATAGAGTTATCCACTTCTTTAATTAGCAAGAGTTTTGCCAGCTGTTAGTTTTTTCTGGGATTGGTGTCCTTTGAGTAGATTTCAGAAAACAGGGATTCATTTTTACTTATTTTTTTATAGTATTTACTGATGAAACCTTATGAAATCCAGACAGTTTATTTAAGTTCATAAATAGAAGCAAATCAGTACACACACACACACACACACACACACACACACACACACACACACACACACACACACAGTGTTCCTTGGATCCTGACATAAAATAATAAAATATACTTTTTTTTGAGACAGGGCCTCACTATGTAGCTCTGGTCAACCTGGAACTCCCTAGATCTACCTGCTTCTGTCTCTCAAGTGCTGAGATTAAAGTTGGGCACTTGGCACATTCAGAAATATTCTTAACATGTAGAAGAGTAAAGCAGTGTGGTAATTCTTAAACTTCAGCTGGGCCTAGGGCAGCGCTTTTAGGTAAAAATCATTAAGCTACTACTAGTATTCTATTAAATGAATCCAGCAATAAAATGACTCCTGGTGATACATTGCTACCTACACAGATCAATGAATTACACAGCCATCATCAAAGAATCTTCTTCTTGCAGTAGATGGCAGTTAACACAGAGACCCACAATGGACCATGTGTAGACCTTGTGTAATTAGTTAGAAACCTTGGCACATTCAGCTTTAAAGGGAACATCTATCATATTCTTCCCTTAAAGTTCAGGGATCTATAAAGAAGCAGAGGAGGAAGAACATCAATAGCCAGAGGTGGTAGATGACTCTAAGGGATTATCTTTCCCTAGATACAACAGCGTCCATGCATGCACATACGAGCTCACAGAGACTGTGACAGCATGCACAAGGCATGAACAAGTTCCAACCAGACAAAATCCCAGCCCTGAGAAGGAGAAGTGGATGCAAACAACTACCCCTAACTAAGAAGCTGTTTGCAATTGATACCTGCAAAGAGAGAGAAAATTTAGTCTATTTTTTTAAATCTAGAAACATTAAGAATCTAAGGGTTTATGTGTAAGGGTCCTTTTAGCTGTCATAGATGGCCTGTAATGCTGAGACTAAATGGTCTTCAATTACATATGGGAAAATGGAAGCACAGAGAACTTCTATAATGTGCCAAAGGCTACACACACCAGATTTTTTACCTCTGGCAGCAGCCTGGTCCCTCACACCTTTTCTTTTAAATGCAGCAAACATGATCTTTTAATGTGAGAGTCCTCTAATTTTTTTAAAATTTAACTTAGAAACAAGCTTGTTTTCCATGTCAATCCCAGTTCCCTCTCCCTCCCCTCCTTCCCTGCCCCACTGCTCCCTTTCTGCTCCCCAGGGAGGGTGAGGCCTTCCATGGGGGATCTCCAAAGTCTGTCATATCATTTGGAGCAGGGCCTAGGCCCTCCCCACTGTGTCTAGCATAAGAGAGTATCCCTCTATGTAGAATGGGCTCCCAAAGTCCATTTGCATACTAGGGATAAATACTGATCTACTACCAGAGGCCCCATAGCTTGCTGAGGCCTCCTCATTGACACCCACATTCAGGGGGTCTGGAACAGTCCTATGCTGGTTTCCCAGCTATCAGTCTGGGGTCCATGAGCAACCCCTTGTTCAGGTCAGCTGTTTCTGTGGGTTTCTCCAGCCTGGTCTTGACCCCTTTGATCATCACTCCTCCCTCTCCACAACTGGATTCCAGAGTTCAGCTCAGTGTTTAGCTGTGGGTGTCTGCTTCTGCTTCCATCAACTACTGGATGAAGGCTCTAGGATGGCATATAAAGTAGTCATCAATCTCATTATCAGGGAAGGGCATTTAAGGTAGCCTCTCCACTATTGCTTAGATTGTTAGTTGGGGTCATTCTTGTAGATCTTTGGACATTTCTCTAGTACCAGATTTCTCTTTAAACCTATAATGGCTCTCTCTATTATAGTATCTCCTGTCTTCCTCTTCTCTATTCTTCCCCCGACTCAATCTTCTTGCTCTCTCATGTCCTCCCCTCCCCTCCTTTTCTGCCCTTCTCATTCTCCCAACTCCCTCTCTCCTCATCCCATGCTCCCAATTAGCTCAGGAGATCTTGTCTATTTCCCCTTATCCGGGGGACCATGTATGTCTCTCTTAGGGTGCTCCTTGCTTCCTAGCTTTTCTGGTGGTGTGGATTGTAGGCTGATAATCCTTTACTCTATGTCTAAAACTCACATTTGAGTGTTTTCCATCCCACCCATTTCAGAGGCTGACTTGGTGATAGCTTTTATTAAGTAACATTAAAACTTGAGGTACAATGATACATGTCAGGATGATGATATAGAAGAAATATGATTGGCTTGTTATAAGTGAACAAATAAATGGTGTTCAGAGTTTGATGTAAAATGATGTACGCTAAGGAAGGGGACAATAAGGAATGAAAAGAATAGTGTGGAGATGGCAGCATAGTCTGAGAAAAATAAAAGAAAGCTCTCAATACCTTTAGAAGAGGCTGTGACAGTGGGGGAATGAAGAAACAATACTGAAATTTTAAGTGAAAAAATACTAAATGCAGAACATTGGAAGAAAATTGATCTCATGGAATGACTTTCTCAGTTACCTTAACCGAGAGCAGTTTATACCCTCTTTCTGTCATGCCAATAAAATTATGCTTGCTAAACCATTAATATGCTTGCTCAATGTCAATGTCTAGGATGCCAGAGTTGGGGAAAGGCTGTAAACTGTAAATATCCACTTTGGTGGGCAAGCTCCCAATTTTAGTCATTAGACATTTGTATTTCTGAGGTAAATGAGGCTACATGCCAGTGTCAAAGGAGTGAATTAGGGGTTAGACTTCCATGGTTTGTCCTCTACAAGCCCACAAGAGTACTCCTGTGTAAGACTTATCTTGGAAGCAGCCCTTACTAGTGAGGAGAGAGGAGTAATGCCTCCTGTTCTTGTGTCTGGTAGTTTTAATTGAGTCTCAAGAGAATTCCTTAGAAGTCAATGGCTGTTCCACATCTCAGAAGGGAGAGAAGTATGTGAAACAAGAGGTGGGACAATTATTCCCAGCTCTCTTCTACTTTCAGAAACTATGGATGAACAGTTTGTTGTAAGAAAATACTCAGTAGCAGGAAGCTGAAACAGAGTTGAACTAAGAAGAAACAAAAACAACAACAAAAACAAACAAAAAACTAAAAACAAATTTTAACCCATTCAAAAATCTAAGATTTTATTTTATTTATTTTTGTAGGGGGGGAGGTAGAATTGTCCAGGATTAACATTTTATGATCAATGAGCTGTGGTTAATGAATAAATTTAACTCCTTATGTAACAAGACTACAATGTAGTTTTGAACTTATTTGACTTACAGAGAATTCAAAGTGTGTCCTTGGGAATGCTTTGTTCCTTGCATTTAGTGTAATGATTATGGACTTTTCTACTGAAAGCACTTTGTAGACAGATAAGGAGTGGGTATAAAGTTCTGCCTAAGAGTTACCCATTTCACTTGGCATAGAGGTGCATCTTGTCAAAATATATTGAGTGCTGAAGACTATAGTTATTATAGCTTAAAAGCTTTTGCAGATATTGATCTAGACACTGGAGTGTCCCTCCTTATATAGACAAAATACTCCTGGAGACTTGAAGGATGTATACCAGGAAAAGGCAAATAAACATTGAGACTTTTTTTCCCTCTTTGACTAATATGGAGGGTTTTTTTTTTCTTGTGCCCAGGAACAAGTTGATAGGAATGTTGAAAATTCTTGATATGGACAAGGACTGGTTGGGGATGTCTGTGTATAAAGGTCCTGCCTCCCACGGCT
The DNA here is from genome assembly GCF_003668045.3 of Cricetulus griseus. Classification (NCBI taxonomy): domain Eukaryota; kingdom Metazoa; phylum Chordata; class Mammalia; order Rodentia; family Cricetidae; genus Cricetulus; species Cricetulus griseus. Next base: position 303,588,972 of record NC_048595.1, on the reverse strand, counting down.
TCTCTGTGCAGGAGGTGGGCAGATGGCAGGCCAGCTTGGGGGGATAATTGGAGAACAGAATGAGAGGACAGAGCGTGTGTATAATGCTAAGCTGAGATAACACATGCAGAAATCTCCAGCTCAGAGTCTGGCACAAAATAAGGACTAAAATGTTCATTTGGTGTTTCTATTGTTGTCGTCATATATATTCATTTTAGTTCAGTTTTCAGAGCTGTCTGATTGCTGTACCAAGGAATCTTGACTTAACCTTCTAACTAGTAATTTATATAACTGGAAAATGATACTGTTCACACAGATACTATAACCAACATTGACCCTGACAGATTTCTCTTGATTTCAGAAGAGTAGTAAGATGAGTGTCTTTGCAAACTCTCTTCCAGTTTTCTGAGGTGTAAATCTGACTTTCCTTGAGGTTGATCCCCATATCTTCCTTCAGCATGAAATCAGCAGTCGATCTTCAAAGGGGCAGTTGAGAGAACACATTCCCTTCCAGAATTTTCTCCTATGGAATGAACCTCAGACATCTTCTGGATTAATTGTATGTGAAGACACTGTTTTCTACAAATCCTCAAAACTAGTTAATTTTAGAGAAGGAATTAGAAGCTATCTCTTTTTCTGAGTGAACATTTGCTTCCTTCAACATAAGACAGCAGATGTTTTTTTCTCTTGTCTGAGTCTTCTGGATGGCTTTCTCTGGCCATGTAAACTGTAAGGTGTTTAAAACAGACTGCCCTAGAAGGGAATGTTCCTTCAGGGTGGTTGGGAGAAGTCTGTATAGTTGAATACATCTTTGTTTATAATTTTCCCACACCTACTTGCTGGTTGTAACCATGCTAGCTGAAAGGGTTAGTCTCTGGTCTCTCCTGGGACTAGAAAACGTTGGTTTTATGTTCACAGGTGTGGTTTTTCTTATACTGCATATCAGCTCAGAGTGGATGCAGTATACCCCTGGGGAGGCAAAAAAGATGAGGAGGACAGGGCAGCTTAATACCCTTAGAGTTCTCTATGAATAAGTTTGGATATTTTCTTTCTTTCCTTATCTTTAGTCTGTTTTATCTTCAAGAATGCCAAATTGAGATCATAAAAGGCACAAGGTTGCCCTATTCTGTGAATGTTTGCAAGTTTGTGGAGGAGAGAGAAAGTGATAAAATTCTTTTCATTAAATTTAAGCAATGATTGGAAGGTTTTACTGGGAAAAATGAAGAAAACATAAATTGAGAAGGGAAAGAATAAACAAAAACCGGAGCTAAAAATAAATTCAGGTTTTTAATCATTACAAAGCTGATTAATTCTTTGAAAGAATAAAGCAGCTGAGACCGTGGGTAGCTACATCACCATAGCTTTTCAAGACCACAATGTCTAGTCACTGGATTTTACCAATAGAGTTAATTAGCCCAAACTGTAGCTGCTGGTGGTTTTAGCTGTCTTCAACTTGAGTTTTATTTTATTTTAAAATACATTTAAAAACTAATTATGATACACCTGGTGCTCAGGCCTAACACCCAAGCAGATTCTCCCTAGGGAATTATTTTCCCATGCACCAAAACTTGTTAACAGAAAGAATACCAGTGAAAAATATTAGTCTATAGACTCAGGCATGGAGGATACATAATCATTTTAACTCAGCAGACAAGAAGACAAAACAAGCTTTGGCTGGAATTGAATACTCCATGCTTCTATTGAGAGGGTTGGGGTGGAGGGCTTGCTTCCAGATGTGTTGGAGGATGCTGTGCCCCATACTCATCAACTGGTCCAACACAGGAAACAATGCTGGCTGGTAACGTGGAGATGGCCTGTTTGCTTTTACAGATCTGCAGCAGGGATTCAGCAGCTGCAAACGATGGAGGGTGTAAAGCATCTCTGACTCACTGCAGAGGAGTAAAGAGAAGGAAATTACCAATGATCTGTTCTTTGAGTCTTCTGGATAAGGTATTTTCTGAGTCTACAGCAAAAACAGTTCTCTGCTCCTCATCTTTCAGTCTATGTCCCTAAAAATTCCAGAGGCTTTGTGAATGTTTCATATTCTCTCAAGTACTAGTCCTGGTTCCTTTTGTCGATTTCTTAACTCTTCCCAGAGCTGTGTTGACTGGTGGTCCTATGTCTACTGGCGTTTCTGAGTAACTTTTAAAAGTTCAGGTTAAAACTGTTTGGGCAACCAGGATAATGTTACTCATCTGTCCTTATCCGGCTGAAAAGCTGTTTGAAGTTTAACGATCTTTTCTTTTTCCATAGAAGACGTTTGCACCCAGGGTAGGTATGAACACTCACAGAGATATGTCTGCTCTGTAGAAGAGGCCAAAGCTGATGCGTTCAGTGAGGACAGACTGCACAATCATGGGATGCCATTTGAAAGACAAACTTCGTATTTGTCCCATCATCAGGAAATCAATCAACACGTCCCAGTGTCCAATACCCAGAAAAATACACAGTAAGAAATGATAATCGTTTTGGAAGGCTAGGAATGTGGGTATATGAATGGCAGAGGTAAAATCCTCTTCCTTTTAGTTTCATAACGTTCCCACTACCCATGAGAGACCACATGGTCTCTCATATCACTATCCTGTAGCAAGGAAGGTAAAACCAAGTCAGTGTTGGACAATGACATACTGTTGAAAACTTCTGCCTTCCATAAGCAGACTACTTGTATATAGTTGAATTTCCCCAAGTGGGAATTTGGGAAGGACAGGGTGTATTTATCAGCTCTATCTTTTTCTTCCCTGCCTGACTTACCCCACAAGAGGGTATGTGGTTGATCTCAGTCTGGGAGAATGCTTGACCTTGGAGGACCACCCAGGCTGTTCAGTCTGTGACCACTGCAGAGTCACCACAGGAGCAATAGGGGCAGCAGGGAGAATGGGGCAGGCTTTGAAGTACAGGGGTGAGAAGACCAAAGCTATTTTGGGGTTGACCTGAGCTAGTTTATACTTAGTACAACCTCTGCCCCAGTATGGGGATACTCGGGACATCATACTACCTTGGCTACATCAAAAAAGAAACAAAAATTAAAAATCAAAGAAGGGTTTGTCACATGGGTGTGCAATTATACTCATGTTTTCTCTTGTTGCTCTTTGATGTGGTGGTGACAGATTGCAAGGTATGGTCACTGACTCCATGCTTGTGAACACTGAGCCTCTTGTAGACCCTGAAGGTGAACAGGAAACCCCAGCTCCTCCTCACATTTGAAGGGATCAGAAGTTTCCTAAATGTCCCACACTGTCAATCTAAACTTGTCAAGTCTCAAGGAATCATCATGAACCCTGTAGTTCTGTAACACGTGGAAGGTCACTGACTGACTCCACAGCTCCTGCTTACTGCTTCTGTGATCTTAGAGAATCTGTAAAATGGAACAGATGCTACTTCCCTGAGGAGAGTTAGTGATATATGGTGCACCCAGGTCTAAGCCCAGTGAAAAGCTCCTAGAAATGCTCAACAGACATTGGCACTTAATCCTTGTTAGATATGTAATTATGATGCTTAATGTTCATTGTCAATTAGGCTGGGCTTCTGGTCATCTAGGAGACATACCACTGTATGCAGTTATTTCCAAATGAGGAAGAAAACCCACCCTGAAATGTCCCATGGACTGTGTGTCCAGGCAAAATAGAAGAGGAAAACAGAGAAGTCTGATGAGCTCCTGCTTCGCCTTGTTCTGCAGTCTGACTGTAGACACACTGACTATCTGCTTGCACTCTTGTGGTAATGCTTTGTCTGCCATAATGGGCTGCACCCACTCAACAGTTAACCAAAATTAATCCTTCTTCTCTTCACTAGTACTTTGTCAGATATTTGCTCACAGCTAGGAGAAAAGCAACTAGTACATTGGCTTTTTTATTCGGTTTGGCCCCATTTGAGAATAACTCTTAGTTTGTGGAAGTCATTGAAAGTCCAGCCAAGCTCAAGTCCAACCAAAGGGATCTGGTTTGGCGCTGTTTTCTAAGCCCTGAGCCAGGGCATCAAAAAGGATTGAACACATATTAGGAGAAAAAGAAATATTAAGAAATGAAGTGGGTGTGGCTGAGACCATGAAAAATCAATGCCACAATATTATTATTGGGTTGGCTCTTCCTCATTTATAAACATTAAGCAAGCTTGAGTAGTGTAGTTTCAGTCCCATTGACAGGTTCTTCATTTTTCTTTAAAACCTTGAGTATACTAGTAAAAATTTTACACATTTTGGAGCAGTATTTGCCATCATGAATGAATGATATGCGCTCTATATATTTGCCTTGCATTGTTGGAGCAAGTCTAGGTCTTTGATGCAAGAATGAATTAGATAATGAATATAAGATGGCTTGATCCTATAGTATCAAAAGTTAAAGAACATTAGCTTGGCCCTGCACTTCCTACTCTTTTCAGAATTGTGTCCCTTGGAACTTATACCTAGGTGCCTCTGGTTCTTCTGGTAAATCAAAATATTTCAAATAAAGAAACTAATGTACTCTTAGATAAGAAGCATTGGACTTGAACCTCTTCTAGGGACTGTATGTGGTGCAGACTGACAAACTCAAAGGTCTTTGATTCCAATTTCAATGAAGTAGCCATAGTAAAATACAGGCTTATCAACTGAGAATAGACTAAAGGCTGAAAGAAATACCTGGGTTACAGTATATAGAATAACTGACTAATAGCTCATCAGCTTGAGTCAAACCCGATCAACATCAATGTATAAACAATAAATATAATACTGGCAGAACTTTTGGTTTGGGGATTTAAGACTTTTATAATAAGATGATAAACACCTCTTTGGCAGGGACCAAAGTGTTCTTATTGTCCCCATGAACAATGTCTTCATATTTTGGTGCTTTGAATTCATAAGGATAAGAAAATCATAATTATCTGTTAGAATGAGCTATCTAGAGACTTGTTTTGATTTGAATACTATATCCCATAATATCACAAAGTTTATTACAGTGACTTTTTACATGTCTTATATTTTATGTGAATAGATGTCATGATAGGATCTGTTTAGTTTTGCAGACTAACAGGAACATAGGAACTGTTAATGGGAAGGGGACTCTGTAGAAGCAAATGATGGGCATAGATAACCATGGATTACTGTATCTAAAATTTACTAAGATATGAGCACCCTTTCCACAATGCCTTTGAGTGAACTTTTTACATATGCTACAGCCTACACAGTGGATGTCTGTTGGTGCTTAAAGATATGTATTTAAGGCTGGGCTGTGATGGCACATGCCTTTAATCCCAGCACCAGGGAGGCAGAGGCAGGTGAATCTCTGTGAGTTTGAGACCAGCCTGGTCCACAAGAGCTAGTTCCAGTATAGCCTCCAAAGCCACAGAGAAACCCTGTCTCTGAAAAAAAAGATATACATTTAATTCTAGAACCCATGCTGTTTCAATAATCATATTCATTACTGGAAATTTAGCTTCTTTACAGAAAAGAACAAAAGTGAGGATATGCCCGGTTTATGCGGTTCTCTCTGACATATGCTAAAACCTACTTCATGAATACAGGTATGACATTTGCCAGCAGATCTAGTCCTATATTTATACAAATTAAGCATTGATTGAGAAGAATCTTAAAACCAGAAATGATGGCACTTGTAAGGCTGAGACTAATTAGAGTTGTGAAGAGGGTTCCAGTTCCCTCTATTTTACTTTAACTGCTGCTTTCAACTATATTCTTTAGGATATGTGTATTTCCACCAAAACTTCTATTATCGTCCCTGAATATTACATAGTTGTTTTTTAAAAATTTATTTTTTTTATTTTTGCAAACTTATAATTTCACATGTCAATCCCTTCTACTCTCCCTTCCGTTCCCCCAACCCTCCACCAGCCCCCTCCCCCCTCTGCTCCCCATGGAGGTAGGACCCTACCCTCCATGGGGGCTCCCCAAATTCCACAACATCATCCTGGGCCAGGCCTAGGTCCTCCCCCATGTGTCCAGGCACAGAAAGCATCCCTTCAAGTGGGATGGGCTATCAAAGTCCCTTCTTACACCAGGGAAAAATACTGATCCACTACCAAGAGGGCCCATAGAGTGCCTAGGCTCCTCGTTGACATCCACTTTCAGGGGTCTGGATCAGTCCCGTGATGCTTTTTGTTTTTGTTGTTCAGAATTAGAATCCAAGCACCGTATCCACAGGATCAATTCAACCAGCATCAACTAAGATTACCTTTGATTGCAATGAAGTATCATGACTTAGTTTTAGCCAACCCCACTTTTTGCCCTCCCTTTACTGTGGGTCTTGGTTTTATCCAAAATTAGAATTCTGAGCTATTATTACAATTTTAGAAAATATCTCTGAGGGAAGAAAGACCATCTGTAAATCAACTGTTTCCAGGAAAACAATGTTGAAGAGCAACTTTTTCACTTTGCAGGTATTTGTCACTTGGATTAGCCCTGCTATACCTACGTCTTGGTGCAGTTAAGATGTGGAGTGGTTGTTTGAATTTAGTCTGTAGATCAGTTATGTTTCTTTAATTGATGGCTATTAAGAGACAGATGGTGATGTTTTTAGAGGTTAGGGATCTTGCTCATACATGGGAGTTCTTTTAGTGCCCAGAATACAATTCACTGTAAGGAGGAAGGATTTGCTCTATACATAGTTGATCTGTCTAAATGGTTTGCCTGTATATATGTAAAAATATTGGAAGGATATATGTAGTGAGATATCCACCCCATCCACACCTGTAGCACTGACCATGCCCGTTTGGGTGTGGTCACAGGCTCGGAGTGACAGAGGGAAGGACTAGACCTGGGGTCTCTGACCTCAGTGCTCTCTCTTGCTTCCAGTCTGGACAGAGAACAGCCTGGGTGGATACTTGGAGCTGGAACCTGAGGAGGTCACCCGCCTCTTGTGTAAGTACATTCTCCCGGAATAAACTTCACTTAACCTGCACTGAGTCTAGTGAATCCTGATTCCCAGGCAGTAGATATGAGAGAGTTTTGTCTTGAGTCACACTCAGAAGGTAGGGAAATTTATCATACATATCTTTTTAGAACATATTCAGGTAGTATCAGGGTTATAATGACTTATTTTCATTCCATTTTAAAATTGGAAGATAATATATCAGAGTAGCAAACCTCCTGTTCCATGCCATAGAACATACCATTGCATTTAAATTTCTACTACTTCCAAATACAAAATAAACCACATTTCATATTTTAAGGAATTATTTTAATCTTTTATAACAGTATGCATGTTTCAAGATCTCAAGTATAAATAGAAGGAAAAGATTTACATTTTGAATGTCAGATGTGAACATTTTCAATCTTTTATATATTTTTCTTTCTCACCCAACTGTACTTAGCAACAAGCTGGGATAGTGGACATGTATCTATTTATATTGAAAATGGGCACCTAATTTTCTAATTTATTGATTAATGATTTTGTTTGAGAATTTCACACATGTATATTTTGGTTACTGACTCCTTCCGGCACCACATCCTTTCTTATCTCCTTCCCTTTCCTAGAAACATCTCATCATCACTGCCAACCTTCTTCCCTCCTCATGACTTTTGGTTTTCTGTTTCCACCAATTTCTTTATCTTAACCAAGGCCACCAGTATAACCATGCAGATAGAAGCAAGTAAAATAATTGTGCCTATTAGAAAAAATAACCGAGAAATTTCTGTTTTATGAGATTCTATTACTTAGATTGCACAAAGTAAAATCCTAGTGTTTGCTTCCTCTTCACCAATGAAACATCATCATTATTTCACAAACACCCACACATGGAAAGATGGTGAGTGAGAAATGACTGAAAGACACAGAAAACAAACAGAGAGGAGAGGGTGTATTTTTTTATTAAAGGAATGCATTTTAAGAAAATTTAAAAATTCTAAACATATACATACTGAACATTCACACACTCAATTTCATAAAAGCACTAATGGATGTAAAGGCACAAACCGACTTTCTGCACACAGTGGGTGATTTAACTCCCCCACTCTCATCAGTAAACAGCTCATTTTGATAAAAACACCAGCATGAAAATACAATAGATAAATGACAGTATAAATTGGATGATTTTCAAGGAGAGGACTGTTAAATGTCATTGGAATTCACACACTGGCCTTTGTTTTTATTTTATTTCAGGTCTCTGTGTCCATTGATGACAAGATAGTCTTCAGTCATTCTAGATACAACCCCTGGCAATCTGCACACTTACTTACGTTCTATAAGGTAGTGAGCCAATTATAAGAGTGATGCACACTTGCCTTCTCCAAGGTAGTGAGCCAATTACAAGAGTGATGTACACTTACCTTCTATAAGGTAGTGAGCCAATTACAAGGGTGATATACACTTGCCTTCTATAAGGTAGTGAGCTAGTTATAAGAGTGATCCTCTTAGAGTTCTCCCCTTGGACTTTAGGGAAGTACATTGAATTAAGTCATATCCACTGCTGGTACATCGCAGCAGCTCAGAAGTAAAGGCAGTATCTGGTTAATGTTAAGTAGTTTCTAAAGTGTAGCATGATGAACACAGACATGATAGGGGATGCTGAACCAACAGTATCTTTAACTTTTGAACAAAAGGATGCATACAACCTTTAAAACAAGGTGTGTTTTTCTTTACTAATATGCAATACTTCATTCTGAATATGGAGTTACCATTCATTAATTCTGGAGTAGGTCACATATTAACTTATAAATTCAGAAACATTGTCCAATTACTCAAGACCAGTTATTTCCTGTTAGAATATGCACAATTTTTTTTCTGTCCTTAGCTCAGGGTGATTGAAAATTAGCTTTTATATGAGAATTTCACATCTTTGTTTTAAATAATTTGCTTAGTTAGTTGAGAATATTTTATCAATATTACACTGTAAATATTCTAAAAGGGTAAGAGCAAGCTATTTACATTATTAATATTTGGGTTTTCCTAGAGATTCTGTTTTTTTTTCTTTAGGCTTGAGCTTTGAACTATATATGGAAGGTTATTTTTTATCTATTTGGCCTTCAGTGATCATATCCATGTTTGTGTTTTCTGAAGTCTTTAGCAAAATGATTCACTGATACTCTCTACTCAAAGCTAATATCAGGGTTGACTTTATAAAAAAAAAAACATTGCAAGTTTTACCTCAAGTGCTACACCATAAATTTACAAGGAAAATTTTTTTATTAAATTATAACCAAGAGGAGCTTATTTTTTAACATAGCAAACACAAAATTCCTTCATGTAAGGCTATAAAACCCATATTATTTACCAAAGAGACCTTTCCTGTCTCCCAGGTAAACACTCACAGTGTGTAGACTTGTGTAAATACATATTTAGGAGTGGCTAAATATGGCAAGGTATTTTTAAAGGCATATTTACAAAGCTGAATACATATACTGGCATTTTGGTCTGTGGAAGCTGTGCACACTGCTCTGCTGTCCATTCAAAACCCCAGCAGGTCTGTGGCAGCACTCGCTGAATACAGGGATTGGATTTAAACATTAATTTCTAAGCAAATTGCTAATGACAGGTCCTTAATTGTTTCAAAAATACAAAAAGTTTCAACTAAGGAAGATCAGTTTTTTTTTTTTTTTTTTTTTTTTTTTTTCCAGCGTGACTAGAGAAAGATTGCCCAGAAACTCAGGAGTCACCCATGGATGTGAAGCTGCTTTCTGCGCAACTTTTGTATAACATAACTATAATTTCTGTGCAGCTTACATACCACATTACAATTCTTAGTAGAACATCTTAAGATATTGGAGTAGATACTAACAACATGTGAGGCTGTAGGTGTACTGATAAAGGATGCTGCTGATGACAAGGTAGTGAAGCTGTCCAGAAGATGCATGGACTCTCTGTGTATCTTCTCTTCTTCTGTAGTTTAGTTTCTTCTCTTAAGAGAAAAATAATAGAATAAGAAAAGTGAGGCTGTGGATATAGGAGAGAGCCCCACTCCTATTCCCTTTCCTTCCTCTTGTCCCTCAGAACGAATGCGGAGCCAGCCCTATAGCAGCCCCTTTCAGATGGGGAATGTGAGAGTCTAAGCAAACTCTACAACTTTAGCTACCTCTGGAGCCTTTGGCTAAGGAATATAAATGATGCCTTTATTTCCTTTCTCACATTGCATGCCACTATTTCTAAAGCTTCTCAATATCCTGAAATGGTTTAATTTAAAAATCTTTTTATAGTAAGCCATATGGGGACAAAGAATATTTACTCAGTAAAATGGTTTCTCCATTAAAATCTACGTGGAGTTGAATCTTTTGACTTTACAAATTGTTCATCATATGAATTGACTTTTTCAATGATACAAACACCACAAATTTTGCATAAATATTTTAGGTTTTAAAAATGGAACTGTCTTACTTAAGGATTTGTTTTGTCGGAGTTGTAATGACTCTGGACTGGAGGAATGTCAAGCACAGGAGCTGACTCTGTGCTCCCTTAACTCTGCACGGAGCACTCTACTTCTAATGGTGCTTGAGCAATGAGAAGCATGCTTTCCCAGCAGGAGACAACCATCTTTGTTTCTCCCGAAGGACTGGGCAGGTATAGCATTTTTATTGGTTTCTTCCCCCTTGACTTTCTTCTGTGGGCTAAGTATCTCATTTCCATGTAAACTTCCACTGGGAACACAAATCGCTGACACCACATCTACTGACAGCAATGCCACAACATAAATTACACCGAGAAAATGCTGCTTTGGTTGGGTGGGGGCATGGCACAGAGAACTAAGCTAGATAAAAGCCACTGTGCAGCTGCCCGGGCTGCAACCCTGTCCCGCTGACCACTGATAAAATTTATCACTGGGCCACATACGGGAAGGCAGCTTAAAGAGGAGTCGCCTGTGGTGAAACGTGTAACAGCAAAACAGCTAATAGAGCATTGCTACTTCATTGGAAAACAGTATCCGATGCTTTGCTTTTTCTGGCCGTAGTGGGAGGACCGGCTCCAGTACACGAAGCTTAACAGTAGCGGTATGCATGTTCAGTGCTCAACAGTGTGCCCCATCTGCCCAGGGCCTCTAACCACAGGAGACGTGAATGAACCTTAACACCGTAAAATCCAATCTGATTCTTCATTCTCAGAACACAAGATCTGCTTGTATATAACGCCAAAGAGTTATGTAGCCAACAGTCCTGTTTATTTCAAGATTAATTATTTTTGTCATGACTTTGGTCTGGTTTATTGAAAAATAAAAATACTTGAGTTGTACAAAGGAAATCTCACTCCCACGACATTCAAAATCCTTGGATGAGACTTACTTATTTTTTCAGGTCTGAAAGAAATTAGGGAAGTTTACACTTGCTTTGTTTTAAGTCACTGTTAAGAACGGTTTTTAATTAAAAGTGGTCAGCATATCAGAGGATTTTGCTCGTTTTATCATCTCTGTTACCTGTTACTCATAACCCAAGATACTTATAGGTGGACATTCAGGGTACAATTGCACATGTGCTACTCTCAAACAACAGGTACCCAAGTCCCCCGGTGATGTCCATTTCTGTGTGGGCACTAAGGAGGTTACATATTTTGGAGAGAATGCCTTAAGCTGATGTTAGAGAAAATGTATTGTTGAGGGTCATTTCTGCCAAACACAAAAGCTGCAGACAATGTTTGGAGAGTCAAATTTTAATTTCCTACCATCAACCTTAGTTTCTAGGAAGTTCATGAAGATCTCTTATGCCCAAGTGCATTCTGTTTAGCACATTGGTAACACCCTGTCTCACAGCTGCTTATATACCTTGCCTTTTTTTAACCCTCACTCTGCTGTTCTGCTCATAAAGAAAATTATTTGAATATCTAATTCATCAGAGTTTGGTAAAATCAGTATACCATCATTTATTCAATGCCAAGAACATACTAGCACTCGGAAGGCAGAGGCAGGTGGATCTCGGTGAGTTCAAGGCCAGTCTGGTCTCCAGGATGAGTGCCAGGATAGGCTCCAAAGCTACACAGAGAAACCCTGTCTCGAAAAACCAAAACAAAAATTCTGTGAAATGCATTTTATTTGATTTTACATAGATGAAGTTTCATATTTACATTACCTTCATTGTAACAATAATAATATAAATTTTATTAATATATAATATTACATAGTATGTATGAAAATGGCAGTTATTATTCAAGATTTCAGACTTATAGAAGGCACAAAAATGCCTTTGATTTTGACCTTCACTGACAGAATGAAATAATATAGATGTGGTGTGTATCTGTGGAATGCATGGATGCTTCTTTCATGATTAACAAAACAATGTTTAAAAGCCATTTAACTGCTTTGGATCCCAGTTGCTTCAAATGTAAACATAGAGTTTTAGCAGTGAAGGAAAATTGGTGGATCAGCTTGACTTTATGAGCTCCTTAAACATTTTAAATGCTTCTTATAAAAGGGCAAAAAAAATCACATTTGTGTTAAGATACAGAGCCAAGTCACCAAAGTTCCCTTCAGTCTCTGGCATTGATTTTGCTACTGTAGTCAGGAGTACAATGCAATTGAAAAATAGTTTCTTTATATAAATTGACAAAGCAACCCAGGGAAGAAAAAGAAAAATAGGTAATGAATCTGCAGAGAATGCCCATTATGATCGAGTCAGCATCAGCTGACTCTGGAGCCATGATCAATGTGCTCATCCAGTGTCTTTGAGAGTCTCTGCTTTGAAAATGGAAGATGAAACTGATGATGGAACACTTAGCTGCTGTGAGCCAAAATGGATTATTAATTGTCTATAAGGAGTGAGTAATGTAGACTTTGGGGTACCTACATTCTGATTGCATGGGTCATTTTTAGAAAAACAGAGTCTTTGTGCCAACTTTTATTATAAGAAGTAAAACCAACTTATGATTTTGAAGGAAAGAGTCTGATGGACAAGATTGATGGTTACTGCTGAAAAGGTTGCAAGGGGACTGCCTCTTCACTAACAGCAAAGGCAAATGAAGGCCAGGTGGCAGGAGAGCTGACTTCCATGCCTGCCTCTCTAAAGCCAACAGTTTTCCTTCACCCCACATCTACATCATCATGATTTTACATGCTTCAGTAGCTTGTCCAGAAACTCAGGATTTTAGGCTTTTCAGCCAGAAGAGAAAATGACAGAGCACAGAAGGACATGTATGTTCAGAGAGGATCTTTAATAGGAATGCAATGCTCTAGGTGATCATATTTACTGAGTCCCTAATAACAGGGGGCCTATATAGGGTAGCTGTCCACTGGGTCCCTACAGCAGGGCTGAGCCAAGGGGTTTAGGTAAAGATACCACCTGATCCCACAAACACACTAGGAAATTACTTTCATTTAAGGGGAGATAGTTTAAGGCAAATAGAAAGAAGGATAGAAATGATAAACAAGGAAAAAAAACACAAGAAAAGAAAACTCCCTGGTTTGGAAGTATTAGTAGAAAAAATATGCACAGATACAAGTATTTCTCACTTTATTATAATGAGCATTGCAATAATATATTCTACAGCTTTAATTCCTTCACTTAGGTATATCCTAGTAATAACATATCTGGAAATAAAAGTAAGGAAGATGTCCTCCTTGCCTACCCACCTGGTTCCCACATTTTTAATATACTGTGAGTTTTGACACACTATAATCTGGAGGTTTGCTTCTTATTGAGAAACTTGCAACATCTGATATAAGCACAGAGAGTCAGCCCAGAGGAGCCCTCACATTACCTGTCTTGTTCTTCTTTAATTTGGGAAAGATAACCTTTGAAAATCAGATATCCAATACTAAAATAAGGCCTGCAGCCAAGCTCAGGTCGCTGCTCATGTGTCCCTTGACGGTGGTGGAGAACTGTAGCCTCCTTCTGAGGTGACAAGGCAGACTTCAGAGTTTGGAAAACACTGAGGTTTGGAGAGGTGCCCTTAAGCAATCTCAGGGTTGTCCCAGCGACAATGCAACCTCCTTTTGGCATGGCCAATGTAACATATCAGAAGAGTGGAAGCAAACTTATTTTCTTTTAAAAGTTTGGCTCAACTGAATATTATTATGCCTTCTGTGGTTAAAAACAAGTCATTGTATTTCCTAATTCGTTGTCAGTTGTATACAGGCTCCCTGGAATAATTCTTTGTCTAGAAAAGAACAGCATGTCTTTGACTAGTAACCTGATAAAATTGTTCATGGTACTGTCATTGGGAATTTTAATTATGGAAAAAGTGCAATTCTGGCTTAAGAAAAAATATTGAGACAACTGAAACAAGAGTTGATTTTTGCTTTTGGAAGTAGCACTTTGAAAATTGTAGTTATTTTCTGTGTTAGGAATCAAATCCAGAGAACTACACATGTTAGTTGGCTGTACCCCTACACTGCATTTAAATGAAGAGACAGCAAGTAGTCCTCTAAATTGGTAATTAGAATGAAAATGGCAAATGAATAGTCTTCTAATTTTTTTTACAAAATTATCAGTCTATCACAATTTCACATTTTTAGTTTAGTTAGTTACTATTATTGTGTTATTCATTTACAGATGTTAGTGTGATAAAGCACACATTTAACTCCTGCTTTAATCTAATAGTAACTTGATCTCAAATACTAGTAGGTAATGCCTGTGGATAAATAGTATTACCCAAGTACTAGGAAAGGAAACAAAAATAATGGATGATTTCATTTCACCGATGTCCTGGAAACTCAACTTAATAGACAATTTATTATTTAATTACATTCTCATGGTGGAGCAGAGTGTTGAAATATCAAGAGTTTGTAAAGGCATTTCTGTATGAATGGTGTTCTAAACAGAGTCATGCCATTAGAACTTGTTAATGACAAACAAAAAATTGAGATATCGGTTACTTCAGTGGGTACATTGGGAGAATCAAGTTGGAACCCTTCTTGAAGTAACTATAATCAGAGTTACACTTGAATTTTAGACTTAATAAAAATAAATACAGTGTTGTCCCCAAAACTCAACACATTGCCACATGGAAAAGGTTTTCCATGTTGTTGTCATGGCCACTTGAATTCCACAATGTATCTTCAAAGATGACACTCTAAGCCACTCATCTCTCCTGAGACTTGGTGTAGTTCATACTGTAGAGGTTGTACTTCATAAGCAGACAATTTTTTCAGACAAAGCTGTCTGAGGGAATCCATAAAGAGCTTCCTTTACTCCGTTCTTAACTCCTTCCTTCCCTTCAAAGACCTCAGCCTATCTCAATTTTAGGCTATTTCTGTTTTATTTTTTAAAGACTTCTTTTACTTTTTGAGATGGTAATAGAATTACATAATTTCCCCCTTCAAACCCTCCCTGCAAATCCTTCCATGTATCCCTCTTCACCGTTTTTCAAATTCATCACCTCTTTTTTATTGATTTTTCTTATAGTTCTACATACATAAATGCAACTTACAATGTTACTTGTGTATATACAGATTATCAGGGTTGGCATTTGGTTTTAGATGTACTCTTCCCTGGTGAAGTCTATCTCTCCTACTCTCAGCATTCTTTAGTTGCCTGTAGTTCTTTGTGTAGGCTTGAGGCCTGGTGGTCTTTTTCATCCACTTTGGTATGTTTATTGTTGTTGTCCTTGTTTGGCTCATGATTAGGTGGTCTTGTTCATGAGTCTTTATGGATGCATCTTCTCACATTCGTAGGAGACAACCCCATAGCAAACTCCCGGATCCTCCGGTTCTTACAATCTTCCAGAATGTTCTCTGAGCCTCAGTGGGGGAGTTTCATTGCCTGCTCAGAAAGTACCACCAACTGGGAGCCAACTGTTCAGATCCACCAGCCTATGGGGAGCACTTCTCATTCAAACAAGCACATTACACAGTTTTCTTCTCATCTGAACACAAGACTTCATCATTGTTTTTTCACCTCCAGTCCTCTCTTTAGTTCTCTACATAGAAGATATTTGATAGTTTTTCAAAGCAACTGTAATCATGTTCCTCCCAGATTAAAAATAGCTTATCCTTCCCCTTCATAGCCTTTTATAAAGACTTGCCTGATGTAATTCTGTCTTTCTTTACAACATCACCCTCCATAGAATTTATGCTTTCTTGCCCTTGGCATTTTGCACAAACTGTTTGCTTTGCCTTCTGTAATTACTCACACTTCTCCCTGCCTCAGTTGATACTATGTGTCAGTGCCTAGCCTGAACATTAATGCCCATAAGAATACCTCATAGGCATTTATTCCTTCTAGACATGTCATAACATATTTCATAAGAATTTAAATTTTCTATTACTGGGGATTATACTTCTTTGCATTATATCTCTTTGCAGTTGTTCATTTACTCTCCTGCCCATATCATACAGTAAATACCAAAAAGGTAACAATTCTATTTGTGTTTCCAAAGTTTTATCTAAAGAATTTAGTTTAACATTCACAATTAAGAGTGCATATGAAAACATATTGATGCATGCATATTAGGCAATGAGAATTTCAATTAAAATTACGTGAAGAATGGATCTTGGCTCATTCTCTGTTTTTGTTTTGTTTTAAATAGGAAAGTTAATAGGAAATATTTCCATTAAATACTAGCACTAACGGAGATCCTAGCATACACTACAAAGCATAAGAAGCTAAGGAACAGAGGCATGTGCTCTGGGGTGACTCCTAACTAAGAATATCAGAGTTGTACATTAGACTTCTGATCAATGTTTAGACTTTGGGGAGCAACTCCAGCTTTCAGTGCCACAGCCAGATGCATTGTGTTTTATCTAACCAGTTCATCTTAGTGACCACACCTTGCATCCCTTATATCTGAAGGGAGAGTATTTCTCAATACTCTCTTCCTTATTCTTATAAAGGTTTTGAATTGTGTGGCACTGTTTTCTTTCTTTTCCTCGAACCTCTGTTTTGGACTAACACATCACTATTCCTATTCCTCCACAAAAGAAACACTGCTTAAATGGTGATAGACTTTGCAATTCCATTGTGACTAATTTTCATTTATAACTAGGGTCCCCACACATAGATTTAAACTCTAGCATTTCTCTCTTAGTTGGTTTACCATTTCAACTGGTTTTATTTTGATTGTACCACTCATGTGAAACAGGTTCATTACTCTAGTTTTGTAAAAGAATATTTTCCAAGTGACTGTCTACATTACTACTCAATTTCCTTTTCTGTTGAAACAAGTCACATAAGGCGACAGACTGTAAATATTAAACATTTTGAAGAGAATTACTTAAGGTAATACAAAATACAAGGCATTGTTTCTTAACTCTACAAGTAGTCTCACACTAAATGATCTTCATTCGTTTTCATTTCCATTATTCTTGTCAAGATTTTTTTGTCATGTTTCTCTAATAGGGAGTATGAAACTTCATTATTTCTACATATTCTGTAATTTAAGAAAACCATATTACATTTGTAAAGATACAATGTAGCTATCATCTCTGGTTGTGATGTATGTGTGTATGTGTGTGTGTGCATATACATGAAAATGTACTTGTAAAAATATTTTAATTATTAATTTGTATATTTCTTTATGTAAATATATGCTACATATGTTGTTGTTACAATTTTTTGTGTTTATATATGGGCATATATAATATGCAGTAATTGAACTTTGGCCTTCACACATTCTAGGGAAGTTCTCAATATACTTCTATGTATTCCCAGCCATATGTATGTATATTATAAACTACACATACATACACACACATATGTAATATTACATATTACATATGTGTGTGTATGTACGTCCCAATCATTTATCAGTTCTATCAACACTCTGGCAATCTGGGAATCTGGCAAGAAAATAAATTTGAAAAAGTATCAGTTATAATTTATATTGTAAGTCAATGATAACCATAGAACCACAGAGATTAGATATAGACTAAAGAACTATGGGAGCAGGGCAAATAGATATCCTCATGAAAGAGAAATAGAAAAGATAGTTATGGATAGATGTAGGGGGCTGGAATGGGAGTAATACGTGGGGTGGGGAAGGGAAGAGGAAGACAAAGGAGGAAATATGGGTAGAAATAGCTAAAATGAAAAGTTTCAGTGGGTAACAAGGAAACCTCATGCAGTAGAAACTTCCTAACATATGTGAAATTGAGCTTAATAAAGTATCCAAATAATGGGGAAGACAGAGTCCCATCTCTTATCTCCAGATGAAGCTTCCTGTTTGGGACTGGGTTACATCCAGTTGAGCTGTTGGCCAAAGGAATCCCATGGAAGCCCCAAACAACACAGGCTGTTGCCAAGAGTTTAGTTTGCTCTCCACAAACTGACAGCAAGGTTACATTGCTGAAGACAACACCTACACAACTCACTGAACATTGAGAAGTCAAACTGGTGCATACATAGAGCTTTCACCCCATATGCTAGCATCTTTGGTACAAGAAGATACTTGTACCAAAACACTACCAAAGGAGAAGGGTAAACACCAAGACAGCCACAAACCCTATGATATACAATGGTGTCCTGAAAATTATGACAGGGCAACAATGGCACAAAGCTTATGGGAGTAATCAATCAATATATGATTTGACTTAAGGCCTACTCCATAAGATGGAATCTATATCAGCCACTTCTTGGGTGACTAAGAACCTGAGACTTCATAGCCCAGGGACCTAGAACAAAACCAAATACTACTGTTCTAAAATAATAACAAGAACAAGGAAAGAGATACTATAATAGAGGGAGCCATTATAGGTTTAAAGAGAATTATGACACTAGGGAAATGTCCCTAGATCTACAAATTTGACCCTAACTAACAATCTAAGCAATAGTGGAGAGGCTACTTTAAATGCCCTTCCCCTATAATGAGATTGATAACTACTTTAAATATATAAAGTTCTCAAGAAACTAGACACCAACAAAGCAAGTAATCAAATTAAAATGGGGTACAGATTTATTATATTTCAATGAAATCCAATATGCTATGTTGCATATAACTCAGAAAGTGAATTTTCAGCACAAAACATCTCAAGAGTTCTTTCAGATAAAGGAGTACATCTATAATGAATACACATTGACTTGTATGGTATCTCTTGTCTCTTATTATGCTGCCCAAATATGTATTCTAAGTCACAGAGTTTACTTACTATTTCTTGGACATTCATATATTTTGATTACTTCGTGACTTGTAAATAAAAGTTTTATTATGTAGAGATCACTTGTATATATCCCCGTGTTTTTTTTTTTTTTACTTCAAATTCCCTTTGAACTT
The DNA here is from genome assembly GCF_003668045.3 of Cricetulus griseus. Lineage (NCBI taxonomy): Eukaryota > Metazoa > Chordata > Mammalia > Rodentia > Cricetidae > Cricetulus > Cricetulus griseus. The sequence continues at coordinate 303,569,947 of NC_048595.1, read as the reverse complement.
ACATCCTTTGATTCCCATGATTGTTTGAGTGGGGTCTCTGTATCACTCATTTACCACACAGTATCACACACATACTTTATTTTTATAATATTTTTATTATTATGTAAAATGAGAATGCATATATAGAGGGTTATGGTCAGAGAACAACTTTCAAGAGTTGGTTCTCTCTTTGTATCTTGTGGGTTCTGGGATTTGAGCTTAGATCATCAGGTTTAGATAGCAAAGCATTTATCTTCTAAGCCACCTCACCACTTCCTACTTTATATTTCTCACTAAAGTCTAAATATACTGTTAAGTGGAGAATCCTAACAAAATGTCTGGATTGGGATATGTATATATACACCTAAGTGCTATGAATCATAAAAACCTATATCAAAATTAATATTAACATTCCTATAACATAATTTAAGGGAAATGTCACTCAAGCTGTATGTACGTATATGAATTTTAACAGTATAGAAATGCAAGTTTATTCCATTATGCAGATATGCAAAACACTAAATGAGTAGGGCTTGATGCTCTGAATTTTCCTTTATGAGTCTACTGCAGTTTAGAAGTTACAACTGTGTTATATTTATTTTTATAATTTAAAATACTGACATATAACAAATACATGAATATGGATAATAAAATGTCTAGAAATTACAAAAATCAATAAGTTCCATGGGGTTGAGAAAAACTTACATTAAATATGTGGCCTGGGAGGCAGTTTTTCAGTTGTTTAGAATGTGGCTTTAAGACTCCAAACCTGAGTGTGAGTTGTGGTTTCCTTATCACAAGGGTGATTTTTCAGGGAGCTATAGATATCTCAAAGCAGATAATACCAATCCAGGCGGGTAACAATAGCAATGAGTTTCCAGGAGGTTGACTGGAGGTCCAGCAGGGTGATTCCTGGGCATGTTACATGGTGTTAAGACTGTTTCAGTAAAATACAGCCTGTGTTATTATCATTACTGAGAATCAGAAAGAAGAAAACTTTAACAAAAAGAATTCTACCTAAAACATTAACTCCTTAAATAGCATTCAGTCTTCCTAGCTAAATTTGAGAAGAGCTGAGATAAGAGGTCATGATGTACCACTCTCTGTGAATTCTCAATTCTTACCAGCAACAGATTGGGGAAAACATGTTTAAAAAGTCAGATTTTAGGCTGTATGTAAATTTTTGAAAACGTGATGGTGATAAAAGCTTCCTTCTTCCTAAGATAACATGCACAAAAACATTTTGCGACTCAGGATAGCAATAGGCGTGTCTGTAAGCAGAGCAGTTCTTTGTGACACATTGTCCTTGCTCTCCAAAGTAGGCCTCATCTCACTTCTAATGTGTGAAAGGGGAGATTATTCAACACCGTGGTAGATACAGTTTTGTTCTCCAGAACACTGAGATATCATTAATCTTCTGGCATGCCTGCACAGACGGGTTATATGAATGCTAGTCTTTTGCAGGGCTATAAATAAAGTTTAGAGAGAGAAAGAGACAGAAAGAAAAGATGTTTTCCTGGAGCTTCTATTGCCACAGTACGGTCCACATTAAGGGTGCAATAACTTAGCAGTAATAACATGTTTAGAAATCCTCTTTATGGGTTTTCAACATCTGTCTAGAAAAACCCTGCCTAAAAATAGAACCTGATCTTAAGCACAGTTTTCTCAAACTGTGTCATTCTGAGCATGTCCTCGCTGGATGGCCACACATGACTGTTCAGTTGCTCTCTAGGACAGCCATGCTTTATCATCTAGCTTACATGCTAAAAGTTACCACCAGAAACATTTGTATACCGAGACATGTGTGATGTGTGTACATATTTGCGTGGACAGTGGATGTGCCTTTGTGCAGGAAATCATTTAGGATAAGTGGGGAAGCTTCTGACTAGAATATCACAATGGATTTCTCATTTTGTTATTATCAGGAATTTCTATTTGGTAGTTGAATTGACTTGTTTCATAATTATTCATGTTTGAAAATACTCTTATAAATAATGCCTTCAGGCAAAATGCTGGTAGAACATGCTTATTGAATTTGCCACACACACTATAGACTTAATTCTCTCATTTGGTTGGAACAGCAATCAACGTTCACTTTAGTTACATCAAAGTCTTTTGTCCCCATGGTACTGCAGCAGGCCAAATCCTGCCAACCTTGTGGAAAGATGCAGCACCTTCAAATCAGTGTGAGTGTTGTCTTGAATTATTTTGATTCAAAGAAATAGAAATAAAAATAAAGATAAATGAAAATTTAAAATTTCAACTAGCATAGTCTCTAATTCTATATTGCTATAGAACCTTGGCAACTTCTTTTGCTAGAATATTTGGAATACAGAAGAATTTATATCCTTAGATTGAAAGACACTGCAATTAGAAACACTCGATTTTGTGTTTTGAGGGGCAGGTATTGCTAAATAAGAAGCACATTTCCAACAACTTTTCAGGTTGAAAACACCTTTAATTTGGGACAATTTGCCAACAAATCACTTCACATACTTAATCATACTCCTAATTTTAAAGTTTTTGTTAGGGTCTTGTGATGTTATTTCCTCACTGGTCTTTGAGTGCTTCCAGTCTCACACAGTCCTTATGTGGGAACTCATTACATTTACTAACAGATTAGGATAGAATATCCAGTTTGAATGCCTCATCTAAAAAACATACAAGAGGAATTTTCAGGTCATTTTCCATGAACTATGAAGCATAGACATACAGAGAACAACACTTGACCTCCATTAGGCACAAGACAGTAATTAGATACTTAAAAAAAAAAAACTCACTCCAGTCGGGCATTGGTGGTGTACATTTTTAATCACAGCACTCAGGAGGCAGAGGCAGGCAGATCTCTGTGAGTTCGAGGCCAGCCTGTTCTACAGATCGAGAATGCCGGGATAGGCTCCAAAGCTACACAGAGAAACCCTGTCTTGAAAAACCAAAACAACAACAACAACAACAACAACAACAACAACAAAACCAAACAAAAAATTCATTCTGAGTATCAGTTTAGAAAGCACAAAGTAACCTTAGTTTATGGATTGAAACACAAAGCAAAGGAAACTAAAACAGGATAGGGGTCAACATTTATAATACTTTTTACGTAGTTTAGGTACTAAATATTTTAGATACTAAGAATATTTTCATGAAATACATAATACTTTTCCTGTCACCAAGGAAGGCAATATACTGTTGAGGCAAGGTAGGCACTTCTTTATTACCAAATATTTACAAGATGTAGAGCCCAATTCTAAGTGAACTCAACCAGGACCAAAGGATTGACCTCAGAGCAGGTATTGGTTAAAGCTTGTTCAGTCCCTTCCTTCTTGGTCAGTGATTTTCTCCTCCATTTGATGCCCTGCTCTAATGACAGCCTCAGTTTCATGGGCCTTATTGTGCCACATCCTTGTCTGTGCTCAGTGAAAATGACAATCTCTTATTTTTATTTATGTGATTGGTTCTTATATTTATGTAAATGGATAGACTAGTATGATTATATCACCAAAGGCCTTAAAGGAACATGACATTAAAGAGTGTTGTTGGACATATATAAGAAATTATGTCTTCTCAGAAAAGAAATTCAAGCTCAGAAAAACAGTGTTTTACCATTAAATATTTTCAAGCATGTTGTTCTTCAAATGCTTAAATGAACTCGAGAAGCATATTTAGGTTATAAAAGGTCCTAGTGTAACATGCTTATTTTTGAGGCTACTAAGCATTCTTCAATGGTTAGACTGAGGCATTATTTTGGAGAAAGAATGGGGATAGCAGAGGTAGTCTATAAAACATGTAAACACATGGATTATCTATAACATCTCTTTGTATGCAATTCTAAAAGGAAATTTAGTCCAGCCACAGATTTAAAATATTACTTAGATTGTATCGAGACAGCATTGTGACACTCAGGATATTGTTAGCTTAATCACATTAAAAATATCACTATCTTGCCCATTGGTCATAACTAAACAATTAGTTTGTTAAGAATAATGTTTAGAAAGAGCAGAGCAAAGAAACTCAACATGAAATTTGAATAAATGATCTCTGCTTAGATCTCTACTGTATGTATTTCATAAGAATTTTTTCCACTCTGAAGAATGTCTTTGGGCTCTTTGCAGCTGTTGTAACACAGCCTTACCCTATTTGAGGCGATCTGTGGGAAGGGAAGGAGACAAATTGTGACACTGTCCCTTATCAAAGGACCACACAGTTGTTCGCCACTTTGACTCCATGATGGATTGTTATCTTGGGGTTTGACTGATGGAAGGCTAAAAGTTTAGAGAAAAACAGTGCAGACGCCCAGTAGCTCCATGTTATTGACACTTAGGTGATAGTGTGGGGTCAATCAATCTTTCTTGATTGTTTTTACCTTCAGTTTTGTTTTCTATTCAAGCATTATTTTCCCTACCTCATCAGAGTGACAGGTTAAAAAAAAAAGTTGAGAGGAAGAAAAAAAAAAAAAAAAAAAAAAACCAAGTCACTGGGAAGCACTGATACCAAGAGATTCAGCCTCTGTGCTGTGAGTGTGTGTGCTGGAGAGAGACAGCCACCCACAGACACTCATTGTCTGGGAGACATATGTGAGTGTACATGCTTGTTTTCAAGTTTAACCCAGTAGATGGTAGCAAAAAAAGACATGAGTTTTATTATCAAAAGTCAGATAACATGTGTCTTAGGAAACATATGGTTCTTAAAGTATTGGTTTTGGTTTTTGAATAGCAGACCTTTAATATGTATTACACATAAGGGAGAATCTTCCCACACTACATTTTTTCTGTACATTTGCTTTAGTTTATTATTTAGTTTGTAGGATATTTATATTGACACAGACATTTTGGTGTCTAAATATGCTGAGGCTTTTACTCAATTGCAGGAGATTGGCGAGTTAATAAAAAGCCTGCTGCTTCTGCCATGTTTGAAACTCTTAAGGTGAAAGGAGCACGTGGACAGTCCCCATGTTTCCCGGGTGAGGTACAAGAAGCTGAACTGCTACAATGAATTCATTTTGGAATTTGCAAATATTTTTATCAGTTTTCCTAAGATGTAGCTAATATAAAATTCACTAGCTTTAAACATGCAATTTGAGTAACTGAGACCAGTGTATCCTTTTATTACTAATACTAATATCAGGACATCAAACATTACCATTACCACCACAAAATTTCCTTCTGGTTTGTTGTAGTATTTTCTGTATACCACAGCCCCTAACAGTACTCAAAAGTGTGAGTAACCTCCCACACTTATATATTATTCATGCGCAGAGGCCATGTTAATCTTCTCTGTACTGTTTCCATAGTAGCATGATGATTGTTGAAGTGAGCACATACAGTTTGCAGAAGTAAGGTATGACTGTGTATTAGTTTATAAAGTTTTAAAAATGTAATTTATTAAATGTCCTAATATTGTATTGTTTGGTTTATTTTTTGAGGTCAGGCTTTGCTTTATAATTCAGGCTGGTATGGAATTCAGCACTCAGCCCAGACTGATCTCAAACTCCTGGCAGTTTTCTGGTCTCCCCTTTCTGTGGGATCACACATACGACATTTATTTACATAATTCATAAAGGCCTTTTAAGTGTTAGGAAATTACACAGTCTTTTTGTTGCTAGGTATTGTCAGTATGTCCATACTATGTGAATAATTCTAGATTTAATTGATATACTATTTTAGCTATAGGTTGATTTTGTTTTTTTAAACTATGAACAGACACATAAACATGAAGGTAAAATATATGTGCACATCCACATAGATAGACATGCTGTAAATACTATGTTGTATTCGTAACTTAAAGTCTCATTATGCCAATTGATTTGTTAGTTACTATAACTTACAGTTTCAAAGAGATTTTCGATTCTAGTAATACAAATTATTAAAACATCAATATTAAAGAATAAAGCCTAGGCATTTTGCTAATGTGTTAGGTTTCTTATCATTTGAAGCTATGGTTTCCAGCATGGTTTCACAACAAAAATTCTAGACTCAAGTTCCTTCCTTAAGGAGGGGGGACAGAGTGAAAAGAGTGAATTTGGAATCATAACAGACCATTCTTGTTTTGCCTTTACCTATGTACATTCTATATACAAAAGACACATGGTCCAAAAAATTCCTAGAAATATTCATTCTCTATGGCAAGTGCAAGTAGAAAATGTCACCTATGTTATCTTTCCTAGAGTTGCTTAGAAAGGAATGGAATTTAATTTGAGCACTTTTGTTTATATGTTCCAAACATGCTTGCTTCTGAACCTTGAATCCTAAACTCAAGGTTTCCTAGAGACTTGAGAGTAAAACGAAGCTCAAGGTGCTTCAAAATGCCAGAGATAGATAGATAGATAGATAGATAGATAGATAGATGGATGGATGGATGGGTAGACTATTTCCCCATTAAAATGCAAGAGCCTAAAGGGTTAGAGTTTTATGTAGACAATATTGGATAAATATCTGGACTTCTGAACATACTTGAAGCCACATTATGAATCACGCATAGGTTGGTCAACCCAGTTTGATCTTGCCTTTCATCCACATGCCTTCTCTAAATCTTTTTGTGTTTTAAGCAGATCTGAGCTCAGTGGCACGCACTGGAACCAGTCCAGCATTGGGGAGTGACAAAGGCTGATGCTCACAGTAGCGGCTAGTATTTCATGAAGCTTGTACTTTGTGGCAGCTCTTGGCCACCCAGATCATCAGGATGGGTGTGGGCTACATCTGCATGACTGTGCCTTGCCTGAACTCAGGGCTTCTGCCTGTGCTTTATTGCTGCCACATGGCTGGCATTGTTATTTCCCAACCTAAAGCCCTTTCTTGTTTCCCTCTTTGCCTGTAAACCTTCACTCCTGCATATTTCCTTTCTTCTTACCCTAACTCTCTAACAGCTGAACTACATAAATGCCAAACAGTGACATGAATTCCTAAACAGAAGCTGCCGGGAACAGCACTGCTCCAACCAAGAAGCACACATGTAGAAGCCAATGACTGACAGGGCTCAAAAGACAGGGTTCACTAAATGACAAGTGTGAAGTTTTTATTGTTGCCCTGGTTAATAGTAGCTCATATTTATACACACACACACACACACACACACACACACACTTCACATTTCAGAACAATTCAGTGTAACTGGCAGCTAGAGAAAGAAAAAATTTACAATCCCTTAAAGGCAAGCAAGACAGGAGGAATACCGAATCAAAGCATTCTCTCAGTTTGGAATATATTCACATCTTTTGATTGGGCTTAAAATTGGAATCTGGGAGAAGCAGCAGGAAAAGTCAGAATTATAATTGTTTTGTGAGGAACAAGAGAAAACAAGAAAGTCAAAAGAAAGAGCTGCTCATCTTTTATTTGTCCTTGCATAATTCTATTCAGCATTATTTAATGCTTATGATATTACATTTTTGTATATACCCACTGTCATTACTAAAGGAATATCTATGATATGAAATGTGCAAAAGAGGTACAATGTAATGTCAATTAATTGTATGTGATCTATGTTACTATAATTGCTAAAAGTTATTTGAATATTGCTTTTCCTCAGTTACAATGATGTGTGAATTCATATTTAAGAAAAAAGGTACCATTATTCCATGTTTCTTTATAATATTCAACGCTAGCTATTTTTAAAAATCCTTCTGATAGTAGAGTGGCAGTTCACTGAGCATTAGCAGAACATTCTAGAAGCCAGAATAATGACAAAGTAATCATTAAGGCTAAAAATCACCTCAGCCAGATTAGGTACAGTGGCTGAAGAGAGACCTTGGGATAAGTGTCACTCTGGAATTGGTGGCAGTATTCATTTTGCAGCAATAATACCATTGATGTCAGTTTACAGGAACCCAAGGAGAAGAGAGAAGCATGTGGTGTTGTCCACTCTGCCACACCCTCTTCAGGAACCTGTTCTAAGTGTTTGATTGGCTGTCACTAGCCAAGTGATACTTCTGTTTCTGTGTAGTCAGCTATAAATTGTCACCTAAGGAATCTTTATTTCAGTATAAATGCAAAAACACAACAGCTTTGACATAATTTCCAGCATAATACATGGGTTTGGATGTTCTTTAACCAAAGGTCATGTTTCATTAGGATCGTCTACTGCCTTTAATGCTATTACCTTGGTATCTATATGTCTATTGATTTCCCTCTTTCTTTCATGGTCAAGGAGATGGAATCAGAGATCTGTCATTTCTCAGCAGTGGAGAAGGAACGCTTACTCTACCACCTTTGTTGTATACTTTATCTTTCAGTGAGAGGCTCCATCCCTTGTCTTTGTTTCAACCACATCTCTCATGTTTTCTTCCTTTCCAGTTTCACTTTAGGTCTCTATTCTGGACTTCCACCATTCGAATTCAGTGAAGTAAGACATTATTAACTGCCTTTTCAGCTCTTGGAGGGTCTCTCTCTTAATGTTTGACATAGAATGATAGAAAATCCTATCTTTGTTCAGAAAATCATCTGAACCTATAGTAAGGCTCTGGTGACCTCCAGACAGCCCATGCTTCCTGATGAGATGTGTCTGTTTATTTATTTTGGCAGCATTTACAACCTGAGATAGTAGACTTCCAAGGTTTCTGGCGTCTCTAGACAAATGTGTTGTCTGGCAATACTGTCTCCCTGTTCCTCTTGAAAGCCATTGGGTAACAAAGCAAACACACTACAATTTCTCTCTTGCTTACCTGTATTGTTCAGGAATGCCTGAAGAAGCAGAAACTATTGGAAATAAAGATACATACTGCAACCATGTATGAAAGATGTGTATGTGTCAGAAACAGCTGAACTGATCATCTGGGAACTCTTGCTCCCCAGTCTGATAGCTGGAATACCAGCATGGGACTGATCCAGACCCCAGGAACATGGGTTTCTGTGAGGAAACCTCAGAAATCTATGGGACCTCCTGTAGAAGCCCAGTATTTATCCCTAGCATAGGTGTGGAGTTTGGGAGCCCAGTCCATATAGAGGAATACTCCCTGAGCCAAGACACACGGGGAGGAGGGGAGGGGACTAGGCCCTATCCCAAAGGATACAAAAGACTCTGTTGACACCCTATAGAAGACCTCATCATCTAGGGGGAGCAGAGAAGATATGTGACAGATAAGGTTTTAGTTGGGGGGGGGGCGGGTAGGGCAGGACCAGTGGGAGAAGGGAAATGGGATTATCATGTAAAACAATCCTGTTTCTAATTCAAATTAAAAAGTTGGAAAAAAGAAAGATGTGTGTGTGTGTGTGAGAGAGAGAGAGAGAGAGAGAGAGAGACAGAGAGACAGAGAGAGACAGAGAGAGAGAGGGAGAGAGAGAGAGAGAGGGGGGAAGGGAGGGGAGGATCCCAAGAGAACACATGGTCCCTGGAAGAAGGGGAGGAGGACAAGTACCCCAGAACAAATTGTGAGCACGGGAGGGGGGAAGAGGAAGGAGATGGGAAGGGGAGAGAGGGAGGAGAGGTGGGAGGAGAACAGGAGGATTGAGACAGGAGAGGAGTAGAGGAGGGCAAGAAAGGAGATGCCTTGATAGAGGAAGCCAGTATAGGTTTAGAGAGACATCTGGCACAGGGGAAATGCTAGAGGCGGCTCCTCAGGGATGACCCCAACTAAGAATTTAGGAAGCAGTGGAGATGCTGCCTTTGATGCCCTCCCCTATAATGAGATTGATGACTACCTTAGCTGCCATTCCTAGCACCTTCATCCAGTAGCTGATCGAAGCAGAAACAGACACCCACAGTTAAACACTGAGGCATACTCCTGGAATCCAGTTGCAGACAGGGAGGAGGGATGAGCAAAGGAGCCAAGACAAGGCCGGAGAAACCTGAAGAAACAGTTGACCTGACCTAATGAGAGCACTGAGACCCTAGGCATAAAGCTGGGAAACCAGCATTGGACAGAACCAAGCCCTCTGAATGTGGGTGCCAGCTAGGAGGCCTGGGCAGTCTATGGGACCTCTAAAAGTGGAGCCAGTGTTTATCCCTACAGCACAAATGGACTTTGGGAGCCCATTCTTTATGGAGGGATACTATTGCAGCCCAGATACAGGAAGAAGGGCCTGGACCCTCCCCAAATCATGTGATGGGATTTCTATGGTCCCCAGTGGCGGGCCTCACTATCTCTGGGGAGTGAGTGGCGGGTGGGTTGAGGAGCATGGGGGGGGTGAGGGAATAAGAGATTGATATGTAAATAAGAATGCTTCTGAAATAAAAAAAATATTTAAATTATAAAAAGGAAAATGTAAGTTTGATTTTCTAGAAACGAGTCAAGGTGAGAGTGAATTGGCGTTTATATGCTGTTTACATGTAGCTTTGTGTAACAGATCTTCTAACAACCCAAATGATATCTTTTTATTATCTACAGATTGTCTGTCTGTCTGTCTGTCTGTGTATCTATCTATCTATCTATCTATCTATCTATCTATCTATCTATCTATCTATCATCATTATCATCACCATCTATCATTTATCTTCTGTTGGTATGAAAATGAGTTTTGTGAATCACTGAATATTCTTTTAAACCTTCCTGGAAAATGGAAAATTCAAAGTTTATTAAAATTATTTTCTGTAAATCATACAATTCCACAGATTAGGTAAATTATAATGAAAAGAAGTTTGGTTAATTCAGAGTTCTTGTCTAAAGTCAAGGATACAGACCTGCTGATAGCCTCACTGAATCCTGGGGTGGCTCAGGGTGTCAGGATATCATATATTTATGCTCCTGGTGTGTCTCTGTTTCTTATAAAGCTGCTGACATTCTATGGTGGGGGTTCTTGCTGTTCTTGTCTAATTCTAATGATCTCTCAAAGACTTTACTCTAAGCAAGATAATCAGATTACATTTCTGCATACTTATTATCTCACAATGGTGATTAAACTTCAACATGAGTTTTCAGCAAGAAGAGCCATGGTACACATGTTTCACAGAGTTAACCTCTGCAATGTGCTTTATAAGTCATGATGAGAAAAACTTCTGAAGTCTTAGCAGAAAGGCTGAGTTCAAACTGCATAATAGATGCTACTAGCACAGCTTTATTGGGAAAAGAAATTAGTGTGTTCCTAACAGCATTCATGAAACAATGTAAATGATTGACTCTACTATTTCTCCATTCTTGAGCACATACTTTTTCAGTGTTTGGTATGACAAAAAGGGAAGTACACATGAACCTTCTGATGGATCCAGCAAACAGCCTTCCATGGTATCAGGGGCCATGCACATTTATACAGACCCCTGCTACAGTAGGGCCATGGACCCAGACATGGCTGTTGGCAGCAGTTCTGGTCTTGATGACATCATGGACCCTGGTGGCAGCACAGGCCCACTCAGGTCTGCATGGCCACTACAGCAGCCTGACCCTCAAAGTCCAACATGGCTTCAGGTGTCGGCCCAGACTTTGGGCCTCGGCAGGGCCTCAATGACGACAAGAGCCATATCAATTAGAGTTGCATCTCAGCAGGGCCATAGACATGGCCCCCAGCAGCAATTCAGGCCCAGATGGAGGTACAGGCCTCTGACATCAGCATGGCACCTGTGGGTCTACAACCCTTGGACACCAATTTAGTCACAGGTGGTGGCTCAGACTCTAGGTGTTCCCAGGACACTTGGTTGTAACAGGAGCCCTGGACATCAACATAGATCACCATGGCTGCATCAGGTCCATGAACCAAGACATAGTTTTTGGCAGCAGCCCAGGCACCGAGGACATCACCATGGTCCTAGGTGGCAAGCCCACTATCTATGTTAGTTCATTCTTCCCCTCTGTCTTCTCCTCAAATCCACCTCTCTCCCAAGGCCACTATTTATGTTAGTCCATTCTTCCCCTCTGTCTTCTCCTCAAATCCACCTCTCTCCCAAGCACACAAATCTTTCCATCTCTCCTATTTCCCCACCCTGTATTCACTCACAATAATGGTGCCTAACCTCTCACTACCCCACACTAGGCAGACTCTTGGTTGATTCTGCCCTTTCCAGGCCCCATTGCTACTTTTTACAAACTAATTTTGAATGTATTTATGTATGTATATATGTGTGTATGTGTGTATGTATGTATGTATGTATGTATTTATGTATGTATGTATGTATGTAGTATGTATGTATTACTACAGTCCCCTCCCATACATTCCCAACCAGCTTTGAGATTCTTTGTTCTACTTTTGTTTTTTCCTTTTTTCTCTCTCATACAATGCATTCTGACTGTAGCCTTCCCTCGTTCCCCTCTTCCCAGGCCCCTATCTCCCCTCTCCTCCACATATACTGCTCTGTTTCCCTTCAGAAAAGACCAGGCCTCCCAGTAATGTCAACTTAACTAAAAAAACAAAAAAAAACAAAAACAAGATGCAACAAGACTAAGCAAATACCCTCCTATCAAGGCCACCTAGTAGGAGAAAAAGGGTTCAAATAGTAGGCAGAAGAATCAGAGGCAGCCCCTCCACCACTGTTAGAAGTCCCACAAAACCCCCAAGCTTAGTACAGACTCACACAGGCTCTGTGGTGCTGCTTCAGTCTCTGTGAGCCACTATGAACCCTGCTTACCTGAAAGTTATTTCCCCATCATGTCCAGTTTGTGTTGCCCAGCTAGTTTTGGGAGTGGTGCCTTGCTTCTGTCATTATTCACCTACAGGAGCCGGTGGGAGGGTGGCCACAATATTTAAGAAAAGTGATGTTTCTTCTCCCAGCAGCTATCAAATACCAGTAGTGCCTCAGTTCTTGTTGAGAGTTCATGACCATTATCTCACTCTGCTGAGATTTCACTTGGCTGAAGCTTGGGGTGGGTCCTGTGTATGCTGTCTCAAATACTGTGAATTTATATGTGCATCTGCCCTGTTGTGTCTGAAAAGCAAAGTTACCTGGGTTTATCAATCACCTACAGGCTGTACAAGATTTCTGCCTTCTCTTTTTTGAAGATCCATCCACGATCCTTCGGGGAGAGGTGTAATTAAAATATTCCATTTGAGGCTGAGGTCTCCACAGTTTTTATTCTCTGCATATTAACTAGTGGGGTTAGGGGTGTCTCTGAGTAAATCCCATTCAGTGCAAGGAAAAGCATCTCTGATAAAGATTCAGAGATGTCCTAATAGATGTGTATAGCAATGTCATTAGAAGTCATTTTAATACTATGTCAATTTAGCAAAGAAATAGTACTGGATTCTACCGTAGAGCCCATGTCCTATCTAGCTACAGATTTTGGCCCCTTTAGCAGTGACACATGTGAATTCCTTCTCTTGCAGGGAACCTTAGATACAACCAGAAAGTGGCCATCATGATACTATTATACCAGTGGGAATAGCTTGTCGAGCAGTCATTGCTGTAGCTTACAGGGCTCATAGCTAGGTGGGTCTGAGGATTACTGTTCACTTCTGGTAGCACACAGCACCGCCCAGCACTGTGGATGCTAGCTAGTGGTCTGTGGATGCTAGCCAGAGGACATGAAGCTTACAGGTGAGTGCCACTTAGTTTGCTCATGTTCAAATGTGTGGTACCTTCAACAATAGGGTCTCACTGTCAGGTTCTGGAGGGAAATCAAGAAAATTGGCAATAGCCTGTAATGCTCAGATATTATGTGACATTATTGATCAGGAATTCTACTACTGATACTGTCATTTTTGTTTGGTAGCATGTAGTGTCTACTCAAGGTATTACCCTACTGTTGTAGCATAGTGTCATCAAATATCAACAATCTTTAACAAACTATTCTTTATAGATTCTCAAATCCAATAAAAATGTATTACATTTATTTATTTACTTACTTATTATTTATTTATTGCATTTGGACATGTGACTACTATTCAGCATTTGGATGCCTATGCTATTTTTATTTCTTGGCTATTGTGAATATATGAACAACAAATATAGGTGAGCAGGTAGTTATATATTTATTTGACAGAAATTTGTTGCTTAGTTATCCCATAAAATGAGCCTAACTATCAAATATCAAAGTGCATTCAACCATGATTTGTTGGGCTTTGAAAGATGTCTCATCAGGTAAAGATAACAGTCACTAAGACTGACAACCTAAGTTCTAGCCCTAGCTACCACATGATGGAAAGAGAGAGCCAACTCCTACAAGTTATCTTTTGACCTCTACATTAATGCAGTTGTGCATGCATGCACCCATACATATATACAGAGAAACACACAGACACACAGAACCACACACATACACTCACACAATAAATAAATAAATGTAAAACATTAAAAAGCATGATTTATTATATTTAAGCACTGATAAAGAATGATTTGATAAAGACTGATAAAATGCTTGTCAGAAGAAGAGATAAGGGGCTATGGTTCAGAAATGAGAAAGTTTGGGTATAAATATTCATTGTCTACTCTTTTAAGTGATACTTTCATATATTTTATTTATACATTTTAAATTGATTTATTGTTTATTGATACTTTATTTTACTATATCAGGAAAAAATAAAAAAAACCTATATACCTATCAACTATCCTGATAAATGGATAGTGAAAATTTTATAAATACACAATACAGAATATTATTTTATCCCAAAGAAAAAATTTGCATGGCATTTGATGGGTGTAGAATGTATAATATTATACAAGGTCACTCAAACTGAGAAAGAAAAGTAACCTTATTTTCTGCCTCATTTGTAGTATGTAATGTACAGTTAATGTTGGTACAGCACAACATTGAGAAAGAAAACTTAGGAAAGGTAATATCAAATGATGGGGAAATACTAAATGAAGACAAAAGGACATGTGACTTATAAAGGAGGATTGGAGGCTACTCTGGTTTCAACTCCATCATGTCCACCCCCAGTGGTGGATAAATGAATGAACATGTAGCTGATAGTAAATGTGTAAAATCCTAAGCAAAGATCAAGAGAATAGCAACTCTAATGATAGAGAGGTTGATTGAGATATACATAGACTTTAAACTGAGAAAGATTTTTGTTTGAGTTGCCCTGAGCTATCTGTGTGATGTTTTTTTATTCATGAGTTCATTATAATCAAGTGAACACAGAGATCCACAACTGGGCAACCTGCAGAGATTGAGAGATTTTCGGAACATTCAATCCCAAAGGTTATGCATTTCATCAAATCCTCTGCTTTAGGGCTCATGGGACTATGCAGAAAAAAAAGGCAGCGAGATAGTAAAAGCCAGAAGAGATGGATGACATCAAGGAAACAGTGCCTTCTAGACACAACAGGACTGGCACACATATGAACTCATAGAGACTGTGGCTGCATGCACAGACCTTGCACAGCTCTGAACCAGATGGGATCCCAGTGCTCAGATGGGATGTGGACAGGTTCTCCCATCCTTAACTAGAAACTATCTCAAATTGATATTTGCTTATGAAGGAAGAATTAGTTGTCTACAATGGAATTTCATATAGTATATTAATCAACCTTGAGGGTAAGCCCCATGCCCAGTATTAGATGGCCAACACAAAACAAATTTAATGATGTTTCTGTTTGCTTGGGCATTTTCATCTTAAAGATCTTTCACTTGTACAATAAGATTTCTGATTTTGTGTTTTTATGTTTTTTTTTGTGTGTGTCTTTTTAGTGTTTTCCCCATGCTTTTTAAATTCTGCATCTTTGTTTGGAGAGAGAAAGGGCAAGGATTAGGTTGATGGGGAGGTGAGGAGGATTCAAGAGGAGTTGGGGAAGGAAAAACCGGGATCAGAATATTTTTGTATAATTTTTCAATAAGAAATATAAAAGGTAAATATATTTAGAATTTTTATTTTTAATTTAAATATCTTGTTCACATATTATATATTCAAGTTTGCCCTTATTGTTACATAGACACTATAAAAGTATTTAAAGTAATTAAAGTGTAGATAAAATGTAGAAGTCACCAACCATTTTCTTTTTTCTTTGCATTTATTTATTTATCTAATTATTTATTTTATATCCTGATACAGTATCTATTCCTCCTCTGACCCCCCAACCCACTCCTCCTCTGTTTCTGTTCAGAAATGGGCAGGTCTTCCATAGGTATTAACAAAGTTAGTAAGAATAAGTACCTGCTTTTAGATTAAAGCTGAGCAAGCCAATCTAGTATAAGGAACAGGTACCCAAGAGCCAGCCAAAGTCTTAGGGACAGCCCTGCTCCCATTGTTTGAAATGCCACAAGTAGACCAAGCTACAAACTGCCACATATATGTAGAGGGCCTATATCGGTCCCATGCAGATTCCCTGGTTATTGTTCAGACTCTGTTGAGTTCTAATTTGCCAGGTTAGTTGTTTATGTGGGTTTTCTTGTTATGTCCTTGACCCTTCTGGCTTGTACAATATTTCTCCCCCTCTCTTCAGCAGGGTTCCCTGAGATAGACCTAATGTTTGGCTGTGGGAATGCATCTGTTTGCATAATTCGATGGATGAAGGCTCTCTGATAATTGGAGTAGTTACCAATCTTAACACAGAAGACAGCCAGTACAGGATACTTACCCACTGTTGCTAGGAGTCTTAGCTGGGGTCATCCTTGAGGATTCCTCGGAATTTCCCTTGCATCAAGCTTCTACCTGACCCTAAGTGTCATCCCCCTTTTCTAGTCATCTCTTTAAGTACTGTCCTCTTCCACTTACACCCAACCCAATGGTTCAAGTTCCCATTCTCACCTGCCCCCATTGTACCTGGGAGATCTATTGTATTTCTCCTCACCTGAGTGATTGATGCGTACCCCTTGGGCACTCCTTGTTACCTTTCTGGGTCTGTGGATTGTAGCAAGGCTAACCATTATCTTGTAGGTTTTCATAGTTGTTTAGTGGCTTGCGTTCTCAATTTCTACTCATGCTTGAATTTCAGTAGTGCAGTGTATAATGAGGTACAGGCATATGGCTCAGTGGTTTAAGGGCTTGCTGTGCAAGTGTTAAGACCAGAGTTTTGAATCTCCATTACCCATGTACAGCCTTGGTAGGCATGGGATCCAGCCAGTAATTACAGCCTCAAAGGAGACAGGGACTCCTGGCTACAAAGGAAGCCATGTTGTTGAGCTCTGGGTTTGATTAAAAGAATTTACGTCAATGAATAATGTGGAAGAGGGATCAGGATGATTTATTTCAACTTCATATCTCCATATACGTGTGTACACAGACACACATGTGACCATAGACATGCAAAAACAGGCATACATAACTATACCAGAGAGAGAGAGGGGGGGGAGAGGGAGGGAGAGAAAGGGAGAGAGTGAGAAAGAGAGAGAGAGCAAGAGAGAGGGAAAGAAAGAAAAAGAGGGAGAAAGAGAATGGCAGCAAAATAAGTAAAAATGAAAAATCCATGTGACCATTAGTTGACTAATAAAAAATTAAAGTCATGTAACTGTATACTATACAGCAATATACATTGCCTTGACAAACAGGGATATGTAATGGCATAGACAACTTTTAAGAATTTAAAATGGCCTAAAAGAAGCAACACTCGAAACATAGACAGATGTTATTCAGAATATTCAAAGCTAAGTAAACATGAAGAAAAATTAGTGCACAGAAATACACTCCTGCAATAAATGTGGGAGATAGGGTGACTGCTGAGGAAATAATATAGGGGCTAGAAAACAAAAGGACAGCAGGAATTTTCAAATAGGTGGAGGTGGACTACTTGGTAAATTTTCAGAAAACATTGTTTTAACAAAATCATCAATATTTGTAGCACAAATACTTTTGTAGGCTTGCATAAAACATTTAATGTTTATATCTTTATTGTACTCATTATAAAAAACTAAAGAATAATGTCTGGGATCTCAAAAATAGTGCTCTCACAATAGATGTACACATGTGCAAGAGTATAAACACATTTACATATGCATATTTTCTCACATAGAAAAATATTTGTAAAATGATTGTGAAAGTTTTGCTTATGACTTAAAGCAAGAAGAGATAGCTCATATATTCCTTGGCAAGCAAACAACTAAAAGAATCATTTGGATAATACTGAAAACAGCAAAAAAAAAAAAAAAAAAAAAAAAAAACACAAAAAAAAACCCCGAGTAGACTTAAACATAAAATGCCAAGAACCATTAAATATGACTGTGAAAACCCACACTTAACTATAATTGAAACAAAATTAATTGCATTTAGCCCAATGAGCTTTCAAGTCCCTATATTTTTATTTCTACACCTTGAGTTTTCAGTTGAACTGGTAACTGCTAAATATTTAAAATAACATTTTTTTGTATTGCATTTTCTAATGTGGAGACTGAATTAAAACACAGGTCTGTTTTAGAGCACAGTTTTCCTTGATTTAAAAACTCAGCCCAAAGGTGTTAGTACAGTAAGCAGTGTTCCTGGAGCCTCCTGTGTTGTCTGAACAAAGAAGTAGAATGGTAAAGAGCAGAGGGTCTCGGGTGGCCTGCATTGAGCAACTAAAACACAGGGAAGGAAAAAACAAAGTGAAAAATGTAGGGCACAGGCAGATCCCACAGCACCCTTGTATAAAGTGGTGGGAATTCAATTGGCCAGAATGGCAGCCAAGGTAAGAGGAGACAAGCCACAGTCCAACAGTTTTCTGTAGAAATTGTCCTGTGGAGGGTGAATGGCAGCCCAGGTAAGAAGAGACAGCCAACATCCAACAGTTTCTATAGGGGTTGTCCTGTGGAGGGCTGTGTAATCTAGGCCTGAACTCATACAAAACTTTGAACTTTGTTTTCCTGAATGGATGAAAGCATTAAAATCCTGACAGAGATAAAAAAAAATAATGTGGTTCTAAGTTTGTCTTCTGTATTAGCAGCTATCAAAAAATGTTTCCCTGAGAAATTTAGTGAACTCTTTGGAAATGGTGAATGTGACTGAAATATCATGGCTCCTAAGTATATAGCTAATCCATACAAACATATCTAAGAGATGTATAGAATGGGTTAGAAAGGTTTAATGGAGACAAATAGAATTCCTCACTCAATTTTTAAATTTTATTTAATAAGCACTCTGATGGATACTTTATTATTTTTGAGTGATAGCCATCAGGCTTTTTGAACAGTTTTAAATATGCAGCTCAAAATTTTAAAATATTTTCAGAAAAGAACAAGGTAGGCACTCTATCCCCCCACACATACAACTTTACACTCCTTTTCATAAGACTAATTTTAGTTATTGAGTATTATTGGAATTCAAGAAATCATTATAAGTAATAAAAATATACTGTCTAAGGTAGCTTACATTTCAAAACTTAAAAGTTTCTTTAATAAAATGATCACCAAGTAAATCAGACATGATACATATAGTTTTTGCTAGCATGTTTTTGGTTTCAACTTTTATGTCACAATGTAGCTAATGTAGGAAGACATGTATGATGGAATTTCAGATTCACATTAGCAGTATCTATAAAACTATTCTCCATGAGCCCTGCGCTCACTTTTATATATCACACATCTAATTATATGGTTATTTATAATGGCCCAATTCTTTAAAGGGATTGTTCAGTCCTGTAGCTTTGCAGCCAACTTAGTTTCTAATTTGTAAAGTCCCTTTCCTTCTTGTATCAATAATTCCTGCACAAAACTGAATTTCTCGTTAAAGCTTCCTCTTCCCTTTGGCAGTCAGAAGAAATCCTCTAATCAAGCTCCAGGAAAGAGCCAGAGTTCAAAGATGCTGCTGGGTCCCCAGGCCAGCCTATGTGCCTTGCTAAAGTTCACAGGCTAACATACTGCCTGTGAAGAGCACTGTCAGGGTAGGATACTCAAATCAGGTGTCAAATAAAAGAATTAAATAGCACATGAGAAATGTGATAGTTTTATACAAGAACAAAAAGCTTTGGGATTTGTTTCAGAGTCTTACAAACTTAGCTTTCACCCATCACTTGTGCATCAGCTTGTGCTAACTCAGACTCACATTGATTTTTCGAAGCATATAATCTTTACCCTTAGTGGCCTCTTCTTAATTTCTTCCAAAATTTGTTATTCTTCTTCTACCTCTCTTCTCCCTGCCATATTGCTTTTGCCTTTTCTTCTTATAAATAGTACAAATATAATATGTGTATGTGTAACATGATTGTAATTGATAGTTTCTTATAGGATTAATATTTTCAGACTATCTTTCTGAAAGTTATCATTTTTGAGGCTGTAAAAAGACAAACTCTTTCCTAGGACCTCAAGAGAACAATATCAAACTGACTTGTATTTTCTTCCAGGACAAAATTCAACAGAGATGCATATTGCATATGTCAAATCCAATATTTTGCTCTTGATAGGTATGCAGGACTCCCAGGAGCTCACTCTGTAGGAAGAAAGAATAACAAACCTAATTCCCATGATGCAAATGTGAGAAAAGAATTTTCCCAGAATTTTAGCTTAACATTTGAAGAAGAATGTTTCAATTTAATCTCAGAACAGAGATTCTAGCCATTCTTTTCCCACAAAACAATGGTACTGATATGAATTACATTTGATTTCAGATTGTACACAATGAGATACCTTGTTTACTTTTATATGTCCAAATAAACACAAAAGAGATACTTTGCATTTTAACACATATGGATCTTTTGCTCCAAAGGGATAGTTAATACCTTTTTACAGACTAAGTGTGGTCAGAGTTCATGGTTACATGAATCATTGTAATGTTCAACATCAACACATACTTTGTTGCGATGATCTTGACTATACAATTGGACAGATGAAATACTTCTGAAAAGGTAAAACATAAAGGCCACCTTTGTTGCTGTGTTTCTTTAAAATGAATATCAAACTGCTTTAGAAAATAGGCCAGTACTTAGTCATCTCAGAGTGACTTAGGAAACATCTGACCCTTGCTGTCATGGTTTCTGATGTTAGGATCATCAATGAAAAAATTTCTTTGTAAATCAGCAGCCCATCCATTACCCATAGTATTTGGATGAGTCAAGTGGCTTGTTTACAGCATAGTTAATGTTCTATGAATCCTGCCTCCTGATTCACTTCAAGTACTGTGTAATTATATTCCTTGAAAACAGATGCTTTTAATATTCAACTTGAGTGTTTTATAAGCTATACAAATATTTTGTTTGTGGTATTTTCTGATGCTCACAACCAAAATATGCTAGTCAATTTTTTGAAGATCATTTCTTCCAAGAACCCCGGGCAATTTAACTTCCAGAGGTTTTCTACCAAAGATGGATCCTTAAGCAACATAATGTGCTTCATTGCAAAGGACAGATCCCACAATTTAAGATTTTTGAATGTATCACGATAAAATGTTGTCAAATAAAGACAAGAAAATATTGGTGCAACACTTGTCTGGCTATCCTTTCTTCTCTTGGGGTGAAGAGTTTTCCTCAAGCCTTGTAAGGAAGAACAACCAATTAAAACCACTCATTCTTGTACCACTAAAACCCACACAATGATTTGAAAAAATACCCCTAATTTGAAGCTGTTAATACAGCTGTAATTTTATTTCTTGAACATTGCCTCTTGTAGGGTACTGCCAATCTATGAAAACAAACCAGTAATAGCACCATTTGAAAACCACCCAGGGCCAATTGTCCTCCTTTCTTTTTTCTAAATAACCTATTAAAAGACTCCTAGCAGCTATAACAATAACTAAAGGACCAGCAGTACCCATTATGCCTGGGAAGCAGTCATGGCAGCACAGCTCCAGTCCCAGAAATACTCCAAACCAATAGTCTAGCAATTTTCCACATCTACAGTACTCATTCCAAGAAATAGATTGGCTGTTCTTTGTGACTGAAGTGTATGGTGTTTATATCTATGATTTTTCAAGGTACAAAATTTTAAAGGCAATTTCTATCTAATTCTGAAATGCTTATGGTTTTAATATTTTACCTCCAGAGCATTCTTATCCCTAACACAGGACTATGTCATTCACTGCATGAATGTGTGCTGAAGGTCAACAGAGAGTATGTATACAATGCTTGGAAATACATCGTCATAGCTTGTGTACATGTTGTAGATTACTTGGGAGTAGCTATTGTATTACTCTTTTTTGAAATCAATAATTCTGCTAATGTCAAAGTAATACAACAACTTTTGTGCTTTTTTGCCTGGGACACTGTCTCTTATTTTCTTTGGTATAGATTTGTAACAAGCTTTCTTTTAGGCCACCAATAATCTCCCAAATCATGGCACAGAGACTTACTGTTAGTTAAGAATGATTGGCCTTATCTTACATTCATTTCTTTTTATATCTTATAAACAACTTAATTTAACCTGTTCTTCTTCATCTACATTTTTGTCTCAGGGCTTTTTACCTCTCTTTCATTCTATATGACCTACTCTGTGTCTGTCTGTTTGGCAGCTGCATACCAGACTGGCTCTGGGCATATCCTTCTCTTTCTCCCTTGTTCTCTCTTGAGCCTAGATTCCTCCTCTTACTTATTCTCTCTGCCCACTAGTTCCACCTATCCCTCTACTGACTAGCTATTGGCCATTCAACATTTTACTAGATCAATCAGGTGTCTTAGGCAGGCAAGGTAAAACAGCAGCACGTCTTTACACAATTAAATAAATGCAGCATAAACAAATGTAGCATGTCTTTGCCTATTTAAAGTAATATTCCACAACATAGATTTTATATTCTGGTTATATTCTATAGTATTCCCTCCTCCTGTCACTTAGTTGCAAAAGTGGTATGTGTTATATTTCTTGAGGAAAAATGATAATATTTGTTTCTTGGGTACTCTATAATAGTTGACATGGTATAAGACACATAGAAGATACTAAATAAATAAAAATGAATCATGTAATCACATTTACATAAGAATGGTTTTGCTCATAATTTACTATTTATTTAGATTGATAGATTCTTCAATATCACTATTTGAATTTTTAGGTATTATGACAGAAAAATGCATTGTCTGGAATGGCCCATGTGTTACTCCATTTCTGACTAATAAAGACTTTCTGTCAATATTGTTATAATGAGGCTGCTTTGTACAGTTTATACATGCTAGTAAAAAAGAAGAAAGAGTATTTAAAAGCTTTGATTTAGATATCTAATACCCTCAGGTATTTAATTACAAAATAAAATGATCAGAATTATTATTTAAATGGTTTATTCCCATTCTTGGATTAATATTTATTTAGAATTTTATCCATGAGTGCTACATTTACATAATTTTTGTCCCTGGAAAATATTTTTAAGAAACCTTTCTGCTGTGGTATACATTTTACTATTAAGACTAAATGACTTGAAATTGCATCATAAGGATCTAAGAATTATTCCTTAGGTCCTGAACTAGTAAAAAAGGCAGCCTTTGCTGACTGAGAGGTCCAGTTTGCAGTGAGTGGTTGGAAAGCTACTACTCTATGAACTTAAAAAAAAAAAAGGCTAAGTTATAGAAAAATCAGCCTGGTTTTGGTGGCACACGCCTTTAATCTCAGTACTTGGGAGGCAGAGGCAGGTGCATCTCTGTGAGTTCGAGACCAGCCTGGTCTAAAAGAGCTAGTTCCAGGACAGCTTCCAAAGCCACAGAGAAACCTTGTCTCGAAAAACCAAAAAAGAAAATAAAAGAAAAATAAAGAAAAAAAGAAAAATTGAGAAGAATGTGAACGTTTACTCATTTTGATGAATGAATTTATACTTCAACAGATCCTCAAAACCAAGATTTAAAAACCTACAAGCCATTTTAATATTTTCTGGACTAAGTTGCTGGAATTTAGGAATTGCCTTGTTATCTATTGGAAACAATTGATCATTTTTCTTTCTTTCTCTTCTTTCTCTTTTAGTTTCTCCTTGATGTGTTCTATTTTGCACATGATATCATCCCTTGTAACCTCTGATTCATGCTGGAGAAGAGAGACAATGGGTAGGAGCATGCTGTTTACTTAGGTTGGTTCCAGGACCAGGCAGTGGTTTTCTTGTCTCCTGCTGTGGAAAGGCATCCATGTGAATGTATGCATTTCCACCAAGGCTGCTGCCCTCTAAAATATATCCTGTTCTGTAGAAAAGCAGCACCTGGATTTCCTACAGAGATGTTCTGTCTCATATTCACACTTAAACTGTCCTTAGCTTCCTGACTGACAAGACAGGATCAAATTGACTTGAGAAGTGATCCAACAGGACTACAAATTACCTTCAGTGTCTTTTCCTGACCCTCAACCTCACTCCTAAGGGAACACTTTGTGAATGAAGTTATCCCGGAAACTACTATCTTCTAAAGTGGAAAAACAGGAGGAGAACTACACAGATGCATCCAGAAATTATCTATAACATGAGCAGGCTAAGTCAAGGCTTTCCATCTTCAAAGCATAGAGGGTGGATGTGCAATCTCATTCTGTCAAACATACTGAAGATTTTCATACATCACTGTGTTTCAAAATAAATTACGTGCATAGTAGCGCTGCATTAAACCAGCACCCAGCGCTGAGATGGCTCTTACTGAGCGGCAGTGTGTTTTTATATCCTGAAATAAGGAATACATTTAAGTTGGTTACTGTGATCATCCTGAAAACAATACTCTCTTGCTTTGACATAAAGTAAAAACATACATTTTTAGTCGGTAACTTTGCTTCGGCTTAGGAATGCAGGGAGAATTCACACCTCAGGCTGACTTGAAAGCTGTTTTAGTAGAGTTGCAGCTCCATGTGCAATATCAGGCCTGGCCTCCCAGGTATTTCAGGGGGACAGAGGTTTCACTCTTTCCTGCGAAGTGTCCTCTCTACCTGGAGCTGAAAAGACAAGTATCTTTTCTTTTAGCGTGGGTGCTGTGTTCAGAGGTATCCATAAACTTTAGTTTTGGCTTTATCTCCTGCACTGAAAATGGGAAATTGCCAGGAGTGTTAACTCTCTCTCTGACCCCCATCGCATTTTATTTATAAGCTAGATATGTATACAAAAGTTTCATCGGGACATGCCAAGTCACAGCTCGGTGTTCCCCAATACAGCACAAAATAAGTTGCCATAAAAATAGGATTAAGAACTCTGAAATTACCAATTTCTGTAGTTAAGCACCATGAAAGACATAAGGAAATTTACAGTATGTTTTAAAGGGGAGTTCCCCCACCAGTCTAATAAATTTTGATAGCTTGGGGGGGTCACTTCCTAATAGGTGTAATTTCCTCTATTTTAATAAAGGTATTTTAACACCTGAATTCTATGCCAGATAGCATTGTCATTTTTTCCACTGACTGGCTCAAATAAATGCTGGTGAGGGCCAGACACTCTTCTAATACTGCTGTTTAACGCCAAACACAACTAACAGGCATATGGAAGAAGCCAGGGAAAGCAGTAACCTCCCTAATTATAGCCGAAGGCTCGAAGTCCACAAAGCCGGCAGAACTTTTTGCTCCTGGGCTCCTGGAGTGAATTGGGGGGTCAGGAAGCTGCTCTACCACGGATCTCTCAATTGGCAGTCCTCCTTGCCCACCCCACCAACACACAGTCATTTTTTTTTTTTGCCTGCCAAATTCTTGTCCAACCCCAATTCAAATCTATTTATACTCGCCTTTCCTATTCCCGTGCTCAGATGTTAGCCCATACGGTGTGTTGACCAGCACTAAATGTTACTGAGAGACCAGCATGTGCCAGTTTACTTGGGCTGACAGCAAGGAGAAAAAGTACCAGGAGGAACCTTAATCTTCTAAGCAAAATCCTGGCTTCAAAGAGGTGGTGGTGGCAAGGTTCAACTTAAAAGCACTAAGTCTACTGAAATTGAAGAATTCAAGAGGTTAAGATTTGATGCTGGCTGCAGTCCTTCAGGAGAAATGGTGCATACCCACCAGTGGACTCAAATAGCCGCGGTGATGAGAACCTCCCAGGGACTGTGTTCAGAGTGCAGGGGTTCAAGGCACACCTGCAGAGAGTATGATCCAGGTGGATTGGGTCAAGCCCCAAATCTGCTTTTAGTGATCCCCACGAGTGATTGCAATGCAGGTGGTCCGAGACCCCACTTTGAGATGCAATTCCAGGTCTACACTGTTTTCCCCTGAAACACTGGGCCATGTTTCAGAGTACGGGAATTAGGAAATTGATTTAAACACGTTAGTGGAGTACTACTTTATTTCAGATTTATTTAAAGCTTCGGAACACTGAACTTTGTTGTAGAAGCTTTATTTAAAATTCTGAAGTACAGTAACCTTTTCTGAGTTCAACTTTAACAAGGAATGCTATTTGAAGACTGTGGTCCTCAGTTTGTGAGGTCTGAGCATAAAAAGAAAATAAAACCCTGCAAGTTGGACCTTCTTATGTAAAACTAGACCTCATTCTTTTTAAGAGGTGTGACCTCAGATCATTAAAATTTTTCTGAAGAGAAGAACTCTGGGATAGATAGCTTTCCTGGTAAAATGTGCTGTGGAAGTTGTAAGCAGCGTCTATGTTTCTCTGTCTTTCGTGTTATCTAAGGGGAGTACTTGGACAAAATGTTGAATTTTCTGTAAAACAGAGGGATCAACTCCAGTATTTTTATGCAATCTTTCCTTCAGGATTTATCTCTTAATTGAGGAAAATGTACCATATTTCCATTTGCCTTCAAGTGGAGGGAAATGAGTGGCTCTGGGCTTCCTTGCCACAGAACAATTGACATGAATTATTTAAATCAATATTTAAGAAAACAACAAACAACTATTATGATATTACCACGACAAAGAGTTTGAGATGTCTATTCTAGTCATCAGTTCTTCAGAGGGGTGGACAAGTAAAACACCTAAAAAGGTTAATTACTGGGTGGGGACAGGGAAGACACCAAAGAATGTGACCAGAACAAATAATTATGTGATATGAAAAACCTTGTGTTTGGCTTAACATGAACTTAACAATTACTTTTTAGCATCTGTGATTATGAAAGACTTGAGTAGACTCAGTTAAATTGCTTCTTCAGGGAAAATGAGCATAATATTACTAAACATATAAATTCACATGATGGGAATTATCTTTTGTGACATATGCAAAATACCAGATATCTCTTAGGTAATAGGACATCACTGGAAGAAACTTTAGGTAGAAACAGCAGCTTATTGACACAGTGTAACAGTCCAGCCTTGCCCTTTAAATGCCCACTAGATTTCCAAATAATGGGACGGGCTCATCTACCAGTGCATACATTATTTGATGAAATATGTTCGGAGAACAAATGTGTACCTCATTGATACCAGCTGTCCTCAACCTTCCTAATGCTGCAACCCTT
The DNA here is from genome assembly GCF_003668045.3 of Cricetulus griseus. Taxonomy (NCBI): domain Eukaryota; kingdom Metazoa; phylum Chordata; class Mammalia; order Rodentia; family Cricetidae; genus Cricetulus; species Cricetulus griseus. The sequence goes on along the minus strand of NC_048595.1, from coordinate 303,543,004 downwards.
TAAGACAGTTCCTCATGTAGTGGTGACCTTCAACCATAAAATTATTTTATTACTACTTTGTATCTGTAATTTTGCTACTGTCATGAATCATAATGCATACAGGATATGCAGGATATCTGATATCCAACCCCCAGGTTGAGAATTACAGTGCTAGATGAAGCAATAGCACATTTACCAGCAGTATAAATAGTGGAACTCTTTTTTTTTTAAATTTTATTTTATTTTATTAGTTCTAGTTAGGGAACAAGCTTATTTCAAGTCCCTTCTCCCTCTCCCTCCCCTCACCCCCAAACTTTCTCCCCCACCCCCAGCCCATCCCCCCAACCCCATCCACCCACTACTCCCCAGGCAGGGTAGGGCCCTCAACGGGAGCTCAGCAAAGTCCACCAAGTCTTCCTATGCTGATCCTGGGCCCTTCCCCATGTGTCCAGGGCCAGAGTGTAACCTTCATATGGGATGGGCTCTCAAAGTCCCTTCTTGCACCAGGGAAAAATACTAATCCACTACCAGAGGCTCCCTGGAGTGCAGAGGCCTCCTTATTGACATCTATGTTCTGGGGTCTGGATCAGTCTTGTACAGGCCTCCTGGACAGCATCTGGGGTCGATGTGCTCTCCCTTGTTCAGGCCAACAGTTCCTGTGGGTTTCTCCATCCTAGTACAGACCCCTTCGTTCTTCATTCCTCCCTCTCTTCAACTAAATTCCCGATTTCGGCTCATTGTATATCTGTGGATGTCTGTCTCTGTTTCCATCAGCCACTGGGTGAGGGCTCTAGGATGGCATAAAGAGAAGTCATCAATCTCATTTTAGGGGGAGGGTTTTTAGGTTATCCTCTCCACCATTGCCTGGATTGTCAGATCGTGTCATCCTTGTAGGTCTCTGGAGATCTCCCTGGTTCCTGATCCCTTCTCGGGCCTACAGTGGCTCCCTCTGATATCGTTTCTCTCATCTTGCTCTCTTTCCTCTATTCTTCCCCCAACTCAATGTTTCTGCCCCTCCATTTCCTCTCCTCTTCTCCTCTTCTCTTGCTCTTATTGTAGCAGCTCCTTCCCCCCCCACCCTCATGCCCCCAATTAGTTCGGGAGTTCATGCCACTTCCATTCCTGGGGACCATTTAACCCTTAGAGTCCTTCATGTTTCCTAGTTTCTTTGGTGAAGAGCATTATATACTGGTAGTCTTTTGTTCTATGTCTAAAATTCATATATCAGTGAGTACATACCTTGCTTGTCTTTTTGTGACTGGGTTACCTCACTCAGGATGGTTTCCTCTAGTTCCATCCATTTGCCTGCGAATTTCAAGATTCCATTGCTTTTTTCTGCTGAGTAGTACTCCATTGTATAAATGTACCACATTTTCTCAATCCATTCTTCAGTTGAGGGGCATCTAGGTTGTTTCCAGGTTCTGGCTATTACAAACAATGCTGCTATGAACATGGTTGAACATATGTCCTTGTTGTAAGTACATGCCCTATTTGGGTATATACCCAAGAGAGGAATGGCTGGATCTTGAGGTACACTGATTCCCATTTTTCTGAGCAACCGCCATACTGATTTCCAGAGTGGTCTTACAAGATCGCACTCCCACCAGCAATGGAGGAGTGTTCCTTTTTCTCCACATCCTCTCCAGCATAGATTGTCATTGGTGTTTTTTATTTTAGCCATTCTGACAGGCGTGAGATGGTATCTCAGAGTTGTTTTGAGTTGCATTTCTCTGATGGCCAATGATTTTGAGCACTTTTTTAAGTGTCTTTCAGCCATTTCAGATTCCTCTGTTGAGAATTCCCTATTTAGTTCTGCACCCCACTTTTTAATTTCGTTGTTTGGTGTTTTGGTGGCTAGCTTCTTGAGCTCCTTATATATTTTGGAAATCAGTCCTCTGTCAGATGTGGGATCGGTGAAGATCTTTTCCCATTCTGTGGGTGGTCGTTTTATCCTACTGACTGTTTCCTTTGCCTTGCAGAAGCTTCTCAGTTTCAGGAGGTCCCATTTATTAATTGCAGACCTCAATGTCTGTGCTTCTGGCGTAATGTTCAGGAAGTGGTCTCCTGTGCCAATTTGTTCAAGGGTAGTTCCCACTTTCTCTTCTAGAAGATTCAGTGTGGTTGGATTTATGCTGAGATCTTTGATCCATTTGCACTTAAGTTTTGTGCATGGTGACAGGTATGGATCTATCTGTAATTTTCTGCATGTCCGAATCCAATTGTACCAGCACCATTTGTTGAAGATGCTGTCTTTTTTCCATTGTATAGATTTAGCACCTTTGTCAAAAATAAGGTATCCATAGGTGCGTGGGTCAATATCAGGGTTTTCAATTCGATTCCATTGGTCTATCAGTCTATTTTTGTGCCAATACCAAGCTGTTTTCAGAACTATGGCTCTATAGTAGAGCTTGAAGTCGGGGATGGTGATGCCTCCAGAAGATCCTTTATTGTAAAGAGTTGTTTTGGCTATCCTGGGCTTTTTATTTTTCCATATAAAGTTGAGTATTGTTCTTTCAATGTCTGTGAAAAACTGTGTTGGGATTTTGATGGGGATTGCATTGAATCTGTAGATTGCTTTTGGCAGGATTGCCATTTTTACTATGTTAATTCTACCTATCCATGAGCATGGGAGATCTTTCCATTTTCTGGTATCTTCTTTAATTTCTTTCTTTAAAGTCTCAAAGTTCTTATTGTACAGGTCTTTCACTTTTTTGGTTAGTGTTACCCCCAGGTATTTTATGTTGCTTGTGGATATTGTGAAAGGTGATGTTTCCCTGATTTCTTTCTCATTGGATTTATCATCTGTGTATAGTAGGGCTACTGATTTTTTTGAGTTAATTTTGTATCCTGCTAACTTGCTGAAGGTGTTTATCAGCCGTAGGAGTTCCCTGGTAGAGTTTTTCGGGTCACTAATGTAGACTATCATGTCGTCTGCAAATAGTGAAAGTTTTACTTCATCCTTTCCAATTTGTATCCCTTTGATCCCCTTTTCTTGTCTTATTGCTATAGCCAGAACTTCAAGTACAATATTGAAGAGATATGGAGAGAGTGGACAGCCTTGTCTTGTTCCTGATTTTAGAGGAAACGCTTTGAGTTTCTCTCCATTTACTTTGATGTTGGCTATTGGTTTGGTATATATTGCCTTGATCATGTTTAGATATGTTCCTGTTATTCCTGTTCTCTCCAAGATCTTTATCATGAAGGGATGTTGGATTTTGTCAAAGGCTTTTTCAGCATCTAGTGAGATGATCATGTGGTTTTTCTTTTTAAGTTTGTTTATATAGTGGATTACATTGATGGATTTTCGTATGTTGAACCATCCTTGCATCCCTGGGATAAAGCCTACTTGATCATGGTGGATGATTTTTCTGATATGTTCTTGTATTCGGTTGGCCAATATTTTATTGAGTATTTTAGCATCGATGTTCATGAGGGATATCGGTCTGTAGTTCTCTTTCTTAGTCATATCTTTGTGAGGCTTGGGTATCAAAGTGATTGTAGCCTCATAGAAAGAGTTTGGCAATATCCCATCTGCTTCTATTGTGTGGAACAGTTTGAGGAGTACTGGAATTAGCTCTTGTTTGAATTTCTGGTAGAATTCTGCAGTGAAGCCATCTGGCCCTGGGCTTTTTTTGGTTGGGAGGCTTTTGATTACTGCTTCTATCTCATTAGGGGTTATAGTTCGATTTAAACTGTTTATCTGATCTTGATTTAATTTTGGTAAGTGATATTTATCCAGAAAGTTGTCCATTTCCTTTAGGTTTTCCAATTTTGTGGAATACAGGTTTTCAAAGTATGACCTAAAGATTCTCTGGATTTCCTCAGTGTCCGTTGTTATGTCTCCCTTTTCATTTCTGATTTTGTTAATTAGCATGCTCTCTCTCTGCCTTTTGGTTAGTTTGGCTAGAGGCTTGTCTATCTTGTTGATCTTCTCAAAGAACCAACTCTTTGTTTCATTGATTCTTTGTACTGTTTTCCTAGTTTCTACTTTGTTGATTTCGGCTCTCAGGTTGATTATTTCCTGGCGTCTACTCCTCCTTGGTGAGTTTGCTTCCTCTTGCTCTAAAGCTTTCAGTTGTTCTGTCAATTCTCTAATGTGACTTTCCTCCAGTTTCTTCATGTGAGCACTTAGTGCTATGAACTTCCCTCTTAGCACTGCTTTCAGGGAGGGACCACTCAAAACAATGTCACTTGCCCTGTCTGTGTTGTTTTCCTTCACTATTTGTGAATAAATTAGATGAAAAGTGTTGCTTTTTATTTTTATGGGGCTGAGGCTGATGAGTCAATCTACACACCAAGAAGGGGAAATGAAAATAAATGATCCAGTTCCACATTGCTTAGTAGTTTCAAAGAAACCCTATTTAGATGAAAAGGTATTTTACACTAGATTGTAATCCCCAAAGCATGCCCTTTTCATCTAATGTAAATGCTTTGACACTGCAATTATTTGTCAGTTTTCCACCAGTTTATAAATATCAATAAGATTTTAATTTTGCTTAAGAAATGTTTGAAGCAATAGTTTCTGTGTACTGCTATGATGTAGCTTGTGACACCTATATTACACAGAGGCAGTGTGCTCACAGGAATGAGCCCAGCTTACTCTAACAGAGTTCTTCTGTGGCCATCACAGACATATAAAATATTTAAAGACCTTCTTCTTTCCCCTCCATTTAGTATGCATTATAAGATAGTTGGATACCCTACTAAAAGCATATCTCCAAGCCTTCATAAAGAGTTCTGGAAAGAAAGCAAAAGACATTTAAAGCATCAAAGAGGCTGATGAATAGGAATGCCAGGATATTCAAATACATTTAGAGACAGTATTGTCAAGCTTGTTTTCTGAGCCATGATACTAAAGATAGTAGGAGCCAGCAAAGAAAAGAACTCTGTAGAAATGCAAATCTCTCCAATGTTGAATCTATTAATCCACTGCACACTTTCTTCTGAATCATACTTACTCAGATGTACAGGCAACAAAAAGTATTTAGAATATTTGCATAATTTCAAACACCCAGTTCATAAATTATTTATTGGTCATGGTCAAATGAATGTTAGCTATTTCATAATTATCTTTTGTGTAAAAGGTTGCATGGCTTACAAAAAATATTTCAATGGCAATTGAATATCTGTAGCTTTCTTAAACAGTACAAAAATAAATGATACTTAATTATGTAGCACTCATGTACATTTTCTCATGTTCAAAAATTCTGAGAAAAAATTACACTTAATTTGCAGGTTTACTTTAAATGAACACCAGATATTTACAGTAAGACAAAGAATACATGAACTACCTTTGAGATTGAACCAAAAGGCTAACAAGTAAGAGGACAGTATATGACATAATCAAGCAACCAGACCCTTACTTGCCCTAGAAGTTTAAGTGCTAAAAAACCACAAAGACCTAGAACAAGAAATGGTTTCAACATCTACTAGTTCAGAATCTCATTTTCATAATTAAGAGAGCCACAACATAGAGTTTCAAAGTCTTTTCCAAAGCTGACAGACAGACCATTTTAATGTTCACCAAGCTGCTGATTCAATACATCTTTCCCAGTACAGCAGTGGGAGTAGCATTTGAACAGTAACATTACCTTTAATAATAATAACAAAGTCTTAGAAACATCTTGAAGGTGGTGTGTATACAGTAGAATCTACTAGCATAATTCTAAAGAAGGCAAAAATATAAAGAATAGGTGACATTAATGTTTCTTAGAACATTCTTTAATCTAAAGAGGTTTAATGTGATTATGGATTCTAACTCTACAAGTATGGTTCACAGAAAGACCATGGTTCAAAAAACCTAAATGAGTTCCTTTGAAATTTTATTTTTATTACTTAATCTTGTTTGGTTGCATATTGAACACTTAGGTTTAAGGAATATCTTCACAGAGATAATTGGGAGTACATGACTACATTGTAGGCAATTTTTATTGTTGCATACATGTTTTTGTATCTTTATGAAGATAAAGTGAAGATGTGACATTTTGTGTTTAAAGGAGAAACCGTGCACTATTACTTATCCAGTAAACATTCTGTATCATGCTAGGTGTGTGCATCAATGAGAAAGGGCTGCTCTGATCCTAGGCTGAGTGGTCTAAACAGCACATACTTTTTTTCTTTCACAATTGTAGAGGTAAGACATCCAGTATTAGAGCTGGAGAGATGGCTCAGTGGCTAAAAGTGCCTGCTACTTTTAAAGAAGACCCAGTTTGGTTCCCAGAATCCGTATTAGATGGTTCACACCCACCTGTAACTCCAGTTCCAGGGAATCCTGCACCCTCTCGCTACCACAGACACCTGCATGTACACAGTGCACATGAACTAATGTAAGCTTACATCAATAAATCTTTTAAAAAAGAGATGTCCAAGGTGAAGGTGAAGCTTTAGTCTCTGGTGGAGATTTTATTTCTGGGTTTCAGATAGCTGCCTTATTTCAGTTTCCTCATGGGTCCTCTTCCCTTCTGTTAGGGGACAGGGAAAGGAGTACCTGGCTTCTCATTTTTATGAGGTCTCCATTGTTATTTCCTCATTCATCTCTGTCCTGTCCCTACTTCTACATATATAAAAGGAGTTTTAACTTATAAACTTTGGCATAATTTGTCCTATAAAGAAACAGCAGAAATCATGATTTGGCTGAGTTTTGCTTTGCACTTTGCTTAGAAACAACACCCATTCACATTTTAACAACATAAAAATGAACATTTACCTGTCTCTGCTATGAGTACTGGTCACCTTGTACAGACATGTTTGAAAATTGACTTCAGGTGAAGGACAGGGGTAGAGGGAGGTGACAGAGGTAACATTGGGACCAAGTGTAAAAGAAACTACTCTCAAAGTTGCACAAGTACAATGCCAGGATTTGCATGATCCTGAGAGCAACAACTTCCTTAAATGTCATGCCCTGAACACTTTCCTTGTGGAAGCCTCCTTCAGGGAACTAAGCATGAATCCCTAACTAAAGAGGTAGTGGATTCTTAAAAGGTTCTAATTATTAAAAAAAAAAACCCTGCTAAATAGATTAGTGGAAACACTAACTGCTGCTTATCACTTAACCTGGAAATATGACTTACATTAATTTACAAATTGTTCTCAATTTACAATTTTTACAAATTTACAATTTACAAATGTGTTCTCCACATTTGTGTGCTATGGTGAAGGCAACCGGGCACTTGGGAGATGGTTTTGGGCTGGGGAAATAAGTATAGCGTGACCTTTGAAGGCTAGGCCTGCTTTTGGATTTAGTTTTTTTTCTGTTGATTTCTTCATCCATACCATGTGAGCCTCTCCCATGAGCACACCCATACCATGTTATCCTATGAACATGTAGAGAGTAACTGGCATTGTTGTGCCATCCCTGTCAAGATGGATGACAGGTTTTAAGACTGTAAGCCAAAACAGGCTCATCTTCCCTTGACTATCTGCTGTAAGTTGTTTTGTCTCAATCACAGAAACAATGTAACACAGTGCCCTTACATCTTAGGCCAGAATTAATTAATTAATTAATATATTTGGACTTCTTTCTTTTCTTTTTTGGTCCCAAAAACCCTAGAAACTCTTATAAAGGAAATCATTTAATTGGGGATGGCTTACAGTTCGGAGGCTTATCCCATTATTGTCATGGTGGCAATCATGCAAACAAGATGACAAGCACAACAGTAAGCATAGTGTCATCAAGGCAGACATGGTGCTGGAGAGGAACTGGGACTTCTACATCTGGATTGGGAGGCAGCCGAAAGAGCAAGTCACTGGGCCTGGCTTGAGTTGCTGAAACCTCAAAGGTCAATCCCAGGGACTCACTTCCTCCAACAAGGCCACAGGTATTCCCACAAGGCCATTGGTCCTAATCATTTCAAATACTTCCACTCTATATAAACATATGGAGGACATTTTTATTCAAATCATCACAAATTCTTTCACTCCCACCCACACCAAATTGGTCAACCTAAGATGAAGGTAGACATAGGCATACAAAGACTCTAGACACAGCACCAGAACTCAAGATTTCTGAGGTGAAAAAGCACAAATCTTCCATGGAGTTTCTGCTTTAGTCATCCTGTTGTTTATAACAAAGTCATTCTGGAACACAGAGAATTAAAAAAAAAGTTGAAATTTGTTATTTCTTAGATTCCTACAACTATTGGGCTTGATTGGTTACTTCTTTTGTTCTATATGCTATAGTTGCAGTTATTTTTATGCCAGGATTAATTAGGAACTCCCTAGTGTTTGAGACCCTAGGATGGTCTCTAGTCTTACAGGCTCCAAACATATCATTGTCATCATTTACTTGTTAATTCTGATTTTTTTTGGGTAGAATTCCAAGAAGACACACCCAGAATGTTTGTACTGATGATATCTCATTGTCTAACCAAGTCACGTGACTAATATCAGAGTCCAGGAACATAGATTAATGCATTAAATTAGAAAAATGTCAATGGAATGTATATATTCCTTGGTCTTTAACAACCTATTGTTCTTCTACTTATAAAGCATACAATTTAGCCACATTACCAAGGCATAATTACATTTTGGTATCACTGTAATTTTATCATAAGGACAAAAGGGTAAGGAGGATTTAACATAGTTCCCTTTAGTCCATTTATGAGGCATTATTCCACCAATTATATTCTCATTGTTTAATGACTTCCCAAATGGCCCTACCTCTTAAAAACATCATAATGGAGACTGAGATACATCATGAATTTTAGAGCAAATACAAACACTGAAATCAATAAACATTTACAAATCTCATTTAAGTTAAATATACGTACAAACAAGTTTTCTTGGCTCTGTCATCTTTTGTCTATCTTAATTGTTCTTTGGCCCCGGTTTCTAGGGTACCAAAGGTTTATAAACCGAAAGCTAAAGATTTGTACACAAGGAGACAGAAAAATAACAATAGAAGTTCTCATCCGTAAGAGGTTGGAACACTTAATATTGTTAGAGTAACTGCATAATCATGCTGGGACATGGCTTCACCTCCTTGTGTTCTTGCTTTAGGAACTTGAACTACAATTCAATTCTGTCGCTCAGGCGTGCTTGTCCTTTCCCCTCCACATGGTTGTCGGCTCTTGATTCTTAGCCCCACCCTCTTAGCGCTTGACTTTCCTCTGATTCATCCATTTGCTGTAAGAAATGGCATAGATTTGCAACAGAATAAATTGTGCTCAGGAGAACCAGCAGAAGCTTTTAAGTCTGAACTGTTTCTGTCTCTGGCTGATACAACTCCTTTAAACAACTTAAATGTTTTCTATACATCAAACTATAATTTACTTAGATAAATAAAAGCCATGCTCTAAAGCTGTCTAATGCCCAGTTTGAATGTTTCCAGTTTTAGGGGAAAGAATATGGTAATATTCTTTAATTTGACATTGATTTCAATGGCGGCATATTTTATAGTGGTTTTCCAGGATTTTATCTCTTTCCTAGGAAATCTTAAGTATATGTTTTTATTTCCCTACCCTTAAAGTCCTGGGTTAGAAATAGGCACTCTACATTCTACTTAGGAATCAGCACATTCTATCTTTAGTTCCTCACTTTTGGGCAATATCTTATCCTAAGAGGCTAAGAAGAATCAATTGAGGTGTTCAATATTTTTCATGGGAATGTCTACAAGTTTCTTGAGCATGTTTTCTAGCTTCAAAGTTATCCAGTAACATTCTCACTTGCTTTTCCGTTATTAGGGTTAGCATTTCTATAGCCTTCAACCATCTTATCATTTTAATTACTTTCTAAGTCTCTATTAAACAACTACTTCAACACCCTCCAGACCTCTAGTTCCTGTTGTTGAGGGCTTCTACATCCTTCAGACCTCTAGTTCCTGTTGTTGCGGGCTTCTACATCCTTCAGACCTCTCCTTACTTCCTGTTGTCAAGATCAATTTCCTGTGTCTTACACTTTTGCTACCTTATTTCTTGCGCTAGCTTCTGAATCAGCTCTATACTCATGCAAAATAAACTACCAACTTAGTAATTAATAATGTGGTATTGGATGCAGTAATTTTACATGCAGCACTTTTGTTCCATTTGATGGAGCTGAGGCTGCATAAGTAGTTGTGTTAGTAAAGATCTCAGATGTCGAGGGAAAAATCAAAGATGGTTTCTCTTTCTCCAGGGCTTTTCTTTTAGTAATTCAGCTTAAGTTTCTATGAGAAGCTTTCTATATGGCTCCCATTAATAAGTGTGGAGGTAAATTCTAATAGAGTTTTAACGAGGAAATATTTATAAAGTTTTTTATTCATTCCATGGTTGTTAAACCAAATACTATGAGAAACACTACACAAAAGTTTTGGACACAAAAGGGCACAATTTGTCAGGCATTTTCACTGTAATGATATTATAGGTATGGTGAAGGAAATAAGTGAATATTTTCCAGTCAGCAATCTTATGGAACTGCAATTTATAAACTATTTTTTTGTCTAAATTCTTTCTGCTCTGTTTTGACCATTTGACCTGGAGCTTAGGTTGGGGCTCTTCTTTTGATAATCACAAATGATCAGCCTGCCCTAGTGATGAGAAGTTTCATCTAATCATTTCTTTACCTTTCCTATAGAATTCAGTCAAAACTATCTTTGCTTAATTAGTCTTTAATGCATAGGAAAATAAAGGAGAGACATTGTGTGTCATTAATGTGTACTCAAGGAGAAGATGTGATTATTTTGAGTTAAAAGAACAAAGTACAAAAATCTTGGAAAAGAACATCTGTTTTATAATAATTTGATTTTACTGCATTGGATGTTTTCGGTATCATTTGTCACAATCTGTCAACCTTCTATGACTGGGATCACAGTTGCACTGTGTTTTCCTTGTGAGCTCAGAAGCATGGTGAGCTCCTCTCAGAGTGGCAGCTTCCCATCTCCAGTGACTCTTCCAGCTATGTGTCTTTCAACTAGGATCATTCTGGATTTCACAGCCATCTTGGTGTTTCGGCTGCAAACTCTGGGGAATGTTTGACCTGGGAGGAAGCCATAAAGTGATGGGATGTAAGAACATCTAGTTCCTCCATGCTAAAAGATAAATAAGAACACATTTAAAGGTCACATGCAGATGCACTCACATTATACATGTGAGTCGGCTCAAATGCCCTTCTACTTATGTGAAACCAGGAAATAAATAATGACTTTGAGATGAGAGATTTAAGCTCTTATCTGACTGACTGTGAGATATGAGGGAAAGGGGGACATTGATTACGTTTTCCCTGTTGACTAACTTGCTTACTTATAATATACTCTTGAACTACTGATGACTATGGAATTTTAGGTAAGATAAGAGTTAATTCTGAAAAGATATTAGATACAACCCATATTTAAATTTTTATTGCCATGAAAAACCCCTTAAAAGATCAAATTCCTTCCAGGAGTATGATGGTAAAATAAGTATTATAGAATTTTCTCCCTTTATGTAGTAGCTAAATATTTTCACTTCTGTGTCCTTATGGTATTCTCAAGTAGATATCAAGTTGTAGTCTACTTTTTAAGCATTTTCTTCTCCTTATATGATATTAAGGCAGAAAAAAACCTCTGAAATTGAAATACTGTCTCTTTGTGGCCTGATTATTATTTTGGGGAAAAATGTATATATTGTAACCATATCACAAACTACAAGGCTTTATTATTGTTTTATGACTCCAGTGTCAGTCATTTTAGAACCTGTAAATAAAAAGAATTGTGGGAAAAATGATATTTTCAGTTCTTTTCATTTGTATATGTTTGTATATGTGTGTCATGTGTATTTACACCTGTGCATGGATTCCTGTGGAGAGCAGAATGTATGCAATCCCCAGGACTTTGAGCTAAAGGCAACTGTGAGTCATTCCACATGGTGTGGGTACTGAGCTGTGAGATGTTGACATGGGTACTGGGGAATTGAACTCTGGGCTTCTTGCTGTGATAGCAGCAACCTTTTCATTGCTGGAGCATCTCTCTAGCTCCGGAATAAAGAATTAATTTTGGTCAATGTATTTCACGATCAATTAAATAGAATTCACTTGTCCTAGAATACTTTGCTAATATTGTAAGAGCCACATTTGGTTTTAACTAAGCATTTTCTTCTCACCATAGACAGCTGTTGGAACACAGACATCCTTTCCTTCCCCTTAAAGTATGAGTCATATAAAAATTTCATCAAGTAAGCAAAAGGTAAAAATGTCATCACACTTCTAAACTTTCCTGTCAATATTTCACACCTGTATGGAAAATAGCTGGATAACATGTAAACTGCAACCTCTAATTAACTCACCCTTTGAATTATCAATGAGACTCCACTGAAACCCATGTAGCTTGTATTGGCAGGAAGCCTGACAGCAAAATGCATGTTTCAAATACCAAGTAGGTGGAGAAATGCTATATTATTGGGCCCAAATGTTATCACCACCTGTTCAGAGGAAATGTGCTTTTCCTCTTTGTTTTATTTTAAATTTGGGACGTGGTCTTTCCGTAGTATAGATTATCCGTTGGTTACATATCTATGGTTTTATCCCATTAAATTCTAGTGGATTTTATACGCCTAAAGAATAATATCTAAACTACAAGGGTATGGAAACTATATATGCATATATTCATTACTTTTTCTACCAATGGTGCATATTTAAGTACTAATCTTTCACCTTATCTCCTTCACCTACTGATGGTTATAGCATTGCAGGAACAAAATAGGGCTATTCTAAGAGGATAGTTAGAGTCTTTCACTACCTAAATTTCTTCAGTCACAATAAATTTATCTGAAAATCTGAACCATGCTTGAAGTGTGATAATATTCAAGGTAGTAGGAAAAGTTAATTATATTAACCAACCATATTCTAAAAAATATGTAACTTCTATCTGTATTTAGTATCTAAAACAATCTATAAAATCTTCCTAAGGAAGTCTGTAGACCACAGTTTATTTCAGTAGGGTAAATCCAATTTGGAAATATTTGAGATTTTTTAACAGAGGAAAACCAGTGCCATTTAATAATTGAAAAATGCAGATGGTTGAAGATTTATTGTGTCTTTTAATGAATGAGTGAAGAGCTTCACTATAAATATAGAGTTAGATTGTGCTAGCCATTAAAGTTTTATGAGACTGATTATTTTAAACAGCTTGGAACAATAAAGTCACACACATGAGACTCTGAGCACTATGTACGTCTTTCTGCAATAATATTTAATCAGCAGGGACTAGAATTCTTTAAAAACTCCTACCAATAGTTATATTTTTCATTAATATTTCAATTAAAGGAAATCTAAGAGCATCCATTATGTTGAACAAAGGTATAATAAGAGTTTCAGAGATTCAGTCATTATGTACAAAACACTCCAGTGACCAAACATTGTACTAGAATATTTGAACATGGCTAGGCTAGCAGCACTAGAGAAACACAGCAAGATGTCATTTTGACACATTTGCTTTTCCTGATAGAAAAAGAATGCTGTAACAATGTATTACATAAGAAATGGCATAAGCTGAAACTTTATTTTCCTTTTTTCCATCTCTCCACTATTTCTTCCTTCTATTCTTCTCATTTTCCCATCTTTATCCAAGCAATCATAAAAGCAATTATCACTAATATTGCTGTGCCCTGACTTTAGGAAAGGAAAGAAGACAATTCATTTTGTGTTGTTGTTTTTATACTCTAAAGAAAAAAGTTGTTTAAATTAGGATTGGGGAAGCAGGTCATCATAAAAATAAAACCCTGTGAGATACAAAGTAGTGATTTTCTTTTTAGGCCTCCATGATTTTAGAATTCATATCTGCAATTGTTTGGGTTTGTGCTTAGACTCACAGAGACATTTACAACCTGTGTGCCAGGATTTGGTCCTAAGAGACCTTTCTTTATTGACAGAATATACATGTATGTTGTTTAAACACATTGTGTTAGCATGGGGTTCTCAAGCCTGTCTGTTAGGTGTGTATGTGTGTGTGTGCGTGCGTGCGTGCGTGCGTGCGTGCGTGCGTGCGTGCGTGCGTGCGTGCGTGCGTGCGTGCGTGCGTGTGTGTGTGTGTGTGTGTGTGTGTGTGTGTGTGTGCATGAGCATCTGTGTGCATGTGTGCATACACACATCTGGTTTCCATAAAGCTATTTTTTTCAAGGCCCCAGTAGAGATCTGTGTGTTGTTACTAGTTTGAAAAATGCTCAGAATGAATGTGGTCAATCCTAAAAAGAGAATTTACTTAGTAATATTTAAGAGGGTAGCATATTTTTTATGAGCAAAATAATGTTTTATTGCTATATTAGGCCTGTCTATATAAATCTGGAATTTAAACATACTTTATTTCATTGAGTTTTCTTCTTTTTTACTAAAGCATTGACTGACTTTTTGCAATAAGCCACATTCAGTTCTAAATCTTGTCCTTTTAAATGGCATCATACCTATGCTCTGGTTTCTGCACCAAAGACTTTCTTTTTTCTGCTAACCTCTTCAGGTCACAGTGGTGGTTTGAAGTCTAAGCAGCAATTCTCTTCAAAGAGTAACTCACAGCAGGATGTGTGCAATAAGGGGGCTCGTGATTCCAGTATTCACATATATTTTACTTTGCTTTTTATAAAATTTGGTTCTGATGCTACTACAAAGGCAGCATCCTTAAAACACGTCATTCTCTATGTCTCCCTGTAGCAAAGCCTCAAATAATGACATTGGAGATGTACTGCCAGAATTTTCTGCACCAAATACCATTTAAAAATTCTCCAGTGGAGTCCTTGATCCATCACATGCTCTTTGCTCTGGAGTTCCTCCCATTCACCCTTAAGAAGGGCTCCAGGGTCATCTTCTGGAGAAAACTGGAAGATAATGTGTCCTTCCAGCCAGGCATCCCATCCATTTAGGCATTTATTCTGATTGTGGGTAGATTGTGAAAGGAGTTGAGTATCAAAATATGGAGTTGAGAATAGAGATGCTGGAATCCTGGTTGTACCAAATACCAGCTTCCTGAATTTGGGCCACTTCCATAAGAGCTCTGTGTCTCAGTTTTTGCATCAACTATGGAGTCATAGGACTTTCTGTGAAAAATAAAATAGTTCATCCATATAATAGTTTGTGTCTGGCATACCCAGTACTATATATATATAAGTTATCATCTGAAAACCTATATATACCTTCATTAGGGTTTCCTAGATAATGAGAGAGTTTTTAAAAACCTAGGTAATAGATTCCTAGAAAGCTATAATTATCATTTTTGCAACTTAAAGTTAGGTGGAATTATTTTTATTAAAATTACAGTTACTAATTTTCTACAGTTGATCATATATTATATATTTCAAAACGTTAAAACTTTAACAGATTAATTAAACAAACATATACTGTATTTACTAATATAGGACAATTGAAATTTTATAGGAGTTCTACCAAATTGAGATAGAAATTATTGCTCTGGCAAACTATCTACATGGGTATAATATTATTGGATTTATGTGCAGTTTCACGGAAGGAAATATATGCCTAGTACTATAATACTGGTCAAAAATCCACGGTGAGAGAATTCATGGGTCTAAGTTGTGAACTAACTACCATTACTCTGCTAACTTCCATTTAAATTCATAGCCCTATACCCATTGATGAACCGAAATCTCAGATTCCATCAGAGAAGTCAACCCTTTGTGCAGCAGAGGATGGTTACCCTAGAAACATACAACTGATCAAAGTGCAGAGAATCAGTGTCCCTGAAATGGGAGTGAACTCTTGGCAAATAGCATTTGAGGTAGCCAATGGAACTAAGTACAAATTACATTGTAGACAGACAGAAAAAATGAACTGCTGGCCACATAAAGACAATTTAAATACTGAGTAGAAATCTGGAATGTATAGTTAAAGCAACAGTCAAGAACTATTTTATTTTATTTTATTTTATTTTATTAGTTCTAGTTAGGGAACAAGATTATTTCAAGTTCCTTCTCCCTCTCCCTCCCCTCACCCCAAACCTCCACCCCCAGCCACCCCCCACCCCATCCACCCACCACTCCCCAGGCAGGGTAGGGCCCTCAATGGGGGCTCTGCAAAGTCCACCAAATCTTCCTATGCTGGTCCTGGGTCCTTCCCCATGTGTCTAGGGCCAGAGTGTAACCCTTCACGTGGGATGGGTTCTCAAAGTCCCTTCTTGCACCAGGGAAAAATACTAATCCACCATTAGTGCAGAGGCCTCCTTATTGACATCCATGTTCAGGGGGCTGTATCAGTCTTGTACTGGTCTCCCCGACAGCATCGGGGGTCCATGTGCTCTCCCTTGTTCAGGTCAACTGTTCCTGTGGGTTTCTCCAACCTGGTACAGACCCCTTCGTTCTTCATTCCTCCCTCTCTTCAACTAAATTCCCGATTTCGGCTCAGTGTATATCTGTGGATGTCTGTCTCTGCTTCCTTCAGCCACTGGGTGAGGGCTCTAGGATGGCATAAAGAGAAGTCATCAATCTCATTTTAGGGGAAGGGCTTTTGGGTTATCCTCTCCACCATTTCCTGGATTGTCAGATCGTGTCATCCTTGTAGGTCTCTGGAGATCTCCATGGTTCCAGATCTCTTCTCGGACCTATAGTGGCTCCCTCTGATATGGCATCTCTCATCCTGCTCTCTCTCCTCTATTCTTCCCCCAACTCAATATTTCTGCCCCTCCATTTCCTCTCCGCTTCTCCACGTTTCTTGCTCTTATTGTAGCAGCTCCTTCGCCCCCTACCCTCATGCCCCCAATTAGTTCGGGAGTTCATGCCACTTCCATTCCTGGGGACCGTTTATCCCTTAGAGTCCTTCATGTTTCCTAGTTTCTTTGGTGAAGAGCATGATAGACTGGTAATCCTTTGTTCTATGTCTAAAATTCATATATGAGTGAGTACATACCATGTTTGTCTTTTTGTGACTGGGTTACCTCACTCAGGATGGTTTCCTCTAGTTCCATCCATTTGCCTGTGAATTTCAAGATCCCATTGCTTTTTTCTGCTGAGTACTACTCCATTGTATAGATGTACCACATTTTCTCAATCCATTCTTCAGTTGAGGGGCATCTAGGTTGCTTCCATGTTCTGGCTATTACAATCAATGCTGCTATGAACATGGTTTAACATATGTCCTTGTTGTATGTACATGCACTATTTGGGTATATACCCAAGAGAGGAATGGCTGGATCTTGAGGTAGACTGATTCCCATTTTTCTGAGCAACCGCCATACTGATTTCCAGAGTGGTCTTACAAGTTCGCACTCCCACCAGAAATGGAGGAGTGTTCCTTTTTCTCCACATCCTCTCCAGCACAGATTGTCATTGGTATTTTTTTATTTTAGCCATTCTGACAGGCGTGAGGTAGTATCTCAGAGTTGTTTTGAGTTGCATTTCTCTGATGGCCAATGATTTTGAGCACTTTCTTAAGTGTCTTTCAGCCATTTCAGATTCCTCTGTTGAGAATTCCCTATTTAGTTCTGCACCCCACTTTTTAATTTCGTTGTTTGGTGTTTTGGTGGCTAGCTTCTTTAGCTCCTTATATATTTTGGAAATCAGTCCTCTGTCAGATCTTTTCCCATTCTGTGGGTGGTCGTTTTGTCCTACTGGCTTGTTTCCTTTGCCTTGCAGAAGCTTCTCAGTTTCAGGAGGTCCCATTTATTAATTGCAGACCTCAGTGTCTGTGCTACTGGCGTAATGTTCAGAAAGTGGTCTCCTGTGCCAATTTGTTCAGGGGTAATTCCCACTTTCTCTTCTAGAAGATTTAGTGTGGCTGGATTTATGCTGAGATCTTTGATCCATTTGCACTTAAGTTTTGTGCATGGTGACAGGTATGGATCTATCTGCAATTTTCTGCATGTCCGAATCCAATTGTACCAGCACCATTTGTTGAAGATGCTGTCTTTTTTTCCATTGTATAGATTTAGCACCTTTGTCAAAAATAAGGTATCTATAGGTGCGTGGGTCAATATCAGGGTTTTCAATTCGATTCTATTGGTCTATCAGTCTATTTTTGTGCCAATACCAAGCTGTTTTCAGAACTATGGCTCTATAGTAGAGCTTGAAGTAAGGGATGGTGATGCCTCCAAAAGATCCTTTATTGAAAAGAGTTGTTTTGGCTATCCTGGGCTTTTTATTTTTCCATATAAAGTTGAGTATTGTTCTTTCAATGTCTGTGAAAACTGTTTTGGGATTTTGATAGGGATTGCATTGAATCTGTAGATTGCTTTTGGCAGGATTGCCATTTTTACTATGTTAATTCTACCTATCCAAGAGCATGGGAGATCTTTCCATTTTCTGGTATCTTCTTTAATTTATTTCTTTAAAGTATCAAAGTTCTTATTGTACAGTTCTTTCACTTTTTTGGTTAGTGTTACCACAAGATATTTTATGTTGCTTGTGGATATTGTGAAAGGTGATGTTTCCCTGATTTCTTTCTCATTGGATTTAATAAGCATAAAGAAGTAGTTTTGTTTGGTCTTTCTTTCACTAGCATGAAGATGGTGTGTGTGTGTGTGTGTGTGTGTGTGTGTGTGTGTGTGTGTGTGTATGTGGTGGCTGGAGACCAGTCTCAGGTGTCATTCTTAGCAACACTACCTAGTTGTTTGAGACAGATCTTTCAATTCTAGAGCTCAGCAATTAGACTAGACTGGGAGGTTGATGAACCCCAGGCATCATTCCTGTCTTCATGTCCTCAGTGCTAACATTATAAAAGCCCATACTCTTTGTGGCTTTTTATGTGAATGTTAGGAAACAAATTCAAGTCCTCATGTTTACAATAATGTGTCTTACTGACTAACCCATGTTCCCAACTCAACCTAGATGTTTTCTCTTCTAAAACAATCAAATTCAGTGCGATAATGGTGCTTGTTATGGGAGGATAGAATAAGGCACAGAGTATAGGGAGGGAAAACTAACACTAAAGACCTTTGAAAATACCATATGGAAACCTACTATTGTAGATGTTTCCTAACATATTTACATGAACATTTTTGAAAAGGTTTTGAATAGATTTAGTGTATAACATGGAACAATGTCTCTCTCAGACACCACAGCTATCAAATCAAAAAAAACATATGCAATGGATGATATAGCTTTAAAAATTATTATTTTTTATTTCCAAATACCTATTATGAGGAGATACGATCAAAGACACAGGTTCAAAGATCACTCTTGGCTGTCTCATCCATTGTCACAGAGGAGTGCCTAAGAGATATCAAGAGATACCAGGCAAGATTGAAAAGACATAATGGGATCTTGTAGCTTTTTCTTGAAATGGGTTGTTTATCCTTGGTCATCTGATTGGCTATATCTCCTGAAGCCTCTATGGATTCCTGTCTTCTCTTTGAATTCATGGTATTATCTGGAATTTGACATTTGTCTCATCTGTACCCTGTACTCTTGAACTTACATTTTTCCTTGTCTGTGTGGCTTATCATTCCTAGATATCATTAGCAAAACAGATGATTCAAACTTTGGATTGAGTTGATGATGACCAAATTGTGAAAATAAAAACCACAACTGGGCCTGTTAATCTGGACAAAGGGATGTTTTCTATAAATCCTTGGTCATTCTTGAACTGCTCTTTAACTGTGTCTCATGACTTCTCAGGAAAATAATTCCAGCATCACGGGGAAAATGTATGAAAAGAAAAACCTGAGGCAAGATCAACAGGATAGGAGCTTCTTGAAGATTTCCAATAGGCTTGAACCTGGGGCTTGGACAACAGTAGGCAAACAAATAAGTATAATGGAAAAGAGAGAAGAGATACAGAGAGTAAAAGTTTGCCAAAATTCAGAATCTAGTTCCATAGAAAAAGAAAAAGAATGAAAATCATATTTAGTCTTGAGCACTATACCATATTATTGAGATACCTGGTAGAATATCACTATTGTAGACTTGGAAATGAAGATCAAAATTTTAGAGGAAGTCAGGATGGAAACATGTATTGAGTCATTTGAGTTACTGCTTCATATTGAAATATATTGAAGTTGACAAGAAAATGAGTTTGTCAAGTAAAGAGTTTTGTAATGAATGCTGTGAATTTAGGAAATAACAAGAAGAGAGAAGAGGAAGTATGATAGAGAATGGAAGTAAGAGAATATGAAAGTTTGGAAAAGAACCAAAAAGACCCCTAATTCAGTCATAAAAAATAATACACTGAGCTAGTCAGTGGCTTTCTGAGGAACACAACCTATATGATCTCTGTGCATCTTAGGTGGAGCATGTGATTATTAAGGTTGTTATATCCAGAATCTGTAGATGAACTCATAATTTGGATATTTCTAAGTAAATGTCTTAGTTTTGGCCCAAGATAATCTTCTGAAGAAACAAGAAAGGAATTGCAGATATAAATGGAAGAGTATTGCATAAAGAATTATGAAAGCCAGAAGGTCCTGGATCGATATTCTACCTACACTAAGAGACCATGGATGCGAGCCCAGACTACTATACCCAGCAAAGGTTTCAGTCATTATAGACAGAGAAAACAAGATATTCCATGATAAAACCAGAGTCAAACAATACATATCCACCAATCCAGCCCTACAGAAAGTACTGGAAGGTAAACTTCAACCCAGGGAAGTTAACTACAACCAGAAAAACATAGGCAATAGATAATCCCAATTTTCCAAAGTCAAAAGAAAAAAGGGATAGAATCCCACACATAATCTTGCCACCATCACCAAATCAAAAACAAACAAGAATGAACAATAATCAATGGTCATTAATATCCATCAACATTAATGGTCTTAACTCCCCTATAAAAAGACACAGATTAGCAGAATGGATAAGAAGACAGAATCCTTGCTTCTGCTGCTTACAAGAAACTCACCTCAACCTCAAAGACAGACGGTACCTAAGAATTAAAGGTTGGGGAAAGATCTTCCAATCAAATGGGCCCAAGAAACAAGCAGGGGTAGCAAACCTAATATCAAACAAATTGGACTTTAAACTAAAATCAGTCAAAAGAGATGAAGAAGGTCATTTCCTACTCATCACAGGAGAAATCCATCAGGACGAAGTCTCAATTCTGAACATTTATGCCCCAAATACAAAGGCATCCACATTTGTAAAAGAAACATTACTAAAACTCAAATCACACATAAAACTGCACACACTTATAGTGGGAGATTTCAACACCCCACTCTCACCACTGGACAGGAACACCAGACAGAAACTTAACAAAGAAACAAAAAAAACTAATAGAAGTTATGGCGCAATTGGACTTAACAGATATCTATAGAACATTCCACCTAAATACAAAACAATTTACCTTCTTCTCAGCGCCACATGGAACCGTCTCTAAAATCGACCACATACTTGGCAAACCTCAACAAGTACAAAAAAATTGAAATAACCCCCTGTGTCTTATCAGACCACCATGCTTTAAAATTAGAATTCAACAACAACAACAACTACAGAAAACCTACCATCTCATGGAAATTAAGTAACACCCAATTGCACAATTCATGGGTCCAGGAAGAAATAAAATAAGAAATTAAAGATTTCCTAAAATTCAATGAGAATGAGGACACAACATATCCAAACCTATGGGATACTTTGAAAGCAGTGTTAAGAGGAAAGTTCATAGTGCTAAATGCCCATATGAAAAAAACAGGAGAATAATCACACTAGAGAATTAACAGCACAACTGAAAGCTTTAGAAAACAAAGAAGCCAATACACCCAGGAGGAGCAGACACCAGGAAATAATCATATTGAGGGCTGAAATCAATAAAATGGAAACTAGGAGAACAATACAAAGAATCAATATAACAAAAAGTTGGTTCTTCGAGAAAATCAACAAGATAGACAAACCTTTATCCAAACTTACCAAACAACAAAGAGTGAACATGCAAATTAATAAAATCAGGAATGAAAATGGGGTCATAACAACAGACACAGTGGAAATCCAGAGAATCATCAGGTCATACTTTGAAAACCTATATTCCTCAAAATTTGAAAATCTAAAGGAAAATGGATAATTTTCTGGACAGATTTCACTTTCCAAAATTAAATCAAGAACAGATAAGCAACTTAAGTAGACCTATAAACTCTAATGAAATTGAAGCAGTCATTAGAAGTCTCCCAATGAAAAAAAAAGTCCAGGACTAGATGGCTTCAGTGCAGAATTCTACCAGAAATTCAAAGTACAGCTAATACCAATTCTCCTCAAAGTATTCCACACAATAGAAGCAGAAGGGTCATTACAAACTCTTTCTATGAAGCCACAATAACCTTGATGCCCAAGCCACACAAAGACACAACTAAGAAAGAGAACTACAGACCAATATCCCTCATGAACATTGACGCAAAAATTCTCAATAAAATATTGGCAAATCGAATCCAAGAACAGATCAGAGAAATCATCCATCCTGATCAAGTAGGCTTCATCTCAAGGATGCAAGGATGGTTCAACATATGAAAATCCATCAATGTAATCCACCATATAAGCAGACTGAGGAAAAAAAATCACATGATCATCCCACTAGATGCCAAAAAAGCCACTGACAAAATCCAACATCCCTTCATGATAAAGGTCCTGGAGAAATCAGGGATAACAGGAACATACCTCAATATAATAAAAGCAATATACAGCAAGCCAACAGCCAACACCAAATTAAATGGAGAGAAACTCAATGTAATTCCTCTAAAATCAGGGGCAAGATGAGGCTGTCCACTCTCTCCATACCTCTTCAATATTGTCCTTGAAGTTCTAGCTAGAGCAATAAGACAACAAAAGGAGATCAAGGGAATACAAATTGGAAAGGAAGAAGTCAAACTCTCACTATTTGCAGATGATATGATAGTCTACATAAGTGACCCAAAAAACTCAACCAGGGAACTCCTACAGCTGATAAACACCTTCAGCAAAGTGGCAGGATACAAGATTAACTCAAAAAAATCTGTAGCCCTACTATATACAGATGACACATTGGTGGAGAAAGAAATCAGAGAAGCATCACCCTTTAAAATTGCCACAAACAGTTGTGGCTTGGAGTAACACTAAACAAAAAAGTGAAAGACCTGTACCATAAGAATTTTGAGTCTCTAAAGAAAGAAATTAAAGAAGATACCAGAAAATGGAAAGATCTCCCATGCTCTTGGATAGGTAGGATCAACATAGTAAAAATGGCAATCTTGCCAAAAGCAATCTACAGATTCAATGAAATCCCTATCAAAATCCCAAGACAATTCTTCACAGGCCTTTAAAGAACAATTCTCAACTTTATATGCAGAAACAAAAGACCCAGGATAGCCAAATCATCCCTATACAATAAAGGAACTTCTGGAGGCATCATCATCCCTGACTTCAAGCTCTATTACAGAGCTATAGTCCTGAAAACATCTTGGTATTGGCACAAAAATAGACTGGTAGACCAACGGAATAGAATTGAAAACCCTGATATTACCCCACACATCTATAAACACCTGATTTTTGACAAACAATCCAAATTTATATGATGGAACAAAGAGAACATCTTCAACAAATGGTGCTGGCATAACTGGGTGCAGACATGAAGAAGACTGCAGTTAGACCCAAGCCTATCACCTTGCACAAAACTTAAGTCAAAATGGATCAAAGATCTCAACATAAATCCATCTACACTGAACCTATTAGAAGACAAAGTGGGAAATACCCTTGAATCAGTCGGTACAGGAGACTGCTTCCTGAACATTATACCAGTAGCACAGACACTGAGGTCAACAATTGATAAATGGGACCTCCTGAAACTGAGAAGCTTCTGTAAGACAAAGGAGACAGTCAGCAAGACAAAACGGCAGCCCACAGACTGGGAAAATATATTCACCAACCCCACATCTGACAGAGGGCTGATCTCCAAAATATACAAAGAACTCAAGAAGCTAGTCCCCCAAACACTAAACAACCCAATTAAAAAGTGGGATACAGAACTAAATAGACAATTCTCAATAGAGGAATGTAAAATGGCTGAAAGACACATGAGAAAGTGTTCAACATCCTTAGTCATCAGGGAAATGCAAATCAAAACAACCTTGAGACAGTATCTTACTCCTGTCAAAATGGCTAAAATCAAAAATATCAATGACAGTTTATGCTGGAGAGGATACGGAGAAAGAGAAACACTCCTCCACTGCTGGTGGGAGTGCCAACTTGTACAGCCACTGTGGAAATCAGTATGGTGACTCCTCAAGAAAATGGGAATGAGTCTACCACAAGATCCAGCAATTCCACTCCTAGGCATATACCCAAAAGAAGCACATTTATATAACAAGGACATATGTTCAACCATGTTCATAGCAGCATTATTTGTAATAGCCAGAAACTGGAAGCAGTCTAGATGCCCCTCAACTGAAGAATGGATAGAGAAATTGTGGTACATTTACACAATGGAGTACTACTCAGCATAAAAAAACAATGGAATCTTGAAATTTGCAGGAAAATGGATGGAACTCAAAGAAACCATTCTGAGGGAGGTAACCCAATCACAAAAAAGACAAACATGATATGAACTCACTCATATGTGGTCTTGCTTTATGATACATAGTAGTGACCATGCTTTATCAGAGCTCTTTTTAATGATGTTGCTCAGAATGGTTTCCTCCCAGATGATGATTGAGAAACTAATTTAAAAAAAATAAAAAAATGGTGTCAAGTTAAAAAAAAAAGAATTATGTTTTTTCTGCCTCAGGTCATTCAATACTTTTCTTTATTCAGGCCCTCCATTGGTTTGATGAGGTCTATGAATTTATTGAGAAGAATTGATTTTGTTGACAGTTTGAAAATGCAGAAAGTAGTCTCATCAAAAACACACACAGGGTCACAGTGTCTTCTTGCCATGCCTCTACCTATAGACACTGTCCCCAAAACCACAAAAAGAAAAAAAATCTGCAAAAACATACAGAATAATATCTGGGAAAGTAGCATTTTGTGGCTCAGCCAAGTTGACATATAAAATTAGCTATTAGGTGTTCATCTTCTTTATGTATTAGTTAACATGTATACCCCCTCCAGAAATCATTCATCTTCAAGTAAAGACAGTAACAAAACTATCCTTTTTGCATGACAAAATATTATTCTCGTTTGTGGAGCTCACAATACACTATCATTCCCCAACCCCTACAGAATAGGATAGGGAATATTTCTTTGATGTTAAACTCATTTTCTTGATGTCATTTAACTTAAATCGTGTGAAGCACTGCTTTCCATGACAGTTAACCCTATATTACATGGTACCCATGAATACATATTCATAACCAATCAACCAGAAAATGCTTGTGTCAGTTACAGGCTATTTCTGTAATTGGTCATGTGATCATAGCTGACCTGTGTGCATACATCCTGCTACCATCTGCTCTTGTTTCATTTGTTTCCAGAAAGCACCTCCACAGGATGACTCTGTTCTCTTTGCTATGTGAGGTAATGCAAACCTTTATTACTGATGAGTCTGGACCATACTTAGTTCTGCTCGAATTGTGTAACTTGCATTACCTTTAATCACAGGGCCCGGTAACACTAAGAAGCACTGCATGATTATCTGCTTTGTGAACCCATCATTCCTTATTTCTTTCACAGAGCAGAAGCTTGGTTTCTTCACAGAAGCCAGGATCAATGCTCCCTTGAGCAGAGTAACTATATTTGTCTGTTGATTCTGAGACATGAGAAATCCATGAGTAACAATCTCAACTTACATCAAAAGAATTATTATTGTGGCTTTTGGTGGAAGCATTCTTCCTTTTGGTGAAGGAGCTCTGGTTTAATAAACTCTAAAATCACAAGCAGTGTCTGTGAGAAGTTTGCTAGTGAATAGGGGCTCTTATTTTCACTTCTTGATTCTGAGTTAGTAGGCTCTGGCTATGGAAGAAGCATTGTTATATCTTGGATGCTAATTTAGTGTGTTTACAGAGACTAGAGAGCACCATTTTAGCCCCTGGAAGAAATTACCAGTCATAGTTGGTATAGCAACTGATTTGCCAAAAAGACCAGGCCACTGTTTTATCAGGCCAGATGCTTCAATGTGGTAGACAACACTGTAATCCAGTGACTTTTGCAAATGGTAGCCTATTGCTATATGCCTTGATCAGAGAAAGCTATGGTGTGTGATGTATGAATAGGAAAAGGCAATAGTTATTGCAGAAGCATTTCTTGCATGGAATCACGCAAACCTGTGCCCACAGTAATAACAAAAGTCTTCCTTTCTATACTGGATTGATCCTGGGTACTCAGCATTCTGTGCTGTGTTAGCTGTTCATCCCAGGAAGTAGATCTATCTAGTGAACTTTCCTGTTCCCATGGTACATTCACAAATTTACAAAATGGAGATGTGCTACATTATCTCAGATTTCTTTTTAGAAGCCATGTTTCCAATCCATATTGTTTTCAGTGTAACTGTCCGCTCTGTAATTTTAATTTGCACACTAATAGAAACATCAATTCTTTTTTCCTTTTTAAAATAAAGTTTATTTAAATTAGAAACAATTTTATTTTACATGTCAACCCCAGTTCCCACTCCCTCCCATCCTCTCATGCCACCAGTGACCCCTCCCATCCCATCCCCCTTCCACTACCCAGGAAGAATGAGGCCTTCCATGAGGGAGTCATAAAATTCTGTGAAGTATTTGGGGCAAGGGCTAGGTCTTCCCCTATGTATCCAGGCGGAGATAATATCCCTCCATGGAGAATGGGCTCCCAGAGTCCATTCATGCACTAGGGATAAATACTGCCAGAGGCCCCATGGCTCTGAGCTCACACACATGTTCAGGGGACCTGGTTCGGTCCTATGATGGTTCTCCAGTTGGCAGACCACTGTCAGACTGGAGTCCGTGAGCTCCCCCTTGTTCAGGTCATCTGTTTCTGTGGATTTCCCCAGCATGGTCTTGACACCTTTGGTCATCACTCCTCCCTCTCTACAACTGGGTTCCAGGAGTTCTGGTCATTGACTAGCTGTGGGTGCCTGCCTGTTTCTGCTTCCATCAGCTACTGGATAAAGGCTCTAGGATGGCATTTAAAGAAGTCATCAATCTCGTCATAGGGGAAAGGGCATTTAAAGTAGCCTCTCCACTATTGCTTAGATTCTTAGTTGTGGTCATCCTTGTAGACCTCTGGATATTTTCCTAGTGCAATATTTCTCTTTAAACCTATAATGCCCCCCTCTATTAAGGTATCTCTTTTTTTGCTCCCCTCTCTTCATCCCCTGACTCAATCTTCCTGATCCCTCATGTTCTCCTCCCCACCTTTTCTTCCTCCTCCTTTTTCTCCTACCTCCATCTACCTCCCCTCTTGCTTCCAATTTTCTCAGGAGATCTTGTCCTTTTCCCCTTCTCTGGGGGACCATGTATGTCTCTCCTTGTTTCCTAGCTTCTCTGGAGGTGTGGATTGTAGGCTGGTAATCCTTTGCTGTATGTCTAATATCCATATATGACCGAGTACATACCATGTTTGTCTTTCTGTGACTGGGTTACCTCACTGAGGATTGTTTTTTCTAGTTCCATCCATTTGCCTGCAAATTTTAAGATTTCATTTTTTTTCCACTGAGTAGTACTCCATTTTGTAAATGTACATTTTATCAGTTCTTCGGTTGAGAGGCTTCTAGGTTGCTTCCAGGTTCTGGCTATTAAAAATAATGCTGCTATGAACATAGTTTAACCAGATGTCCTTGTTGTATGAATGTGTATGCTTTGGATATATGCCTAAAAGTGGAATTTCTGTATCGTGAGGTAGATTGATTCCAATTTCTCTGAGAAACCGCCATAATGATTTCTTCAGTGGCCCTACAAGTTTGCACACCCACCAGCAATGGAGGAGCATTCCTCTTTCTCCATATCATCTCCAGGATAAAATGCCGTTAATGTTTTTGATTTTAGCCATTTTGGCAGGTGTAAGATGGTATCTCAGAGTTATTTTCCTTTGTATTTCCCTGATGGCTAAGGGTGTTGAGCACTTTCTTAAGTGTCTTTCAGCCATTTTAGATTCCTCTGTTGAGAATTCTCTGTTTACTTCTGTACCCCACTTTTTAATTGGTTTATTTGTTGATTTGGCTATTAGCTTCTTGAGTTCTTTGTAAGTTTTGAAAATCAGCCTTCTGTCAGATGTGGAGTTGTTGAATATCTTATCCCATTCTATGGGTTGTCATTTTGTCTTGTTGACTGTGTCTTTGCCTTACAGAAGCTTCTCAGTTTCAGAAGGTCCCATTTTTTAGTTGCCCAATCAGTGTCTATGCTACTGGTGATATGCTCAGGAAGTGGTCTTCTGTACCAGTTCGTTCAACTGTACCTCTCACTTTCTCTTCTAAGAGGTTCAGTGTGGCTGGATTTATGTTAAGGTCTTTGATCCATTTGGACTTAAGTTTTGTGCATGGTGATAGATATGGATCTATCTACAATCTTCTACATGTCATCATCCAGTTATGCCAGCACCATTTGTTGAAGATGCTTTCTTTTTTCCTTTGTATAATATTAGCTTCTTTGTCAAAAAATCAGGTCATGTGTTCTTATTTGTGTGGGTTAATATCAGGGTTTTCAATTCTATTCCATTGGTCTACCTGCCTGTTTCTATGCCAATACCAAGCTGAAAGGTCAATACTGCAGCTGATAAACACCTTCAGCAAAGTGGCAGTTACAACTGTTAACTCCAAATGAAAAAAAATCAGTAGCCCTACTATATATAGATGATAAATGGGCTGAGAAAGAAATCAGAGAAAGAAGCATCACTCTTTACAATAGCCACAAAGAACATAAAATATCTTCCATTAACTCTAACAGGTGAAAGACCTGTATGACAAGAACTTTGAGTCATTAAAGAAAGAAATTAAGGAAAATACCATGCTCTTGGATAGGTAGGGTCAACAGAGTAAAAATGACAATCTTACCAAAAGCAATATACATATTCAATGCAATCCCCACCAAAATCCCAGAACAATTCTTCACAGACCTTTAAAGGACAATACTCAACTTTCTAATGGAAAAACATAAAACCCAGGATAGCCAAAACAACCTTGTACAATAAAGAAACTTCTGGAAGCATCACCATCCCCGACTTCAAGCTCTACTCTAGAGCTATAGAAGCATCAATTCTTTTATTCATTTAGACTGCATAGTATTCTCCATTGCCAGTGATTCTTAAAAAAAAAAAACGCATACAATTGATGAAAAAAATGCCAGCATTCAGTTTCTAATGATTTACTTCATTGTGTCCTATATGACACAACAGTAATATTTTGAATACTTATTTTGAGCTGACATTTTACTGGATGTATTTTGAACACTGGAATTTATAGTAAATTTTAATACAGTTTTACACAAAACATCCACATAATATGAACATGCCAGTGTATTCCATGGCAGTAGTTCTTGCCAATTCACTCACCTTCATAGTCATTCACATGTAGTTTTCTGTATCTGTATCCACTAGAGCTTGTTTGTATAAAGTATTCAATACAAGCAACTTTGTAAACTTAAAATTTGACATGGAGGGACATGGTGATATTGATATTTTGATTGGTCACAGCTTTTAGCTAAATTGCTTAGAGAAGAGAGATACAAAATAATATTCCTCTTTTCCTTATTTTTGAGATTATAATATAATTATATCATTTCTTCCTTCCCTTTTCTTTCCAAACCTTCCCATATGCCCCTCCTTACTCTTTCAAATTCATTGCTTCTTTTTTATTAATTATTATGACATATATTCTTAAATATAACCTTCTCAGTATAAATAATGTTACTCATATGCATATTTTTATTGTTGAAAATCACCTAATGTAATTAAAAATTTTTAAAGGCTTTTGACATCTTTTCTTCTTTTTGAGAGATCAATACCACTACTCTACAAATTATATGTACCAGAAAGAAGAGTAGGTAAAATACTGTGTTCCTTATTTATTTATAAAGAAAAATGGCCAAATATGTTCAGAAATCTTCTAAAGAGAAATGTGTATGTGTAGTACACCTTTCTTCCCCAGTTCTGAATAGCATGGAAAAAGCTTCCTGACAAAGAATATACCAGCTCTCTGCCACATTCTCCTTCAGTTCTGGAATTCTGAAAATTTGAAGTTCTGAAAATGAGTTAGGACTAGAAGTAGCTCAAATTATTTTATGTGTCTTATAAGAGAGAATAAAATAAAATTTAAAATGTTGCCTCACAGGAGAGTATTTTAACCATATCATGGTGGAGATAGTTAGGGGATTATGAGCCTGACTGGGACAATTCTCACCTGGGAGCTGTCACCAGGAACCATGTCCATCTCTATCTCCACTGCATCTGGTCTCAATCAGTTGTCTCAGAGTTAGTATCTTCTAGAGTTACATCTTTAAGTAAATACCTGAAGGCTACTGAGTACTGACATGTGAACAAATGCCAAAGCCAGATTTCAGGAACTCTCAATTCTAAGCTGTCAAAAGCAAGTTGTGAATTTTACTCACACTTGTATCCACAATAAACAAAAAAAAATCATGTATCTTTATCAGGGTACCTTTCTTACTTAAATTATCTCCAATAACAGCTAGAAACAGTTTTCCCCTTCTTCTTAAAACCTGTCATTTAAAAGCTTTGAAAGCTCTTTCTGCAAAATGTCATTTACCCTTCTCAAAGATACCATAATGGCTATAATGTTGGCAGTAATCACATGTATTGGGGCTGCTCTATGCCAGTCTATGTTCACAATGTTATTCTATACTGACTCACTCCAACATCACAGGTTTAGGACTGTGTCTGCTATGTATGAAGAAATTTAAGATTATGATTTTCTTGGGGTCTCTGGTAAAACTTAGAGTCTAACCTGGGAATTGTGGAGGCATCTGGGTTTTCATCTATTTCATTTTAGTACCAGGTATTATGGATAATATCCTTTTAGGGACTGGCTAGATGGCTTAGGGGGCAAAGGCCCATATTACTAAGTCTGAAGTTTTGTCTCTGGGATCCACATGATGGAAGGAGAAACTTAACTCCTGTAAGTTGTTTTCTGACCTCTACCCCTGAACTGTGGCATATGCAACCAAACAAATAAATGAATAAATAAACTGATAATAAATAAAGTAATAGAAAACCAAGAAAGATCATTTCGGGAGTCCCTTGGACCTCTATGAACTGGGCATATTGATTTTCAAGGGTAGAAAAAGAAGAAATTTGGCCAACAGAAAAACCGTCAATTAGCTTAAAATGTCCTTACATAAAGTATGTTGACAAGTCTTATGTAAACAATGCATTTCTTCTCCTCCTCTTCTTTAAAAACAGGGTCCCTTATGTCCCAGAATGGCATCAAAATCCCTATGTAGTTGATCATGATCTTGAATTTCTGATCTTCCTGCCTCATCTCTCAGAGTCTATGATTTCGGTCATGCTTTACTATGCCTGAACCAAAGCCAATGCCTCGTGGATGCTAGACAAGCCCTCTACCACATGTGATACACCCATAGCCTCTACAATTCTTTTCTGAAAGCATATATAGTCTAGTGAATAATTCAGGCTACAGTGTCTGTCTCTCAACTTGATGCAACAATCCTTATGAAAACAATCTGCCAAGAGCCTAATGGGACTATCAGTATTACTTTGAGCTTATACAGAGTTCGCCTTTTTTTGTTACTTGTGTCAAAAAGACAAAGAAATAACAGAGATTACCAAAATATTTCCTACTACTTGCCATTGTGAATAGGCAATTCTTAAGTCAGTGGTCTTTTGTAGTTTAGGCAAATCTGAGATTGCAGTTAGGCCAATAATAACCAGGGCATTTTTCTTTAACTAAACAAGCACATGTTTCCAAAAAAATCGATGTCTCAGCTCAGGCATTGAAGTTAGCCAGAAAACTATACATAGTAATATTATCTTGATTAGGAAGAACCAAATAGAAATGTTTTGGGGTATTCTATGTTGCAATTCTTTACTTTTCCGAGCACACTTCATAACATTTTTGTGGAAGTTTGAAGGAAAGGGAAGTCTATCTTTGAAAAAAAAGAAGGAATCTACATCTACTCAAGAGTCCATTCAAAAAGGTTGTTAGTGGGACTCAAATTCACATAGTTGACAACCCAGTGATTCCTTTTAGGCTTGTAATGTATATTTGGATTTTCAGAGAAAAGTATTAATTCAAGGGTCAAACTTCCCCTTGTCATATAGTTCAAAATTATTTCAGGAAATGAAAAATTCAAAGCTAATTTATGTCTAGATTATTTACATACTAAGCAATTGAATATATAGTCTATAATGAAGAGTCAAAAGATGTTCATTCACATTTTTCTTTTATAAAGCTCAATTTCTGAAAATAAATATCTTTCTTTATAGTGAGGCAGAAGTGCTACACAAAAACAAGTGAGAGAAATCAAAATTTCTTTAATGAAATATGTTCATTGGTTAAGACACTGTGTAGCACTATTTTGTATTTTGATATGGATTTATTTGCTCTGGTATATATAATTTTAAAGCAAGGCCTTATTAGGCTCTTAAGTCTTCATTCTTAAGACCTCAATGTTTCTCTATGTTCCTTCCACAAAATCACAAACACCTTGTTAAAAAATATGTACCAAATATTGAAAGATAGTCTGGCTTGGAACAATTTCATATCACACTAGATTGAAAAACAAATGAGTCCTTGTACCAAGCTATATTGGTAATCCCTGGATATAAATGACATTAATAGGAAAACATTTATTGAGAAGGCAGGCCATTGAATTCTCAAGGCTGGCTGCAGTTTCCTTCAGTGTTAATGGCACTTGTGTTCACACTGCTGAGGAAACAGACATCTGTTATTTGTTGCTTTCAGTATTAAATCCTTTATGTCAATAAAGTTAAAAATGCTTTTTATAATGTTAGTTTGACATCAATTTTAAGTGGATGTTCTTTTGTCATCTACATCAGCTTATATCTATTTTCTAACAAAAGTGAATATAAGTTATGCATTAAAAACTCTTTTGATGAATTTAATACTAAAACAAGAGGCACTGAAAACTGGATTTTCTTTCTGATTACAGTAACTTTGTGTTTGCCTTTCAATGTTTGGCAGTGACCAAAGCAACTGTATAGATCTCATTGTTATATTCTGAGAAAAATGCATGGGCACAGTGTGCAACTGTTCTATTAACTAACTTTGCCCTTGTTACTTAGATTTGGAATATCAAGGTAATTTATCTTTAGATACTTTAGCCCTCACTGATGTCCAAAAGAAAGTGATATGCAAGTGCATATGGCCATATGGTAGCTTAGAATAGTCTTTCTGAATTTCTTGGCTATAAGCACTTGAAATAGGAGTTATTTGAACTTTCCAGTGGGAACAACTTTCATAGTTTATCCCGTGTCTTGAGTTTACAGTTGTAGATTCTGACTTTACATCAATACTGTCTTTCTCCATCCCTGTCTCCATTCCCCTTCTTCTATTCTGCCTAATCTGTTTCAAATACTTGATACAAACATATTTTCTAATCCAGGTATGTAGCATACTTACACAATCTCAGCATTTAGGAAGTGGAGGCAGGAGGAACCAAACTTTATGGTCACTTGTGGCTAAATCGGGAGACCTTGACAAACGAACAATCAAAACACAAAAAGTTCAGAAATATTCAAATTTACTTCTCTTAACAGATTGCTTTTATTACTTTTCCATAATTATACCACAATTAGGTTAAAGTCTAAGTGATGTGTGATTCTGTGCACAAGTGTGTGCATGCATGCATTGTGTGTACATGTGTGAATGTGTTTAGATCTCCATGTGGAGGCCAGTGTAGTTCCTCAAGAGCCATTCTGGGCCTCTCTATGACTTGAAGCTCTTCAAGTAGCCTGGGCTGGATAGCCAGTGAGTCCTGAGAATCCTCCTATCTTAACCTCGTCAATTGCAAATATCATCATATCTAGCTTTTTATGAATTTGGGTATGAAAATCAGGACCTCACACCTTGCAAGTCAACAGTATTTTACCAGCTGATTGATCAATCTAGTTCAAGTTTTTGTTTTTTTTTTCAGAAGATACAAGAGACTTAAAAAGCTTCCTTCTACAAATAACTGTTAGCAGATAGTGTTGGAAGTAATGAAAGTTTTATATAATTATTTTTTGCCATTTTGGGGGCTCTTTCTTAGGCTACTTGTGATTTATTCATAAACTTCTGGCCTATACCTATATCCTGAAGCTTTTCTTTTTTGTTTTTATACCTTCAGTTATAAAGAAAATGACATTATGGAATATGGAAGAAAATGGATGGAACTGGAAAACACTATAATCAATGAGGTAACGTGTAACAGGCTTTCTTAGACTGCCAGCCCCCAAATCATGACATGGAGATTTATTCTTAGTTATGAAGCCTAAACTTGTAGTTTTTCTTGTTTTATTTGTTTATGTCTGTAGCCAAGATTTTCATGTCTCTCCTGATCAAACCTGATCTCTATTAACCCTGAAGGAATCCACAGCCTTTTGTTGCCTGTGGAAACAAAAGCATAATCTCTTACCCCAATGTAATATATTTTCTTAATTCTATTTTAAAGTTAAGTCATCCCTAAAGTATCTAGTCTGGTTTAATTAAGAAGACCATTTTATTACCCAGTGTCCTCAGCAGCTGCCATTAGCTCATCAGCATTCAAAAAAATTCAAAGTCAATACAAAACCTTAAGGGATTCAGATGCCTTGTGTATTTCTTATCTTTACATGACTTTTTTCCCTTTATGTTACTTTATTCTCACTTTAAAGACTTTATTATATTTAAACTATCTTATTACTATGACTGTCTATACACATTTTCTTTTCTTTCTTAAGCCTACACACATTTTGAAACACATGTAACCTGTTTAGAGATTTTGTTTTCATTCTGTCTTTACTGAAGGTCTCTAACATTTTTTGACTGTGTGAGCCAAACCTTAAACTGCTAGGTGGCACCTAGACCCATTGCTAAGGCTCTTGCTGCTGGCTTGCCCCCTCCTCAGGTCTTTGAGAGCCAAGTCTTAAGCCTATGTGTCTGGAAGAGAGCTATTTTTAACTGGGAGCTGCATTTAACTGTCTCAGCTCTAGAACTGTGTGGTGATGTCTTTCTTGTACAAATAAAGCTTGTCTGAAGATCAGAGGATGGAGCTTGCCACTAGATAACCATAGAGGTCTTGAGGTCTGTACAGACAGACAGGAAGTGAAATGGCTGGGCAGAGACAGGAAGCAAGAAGGCTGGGCAGGGAGAGGATATAAGCAGGAAGAAACAGGAACTAGAGTTCTTTTCTGCTGGGAAACTAGTGAGGTAAAGGTGGCTTTGGCTTTCTTCTTCTCTCTGATCTCTCAGCATTTCTCTCTATATCTGACTCTGAGTTTTTATTATTTAGACCAAGTAAGAACTGAGCTCCATTTACAGAACTGTGGCAGGTGTTTTTAAATTAGCTTGTTTCTCCTTAGCCTGTGGCTGCTCAAGTGTTTGCTTTCTGAAGTCATAGCTTTTCTTTTCTTCAGCTATCTCAGGCACTATGTGGAAATTCGGGGCCCATGCAGGTGCCAAATATCACAACATCCCAAACCATGACATGGAGACTTACTATTATTATTTATGAAAACTTGACCTTAGTTTAAGCTTGTGCCACTAGCTCTTATAACTTATTTTAACCTCTTTTTCTTCATCTTCATTTTGCTTTGGGGCCTTTTACCTTTCTGTCATTCTGTATGTCCTATTTTCCTTCTTCTTCCATGTCTGGCTGTCTAGCAGCTGGCTGGCAGCCTAGCCCCTGGAATTTCCTTCTCCCTACTTATTCTCTCTGCCCACCAACTCCACCCATCCCTCTACTACCTAGCTATTGGTTATTCAGTTTTTTATTAGACCAATCAGGCAACTTAGGCAGAAAAGGTAAAACATGTGTAACATCTTTACATAGTTAAACAAATGAAGCAAAAACAAATGTAATACATCATTACATAATTAAAGTAATATTCTACAACAGTAACTCAGGCTCAGAAAAAACAAATACCACATTTTTTTCTTATGTGAAGATTCTAGCCTCTTACAGTGAAATATGTGTATTGAGGTGAGAGTAAATTTTGGATAAAGACCACGAAACCAGAAAGCAGCTGTAAGACTGAAATATAGGGGTTTTTAAGGTGTGATTATGAGAAAAACAACAGAACAAAGTGGGATGGGTTATGAGGATGAAAGTGTAGAATGGGAAAAAATAGGAGAAAGAGATGAAGGGTCAAGTTGGTGAGAGTAAATAAAAATGATAACTCTATAAGTTACAATATAACATGCCAATTTGTAGAAACTCGTTACTTCATGAACTAACCAAAAACATAAAATACAACACATTATAAAGTAAAAGAAAAATAATATTTATAAAGTTGTACCTGTTCTACTTGGATATCATTTCTTTATGAATTCTTATAGTGAAATCATACAAATGTGAACAAGACATTAAATATGAGATAAAATATTAATTATTTGGAGAAACACATTCAGTTTGAAGACCATGTCACCACTACCTTCTGCTTAGCCACCACATTGCTATTTTATCATCTTATAAATACCTACTGATACGATAGGATAGGTGCAAAAATAAAACATGTTGCCTAGTCTAATTGGTATTTATTTTAAGGCAGTATTTGATTTGCAATGATGGAGACTGAGATTTGGAGATAATTTTTATTTTTATAAGATACTACCTGGGTTCAATCAATACTATGTAGTAAAACAACAATTATTCATGGGCTGGGAAAATGGCTAAGGAGTTTAGAGCACTTGCTACTCTTGTAGAGGGCCTAGAATCAGTTCCAACCACCTATACAAAATAGCAGCCATCTGTGACTCCAGTTCCAGAGGATTCAATACCCTCAGCAGGCACTGAATAGATATACATGCAGACAAAACACCAATAGATATATTAAAAATTTATGTGTGGTGTTTTTGTGTGCATACGTACATCCAAAATACATTTCTATAAACACTAAAGAGGAAGAAGAAATAAAGCTGATGGCAAGTTGTCTTTTCAGTATCAAGTGTATTTAATCTCATCAGCAGCTGGACTGACAATAGCCAGTGACATTTGACTTTGGAAGGAAAAAACATTGAACTAACTATTCAAATTGATCAGTCTGTGCAATACTTTTTATTCATTCTAAACAAACACTGGGAATAGAGTTTAGGGTTTCACAAACATACTACATGAAACAATGTCTAGACTGGATAATAAAACAAGGAGTTTTAAATTTCAAATTTCTAAATCATTTATATCGAAATATATCTTTCTGTCCCTTCCTCTCTCCCTCTCTTCCTTCATCTTCCTTCCTTTCTTTCTTTCTTTTGACCTTCCATGTTTTCTTCCTTTCTTTTTACTTTCTTCTTACCTCCATTTCCTCATTCCTTCCTTTCTCCTGTTCTTCCCTCAATTATTTCTTCCCTCTTTTGATTATTTGTAAAATAGAGTTGCTGAATAGATCATCACATCTAAGTTGTACAGTCATCTTCCTTTTATTTGTACCTAAATAATTTTCCCATATGATACAATAAGGAAAATTGAGGGTCACTGTAGATAATGATGATGTATTTTATATTTTTTGAAAA
The DNA here is from genome assembly GCF_003668045.3 of Cricetulus griseus. Taxonomy (NCBI): domain Eukaryota; kingdom Metazoa; phylum Chordata; class Mammalia; order Rodentia; family Cricetidae; genus Cricetulus; species Cricetulus griseus. Next base: position 303,505,657 of record NC_048595.1, on the reverse strand, counting down.
GATAGATAAGTGGTTTTAAATGCTTTCAACACAAATAATTGTGTTGTTACAGGACGTTGTCTTATATGTGCCAAATATAACATGGAACACCATAAATAAATATAATTTTTGTGTGTCCATTAAAAAGTTAAAGATAATATTTGAGGTCAGTTAAGGTAGAAATGATTTAATCTGTTTTAATCTTCATTACAGAGTCACCATTCTTATATATTCATCTTGGTCAACCACTCAAGATTTTCATGTAGATAATCATGTTATTTACATAAATGGAAATATATATATTATTTGAAAAATCTATTCATTATAATAATTAATTTTAAGGACATTATTCAACTTTTGTAAGAGATAATTGTGCTACATAGCTATTTGATTCAGTAACATATCTAAATTATAAGCCATTGTAAATTATTTATGTAGCTTAATGAATAGATCACAGAAATGTTTACTAAAACATCTTCCATTGATTTTCAACTGAAGTTATTTCATATTTTTTGATAGTATCCAATTACAAATTCATTTGCAAGTTTTATTTGTAAAATAATTTAATCATGACATTTATTTTATCCAAAGTCCAGTTAAGCTCATTCTACAATATTTCAAGAGGAAAGCACATTGACATGAGAAATACCAATACTGCAGGAGATGCTTAGAGTCTTTCCATAAAAAAGTTCTACTGGTAATTTAGAACTGACAAGAAGTTTCTCTGCATTAAAAATACAAACAAGCAAAAATTGTGGTATTTGTAACTGTTATGTATGGTCCCAACAGTTTAATATAACATCAAGACAAATGACATATCAAAGAGCACTTTTATTTATAATTCCACCACGATAAAAGATAGATTATGAACACAAGAAGCTGTATACCAACCAAACAATGGGAAAGTTTATTTTTTATTCAGATACAGACTTATCTATTTTAATTTGGCTCCAAATTTTGAAAGAGAGAGAGAAAGGAAGACAAGCCTCATGGTAATTTTAGTTTGCTGATCATAGTTTTAACTGTAGACTGGTAGAAGGGTGTGGTGCCTGCGGGTGGATAAAATCTGTGGTTGCCTTACCACAGCTTATATAGGGGGCAGGGACCTAGAAGGGCGGGATGGTACAGAGACCCTGGAAGCTAGCCAGCCCAGGCCATTAATTAAGTTGAATGACTACATTTCAGAATTTGTGAGGGACAAAGTACTTTAAGCTTCTGAGAAAATGAAGACTTCAAACTAAAACCTCCGAAGCTTTTCACTCAACTCTTTAAATATTCACAATTATGGGTATTTCAATCCTACCTCTGAAAGAGGAACATTTTCTAAAAATAGAAAATTGGGCTTAGTGTTAGTGGAGCTGTAGTACAGAGAAAAGCCACAGAAGACACAGCTTCAAATGGTGAAGAAAAACAGAAACTCAATACCTGACCCTCACCACATTGAATAGATACAGTAATATAAGAAGTATGGTGTATTTGCAGTGACATTGCAACGCTGGGTCAGTGTGACTGATGAATCTCTCACCTGACTGAACAGGGCAAAGTGAATATCTGGATGCTGATAACATAGTTTCTCCACTGGAGAAAAAAGTATCACCAACTGAAAACAAAATCGCCTGGGCAACCTCTGTGAACCACTGCTGGAAAGCACAATACTTCACACAGAATAAACTACATGGTACCAATTAACTCTGTATGACAGCCTATGACTAGAGATGTTCTCTATCTATACAGACACATTTACCAGATTATGCTTAGAACAATTCACAGCATCTATAACTACAAAACTGCTTGGAATTATACTGTAAAAGTCAAAGTTCTTTTATTTCACCAACTGTGTAATACATCAAAATAAAAGTGTCCTAAGATTGAATCACTGCATGGGGTATAGTCTAATGGTTGTATTTTAGTTGTTATATTATAATTAAACATTTACTAGATAATTCTTTTTAATGGTGCCCTGTCATTTTCTTTGAACTTGATCGATTCTATAATGGAAGTTCTTTGTAAATACATACTATTTACTGAGTGATCAAATTTTGGCTTAAGGTAAGCTCTGGTTCTGCACCAGACCCTCTTTGTATAGGTTATGGCTATTAGCATGCTGTTTGTGTGGGGCTCCTTAGAGTGGGAGCAGGTGTATCTCTGACTCTTTTGTCTGTTCTTGGGACTCTTTTCCTCCTGTGTGCCATCTTGTCCAGCCTTGACATGAGGGCTTTTGCCTTGTCTTGTATTCATTTTTGTTGTGTTTGGTTGTTGTCTCTTGGAGGCCTGCTCCTTTCTGAAGGAAACAGAGGGGGAATGAAACTGGAGGAGAGGGGAGGTGAGTAGAGAGTTAGGAGAAGTGGAGGGAGGGAAACTGTGTTCAGGATGTACTGCTTGAGAGAAGAATCTATTTTCAGTTTTAAAAAAGAATATTATCAATGGAAGTATGTCTCAGTTATTTTTGGTTGAAATGGGAAATTTAAATACCAATAAGATAAATCAAAATGCTTGATTTCTACAGTTTTATCATAGTAGTGAAAATAACTTTGGGTTAATTAAAAAGAAAATAGTTAATTTAAGCTATAGGATTTAAAGCTTGTGATATTGGGTCATATTTCTGGAAACTGTGATATAGGGGAACTGGGAAAGTACATGGATGAATAAAGTGAAGAGATTGTCCTTTTACATACAACAGCCTCCCAGCTCTTAACCAAGTATTTTAATCTATGTATGAATATGCTTTAATTAGCAATCTGTCAAGTCCTAAGAGATTCATAAGCAATATAATCCAAAAGTGATTCAAAGTTCAGACGTTAAAAACCCATCCTCTTGAAGATAAACAATTGTGTGAAATTCAATAAATATGACAGAAGGTTCACACACAAAATAACAATTTATCATTTCTAAAACAATGTAGAAAATGTGGAGGTTCTCTTAGGAGGATATAGAAGTTGGTGAGGGCCTTGTGTAGGGAAAATAGAGAATTATAAAAAAAAAAGGTCGAAAAGTTAAAAACAGTATGATGAAAGTTTCAATGATTTAACCACTGTTCATGCAGTAAAAGAGTAGACATTAGAGAAATCCCGAAGTTTTAGTCAAGGGAACTCAATAGGTAATGGTGACTAAATGCTAGACACCAAAAAGTGAATTTTTCAGTCTTAGAGGTTTACATCCTCTTCAGTGCTCTGCTGTGAGGGAATGTGTTGAGATTTGGAGGCACTTATTAGGAATTCTTATTTTGACATTTATTTTGAAGTAAAATTGTCAAAAATAAAAATCACCTCCCTGTCTCATTTTCTCTAACTCTCTGCCAATACCTGGAGGTATTGTACCTTCGTTGTCTGGAGAAAAGACGTTTTTCTTTTTAAGGATTTTACATGTATTATATAACTTTAAGATGCTTTTGGAATAACAGAATTATGTAAACAATTCATTATTCTATTAGAAATTATAAGTCAATATGGCAGAATATATTCTAAAATTTATGGCTTCTTGTGAATATTAGACTAAATCTCTTGTCAGGATTTAGTGGGAGAGTGTGGAAATTTTCAGTGTCTTTTAGCACTGAAGTCTGGCATGATTAATGAAAAATTATCATTTCAACATAAATGGTTATCATCTGGCATTCATTTATTGAGGTGTAGACAATGGTTTGTTAATTCTTTTATAGGTATCACCCTTGCTTTGTGGCTAGTGGAAAGAATGTAATTTCAGGTAAAGGGAAAGTATTGGACATGACCTATGGCTTGAAATTCCTTCAGATGTGTTTTGGATCTAATTTTTAAATGCCAGATGAAGAAAATATTCACAATTCTAGAGGAAGAGAAGGGAGAAGAAAGCAAAGCAAAGATAGCTAGAAAGAGTGTAGTGAATATGGTAGTTTGTTGTTCATTGATTTTTTTTTTTGTAAGAAAGCAAGATGTTGCAACCAATGTTACAGGTGTAGCCTCAACTTTTTAGAGAGGATTTAGGAAAAATTCACAAATAGTTAATACTAAAAAAAAGTTCACAATACAAAGACTTCAAAGTCACTAAATAATCAAAGTGAAAAGAGAGACAGTGGGAAAAGTGGAATAGCAGTGATTATTCTGTGAACAGAAAATACCACATTTTAAACACTAACAGAAAGTCGTTTAAAGAATAATTACTCTAGGGAACATTTATAGGACTAATATATTATGAGATTCATTGCAGTTTAGTTTATACATATATTTTTGAGAACTCTTAAATGTTCCTAGTATTTGAATTATTGAAGCATGAATAGGCTTTTCTCAAGTCTCTCAAATGGTGATGCTTCAGACAGTATCTAGACATATAAGAAATCCCATTCAGTGATAGCAACAACACTGACATCAGAGTGACAATTTCTCACTCTGGAAGGAAAGATCAGGGCCATCCACCCTCACTTTCAGTTTGTCATCAGGACTAGATTTAGAAATGAATGTCTCTTAAAAACCTAAGCACCAGGACTGAAGAGATTGCTCAGCAGTTAAGAGCACTGGATGGTGTTCTAGAAGACCCAGGTTTAATTTCTGGCACATATATGATAGCTTAAAACCTTCTGCAACTCTAGTTTGAGGAGATCTGACACATCGCCTCTCTGGTTGCCAACTACACAAATTGTGCACAGACACAATCTGGGCAAAGCAGCCAAACATATTTGGAGCATGGTTGACTTCTAAAGCCTAGCAATCGCTAATAGATCCTCATCTAGGACTAAGGTAATATGTCATCGAGGACATATTACCTTCCTTCTTCATGCCAGGTTTTGATGTGTCTTGGCTTTTATAGTTCTAGTATGTAGTGTCATGACTTCTGTGAGTTCATATGCACAGCTTGCCTGCTATATCTAGAAGCCAACATTCCCTTGTAGTCATCACCCATGGCTTTTACACTATTTACGAATCCTCTTCTGAAAATGTCCCTAAGCCTTGGGAACAGGAGGCATGACAGAGATATGTCATTTAGGGCTAATATTTCACAGTCTCTTATTTTTACAATTTTGTGGCTCTCTCTGTGTTAACCCTCTTCTACTGCAAATAGGGACTTATCTGGTGAGGGTTGAAAGATTCATTAATTAATGGGTATAAGGATAATTCATTAGGAGTCATTTTAATACTATGTTCATTTACCAGATAATGGCAGTAGGTTCTCCCTTAGGGCCTGTGACCTGTCTAGTTCCAAGTTCTTGGAATAACAATGGTGACAGGTATGTACGTCTTCCTCTACAGGATAAAACTCATTCCTGGTTTGTTTTCATTTTTAACCTGATCTTTCCTACATATATTTCATCCCTATTCCTTCCACTGATTCAGTTTGAAGATCCCCACCCTTGCCACAAATTCTCAGAAAGCACTCCATGACTACTTAGAGAACACCCAAGGTCTTCATCTTTTGTCCCACCAAGCAGTGGATGGGGAAACTGTATAACATCTGTTTCAGTGTTATCAAAGACATTTTAGTGGTGGAAAGTAGTAGCTAGAAATAATGACCATTTGTTGAAACCAATAAAAAAGATCTAACTCACATTGATCCTCCTCCTCTGCCTCCCCAGTGCTGGCATTAAGGGCATGTGCCACTAATGTTTGGTGTAAGATCTGGCAATCAGTTTAAATATTGAGGAGATCGTTATGAAGGCTTTTTAATCTCATTTCAGCATTGCTATATAGTGAAACCAGCAATGGGTAGGATGTGTTCTATTATGGATATTATTTTACTGATACTTATGTTTAAGCCATAAAGTTCTAGTACTTATTTGTTTAAACGTTATAGCTAAGAAATTAAGAGGCTTGATCTTAATAACTTTAGCTAAATGGTTTAGGAATGGGGTGCCCTTTGGTAGGAACAGGAGTGAAAACCTATTTAATGTGGCTGTTTTGACTCAAAGGTTAGATGACTGATAACAGCATGTTGTCTGGAGGCTTTTGAAATTCAGGTCCATGCTATCAAATTCTCTAAATTACACCAATATGGGGCTGATAAGCAACCTTAATGGACCTTTCATATCTGTATTGTAACTAGGACATACACCAGGTATGGTTCTTTGCTTGTTACCTGGAAGGCTTCATTCTGATAAGGTAGCTTCCTGTTAAGTGATAGGTTGCAGAAACTGCTTTGGGTTTCTCAAATGACATTTTCCAAAGTTATCAGTTTCCAATTTTGTGTGGGAGCTTCTGTATTAACATCAATTAATTATTTTATTATATAAATAATTATAAATGAAGTTTTTATTTCCTTTTAAAATCACAATTTACCTCTAGAGACAATTTCCATATATATATAATTTTCCTGCCATTTAGATATTTGATTCTCTTCAAAGTTTATCAAAATGATTCCAAGACTGACCTTTTATAGTCTTTTCGCTAGAATTTTCAGATGCCTTTTGGGCATTTGTCCATTTCTGTGACAAGTCCAGAAAGTGATATTTCTGGGTAATAGTTCCCCAACCTTTTTACCCTGCCTTCTATCTCTGAACCTTTTTACATTCTTCTTGTCCAAGCCTCTTCATGGTGTCACTGTTAGTCTTTGCCACTCGTCAAGAAGGACCTTTGCTTCTTTCCTTTCCCCCTGTCTCTCCATTTCTGTATAATCGCTTTCTGTTTCCATGAAATGTTAGCTGTTTCACTGCTCTATTGTCATCAACTTCCTTTCCTGCCATTCCTACTCTCAATACCTTTGCACGTTTTTCAGTATGTTCATAATTTCCCAAAAGTAGCCCCCATTAACATCTCCCCATAGTTTTTCATATTGTGTATTCAAATTAACATATATTTGAGTTCACAGAACAAAAATGAGCAAGAATAACATCTAACAAACCCCGGTTTCCTATTAAATAAAGTCAAATGGTTAGAGTTTGCCATTCGATACCATTTCTGATTTGGTTTGTGTACTAGTCTAGATTTTTACCACTCACATTTTCTTTGTAGATATCCTTTCATAAAGCAAATGACAATTTTCATGGCTATGCAGGATCAAAGCATTTCTGATAGAATGAATGAGTAGTATGTTTTAGACACAACTACTAGAGCTATTTGACTGATGCATTCATGACTGCTTGAGATTATACAACATACCAAGTTGTCAACCTTGATATTATATACAAACAGGTAGCACTATACAGAGTTAGCAGGTTGTAATAAGGTATCTATATCAACAATCAAGGGGGGGAAAGGCCATGAATTAGAGGGAGTGTGTGTAGAGGATCATCTTGAGAGAGGTTAGTGAGAGGAAAGGAAGAGGGAGGTGGGAATATTGTAATTAGATTGTAATTTCAGAAATTAAAATGATTATTACAAAACAAATTATTTTGAAGTTGTTACTAAATAAACATTTTCTGATAATTGTGCTCTCCCCAGTCTTTGAGTATAATATCATATTATATTCATATCTATACCTATATGCTTATAATATGCATATTACCTTATGAGTAGAAATCCCAGAGAAGTGTGCCTTTAAAATGATGTCTTGGTTTTTTACAGTACTTGGAAATACTTGTTTTACTGGCCATAAATTCTAAAATCGAAACAAACATTAGTAAATAAAAACTGTTAGTTATTTTAATACACCAGATCAAAAACATAGATGCATTTTTTGCTTAATATACATGTATAATGAAGACATCTATTTACATGATAGCCTATAAGTCCATGATCCCTCCCATTAGCTGAAAATAATTTACTTCTGAAAAAAACAAACATTACAAAGTAAATAGACAAATAAGGGGAAAATGGGATTGCCTCCTCTGTGTTAGTTAGAAATAAATGATGACTGCAGAATTGGCTTAGTATAAGAAGCTGCTGGACTGCACATGCAAAGCAAATAATTATTATATTAAAAATTATGGTTTTAAAAACATTTGTTTCTCATCTGGCATCAAATGAAGTTTAATTGCAAGTTGCTTTATGTCATTTTCTCTTGGGGATATGTTTTGAAAAAGATACACAGGCGGCTCATATGTACACACATCTCATTATTTCTCAGTAGGACTCATGTTTGTGCCACCTACTCGAAATTGGAGGTGCATACTTGAATGTCTCTGTTTTAGGCTTGCACTGGGCTTTTATAACAATATAATTCTTATTTTGCTTCATCGTTTTGTAGACTGTTTCAAAATGAGTTTCTAAATTGCCAAAAAAACAAACCACCCAACCAAAACCCCCTCAATGACTCTCAACAGTTTCTTTGACATATTTAAGCAAAATATTCTGTTCCCTTCAACAAAAAGTCACAAAATTTTGGGTTTGGGTTCGAATTACATTTGGCCAGCAGCTGCTTATAAAATTGAGCAGCAGACATTGCAACAAAAACAGATTATATGTGGATTCTGTTTCTTTCCTGGACAGCATGCCTTGTAAATATTTGCTTTCACCATCAGCAAATAGAGGAAGACTTTGCCTGTCTCTACCATTTAGAAATACTGTGGAGAAAATGTAAAGTAACCATACAGGGACCCACATAATCTATTCTACTTAATTTCTTTGATTAATACATTCAAAAATAATGAAAAATTGACTTTGTAGCTCTAAGAATTGTGTTTACACATTCTCTGGGAGGGGGAAAAGCAGAAATTGGCTCTTTCACGTTCGTTAAACTGAAAGCCTCTACAAAACTTTACAAAGAATATCTGAAATTATGTATAATGCCACAATTTCTGGGAAAATGGGGGTTTTGAATTGTTGACAAGAGCAGAACATTGCATAGTGTGGCCTGGATTTTCTGATTACAGTTAAAACATGTCAGTGGCTTCCTGTTGCTCTTGGGGTTTGATCCTTAACAGCTTCCAAGGCAGGGAGGAGCTGTCCCTTCCCAGCTTGCCTTTGGGTCTTTGAGGTCACTGCCTGCGCTTTAGCCTGGACCCACACTGGTTTCCTTTCGTTCCTCCTATCTGCCAGAACTGTCCACCAACATAGCTTTGTTTCTTATGAGGAGAGGCTTTCGGTGCCTTCTTCCCCACTACTTGGCTTTCTCCTACCTTTTGTTAAGCTTTAACCCACTGTCCTATACTGGAATCTTAGAAGTACTTTACACCCACCTCCCCTTGTATCAAAATTGCCCTTCTCAGTTTTTATAGGTCATGAATCTGTGACCTCTGTTTTGGTATTCATGGCAATAACAACAGTGTACCTGTGTCATCATAGGTAGCCAGATATTATTTGAATTTCTACAAAGAAAAAACTCCCCAATTCTTTCTGTGCCATTCTCTTTTCTAGATCCCAGTAAATTCAATGTCATTTTCTGCAAATAGTCTTTTTCCTTACATGTCAGAGTACAAGTTGCCACTAAAGCTACCTTCTGTTTTATTTGTCTATCCAAGGCACAGAGGAACATGTCACTGCTTTGTCTATGAAAGGTAGTACATGAAAAATCAGATATTTTTTCCTGTTCTAATTTAACATTCCATTTTGTATACAATAATAATGAACCACTCTAAGGACATTTTCCCTCAGGGTAATTTGTCCTCAATGATTCTATAACAACATAAAAAAAACACTGCATTATTTTATGATTCTTGCCTTCTTCTCTCCAGGCGTCTTATATTGTGCTCAATCTTTGATACCTCAAGGGGCTCTTTGCCTGCTAGAAACCAGTGATTATAACCTGAAGTGGTGCAAATACTATCAGAAAAGTCCTGTCAATCCCCTTCCTCCAAGTACTCACCTTGGTTGGTTATCAAAGGTTATCAATGTAAAATAAATACATACAGTGAAGCAAGGCACCAATGCAGTGACCTATCTAATCTAGTCCAGAAGGAACAACTAACTAACACTGGTTAGGAACGGGGGAGCTCTGCTATGGCTTAGGAGGACTCACATTTCCACACCACCTTGTCAGTCCTCCTTATTATTGTCACTGTACCTATCAGCAGAACTCTTGCATTTCTATCTTATCTCCTATTCTCCTCTCCCTCTCCTTATCCATTTGGAACCCCTACCTAGAAGCTCTTGGGGGGTGGTTAAGAGGTGAGGGGCTGGAGGTGATGGAGTGGGAGTGAATGGCTGCTTGTTTGAGACCAGCTGGATGTAATCAGAACAAAACAGCAGCCTGTTGTCTTTCTCACTTTGGAGGAAGGTCTTGGGAACAAAGTTTCTCAGGTTATTGTCAATTCCTGGTGCTGTCAACACTACCAATCAGAAGCAGTAAAACAAAACTTTCAGACTATTTGGAGAAAACAATCACCATTCTAAAGGTATTCCTGTTAATAAACCTTTGAATATTTTACTTCATATTGTAACCCATGGAACCTTTCTAAGCAGTAAACTAAAATGCACTATCAATATTTCACACTTCATTGTAAATATGAAGAGGTTTCTTATTGTCTGATTTCCTTTTTATATTTCTTTGTTAGTAGAAAATGGAAACAGTGCTGTTTGTACATTAGAAAATTCTAAGATGGCCACTGCCATCTAAATTGGAATTTTGGCACATTTCCAGTACTTGTAGAATCCAAGCCCTTTCTCTAATAATAATAATAAGAAATGCAAACCTAAAACAGTTTTGCTCTTAAGTTTGCATTCCATCCATCTTCTTTGAAATGTTACAACATCTGGTTTTAGGGGAAAAAATCAACTTCAACATGTTTGGAGAGAAAAAAGCGCCTACAACATGAATCAGGGTCAAGTGTTATTATTTCACGGGTAATTATAAAGCAGTCCAATTTATTAGTAAATCTTGCATCATGCTTACTTATAGTCACAACCACTGCTGCAATTGTTCTTAGTGTCGCCTTGGAAAGTGTCTAAATTATATTGTTCAGGAAAATAAGGGGCCAACTTTTATAGCAAAGAATGCTATACAGACTTCTTATACCTCAATTTCCTAACTTTCCCAACTTGCAATTTTTGCTTTGGTTGTTTATTTTTCCAATTAATTCATGAATTTTTACCAAGAGTTACTTGGAAACAAAAAGACGCCCACAATAAATTATTGAAAAGAGAATGCTTGCTAGTTTAATTGCAGACCAGATGGTTGGCTCAAAGGGTCTTCTTACTGTGTTTCCATAGCACAGCAAGGAAGAAGGGAACAGGTTGCAGTGGCCCTGGTAAGCAAATATAAACAACGTGGAGGAGGATGAGACTCAGTATCTTGATAAATTCAACTACTTTGAGACTATAATTAGAGAACAAAATAAAGGCAGGCCACTCCTTTTCTGTAAAAGGGCTTATAGGTATCTTTATGTAAGTCTTATAGGGAGCATGGATGCTGCAGGAACTGGGACTCTTTTCAGACAGGATGATGATGTCAATGTTGTAACAACAAAACCATTTTTTTTCAGTTGGTAGCAACCTTTTATGGTGTGAACATTGCATGCTCACTAGCTCTGGAGTATTCAACTGCTTCTCCCAATAACTCTGTCTTAGATTTTTAATACCCTACATCATTTTCTGCTTTTACCCTTTTCACCAGTTCACTCAGATTAAATACTGCCTACTGGCCTGCTACTGAATAGGAAAGAATTAGTCAAATTGTGAAACTTAAAAATTAGATTAGGAAACAACTTACTACATCCTCTGTGGGAATTTTGCAGATATAAATAAGCTAAGTTAAGCTTTATTCTTTGCTAAATAAGTCAGAGAGAGTATCATATGTAATTTATTGTTGTTATAACTTTAAAAAGTGAGTTTAGGATGCAGTAGAATACTATGTGTCTATAAGGTACCAAAGCTAAAACAAATTTAGGTGTGTTAACAAGCTATTTATTCTGCTTATATTATATTAGACTATCTGATAGCTGCTAAAAGTTCTGTAATTAAATAAAATAGGGAGAGGAATAACAAATGTTGCTTGCATTGTTTATTTTTTAGGACTGCCTACTTGGCATTAGATAACCAATTAGCTCTTCATCCAAGGGTGGGGCCTTTAGAGATTTTGATTGAACATATTTTGAGTATGACTAGAGAATGATACTTCACAAACAATTCAGGAAGCTCTGAGCAATGTTTGGGAGTACAAGAACTTAGAAAGTGTTCAATAATTGATGCATATATTATAGCCCTAATGCATGAAGAAAAAGTTAAATCACTTGCCTTGTTTTTGGTTGAATATGGTAAAGGATGGTTCAGTGACATCATGTTAATTTTGCTACCAAGAAAGCAGTGTCTAAAGGGGTGGGTTTGAGTAGGTATAGGGTTCACTTGATGATGCTGGTTATACTTTGACTAATTGCCTATTAACACTAAGTAGTTTATGATGGGGGATGTCCTTCTGTGTATGCTTATCTTATTGGTTGTTGAATAAAGCACTGTTTGGCAAGTGAGGCAGCAAGTTAGGTGGGGCTTGGAGTCAAGGAGGATTCTGGGAAATGTAGTAAAGTCTTGTGATCCAGGCAGAAAGTGACATAGCAGGCAAACTCAGAATATAAGCAGGGACAACTGGAAGTCGCTCTTTTCCTCTTCCTCTCTTCTCTGGAGCCGCCATGTGAGCTCAATGAGAGGATGCATGCCGCCAGCATCCTTGATCAGATAAGTGTTTATAAATATATAGATTGTGGCTAAGGTTGATTCTTAAGACAGAGCAAGCATATAAAGAATCCTAGATATTGGCCAGCATCATTGTACCTAATATAAGTCTCTCTGTGTTATTTGGGGCCCTAACACGTTGGGCAGAACTCAGGCGACTGGCGGAAGGACTTATCATTACAAGAGTATATAGCAAGCCATCTTCAGAGAGCAAAAATGATTAAAATGTGGCTGATATGATTTAGACTTAGAGTGACAGCATTCTTCATCATAATTATCATCCAGGAAGGAGCAACTGTTTATGAAGAACAAGTTGTAACTCAATGAATTCATGATCTGGGATAATTTGTGATTACACTTTTCTCCTTTGTTCTTGTTATTAAATCCAGAGCCTACTGAATACTAAGTAAGCACTGGCCCTTTCAGCTGTGAGCTGAGCTCTGCAATCACTTTTTCTGTTGTTAATTTTAGACAAGTTTTTACTATAAAGCCTTAGATGTCCTGGACCTCACTGCATACACAATGCAGGCCAAGAACTAAAAAAGATCCACCTGTCTCTGCCTCCCCAGTACTGGGAATAAAGGTGTGCACCACTATACTTTTTAACACAGTACTTAATGTTCACAACATATATGCAGGAATGAAATGGCACATGTCCTCACATTTCCTCAGATTGAAAATGATTGAGCCATTTCTACCTTATTATCCTAGAGGAAAGATTTCAAACAATATTATTTCTACTTGTATGATTGAGGAGTTATAAAAACATCTTTTGATTTTCCCTTTTTCTTCTTGAATACTTTTGCAACTGGTTACTGAATATTTCAACCCCCATTCTTGGTATCATTCTGGAGAGATTTTTTATATCAACTTGGATGACCTCCTGTCCCCAGATTCAGGCTTTCAAGTTCTTACTTTTGTTGTCAGTGTGACCTTTATCTCTATGCCACATCAGCCTTCTTACTTCATTGTTGCATGCTGGGTTTTGTTATAACTCCAAACTTCTTCCAAAGCACTGAATTCAACTATTCTACTCTGTAATGTCTAAGTTTATTCTTCCCATTTTTCCACTTAATTTTTCCCACCACATAGTTTCTGAGCATTTTTAGCATTTCTTCTTTATTTCTCTCCTACTTTCCCTTCAGAGCAAGGATACTTTTGTTTTTGCATATTACCAAGATGAATATGTCAATATCCTTAACAATCTTGCCTTCTGTTCTCCTAGTATATTTTTCTAAAGAGTCCTCATGATGTACGAAGCTAATTGGATCAGTCTCAGATCACCAAATTTTTATACTTTGTGAAAATTAAACAAATTTAAAAGTTAAGTACCACTAGATATCCATATGCTCCAAAATCAACTTGTCTCTGACAAGCTCCAACAGTACATCCAGGAATGTACTGGCTCCCTGTACTGCTTTCTGTTGCAGTGTGTTGAAGACTTTCATAGATTCCATTGGATCCCTGGCTGTCCTCTTCTACCCCAGCAAATCATGTCTCCAATATTAAAGAAAAATTTGTAAGTCATTGTAAATATGTTGACTTGCACTAACTTTCAGTTGTAGTAATATTTCCTTATCTCCATTGGATTTTCCTCTACCTGTAACTTTGGAGTTGGAGTGCTCTTAATCTTGTCTCAAGGTTTCCATTTTTGTCTCACTTCCTCAGGTGACTCTCCATGTGCTTTTTTGGAAATAAAATCTCTCATTGAATCTCTATCTGACTGGACTGCTTAGTCATAATGCCCCAAAGGATTTACCTGTATCTACCTCCTAGTACTGGAATTATAGCTGCATACCACTCCACCTGGATTTTTGATGTATGTGACTGGTCTTCACACATATGAGACAAAAATATTAATGAATAATGCTCTGCACTTTAATATATATATATATGTATATATACATATATATATATATTATGATATTGAATACATACCACCACATATTTCTTCATTTGAAGTGTTTTGTAGTCTTGGCATCCTCTTCCATCTTTTATTTTTTAATTACTTCAATTTTTAAGGTTCTCTTAGCTCAAGCACACTCAAAAGAACTTTACTATTATAACATTAGTTTCTCTCTATGCATGGAACACTTGGTTATAGCTCTTCTTTGCCACAGCTTCCATCCAGACCATAGTTATGCCTCAACCAATCACTAAATCAGTTTTCTTTTATTTCTTCTTTTATTTTAAAAACAATCTTTTACATACTAACCCCAGTTCCCTCTCTCTCCCCACAATCATCTTCCCATCCCACCCATATCCACTCTTCAGAGAGGGTGAGGCCTCCCATGGGCAATCATCAAAGTCTGTCACATCATTTGGGGCAGGACCTCGGCCCTACCCCATGTATCTAGGCTGAGGAGGGTATCTCTCCATAGGGAATGGGCTCTAAAAAGCCACTTCATGCACTAGGGCTAAATATATGTTCCACTGCCAGTGAGCCCATAAACTGTTCAAGACCCCTGACTGACACCCATATTCAGGGGGCCTAAGTCAGTCTTATGCAGGTTCCTGTGCTGTCAGTTTGGAGTCTGTGAGCTCCCACTTTCTCAGGTCAACTGTTACTGTGGGTTTCTCCAACATGGTCTTGACCCATTTGCTCATCACTCCTCCTCTACAACTGAACTCCAGGAGTTCAGCTCAGTGCTTATCTGTGAATCTCTACTGCTTCCATCAGCTACTGGATGAAAGCTCTATGATTGCATCGAATTAGTCATCAATTGCATTATAGGGGAAGGCCATTTAAGGTACCCTCTCTGCCATTGCTTAGATTCTTAGTTGGAGTCATTCTCGTGGGTTCCTAGAAATTTCTCTAGTGCCAAGTTTCTCCTTAATCTCATAATGTCTCTTTCTATCAAAGTATCTCTTTCCTTGCTCTCCTTCTTGTTCTTTCCCCCAATTCAATCTTCTTTATCCCTCCCCTTTCCTCCTCTTTCTGTTTTCTCCCACCTCCCTCCCCTTGTGCTCCCAATTTACTCAGGAGACCTTATCCCATTTTCGGGGGTCCATGTATGTCTCCCTTAGGTTCCTCTTTGTTTCCTAGATTCTTTGGGGTTGTGTTGAAAGCACAGAATGTAACTTAAGGAGTCTAAGAAAGTTTTATAAGGAGTTATCATTGGAACAAAGAATAACGTTAAGTATATTCAGGGGGTATTTTGGCGATGTTCAAAATCTGCTTGCAGATCCTTAACCAAGTGCACCATTCTTCAACACATGTCTAAGAGCAGGGTGTGCTATATGCCAAACCCCTTCCACTGCATTTCTATTCATGGCAACAGAACACAGGCCACTAACCCCAATGTGAGTCTTTCTGTCTGTGGAAGGAAGATTTAAGTGAGAAAATGTGCTACGATAGCACGGCCAATCATTCTGAGATGACATTTTATTTTTTATTCATTTATTTTTTATAATTGCAATTAGGCCAATTTTAAATTAGAAACAAGCTTCTTTTATGTGTCAATGCAGTTCCCTCTTCTTCCCCTCCTCCCCTGCTCCCCACCCCCTATCCCAAACCCTTTATGCTCCTCAGGGAGGGTGAGGCCTTCCATGTGGGATATTCAGAGTCTGTCATATCATTTGAAGCAGGGCCTAGAACCTCCCCTGTGTGTCTAGTCTGAAAGAGTATCACTCTATGTGGAATGGACTCCCAAAGTCCATTTGTACACTAGGGATAAATACTGATCCACTACCAGAGGTCCCCTAGATTAACCAGACCATCAAAATGACATCCTCTCTCAAGGGATAGCCCCATGCTGGTTTCCCAGCTATCAGTCTAGGATCCATGAGCAACCCATTCAGGTCAGCTGTCCCTGTGGGTTTCTCCAGTCTGGTCCCTTTCCCCTATTCTGAGAGACCATGTATGTATCTTTAGGGTCCTCCTTCTTTCCTAGCTTCTCTGGCAGTGTGGATTGTAGGCTGGTACTCCTTTGCAAAACAATTCTGAGATACCATCTTACACCTGTCAGAATGGCTGAAATAAAAAACACCAATGACAGCGTATGCTGGAGAGGATGTGGAAAGGGGAACACTCTTCCACTGCTGGTGGGAGTGTCAACTCATACAACCACTTTGGATCAGTATGGCGGTTCCTCAGGAAAATGGGAATCAGTCTACCACAAGATCCAGCAATTCCACATTTAGGCATATACGCAAAAGATGCACACTCATACAACTAGGACATCTGTGCAGCCATGTTCATAGCAGCATTATTTGTAATAGTCAGAACCTGGAAGCAACATAGATGCCCCGCAACTGAAGAATAGATGGAGAAAATGTCGTACATTTACACAATGGAGTACTACTCAGAGGAAAAAAATGGGATCTTGAAATTCACATGAAAATAGATGGAACTAGAAGAAACCATCCTGAGTGAAGTAACCCAGTTACAAAAAGACAAAAAAGATATGTACTCACTCATATATGGATTTTAGACATCCCAAGAATAGTTTTTCATCCTATATTTTCTTAAGAACACAATATATTTTTTTCATATAATACCTAAGTATAAAAGTGTAATATGACGGTATTAGAAGACTCAAACAAACTGACTACATTTTTTTTTCTGGACTCGTCTTGGATGACAAGATTCTTTAGTTTCCTTTCCTCTAACCACAGTAAATTATAATATTTCTTCCAATTCAAACACCTTGATCAAACCTCCCATCATACCTTCCAGTTTTTTCCTCCCAAGGGAAGGGTCAAACATATGTTTGAAAGAGTTTTATCCCTAACTCAATCCATGTGACCTCCATGTCTTCTAAAATGATTTCTGGTGGGAATGCTAGTGATTTTAGGGATCACATGTAATTTCCTGCTGAGCTGTTTAGCATGTGCAAATTACCATTTGACCTCTATAGTGACATATTTGTCATAGCAATTTTCACTTCTAGTGAAACAAGTTAAACTGCCACAGTAAAAGTGACTTTAAGCAGTAATTTTCATACAGAAACTTTCATATGGACCTGCCAGTATGTGTTTCACAGATTGATACCTGGGCTTCAGATACTTCTTTTTATGTTGTTTTTAATAAGAAGCACAATATTTCCATAACTCATATTTGGAATGGTTCCTAGTTTTGGAAGCAGATTATTAAAGCTGAGCATATGGAGGTCTTAAAGTAGAACCTTATGGGGAAAAGTTGATGAAGGCTCTTTGCAATACTGAAAAATTAACTGCATGTAACATCATGGTAATGCGGGTTTACCCTTTACAACCTTTTGTAAGCTTGCATTAATAGAATTGTTTCCTCAGTAAGCTCATAGGCATATTGAGGCTTTGTGTCTTGTAAACAATCAGACTGTTTCTGTTTCTTTCAGTTTTTAGTGTGCTTAGGAGCTGTTGGAGGACTTCTAAGGAAGTTGAAATTCCAATGACTGACTCAGAGACAAACTTTTAGAGAAAAGAGTGGCAAATTCTAACTAAACAGAGCAGTGAAATAAAAATCTGATTGAAAGAACTTGCTTTATGCATACATCAGGTCCAGCAACTCCAAAGAACTATACTAGATTCAAATCCATCTACACATATCACTTCTCTCCTCCATAGACTTGCCATTTTCTCAAAGGACTATAATCAGAAAATTGCATGATGTGAATGTGTATAATGATTGCCTTTGTTTCCTCATCACAATTTTCTGAGTACCAGATGTCAGCACTGTGATTTGCATTTGATATCCAAAGGCAAATAAGATACTATTTCTTAAATATTTTCAACATCAGAAGAAAATGCAGAAGTATATGAGAGATACCCTTGGGAAGTATATATAAAGTGGAAATACTCAACTTGGGCACCCAATGACAAAGTCCACTGATTTGTATGTAGGAGTATTGTACGTTGTTGTGATTGTATTTCAGGACTTATATAGGAGGTCTCAAGTAATGGCTTTGAAAAGACAAGCAGGACCCATTCTTTGGCAAGAAGGAAATATGTTAAGAACTATCAGAGGAACCTATTTTGGGAAAGGTACTCTGAACTAGGGGGCAAAGAATGAAGTGAAGTGACATAGTTAGTCTTGATTTTTAACGTGGGGAAATGTGGAATCAGATAAGAGCCATACCTCTTGGTGGTTCTATGAGATTACTCCTTTCTTTTAATTCATTTTACATACCAACCACAGTACTCCCTCCCTTTCCTCCTCCCACTCCCCCCTCCTCCGAAAATTCCCCAACCCACCCCCACCCACTCCTCAGAAAGACTAAGGCCTTCCATGGGGAGTCATAAGACTTAGTACATTGAGTTGAGTCTGAGCCTAGAACTTCGCACCCCTGGCATCAAGGCCGAGCAAGGCATCCTGCCATATGGATGGGATTAGTATTTCTAGGAGGATTAACTGAAAGGGAGAAAACCTTCGTCTAAAGTGGGAACACTAAGTCATCTCCTATCTAAGAATTAACCAGGCAGACTTTGCTTACCTTCTAAGATCAGGATTGTAGGCAGTAGGGGACATCTATAATGACTTTCCATAAAGTATAGAAGTATAAATGTTAGCCAAAGCAAGATAAAATTGAATGATAGGTTTCAAATCATTAACAAGTAGTGAGGATTGTCAAGACTGCATGGGTGCTAAAATATAGTGACTTGAACATTGGATGCTTCTATTTTCATCATTGTTTGTGGGATATTTAGATGAAACAATTTTGTTGCACACATTTGTCATACAGAAGGATCATAGATGGTAATATTTAGCAATTGCCTTTATGGAACTCTTAAAAATATCCTTGACTTTAAAACTAGAGGTAAAGAAGTTATGCATAAGGATATCTCTAAAAATAAGGTATCAGAATTTCCCTCACTTTAGCTATATCCAGACGTACTAAGTTATGGTGAAAAAGTCAAAAGGTGTAGATTTAAGAAATATAAGCAAAATGATGTCCAAATGGCTATAGAAATTTTTTATGTAATGAGAAGAGAAACATGACAATAGTTTGAAAATAATTAAAATTCATATGAGAAGTTCTTATGGTTATTTTATGAAATGTAATGATTGATGGTTATCTTCAAGTATTTGAGTGGGAAGGAAAGGAGACAGAGAAAGTGTTTCAGTGTTTAGGAAAAGTGACTTCCTGGCAATGTTCTCCATCTTGGAGAGACATTCATCTTACCAAGAAGGAACTTCATCTTTCTTTGAGACTAAAAACATTTGGGAAAATTGTTAGACCAACATAGGCAACTTCATGTGAGAGTATGTAGGTGGAGGACAAAGAATCATTTTAGATTATATTTGCCAATGTCTCAATGAAACCTGAGTAATGGAGTTATTGGACTGAGAACAGCAGTGTGAGCAGAGGTAAACAGCATGGGTAAACATTTTAGGGAGTTGCTGTGAAAACTACAATAACAGCTCATGAAAAGAAACCCAAACCATGGAGCATTCGAAGATTCAGAGCAGCATTTTCTTATAATGGGACCATCTTGGATATGAGGTGAGGAAGGGAGGAAGGAAAGAGACAGTGCTGGTGTAGATAAGTCTGCACATGAATGGGTGAGGAGAAGAGGGACATATGAAAAGGCAGGAGACAAGGTGTAAAGGACTCTACCCTGGGTACCCTGTAATTCCTGTGTGCTGCTGGGGGCTGAAGATGTAAAGAGAGAGGTGAGGTGGGCAAGCATGTTGGTGAGACTGTTGCTGGTTTTGAATTGTGTCTCTAGGGCCTGGAAAAGGATTCAATTAACAACATATAAAATGATTGTAGAAAGAGTATACTAAAATCTCTCAGACTGGAAAGCATAAATGTGTAATGCCCTAATCTGCTTGCTTGCTTGTGTGTGTGTGTGTGTATGTGTGTGTGTGTGTGTGTGTGTATGTCCTTGTGTTTATTTGTACATGGTGTATGTGTATTTTTCTCTTTGTGTGTATGTGTGTGTATTTCTCTCTCTCTCTCTCTCTCTCTCTCTCTCTCTCTCTCTCTCTGTGTGTGTGTGTGTGTGTGTGTGTGTGTGACAGTCTATGTGTGTCTGCAAGCTTACACATTTTAAAGATGGTAGAAGTTGAAAGTTTGAAAGTTTTGAGACCTATGTAAGAAAACAAAGGTGCAAATGCTTTGATAGGGAAAGGAAGTAAATACTAAGGCTGTATTTGAATACATTTAAGTATGAGAATTGAAGTAGTTGCTTAATATTCTTTTAGTCTTAACAAAAGTTAAAATAGCTCTTTATTAAAACGAGAGAAATTTTAATAATTTTATATTTCTCTTCATAACTAGTGTGTAGCTCAGTTATCCTTGAGGACAGGCATCATGTTGTTTTGTCTGGATTAAAATGTCTAAAAGTCACATACAAAGAACAGATGATTAAAAATTGTGCTTTGGACAAATGTTATGCCCAAATGATGATTGATTCTTCTTCTTCTTCTTCTTCTTCTTCTTCTTCTTCTTCTTCTTCTTCTTCTTCTTCTTCTTCTTCTATTATTATTATTATTATTATTATTATTATTATTATTTTAGAAGCACTCTTATTTACATATTCATCCCTCCAGTCCCTCCACCTCCCATCATCCCATGCTCCCCACAAACCCCCCAATCCTTCCACCCACTCAATTCCCAGGAATGGTGAGGCCCTCTACAGGGGACCACCAAAGTCCTTCACATCATTTGGGGGAGGGTCCAGGCTCTCCTTCCTGTATCTGGGCTGCAATAGTACCCTCCATAGGGTACTCAAAGTCCATAAGCTCTCAAAGTCCATTTGTGCTCCAGGGATAAACACTGGCCTCCACTGTTAGAGGTCCCATAGGCTATCTTGGCCTCCTAACTGGCACCCATATCCCAAGGGCTTGATTCGGTCTGATGCTGGTTCCCCAGCTTTAGGACTAGAGTTTCTATGCTCTCACTAGGTCAGGTCAACTGTTTCTGCAGGTTTCTCCAGCACAGTCTTGGCTCCGTTGCTCATCCCTCCTCCCTCTCTGCAACTGGATTCCAGGAGTATGGCTCAGTTTTTAGCTGTGAGTGCCTGTTTCTGCTTCGATCAGCTTCTGGATGAAGGCTCTAGGAATGGTATCCAAGGTAGTCATCAATCTCATTATAGGGGAAGGGCATCAAAGGCAGCCTCTCCACCACTGCCTAGATTCTTAGTTTTGGTCATCCCTGTAGAGGATCCCTTAACATTTCCCCTGTGCCAGAACTCTCTTCAAACCTTTCTTGCCTTCCTCTATTCCTCCCTTCTCAGTCCTCCTGTTCTCTTCTCCACTCTCCTTCCCCTCTCCCCTTCCCACCTCCTTCCTCTCTCCCATGCTCCCAATTTGCTCAGGGGTACTTGTCCTCCTCCCCTTCTTCGAGGAACCAAGCAATCTTCTCTTGGGGTCGTCCTTGTTTCCTAGCTCCAATTATATTCTAATGACAAACAATGAAAAGTTGTATTTTACATTTTATATCCTGACTCTTTCATAGGCATAGCTGATAAGTATGAGTTATAGCAGTGATCATAGGGCAAGATGGTTGTGGAGTGTGAACTATCCTGAAGTCTATAGTATTGGTGATAAAAATAGGGGAGGAAGAAGAAACAAAATTTAAGCACAACTGCATGAGAAAATTGCCTTATAGTAGAAAGAATAATTTATGTTTAAATAAAATAATAGGTTGAAATTAAAAGAGGAGGAGAAAAGGAATGATGACTATCAAATCAGAAGTTAACGAAAATGATCTAGTGCTTTGCATTATCTTTACTCATCACAAGAGACTTCAAATCTCCTGGCGCACTTGAGCCACAAACTCAGATCTTCAGATTAAGATAAGGTTTGAAATTTCTGTGGCACCCAGTCTTAGACTTCTCTAAGAATTCTCTGTTTACTTGATTGACAAATCTCCTAAATAGTATATTATTACCACTTTCATTAAAATGAAAAACAACCATTATGTTTGGCTTATGGTACCCAAATAACAAAATGTTGGCTCATCGAACCAAAATAAATCATCAGCTATGATTCTATTCCCTGTTTCTCTTCACTGCATACTTTATAAGTTCTCTTCAGTAAATTAGAAAAAAAATATATCTTACAAGCATTGATACTAAGAGCAAAACCTGAGATAGTTTGTGTTACTTCTTAACAGGATGGTAAACAAAGTGTGATGGTTCTAGTTCAAACATGTGTCAGGGTTCACACTGGATCATCCAGTGCTTCTTTTCAGAAACACAACCTCGGACCTCCACTAGGCAAGGAGCTAATTCTTTTGTACAGAACACAGCAGCAAAGAAGCCAAACAATACAGTGAACCAATTAGGGCTGCTCTTTTGCATGTGCAACACACACACATGGTATGTTTTAAGAGATTATGTCTCTGAGTCAAGAGTAATCCTGTCTTTAAAAAAAGAAATTTCAACAAAACTAGAATATGATGGGCAATATTTGTCATGATTTAGGTATGTACCTTTAAATATGTATTTTCTATAATAGAATCATTGTAACATGTTTCAGAATTCTATGGTCAATTAAATGCTTAAGTGTCTAAAGCCTGGTCAAATTTTAATTGTAAATCTGTAACTCAGTGAGTTTGCCACATGTATACTTCTCATTTTTTCCTTTGCTGGATTTATGTAAAACTTAAACAATGTCAAATGTGGAATATTCCCAGCATTAATTGATAACTTAGTAATAAATTACAGATTGCATTTGAAACATTATAATTGCTTTTTGGATTAAAAAAGAAGTTACTTGTAGTATAATGAATTCAACAAACATGTGAGCGCATATTTTTGTGTCAATCTGATTGTTTCAGTTGAACTTTGAAACTTGCCATTATAAATGTTTTGAGAGCAATTAATTGGTTACATTTGAAGTTTTTATAACCTGAGAGACTGTAACTAGACTTCTATTCACAGACTTAAAGAGCACCTTGCTGTGTTGCTTCAGAACATGTTCACCAAAAACTCCCTGCTAGAGCTGCCAGGGAGTGAGGTTTAGGGTCACTATAGAGAAATGAGACCTCAAATGGGATTGTGGTAGCTTTTGAACAACTAATCTTGAAGGTGGGGAAAAGTTACACACACACACACACACACACACACACACAGCAGGAGTAACTATGTGGATGGTGGTGATTTTTCCACTAGTGTGCAAACATCTGCTTTGCTCTCTTTTCATTTATTTTAGGCAGATGACCAGAAGTAGGATTGATAAATCATGATAATTCTATGTTTAGTGTTTGTAGGAATCAGTATGCTATACCATGTTGTATCCCTGCTAGAAGTGCACAAAGATTCCACTTTATCTACATTCTGGAAAAATACTGGTGACTTTGGAAACATTTGCAAACCTGTTGCACTGAGCATACTTTCATATTCACATTGGTTATTTGTTTATCTTCTGTGGAAAAATGTCCATTACAGATTTTGCCCATATTTAAAGTGGTTATCCCCCTTATTAATTATGTGATTATCTCCCATTTCATGGGTTTTCTTTCAATTGCAGTGACAAAGTAATTTGATGCACCACATGCTATTTTTTATTTTGATGAAATTAAATTTATTGTTTCATTTGCTGCTCAAGTTTTGATGTCATTTCCAAAAACAAACAAACAAACAAAAAACACATTGTATTGTCAAGTTCAACATTATGAAAGCTTTCCCTTATGTCTTCTGAGAGGTTTATGGTTTTTCTCTCTGTTATTTAATCTTTTGGCCCAGTTTTTGATTTTCATTTATACATAGCATGAGACAACAATTTAGAATCTAAAAGTAGGCATCATTTATTGAAGTGACAATATTTTATTTGAATAAATGAATGGAATGATCTTAATACTTCCTTGAAAATCCACTTAATCATAACTAATGATTTCTGGATTCTCTTCTCAAATTTCTTTGAATGTTCATGGACATGATATGCATGCTTGTATGTGTTTTTTGCATGTGTGCGTTTATGAGTGTACATGTATGTGAGAGAGTGTATGAAAGCCAGGTTGATATTTTGTGTCTTTCTGTATTACTTTCTGTCTTATATATTGAGGTTACTTATACAGAAACCTAATTCTGAATGCATATTTGCCTAGTTTCTGTATTCATACTGCTTCAGGGATTGCCTATCTCTGTCTCCTGAATGTGGGAGTTACAAGAAAGCCATGACTCCCACCTGGCATTTTTGTGTGTACCGGAAATCTGAACTTCAGTCTTTATGCTTACATTACCACAATTCATTTTTTAAATTAAAAAAACAACAGTTTGCTTATTATTGAATTATTACTGATTTCTATACTAGTTATCTTTCACAAGCTTTTATACTAACATTCCACAGCCAATTTATACACATGCATCATGTTTCCTATGATCCTCTCAACTGTGACAACTTACCAGTGTGTCCCTATTTTTCATTGTCTTGAGTCTTAAGAAGTCCTGGCAGGAATTCTAGTTTGCCATGAAGGTGGGTTTCTCTGTACTGAAGATCAGCTAGCACATTGTACCCACAGGCCATCACCAGTGATGGCAGGTTTATTCTTCATAAGGAGGTCTGCTCCTGGATTTTGCACTGTAAATCACTACTTTTCCACTCGTGCTCTGTCCCTCAGCAGTTACTAACACTAATCTGTGCTTAGAGGAGCAGTATCAGTCTCAACTATTGGAGGGAATAATCTACTATATCAATTTGAAATCTTCTTGAAGCATTCACTTCTTTCATTATTTAATCACGTACCTGTAATTTAGTACACTAGTAATCTGTTGCTCAAATTTTCCTGCTTTGGTTTTGAAGGCTCTTTCTGCCTCCTCTCCTGCTCTCTTTACAAACATTTAAATCATTTTTGTTTTTCCACATGAAGCTCCAGGATTGTTTTGTACTTTCCTTATTATTGCTCAAGTATTGTAGGGGATGCTGTAGCCATGTCTGCTTAGGGGCTGGCTACAGGTGTGCCTGACCACGCCTTCGAGGGTTGTTTATGTAGTACGAAAGTGAAAGTATGCTTTCATTTTCATCTTCCGTTTGGGCTTGTACTTACTGTTGCCCTTCGGCTGGCTAGATCGCTCTCTAAGTAAGGCTTGTCCCTATTAAATTCCCTTGTATTTTTACCTGGCTCCATATTGGTAATTTCCCAACATTAGAGGATTATTTGTGAATGAATACTCCATTCCTTTTAATTTCAAGCAAGCTTGAAATTTTTTTCAGACATAAAGAATGAACTCTTGTTTGTAGCAAAAACAAAGCAACTGGAGATAACCATACTATGAGAATTTGGACAATATCAGACAAACAAATATACTATTTCCTCATTTTCTATTCCTAGATTGTAGGGACACACACACACAATCAGGACATGAAGGTAGAAATAAAACTCTTGAGGGTGGGGCAGAAAAGACAAATGAGAATGGAAGAGAGGAGGAAAAGGAGTTGCAGGAAGTATGGAAAGAATAGACACAAATATGATAAAGACACTATATATAATACCTGGGGAAAAAAATAAAAAGTAAGTTACATTTTTTTCTTGTTCTATACTTTATTTAAAATTGTAAAATGATAAACAGTTAACACATAGATGAAAATTCATTACCATTAGTTAGATAGTATTTAAAACTTGACAATCCATAAGCTCACAAATCCTTTATCACCAAACATTATAGTCTAAGTAGTCAAAGTCTTCCAGAATTCCAAAGTTTTTTTTTTTATTTTCTTCAAACCCAAATTTTCTTTTGGCCCAGGATTTTATTTCAAATACATTATCAGTCCATCACTTGGCGGCTTCTTTGGCTACTTTATTGGCTTGACATATCTCTCCCACAACTCGAGGTCCACATTCTCTGTATTTTTCGACTTCTGCTTTAAGTTGTTCCCTTTGGTTCCGAAATGAAGAAAGTTCTTTTGTAAGCATGGCTTGTTCATCTGTCTCTTGCCACCCAATTCTAGCTTTCTCAATGCTCTTCTGTAGGTTTGCATGCCTCTGGC
This sequence comes from Cricetulus griseus, assembly GCF_003668045.3. Classification (NCBI taxonomy): domain Eukaryota; kingdom Metazoa; phylum Chordata; class Mammalia; order Rodentia; family Cricetidae; genus Cricetulus; species Cricetulus griseus. Next base: position 303,479,380 of record NC_048595.1, on the reverse strand, counting down.
TTCCCTCCCATAGCTGAAAAGTCAGACCTTTCATTCCCTGGCTTTGTTTGGAAAAGGCCCAATAGTAATTGGAAGTTCCAATTCTCTCGCAGTCAATCATGCCATCATCTACCAAACTCTGAAGGACCACTTTGACAGACATAGCAGTGATGCCCTTCTCTTTGGAAGCAAGCTTCTCCAGGTCTTTTAGTTGAAATACATCTTTTGTCTCAAAAAATATTTCCATCATACGGGTTCTCTTTTCTTCTGCACTCAGTCCTTTTTTCTTTGACATGGTGTGCGCAGCAGTCTCCCTGTTTGACGCTGGTGCCTCCAGCCCTATGGGGAGGGAAGGGCAGGAGAGTAAGTTACTTTTTAAAACAAAGGTTAAACCAAGTTTAATTTTCAATGCTTTTACCTTATATTTTTAGGTTTCGTATTTGCCTTTTATATATGCTGAGGTAATTGGGACCAATACCTGATAGAAATACAATGGTGTGTGTGTGTGTGTGTGTGTGTGTGTGTGTGTGTGTGTGTGTGTGTGTGTGTGTTTAGGCAAAGTGATGATTCTACCATTATAGAATTTGCTTCCATCACTTTCCCAGCAGTGATGAGGGATTGTTAAATGAGTCATCCACACATGGGGAAGGGCAAAGGAAGCACTGAGCTCATCAGGATGACTTCTCAACAGAACCACAGCCATTTAAGCAGGCGACCAGCATGCACATGCTGTATTTTCCTGAACAAAGATTTTACCTTTGTGTTCTAAACCTATTGGGAAACTATATTAAAGTTGTTTATACATCTTGGAAAATTCACATCAAAGGATTGCCAATTTTTCAGAAAGCCTTGCTCTGAGGATATATCATAAATATGATTGCTCACTAGCATCATTTACAACTCTTTTTGGAGAGACTTATATCAAGTATGCTTTACTCTCCAAGCATTGCAACATACACCACTCTTACAATTCACATGCCTTTAATCCCAGCACTCGGGAGACAGAGGCAGGCAGATCTCTGTGAGTTCGAGGCCAGCCTGGTCTCCAGAGCGAGTACCAGGATAGGCTCCAAAGCTACACAGAGAAACCCTGTCTTGAAAAACAAAACAACAGCAACAACAACAACAACAAAGAATTTCTCTCCACTGGTTACATCTTTTGAAACATAATTGATAGATGTTCATCACCTTGACCTTTATGTGAGTTAACCAATGCCCTTTACCCAATTTTAAAATAAAATGGTAATAATATAGTATTAAATTATCAATCAGTGATAAAATGAAAGAAAAAATTATTCAAACTGAAGATATAACCCTTTTATTGAAAATAAAGCTGTTAGTACTTGTGAAACCCAGCTTTAAATATTCCTTTTCATTTTTATTTTTTAGAATTTTGAAGAAATTAAGCATATTTAATTAGGGGATTACTAGAATTAATACTAAATGAAGAATACAGGAAAGGATGGGTTTTCCTAGATGCCATGAAAAATCTTATCCTTCTTTCCACATATTGAGAATGAATAAAGACTTAGATGTTTATTTCATGATGTTTTTTCAGTGATTTAACTATACTGTGCATTCTGTAGTTCTAATACACAATAGGGTTTTGTTGAAGTTTTAGCCTTTGATCTAAAAAGTACAATAACGTTTCTGATTAATTTAAACTATATAAAATTAAACACATGCGATTGTTTCTATGGGGTTATCATGACTCCTATAGGTTCATTTAGCCCACAATACATAGAATTCTGATTACTGTTCTCCAGTCTATCCTACTTTTTGTTACTTTGGAATTGAAAGTAGACATAGTTGCATTCAATTGAGAAATAGGATACACAGTAGCAACTTTTACAGCAATAGTGTAATCATCTTGCAGTTGCTATTGTTTTTTTATGTTTCTTTATGCTAGTATTGTCTTGAGGTTTGTATAGTATACCATGAAAACCTGAAACTTTTGTGCAACCCCTAAGTACTTATTGATTTTTCTTTATGTAAATTATCTATCCTATAGATAGTTCATACTGCCGTAAGGATATTATCAGACATCTACATCATGGTTCATAGATTTAAGCTGCATACAACCAAATATTTTTTCTTCAATGACTGTAACATAATAAAATAAAGCTTTTCATTCACTTAAATTAAAAATAATATGTCTATGAATTTTGTAAATAAACCAATACTTATAGTGGGTGGATATAGCCAATGGCTCTTTTTATTTTTTTAGAACCAGAATACTTGTGATTATGTTTTTATCCCAAGACTGATTCTTAGTGTAATAGGATTAATTCGTCAGTGTTTTGATGAAAGTCAAGGATTGGCAAGGAATTGAGCTGGGATATATTTTTCTTAAGTCCCTTTACGAATGCTTCATTTTATTACTCTACATAATATTCAGCTATGCTATTATGTTGAACTGTAGCTGTGGTCAAAAGGATCAGCCAATAAAGTCATAAAAACTTGGACCAACTATCCAGGTAATTTTCCAGTTAAGAAGTTTATGATTCTCACAACCCATTTTAATTGAGATTGCCAGCATAAGCAAAATATTCCCATATCCCATCAAAAACTCACGATACATGGGATGATATTAATGAGCTGTTGGCAAGGAGGGTGAGAGTTTAATAACAACATAATTGAGTGGAACAACAAATATTGATTGTATATATGTATATATATATATGTATGCATACAATCAATTTAGTCTAAACTAATCATTAAACATTCAATAATAAAACTAAGGTAGCTAAAATGAGATTCACTTTGGTTCATTCAGAAATAAAATAAATATTAGTGTTTTGTTTCCTTCAATCTATGTAGAACATCTTACTACAAATGGAAATATTGTTACTAAACTTATACTAAAAAGTAACAGCAACAGATTTTTCTTAGTATTAACACATAGTATTATAATCAGCAGGGTTTTAAAAATTGTCCCCAGGGTTAATATCTGTGATCACCACACTGCTTGCTCTTATTCTTACTGGTTATATTGAGTGGCGGATTGCAAGATTTCCTTATTACCTTGTTAAATAAAGAGGTGAAATCCTTTCAAGGCTTCTCCTTTTAAAAATCTTTTATTAATGCTAATGTACCAGATGGGAGAAATTAAAATGGTTCTGCTCTTCATGCCTCCGTTACCGACAATTTCACCACATCATTTGCTGGTTAAGGAAGCATATGAGAATGATAGGTAGAGCACACATTTGTAAAAGTTCAAAAATTTTGGAACACCTTATCTAAGAAAATTCTTTCTTATATCACCAGGGTGGGGGCTGGGGGGCTGTCATTCCTGAATCCTTCTTCAGAAATACTGACAAAGCTAGAACTCATCAACTTATCCCTTGTCCCAGTTTCTCAAATTTTCCTTAATCATACATTCCAAACAGTAACTAGGAAGGTGATTATACAGGAGTAATACCCCTTGATTCATCAGGTTAATTGTTCAGACTACCGAGGTTCATTTACATTCTACCTCTTTTCTTTTCCTTATGCTTCTTTGTGAGATGGATGAGCATTTACCCTTTATAAGTCTTGGGGAATATCATGCTACTTTCCCACTTACCTGTCTAGGAGAATGTTTACAAACTTGTGATCCCAGCAGAGACACAGCCACCTACACTAAGACTGTGCCAGGTGGATTCTGAATGGCTACTCCACCTTATCTCCAAGCCTAGAGAATATACCCTAAAATGCATACAAAAGGTAGTTATGTTATAATGATAAAGTTCAGTTTACTCCAGATTTACTTCAGTAAGGTACCTTATAGCTTGGGTACATGTGTAATAATTTATTCCTTGTAAAACAAAGTGCTTTCCCCTGTTTCCAAACTGATCAGGTCTTTTTAGATGATAATCATAGGTTTAGAAAAGTCCAAAGGTATTATATTTTCTTTTTTTAAGGGAAAGAATTGGATAGAGAACACTTTATTCCCTTCAGTGGAATTTTATTTGAATTGAGCTCAAGTACAATGTTTATCTTTGATTCTGTGCTTAGATAGGAAGCACTCCCTGTCTTCTCTCCCAAAGGACTTGATTACACATTTATCTTTACATCATCTCTTCCTCTGTGTTTCTCCACAATTGGGAGACCGGATTTTACCAGTCTAATAAGCAAATCCTACGCACCTATGCTTACATAAATCCATAGCAGAGGAGAAGAATGCAGGAAAGCCAGTATCCTTGTTAGAAACAGCATCATCAGGAGGTTGAAGTGATCAAGGGTCAAACCAAAGCCTGGATTATAAAATTTATTACTGTTCCATCTCTAAAGGAATATTTAATTTATCCTGGCTTCCCCTTTTTTCTTTTTATTGATAATCACATTTTCAATCCTTAAATCTATTCATATACAAACAAATATTTTCAAAAATAATGCTGTGTGTAAAACTTCACTTCTTTTATCCATCTGTGATGCTATGTAGAGCCACATGGGACATGAAGTTTGTATAATATAAACGGTGATCATGTTTTTCATACATCTCATTCTTCCAAGAAACACGTAAGTACATGTTCTAAGGATTTTTATTTCATCTTTCAATATGTGTCTGTGTGTATATGCATGTGAGGCTGGATCCCATGGAGGTCAAAAGAGGCCATTGTGTCCCCTGGATCTGGGTTGCAGGCAGTTGTGAGTGATAAGAACCTAGTGTGGGTCCTCAGGAAAAATAGGAAGCACTCTTAACTGCTAAGTCATCTTTCTAGGTCTGCAACATAAACCGAGAAGCTCCTGTGAGTATAGTTTGCCTTTGGAATTGACCTTACTACTTAACTCAAATTCTAGATTATTTTAACTGTCAACATTATATTTATTTAGGTTGAACCTTCAAAGGTAAATATTGATGTGGTGGCGTGAATGAGAATAACTCCCCCGTCCCAAACTAGTATTTTTGAACATTTGGTTGAAAGTTGGTAAATTGTTTGGGAAGGACTCAGTAAGACATGTGGAATTTTTCTAGGAGAGTATCAATGGGTTGGGATCTTGAGGATTCAAAAGCCCATGGCATTCCCAGTGTGTATCTCTCTGTCTCTGTCTCTGACTCTCTTTGACTCCACCTTTCCAATAAGCTCTTAGTTACTGATCTAGTACCATGCTCCCTGCTATGATGGTCATGGACTTACCTTCTGAAATCCTCTGAAATTGACATAGCCCCCCAATCAAATGCCTTGTTTTATTATTTGCCTTGGTCATCTTGTCTCTTCACAGCAATAGAACAGTAACTAAAGTAGTAACTATGAAATTATTATAATCTATAAAGAAGAGAGTATATTTAGAGTTCACTTTTATATCAGCTTTTACTATGAATGCATTTCTAGTGAAAAACAAAAGACAAAACAAAACAGAAAACCCAAAGTATCATCACCAAGCACATACACAAGAAGAAACAACTCACTGTGGGTTCTTGTCAGCATATGGAATATTCATTTCTACTTTTTTATGCACAGGTTAGTTAATTTACATCTAAAATCTAAAATTAGGTCATTACTACTAATTATACTACTACTCTATTAAAAATCAGAGAAGCTAGGAAACAAGGACGACCCTAACAGAGACATACATGGTCCCCTGAAGAAGTGGAAAGGGACAAGAGCTCCTGTGCAAATCAGGAGCATGGGGGAGGGGAGGGAGGTACAAGAAAGAGAAAGGGAGAAGAGGAGGAGGAGAACATGAGGGATCAGGGAGATTTTGTCCAGGGAAGAACAGAGGAGAGCAAGAAAAGAGATACCTGAATAGAGGGAGCCATTATAGGTTTAAAAAGAAATCTGGCATTAGGGAAATGTCCAGAGTTCTACAAGGATGACCCCAAATAAGAATCTAAGCAATTGTCAACAGGCTACCTTAAATGCCCTTCCCCAATAATGAGATTGATGACTACCTTATATGCCATCCTAGAGCCTTCATCCAGTAGCTGATGGAAGCAGAAGCAATCATCCACTGCTAAGCACTGAGCTGTACTCCTGGAATCCAGTTGTAGAGAGGGAGCAATGATGAGAAAAGGGGTCAAGACGATAGTGGGGAAGCCAACAGAAACAGCTGACTTGAGCAAGTGGGAGCTTAGGAACCCCAGTCTGATAGCTGGGGAACCAGCCTAGGACTGAACCAGGCACCATGAACATGGGTGTCAGTTGGGGGCTTGGGCAGGCTATATGGCCTCTGGCAGTGGAACCAGTATTTATCCCTAGTGCATGAATTCACTTGAGGAATCAAGGAGGGATACTCTCTCAGCCTTGATACATGGTGGAGGGACTACGCACTGCACTGCACCAAGTGATCTGATAGACTTTTCTGATCCCCCATGGCAGGCCTCACCCTCCCTGGGTAGTGGATGGGAACTGGAATAGTGGTTCTGTGGGGACATGGGAGGATGGGGAGGAGAGGGAACTAGGATTGATATGTAAAAATAAGATTGTTTCTAATTTAAATAAAAATTTATATAAAAATCACTAATGAAGGATGTAAAACTGCTCAGACACAAGACAACAATATTAGAAATACTCTGAGATTTTTGCCAGCTATTTCTATTATCATAAAAATAGTATATACAGTTATATAACTTCTGCATTTTTACTTTTCATGATTTTTTTCTCATTATAATGGTTTGCTACCACTATAATTTTTTCTCTGTTTTTGTGGTTTGTCCAGACAGGGTTTCTTTGTGTATCTTTGGAGCTTGTCCTAGAATTGGATCTCTAGACCAGGCTGGACCCAAATTCACAGAGATCATCCTGCCACTGCCTCCCAAGTGCTAGGATAAAAATGTATGTGTCTACTACTGCCTGGCTCTTTTTTCCCACCAATTTCTGAGAAACACTGAGATAACACTGCCTTACCATAATGATTGTTTTAGTTAAGGTTTCTATTGCTATGAAGAGACACCATGACTTCAGCAACTCTTATAAGTGAAAATATTTAATTTGGTGGCCTGCTTACAATTTCAGAGATTCAGTCTCATATCATCATGGTGGGAAGCATGGCAGCATGTAGACAAACATAGCATCAGAGTAGCTGAGAGTCCTACATCTTGCAGGCAACAGGAAGTCAATTGATACTCTGGGCCATATTCTGAGCATAGAGAAATTCAATGCCTATGCCAGCATTGACACACTTCTTCCAACAAGGGCATACTCACTCCAACCAAGCCACACCTCCTAATAGTGCCACTCCTTATGAAATTATGGGGACTATTACATTCAAACTACCACAGTGATGCAGAGCTATGGAAAGCCACCGCAAGAGAGACAATGCCACTGTCATGACAGTGAAATTGCTTTTTTGTGGAAGTAAAATGGCCATAACATGCCAGACCAAATAAGAGGTACATAGTCAAACAGACACAACTGCAAATTAGGAGTGAATGTGGAAGGTAGGAGCATCTCAGATGCCAGCTCTGCCTTTTTGGACCTCTTTTTCTAAATTCAATAGAGTTACAAAGATTTCCTAAAAAGGAAATACATTCAGTTTCTGCAATTCATTTTCAAAAACAGAAAAGAATATATTTGCTCCATAAAAAATGTATTAGTTGGCATTCAGTGGTGCCAGCTTGGGTCCTCTAGCTATCCCAACCATCTCCCATGTTTCTGCATATTTTTATTTTAGGAGAATTCCAAAATCTGCTGGGAGAAAACACACTCCAAGATTTATCTGGGCGAAAAAAGACTTATTTTTACCTATGTGATGATAAGGGGATTAAAGACACATAAACTAGATTTAAAGTTTGAGCTAGTCATTCCCAATTATTATAGGATGGTTCTAGTACTGTTAACACATGCAAGAACACAAATGCATGAACAGAGAGGTTTGGAGGCTTTAAAGAAAATAGCCCTGGTAATATTATTTTATGGCAGTCTTTCTGGATTGGTGTGAGGTTGCAGGGACAATGATGCAAACTATTTTCCTTACTTATTGTGGAAAGGTAAAGGAAACTGCCTTAAGAACTATCTTAGAGAAAACTGAACTGATAGATTAGATTTTCTTTGCACAAAAAGCCTTGACTAAAAACACTTTCATTTTCTCCATAGATAATGTTTGTTCAGTCACTGTATCTCTGGCCTGGTAGACACTGTCCAAAGTGAGGCTGCTGTTACTCTTATTTTTTCCAAGTGCATTCATCTTCTGTACATTCTGGCAACCAGAGATTTGTCAATGTCAAGCAAAATACTCAGTGTGAGGGGTCTGTGCAATATGACTTTGTTTAGACACGGGTGCATACAACATAATGTCATATTGAAAAGACTGTCAGAAACACTCACCTTGGTTAAATATGAAGATTTAAAATGTCCTAAGTAAACAAGTAGTTTTTCTAAATTAAGAAATAACAAAAATAGTCATTCTTGTGAACAATTTACACATATCCCCTTAAATTATCCCCTCACAGCAAACTGTTGAAATATGTTTTATCAATGTGTCCATTATTATCTGTGTTACAACAAAGAGACTGAAGGTCAGAGAGAGAGAAATAGGATTCCCAAGATGTCCTGGGCAGTGAAAGATAGACACAGGGCTCAACATCAGGGGACCTGATAACACATTCTGTGTCCACTGCTGTCCAAAAAGCCATTTTTCCTTCCAGTTCTGTAAAGGCTAAGAAACAGATGTCTTAAACACTTGTTTACAAGATCAGTCTTTATAAAGAAGCAGCAAATCTACTTACTGTAGGTCTTAAAGGCTGAAGGCTGGTTATATTTTCTGACTGGACAGGACAGTCTACACATTCTTTGTTGAGCATCGTTTTACTACAAAACTTCTTTAGAAGTGACATTTTTTATTTTGGGGGCAGGGATTCTCATACAAAATGATTCACATGACTCTAAATTAAAAATGAATATTACTTCATGGTAAGTATAGTAATATCCTAAGTAGGGTATATTTATTTCTATTATTTGTTTTTACTTGAAAGAAATATTCTTGTAAATTGAGGTAACATTTCTTACTGTAATTGCTGATATTTTGGATAGAAAGTCTTGGGCAGATATCTGTATTTAAAGATAAAGTTGCCCATGTCTGTGATTTCTAAGGAACTACTGTGGATGTGAAGAATGTTCCTCACAGTGAAAGTCCGTGTCAGGCTACTCTCCTTCATGATGAAGAAATGACAGGCAGCGTATTTTACATACATTTGCAGCATAATTACCTATATTACAGTGTATACATATTTACAGTTTAGTTTTTCTGGAAGATATTGTCCCAATGCATGTATATGTACATGCATATGTATATGTATATATGATGCATTTATAAACTCTCTCCTCTTATACTACCTTCAACCACCTTCAGTTTAAGATTCAACTATTAAATATGTGTTTATTTTAAATATGTATATTTTAAATATTCAAGGCAAAATATATCTTTATGCCTTCACCAAAGAAATATTTTTACAAAGAAAATTCTCAGTCAAACAAATGGAGTTTAGAATTTGAAATACTGACTGTGGCAATTCATGTGATTCAGCCTGCTACAAGTTAAAAAGACTAGTTTCAATTAAGACAAAAATAGTAAATTGTCTAAATATTGAACACATGTATTGGAGTATATTAAATCAATGACTAATACATGCTTTTGAAATCTGGTTAAATATTTAAAATGCCTCTTCAATGAAAGCCTGCAAAAGATATAACCTATAAATACAACTGTTGAAACTGGCTTTCTTTTTGTTGCTATAAATATGAAACATTTGATGTGCTACTAATAGTGTATTCTGCCAAATACATTCACTTGATGAACCATATCCAAACTTTCAAGTGGTGGACAGAAGAACAGAGACTGCCCATCCTACTTCTTGGTAAGGAGGAATGCAATGGTATAGAATTGATGGGAGGCTGGCTGAATTTCACCCTCCCTCTCTTTTTGGGTCCCTTATACCCCTCCTTCCTTCCATTGTCTTTGCCCGTTTTTCTTCTTCTGGCCCTGAGTATAAAATAGTATGATTTTAATGGCATTGACAACTTAGAGAGAGAGAGAGAGAGAGAGAGAGAGAGAGAGAGAGAGAGAGAGAGTAGAGAAGAATCAAAACACTGATGGGAACAACAAAGCGCTCTGAGGTGGTAATGATTCTAAAACTGAATTCTATCAAATTAGCAACTCTTTTACTAATTTACTATTCAAACTTATAATTATTGATGTCTCACGTACAAAATTATGTACCAATGAAACAGCAATGAAACATGACTAATATCATGTCTTCAATACAAAATTTTTAGAAGAAAATGAATAGAAGATTGCTAAATTAGCACTTTTAGAATTAAAGGTTAAAAAGCACAGCTCACAGACTCCAGACTCACTACACAAAGACTGAAAGATAAGCTTTCCATTCATCGATTACTTACTGCAGTAGCTATTGGCGACATAAGAGTAGATTTAAAAGAATAAAAATCCGAATTCTTTTTTAAATTTAAGGAAATTTATGTTTCAGTGTTCTTAAAATTACTAAAATAGAATAATTTTATCCCTATCCATTGAAGATGGACATGGTTTTGTTCTTTGATGTTATCTTGTGTAATAATTTAGGACAAAACTGGTATGTCCTGATAAATAGCCTTTTGAATTTTATTTATTTATTTATTGTTTTACATACCAAACACAGTTTCCCCTTCCTTCCTTCCTCCCATTTCTTGCCCCCACCTCTCCCACACACCCCCATCCACTCCTCCTCCATCTCAATTTAGAAATGGCAAGGACTCCCATGGGAGTCAAAAAAAGCATTGCATATGAAGTTGAGGCAGGACCAAACTCTTCCCCTTTGTATCAAGGCTGAATGAGGCTTCCCAACATAGGGACTAGGTTCCAAAGAGCTTGCTCATGCATCAGGGATTGATCCTGGTCTCACTGCCAGGGTCCCCATAGACAGACCATGCTACACAACTGTCACTCAGATGCCGAGGGCTTGAGTCAGTCCCATGCTGGCTCACTAGCTATAGGTCTAAAGTCCCTGAGGTCTCACAAGCTCAGGTCAGCTGTCATTAATTTAACTGACCCCCTTGATCATATAATTTCTTCTCCCTCTCTTCAACTAGACTCCCAGCGCTTGGCCCAGGGCTTGGCTATAGATCTCTGCATCTGCTTCCATCAGTTACTGGATGAAGGTTCTATGATGACAATTAGGGTGGTCAACAATTTGATACAAAACATAACCAAAACTTAAAATGATGCAATGTTTTACTTTTAAAAAGCCATTCCAGAAATTTGCTATTTTGTTACTCAACATGCTTTCTGACCTCAAAGTAACACTTGTAGGGAGCAAAGGGCATAAGCCAGATGGTGAGAATTTTCAGAGGGAAAAGGAGCTTGCTGCTATGCTAGAGCACCTGAGTTCAATTCCAAGGACCCACTTATACTTGCAAAAAGTAAGCAGATGTAATTCCAGAAAAGAAGAGGAAGAGAGACAGAACCTACATTAGAGTAACATACTTTCGAATGGAAAGCTCAACATAAATGAGCTAAGATACAATGGGACATGACAAGTTCTTCTGACACTATCCTTAAAATATCTTATTTTAGGCCTCCTGCACTCCTCTGAAAGAAATAACAAAACTACATATACAGAGTCTACTGAGGAGTAAACTTTTACTTGGGGGAAATGCTCTGCCTGGGATTGTAAAGCTGCTTGCTGGTCCACCTGGGAGCCTTTGATTACTTCTACCTGTGCTCTACATTCCACTTGCCCTACCTTAAACCACCACCAAATGTTTTCAGCTGAGAAGAGCTGTCCTGCTGTGAGCTCTCCTGTTGTAAATTCAGATTGCATTTCAGAGGGTACATTTCAGGCAGTTTCTAAAAAAGGCACCCGTTTTACATTTTCATTAAAAAGGGACTACAATGTTCATTACAGATATCTAATGAGCCTTTATTCATATTTAAATATTTGAATAATTATATTTGTTTATATGGTAAAAGCAAACTTGAGGCAAGTGGCTTTTCGGCCAGAAAAACCACAACAATATAAATCCTGGTTCGAATAAGCCATAGTTGGATTCAGTAAGGGAACAAATAACTGTGCATCGCATTTCTAATTTTCTAGGAAGTGAATACACAAGTATTTTAATCATTTTCTAGTGTTCGTTAATAGTTCTCATTGCCTCAAAAAAGTTCAACATGTGAATTTCTCATTTAGTATTCCTAAGAGAGCACTCTGGATCAGGTTTCCACTCATTGAAACAACAGAGTGGACATGCATGAGCTTAAATTACACCATGAGAACTGTTGTATGGGCCATATTGGAACCCTTCTGAGTACTGGCAACCCATACTATCCAAGTTATCAAGTACAACTGTTTCCAAGCTTCTCCCTGGCTAACGTTGAGAGTATGCACCAGAAGCTAATTGTTCCAGTCTTTTCTGTATTGATTATGTTGGAGGTCTAATTAAATCAAATAGACATTATGTATACATAAGGTGCTGAACCACTGGGATAATGTAGTCCCAGACATGGATATAATTAAGGATTTGTTAACACTTGTACAATAAATCTCTATTATCAGGGACTTTTAACTAAGTATTAAAAATTCATTCTCAGCTGCAACTTGCCATTCATGGTCTCAGCTAGGAAGCAATTTACTTTTACAAATTTTCGTAAAAAAGAAAAGAAAAGGAAGAAAGGGCCTGCTTTGTAATGGATTTTTCCCCTTTGATAAAAGTTTCAGCCATATTGGAAGAAAAAAAAAAAACTTGTGGAATGCAATCAGTGAAAAAAGAAATGGTTCATTTGTTTCTACACCCAACATGTTTCCCCCCCCCCTCCGGTAGAGGACCCTTTCCATAATTTCTTTGCACTGTGGGTAAGTGGACTTCCCCTGGATCAGTTGTGCTGTGATGGGTCACACTCTTAACAACAACAGAGTCCACTCACACAGTATCTATCAGGTTCCATAGCTCCTCAGCTAGGTTCAGAAGTCATGTTTACCCCCTTCTCCAGGATAGGATTTTGTATGGTGTAAGGAACATGCTGCAAATGTACTAATTGGGAATGAGGTAGGGATCCTATGGTAAGTTGGTCTCTCTCTGCATTTTGACCACTTGTGCCTTTCTGTAATGAGCTTCATCCACTGCAAAAGAGACAGTTTTGATGATGGCAGGGAGTTACTCTTATCTGAATAAATGAGGATAAGTATTTAGAATATAGCTAGAAATTATACTGGTTCAGAAAAGTAGCAGTGGTAGCTTCCTTTCTAGGTTCCGGGACTTCACCAGCCTTGGGTAGTTGACCAGTTTTACAGTGCCAGGCATGAATTCCTGCCTACTGAGCTGTTCTTAAGTGCAGGATGGTGGCAGCTTTGTTACTTCCAGGATATAAGTGCCACTATTGTGCTTTCAAGGATCTTGTCCGACTATCATCCCTGTGTTTTTGCTGGTGTTATAGCTGCATAGAACTAGTGATCCTTCTCTTCCTTGAGAGACTGCATGGCTCCATTGACTACTGTGAGACCTACTTCTCAGTGAGGATCCCAGGTCAGATACAGATTGTCTCCTTCAAACTATGTGTCCAAAGCACTTGGTGTCTTCTTTGATAGGGTCTTACCATCCTTTTCTGGAATGTACCAAGGGTAATAGCAATAGCCTATATTTCCTGGGGGGATGTCTCTCATATTACTCTTACCAACAATTTAAAAGGAAGTTTCCCATGCCTGAAACTGAGATTTCTGCTAGATAGTCTACAGCTTTGGTGGTGGGGGTCATTTGTGCCCCAACTGGCATAATTGCAATTAAACCACACACCCCACACTGCATATTCAACCAGATATATGTACCTATAATGTAATTTTAAGAAGCAATATAACTCCCTATGGTTTTCAAGCAATTTTAATGCTATTTATCCAACTTTTCATCCTTCTCTCTGTGTTGTTCTCCCTCTAGCCTCCCACATAAGTCTCCATACTGCACTTCTCTATTTCCCCCTTTATAGCAACTGTATCCTTCTAGTCCCCTCTCTAGTGTCCCTATCTCTTCTTAATTCTATCACACTGTACTCTTGTTTACTTTTCTGGTACCTACTGTCACATTAGGCTATATTTTGTTATTTGAAGGTTCATTGCTGGCACCCACAAATAAAAGAAAACATATGGCACCTGCCTTTCTAGTTCTAGGTTATCTCAATCAATAAAATATTACCTACTTTCATACATTTAACTGTAAGTTATATTTTTTACAGATGAATAATATTCCATGGTGTATATGTGCTACATTTTTATTATCCATTCTTCAGCTGAAGGCAATTTCGACTGGTTCCATTTCCAAACTATCATGAACAGAGCAGCGATGAGCATTGCTGAGTAAGTATTTGTGGAGTAGGATGTAGAGTCCTTTGAGCATATGCAAAGGAGTGGTTCATTTTGGGTTGTATGGTAGATTTATTTTTAGCTTCTTGAAAATTCTCCACACTTATTTCTAGAGTGGCTGCTCCAGTTTATGAGCCACCATAGTGAAATGGGGTTCCTTCTTTCCATACAGTATTTATTGTCAGTTATTTTTTGGATATTAACAATTTTGACTGGGGTAGAATGAAATCTTAGAGTTTTCTCAGTTGGTATTTCTCTAATTGTTCATGAGGTCAAACACATTTTTGTTTTTCTACATTTAGAGAATTAAAATTTGAATTGAAGTCTGCATATCTTCCCATTATTTTTCATGTCTTTCCTCAGACCAATGGATAGGCCAAGTAGTACTTATCTTGGCAGCTTTTCCTTTAATAAACAGAAATATATACATCATAAATTTAAATTTAATAAAAATAATGGAAGAACTGAATGAAATGTTGTGATATTGCCCTTAAATGTTATATGATAACATTTGCTCTTCATTCATCTTGCTCCCTGTGTTTCAAGGGTAGCACAGGGAATGCAGTGAAACCCCAAAGCAATAAAGACTGCATACTCCACTCTCCAGCTGCCTTAATACTGACACTTCCTAATTTCAGCTATTAGTGAATTTCATGGACACAGTAATAATTATTGGATATTTTGATTGTTAATCATTGCAAGTATCTACTGGAGTATCTACTGGATTCTTCCTAACATTTCCTTTGAGAAATGGTTTTTAACACCAATATGACAACAACAATGCCAGAAAACCCATTCTTGTTAAAGGCACATGTTGATGAATTCATATTTCAAAATTACCAGAAAATATTTTCATAAAGATAAAATTACCAGTGACAGAAATACTAGAACAAATTTAAAATGAATGATGTTTATTCATAGTACATTTAAGGGTAAATTGATTATTTTTTGTTTCTTATATTTATAATGCACAAATTATCTGATAGCCCCTGTGGTTTATAAGTGTGGACATAACTTAGGACCTTTCATCCAAATCTCACAATGCTGCATTCAACATGTCCACTTGTGATTTCATTTAAATATGGCTATTAATCTTAGCATGTAAAATCAACAAATGCCCCTCTGAAATATTAAGTAAAGCTTCTTAGTTGTTGTTCCCATTTTATAAACATTTAGTCCAAAGGGAAAGATCGAAATTAGCAAACAACAAAAAGGTAAAAATTACAATTTAAAGATCTGTTCAAAAGGAGACAGTCTGTGTTATGAGAATAGTGATAGGGGAAACTGGCCTTGTGAAAAACATTGTGGAAAGATTCCCCTAGGATGACTGATCCACCTGGGTTTAAAGATGAGTCGAAGTTATTTACTTAAATATTAGGGATGAAATTATTTTTGGAAATCAAACAGCTTATTAAAAAGCTTATTGTTAATATTAGGTTATTAACATCTTCAAGTTGCTAGGATCTAGAAGTACTGAAGAGATCATCCGTAGGGTATAACCATGAGGGGTTGTCCATTGTAGCTTTATAGAGATTAAGACCAACCCTAAGAGTGCTTAGTACCCTTCCATGGGCATGGATCTTGGTGTGAAGAAAAAAAGAGATCCAGAGCTGAGCATAGGCATGGTCTTTGTTTCCCAACTATGGAAGCATGTGACCTCCTTCTCTACCCATCACAAGCCTACTGGCCCATGATGAACTATTTGCCTCAAAGAGTAAACTTTGTATTTTGTAACAGCAACAAGCTGACCTGGAAGTTTCCTCCATAGAGACTAACACTCATGGCACCATGCAAACTTCAAAGGAAGAGAAGCAACCTGTGGTCCAACCCAGCTATGATACCTATGAACCACAGGAAAACAAGCCTGGCAATTAACCTTAAGGCATCATAGTGATACACATAGCTGGTGGAAGTCAAGGGTTCTCTAATTTTACTTGAGGCTTTCTCAACAAGAGAAACTATGCCTAGTACTGAAGACCTAGCCAACTAACCAGGTCTAGGAAACTCATGGATTTTGGAGGAAAACCTATAACCACCAACATAATCCCTAATTTTATTGTAAATATTTACCCTTGTACACACAGATACATGAAATTCTCGCTTTTCATTAAAGAAACTTCTCTTTAAAACAGATGGAGATCACTATAGGAAACCAAAAGCAATCAAAATCCAGACAAGAGATTGTGTGTTGGTTACTCAACTGATACATCTACAATATAGCTTCTATAAATGAAACTTAAGGATAATTGGAGAAGAGGGAGTGGAAAATGTGTAAGAGCCAGAGGAATGTGATGTGTGCTGTGAGATTTTGTCTCCTAGAAGCTATTCCCATGAAGCTTTAAAATCATGGCTGCCTAAACAAGACTTAGGAAGTAATGACACCAATAGATATGCCAACATAAAAGTGGAAACTTATCATGAGGCCTCAACCATAGGAAAAAAACCCACAGTTACCTAAGAAATGTTGGGAGCATGAGAAATAGTTTTCCTCAGGGAAGAGCCCCCAAATTGGTTATCCAATACCAAGTGCTCAACTCTGGAATCATACACAGACAAATAACATTATACAGACTGAACAGGTTTTTCTTGTATACTTAGAAATATATGAATATATGCCATGTACACACACACACACACACACACACACACGCACGCACGCACGCACGCACACGCACATGCACACGCACACACAAGAACAATTAAAGAAATAGGAGGCATGAATTTAAAGGTGATCAAGGAGGGGATACAGAAAACCTTTCTACAATAAAGAATTATATGATCAAAAATGCTAATAATGTCAAGGGTAAGAAACACTAGTTCATATGAAAAAGATCGCTGCTTTAACTAGATTCTGATATGGCAAATGGAGAGAAAAAATATTAGAAAAGTCCTAGGACGATCAATAGCCAAAGACTTACTGAAAGAATGGATAGGTTATGTGATGTTCTTACACCTTTTGCTGAGCAGAGACAAATGGTAAAAGAGAATGTTTTCTGAAACAGAATATTCACATTGAACTTGGAAATTGAAAGTACCTTTCAGAGTTCAAATCTGAGTTATCAAGTGGTTATTTATATATTCAGATCAAAAGTCTGGGTTAAAGATTTAAACTTAACAATTTTAAATTGATTTCTGATAAAGAGGTGGATGTAAATGACATTTCCTAAAGAAGAGAGTAGGTTTGTAAGAAATGATGTTATAGGATTAATTTGTTAAGAATTAATCATTAAACATTCACTACTCTCATTAAAGATAATGATAAGAGAGGAATACCATATACTGTTCCCAAGGTAATGAGAAATCTAATGTATAATAATACTTTTGAGTAGAGTGTAGTAGATCTTATTTGTAAAATCTTCAGTGTAAAGTGAATACTTTATAAATAACAATTTTAATATTGTGTACATTTCTGATTGTAATATTTTGATCTGTTTTTCCATAGTTCTCACTGTGTCTCTGTTTAGCTGCTTTTAAGCTACAGTTGGCTGGAAATCTGCTGATCAGGATTGTAAAAGTTGTTTTTACATTGTAAGCCCAAGTACAAATCTGTGAGTTACAGAGACTGAGGACAGCTACTGGCTTTAATGTAGTGTGGCCACATCTGTTACAGATGCTCAAAGTTCCTAGGATAAAGTTATTCTTTTGGTAATTTCCTAAGATTCTTTTTGCTATTTGGCAATGTTTGTTAACATTCCTTTTATTTCATTTTCAAGCTGTATGACATACATATTGAGTTCACCCTTTGGGCTCTGCCTAATTTTTCCTCTAACTCAGTGGTTGGAAAAATACACATCGAGAAGGGCATAATAAGCTTCTTCTCCATGAAATTGCAATTTGACATTTTTTTGCATTTTCTTTAATTTATTTCTTTGACTTATATGTGCATTCGATTTTCTCATAACATTTAAATTTCTATTGGGCCATGAAAACATGTCTTAATCACCAATTAAAAAGAGCAGCAAGAGGTTAAGAGAAAATGCATAAGAGAATCCTAGAGTACGTATAGTTCTGTAATAGTAAAGGGATATTGAATAACCTTTCTTACATATAGACTTATAGACACACTATTTAATGGCTATTAAAGCCAGAGATACAAGGGCCAAATAAAAATATCTCAATGAAAAAATCTGAGCTAAGAGAGTCATCTGACACAAGTGACCTGTCTGCTGGACCCAGTTCGGCGGCGGCAGTGGATTCTGAACACCGAAAATTCAGAGGCAGCCCAGCCTCCATCCGCAGACCCAGGTAGGCCAGGAACTGTTTGCGGTTCTGGTTTGTCATCGCTGCTCAGAGTCATCTGACACAAGCGACCTGCATGCCAGACCAAGTACGGTGGCAGTGGGTTCCCGAACACCGAACACCCAGAGGCAGCCGGGCCTCAATCCATCAGCCCAGGTAGGCCAAGGGCTGTTTCCAGCTCCTGCTCATCGTCGCTGGTCAGAGTCATCTGATGCAAGTGACCCACGTGCCATATGGAGTTCAGCAGCAGGATCTGACACCCCGAGGCCCAGTGACAGCTCTGCCTCCAACTGCCGGCCCAGCGGAACCCAGCACGCCCGAACACTGCCAACACCCGGGTAACAGTGACACCTCCATCCACAGGAAGAGGACCAACATCAGAGTATTGGATCTGTTTGCATCTACCAGAAGGGAACCGTGGTCCCATATCCACCAGGAGAACAAGAACACTTGCTACACCCACCAGAAGAAAGGATGAGAGGAGGACAAGGTAAAAGCACAGCCAACAACAGAAAACCCAATATGACACCACCAGAGACTAGGAACCATACACCAGTAAGACCTCAACATCATGATACAGATGAACCAGAAGAGAATGACCTTAAAAACATCTTCAGGAAAATGATAGAGGACCTCAAAGAGGACATGAGAAAATCCCTTAAAGAAATTGAAGACAAAACAAACCAAAAAAATACAAGAAACATTTCAGACCTAAAAACTGAAATAGAGACAATAAAGAAAGCACAATCTGAGGGAATGCTGGAAATAGAAAAGCTGGGTAAAACGATCAGGAACTACAGATGTAAGCATAACCAACAGAATACAAGAGATGGAAGAGAGAATCTCAAATCTAGTCTCTCTTTCTCCCTCTCCCCCCTCACTTCTCCCCCCCCACACTCCTGATAGTTGATCAAATATAAGTTCTTAGCACTGCTCCAGTGACAGGCCCTCTTGCCTGCTGCCATGTTCCCCATCATAATGATCCTTCTGAAACTGTAAGCAAGCCACCAATTAAATGCTTCTCTTGTAGTTTGCCTTTGTCATGGAGATTCTTCACAGCAATAGAAAAGCAATTAAGGAACATACTATATTTTTTAAGATTATGGTCTGAAATGGAGGAAAATAATTTTATAGTGAATAATCTTAGCAAGCACCTCAGCTTGGAGGTCAAGTTTAGTGTCTAAAGTGAACCTTGGATGGCAGTATATGGCCTTGGTTTGCTGTAAAGACAATAGCACTTACTCTTAACTTAGTCTTACAACCCTTTAACTTTGGTGTAATTACACATGTCTACTATGGAGTGTTTATCTACATATATCAGAAAGACCATGAGAACAAAGAGATGTAGCTGACTTCCGTGTTCAAAACAGAGGGATGGAAAAAGACAAGGGAATTCTTGGCCATAAAGATATGCAAAGTTATGTCATTTACAGAAAAATGGATACAATTGAAGATTTTCATTATAAAAAAGAAGCCAGGTGCAAAAAGAAAAATACATTTTTCTAGCTTTTATATAGACACTTAAAATCTTGCATATAGCATATATGAGATAGGCAGAAGATATAAAGGCAGAAGTAAAACTCTCTGGAGGGACAAATGAGGCCAACATGATTAGGATGTGGAGAAAAACTGGGGTTAGAGGAGGTGTTAGGGAGGCAATAGGGTTGACATATGTGCCATGAAAACTTGAATATTTAACTAATTTTTAAAAAGAATAAAGAGATATGATGACAGCATACAGTATGATGCTCTGCAGTAGAGAATGGACACCATAAAAAATGAAGTGAATATAGTCACTGCTAAGTATATAGAGGGACACTGAAATCCAGATTCTCAAATCCTTATGTAAAATGGCATAGAATTAGCATATAACCTATGCACATCCTTCCATATATTTCAAACAATCTCTAGATTGCTTATGATATCTAATGATATGTAAATTAATTGCAAAAATTGCTTCACTGAGCAAATAAAGATCATTTAAAATATGCATTATATATCTATATGCTTTGTATTGAGATGAGGGTTTATTATGTAGTCCAGGTTGGCTTTGACCTCCTATGCTCATATATGCTTGCTGCTACAGCTCCCTGAGTATTTGCTGCCTTGAGCAGATAAAATCCTATCCAGTTTAGACACTTTTTTTCTTTTTCTGAGAGAAGAGAAGAGGATCTTGTGACAGCTTGGAACTCACATTAATGCTCCTGCCTTGTCCTTTCAAGTATTTTCAATTCTTCATTAACTGAACTTAGGACATATATAGTTAATTATATCAATACTAATTTTTTAAATTTTAGGTTATTGATTTAGTATTTGATTTTCACATATTTCTACAAATAAGTTTGATCATATCCAACACCTATTTTACCCTCCAATTTCTCCCAGACCCTTCTCAAGTCTCCCTCCTAATATTATATCCTCTTCCCTCTACTTTCTTATAATGTAACTTGGTGCTGCCTGAAGATATGATTTTTAATTGTCCCAAATGAACCATGCTAGCATAAGATATAAATGATAAGAACAACTGGAAAGAGCATAAAGAAACTCAAATGCTATATTTAACAATACCTGTAAACTAAGGCTATTTCAATAACAAAGTCTGGTGAAAAGACACCAAATGAAACAAACAATTATTCGCATGGTAAGATACTACATCCATTCATGAACTTTTTCTTTTTTTACCTTTTCCCTTTTTATTTAAATTAGGAACAAGCTTCTTTTATATGTCAATCTCAGTTCCCTCTCCCTCTCCTCCTCCCCTGCCACCCCGTATCCCACTCCCTTTCTGTTCCTCAGGGAGGGTGAGGTCTTCCTTGGGGGATTTTTTCAAAGTCTGTCATAACATTTGGACCAGGGCCTAGACCCCTCCCCTGCCTGTCTAGGTTGAGAGAGTTTCCCTCTATGTGGAGAGGGCTCCCAAATTTCATTTGTGTACTAGGGGTAAATACTGATCCACTACCAGTGGCCCCTTAGATTTCCAGACCTCCAAACTGACTTCCTCCTTCAGTGGGTCTGGATCAGTCCTATGCTGGTTTCCCAGCTATCAGTCTGGGTTCCATGAGCAACCCCTTATTCAGGTCAGCTGTTCTATGGGTTTCTCCAGCCTGGTCTTGACCCCTTTGCTCATCACTACTCCCTGTCTGCAACTGGATTCCAGAGTTCAGCTCAGTGTTTAGCTGTGGCTGTCTGCTTCTGCTTCCATCAGCTACTGGATGAAGGCTCTAGGATGGCATATAAGGTAATCATCAATACCATTATCAGAGAAGGGCATTTAAGGTAGACTCTCGACTATTGCTTATATTGTCAGTTGGGGTCAACCTTGTAGATCTCTGGACATTTTCCCAGTGCTAGAATTCTCTGTAAACCTGTAATGGCTCCCTCTATTATGGTATCTCTTCTCTTGCTCTTCTCTATTCTTCCCTGGACTCAATCTTCCTGCTCCCTCATGTCCTCCTCTCCCCTCCTCTTCTCCCCTTCTCTTTCTTTTAACTACCTCTCCCCTCCCCCCATGATCCTCATTAGCTTAGGATATCTTGTCTCTTTCCCCTTGTCCAGGGGACCATGTATTTCTTTCTTAGGGTCCTCCTTGTTTCCTAGCTTCTCTGGTGGTGTGGATTGTAGGCTTCTATTTCTTTGCTCTAGATCTAAAATCCAAAAATGAGTGAGTACATACCATTTTTGTCTTTTTTGTGATTGGGTTACCTGACACAGGATGGTTTCTTCTAGTTCCATCTATTTGCTTGTGAATTTCAAGATTCGCTTGTTTTATTCTTCTGAGTAGTACTCCATTGTGTAAATGTACCATATTTTCTCCATCCATTCTTCAGTTGAGGGGCATCTACTTCTGGCTATTACAAATAATACTGCTATGAACATGGTTGAACAGATGTCCCTGTTGTGTGAATGTGCATCTTTTGGGTATATGCCTAAGAGTGGAATTGCTGGATTTTGTGGTAGATTGAATTCCATTTTCCTGAGGAACCACAATACTAAGTTCCAAAGTCACTATACCAGTTGTCACTCCCACCTGCAGTGGAGGAGTGATCCCCTGTCTCCACATCCTCTCCAACATAAACTGTTATTGGTTTTTTTTTTATTTTAGCCATTCTGACAGGAGTAAGATGGTATCTTAGAGTTGTTTTGATTTGTATTTCCCTGTTGGCTAAGGATGTTGAGTAGAGAGTGAATATGCAAATTAATAAAATCAGAAATGAAAAGGGGAACATAACAACAGACACTGAGGAAATCCAGAGAATCATCAGGCCATTCAGGAACTCTTATGTAAATACCCTGAAAGCAGTATTTTAGGGATGGGGGAGGGCTCAGTATGTAAACATGAATGCTCTGCAAACCTGGTCACCAGTTTGATCACTGGCACCAAAACACATAAAACACCTATCTAGGGTCACATATAAGTACTACTAGAAATCTTGGGATGAGATGAAGGCAAAGACAGAGTTGGCTGAAAGAACCCTTGTTTGTTAGCCTGAATTATTCATCAAGGTGGCAGAAACAAGAGAGAATCTGTCAAAAATGAGATGAAATGAGAGAGCTGAATCTAGAAAGCTGTTCTCTGATACTCACAATCATGTATATATGGGCACATATACAGGCATACACACAAATATACCCAGATTAGAAAACACATTTTAATATTAAGTAAATCAATAAAAGAATTCTTATTTCATGACTACAAAAACAAAATGTGATTTTATTTCCTTTTGTGACTTTTTCTTGGAAACTAGCTGACACAAAAGGTCCTGTAAATGTGTCCATGTCATTTTCAAAGACTTTTAAGTAGCTTGGGTATTTGACAAAGGAAAAAAATTGAACTCTATCTGACATATTTGTGAGCTAGCTTTGTGAAAACTTGTAATTATACAACCTCCCAGGGTTCACTACCTTGATACCCAAGGCACACAAAGACACAACTAAGAAAGACGACTACAGACCAATATCCCTCATGAACATTAATGCAAAAATTCTCAATAAAATACTGGCAAATCAAATACAAGAACACATCAGAGAAATCATCCACCATGATCAAGTAGGCTTCATCCCAGGGATGCAAGGATCGTTCAACATACGAAAATCCATCAATGTAATCCACCATAGAAACAGACTGAGGAAAAAAAACACATGATCATCTCACTAGATGCCAAAAAAGCTTTTGACAAAATCCAACACCCCTTCATGATAAAGGTCTTGGAGAAATCAGGGATAATAGGAACATACCTCAACATAAGAAAAGTAATATACAGCAAGCCAACAGCCAACATCAAATTAAGTGGAGAGCAACTCCATCCAATTCCTCTAAAATCAGGGACAAGACAAGGCTGTCCACTCTCTCCATATCTCATCAATATTTTCCTTCAAGTTCTAGCTAGAGAAATAAGACAACAAAAGGAGATCAAGGGAGTACAAATCGGAAAGGAAGAAGTCAAACTCTCACTATTTGCAGACAATATGATAATCTACATTAGTGACCCAAAAAACTCTACCAGGGAACTCCTACAGCTGATAAACACCTTCAGCAAAGTGGCAGGATGCAAGATTAACTCAAAAAAATCCGTAGCCCTACTATATACCAATGACACATTGGTGGATAATGAAATCAGAGAAACATCACCCTTCACAATTGCCACAAACAACATAAAATACCTTGGGGTAACACTAACAAAAATGTGAAAGACCTGTACCATAAGAATGTTGAGTCTCTAAAGAAAGAAATTAAAGAAGATACCAGAAAATGGAAAGATCTCCCATGCTCTTGGATAGGTAGGATCAACATAGTAAAAATAGCAATCTTGCCAAAAGCAATCTATAGATTCAATGCAATCTTCATCAAAATCCCAACACAATTCTTCACAGACCTTGAAAGAACAATTCTCAACTTTATATGGAGAAACAAAAGACCCAGGATAGCCAAAACATCCCTGTACAATAAAGGAACTTCTGGAGGCATCACCATCTCTGACTTCAAGCTCTATTACAGAGTTATTGTCCTGAAAACAGCTTGGTATTGGCCCCAAAATAGACAGGTAGACCAATGGAATAGAGTTGAAAACTCTGATATTAACCCACACACCTATGAACACCTAATTTTTGATAAACAATCCAAATTTATATGATGGAACAAAGAGAACATCTTCAACAAATGGTGCTGGCATAACTGGTTGCAGACATGTAGAAGACTGCAGTTAGACCCAAGCCTATCACCTTTCACAAAACTTAAGTCAAAATGGATCAAAGATCTCAACATAAATCCAGCTACCCTGAACCTATTAGAAGACAAAGTGGGAAATACCCTTGAATTAATTGGTACAGGAGACTGCTTCCTGAACATTACACCAGTAGCACAGATACTGAGGTCAACAATTGATAAAGGGGACCTCCTGAAATTGAGAAGATTCTGTAAGGCAAAGGGGACAGTCAGCAAGACAAAACGGCAGCCCACAGACTGGGAAAAGATATTCACCAACCCCGCATCTGACAGAGGCTGATCTCCAAAATATACAAAAACTCAAGAAGCTAGTCTCCAAAACACCAAACAATCCAGTTAAAAAATGGGGTGCAGAACTACATAGACTATTCTCAATAGAGGAATCTAAAATGTCTGAAAGACACATAAGAAAGTGTTCAACATCCTTAATCATCAGGGAAATGCAAATCAAAACAACTCTGAGATACCATCTCACTCCTGTCAGAATAGCCAAAATCAAAAACCCTAATTACAGTTCATGTTGGAGAGGATGTGGAGAAAGGGGAACACTTCTCCACTGCTGGTGGGAGTGCCAACATGTACAGCCAATTTGGAAATCAGTATGGGGATTCCTAAAAAAAAAAATGGGAATCAGTCTACCACAAGATCCAACAATTCTACTCTTAGGCATATACACAAAAGAAGCACATTCATACAACAAGGACATCTGTTCAACCATGTTCATAGCAGCACTATTTTTAATAGCCAGAATCTGGAAGCAGCCTAGATGCCCCTCAACTGAAGAATGGATAGAGAAAATGTGGTATATTTACTCAATGGAGTACTACTCTGCGGGAGAAAAAATGGAATTTTGAAATTTGCAGCAAAATGGATGGATCTAGAAGAAACCGTTCTGAGCGAGGTAACCCAATCACAAAAAGATAAACATGGTATTTACTCATTCATATGTGGATTTGAGACGTAGAGTAAGGATTACCAGCCTACAATTCACACTGCCAAAGAAGCTAATAAACAAGGAGGTCCCTAAGAGAAACATACATGGTTTCGTGGAGAAGGGGAGAGAGTCAAGATCTGCTGAGCAAATTGGGAGCATGGGAAGAGGGCAGAGAGAGCTATGAGAATGAGAAGGGAAGAAGAAGAGGGATGCAGAGGACATGAGGGATCAGAAAGTTTGAGTCAGGGGAAGAATAGATGATAACAAGAATGGAGATATCATACTAGAGGGAGACATTTTTGTTTTACAGAGAAATCAAGCACTAGGGAAATGTTTGGAGATCTGCAAAGATGATACCAACTAACAATCTAAGCAATGGAGGAGAGGCTACCTTAAATGCCCTCCCATGATTCTGATATTTATGACTAACTTACATGCCATCCTATAGCCTTCATCCAGCAGTTGGTGGAAGTAGAAGCAGACACCCACAACTAATCACTGAACTGAACTGGAATCCAGATGCAGAGAAAGAAGAGTGAAGAGCACAGGGGTCCAGACCAGGCTGGTGAAACCCACAGAAACAGCTGACCTGAATATCCAGGAACTCTTGCTCCCCAGACTCATAGCTGAAATACCAGCATGGAACTGATCCAGACCCCAAGAACATGGGTTTCTGTGACGGGACCTTCTGTAGAAGTTCAGTAATTATCCCTAGCATAGCTTGAAATTTGGGAGCCCATTCCATATAGAGGAATACTCCCTGAGCCAAGACACATGGGGGTGGGCCCAGGCCCTATCCCCAAGGATACAGTAGATACTGATGACACCCTATGGAAGGCCTCACCATCCAGGGGGAGCAGAAAGGATATGTGATAGGTAGGGTTTTAGTTGGGGAGGGGGCGATAGGGGAGGATGGGTGGGAGAAAGGAACTGGAATTGTCATGTAAAACAATCCTGTTTCTATTTCAAATAAAAAAAGTTGGAAAAAAGGCATCTACTCAATGCCTTTTTACCCTATCTATCCCCATCTCAGCACTAACCCTGCCATAATTAAATATTGTCTTCCTTTTTTAAAAGAAGAGCAATAAAACACTAGAAAAAGCTATTATTACCATTATAGATCTACATTTTAATCAATTTTTTCTTGTTTCTGTACATGAACATCTGAAGACAAGGAAATAGTTTCACATACTCAAATTTTCACAAGAAAAGATGTAAAAGTAGGGTATTGCGTCAAAATTCTCAAACTTTGGAAGAAGAGATTTGAAACTGGAATATTGGATTGCATAGTGAAGCCCTGATGAACCTTTTTCCTCTACATTGTTTATCATCTTCTCACTTCTGCTTAACCTAGAATAGCAAACCTAGAAATATAACTTGTGTCTGGACTGTCTCTCTGAATCAGTCATTAGAGATCTCACATATTATTGGCATGCTTTGTTTTGCTGGGGAAATCCTGTGGTCTTTCTCATCATTTTTTGTTCCTTTTTTTTGCCTTTCCAAGGAACTCAGGTATACTAAATAGACAAAAAATTAGTTTCACACTATTTTAATCTTCTCTGGAATTTTTTTTTTGCTTCACTAATGATTCCAGCAAGGTTTCTGGGTTTCTAAACATCTTGACTGTGGCTAGATTGTTGCATTAAAAGTTTCTCTCTGAGACAACCAGGAAGTATAACTGAAGTACATCTGTCTTGGAAGACTGACTGGAACTATGATTAATTTTCCAATGGAAGCTTACCCAGTATCAATGTCCACTTGAGTGAACTCAAAACATCTTCATACCTGAAGGAATACCTCGGATGATATATAGTCTCTGTTGATGGTCATGCATTTTCTACAAATGCTTTACTAAAATTTCAGTAATTTAGCATTGGATGTCCCACCAATTGGTTTCACTTAAACCAATGTGAATATTTACTGTTGGGAGCTGAGTTATGAATACTCAGAATTGTGAAGAATTCATTGGTTTAATGCTTCTTTTTTGGATTGTAATTTAATGTAGATATAAATGATGAAGGTGGTATGCTCGGGAGCACTGAAGGAAAGAAAGGGTTTTACACAGTCTTGTTATGCCTTTTTTTCATCTGAGAAACATGTGCTATAGAGACACCTTTTAACAATAAACTGATCTGAAGGTGGATTATCATTAATTGAAAGGTTTTAACTATAAATTGAAAATAATCAAATTACATGCATATTTCCTTTTTGTACTTTGTGGATGAGGACATACTGAAAGAATGTTATCAAGACGTTGCTTTTCATGTACATTCATTAGTAATTCAAAGATTTAGTAGCTGATGGTGATGCTAGTGTAATTAGCAGGGAAAATGGAAGAAATGCATGTTGCTATAGCAATATGTTCATCATGAATGATCTACAGCATAAACACCCAGATTAATTTGCAAGATGCCAGGTAGAAAACTGCATGGCTGACTAGGCTACTCAGATGCCATGGTATTTGTTTTTATTAAGTATAAACATTACAGTGGAGCTTTCAAGGTATGTGTGCCTGTCACTGTCAATCACACAGGGGTTGCATTTCAAAAGAGTTTTCAATTTATTTAAAAAATTTTAACAGATAAGAGAAACATGCCTTTTCAGAGATATATATATATATATATATATATATATATATATATATATATATATATGACATTTTGACACCAAAACAAGTTTAACAGTCTTCTTGTTCACAGGCACAGAAAATGTCTGTTTCATCTACACTCACATTTAACAAAATAGAAGCTTTAATGCTCAAGCCAATTTAAAATACCAAAGTTGGAAGTCATAGCATCAGGAAACAAACCCCTTAAGAAAGCACTTGTAGATGTAATGATGAGCTGAGTGACATTTTAACCCACCATAGTTTATTACTAGAGACTTAAGGAATAAAAATGCATCCTTACCTCATTGGGCAGGGAAATGTGATATGTGGGTATATATAGGTGTGTATTCATGAGCATGTCTGAAAGACACAGTTGCCAACTGGATTCTTGTTGAAGATGATATTTTGAGGACTGGAGCCAGACACATGGGATGGTACTAAAGACTTACATTCCTCAGATTGGTTTTGGATAGTTCTACAGCCTTGGCATAAACATAGACCATGTTTATGATATGACCTCCTCATTCCATTGCCAAAATAGATGAACTAAAAAATTTGACAAACATTAGACAGGGCTAGAGGAATGGATAGATTGAGAGACAAAGTATTTCCCAGTATGTATAACTCAGATAATCTCATCTTAATCACATACCATTCATATTTATGATTTCTTGGTAATGTATATTCTGAATATGAAGTGTGTGGATGATGTTCAATGGATGAGATTCACATATTAAATTATTCACATAATAAAATAACTGAAATTCTGGGATATGAATGGATTTTGCTCAAGGATTGTTTGAAAGGACTCAGAATGCATGGGGATACCATATTCTAATGGGACAAAACAGATATAGTGTCCACATTCAGTCACCATATGCTTTTAGAAAGCAATTTTCTGTGGGTGGCATACAAAGTTATAAAGCTCCCTAGTGCGTAATTCCTAGTTGTGTGCCAATAAGTTTGAGGGCAAGGCCTTCAAGGACATTGGGGACTGTCAGAGAGCGGAAGCTATTTTCTCTCAGTCTAGAGAAAGATTTAGTCTCTGGGAATAACTCCCAACATCTGGTTAAGCCATGTATGTTATGAGCCTTGGCCAAGGGAAGTTTTAAACTTCAAGCCAGGCCTGGCATTCACCAATACTATCATGAGATTTAGCCTGGAGGCAAGAGGTTGCCAAACCCTTGTTTGGACCCTGCATTACTTACACTGGATAGAAAGACACTGTGTGGAGGAAATGAACAATAAACATTATGTCCTCTGGGGTTCTACAAAGGAAAACAATAGACTTGCTTAAATCCTGGTTCCAAGAAAGGATGGGTTTCCTCAGGCTACTGTCCAAATAAAGGCTGCTGCAGGGAGGCAGGCAGGGAGGCAGCCTCTGAAGAGACAAGCAACTTTCTTTGCTTGCTCCACCCTGCTAGGAAGCCAAGGCTGGCCACCAGTGAAGCTGGTGCTAATCTAATCAGGATGTTTTGCTTCAACTTCTGGTGTGGCTTTGTGTCTGGATGGAAAAGGAAGAAAGGGTTTTTAAGAATGCTATAATCCCAGTTGAAATTGTTTCTGTGGGTGTCTCTGCTGCTGATCTAATACAAGATTTACCCTAGTAACACTGGTTTATGATGGATTTAGACTTTTTCTAACCTTATTTAAAGTACCAAACAATGGTTCTCACTCTGGGATAATTTTGCCCTTCCCCAGAGACATTTGACAGAATGTAGAGACATTTTCAAAAGTTATGGTTGGGTTGGAAGTACATGTGTGCTACTGGCATCTAGTGGGAAAGGCTAGGGACACTGTTAATAGCCTACAATGTACAGCATAGATTTCTATAAAAAAAAAAACTTTATCTTGTGTCAACAATGTTCAGCAGAAACTAAGATCCAGTGATCTACTTAATATTGACAATGGACCAGATACTAAGAAAAAAGTCTGAAGGCATATCAAAATCCAGAAATAATGATTTCGTTATCACTATCAAGTGACACAACACACATTTACAGGTTATATAATCATATATATATATATAATATATATATATATATATATATTAGAGTCTTGTCAAATGAGAGAGATGCATTGAGTTACAGCAAAGACAACAAGTCATATAATAACATTTCAAATTCTCTTTACAACTTTGCAGTACAATAGAAGAATAAAGATTTACTGAAAGTGTAGTTTTTGAAGAATGATGCCTTCACTTTCAACTTAGGATGAAAAATATGTCATATTGTCTGTGTTCTTACCCTTCTGAATACAACCGTCCTTCTCTGTATGAGGTTTTAACATTGCTAAGTATTTATAATTTTCTACATACTCATTACTATGTTATCTGGAAAGAATACATTAAGTTATATAGTTGTGGAAATAGATTTTTTAATTTCTGAAATATTATATTTCTAGCACTGATATATGCAACATCTTTTCTCCACACCTCTCTATATATTCATGCATACATATATATGAGTTGAATATAATTTGAGTTTCCCAACAAACCTTTCAGAAAGGCATAATTATTCTATGACATATGCTATGTGAGACGTAACTATGCTAAGATTTGAAAGTGGTTCTCTTTAGTCTTGAAGCCTCACTGTTTTTTGTTCATGTGTGTGTGTGTGTGTGTGTGTGTGTGTGTGTGTGTGTGTGTGTGTATCTGCCTGTCTGTCTGTCTCCATGTAGATCCAGAAACTGAGGTTGGATTAAGATTTCTTAACTGTTCTCCACCTTACTTTTATTTATTTATTTATTTATTTCGAGACAGAATTTCTCAGGTATCTTCTAACCTGCAGTTTGCTGATTGGCTAGAGAGAAGTTAGGAAGGTATTGGGCATTGAACTCAGATCCTCATGTTTACATAGCAAACTCTTCACCAGCAGAGCTGTCTGCCTCAGGCTTGGAGCTCAGTGTTTCTATTTCACCAAACTAGTCCTGACTCGGTCTTAGTACTAAGGCTACTTAATGGATTTCTAGGTTCAGAAAGCACAGAATAATGTAACACAGAGGGAAGATTGGGGACAACCTCCCTTCCTATTGCTTTCTAACTTGGCTTCACATAAATCTTTAAAGTTTACAAATTTCATCTCTTCATGACATCATCTTATGCTCCAATCCTATCCTACCCTCTTACTTTAAACATTCTATCTATACTAGTATAATCTTCAACAATTTAATTTTTTCGGTCTCCTTGAGTACAAAGAATAACTCTTCTTATAGGATACCTGATTTTATGAGGTCATAGTAATTTCAGCAGAATTCTCTCTCTCTCTCTCTCTCTCTCTCTCTCTCTCTCTCTCTCTCTCTGTGTGTGTGTGTGTGTGTGTGTGTGTGTGTGTGTGTTTTAATATGATGACAGGGAAATCTGTCAACCCAGGAAGGTGAGAAAATTAATGGTATTGACAAATAAACCAGTGACTTGTTCTGGAAGCTTCAGTCTGAACTCAACTGAGTTTCTGGCTAGTTATATACTTTTGGATAACTTAATTTACAGGGCTTCTGTTTTATCATCTGTATGATGAAATACTTGATGATAGTATGAAGACAGATGGGCAAGACAAAGGTGGAGACAATAAAGGAATATGGAGGGAGTTGGAGTTGGGGGAAGGTGGAGGGAGCAGGAGGAGGTGAGGGAGTGGGAGCTGTGATTGGTATGTAAAATGAGAAAAGACTTTTAAAATAAAAATTGATTTAAAAAAGATCTACAGAGACACAGGAGGATAGGCAACAAAACAAAAGGGCAGGAGTGCTCACTTTCTTGGTCTGCAGAAATGTTGTGGCCATTTGTGTCATTTTATTGTCTCTGCTTCTAAACTGTGTGAACATTTTCAATAAGTACATGCTATTTAAAAATTTTAATGAAATAAAATAGTTTCACAATGAGAAGAAAGGTGAAATGGGGTAGTTGTGGAATCTCTTTCAGCATTGTTCCATAATGAAACCTGGTGTTTTTGAGTCAACATATTATGAAAACAGAAGCAAACACAGTGCTAATGAAATAACAATGAAGATGAGTGGTGCCTAGTATTTTTCTGGGTGTGTGAACAATAGTTCAGTAGGTACCGTGTTTCTTGATGTATTGGTCTTAGTGCCTGTTTATATAATGATCCTGAAATAAATGAATGCTACTCTCTGAATTCAGATAAAAATTTCCTTGTTACAAATTAGACTATGACAGGCCTCATCTCTTTTCAGAAGTCAAAAAAACCTTAGCCCATTTTATTTGTAGTAGAGTTCACCGTTCAGATAAATGGAATCAAGGAGCAGAGTTCTTCCCAAATACTGCAGTTCTTCTGACTTGTTGACCTCAGCATCAATTCCATTCCCTTAACTCTCTTTGGGACAACTCAGATGCCCTCTATTGCTCTAGAACGTATTATGCATAGTATGCCTCAGAGCCTTTGCATCAAGTCCACACTCTGCATAGCATGTACTTTCTGTAATGACAAACTTGCCTGCTCCAAATTTCTGCAAGAATGTCTCAACATTAATGATGCTTAGATTACCCATCCTATTTATATTATATTGTCACAATTGTTGCTCTTTAGATACTATTTAGACCATTTTACTTGGCCATGATATTAATGATTTACTGTCATCACTTACTATTCCCTCAAGTAGCCAATATGCTTCTTCTTTTATACCACCTAGAACTATACCCAGTACATAGCTTACACTTAATAAACATTTCCTTAATGAGAACATGGAGATTATATGTACATATATTTTGGGGGGCATTTCCTTGGGCCAAATTTGGATAATTGTATCTTATTTTGTCATATGCATCTAGCAATATGAAAAATTAAAAGGAAGTTAGGGTTTTATAACTAGCTAAAGTTTTATTGGAGTAAGTCATATTTTGCATAATAACCCCATTCTTGTCCTGTTTTAAGCTTAGTTAATCGCAAAAAATAGAACAAGTACAAGTACCTGATATTATTGCATGTTTGAATTGTCATGGACCATAGCATTCAAAGTTCTTTTGGTTTCTTTCCAGAAATTACTAACTGTAAGAATCACTGGATATTATTGAAATATTTTATATTTGTATCTACTGATAGGACTATAGCTATCTTGAGTCAAGTGCTATCTACTACAAATAATTATGCATCAGTCATCCATGGTCAGCTTCTATTTGAGAATCACAAAACAAAACTATCACTAAAGAAAAATACTGTAGAAGGAATGTTACTTTGGACTTAGAAAATACATAACTTTTGAAACTCCAAAACAGTATTTTGCTATACTCAGGTATTGCTCTTCACAAAGTAGACCAAAAATATCAGTCAGATATGGACACACGTGTTTGATGAAAATGAAACATAGGCCTACAATTGTTTATCTTCTATTAATTTGTATATAATTGCATGTGACTAAAATTGTATTTCTTCCATTACATGTCTTCACAATCAAGTATTTCAAGCCTCAGATGAAGTCAATTACCAACTGTGTTATAGATACTTCAATAAGTACCTCATGTGCCTGCTAATCTTTGATTTTGTAAAAGCAGTATGACCAAATTTATTCACACTTCATCAATAAAAAGTGTAGCATTTATGAATTCTCTCTCTGTTTCTCTCTCCCTACCCCCTCTGTGTGTGTGTGTGTGTGTGTGTGTGTGTGTGTGTGTGTGTGTGTGTGTAAATTGTGTATAAATACAAAGCAAGCTTTGTTTTTTCCTGAAATGACCTTTAGTTACATGATTTTAAAGATAGTGAAGAAAATTCTTTAGAAGCAAATGAAACTGCATTAAACAGAAATACAATTTCATTGTGTTTGTTCTTGAGAAGATTATCATGCTATGAAGTCCATTTCTCCACTGTGATCACCTTATATTGCTTTTTCTGAATAAATACATGCAAAATTTCTGACACAGTAAGGCCAGGAGGGAAACTTTAGTTAACCATGTATCAAGCTATTTAGAGAACAACCTGTAGTCAATTTTATTTCTCATTTTTTCTGTTGCCTTATCCCCAAAAGATCTTAACGTGTAATTTTTGGTAAATATATGTTAATGGAGAGCATTGAGTGTTAAATTAGGCCCTATGGAACACCAGGATTTAAGTTCTCCACTGAGAGTGGGAAATTATATGAGAACAAAGCAAATTACAAAAGAACACACAGATGTTGTCATGGAAACCAGGGGAAAAGGACACACAGAGAAAGGTGTGGTCAAGAAGACTAAATGACACAGAAGCCTTGGGTCATATATTTTCTAGACAGCGGTCCCAGCTGCAATTTCTTCCTTACAAGTTGATATTCAGATCATAGAATCATTTGGGAGCATTCTGACATTAACCGTGGGATGGATATCTCTGTAGATTTATGATAATCCAGATGCTTTGCAAGTATGTCTAGACCAGGTGGCCCCAAAGTCTAGAAAACGAATATTTCTGTGAATTGAAGCCAATCTGTGGTGTCACATCTATTTCTCAGTGCATGGTTTGGTACAACATTATTTTGAGAAAATAGTATTGATCTTGAGTCAGTTACAAACTTGTGTATGTATATCAATTTTTGTATTACACTCAAGCATATATTTAGATGTAATTTTATGGAATCAGTAGTACCTTTTTGATTCAAAAACATTTTAAAGATTTACCATCTAAACACAAGTTGTGCTATTTATTGTGACAAATGATAAACATCTTTCACTTAACTTTAGAAATTGTTATAATTTATATTCATTGTTGATCACCTCCAAATGTATTTATCAAGGACTGATAACATGATGAGTTTTATAATTAATACAAGGCAATACATGCACTGCATATTAAGGTCGTGTTATCATTTTAATCATTATATCCACACCAGTGCATATATATTAAACTCTAAGTAACAAAAATATGACATAATTGATCAGGTGATTGAATGTGTAGTAAGGGAAACAAATCAGGTTTTCATAAAGTACAAAGCAAAATAAATCATATTTTAAGCTAACATTATATCCTTCATAAAACCACAAATTGGTATAATTGCTCAGATGGCATCATGGATATTAAAATTCATCACAAAAGACATTTAATACTGTAAAACTTAATATTCTGAAAAACATAGTTTGTTTAAAATTCTGAATCAATAAATCTTATTTTGTAGGCTTTTAGTTCACAACAACATGGTTAACCTGATTGTGAAAAGCACTCTAGAATTTTCTTATGGTTTTATTCATAAGGATCGTGATGAAGGGAGTTTAGCTATTTTTTTTTCTGTCTAGATGTGAAAATGGGAGGAAAGTTAATTTGTGAATCTATGGTAGGAATTTATACTGACTGTGCTGGCAAGGACCCATCTGTGGTCATTCCTTCTAAAATATTACCCTGCCAACTAACTCTATACCATACCATGCCAATCTTTATATCCTTTGTCTGTCTTGTTTCCCTTGTAGCTAATATCTTCAAACCCATAATTATTTATGTTTTATTGGTTATTACTTTTTGGAGACTGTAATTTGATGGAGTCAAGGAATTTGTCATATCCCAGAATCTAGTGCTCTAACTAATATATAGTAAGCACTCAATAAATCTATTCTTGAACAGTCAAATTAACTATCCTACCCCTTCTCTATAACTAATTAAGTTATAGCAACAATTTATTCATTTTAAAATTGTCTTTCACTTTGAGAGTATAAGATGCTTTAAAGCATTCCAATTGTTTGTAGAGTTCCAAATAGCCAACCCTGAAAACATACATACAAGTAACATAAGACTGAATATGTTATATTTAGAATATATATTCATATATATATATGTATATATATATATATGAAATAAGTTAATAAAGAGGTCATGAACAGTTAGGTAATAAAGAGCTCATGAAATTGAAAAGGAGAAGGGGGAAGATATATGGGAGGATTTGGAGTTAGGAAAGGGAAAGAAGAAATACTATAATTATATTGTAATCTCAAAAATTGAAATATTAAAAAAATTTAAAAGAATAACTTAAGAGGAAACAGAGTTATTTAGCTGATTATCTGTTGCATCATATTTCCAAAAAAGGTAATACTACAAATTTACAAACCTATCTCAAGTAAGCCTGGCAGTTACTAAATATTCTTGTTCTTAAGGAATAGGGAAATAATAAGGTAGGTTTCTCTTCAGCTTAGAGCTATATCTATAAAAAGCATTGTTGACATGTGCTTACAAAACAATCTGTTTAAACAATGATTCTGAGTAAGTTAATGTCACCAGAACGCATGCTGACCAAGCAGGGAGAATAGCCATGGCCTTCCCATCATGATGGCCAATCCAATAGTAAGTCTACCAGATGGAAGTAAAGAGGTCAAGAAACTGGAGAAAGGAAGAGATGCTCTGGTGAATTGACTTGCCTCATCCTCGCGTGCGGCTCCTCCAACCCAGCCTCTTTACTTGGTTGGATGCCAATTATTTTGTCTATTTTAAGTTGAGTTTCAGTCACTTGCCACTGAAAGCATCTAAAGCTTATTGCAGTTATAAATCTTGTCCTTCAATCTCTGCCTTTAATAGTTGGCTAAGCCTCTGCTCCTCTCTAATGGACAGTTTCTGATTTCTTCCTTCTCCCCACCCTACTGGTTCCTTTTTCTAGTACCTTGCTAGTAGTTTTATGTAGTCCTTATTTAATGATTTATGTTTTAGAAAGGCTCAGGTTACTCAGATAACTTTAGGAAAAAACACACTTTATGTTTTATTTTCTATTATTCTTTATCTTTCCATTTCTGGTATACCTTGATGAGACAACACAACTAAATCTTTATTTCTTCACTACAGAAATTAACTGCTTGTATTTTTTCTTTTATTGAAAATTGATTTGTTTCTCACAATATATTCTGATTAAGGTTTCTTTTCCTCTATTCCTCCCACCTTCCCTCCCATCTGGATGCACCCCCTTTCTGGCTTCTATGGGATAGCAACAAAATATACTATGCTATGCTATGCTATGCTATGCTATGCTATGCTATGCTATGCTATGCTATGATAAACAAAAACTAACATAACAGAATTGGATAAAACCAACAGATGGAAAAGAGTCCAAGAGAAGACACACACACAAAAAAACCAGAGATCAACTCACTCACACATTCAGAAATCCATAAAAACACTAAATTGTATATATATGATATATATGCAAAGGACCTGCAGGTTAAAAGGAGAGAAAGAAAAATATAAAATAAAATACAATAAAAATAAATAAATAAGAAGATAAAAATTTAAAAAAAAGTCCTTACATGTTAGGAGACAAGGAACATCCAAAGAGCTTTGTGTTTATTTTTTATTGATTATCTACTTGTGAGCATGAAGCTTACCCTAAAGGGTAGTTTGTTTCCCCTGTGAGACTTCCCTGAAGGAAACTAAAATTTCATTTGCCAAGTAGCTATCAGTTGGAGATAGCTTCTGGGTTAGGGATGGGGGCATGTGCCAACGTCTGTCAGCTCTAGGACTCCATCTGGTGCAGACCCATACAAGCCCTGTCCACGCTGCCTTGTTCTTTGTAAGTTCATATCTCCTCTGGCTCTTAATCTCTTTCCTCTCTTGATCTCAGGGTTCCCTGATGTGCTGAGGGGAGAGATATGATGGAGACATCCCTTTAGGGCTGAGTACTTCCCCCTCTCTGAGTTTAGCTGCTCATTCCATGTCACTTTCTGCGTTCATTCATTAGCACTTCCAATGCTTTGTGGTAATGATGTCTTTGTAGTTAGATCTCACTTCTATATTATGGGTCTGTGCGATTCGGGTCCACATGAAAACATTTTCCCCAACTTAGCCAATGGCCTCATATGTAACATACTTCCAATATTCGCTGGCTATGCGAATAAATCACCAAATTAGACTTCATGGCTACATTTCAAAGCATGCTCTCAGTGCAGTCACAAGTACTTCCTTCACAAAGCAAACAATTTAAAGGGGATGATACCCACTATCTAGCATCTTATAGATGGTCCCCCACAGAATTTACAACTGCATGCATGAACACTGTTAATTAACTTCCCCAAATTTAGACTCATTTTAAGAATTATAATTTTCTTTCTCTTATTCTCCAAAGGCTTCTCTTAGCTCAAACTGAAGTAGAGCCAAAAAGCAAGAGGAAGCCTAAGGTCTACTTGTCTGTATTTACTTGGTCTAAAATAGCACTGGACTTTTGTTATATGAGGTTTTCATATGATTTGGAAGGAAAAATTTTAACCTGCTGCTTTGTTTAAACAGTAATGGCAAAAACTAAAAATAACACAAGATTCCAAATGTGTATATGGAAATTAAAACACAATTTTGGGCAATTGCTGTAAAAACTTCCACTCTCTTTATACACCTTTAAACTTAGCCCCAGCCAGCTCTGCCCACAAAGGCGATGTTTAACTGATAGGTCTGCTCAGTGAAAGACCTCTTCCAGGGGCCACATCTTGGGGGATTTGGGGAAGGGAAGTGTGTGGTTCTCTCTAAATTTCAACCAGAGCTTCTCTCCCCATG
Organism: Cricetulus griseus; assembly: GCF_003668045.3. Taxonomy (NCBI): domain Eukaryota; kingdom Metazoa; phylum Chordata; class Mammalia; order Rodentia; family Cricetidae; genus Cricetulus; species Cricetulus griseus. Next base: position 303,440,701 of record NC_048595.1, on the reverse strand, counting down.
TGACCCTGAAAATTGCTGCAATTTTGGCTTCCTGTGGTATGCAGTTAAAAAAAACAAAAATAAAACAAAACAAAAAATCTAAATCAGAAATACACTTAGCCAAGTGAAGGGAATTTACAAACTCGATTCACTTCAGCTGGCTACCTATTGACAAGCAACACAGCCAATTCAATATGCACCAAGATTTAACCATTCAGATTCCTTGAAAATGATTTAACCACCAGGACTTTGGTCATTAATACTTACATGCATACATACATACACGCACACACATTATAAATCATGTATAACAACTCTCTTAAAAATAAGATATTAAAACTACATTTATTGTAAAACATTAGTTAGGAAACTTCTGTCTTAAAATGACAGGAACATGGTTGGAGAACAGCAGTCTGAAGGGGAGGTCCCTGACAAGGAAAGCAGCATGAGTAGGTTACCATAAAAAGAAAGGTCACAGTGAAGCAGCCAGCTAAGTAGTCTGAACTAAGAATACCACAGAGCTGCCTGTTGGACTAAGATGGCTTTGATGAAAAATGACAAATGAGACTGACAGGGACATGTGAACCATTGCAGCTGTCCCATTTCAGGCATTCTTCTCCAGGGTGTCTACTGCTTGGATTTTAGAAGCTGCCGACAGTAGTCATTTAAAGAAATGGACACTGTTGAAATCATCTTAGAATGCAATTTTGAATACAGGATCAGTTTGATCAGATTTTGTGGACCCTAGCCACCTCACCATTTCTGCTGGTTTCTGAGGATCTCAGCTAATTTTCCCTATTATTGTGTATTGCTCTAGTCTACCCTTTAACTTAGTCTAAAGGCAGTTTCCAAAGTTCAAGATCCTTAAATGTTTCACTTGCCTAAACCTACATTAATGTAAAACAGACCAATATAATTTGAAAAGCCTTTATGTAAAATGTTTTATTTTATTTAATTGAAATTTATTTATTATTTGTAACAAGTTGTTTTAAAATTTGATATACATTGGTAACTGCTAAATGAATCTGATTAAGATAGTTTTTTATGTTACTTTAAAGTAAGCTGATAAGTAATATGTTTAACTGTGACTCTTTCAAACAGGCTTACTGTCAATTATTCCTCCTTCTTTAGTCTTCCTCTGTATTAGCTTCCATTCCCCATTTCCAGGCAAGACCTTACATATTTCCTCTTCTCCCTTCATAGCATCTTGCTATCTCTGTCTTTGGTGTGCGTTTGTCTATCTTTGTCTAATATCAAGTGGCTGTATTTACAAATCGTATAGTATAACTAGGTCTTTTGTTCTGCTTCATTTTTCTACATGTTTATTTCTGTGCTAGTGCCATGTTGTTTTTAGTACTATGGTTCTATATAATTTAACTTTAAATCTGATATGGTAATCCTTTCAACATTATTCTTTTTGGTTAGGATTACTATGTCTGTCTGGAGACAGCTTTGCTTTCAGATGAAGTTTGAAATGTTTACCTTTATTTCTATGAAGAATGTTATGGGATTGTGTTGAATCTGTTTGATTCTTTGGGTAGGATGATAATTTTTATAATATTAATTCTCACAACCTATGAGCATGGGGGATCTTTGCATCTTCTAGTGACTTCTAGTGTTCAAAGGTTTGGGGGTTAATATCAGGGTTTTCAATTTGATTCCATTGGTCTACCAGTCTGTTTTTGTGCCAATGCCAAGCTGTTTTCATTACTATATCTCTATAGTAGAATTTGAAGTCAGGGATGGTGATGCCTCTGGAATTTCCTTTATTGTACAGGGTTGTTTTGGCTATCCTGGGTTTCTTGGTTTTCCATATTAAACTGAGTATTGATTGTCCTTTCAAGGTCTGTGAAGAATTGTGCTGGGATTTTGATGGCCAATCTATGGGACCTCTGGCAGTGGAACCAGTATGTACATCTAGTGCATGAATAGGCTTTATTAGTCCATTCCCTATGGAGCCATAATCTCTCAGCCTAGATACATGGGGGAGGGCCTAAATCCTTCCCCAAATGATGTGTCAGACTTTGATGATCCTTCATAGGAGGCCTCACACTCCTGGGGAGTGGATGTGGGGTGGAATGGGATGTTGATGGGGGACATAGGATAATGGGAAAGAGAGGGAACTGGGATTGGTATGTAAAATACATTGCTTTTATTTTAAATAAAACTTTATATTAAAATTAAAAAAAGAAAAAGAGTGAAGATAGTAGAGATACTATCTTGTCTTGTTACTGATTTTAATGGGCTTAATAGGCTATCTTAATTTAAAACTATTTTGGGAATGGGTTTGGTATACATAACCTTTCTTATATTGATCCCTATATCCATATTGTTTCCAGGACTTTTATCATGAAGGCATGCTGAATTTTGTCCAATGTGATTTTTACATCTATTGATATGATGTGATTTGCCTCTAAGTTTTATATAATTTATTATATTATTGACTTATATTTATGTCAAGCCATCCTTGTATCTCTGGTAAAGTCAACTTGGTTGTGAAGTATGATCATATATATATATATATATATAATATATAATATATATATATAAATTACCAATACGGAGCCAAGTAGAAATATAAGGGTATTTAATAGGGAAAAGCCTTACAGATCAACCTAGCTAGCCAGTGTGGCAGCAGTGTGTACACAAAACCAAAAGGGGAAATGAAACTGAAACGAAGCCCTGACCCTCTCACTCTGCATCACCCAGACCATGCCCTCGCAGGCATAGTCAGGCAGACCTGTAGCCAGCCCCTAAGCAGACGTGGCTACAGGTTCCCCTACAATTCCCCTTTTAGTCTAAAAGAGGATTAAAACTTAACAGCATAAAGTATCCAAAATTAACAATCATAAAGGTGAAATATAAGAAGATACAACAATCTGCTTATGTCACATGCTAACTAGCTACACATATGTGTGTGTGTGTGCGCGTGTGTGCGTGTGTGTGTGTGTGTGTGTGTGTGTGTGTGTGTGTGTGTGTGTGCGCATATATATGAATGCCTGTATTCAGTTTTCAAGTACTTTGTTGGGATTTTGCATATATTTTTAAGAGACCCCTGAGGTGTTATAGGCTATTGTCATTACCCTTATTCTCCTGTAAGAACAGGAATCTAAGAGGCTATTGAAGTATTGAAGTATTGAAGTATTGAAGACATCATATACTTTGGTCATAGAACTTGAATAAATCAAGCTGGTATTGAACTAGCCCATGAGGGCTAGCTCTCCATGAGGGCTATTCTGTAAGTACTGCCAAGAGTAAAAAGTTGTCAACTATCGTACCCACCTGTAAAACCCAGGAACAAAAATAATTTTGTGTTTTACAAGCTCTCTCAAATGGTGTAACAGCAGAACTTGTATGTCAGAGGCAGCTGAGAGGTGTCTACAGCCTGCTAAATAGGACAGAAATAAGCCTGGTGTGGCAAATTGAGTAAAAAAAATTTGCTTGAGAAATCATAGGTCTTACAGGAGAACCTACTAGTACCATATTACTAAGTTAATATAGTTTACAACTGGCTTTTAAATATACATTCTTATATTTACATAGATAAGTCAAGCTCTCATATGTTATCAACAAAGCTTCTTTTTACAGAAGATGGAAACTTTCAGAGAGATATACCACGAGTTAAAATCAGAGAATAGGTGGCTTTGGTGTTCCAAGTCCAATGGGACATGAATAAGAAGCCTACAACTAAGGCTCAAGGAAAATCCCAGAATAGCCAATGGAAAGATTGTAAGAGCCAATGGAAAGATTGGATCAACTGTTGTGGGACAGCAACTTGTGGACAGGAATGGGTTATTGTTTCCAGGTTCCTCAACAATATGGTTGCCTGTAAAGACCTGTAGTGATCACAGCCATTGACATGCCAGTATAGATGAAGGAAAATTTCAAAAGGATCCAGTCCTAGGTGATGAGCTTCAAGCAGTCAGTGGCTACTGAAGGAAGGATAATCTAGTCCTTCCTTCCTTCCTTCCTTCCTTCCTTCCTTCCTTCCTTCCTTCCTTCCTCTCTCTCTTGCTTCATCTCTCTCTTCCTTCCTTCCTTTCTTCCTTCCTTTCCCCTCCCTCCCCTCCCCTCCCTCCCTCCCTCCCTCCCTCCTCCCTCCTATTTCTTTCTTTCTTTCTTTCTTTCTTTCTTTCTTTCTTTCTTTCTTTCTTTCTTGTTTCTCTGGGCTTAGTTATATCTGCCAATCCTACGGGCTAAACAAATGCAACCTAACTAGACTCAGTATTCTGTGTGAGTGTGAGTGAGTGTGAGTGTGTTTGTGTGTGTGGGGGGGAGTGTGTGTGTGTTCAAAAGTTTATAAAACAAGGTCATTAATTTGAGAGGGGGTGATAGACGATGTATGTGAGAAACTGAAGGGTAAAGAAGTGGAATGAATGCAAATACAATGTAGTAGTCTATAGAATATTTAAATTAAAAATTATGTGCATTATCTCCTGTACTGTTCTGGTGGTCAAAAGAGATAAAATTTATTTTCAGCAATTTTCCAGGATATCATAGTATATCATACACTTTGCATGTTTTCATCGACTCCAGTTTTTTGTGTTGAAAGCTTGATTGCCAAACCAATATTGTTGGAAGTACCTGAGAGATGTTTATAGGTCATGAGGCCTATACCATCATGAAAGGATGGATGCTTATATGCAAAGGATATTCATGAATGCTTTAACATTGTTCTGGTGTTTGCTGTATAAAAAATAGTGTCTCCTCCACACACTGAAAGATACAGCATCCAAACTGCCATTGGGTAACTGGAGCCTAAAGCTTTATCTCCAAATAGATCTACTAGCACTTTGACCCTGGACCTTACAATACATAGAAACATCAAAATAAATTTCTGTTACTTATGAATTACCCATTCTCTGGTCTTCATTTGCAGCAGTACAAAACACACTCAGGTGCCATACAATTCTCTTTACCTTCAATCATTGCACTTGCACCAGAGATCTCAAACTTATTCCCCCTAAAGTTTAGCTTGGTATTCTGTAACTACTGTATTTTTCATCATCTCTTCCCAGTTTTTGCACCCATCAACACATATCATTCTTTCATGAGTTCAAATTTTATACTAAACACAAGAATGAGACTGTGTGTGAATGTGTGTGTATATGTGTGTACACAAATATATAAATACAATCTGTTTGGTCCATTTTTTTTGTGTGTATAAGATTTCAGAGCTGACTACTGATAACTGATTACAGGCTCATCTTGGAGAGGGCAATTCTCCCTCTCCCAGTAATCAATATTGCTAGTGCTTATTTGCCTTGGGATGGAATTCTTTGACACTTTCTCTGTTCTGAATTAGCATATTTACTAATATTGTCATTACTTATGTCTTGTTTAGGCAACCATGCCTTGGAGACACAGTTTCACAGAAGACTTCCTGGTCCTTATCATGCCAACTCTTCTTCTGTGATTTCCCCTGAACTTTGGATACAAAAGTTGTATGTCTGTTGGTTGGTCTTTGCATTGTGTCCAGATGTGGTTTTCTGTAATGTTTTCCATTTTCTGTAAAGAGAAAATTCTTTGATGAGGGTTGAGAGCTACACTTATCTGTGAGTGTAAGAGTAGTTTTTAATCATTTTTGTCTGTATCATATGGTTTTGTTTACTATAGCTCTACATTCTGTTTTGAAGTTACTGCATCTTCCCTCAAGATAATCAGAATAGTGCATTATAAAACCCTAAAGAAAGAAAAATATATATGGAGAATGCTTCACTATATCTAATGGATGTATTTGAAATAGGTCATGTAAAATGCTGAGTCTATTATACATTAAGTCTTTATGTAATTTTGTCAATATTTTGTTAAGGTAAGTTAAATTTTAAAAATCTATTAGAGACTCAAACTTACCGTTTTCATAATTTCTCTGAAATTTGAAACCTTTGTCTTCGTATATAATTTTATAATTTTAGACAACTCTCTTTTGGCAAAGAATATGTATCTTTTTGACAAGAAAACTATATATATACATATCCATATATGTGGATAAATATAAATAAACATTTGAGAATATACATTTGTACTGTGCATTTTACCTTTACATTATTCTGTGAACAATACAGAATAGCTATTACTCACTTAGCAGACACACTCAATTAGGTGTTATAAACTTGGTAAAAATGTATACCATTTAATATAAAAGATGACTAGTAGAATCAGTCCCAATGACTATTGAAGGACAGCTCTGCTCCAGCACACACATGAATACACATGATAAATGTGTACATATGATATTCAGGGGGACTTTGAATAGTTACTATTAAAAAAACCTTCTGCTATCTGCAGATTTAAAGGATATTGTTAAAGTACCTAATGTAGAATTAAAATGAAGACTCAGCAGCTACATAAAGTAAAATGATCTAAATAGAAAACAATGATATATGATGTCTTATTCAAATTTTTCATAGTTTTTTGTCAGTAAAACTATTAGGAACATTTTAGTGCATGAATCAACTCAGGTCAAGGCATTCTGGACTAACAAGTAGCTCCATGAACTGCACATTTTGCCCTCTATAATAACAGTGAGAGTGTTTAATAGTGTTCAGATCAAGCAATGTTGAGTTTATCTGTGTGATGAAGAAAGTTTCTCTTGTCATAATTTAGTTTAAATAATTTTAACAGAAACTAGATATATTTTGCACAAACATGATGTCTTTGTCTTTTATTCTGAGGGGAAGCCTCTTAATTTAAATGTGATCTGTTGTATTGGCTTTAAATGCCAATACATTGTTTATCACCCACCAAGAGACTTTTTTTCTGCTACTCAGAATTAAATAAACCAAGACACAACACATGTCTTAAGACCACAGTAGTTTATTTATGAGAGGAAAGACAGCCTATCAAACTTTCCACAGGAATTTTAAAAATCCACTGGGACTCAAAGTTTTTACTTTCTTTCCATTCATGTAATTTTGGTTTTGGCTTAACACTTAGTACAATATTCACTTCAAAGGAATATCCCTTGCATTTAAAATAAACAATGACTGTTTTACACAGACACTTAATTTTTTCCCTCTGCCCTTTGCCTCTTTTCGTCCATTCTAGGACTTGACTAGCATTACCTCCAAAGCAAATCATATAGAAAATCCCTTTTTTGTTTTATACTGTGATATGAAATACAATTATGAACAATCAAATTATTACCTTTTTCATTTCCAATGACTCTTGAAATATATATTTTCTTACATTTTAAAGTGATACTTTTATTACAGAGGATGAGACTCAAGAACTAACTACAATTGAAATGAAATATATTCTGGCTTTAGGAAGTGAAAGTCAGTTTCAACATGATGCAAGGCAAAGAAGTTTCATCCTGAGGCTCAAATTCTGTGGTGCCGGATAAGCCAAAACATGTGCTGTAGGGTGACTCTTGTTTCATCCAAAGTTGGTTTCATGAAATAATTAATATAAAATCTCACTTCCAAAGAGCTTCATTAACAATAATCAAGCAAGAGTCAACAATTAATATTTGCAAATTGCAAGCCCTGCCTCTTGCTTTTTGGTCTCAAGAAAAAGCTGGTAAACTGTGGATTTGCCTCTGACAGCCAGAGCTGTCTGAAATGCATAGTTCCATCATGTCAGGCCCATTGAGGAACTGAAGACTTAGTTCAGTTCCATTTACAGTGAAAATCCTGAAGGTTTTTATTCTTATCAAGGACTGGCTCACTAAACTCTTAACACAAACGGCACACTTTTAGACAAAACACATTTGGACTTGCCAATCAATGCGAAGTGCTTTGATGATGAAAGCAAAATGAATCATTGCCTTGCTTTGTAGAAATACCACGAAAAGCATTGTTGGAAGGAGTAGAAAACACCCTGTCTCTTCCTTAGGCAGTTCACAGACCTTCCTATTTGTCCCCATAAGAAATGACCTAAGTCTTTGGACAAATGAAACTGTCTGCAGTCTTACTTCATATTCTCTTTTGAAAGGCTTTTGTAAGTCGTCTTGAGGGGATTGAAATAGGAATTTATAATATGCATCCCACTTTAGAAGATAAACCTATAATACATATCCTAAAAATGTGAGAAGTTATTGTTTGTATCCATACATACTTTTCCTGAAAAGACATCTTCACTAGTGTGGTAGTAATATTTTACCAGTGTGTTCTGAAAAAATACATGATTATCATCTGTTCTTGCTCTTGGTCTTACTTGACCTCTCTAAATTCATGGTAATGAGGAAGTAAAAGGGAGGGATGAAAAATCCAAATACAGTACAAATATCTGGAGCTTTTAAAGCAATAATTCAGTAGGCACAGGAAGAAAATCACTTCTCTGTGGTAACTACTAATATCTTATGACTTTGCTTCTTGCTGTCTGAGACTACAATAAACACTTTCCTTCTTCCTGGGAAATTAAATTTTAAAAATGCTTCTCCAATTTTTAAAGTTTGTATTTAGGAGAGCTCTGTTTTTGGGGTCAAGTATCCTTCTAGTTTCCAGTTTAGTGACCAATATGAAAAGAGTCCCCCACTTGCCTTCTGGCTCCCTCACCTGAAAAGTGAGCTTAAGAAATACAAACTTTCATGATTAACATTTGTGAAATCAGGGGGAGACTTGTAATAGAATGAAATCATTTAATTGGTAATATGATTTTATTTGTTAGTGGTGTAGAGTATGATGTCATGTCTAAAAACTTATAATACCTTAAGTTCAAATTTATTTTAATTCCAAGTCCCTTGTATGGTGCTGCAGAGTTTAAATGAGTTAATGTAAATAGAACACTTAACACAGTACCTGGCAATAAGCATCACTTACCACTGTATGAAAATTATAGAACCTTTTGTTATGGTTAAGATTGTCATATTGGCAGTAACCCATCCTGAATAAGGAGTCAGACTTAACTATGTTATAAAACTCAGCAAAATGAGACAGTAAATTGCCTTGCTATTTTCATTATATTGTGAAGTCTTAAAAATAGAAACTGAAATTCCTCTTTTTACTATTACACTTTCACAAATGTAGTTTACAGTTAACAAACACTTATGGATAATTTATCACCTATTTTACTTATTTCATCTTTTTATTCATAAAATAATAAGAAATTACTTAATATACACAGTAGAATTTGTGTACAGCTGTAAAGAAAAGTGAAATAATTACATTATTAGGAAAAGCAGATAGAACTGGACATTACTATGTTAAGTGAAATAAGTCTGAGCTAGAAATACAAATGTTTCGTGTTTTATCTTATATGCAGACTGTATATTTCAAATTTTATACGCATTATGTTTATATGTGTGTTGGTCATAACACTAGAAAGTGTATCATGAGAAAGGATTTGAAGACAGAGTGGAAGTAGAGAGAATAAAAGAACACTTGTGATACTGAAGCAGATGGGGCCACTGTCTGGAAGAAGGAAAGGGCTTGCATGGGTTGTTATTTTGGGGGATGTCATTGGGTTTGACTACAATGAAGCTCATGAATGAAATGCCATAATTAAATCTTTTGTTTTATATGCTAAGGTAAAATATACTTAAAAGAAAGGAAAATTAGATGGAGAAAGACTAAAAATTAGAGGACACAGTGGTACATACCTGCAATCCCAGTACTCAAGAGGCTGAGATAGGCAAATCATAAGTTTGAAACTGGTTTGGGATATACAGTAAGTACTGAATCTAAAAATATGAAAATATTAAGGACTATTCAAATTAATCATTAAAAAGCAAGTTAGCATTACCAATGTTTGATCAGGCCCTCTTTTAAAAATAATATTTTCTTTTTGTTCAGAATTCCATGAAATGCATTTTTATTATATTCACCCCTATACCGATTCCTCCCAGATACCCAACCATCTCCCTACTTACCCAACCTCCTGATATCTTTTCCTTTTTTAGAAAACTTTGGTAGTTTAATTTGTGCTCCACATACACTCTTGGTTACAGGGCCTGATTTGGAAGCATAGTTGGCCTACTGGATGCATACTGTTAAAATTTTGACTTTTCCTTCCAGCAGCTATCACTTGCTCATCAGCTACATGGGGGACTGTTTACCTCTCTCTCCACCTCTATGATGAGAATTTGTTTGACATGACCTCACAGGTCTCCTTAATGCTGCAACAACTGCTGTGGGATCATATGTGCAACTTCCCCTTTGTGTTCAGAGAACACTGTTCCATTGTAAGCAACTGCCACCTCTGGCTCTAAAGATCTTCCCACCCCTTGCTTCCCAGTTTTAGTTGATACTTGGGGAAAGAGGTATGATATCGATCATGTTTAGGGGCTAACATTCCAAAGTTTATTTCTCTGTCTCTTGACTGGGTGACTTTTGAACACTTTGGCATATGAGTGTTGAATTTTGAAAGCTTGACAGTGGGGATGAAGCTTCCAAGTCAGTACTAGCTGAATTCTTCCATGTTTTATGACTTAAGTGTGTGGGTCTCTGTATTAGTTGTCATTAGCTTGGAGAAACAGCTTCTCTGACATGTTGAGAGATGCACTGATCTATATGCATAATAATCACTAGGAATCTTTCTAATACTATCTCTAATTACCTGAATAATAATTTTTTCCTTAGAACTATGGTCTATTTACCCTTAGGTTAGTGGACCACATAAGGTATGAGGTATGGATTCCATCACATGGAGTATACCTTAATCCAATCACAAAGTATTTAGTTAATCCAATAAACTTCATGCCACTGTTGTATAGGTGGACATATATTGCCGGAACATTTTTTATTATAGTTCACAGGATTCACAGGTAGGTAAGAGTGATGACAACTCCTTATTCCCACCTGAGAAGGTGGTACTGAGTTGTAAAAAAGCAGGCTGAGAAATGCAGTAAGCAACACTTCTTTATGGCTTCTACTCAGCTCCTGCCTCCACATTCCTGCCTTGAGTTACTGTTCTGACTTCCCTGAGTGACAGATTAAGACCTGAGAGTTGTAAGCTGATACAAACTTTTTCCTCTTTAAGTTGCCTTTCACAGCAGTGGAAAACCTAAGACAAACTCATTCTCTAATGTTTAGTTAGGTTGTTTGTGTATCCGATGTCTATTTATTTATTTATTTATTTTGATTTCTTGTATATTGTAGATATGGACTTCCTGTGAGATGTATCTCTAGGAAAGACATTTCCTCCATACTGTAGGGTGTTCTACAATTGAATGATGGTGTCCTTTGTCTGTAGAGGTCTTTTAGTTCCATGTGGTCCACTCTGTCAGTTGTTGACCTAAATGGCTATACCGTTGGAGTCCTGTTCAGAACCTATAGGTCTTTTCCTGTGCCTGTGCAGGCAAGTGTATTCCCCTTTCTCTCCCCTGTCAGACTCAAGGCATCAGGCTTATGTTGAGGTCCTCATACCATTTGTAGCCCACTTTTGTGCAAGGTGAAAGTAAGTTTCATTCATTGACGTATTGATCAACACCATTTTTTGGAGATGCTGTCGTTCTTCTGGTGTGTGTTTTTAGTTTAGGTCAAATTAGGTGGCTATGGTACATGGATTCGTCTGGGTCCTCATTTCTTGTTTTTTGATCAATGTGCCTGTTTTTATGGCAGTATCATGTGGTTCTTAATATTATAACTCTGTAATATAACTTAAAATCAAGGATGGTAATAACTAGAATTCTTTTATCATTTAGGGCCTTATGACTATTTTTGATTTTTTGTGAGTTTCCATCTGAAATTTAAGAATATTTTTTCAATTTCTGTGAAAAAATGTGTTGGTGATTGTATTGAATATGTAGATTGCTCCTTCTTTCTTTGTATTATGGTTATCCTTTACTTATTAGTTAATATCCACTTATAAGTGAGTATATACCATGGTTGTCTTTCTGGGTCTGGGTTACCTCACTCAGGATGATTATTTCTAGATCCATCCATTTGCCTTCAAATTTAATGTCATGGTTTTTAACAGTCAAATAATGTTCCATTGTGCAAATGTACTGCATTTTCTTTATCTATTCCTCAGTTGAAGAACATCTAGGTTGATTGCAGGGACTGGCTATTGTGAACAATGATGCTATGGATATAGTTGAGCAAGTGTCCTTGTGGTTTATTGAGCATCCTTTGGATATATGCCCAAGGATAGTATTGCTAGATTTTGAGTAGATTGGTTTGCAATTTTCTGAGAAACTACCATATTTATTTCCAAAATGATTATACAAGTTTGCACTTCCAGCAGCAATGGAGAACTGTTCCCTTTGATCCACATCATTTCCAGCATAAACTGAAATTTTTGTTTTTGATCTTAGCCATTCTGAGAGGATAAGATGGAATCTGAGAGTCATTTTGATATGCATTTCCATGAAGGCTAAGGATGATGAACATTTCTTTTAGAGTTTCTCTGACACTTGAGATTCTTCTTTTGAGAATTCTCTTTTTAAATCTGTATCCCATTTTTAATGTTGGATTATTTGTTGTTTCTTTATGTCTAGTTTCTTGAGTTCTTTATATATTTTGGAAATCAGCCCTCTGTTGTATATGAGGTTGATGAAGATCTTTTCCCATTCTGTAGGCTGCCATTTTGTCCTATTGACAATGTCCTTTTCCTTATAAATGCCTTTAAGTATTATGATGTCCCATTTATTAATTATCTATCTTACTGTTTGTGCTACTGGTGTTCTATTTAGGAACTTTTCTCCCTTGCCAATGTGTTCATGGTTATTTTCCACTTTCTAAACTATGAGGCCCAACCTAACTGAATTTATGCTGAGGTATTTGATCTACTTGTATATGAGTTTGGGCAGAATGATAGATATGGTTTGATTTGCATTTTTCTTCAACATCCAGCTATGCTAGCACCATTTGTTGAAGATGCTTTCTTTTTCCCAAGTGTAATTTTGGCTCTTTGTCAAAAATTACATGTCTAGAGGTATGTGGAATTACCTCTGGGTCTTCCATTCGATTCAGACCTGTCTGTTTTTATGTCAATATTATTCTGTTTTTCTTACTATAGCTTTCAAGAAGAATTTAAAATCAGGGATGGTGGGTAATACCATTGGAAGTTCTCTTATTTTACAGGACAGTTTTACCTACCCTGGATTTTTATTATTCCATATGAAGTTAAGTATTGTTCTTTCAAGGCCTTTGAAGAATTGTGCTGGAATTTTGGTGGGGATTGCATTGAATCTGTAGATTGTATTTGGTAAGATGGTCATTTTTACTGCTAATCCTAGAAATTCATGAGCATGACAGATTTCCCATCTTATATCTTCTCCAATTTTGTAAAGACTTGCAGTTTTGTCATATGGGTCTTTTCACTTGTTTAGTTAGGGTAAACCCAATATATTTTATATTATTTATGGTTATTGTGAAGGGTTTGCCTGATTTCTTTTCAGACTCTTTATCATTTGTATATAGGAGGGATAATATTTTTTGAGTTAATCTTGTATCCAGACACTTTGCTAAAGGTGTTCATCAGCTGATAAAATTTCCATTTTCATAGTGTTAATTCTACTAATCAATAATTATGGGAGGTGTTTTCAATTTTTAAGTATCATAATGGCTCTATTTTACAAGTCTTTCAGATTCTTAGATTTATTTTCAAATATATTGTTTTTAAAATTTTAGGCTATTATGAATGGCAGTTTCCCTCATTTTTTCCTTGGGATGTTTGTCATTAGTATACAGAAAGGCAGCTGATTTGTGTACTAATTTTGTTCCTACTTTGCTGAATATGTTAATCTGCTTCAGGAGATTCCTGATGGAGTCTTTGGGGTCTTTTCTTTATAGAATTATATCAAATGCAAATAAGGATACCTACATTTCTTCTTTTCCCATTTCTATATTTTGTCAACTTTTCTTATCTATTTGTATAATTAATACTTTAATCACTATACTGAACAGGAGTAAAGAGATTCAACTTTCTTGTCTTGTTCCTGATATTAGTAGGAATGCTTTGAGTTTTTCCCCTTTTTGCATAATGTTAAGATGTGGATTTGTATATTTTCTACATTATGTAAAGATATATCCCTTATATTCCTACATTCTATAGGACTTTATCATGAAATAATGTTAGACTTTGTCAATGGCATTTTCTGCATCTGATGAGATGGTCATGTGGTGTCTGGCCTTTAGTCTATGTGATTGCTTACATTTATTGATTTATAAATGTTGAACCATCCTTGCTTCTCTATCATGAACTCAACTTGATCATTGTGAATAATATTTTTAAATTCAGTTTGCAATTTCTTTTAAACTCAATATAACTGTATTTATTATTACTATACTTAATTTCATACTTTCATACACTCATTTTAAAAGCCTTTAAAATATATTAAGAAATTGTGGATCTATGTTCATCAAGGAGATGGGTCTAATTTGTTGGCTTTTTGTCTGTTTCTTTTGTATCAGGCAATACTGAATTCATGAAAATATTTTGGAAATGTTTCTTCCTTTTTACATTATGAAATACTTGGGAATATATTGGTGTTAACTCTCCTTAGAAGGACTAAAATGGGTTGCTGGAGAGACAGTTCAGAGTTTAAGATAGTTCTGGCTGCTCTCCCAGAGGTCCTGAGTTCAATTCCCAGCAACCACATGGTGGTTCACTACCATGTATAGTGAGATCTGTTGCCCTCTTCTAGCACAAAGGGACATATGACAATAGAGCACTCCTACATAAAATAAGCAAATAAATCTTAAAAAAAGAAAGAGGGGCTAGAGAGGTGGCTCAGCAGCTAAGAGCACCCGCTGTTCTTCAGAGGACTTGGGTTCAATTACCAACAACCACATGGCAGCTCATAACTGTCTGTAACTCCATTGCCCTCTCCTGTCCTGTACAGATACTGCCCAGGGAATCCACAAGCCTTACACAGACATTTTTGTAGGCAAAACACCAAGGGACATAAAATTAATAATTTTTTTAAAAAGACTGAAGAATTCTGGTATTTATCCATATTCACTTTAAGTTCCTTCAATATATTTACAATTATCATTTTGAAATCATTGTTTTTTCATACTTAAACCAATTTATTTTCCTTGTGGTATATTACAGTGAGGTTACTAGCTTCTGGAGCAAGCACATTGTCTTTGTTTTCCATATTGTTTTTGTTTTTACAATGAGATGTAGACATCTGACGTTAGATTGATGTTTTTGTTTCTTGATATGGGCATATGGATTCACTTTGGTTAATCATGAATGGAGCATCAGAAAAGGTTCTAGCTTAGCTTGGGGTAGGTGAAAATCCTGAGCCCAGGAGCAAACTTTCTGTTAGGTTAGAATATTCTCCTAGCTAATCTTTAGAAGTGGGTGAAAGGCTTGCTGGGTTCTACATGTAATCCTTTAGTGGCAGATACGGTCCAAAGGCACAGGTGGCTTTCAGAGGGATGGAGGCTACTCTGAGTAATCCTTACTTGGAGTGGAGATCTCAGAATGCCACATGTCCCTGAAGCAGTCTCATAGGTAGGGTGGTTGATGGGTAGGCAAGTGGACAGACTGGCTCTTAGCAGCCCAGTGGGTGGAGTGACTGGAGGGTGCGATGGCAGACTGACTGGCTCTGTTGGTACCTGTAGTGAGATATTTACTCCTCCACCCACTGCTTGTAGTGCTGACTACACCTATTCTGGCATGGTCACAGGTGGGGACATGACTGGTTAAAAGGACTGAATTGGGTCTCCGAAATCCCCTTCTGGTTGCAGAGAGCATCAGGGTAGTAGAGTCTGCATCCTTGGAGCTGTAGAGATTTTACAGTCACTTGTTTCCTGTGTAAGTTCCTTTTCCCCCAATAAACCCCACGCCATTCTATATGGTGTCTAGTGAATCCTGATTTCCATGTCCACAGGTACCTAAGTGGAATTCAGGTTGTAGGATGCTTAATGATTTCCCTAGAGGTACAGTGTTGTGGGGTGACTGGCAGATTAGTGTGGTCAAACTGATTGGCTCTTGGAGTCTTTAGTATCCCTAGGTGCATAACACCATGTGATCATTTGAATCATATATGCTGATATGTGATTATAAATGCAGCTGTGGGTCTGATCTAGTGCTCCCAAACCACTTAGAAAGGTTTTCAATTAAAAAAAATTACATTTCCTTCCACCAATATGAAACCTATGGAACCATAATTTCATGGGCAAATGAGACCACCAACATATTTACTTATGTCTCCAGTTTACCATTGGACTTGCTTTAATGCTTAGTAGACATCTTATATTTGTAATATGTCTTCCTTATGGATGTATCCAATTATTCTCTCTTTCTCTGCTTATTAAAGAATAGAGAATTCTGGGTAGTCTCACACTCCTGTTTTATTGAGTGATACACTATTGCAAAAATTGTTTCCACATGTTTACTCCAAAACTTATCTTCTTCAAGGGAAGTGAGTGGTTCCAGTAGTTCAGCCAAGATAACATAGAAGAATGACTTTTCTGTGGCCTTCTGAAACCGAGTAGTGATGGATTTTAAAGAAAGGCCTGCAGGAAGAAAGTGAAGAATGCCTGAAAGTAATCCAATTTTTGACAGAATGAAGAAAAGTAGATGGAAGAAGAAGGAGACATCTGAATGTATTTGGACCTAAGGTTTGTAAAGTTCCTAATTCAATGTCAGGATGAATAACTTTTAAAATAAATATCTAGTTAGAACTGTTTGAGATTTTGTTGATCATATGGTTTCTGTTGCCACAATTCAACTCTATTGTGGATCAAAGGCAGCTGTAGACTACATAAACTGAATATACCTATGATTCAGTAAGACTTTTACAAAATGTATGAGAAGCCAAGTGTGGGAAATATGTTTAAGAGCATAGATTGATGATTCCAGTTCTAGTTTGAATTACTATCTTAATGTATTTATTAAAAATGATATTGTCTACTATTTGCTCAGCACGCACTTTTAAAAGTCACGAGCCACTTTTGTTTTTCTATAGTTTGTCTTTCTAATTGCCTCATGGTTTAATATTTCATTTTGAGGTCTTGTCATTTATATTCCCAATGGTAAACATTTTAGGTCCATGGAATTTCATGGATGACATGTCTTAGGTAGGCCTGAGAGGGTAATGTATATTGAACGTGTATTTGAGAGTAATTAGATTTAATAGAATAGCTTTGTTACAAGTTATATTAAAATCATTCATAAGCTCATTGTATTCATTTCCTCTTTATCTGCATGGTCATTGCCACAAAGTGTAGGAGTTTTGTTCTACAAGATACTTAGAGGATGAACAACGATTCCCTTGAGATATTAGGGACTCTCCTTTTCATGATGATGTAGTTTCCTTTCTTTTGAATGGAGATTCCTCTAGTCTTCCGATGACATAGGATTGGCATTCCTTTATAAGATTCTTGTCTGATATTCTTTAATTCACTTTATTATTCTTAGTTTCCCACTTGTGGGCAAGATAAAGTAGCCAGGGTAGATGGTAAGCAAATGTGTGTTGAGGAAATTAACATAGCTGTCTCATGCATGGCTGCAGAAATTGTGCCCTTGCCTTTTGCTTGTAATTAGCACATTACTGTGACATTAGACATATGTTTTACTTTGATTCAGATTGCTTAATATGCTCATTTCACTCTTTGTCCTTCCAACTGGAAAGGTAGAGGCAAATTTCTAGGGGTTTGTTTTATTACACACTTGGAGAATGTGTAAATACTTATGACTATTTTTTTCCATAGATTTATAAGTCAGAGTTTTCCTCTCAGAAGTAGCTGTATTGGCACTACTACAAACTTCTTAAACAAGAGAGTAATGCTTTGAAGTAAAAATATCTGGTTTTGTTCATGTAATACACAGTTAAGCATTATGTATATTTTTGCTCTTTTTTGTGTACTACTGTCTATACACTAGATACTAGTATTGTCTCTATGATTAGATGCATTTTAGGCATTTGTCTTAAATTAAATTTCCATATGTTTAAGGCAATGAGTTACAAACATAGATTTTTGGCATCCACATGAATTTTATTCTGTTGTAAACTTCTATAGCATCTGTAATTATTTAATGATCAAAACAGTACTTGATCTTGTCAATATTGCTTTTTCAAACTAACATATGAAAGTAGAGATGTCCTTTTTTACCCCCTTTCTCACATTAATTATCACATGAAATTGAAAAACAGAGTGAAAAAAGTTTTCACTCTTAAGTAATTATTGCTTGGCATCCCAATCTGAGTCTTGAGCTAAATGAAGAAGTACTACTTTCTTTGTTTTTGTTTTTCAAGACAGTATTTAATGTGTAACAGCACTAGCTATCCTGGAGCTTGCTTTGTAGTCCAGGATGGCCTTGAACTCACAGAGACCTCATGCCAGTGCCTCCCAAATACTGGGGTACCACATTTATAAAGACAAAACTCAAGTTTAAGTGAGAATTTTGGAGAGTTCTGCAAGACAGTTTCCCTATAAGTTAATAATAGTTATAATTTCTTCATTTATCACAAAAGAGCTCTGCATACTTACACAAGACTCTAGGAAGATCCCATGTGTCATTCTTAATGCTCGTAAATAAAAATAGTGTCATGTTTCAACAAAATAGATTCACAGATCCTTTTATACTTTAATATGATCTCATTCTAAACCAATTTTTATTTCAATTCATTGTCTAAAAATTTGTAAAATTCATAAAAAACCCTTATAATTCTTAATTTTCTATTACCTACTTATGCATCTGATTTTGGAAATTCCATGTGAAAAATGGCAGCCATATTGTCTTTCTTGTACCCCAGCATGACTTTATGGAGTAGAAGCCATGAAGTTTGCATAAGTAATAAATTCCTCCAGAAGACTATAAGAAAAAGCTCTGTCTAAGGTCCATATTGAGGTATTGAACTTTAAGCTCATAGAAATGACAAGACTTTTGAGAGCAAATCTCAGTTGGTTAAAAATGATTTAAGCTACCAAAGGAGGAAGAGAAGCATGAAATAGCAAAAGATAGAAGGCTAACCTAGAAGACTGAAGACACATATTAGTGCGGCTCAAATGGGGCAGAGGAATAAGCAACAGAAGGACAACTGATGATAAAATCTTCATAAAATGAATGGCAAAATAAACAAAGTGAAGACCTAAAGGTTGTAGAAGGGACAATGCATGGGATGCTGTAGAGATAACCCTGAAATGTTGGCATATACATAATAAGAGGCTGGAATTAGGTTGTAGTAGACCAAGGAGGGAATTCATAGTATCAGTTAAGAAGTAAACAGGCATGAAGGCCAATGAAAATTTGTTAATTTTGCAATAAAATTTCTGTTCAGTCTGATTTTGAATTTATTAATGCCTAAGTAGCCATACTGTGACTTCAGGATGGCACTGATAGCACTCGTCTAGACTCAAATCCCAACTTCTTTGTGAAGGGAATCACTAAGACACATGGTTCTCCTTTTGCCCTTGACGTGGTATCAGAATTTTTCTCAGTGCTCCCTAGGAAGAAGACTATTTTTTTTTCATCTAGACCTTATAATTGAACTGGTATTCTGTATTCCTGTGCACTTTGTTTTTTCCCCATTTTTAGGACTGTGGAAGGAAGACTGAGTGAATTATGTTAGATTATTTTTCAGACTATGGCAATGAAAATTTACTCTAATTCTATTCTCCTTTGTTGTCTACCAAGCTATTTTCTTACATCAATTTTCTCCCAATTGCAATCATTACTATACCATTGTCTATCAATATTATACTTTAGGGCCACTAGGTTCTTTATGATTGCTACCACAATTATTTAATGATAACATTTACTGAGAATCTTTTCCTAGAAGAATCTTTATGCTTCATGTAGTTCAGTAGATCAAAGGAAAGCAATTTAAACTCTTCTGTCAGATTTTTAGTTTATATTTTTTCTCTCAGAGGTTTCTCTATCTGAGGCTTGGATAGAGCTGTAGGTTTTGTGCCAGCTGGAAGCTGGACTGACTTCTATGAGTGGAGCCACAGCACTCATAAGTTAGTATAGGATTACAGTGGTTTTCTGTTTCCTATTAAAAGCATTTAAGGAGTACTCAAATGTGATCAGCATCTTGTAACATAAGTTCTCTATAACACTGGTAGCTCTGAACCAGTGACACCAAAATGGGAAGCACAGTGACTGGCCACATTCTGCGAGTCTCAGAGCTGTGTGAAATTTGAACAAGAGTGATAGAATATCACATGTCCAAGAGTCAATGGGCAAAAGTAAAAACGGGCTTGATTCAGACCAACAGAAAAGAGAATTCATCTTTTTGCTGCATCCAAGATAATACTTTACCATAATGGATAGACATCACCCTAGGATAAAAAATGGTCAAAGCTATTCCAACAAATGGACCCAAAAAGCCAGAAGGTGTAGAAACTTTAATAATTGAGAAAATAAACCTTAAGGCAATACTAATCAGAAGATACAAGGAGGGACACTAGATACTCATTTTAAAAAATAGCTCACCTAAAGGATGTTGTTATTCCAAACATTTATGCACCTAACAGAAAGGCACTGATATTCATAAAAGAAAGACAGCCAAATCACATATCTGCTTTTACAGTGATAATGACTTCAATACCTCACTCTTGCTAATAGATATATCAGTCAGACAAAAGTTAATATTGGTGTTAAATCCTGTCATTAATCAAATGGCCCTAGAAAACATCAGCAAAGCATTCTACACAAATAAAAATAATTAATTTTCTTCTCATCAGCTCATGTAAATTTCTCTAAAATTGACTGCATCCTTGATAGCAAATCAAGTCTTAACAGATATAAGAAAATAGAAATGATTTCATTTATACAATTGACTACCATGGATACCCACAACAATAGAAAGTACTGATGAAGACACCAGAAAATGGAAAGGTCTCCCATGCTCATGCATCAGTAGGATTAATATTGTATGCATGAATATCATCTCCAAAGCAGTCTACACATTCAAATGCAAACCACATAAAAATTCCAGAATGATTCTTCACCAAAATTGAAAAAAAAATCAGCTTCATAGAGAAAAAAATATCCAGCACAGCTAAAACAGTCTCAAATGATGATGATGATAATGATGATAAAAATAGCTGGAGGTATTATCATCCTAAATTTTAACATTTAATACAGAGGTATAAAAATAAAACAGCATGGTATCAGCATTAATACAGACATGTTGATCAAAGAAATTGAATTGAAGACACAGACAAGTCTACACACGAATGGACCTGATTTTTTGCTAAAGATAAAATGAACACTGGAGAAAAGACAGCATTTTCAACAAATGGTGTTGGTCAAACCTCATGACAGCACTTAGAAGAGTGCAAATAGATCCAAATTTATCACCTTGTACAAAACAACTCCAGATGTTTTGAAAAGATAACATAAATCCTGACACTTGAGTCTGATAGAAGAGAAAGCAGCTAATCTGGGTATTTCACTGCTGCAATAGAGAACTGTCATGTTTCCCATGTTTCTTGCTGACTTGTTTCCCATGTATGCAAGCTTGCTTTCTTATACAGGACCATCTTGCTAGGGAGGGTACTGTTCAAAGTGGGCTTGAGCGTTCTTTATAAATCACTAATCAGGAAATTCCCAACTACCTTCTCACAGGCAATGTGATGGAGGCATTTTTTCAGATGTAGTTCCCTATTGCCAGATGACCCAAGCTTGTGTTAAATTAACAGCAACAACAACAACAACAAAAAAAAACCAGCACAACATCTAATATTTATTGCTTGTTATGTGATTAACACAGTTGTAAAAGTGCTTTGCAATTATATATGGACTCTTCTGATAAAAATCTTCAAGATAATTTATTAGGTAGCTCTCTTAAGAAGAAAATAAAGAATATTTATGCTCGATCATATCTATAAAATTTAAATGCTGTTTATTGGTGCTCATGGAATATACATAACCCTAATTATACAAAATTATTTGCATTAGATAATTAAAATTAATAAACACATGATTTTATTGTTCATCATTCATTTTCAACTATGCTCATTTTTACAAAACATTGATTTTTTTGAGATCTTAATGTATTAAGGTCATTTATTTTCCCTTTCTTCCCTCTAAACCCACCCATACACCCCTCCTTGATGTCTTCCAAACCCATGGCCTCTCTTTTCATTAATTGTTGTTATATGCATAAATGTGCATTTATATACATATATATTCCTAAATATAACCTTCTCAGTCTGTGTTATATTATTCACATCTATGCTCTGTGGGAGCATCAGACCTCACTGGTCCCTTAGCTCATGTCCATGCTCAAATGTCAGCCTAATCATGTTTTCCTTTTGGAAAATGTTCATTCCCTTTTAGCTGGAGCTAAAAAGTCCTATGACATAGCAATGTCATAGTGAACAACAATTATGTCATTTGTAGGTTATTAAGAAATGCTTACTTTCACCATTGGTAAAGTCTGTGACATGGAAATATTTTTAGTATGGTTTTATAGTTGACTCTATAATTTCTCTTTAGATCTTATAAGCAAGGACTCTGCCCTGATTACCATCTCACAAGGTTCTGACTTTTCTGTGCTTTATTTGAAACTTATTAACTCTCGTGTTAACAACTAAGAACTACAAAGACTAAAGCCAAATTGTACATGCATGCGTTCTATTCCCATTGCACTACATTGGGCCTTCTTCATCACCCCTTCAGCCCCTCCCCACACAAACAGACCAAGTGTGGATGTCTCTTGAATCCTACAGGATCATCTTTGGGTTTCCTATTGGCCAAAGTGGAATTTCTTTGAATCATGGGATTTTTAGATCATCAGAACAATAATGCAGGTGATTTGATGTAACTCAAACTGTTTAAATTGATAGGCCAGGAAAAGATGGGCTCATGAACATATTGAGAGCAGTTAGGTTCATCTTTATCATTATTATGTATTTTTAGTTACTCCAACATGAAATGACAAGTCCCAACATGATACAGTGTGAAGAGATCTAATAGAACTAGTGTAAGATGATTCTATCTTGGCAACAATAGATATAATCTTTGGCCCCTTAGGTATTTGTGGCCACCAGGTGATCCCATAAATCATACTCTAAACCACAAGTTTGACAAACCCTTGGTCTACACTGGTCAGGTAGTATTTTCCAGTGTGACCACATTAAGGCCCAGCCTCCATTGCTCTGAAGTGTTCAGGACTCCATTAACACTTTCTGTTTTTCTGACATCACAACTTATGCCCCATAAATGAAGCACAGTTAAACCAAAAGCTGTCTTTTTCCATCCAGAAGTCTGTACTTACTATATTGAGCTGTAATTGTGATGTCTGAAGGTAAAACAACATGAGGGATACAATGTGATGTGCTCTTGACAATAACTACCAGAAGCATATCCTTTGTAACAAACAAGTCATGTTACTTATGGTAGAAACTTTTTCAGTGTTTGCCGAATGTAATAATGTGTTCTTTTTCTATTCTAATCTGGCAGGACAAAAGTACCACAGAATCCCTGGATCAACTTTAAGCAGAAAGGTTGCTGGGATAGTGGTTTTCATGTCACAAGTCTCACAGTTAAGGAGACATCACTATAAGCACATTAATCTAGCAATAGACTGGTTTATTTATGTGATTTTTCTCTCTGAACAAACTTGGGAAGTCCAGGTAATTCAATGAACTGAATATTTTGTTTCCCTTACTTACAGATTTGGATTTTAAAGCAAGTAAAGAGCTCCTTTGTGTTCCCAAATATATAAGAAAAATGTCTTTTAGTTAATTTTTACTCTTCTGGCCAGAGAAGTCTCAGTCTCAAGACTGTGCTCTCAAGAAAATGGGGGCAGGCCTGGTAGAAGTTATTAAAAACAAGTTATCTTTTCTTTGGTGAATACTGAAGTAGGGCAGACAATGAGCTTAGTTAAATTTCCAACTGTTAAAGTTGGAAAATGTGGTCACTTGACATTTCTGATCTATAAGTCACCAAAATGTTTTGTTCCTAGATACTTGTTTCAAAGATCAAGGAAGACCTCTGAGTTTTCCCTTTACAGTTTATCCCTTCACAATCACCACAGGGAAACTCACTGTTGTTCCTCCAGACTTCTGATAGTACTTTCTACGCTCCCCTTCCTTTGCTTTTGCTCCCATTCTCTATCCTGAGATGACTCTCAGAACTTTGCACTTCTGAATAGAATAGGACAGGTTCTCCTACCATCTATATTCTCCAGAGCACTATTGCCTGAATTCAGTCACTTTCCTTACTTTCTGGTATGTGTTGAGTTTCAAACACAAAAGAGACATCAGTAACAGATGATTGGGTGTGAGGAGGAAGATGATGCTATGTCCACCAATCAGGCTGTTTCTCAAGAACAGTAAGCCTTTGAGGAAAATCCAGTTAACTTGTGTTGCCCTCCCTTTACAGCTCTGATCAAGTTCTGGATCCTCTTCATTCTTTTTGCCCCTTTAAATTTTCTGCCAGTTGGGAACAATAGCACTTCCTCCCTGCTGCCAAAAACTGCATCTCACAATGTCTTGCTTTACTCTTTAACCTTTCTTGTGGGCATGGTAAAGGAAGTTCATGAATGCCTGAATAAAGAATAATAGATATTTATTTGGGGAAAATTCACACAGTAAAGGTAAATAGCCACCATGGACTTCTACCCCTGGAGGTATAAGATTCTGTGATGTAGGATGCTCAGATCCCAACCCAAATGTGAGAGCCAGGCCCTTCCTCTTTTTAATAAGGGTTCATGTCCACACACCAAAGCTACAACCTAAGGCCAGCACCTCAAATCTATTGGTGAAACAAAATACAACTACATTTCCACTTTTTGTCTAAATAAGAAGTTTTTAAATCAGATACAAAAACTATATGCAATGATAACAGATATGAAGGATAGTCCAGGAGAAAGAATGGTAAAAACATACACAAACTTAGACATACAACCAGCAAGAGCAATATAAGAAAAAATGCATACTAAATGTCCAGGCCCAGGGTAAATGGAACAGTACAGAGATTAATCCAATAGCTCTCCTATTCTGGAAAGTCTAAGTCTTGTACCTAATATGTTCGAGCTAAGTTAAGAGAGGATCATAGCTGTGACTATCTAGTCTTCAATCTCATCACAGACCTGAGAATGAAAATGACATTACTTGGGTAAACAGGAAGGGCAAGCAGGTGACTTCCAAAAGATGAAAGAAATGACAGAAACAGTTGACTGCCTGGACTCGACAGTCACCCAAGTTCTTACAGTAACTTTGGTCAAACAACTTTGGCTAAGGCCTAGAGTACCTGACAGACCATTATGAGAAGTAAGAAAATTTGAAAGAATGTCCTGCCCTGTCTTGGCAAGGTTCAGCAGTCTCTTTGCTTATATTCTGCTTGTCCAGTTAGAAAAGCATGCCCAATATCCACAGTCCAGGCAAGTGCCTTTGCCCAATAGGCCAGTTTTGCTAAGAAGAAAATGATGTGGGGTAATGTTCTTTTTTACTGTAAAGATTTGTCACTCATATTGGTTTAATAAATGCTGATTGGCCAGTAGTCAAGCATAAAGTATAGACAGGGCAACTGGAATAAGAGAATTCTGAGAAGACGAAAGTCAACAATGCAGTCACCAGCCAGATGTACAAGAAGCAAGATGAGAATTCCTTCCTGAGAAAAGGTTCCAAGTCACGTGGCTAAACATAGATAAGAATTATGGGTTAATTTAAGTTATGAGAGCTAGTTAGTAATAAGCCTGAGCTATAGGCCAAACAGTTTATAATAATAAAAGCCTTTGTGTGTTTATTCGGGACTGAACAGCTGCAGGACCAGGCAGGATAGAAACTACCATCTACACTTGTTGGTATAATTGTAAGTGCTGTCTTAATTAAATACTTTTTAAATTCAACCATTGTTGGATAATTAACTATCAAAATGGTAGCAATTTACATTATAGAACTCATCATTTTATTCACATAATCCAGTGGTCTTTAGTATATCCATAATGTTGTGAAACTATTACAGTCTGATTCTAGAATATTCTTGAGACCTTGAAAGGAAAACCAGCATCAGTTAGTAAGCATTTTTGAGTTTTCCCTGCTCTGAGTATTTGACAAATGCTAGTCTAGAATTATACAATATGTATCCTTTTGTAATTTTCAGGTAATTATAGCATTTCAAGATGTATCTACATTGTAGTATGCATTGTATTCCTTTATTTAAACACATGATATTTAATTTTATGGATTTATAACATTTTGTTTAACTTTTCATCAATGGATGGAAATTTATGTCATTTCTACCTCTGAGCTGTTGTGGATGCTGCTCCTGTGAATAATCATGAAAATTCTTTTGAATGAACATGCCACATCATTTCTCTTATGTGCATGTGTAGAAGCATAACTGCTAGATCACAAGACTGATAATTGATGAACTATTTTCCATACTGATTTTTACTATATTTCATTCTGCCAACAAGAAATGAGATTTATAACTTTTCCTCATTTTTACTTCATTTGTTATTTTCCTTTATTTTTAATGATAACCATTCTAGTGGATACTATTGATATTTAACTTTCAGTTTCCTAATTGCCAATAATATTGAGCTTCTTTCTGTCTGCTTATTAGCTATGAGGAAATTCTTGAAAGGACTGCCAATTAGAATTCCTTTGTTTATTCTTTCATTGTTGTGTAATTGTAATAACTTATTTTTGTAGTGATGGATGTTGAACACGGGCTGGAATATGCTATGCAAGTTCCCTGCCACTGAAAATAAATCCAGCCCTTAATTAGTTTCCTGTTACTGAATTTCAAATATTTTGTCCTGTGCTATTGACCAGACCCACTTCTTCATGTTGTCCTTTAATATATGAAAAATTTTAACTTCCATGGAATCCTATTCAACAACCTTTTAATTGTTGCTTTTGGTTTTGATGTCATCTGTAAGAAACCACTCCATAAACTAAGGCTATAGAGATGTGTAAATGGATTTTCATATATAGATTAATGTTTTGGTTGTTTAATCCTTATGTGATTTTTGAAACATTATATTCAGTGGCAACAAACTATTACTTTTTATGTGGTAGCCATTATTTTCAGAAAATATTTTTATAGAGAGTGCTTCTCCCAGTGAATAAACTTCACAATTGTTCCTCCCATGAACTGACCATAGATACACTGGCACTGCTAATTCTGCTTTGTTGATATGTGTATCCATCCTTGAACAACTTCACTTTTTCCTGATTGCCTAGGCTTTATAACAGGTTGAGAAACTGAGAATTATACTTTCTCCAATTTCGTTTTCTAAGAGATAACTTCGGCTATCCTAGGTGTCTTGTCACTTCATATGGAATTTAGAATCAGTTTGCCCAACTATAGAATAGGCAGGTAGAATTCTGATGAGATTTTGTTTTATCTGTTATCAACATAGGGAGTTTTACTTCAGTATGTTCAATATTAAAATCTACAATCTAGATCATAGGATGTATTTCCACTTATCAAGCTCTTCATTTCAATGAATGTGGCTTACGTTTTAAATGGAAAGCCTTGTACTTATTTGGTTAGCTATTTAAGTAGTTATTGCTTTATTGTACATGTATTTTCTTAACATTTCTTTTTTTACTCCTCGGTAAGTGTGGAAATACAGTAGATTTTCTCTATATTTATTTTGTATGTTATAGACCTGTTGAAATTGTTTACAACAATGCCATTTTAAATGTTGACATACAGAAACTTCATCATTACATGTTAATTTATTCCTATTCATAAGTGAAATTTTGATATTTTCTCTGGAACTGCACATTTAATATTTCCAACAGGTTATAGTATTAAATAAGCTAACAAACAAACATCTTCCTCGTCATCTTGGGTAAGTAAAACATCCAGTGTTGCTCTTTAGTGGACTTCATGCATGCTCACATTTGAGAGCATTGCTCTATGAAGATCCCTGCTTTAGAGATGAGAAAATTTAAGCATAGAGATGTTAAGTAAGTCAGACAAAGGGACATTGATGGAAAGTTTTAGAAACAGTATTTGAAGCCTGACAACCTGGTTCTTGTGTCTATATTTTTGTCCATTGTGTTGTACTGCCTATTGGGATGATATGGAAATAAATCTGCAAAGAACTATTCTTAGTGGTTGAAGCAAAGCTAGACCTATTTTAGTACTTTCATCATCCGTCTCCAATTACAAAGAACTTAAAACATCAGAGTGCCCTGAGTAAGTTCAAGCATGCCATGGGGCAGGGTGTGGGTTGGCATCCTCTGACCAGGATAGGCATAGCTTTGCACATTTAAAAAACAGCTGTTTTATATTGGAACAGATTAGGAAAATTATAAAAGAGTATCTTGAACCTCTGTGCATTTCCCCTTTCCTTTCATGGCTTCTGATAAGTTGTTGTGATTCTAATAGTCACTTACCTAGGTAAAGTATTTATTCTCTTTTAAGATTATTGTTTGCTTCTAGTTTATGCAGCTCCAGTATGGTTTGTGTAACTTTGTGCACTTGTCCTGCTTAATAATTGTGAATCCCTGTGGTCTATGAGCTTAATGATTATCATTAATTTTAGAAATATTTTAGCAACTATTAAATAAAATATTCTTCACCTCATTCTCTCTTCTACTTTTGTCATCAAAAAATTGCAAATATGATAATTTCCCAAGTTGTCACACAGTTCTTGATAGTTCAGTTCTGGATGTTTTCATTATTCCTTTCCATTTGATTTCAGTTTGAGAAATTTCTATTGACATATTTCCAAATTCATTGATTATTTCTTTTGGTATGTATGGTCTACTCCTATATCTATCAAAGATAGTCTTAATTCCTCTTGCTTGTCTTCTGCTGGAAGTTTTCATCAGCCAGTCTACTTTGCTAGAAGTAGGACTTCATGCACACCTTCCTACTCAATTCTGCAATTTTGTGTGGTTTTTGATTACACAGATCTTATGCATGTTGCCATAACTTCTGTATTTGTTATGAGTTCTTACATGTAACTACCATGCCATATTTGGAAAACATTGTGGATATCAGCCTTGAATCTTTTGCATATGTGTAGTGTTTTGAGTACCGTAGAGGCCAAGAAATTGGAGGACAATTGGAGAGGTTGAGCAGAAGAGAGATAGAATGCAGTGATATAAAGGGTTAAAAGAGAATAATGGAAAAGAAAGGTTTAAACTGGATAAGGGATGAGAGGGCCTAATTGAGGAAAGGATGCTTTAGAGGAATAAGTTATGCAAAAAAATCACATTTTCAAAGAGTCATATGGAAAGCTACTTTTGTAGAAATTTCCTAAATTACATACACATACAAAAATAAGAGAGTTCAACTGGAGTTATACTAAAACAGGAAAACAAAGCCCTTACTCAAGACCATGAGAATAGAAAAAAAAAAGCCCAATGGGAAAAATGGGGTTGTATCTTTGGGATTTGTTGGCCTGTGTGTCAAATAATCCCTGAGACATTACAGATTATTGACAATGCTCTTATTGACCCTGTTCAACCCCGAAAAAAATATGTGATAGTAAGACCATGTTCCTAAAAACACCACATACATGAATAGTGGAACATGGAAAAATCAAGCTGCTACTGATCCAGAAGTTTCAACTGTCTAGTTTTCTACCAGAGAAGAAAAATAATCATAAATCTTAACCGACTGTGAATCATGTGAACTTCAATAGCTACTGGCCTGACAAGATGTGCCCACAGTTACAATAGCAACATAAATGTCATAGGAGTTACCAACCACTTTCTGATTAGATCTAAGGCTCACTCAATATTATGAAACTTACTACTGTAACTGTTTATGTGTTTATGGACTAAGAACCTGAAGGTACATAGGTCATATTCCCTAGGAAAGCAATACTACTATTATTCTTCTAAATGAACATAGTATTAAATCAGCTACTAAAGACTATCATAGCACATATAAATTAGTACATTTGTCAACCCAATTTAAAGGAGATTCTTTTTTGTAGTAAATAGTGATTAATATGGAGAATCAAAAAACTGGTCAAAGTTCAGCCAATAAGAGACTGAAATTCTCAGCCCTAAATGGGACATGTATATCACACCTCTGCTTCCCAAGGCTCAGTGGTCTTTTCAGAAGAGGGGATAGAAATATTATGAGAGTCAGAGGTGGTAGATGGAAATCATTGAAATTCTTGTTTATTTTAAATTATCCTAATGTAGCATATTGTTCTCTGAATCTTGGGGATTCACAGTGGTGCTTTAATTTTTTTTTCTTGTGAGTTATCATGTTCCATGAATATAAATGATCTTGTGGACTGGCATACATCTGTGCATTGTAAGATGTAGGGACCCTTTTTATATACTTTTCAGAGTGGCTTTTACTTACAGTGGTTCAAAGATTCTGATTGGTTACACTGGTGAAGACTAAATGCTTCTGGAGTCTTTGGTGAACTTTGCTTGTCCCCTTGTTCTGTGTGATAGGGAGTTTTGCTTTTATGCCAATAGGACCTAGCTTGGCTTCTGGTTCTTAGAAGACAGGTTTGGACATTGGGTACATTTAGATGGATCTAGAGCTTAGTTTAACATGGTCCAGACCGAAGTCTCAGCTTTTAATTGCACCATGATGCCCTGGTTCTCTATGGTAAACCTGATGAATAGGTTTTTCATAGGCTCAGATATGCAGGTAAGGTGTCTAGGTCTGTATGAATGGTTTGTGTCTCGGTACACATGTGCTGCTGGGCTTCTTAGAGTTGGGTTTAAAGCTAGAGTCAAAGCTGTCATGTGTTTATTTATTTATTTTTTTGTCTTCAAGGAAAGATTTAGAAACTTGGGTACTGGGAGCTGTTGATACATTATCATGTTCATCCATTCTCAACCTATATGTGCTAGTCTAGAACCTAGGCAGGGCTAATGGAACCAAGAAGCTGTGCTAGCTTGGACCTAGGATCAGCAACTTCAGCATAAGAGCAGAAAATGGTTTTGAGGGAGTGGTTTGTTGTCAAATGGAGTTTGTATTTGTGGAAAAAAACCTGCATCTTGGGATTATGACGAATGATTTACCACATGAGCCTTTGTAGATCTTGGTGGCACTGTTGTGGACCTAGACCCTGGAATCTGGGGAAATGTTATGGTACCTATTTTTCTTGAAAGACACTTGAGCTTGGGCATGTGGTATGGCACAGACCAGTAACACTGATGTAAGATGGGATACTTAATCCATGAAGACAGTTGTAGGCCTAGATCTATGGAGGCTGGCCTAGAATTGGGATGACCTTGGATTCTCAGCCCATAATGGAAAACCAGATGTCTGGATCTTCAAAG
The DNA here is from genome assembly GCF_003668045.3 of Cricetulus griseus. Taxonomy (NCBI): domain Eukaryota; kingdom Metazoa; phylum Chordata; class Mammalia; order Rodentia; family Cricetidae; genus Cricetulus; species Cricetulus griseus. The sequence continues at coordinate 303,409,697 of NC_048595.1, read as the reverse complement.
ACTGATCTGAAGCCTGAGACCTCATGGGTCAGCCCATGTGTGGAGCTGGCCAGAATCCTGAGGTCTTAGAAATGAGTCTAGTTATGTAGCAGAACTAAATACTATGTTTACAGGGTTGTTCTTGTTCTGATAAGGGTGTCATGTCTGAATCTTTATTTACCTGATGTAGTGCTAGGAAAAAAAACTATAGCTGAGTTTGTGACAGTTAGCTTGGAGCCTGAGCCCATGGGAACAGGCCTGAAATGTAGGTCCATAAGAACTGTAAGGCTCTTAAGAGCTAGATTGTGGTTTAGAGTTTGGGGTCTACTACAGTGCTTCTAAAGGTTTGGAGCCTGAAAATAATGAGAACCAGCCAAGTTCTTAACCTTGATGAGTTGGGTCTGCTGCTGGAATGGAAAGTAGAGTCTTTTTTGTATGATTCTGTATCTCTTATCTTCTTGTCTGTGTTTCTTTGAGGAGAAATTTCATCTTCACATATTGTTGTTTTGTTTTAATTAGGCCTATAAGGGATAATTTTTGAGATTTGTTTTCAACCTCTTAGTTGAAACTGGTAGTCACATATATTTTGGAATCCTGAAATGCATGACAAAGTTGGACATTGAAAAATTAATTGAGACTAGAATACAAAGTAAGAAGGGGGAATATTTCTATCCTAACTATATAACTATTTTATCTGCTAATAAAACTACATGTGCCAACAGCAAACCAGATGAAAACTTATTTTTCTCCATAAACTAAGTTGACTATATTTCTCATTTAGGTAATCAATGCAATTTATAATTTATTATCATGTGTATAATGAATTCTGCTTTAATTTCTCTTTGGCATAATGCTGTTTTTATGAGTAATAGTTTAACATTGGGTGATTCTAATAGCTTTTTTCCCGATTTATTTTGTACAGATATTATTATTTTGCATGTGAAGTTTTCAAGAGAGCATAATAATTTCAGTTTCACTGAGACATCACATGTCTTATGTTCCCATGATGGCTGCCTCTTAGTACATCAATCCTTAGTGAATGAACATTGTTAGATCAAATGACTATAAAAGGTCTTAAGCAGAATGATTTTGATGTGTTCCACACATTTCCCCTGGGTTTTGGACCTCATTATATAATCAATGTGCATTTGGCACAGTATGTTGCTTTTGAAAGAGCTTCAAGTTTAAAGAAGCATGAAGACAGGATTGCTTATAAAATCAGAAAGTGTGTGTGTGTGTGTGTGTGTGTGTGTGTGTGTGTGTGTGTGTGTGTGTGTGTTGGAAAAACTAAAGCCTTCCACCTTTGGTATATAGTGAAAGTTCATGCTCAGGTAAAGCTTTATGATTAAGGACTCAACAGAAATAGCACTTAAGGCTATTTTGCATGATGTGTCTTCTCATCTGGTGAGGCTAAGAAAATCTATTTACTAAGGAATGGGAAAAATCCTTAACTTGGTTATTTGTGTGCCTCACTGCCTTTAATTATTTCTACTGGCTCCACCTTCTAGGCCACCCCCATGGCTCTGTTTTGAGGAAGGATTGCAGCATGGGAACAGTCTGCTGGAACCTTCCTGCTTCTTAGAGATTTTTCAGCCTGCTGAGCTATCTTTCAGGATCCTTGTCTTTGATCCATGTCTTTTATCTACTTGAAGACATGTTTTCTATACTTGAGGAAAGTTTCAATTTTAATAAGCCTCCCTTGTACATACTGGATCTCTTTTTATGGGACATTTTTCTCCTTTAATTACTCTTCTTTAGTCAATATTCAGTTGTCTTTCACATTTTGTTTATCCAATTTATTCAGAACAGAAAAAATATGGGTGAAAAGCAGCACATTTGTTACATGATGGGCCACGACACTGCAGAGGGGAACAGCGATAGCCTTCTCATACACTTCTGCTAACACATCTTTCACATCTAAGCCATGCAGAGAATGCTGGGAGCATGAGGACAAGCTTAATTTGGAGGTATACCCCTCCCCTCAAAAAGAAAACAAGTTTGTTAAAAAATAATAATGAGGAGGTATTATTGTATAGAGGACACTCTTCCTACAAAGAGTATTGTCTTTGTTGTAGGAAACAGTTAATGCTCTCCTGAGAGTGTTCTCAACATAACTATTTTAACATTTTATACCATGTCCTTGTGGGAGAGACCAGTTTGCACACTGTATTGTTAAATACTCCAGCAGTGACAGAAATTGCAGAAAGTTCTCTTAATGTTGAATTTTCCTTAGAACTTCTGTGTAGTATTTGAGAGTTTTATATGGTTTGATTAATAACACCTACATAATTTGAGAATTTGAGATTTGGTTGTGTAGAAAAGACTACCACAAACTCAAGAAATCAACATGCATGTATTAATAATTTGGTATCAAGCTGGAGTTATTTTGTTTGATTACTATCTCTATTTCTCAATCTTGCTAGTAAAAAGATGACCATTTAAAATTTATTTTTGATAAGTGAAATGCAAAGATAAAAATGAAAACACAAATTTCAAAGTTACAAATTATTTTAAATATGAAAAAATTCAATCTCATGCTATTTTCTACCCTAGTCCATGACTTTTCTTAGCACAGTTTAATTACTTATATTAGTTTTGTCTGTATGTTCTCAGATGTGTCTATATGTAGATGTGTCTTAATGCATTGTAATATGAAATTGATACGGGTATATCCTTTATATGTGTAATTGTAAGCTTCCTGAGGAATTAGTTTTGGAAATCTGTGATATAGATTTATTTGTACACAGTATATAAGAATTAGGAGGCTGTTAACTGAAGTAAAATAAAGAGAAACAAAAACAAGATTTATCAATAAGGCACAGGTTTAATAAGCTATAGTGCATCTACAAATGTAGTTTGCAGCACTGTTAGAAAAAATGTGGAAGCATACATACATACTGAAATGCTAAAATGGAGATATAACAAGCATGAATTATTACTGAAAATGTTAGTCAGTGTGTCTAAATATTAATCTCCATGAAAAGAAATGGCAAATAATAAAGATTTTTGGAATGCCTGTATTTTCCTTTAATACACTAACACACACACACACACACACACACACACACACACACACACACACACACACACTATCCTCAAAAGCAGTAAAAGGGAAAAATCAAATGATTAAATTTGAGAATTGAAAAGGAACATTTTTGCTGAAATCCAAATTTAAATAATGGAACATAAAAAATTGAGAAAAATGAGAGATAAATTATGGTATATCTACATGATGCAATTTAGTAGTATAAGACTTATGACTTTGGAAAAAATTTGTAAGATAATTTAAGCAAACAGAGAGAAGTGGTCTGATGGGGGGTTGCCTTTCTGAACATATGTTTCTCTTATTGGTTAATGAATAAAGCACTGTGTGGCTAGTGGCCAGGCAGGAAGGATAGGCAGGGCAACCAGAGGAGGAGAATTCTGGGAAGTTTAGGCAGAGAGGAGTCATCCTGTGAGTCCAAGAAGAGAGGACTTGAGTTAGGGCTTCTCCCTTAAGATAAGACCATGTAGAAATACATGGATTAGTAGTTATGGGTTAATAATTAAGACAGAGCTAGCCAATAAGAATCCCAAACTACTGGCCCACACTTTCATAATTACTAGAGAGTGTGTGTTCATTTGGGGCAAGGTAGTTTGGGAACCAGGTGGGAAATCCTGCAACAGTGGTCAAAGACAAAAATGGTTTATATAGTTTATATGTCTGTGATGCCATAATAGAAACTATAAATGATGGCTACTGACATTCTTTAAAAGAGGGACTATTAATGATTTTATTTTATTTATTAAATAATTTATTTTCTGAAAGTATCACTTATTCCACATTTCTGGAAGAGGCAGATTTAAAAATGTGATTGAAATCTTTCTAGGAGAGAGTAATTGAAGGAAACAACTCCAATTTGGTGCCACTGCAAGTTGGGAGGAGGGTATGTAATTCATTCTTGCAATGAAGGTGACTCCTTCTATCATTCACCTCCCCTCTTTTCTAGGTCAAACAATTTAAGGCTAAATACTTACTTAGCTCAGTACATTCAGTAGTAGTCCAGTCGCTAGACTGTAAGTGACATGACAGGATAAATATTTACAGTTATTACCCCATGGAGATTATGTTTTATAAAGCACATTATAAAATACACTAGAAAATTGATCATATTCTATTAATTTTTTCTTTTTTTGGTTTTTTGAGACAGGGTTTCTGTGTGTAGCTTTGGAGCCTATCCTGGCACTCGCTCTGGAGACCAGGCTGGCCTCAAACTCACAGATATCCGCCTGCCTCTGCCTCCCGAGTGCTGGGATTAAAGGTGTGCACCACCAACGCCTGGCTTATATTCTATTAATTTTAATAATTCTTGGATATGTTAAGCATCCTAGTGAATAAAATGTTACATTCCTGTAAAGCTAGAATTGGTTAAATTAGGAAAGAGATAATGTCCTGCGCAATCGCCTTGCCAGCAAGAACCACACAGGACATTCGGATCCTTCTGTAGTAAAGCTTTAATGCGTCTTGAGAGGATAGCATAAGCTTACCAGAGCGGAGACCCCGAGCCAAGAATCCCGTCCCCTAATAAAGGCTGGCAGCCACCGCCTGGGACGTGTCACCCTATGATTGGCTGCAGCTCATAAGGCCATATGACGACACGGAATAGGCAGAGATCAAGGAATGGAAAATTACCCAGCGCCTGCGCAATAATCTTGTTTACATTCAGTGCCTGCAGGCGCCATCATTGTAATGGAGAATGCAGGGACGGCTCCCTACTAGATAAAGAGATTTGAAGGTCAGCTATCCAAGATTTTTAAGTAAAGTATGCTATTAAAAATAGCTCAATCCAAATTTATACGATGGAACAAAGAGAACATCTTTAACAAATGGTGCTGGCATAACTGGGTGCAGACATGTAGAAGACTGCAGTTAGACCCAAGCCTATTGCCTTGCACAAAACTTAAGTCAAAATGGATCAAAGGTCGAAACATAAATCCAGCTACACTGAACCTATTAGAAGACAAAGTGGGAAATACCCTTGAATTAATCAGTACAGGAGACCGATTCCTGAACATTACACCATTAGCACAGACACTGAGGTCAACAATTGATAAATGGGACTTCCTGAAACTGAGAAGCTTCTGTAAGGCAAAGGACACAGTCAGCAAGACAAAATGGCAGCCAACAGACTGGGAAAAAATAGTTACCAACCCCACATCTGACAGAGGGCTGATCTCCAAAATATACAAAGAACTCAAGAAGCTAGTCTCCCAAACACCAAACCATCCAATTAAAAAGTGGGGTACAGAACTAAATAGACAATTCTCAATAGAGGTATCTAAAATGGCTGAAAGACACATGAGAAAGTGTTCAACATCCTTAGTCATCAGGGAAATGCAAATCAAAACAACTCTGAGATACCATCTTACTCCTGTCAAAATGGCTAAAATCAAAAATACCAATGACAGTTTTTGCTGGAGAGGATGCAGAAAAAGAGGAACACTCCTCCACTGCTGGTGGGAGTGCCAACTTGTACAGCCACTGTGGAAATCAGTATGGTGACTCCTCAAGAAAATGGGAATGAGTCTACCACAAGATCCAGCAATTCCACTTCTAGGCATATACCCAAAAGAAGCACATTCATGTAACAAGGACATATGCTCAACCATGGTTCATAGCAGCATTATTTGTAATAGCCAGAAACTGGAAGCAGCCTAGATGCCCCTCAACTGAAGAATGGATAGAGAAAATGTGGTACATTTACACAATGGAGTACTACTCAGCAGAAAAAAACAATGGAATCTTGAAATTTGCAGGAAAATGGATGGAACTCGAAGAAACCATTCTGAGTGGGGTAACCCAATCACAAAAAGACAAACATGATATGTACTCACTCATATGTGGTCCTGCTTTATGATACATAGTAGTGACCATGCTTTATCAGAGCTGGTTTTAATGATGTTGCTCAGAATGGTTTACTCCCAGATGATGACTGAGAAGCTAATTAAAAAAAAATGGTGCCAACTATCACAAGAGTAACAGAACTGCGCTGTTTTCTGGTATTTTGTTTTTTACTTTTTTGATGTTGTTTGTTTGTTTTTGGGGTTTTTTTTTTGTTTTTTACTTTTTAAATGGAGCCTGCTGGATGTCTCCACAATTTTGTTCAAATGACTGCAGAACCTGGAAAAGCTGTTGCTGCTATTGATGCATAATATATTGCCATTATTGATACTCATATTGAGTATCAATATGAGTATCATATTGAATATTGAATATATGATATGAGTATCATATCATATTGAAACTCAAATATGTGGTGAATCCAAGGTGTTTCAGAGAGTGCTCACCTGTGCATGCAAATTTGATTTCAGCTTTAGTAAGTAGTAAAGCTATATGCTTGCCAAAAAAATAAATAAATAAATAAGTGACACACTGGAAGACAAATGTCACACAATTTCAATTTTACGTGTAACCTTGAAATGAAGAACTTATGGGAACAGAGAGCAGTATTGTGGCTATTAGACTTCTATGTGGGTTTTTAACAATGGGGAAATGATTGGTTCAAGGATATAAAACTGCAGTTGGACAAGAGGCATGGACTCTGTGAAGTCTTGAGGTCTACTGAGAGCATGATAAATATGGTTGATAACAATATGCTATATTTTAAAAGTTGTGAGATAGTATACTTTAAGTGTTCTCAAAATAAAAAGGATGAATATGCGTGATATAACATGTTAATTGGTTTAATTTAGCCATGCCATTGTGAACATACTGTATTGTGTATCATAATTGTGCATGACTTTATTTATAAGCTAAATAAATGAATGAAAAAAAAAAGAAGGGACTTTGAGAGCCCATCTCATGTGAAAGGATGCTCTCATCCGTGACACATGGGGGAGGGCCTAGGCGCTGGCCCAGGATGATGTTGTGGAATTTGGGGAGCCCCCGTGGAGGGCTCTACCCTCTATGGGGAGTGGAGGGGGAAGGGGATGGTGGGGGATTGGGGGGAGGGGGAGAGGGAGAAGGGATTGACATGTGAAAGTATAATTTATAAAAATTAAATAAAAAATTAAAAAAATAGTTTAGCTCAGAAGGAGGAGATGACTGTTACATTCACAGTTCAATGGTTTGTTTCACTGTATGAGAACAGACTGTCTACAAGTTGATCCAACAACCATCCTTTTTCTTTGAATTTTTATACTTTGTGTCTTAGTCTCAATAACGTACAGCTTTTCATATTGAATTATAATTGACCTGAATTTCTATTATAAATGGATCAATAACCAAATTCCATGGTTTTACAATTTAGTTTTCTTCCCAAGACATTTCTTACATCTCTTTTATGATATCCTAATTCATTGACTATTATTTGTGCTTGAGATACTGGTTATAAATATGTCCTTACTTGTTAACCTTATCAGAGAGCAACCTTCTATATGTGAATATTTTATTTCTACCAATTTTCTATGCTATAACTTAATTCCTTTGGAAAGTATACATTCTTTAAGAAATTTTATGAGAAACTCTCTGACCTGAAGCAACCACTGTTTCACAATGATGAATACCAACAGTGAAATATATCCCAGCTACACAAATATTCTTGCGGTAATTTCTTTCATTAGAAAAGTTCTTTTTCGGTGAGTAAATCATCAATTCTTGTCCTTCCAGTTAGACAGTGAAGCTCTGTGTAGGCAGAGCAACTAACCATTTGGTGATATAGACTTACTCCTGGTTCAGAATACTCACTGAATGAATGATTGAACCACTCTTTTTGTATTTTCTAGAAAGACATACTGGAGACTCATCCAGTATTCTAAGTGTTTCTTTAGTCAATGTAGAAGTTTCCTGGACATTCTGTGTCCCAATCTTTCTTGTGTTCCATCATTTCTTATTAGGATTCCAATGTCATTTTTAGTTACTGTGTTTGATCACATTCTGTTGTAATTTCTTTCTGTGTGTGCTTTGGTTTGGACTTTTTTGTGACAATGATTTGAGTTCTTTCTTCTGCCATGTATTATCAATTTGGCTGGATTAAGAAATGCCCAGAAAGCCCAGGCATGAGAGCAAATGCTTAGGATCCAAGCACACTGGAGACTGAGATGCTAGGACTCAGAGCTAAAAGTTGTCCTGGGCATCACAAAACACATTTTTATGAAGTTTTAGAATAAAGAAAAGCAATTGATGACAGGAGACAAACTAGTGATTACAGGGAGGATAAGAAGTATGTAGGGAAGGACAATCTGAAGTATACATGGTCCAAAACTATGGGGATGTTCATTATTTAAATTTTGATGCAATTTGTTGATTTAACTATACATAAAAAAGCCTCTATGAGAGCAGAAACACTGACAGTTTTGGTTATTGACATATCCCCAAATCTCATTTGTTTGTCACATAGAGTACACACTTTACAGTTTAAGTCACACTTTAGTAAACGAATCAATATAAAGGTTTTTTTTTTTTGTGGAGCAGACTTATCTGGGGATATTAATTAGAGCTTTATAATGATAGAAACTACATATCATTGTGGGCAGTTATATGACAAACTTATGGCTGGCCATGAGGAGAACTATGTAAAAGATCATTATTATCTGACAGTTTAGTCACTACCCTTCCCACCAAAGAAAAGCAGAATACAAACAAAGGTCAAAGATAGCAAAGGTAATGTGCAACAAATCCTCATAAAATACCTAATGTGTGATACACATGGTAAAAGCATTTTATGTGGGCTAGCAAGATGCCATGTTAAGCACTTGTTGAAGGAGAGAAATAACTCTTGAGAGTTGGTTTCTGACCTCCACATAGGTCCCGTGGAGTGGAATGTGCATACACACATATACACACACATCACAAGTAACAAATAAACAAAAGTAATTTTTGTGCCTTAATTAACCTTCCACAACAAGTCTGATAAATACTTTGCTGTTATTCTGTTTACCAACACCATCATCGCCACAGCAGCATATTCATCATCATCATCATCATCATCATCATCTCCATTCTGAGTGCCATTAATGTCACACACACACATTAAAAAATAAGGTGTATATACAATATATAAGACATGTGTTCAGAAATATTTGCCTATTTTATTTATATGTTCGATGAGCAAAATCACATTATTGTATAATTTTAGAATTTGCTGTTTAACTAGATCTATTTTTGAGATGAACCATGTTTTCTTATGCACTAATTTACCTGCTTACCTTTCCATTGTATGAAGCCAAACCTTCAGTTTATTCTATATTGCTCACATTTGCCTTTTCAACTCTGCTTTTCTACTGCAGTGACCACTTGAAAATACCATATAGGAAATCACCAAATACACTAGATTTTTTTAAACAAAATATGTAATTTAATCCATCTTTACAGCAAGTACTATTGTTAACCAATTTTATGTTCCCCTTTGAGTCAGTAAAAGTATACTTATCTTGATATCATTAATTCTTCTTTTATTGCCTAGAGATGCAAAGCCCTATCTTTGTGCGCTTCCATCTCTCATATCCTGAGTGATTCATATCTGTATTCAGTTTGTTTCCAATTGTCCACTGGACACCACCAGCTGGATGTCATACTTGACCTAAATTTGCTCTTCTTCCTCTCAAATTTGTTCATCTTTCTCTGCTTCCTATTTAACTGGCAGCAGCACCACCTTAACAATCATTCAGGCTCAAAAGCTTGGAATGATTTATAAGTCCCTTGGGCCTCATCAGTTGCCAAGACCTGCAAATTACTGTTCCATTCATTCTGCCAAATTGGTTCCCACTGCTACTACCCTAGTTTAAACACCATGACTTCTAGGCTTTTCACAATAGCAGAGCTTGTTTCCTTGCTTCTAAGTGTCTTTCTGCTTCCTAGGCATCCTGTATCCTGCTTGATTAATTTTCCTAACGCACAATTCTGTTCATAATATTTCCCTGTTTGAAAGCTTTTAACAGCTTTCTGTTGCCTGTAAAATAAACTCTATCCAGCTTTAAGCTGGAATTCATGCTTCTTTGAAAACTGACTTGTTTACCCCTTCCAACTTATTACTGCCTTATTTAATATGTCACATCTGCCTATCAAATGGAGTATCTCACCGTGTCTCTACCTGTTTGTATATTCTAGGTTAAAGTGTGACAATAAGCCACTATACAGTCTCTTTCTTAAAAAGACTAAAATTTATTTCCCACAAAACGAATGTAGTAATTTCATCTCAGCAGAAATCTTTTTTTTTCTGGAGCCATTTAAAACCAGGTTATGAGAGGGAGCATCCATGCTCTTCATTGTTGCTGTTTGGAAAGCATGTTAGAGGATTCTACACTAACAGATGTTACAGCATGGAAATGGCACATACCACTTCAACTGACTACTCACTGACCCAAATTAATCATGTTTATAATAGATTCTAAGGCACACTAGAGAATTAAAACAAGTCATGTCTGAAGGACTCCAGGTACTGGTGAGTCACACTAATGATCACTCTAATCCTTATATCCATTTCTAACATTTTATCCTGAAGACTATTGCTCGTCAGGCTTTAAATGCTTTTATCATCTGTTTTCCTCATGTACATTGTCTATCCTAATATCCAGTATTGCTCAAATTTCTTCAATGGTTTCAGTCTAGGTTTTCCAGACATATATTCTTTCCCTGTTCAAATTTACTATAGTACTTTGCTATAGGAATAATTATTTATGGCTTGGCATTCAATCTTATAGACCAAACTGTATACTTTATTTACCATTGAATATATGATCATTAGCAATGAACACATGAATTCAAAAATCTTGTTAGTGTATTGTGATCACTTGTAGCTGTATTTTTGGCAGGGATGATAAAAGGCTGACTTCCATTACTTATTTATGAGGAGAATATTTTATTATCCTTACTACATGTAAGGTTGGACTCTACACACACATAAAATGTATGTATGGTGTATGTATATTTATATATCTTATGTATATACATATAGTTAGCAGATCTTAGCTAGTATGGTACAAATATAGAGTAAATTAATTATGAATCTGCCTTATTCTCACTCTGAAATTGCTGGCATTGCTATTATAACTCTTTTAACTCTTCTTTTACTCTTGACAAATGGTTTATTTTACAATTTCCCTTGTATAGTAATAAGATATATAGTCTAGGGGTGTTTTATAAGCAGAATATTTTATAGAATACCTATAAAAGTCTGAGCAGAGAAGATAAACTAGTGGAGTTCAGTTATCTCACATTTCATATTCCTTTATCAAAGTGCTATTGGACATGTTGTCTGTGTATGGTACTGAAGTGAGATCCAATGTTGGGTTATGAGTCTTGGGAGAAACCTAACAATCAGAAGACTATCCATTCATTCTGCTAACTTAGTTCTTAATGCTAAATAAGTTAGCATGTATAATTGCTCCTTCAATAACTGAGGCTAGAATCATCATTTCTCCAATTGTATACCTCCTCTAGGTTGATCAGGTTTGCATTCACACGTTAAATGTTACATTCTCTCAAAAGCCTGCTTCATTTCCCATACATTTTAACAACAGTTAGGAGTAAGCAAAGAACTCAGTAAAGTCTGCACAGGGAATTTTTTCAAAAATGTCCGAAGGTTTTAATTCTTCAAGAAAAGCAAAATTATAGAAATTTGTTTATATTAAATGGAATGAAATATACCAGATATCTATTAGTAAATCATTATTGCTGGAGCTTAGATTATTTGAAAAACGTTACATGAAAAGAAATAAACAATTGTGTGGGAAATTAACAGTTGTGTGGAAACCCCGTTTTGAATGTCTGTATGCCAACAGGAAACCATTAAAGAATGCCAAAGACTGAAGTGAAAGGACCTGATTTACTCATCAGCAGTTAGACTCCCGCTGGACTATGGAGAAAGAACTTGATGTTGAAGGCAGGGGAGCTTAATGGCATCTTCAACATTTAAGAAAGATTCAAAGGTGCTAAGATGGAAGGAGTTTAGTGGGAGGAAAGCAAACAGAATTAGAAACAAAAATACATTGTAACAGACTTTGTAAATGAGCAAGAAAGCTTCTTGGAATAGACAAAGTTAGTAAAACTGGAAACTTTCCCCCTAAGGGTATGGAAAAAAAGAGAGTAGGAATGGATAGAAGTTTCAAGCAGAGTGACAAGATTAGAATTACCAATGAGGAAACAGTATTGGAAACTGATAGAAGAGATATAGCATATAACATTAGTGAACAGTCTTAAGAAACAAGGTGAATTTTAAGAGTATAAATATTAAAAAAGAGTATATTTAGTAGCCTCTATCTACAGATCTATATTGCACACATACAAGCCAAATGGGTAATGAAATATAGTGAAAAGATAATGTGTGCAAAGGAGCTGAGACTATTTGAGTCTATATTGAGAATTAAATGAGGCTGCTAAGGAGGAGAATGGATTAATGGGATGTTTCTAGTAGGTGTAGAGGAAGGCTTAAGCAGTTAGAAGGGTGTGCTTCAAGAGAAGAGCTAAATTTATTATGTCTAGGGTGAGTTTTGTTTCCTGGGAAGGTTAGGAAGAAAGTTGAAAAGGGACAAGATTGGAGGCAAGCTCACTAGGACTGAAGTGACTGTTAATGGATATGGAGGCATATCAAGAAATTCTTCCATAGCACAACAATATCCAGGATAATGATAATCATTCAGAGAGGAGGTATCTATGATCCAGGATCAACTCACTAGTTATGGGAGTTATCACCTGAGGCCAGCTGATGCCATATGAAAAGAGGAGATGTGTTGTAAGAAACTGATTTATATGCTGCTGCTGTCTTGGGGGCAGGTATCATTGTCTATATAGTTGGTCTTGAAATTGTGACTATTTTGCCTCTCTTGCCTAAGTGAGTGTGGTATCAGCAAAAACCATAATTCCATCACTCTAAACTGGTATTTTGTATAAGTATCAGTAAGCTTTCTATGAAAAATATTTGAGTAGGTAAACTTAAAAGGAAGAAAGATTTACAATCCTTTATAATTTGAGGCCGTTGTATCTCATATCTGTGTGTTGGAGCCTGTGATTGACAGAACAATATGATGAGTGTGTGGAAAAACAAAGCCGTTTATCATATGGGGATGGGAAGCAGTAAGAAAGGACAGGGAGAGCTGGAGAAGTGACAAAAGTATTGACAGTGGGGAAAAGTGCAATTTCAATTAGAACATAATGGTGATAGAGGAATTTGTATTCGTGGCCTGAGATTAACTTTAAAAAGAAGGTGATCAAAGAACAAACAAACTAATGAAGACCTGTAAGTGGTCAAGTACAGTTCCTCACATCCTTCTGTGATGCTCTGAGTAAGTTGCCCTCAGCTCATTGCATCATTCATATGCACTTGGATCAATGGATCAGAGCATCAGTTAGTTTAGTCTTGGCTGGAAATTAGGAGATGGGGTGACTTTGAAAGAAACCACTCTCTGGAGTCCTGTCTTTGAAAGGTGTGTCTTCTACCTCTCTCTCTACTCTCCCGACTGCCACTGGACATAAAATTTCCCTTGTCTCATTGTCTTTTGAGGAAAGCTCTGAAAAGGTGAGCTGAAGTAAACCATCCTCCTCTATGTTGTTTGTCTCAGGAATTTCATTACAGTGTCTAAAACTTCTTTATGTCAGTCTAGAATCATTATGTCATGAACTGTCACTATACTCAATTTCATATGTTGAAGTGTTTTAAAAATAGTCCAAATAATGTGGTTCCTAGATTTCATATGGTAACATAAATTCTTTTATGCATGGATTAAGTGAAAGGAGTAAAATTTTCTAGGGGAAGAAATTTAACCGATGGGAGGAGAAGAACAAGCAAATGAAGGGTAGGGATGAGGTGGGAGTGAGAATATGTTCAATGTACAATATAGACATGCAAGAAAAAAGTGTAAAGTTAAATCAGCACCAGTTAGCCCTTTAGAATCTGAATGATGTATATAGCCATGCTATTGTAGTTAAAGTCTGTTAGTAAGAGGTTAGAAAATCTTACACTCATAAAAGACCCCTAAAGTATTGTGCCTTAGAGTTCTCTAGCAATGAGACTTCCAGTTCAGTGACCTCATCTTGGCATCCAAGTTTTCACCCTTAAATCTCCATTTCCTCTAGATTACACATGGTTTCTACTGGTGGATGACTGGAAGGCAGGTAAATCTGTGGGCAGGATTCTTTCCACTGTCTAAAGAAAACCAAATGGAGCCTGATGTGTTCTATGGAGTCTTGTGGTCCTACCTTCCCCTATATGTCCTTACAGTTTTCACAGCACACAGTTGATAAGAGTGGAGAGTATGGGCAACTTTTGCCTGAGTAATTCTAGGTCTGGGAGAAATGGATGTTCCTGACAAACACCAAATTTCTAAACCTCAAAACCCAATTTTTCTGGTACTAGAAAGGCAGGAGACATGACTATAAATTGACCAAGAGTTTGTTCCAATGCAGTTATAAAATATGAGCAACAGAAACAATTTAGTCAAGAAAATTGAATGGCATCTGAGAAGTAACAATGTCTTTATTCTAGATAAAGGAGAATAAAAATTAAGGAGAAAGAGATTTTAATTAGCATTGTATCTTCATATATTTTAACCAAATTGGTGTTCTACTATTTTTCCTATAAATTTATGCTTGGCAATCATCATTTGAGCAATCAATTTATGTCAGCATTTAGGAAAACTATCGTACTTTGGGGAACATGTAGGGCTCTTAACGAAATCTGTGTACTTTTTGTTAGTTTATAAATGTAAGGCTCAGAGGGAAGTTTTGAGACAAGTCATGAAATTAATTACATTCATACATAGGTTTAGATTAAATAAACAATTAGACTTTTTTGATTTTTTTCGAGATAGGGGTTCTCTGTGTAGCTTTGGAGTCTATCCTGGCACTTGCTCTGGAGACCAGGCTGGCCTCAAACTCACAGAGATCTGCCTGTCTCTGCCTCCCGAGTGCTGGGATTAAAGGCGTGTGCCACCAACGCCCAGCCAACATTTGGACTTTTTGTTCAAAATTTTGTTTGTCATTTTATCTGAAAGAATAGAATAGTTTCTTCTAACTTACAGTGTACATGGTTTGTGTATATTTGGGACTGACTAAACTTTTCATTTAGAAATATAATCTATGATATCATTCTATAGGTATATAAAGTTTGTATACTCATGTTCATACATGGGCTGTCAATATGATTGTGTGTATTGTGATTATGTAAGTGTCTGAGTGTGTACTGTTAGCAAATAAATGTATATTCAAAGGGAAAAAATAATTATGTTTCCTTATCTCTTTAAAATAAGAATTAATACATATCCTGTGTTCAGCAAGAGATCCAATTCCATTCCTGGGCTGTGATTGCTGATTTCTTTAAAATTTAAACATGTATTGTTTCTGCAAAAAGCAAGCCAATTGCCCATAAAGGATGGATAAAGAAAGGCCGTAGTCATGTTTATTCCTGACAATAATCATCAAGTTATCCTGAGTTGACAGGTAAGGGTTAGCAAAGCTTAAGTTTCTCAAGTGGAGGCAAATGTATCTAGGACAAGATGAAAAGTCACAGTTCAAGGTCAGGTGAACTTATGCTTCGTTGCATCACATTTTTATTTGCTCACCTGACATCAACTTAAAACATAATTTCTAATATGGGCTTATACAATGTATGCTGATTATTTTAGCCAGAAATCAGTGCTATTGACAATTGCACAATTCTAACCAGTATATTTTGGGGTTGTCTTGAGAAAGCAGCAACAGAGACATATATCAAGTTCTTTGCTTTCCTTTCAGTCAGTACTAGAAAATACGTTTGTGCTGTGATTGTTAAACTGATATTTTTCTATATTTAATTTAGATTTCAAATTAGGTTGAATTTTCAATAAAGAAAAAATCTTGTTTCTTTTTTTTAAAGAAAATATGTGAATAGGTCAACATGAAGGTTTCTGTCACATTTTTTGAAAGTTTTAATCCTTTGTCAGTCATTCACTATTCTTCCTAAGAATAGAATACTAATAATTTCTGCCTGCAGAGAATCATGAAGACTTGGTAGTAAATGAAAATGAACTATGGAAAAGAACTAAATCCAACACTTTCAGCTATCTAATTATCTCAGCATAATTAACTGTTTGCTAGATTTAGTGCCCAAATCCTTTTTTTTTCAACTTAAATTTCATACTCCTTTTGATTGCACAAATATGATAGTCTATCATGTATGTGAACTACAGAGAGCACATAAGGAATAATTAGATTCACCTGGATTTCTTTCTTTCTTTTTAACTTCATCTCCACCCCCTAAGCTTCAAATGCAAATTTAAAATATTGCTTCTCCACATACAATCACAGAATCATTATTTCTTCCTTCTTACTAAATCGCAACCTAGAGGATGTGTCTCAACAAAAACAAAGAAATCACACATTTGAAGATAATTAATGCTTTTGCTTGAGAAAGATGTATGTGTTTTCAAGGATGTGTTTCTATGTCCACAGCAATCAGTGTTAGTCGCTTAGGTACTTTCAAATCCTCCATCAAATTTCACATTTTTCTCAAAGAAAAGTATTAGTATTTAATTCATTATTTTTTTGAAGTTCCACAAAAGAGGGGAACAAGTCACCCAGCAAGCTTTCTTCTTGACCACTATTGAAGACATTCGTGAAGCCATAGAAAAGGCCAGTAAATGGGAAAAATGCAAATATTCATCACCCCCGTGGCTGTTTTGACACAGCAATTAGATTTGTACAGAACAGCAAGATTGTTCCAATTCTATTCTCCCAAACATAAGTCTTAAAAAAAAAAAAAAAAAGAGGTTACATTTGTGACTGTAGCTCGTGGAGCATCCAATCTGGCATCCTGAAAATCCATATGTAAGCCACACTTATATCTTAAACCTGTCAAACAAATAAATGTACAGAAGCAGTAATTTATGTACTTTATACACTGTTTTGCCCTTTTAGAGCAAAAGCCTAATTTTCAAGTGTTGCTATTTTAACTTCTGGCAATGCCTGGGAGATAACTGAGGTTCAAAATGTGAATTTTACAAGTAAAATGTGATTCAAAAATTGATTTGCCCTGTTCTCACTACATGTGAGACAGAGAGGAGAAATTCTGGGTACTTGTGAGCTTCAGGCAAGGGGAAACATATTGCTAAGTACAGAAGCCGCGCAAAACTTTGCGGGTTTTCAGTTTAGACGTGAACTTGAGCCTTTCTCAGTTCAAGTTCTGTTTAGGGCCGGCAAAACATGACTTTCTGATTCAAAGAAAAGGCTTAAAAAGGCTTATAAAACAGACTTGCAGACTTCTTGTACATCAAATAGCTCTTACACAATGGCATTTAGATGATTTAAGTGTAAATGAATCAAAGACATATGGATTGCATTTCCCTTAAAATACGCATGGGCTTTAAAATGAGGGGAAAACACACTTGCCAAAATCTTTTTGGGTTGTGCTGCATCAAAAACATTTGGAAATGACTTTAAATGTTTGGAAGAACCCCAGACATTGGGTTCAGCCACCCCTGGAGATTAAATCAATGTCCTTCATCCAACGTAACTAGGCCCCTGTTATCCAAAGACATTTCCTTAAAAAAAAATGTCAAGTTACAAACCTGACACTCCTTCAAACCAAATTTCTTGATGCTTGAATTGCTAATTCAATGCTAGGGTCTTATTATGGCATCTTCCCCAGAGACTGGGAATCCATTTTGTGTTAGTCAAACTACCAGAAGCATATTTCAGCTTTTATAGCCCCACTTTTTTTTAAGTGTTGTTAAAAATGTACGTTCTCTATGTCCTGGAGGTAAAAATTAATCCTTCTAGGAAGCCAAAAGGAAATCCAGTTTTCAAGCTGAATGAATGGACTGAATGATCAGGAGATAAAAATGGAAAACTTGTTTGTTTTGACGTCATATTGGTGTTTGCATACTTGAAAAAAACAACAACAAAGGAAGAATGGGGGGAAGAAACACTAAAGGAAGAAAGGGGGGAAAGTGAAGAAAGCAGGGTGGTAAGATGTTCTTGGAATTGAAAAAGATTTTGAATGAAATGTAGAGGCCAGTTAGATTGAACTGAAGAAGGTAGTTTTTGAAGTAACTAAACACCAGTAAGGACAAAACCCAAACTACACAAAGTCTAAGTAGGCAGATATCCAGGAAGATGATACGTGGACTAAATGAAAACTGCCTTGGCCAAAGTGATTGACAAGGTACTGAAAGAAACTAGACTAGAGGAAACGTGCTGTTAAAGGAAACTATGTTAGAAGGAAAAACTAAGAAAAGACTAAAAATCACAGGGAATACCAAAACTTGAGAGACAGCTACAAAGACCAAGAAAATCACTAGAAGACAAATGAGTGCGGGGCTGTTATTTAAGTCTGTGCTGTCGGCTGGCTTACATGAAAAAGAACTGATTCTGCATGCAGCTCTGATGTGAGAGGAAACAGCTTTCAAAATTGTTTAATGACCTCCTGATAGGAAGGTTAACAGGATTGTCATGCAGTTCACTGGAGGATGGACAGCGGCTCTCAGCATGCCCCCCAGTCACTGCAATCCCAATGTTCGCCTACACAGAAAAGAGGGAAGTCATTGTGCCACTCAAAGGCATTAGTTAGAAAGTTGGGACACTTTTAATGAGGGAAGTTCAACATGAAAAGGAAATGAAGAAGGGAATAAAATGGGCACTAAAACTCAGGCTCCTGTAGCTTCATTCTGACCTCCCAACTGTGGGGGCATCTGACTGTGGGAAGCTGAATCCTCTGGATGTTTTCTTGTGCTGTGGTCCCCTCTCACTTCCAACTGTACAGCCTGTGCCGAGGTACCTAGGAAGTCGCTGTCTGTAGGGCATGTTCTTGCTCCTCTGCTGTGCTCTCCAAGCATGTTCTTATTAAAGCAGGAAAGTCCTCCCAATGTTCTCTTCTGTGATGCAGATCTCTATGCAACACTGGTTTGCATTGTCGGTACCCTGTGGAGAGTTGAAAGGGAAAGTTTCCCTGCTTCAAGTATCAGTAGTATTCAAACCAGCTGGACTTGGGAAGTGAGGAAGAAAAGGGAAAACAGGAGTCCAAAAACCCTCTGATCAATGCTTATCAGTTGTCATTGTATGAGCATAAATTTTGCTTTTCCGTTTGATGGCCCATAGCATTTGTTCTTACATTCCCTAACTCTTGAAACACCTTACTAATAGGTAATTCACACCAGTTGATATAACAGAAAAATTCTAAACTCTAGGTGATTTTACTCTTAAAAGATTCCTCTTCTGACTAGATCACTGTTAGTGTGATAGGCCATTTCCCATTCTGGAA
Organism: Cricetulus griseus; assembly: GCF_003668045.3. NCBI lineage: Eukaryota > Metazoa > Chordata > Mammalia > Rodentia > Cricetidae > Cricetulus > Cricetulus griseus. The sequence goes on along the minus strand of NC_048595.1, from coordinate 303,390,510 downwards.
TCCCAATTCTAACATCTTGTAGTAGAATCTTCTAGGACCTCCTTTGAGTTCCTTGCTTGTATTATTTAAAAGGTAGTTAAGCAGAGTGAAAATGATAATGTGATGCATTTTGTGTTCATGACTGGAAGTGATATGAAAATCCTATAATATGCTCAAATTATAACTACAAAGCATGCTGGGAAATGTAGTCTTCAAGTGTGGAAGAAAAAGTATAGTTAAGTATTTAGTCATCTACTACATTCACTAAGGGGTTTTTTACCTCTGATCAAGATCAACCCTTAGCTGGTCTTCCTTTTCTGTCTTTCCCATGTATTTGGGTGTAGCTAAATTCATGAACATTAATTAATGTGAAAACTGAGACTGCATTTTGTGTATACACAACTATTAGATAACAACATCAGAGCTTCACACAAATTTTTCTGAATCTTCTTACATTCTCTCTTCAAATTTATGCTTTGGGAGTAGCACCAGGAACAAGATCAATTAGAAGGTTTTGCTTGGACCAGCAGAGCCCTGAGATACCAGAATTTTATTAGCATCAAAGTTTTGGTTCAGGAAATCCTGCACTTAAATTGGTGAGACACCTCTCCTGGGGTTACAGAGGAAAACCCAAGTTGATAGTGTCTCACAGCAGGGAGATGAAGAACATGAAAAAATATTCTTCCAAATTGGATATAGGAATCCAGCTTGTCAAATGCTCTCAGAAAATGTTTGTTTCTCTTTTGACCAGAAGGTTAAAGAAAAGTCAAGGGAAGTTAGTTAAGAAAGTGAAACGTTTCCTTTCTCTAAAAACAGTGTTTGAGCTTTTATTGATTTTTAACTTAACAGAACCTCTTGTCAGTATAATTTGGGTAGTGGAACTAAGTTTCTGAAGTGATAAGAATATAAGAACATACATTATATGATGGCAAAGGTATTTCATTTGAAGACAAGTTTGCAATGCATGCATACCAGTTTTCTTAGACTGTATTTACAAGTAAATAAAAGGATATAATTTAAAAGATGCCAGTGTTCACATGTCTAAACCATCCAAAAAATTCTTACAAAATACTACTTTCTTTCATTTTCTAAGTGTATTTTTAAATTTCAATTATGTTACTTGACAGGCTATATCAGTCAGCATGGGCTTTCGTAATAACTACCACAGAATGGGTAGGCTAATACCAGTAACTTATTTTATTAAAGTTTTGGAGGAGAGAGGCCAGAGATGAGGCTGTGGAAATGGTGTGCTTCTGATGAGGGGTCTTTAAGGTCCACCTCATTGCATTCTTCCACAGTGGACAAAGAGTTCAGAGATACCTTCCTGACCTTGTGAGGGCTCAGGCCTATGTGATCAGTGGTTTAACTTAATAACCTTCTTCAATCTTGACCACTTCCTCCAACACCTTGACTCCAAATCCGGGAGGAAGGAAATGACAGGAGTAGCATCACTGGCTATACCAAGTAACTCCTCAGAGCTGTCACAATTAAAATGAGCAGGTAGATAATTATAGATTAATTTTCATGCATTTAAGCCTATATCTATTTAAAATGAACTCCAATTTATTCTTTTTCATTAATTCATGAAAATTCCCATAAAAAGAAATTCATAAATATTATAACTATTGCTATATATTTAGAATTCATTCAGGTTTTTATTTTTAAAACCTAACAAACATTTTTTATAGCTGTGTTGGATTTTATTTTATTTTGTTTGCAAATAGTAGGTATTTTTCAAACTATATGACTCAATCGTGATTAATAACATATTGTAAAAAGGAGACAAATAATAAAGTAGTCTTTACTTACTGAATAAGAACCTTGGTAGGACAATCTGAAGATTTTGAGCCCACCTCTCCAAATAAGCCATAATGGTAAAACTGTTGCCTATTATATATGAAAATGTTCTGGTCTTGACCTGTTTAGTTCATACACAATAATGGAAATTACATATAGTCTTTGCATTAAATTCTCAGTCTGTTTTATACTAAACACCTTGTAGTGTTTAGTAGCTACCTTGTACTATAAAAAGAGAATTTGGAAGGATATCTGTTGTTTTTATATTGTTTGTTTCTGTGTCCACTAAGATCCATCCCTGGGGAAAGGTTAACCTTGGAGAAATCACATGGTGTTTTTAGTCATGTATTCTGGCATTGCCATACAACAGAAAGGATAATCAACTGAGCAGCGATGACTTGGAAGGGGGAAAAGAAGTAACAAATGGGCAAAATGAAACTTGAGTGGTATGCACTGGGGAAGAGCTCTATGAAGACAGTCTTTAGCTTGTGTGAACAAGAAAATGGCCAGCAGTGGAGAATACCCTCTTGGTGGAGTATCCAGTTTGACAAAAAGTGAAGGCATAATTCAGTTTCCATTTGTCCCTATAAATTGACAACCACCTAGCATGATTTGGGCAGGCCTGTGTTTAGAATAAAATACAAAGCATTTCTTAGCAGTCAATTTGTAAAAATTTCTTCTTGAATAAAATAAATGATAATCTCAGAAACAGAATAGAAATCAATGATATTCAGCCAATTTTTATATCTAAATAAATTTAAACTGTGTCCTTTCTATATTTTTCTGTGAAGTAAAATGATGTATTTCCTTTCCTATGTGTGATCAGCAAGTCTTTGTGCAATGCCTCCTGAGAAAGGATTAGTGTTTTGTAGAGCCCAAAGCTAAGACCAGGAGTGCTGCCCCCTTCTCACTGACAGACTTCTTCCACCCACTGCTGTAATTATGCCCAAAGGAAAACACAATGATATTTCTCTTCAGAGCCAAGACCAACTACCTAATTTGCAGGCCAGTGTGAAGAATGGAACCTAGTGCCTGACATGGTAGGAAATTCAATTTACCTTTCCCACTAGCTGCTGCCCAAAGTTGAAATCAGTCTTGTTCAAAGTGTCACTCTGGGAAATCCATAGCCTCTGTTGGTACAGTGTCAGAATCTAGCACCAGTGTGAGCAAAAGGCTCTGCCATCCAATGAACCAGAAACATTCATGTCTGTTCCTCTCTGACATGCTGAAATCATGGGCAATTCTATCCACTTTTAAGCTCATTCTAGTGGAATTTGAATTTTTTCCTATTTGCTTTAAACAATCTTAATTCAACTATTCCAGAAGAGACAAGAAGGTGGTTATGCAGGAAGAGGTGCTGCTTGCAAAGGGGGGGGGACCCTGATGGCTGTTAAGCTGATGACAGGGATAGATGGAGTGATATAGGATGTTATTTCTTCATTCTGTAAGCATTTTTAAATGTTGACTAGATGCCCTGTGCTAAATGATACTGGTAAAATGTTGAACAAATTCAGATATATTCTTGAGGTTTTATGGGTTTGTCTGCTAATGATCAAGTTGAAGAGGTCTTTGAATGTCATTTAGAGCCAGGAGTTCTCTGGCAGTGTAAAACTTTCCAGTTGGAAACTTGTCTTTTGTCATTCTCAAATTCTACTGTTTCTACTGTATTAAAATGATTTCTTTCCAATTTATTTACTATTTCTTGGCTTGATCTCTCTAATATTAAGGAATATAAATTTTTAAATTTATTTTTATCCTTAATTCCATACTTTATGGGGGACATCTTTGCTAAGAGGTTCCTTGTACTTGGATTCAAAGCATATTACTCACTGCTAACCCTTGCTACTTAGCCCCGAGGCATATATTTAGTCCAAATGTACCTGTGCAGTAAGTACTATTTAGTATAAGCACGTGGGGAAAGAATTCTTTGGAAGTACTCACTCAACCAATTCGACAAAACAAAACAAAACAAAACAAAACAAAACAAGTCTTTGCTGTTATAGTGAAACAAAAAAAATCCCTTTTGGTCATTCTCTATGTCCCAGGTCATTCTGTAAAGTGAAGGATGGGAACTAAGATTAACCCTGAGGTGCAAAGGATGAGTCCAAGTCTATTTTGTCAGTTCCCATAACTGTAAACAGGGTAATGGTTTTGCAAATTTTTTTCTTCCATGAATTTGGGCAATTATAACATTTGCCTCCTGGTGTTACTGGGAAGCGGGAGGGGGGGTCATACAAAGCCTTTCATGTCTAGCATATAGCATGTGCTCAGTGTCATGGTGACAGAAGCATAAAAACTGTTACTTGAGGGCAATTCTAAGCTTTACGGGCAGGTCGTAAGTCAGCCAGAGGCAAGAACATACCACCTTTATGAGATCTAAGTAAGAAATGAGTTCTCTCTTCCGAAGTCTCCCTTAGCCATCTTGGAAGGGTGCATGTGGCCCTGAGTCTGGCAAGGACAGAGCTGAGCAGAGCTGTTCACAGCAAATCTGTGATGATGATCTTCTCATCTGTCTTCTAAGCTGTGGGCGGCTCCTTCTTTGGGAAGCAAGTTATAATCAGAACTTGGAACAAGCTACTCTCCAAACAATGCTCTCATTGCCTCTCCTGCCATTTAATTAATGCCAGCCTAATTTTATAGAAAGTATATAAATATGACTTTTGCATATTTGCACCTAAATTTTGCCACAAGGCTTGCCATGAGGTATGTAGCCATGCAAATTATATCCTTCTGATAAATACCATTGGCCTGAATACCTAATGTTATTTTGATAGCCCCATTTAAGGCACATAGCAAATGCATAGATAGACAGCACTGAACCTAACCTTTAAGTTATTAAGGACAACCAAGATTTGCACCACCTGTCTAGACCAGATTATATTTTGCTGGAGGACTTTTAGCAGACAAGATGCAAGGACCTTTTTATACCGCTTACTTCAACCTAACCTAACTAAAGAAACACTGTAACCTATAGGATGCCACTCCAAAGTTATGACAACATGAGCTACACATTCTGTTTTTGCTTTTTTCTCTATAAAATGAAATCAGAGCATGATTTAAATGCACTCCAGTCCCAAGAGCATTGCCTTAAAGGACAAATGGGGGTGCAGTTAGGAGGATCTGCTGTTTCTCTATGTTATCAGTTTTGATGTGTCTGTGAGCACAAGTGTCAACAAACAGATTTTATTAGAAGAAACTCTGAAGAATCGGTAGAAAAGCCTGTTCTTTTTACCAAACACAGATTTAAAAAATTACAAAGGAATTAGCATTGTCAAGTCACACAGTGCCATCATAAACAGGAGGCTGAAAACCTGTTTTTGCTTAAATCCTTTAACTGATTTAGCAAAACAACAGCAGTAAATTGTATTCCAAAGCATTTTTGATCCCTTTGCAAGAGTGTTACTGCAAGAGCTCAGCCTCAAGAATATCCCTATTTTTCCATTTTAGTCATTTTTTGCACAGGCTTCCCAGGTCAGCCAGGATTGTGCTTGTAAGTGCAGAGACAAAGGACAGCTGGGCCTCAGAGCTTGACCTATGTATTGTTAAGAGATGATTACAGCACAGATCTTAGAATTTTATTTTCTTGAAATCTTCTATGGAAAGTACATAATTTTAGACATTAAAATGCAAGTTTCCATCTTTAACACATTTAACCCAAACATTCCCATCATTTTCTTCCTGAAATTTTCAGATAGATTTCATTTTTTCCCTTGTTCTATTTCCTCCCAAATTTTAAGACTAAATGGTACCTAACATTTGGTACTCAGTAGGAATATAATGGTAATTGCAGGGCCATGAGTTGATGGATACATCTTGAGCAAAAATTTTGCTGTAAGAATAATTCTTGAATGGCTGTAAATAGTCTTGGTTTTTCTTTTTTCTCTCTTTTTTTCTGATGTTACCATGTTACAAAAGAGGTAATACCTCATTGAGTGGTCTTCTTTCTTTTGTCAAAGTATTTACCCAGAAGACATTACTTTAAATATCTCTCAAGCCTTTCATTTAACTAATTTATATTCACACTTAGTATCTATATGACATGATATATACAGTTTTTGACATAACATTTTACCTTTAATTTTAAGTCTCTTAAATTATCAAGGTCTGTGTCCCTGTGCTTATACGTGGTGATGTGGAGACACAAGCAGGTCAGATAGCTTGCCTATAGCCTGCTCACGTAATTGGAGCCATGGCCACTATAGAGATGCAGGTCTCCTGATCTCTGTGTACAAGACACTCATAACTACCCTGCACAAAAGTAAACTGTCGAATTAGACAAACCTCTAAGTACAAGGTAACCACCAATGTGATGAGACAGCTACAGGGGGCCAAGGATACTCGTTCTCTGAAGTTTATTATGGCATTCTTGGACATCTAGCTCCCTGGGTACTCTCTGGAATTAGTCTTAAGTTACAATGGTGATTTCAAGCATGCTGGAATATAGCATCAGAGACCTGGGGAGGTCCAAGTAGTGGACTGGAATAGCTGCAGCTATTAAATATCTAGGTCACTCTTTATATAGGGTTGTAATATATATTCTAGCTTCTGATTTCTGTGCCGACAGAAGGAAAAAAATTCTATCCTGCTAAAATGTAGTCAGATAACAGTTTGTCTTTCCAAAACATTATTAGATATTATTAGGGAATGTGAACACCTTTCATTCCTGACAAACAGGAAATGTGTGCTGCACTACTGGTATGTCAATCAGAGTGATGGCATCAATTTTATGGTTTTTAATTCATCCCCACCTCCTGTGGAGCCTTTTGCTCATCCCAAATTATGAATCTTAAAAGGTACATGATTAAGAAGAAAAAAAAAATCTCTGCCTGTGTGAACTCCTGTGTGAAGAGCCAGGAGGCAGATATTTAAGAGATTTGAAAGCATTGGCTGGTGACTCAGAGGCTAGCCAAGTGACTTCTTACAGCCAGAACCGCCCCCTTACCTGCTCTCACTCTGATCTTTAGCTAGCAATGTCAGTGTATATTTCTAATATATTGCCTCCTTTGCATATTTAAGGAATAAAAAAAAACCTCATAAATGCTACATTTGTCAATCCATGGCATTTCTGAAGTCTGTTTCAATTTATGTTTTCCATGACTATTTCTTGTACTTGGATGTTTTCTTGATTATTTTGTATGTTAAATAAGGTATATGTATGCAATTCCAGAGCCTAGCTTTCCATTAATTGGAGTGATAGTTCACATACATTTTTTTCTTTCCATCCATTTATTCTTTTCTTCAACATGTAATAAAAATTAAGATCATTGTCAGTTCAGCACAAAATGAGGCTGTATTAAAAATAGTGCATGCAAATACACACACACACACACACACACACACACACACACACACACACACACACACACACACACACGAGACACAACTTCACAACAGGGGATTCAGCAGCCTGGGGTGTCTGAATCTGTCCTCTCCTGTTCCCCTCTTGTTTCTGGTGAGGAGCCATTTTTCTTGTTTTTCCTATGTAGCTCCACCTGGTCTCCATTTGTTGCCACAAACCCTGCAAATACCACACACTTATTTAAGTTTTGGAAATGGGACCTGATAGTTGCTGATTGGAAGGTGAAGCAATAATGAGCAGTTGGTGGGGGTCAGTTTCCCCTCCTGGTGCTGACTACAAACTGATCGCTTGGTTGCTGACAGACAAGTCTCTATTTCCTGATAGATATTACAGGAGGAGCTATTTTGTTGATCTTTTGTAAGAACTTTCACTGTATAGTTGCCTTCATGTTCAAATCTCACCTGGTCATTTCTGCCTGAGCTTTAACATTTTTGATGCTTCAGTGTCCCAGTAGGAGCGAATGGAGCTTTCAAGTGACCCACGTGGTATTCGCTTGTACAGAATTTCTCACTCTGCTTTGGCTAGAACTTCTTTAAGATTCCGAATTGAACTCTGCTGGTTCTCATCCAAGAGAAAAGGGAAAGTAACCAAGAACTCATATTTTCCTGGTGGGGCCCCAGCATAAAGCGCCAGCCTTGAGAGGGATGATAGGTGTGTGTAACTGTCTAAATACAGCAGGGCTTGTCTTAAAGGAAGGAAACGCCCTGAAGAAATGCTGTCTTTTCCAATGGGGAAGAAGAAAGGGAAGTGAGACTGTCAGGGAACATCCTGGAAGGGCTCTTTCCTCACTTTTGTTTGTGTTCGTGGTATTAACATTTCTAAGGTGTATGAACCCACTCTTTCGGCCTCGAGTTCTCAGTTAGTTAGACTACAGTGTCCTAGACAGCAGAAAGCTTAGAATCTTGATGGACTTGCCTCTTGCTTATAAAGGTGGTGGAGGGCAGAAGTCAGTTTTGACCCTGTTTTCTGACTCCAAATTTTGACAGTTTTCTGACTACTGTCCTTTGATATATGTCTCCACATTATTAAAGCTCTCATGTGCCCCCCTGCTTTTCTGTTTGACTTTTGTTTGTTTTGTTTTTCGAGAGAGGGTTTCTCTGTGTAGCTTTGTAGACCAAACCAGGCTGGCCTCGAACTCAGAGAGATCTGCCTGAGTTCTGGGATTAAATGCATGTGCTACCACAGCCAGCTCTCTGTTTGACTTTCTATGTGGCATAGTTGATTATAAGTTTATTAATGAAATGAATATATTTTTGTAACAGGGACTTGCACATCATGCATTCTACCTGAGTAATTTTGATTATGTTGTTAACCTCTTTTCCTTTATGTGCAATTTAAGAATATGAATGTTTGCAATTATTTCAAAGACTTATCTCGGACAATGGGAGCATTTGTTGATTATTGTGGATGAAATGTTAATGTTTCTTAAAAATTCAAATTTAGAAACCCCATCCTTTGGTGTGGCTGCATTTGGAAATGGGGACTTCAGGGAGTGAATACCTTAATGAAGTTATAAAGAGCCTTGATTTCATAGGGTAATGTGTTTGTAAAATGTGACACTAGAGAATGAGAAAAGGGGACTGGATACTTTCACATACCCAATAGACAAAACAATGTGAGGATCAGGAGATGACAAACTTATTTTTTTTCTTGGAACAATGTATTTATAGTCAAGAAAAGTCTATAATGACTCTTCATATATATGGATTTTCACTGGTAAAACAGAAGTTATGTTCTTTGTCTCCTACATTCTATCTCTTACATCAGCAGGCTGGGAAGGTTATCCTCATCTAACAAGTACCCATCAGGACCCTTCAGCATGGATTTTCAAGCCTCTAGATCAGTAAGAAAAATAACTTTTTTCTTCTTTAGCTGCACACTCTAAGGTGTTTTGTTTCAGCAGTCTGGACAAGTGGGTACCACAAATATGGTATACTTATGGAGTGCATGTAGTCCCTTTGAGATTATATCTTAAGGTTGTTATAGCAGTGTGGTCAAAATATCCTCAATGCAGAAATAACAAAATGAAAATTGATTGAACAACCAATATGCTGTAGAATTTCATGTGGCAGTATGACTAAAGGGAACAATACAGACTTCAAAGAGATGAGACTATGCCTTAAGAATGTACTCCTTCCACAGACAGAGCACTGGCATGAGAAACTTGCTAGAACCTGGATTCTGGAGACTCGTCCAAACTGGTATAGCTGAAGTCAGGGCCCACATGGAGGATCTGTGAAGACAATGCTGGAAAACTAAGAGCCAGAAAACAAAACAAAACAAAACAAAACAAAACAAAACAAAACAAAACACGCTGAACTTCCAAATCAGACATAAATCTGTAAGTAACGTAGGTGACATTGTGTGGGGCTAGGGAGATGTTTCAGTAGTTAAGAACACTTGCTTCTCTAGTACAGAATGCACTTTGGTTCCCATCACCATTAGCAGACACTTTGCCATTCCCTTGACTCCAGTTTTAGAGAACCTAATGGTTTCTCCTGAACAATGAAGATACTCCATTAACTACATGTAAAACTCTTCTCTGTCTCTGTGTGTCTATTATCTGTCTGTCTGCCTCCTCTCTCTCTCTCTCTCTCTCTCTCTCTCTCTCTCTTCTCTCTCACACACACACACACACACACAAAACATATATATATATATATATATATATATATATATATATATATATATATTGTGGTATGCATTAAGTTTGGATTTTGTATGTGTGTGCCTAATGTATATCTTAAAACTATGAAAGATTATTATCCCTAAACTGCCCTGAGTATTTTTGAAAAGGAAATTTTATTTAGACTTTCAAACTTTCCTGTATGAACACTGTATATCATACTAGAATCAGTCAGATATCCAGGGCTTCAGCTAGTATTTCGGTGATGCTGGACCATAAATATCTGTAAATGGCTACTGAACTATGCCTTTGCCCTTATTACCTTACCTAAAGGATTTGGTTCAAATTCCACCTACTTTATAGTTCAAATAAGCCTTTTTTATTTCTTTTAATTATAGAACCTATCATCTTCTTTTTAAAACCAAATAAATAAGCAACCTCCATATCCAAATTTTGTGTGTGTGTGTGTGTGTGTGTGTGTATTTCACACCACATAAATGACACCCATGCACTGGATTTTATTAAAATTAGAGTGATTCCACATGGGTAATCTAGTCGCCTGTGGGAAAGCCTAGCATTGTCTACTGTTTCTGAACACTTTTTAGTTTCATTTTTGTGAGGTAACACATTTTACCATGTTTTTAGCTGAGCCTACTAAAATTTCTATAGTTTAAGGTTTCAAAAAGCAATGAAAGGAACAAATGAATATATTCTCTGAGTAATTATGAATGCCAACACTGAACTCAGAGGGATTTCTAGATGTACAGTGTCATTATTTCCTGGCCAAGATGTTTTAGATTGGAAGTAATTAAACTATGGGAGAAAGGTCTTGTTTTGTGGTGTGCACTGAGTTTGAATTTTGTATGTGTGTGCCTAATGTACATCTTAAAACCATGAAAGATTATTATCTCTAAACTGTCCTGAGGATCATTGAGAAAAGGGAAAAAGTTTTGACTTATAATCTCTCTCTCTCTCTCTCTCTCTCTCTCTCTCTCTCTCTCTCTCTCTCTCTCTCTCTCTCTCTCTCTCTGTGTGTGTGTGTGTGTGTGTGTGTGTGTGTGTGTGTGTGTGTGTGTGTCTTTCTTCATTTCTTTCATTTATAAGCAAATGAAAACATCGGTTCACTGGAAAGACCCTTTGTGTATCACATGGAGCCCTGGAAGGTATTTTATGATGATGTGGTTATCATGACACCAGCAAGGGCCCTGCTTCATGTGCATATATTCTCAATCTAGGCATCTTGTTACCCTAGTTACTCCAGAATGTTCCATTCTGACTGCATTCTTTCTATCTGTAAGTAACTCTTTTACTCAACAGGGAACAAGGGGCCAGATGGCATGCAGACATGTGCTTAAGGCTGGGCAAGACTCATTTGTTCTTTATTTCATGTTACTTTCTGTCACTCCTTAACTAACCACACATAAGGGACATACCCTGTGGGCTGCTTTTTGCTGTGTACATCTGACATATGATTAGAGCAATGTGTTTTTTGTTAACATTATTGTTATTATGAGTTTCTTTTTTGTAATACTTGCTGTTTTAATCTGCTTGAATTTTCTGAAAGGTGAGATAAAAATAAATTCAACAATATAAACAGGTCAGCCAGAAGACAACGGGTAAATACAATGAATGTTGTCCCTCCTAATTAATAACCTTGAGCTTATTCCAAAAGCAGCATTGCAGTTCAAAAATAATTTTATTTAGGAAATTCTTTCTGGAAAGTTTCCTTTGAGCCTCTGCCTATCAGCCATGGCAGCCATCATCCTTTATTATCTGAGTTGTTTTACAACTCAGTCACCGAATAAGTGTGAGGTGCTTGCTACTTGGCAGGCAAAGAACTAGGAACAAGGAGCAAGGCCGGCATGGCTTCTCCCTTCTAAGACATTTAAGATCAAATCTGAGGTGAGTGTCACAGAGCTTGGTAATGACTCTTCTGATAAGTACAAGATGTGTCTATATAGTGACAATCTTAACTACCTCAAATGACAATTTTAAAGAAGAGATTTAAAACATTTTGAGTAATGCAAGCATCTCTGGAGCAACTTTCAAGTTTACTACCCAGTAAAAAATATAGTAATTTTTTTCACATACTGTGTGCTAATATACATTTTATCTACACCAATATCACTCAGTCTCAGAGTATAAAGTTTGGATTGTTAACAAGGTGGGATGGCTATTCTTGGTTGTCAACTTGACTGAATCTGGAATTAAGTAAAACCCAGGTGGCTGGGTTTTACAAACTTAAGAAGATGAATACATTTGATTATACCAATTCACTGATTGTGAGAGTCAGTGCATTTGTTGATTTTGTATATGAAACTTTTGGCAACTTGTAAGAAAATAGAAGCAATACTGATTCTAGTTGGTAGTTCCCAGCATCTATTAATAAATTGACAAAGGAAAAGGATAGGTTCCATGATAAAATCAAGCAACTTCCATCATTTAAGAATATGGTGAAGGCTGACAATGAACTCAGTGATAATACTGACTGCAGCAGATTACATAAGCAGTCTAAAGGTTTCAAAGTATGTCCAGGAAGAGAATCTTCTCTCTAGCAGTCACAGAACTCAAGTTACAGAAAAATCAACCGAAAGCCCTAAATATAAGGTAGCTTGAAAATTGAAGTCACAGCCTCAGAGAGTGTCGGCAGTTAATGTAAGGACATTAATTGTTAAAGAATGGGATACTGTAACTTGGTCTTGAGATGTGTGGGAGGACATTATGGAAGCTGAGAACTTTGAACCTTTAGATTTCCAAGGGTTTATCACTCCTGAAGAAGTAGCCCTCCACCCTCAGAAGATATATTTCTTCTCCCAACCCCTGAAATATGCTTTCTCTGCCTTTGACTGATGAAATCAATTCTTCATTATTTGCTAAACCTGAATTGACTTTCTCTGAAGGAGACACCAGGCAAGACAATACTGATGTCCCTTAAGGCTCACCAACAGTTGCCTCTAGACCCATAACCCAGCTTAAGACAAAGCAGACTTCTAGAGGGGAAGTAGAAAGTGCTGTCTGTGTGGAGGTGTGCTACACTATTAAAGTGATTAATGAATTTATTTGATAATTCAATCAATAAGAAATCTGGGAAATATGTTAAGAATGGATTTTAAGAGTGTGGGATAAAGGTGGAAGGAATATAAAACTGGATCAGGCTCAGTTATTAATATGGGCCCTCTCAGTTAAGAAAGGTGTCAAAAACTTGTCTGAATGTGTGGTTGAAGCATCTTTAAATAGATGGCCTATAGAAAGGAGTTGGATATGCCTGATAGCCCTTGCCTGGATGAAGGGATTTTAATGGTCAAGGAAATTGCAATGCTAGAGTGGGTATGATGAATAAACCCTAATCGTCTACAATAGGAAGGCCAGAAGACATGCCTTCACTATAGGACACAAAATGGTGAGAGTGTACCAGCACAATTGGAAGGCTTTGTTGCCTCAATTTTCCTTGTGCCAGATATGAGGTTTGGAGATATTACTGATTAGTTTGGTGGTTTAAACATGATTAGTTTTATTGGGCCACAAAGTAGCAGATACTAAGTGGCAGCACTGAATTACCAAATGCAAGGTGATCATAGCTATTTTAAGGGAAGCATAGGCAATGCTAAGTCCATAATGGCCTACCCCATAATGGTCAGCATGGAAAAAGTGATTTTTATTTCCTCATGATACATATGGACCTTTGATCCAGGTTAATCAGTCATGGTGTTTCCAGGCATGAAATAGTTAAGAAGCCAATTGCATTTTTGTTTGATCTATATAAGTGGGAAAATTCTCAAACAAATGAAAGAAAAAATACATTACACCATGGCAAAAGAGAATCTCGAACGGTGAACCAATTTCCAGACATCAGCCAGTTTAAACCCAGAACCTGTTGAATGAAGGGAAGGCAAGGTGCCCCTGAGGAAGCACCTTGTTACCTATGAGTTTTACAGTTAGTCTTTCTCCAGTCTTCTCCAGAGTAACTTTACAGTTGTGAAAAGGAAGCAATTGGACTTGCTACAGTCTCTTGGATACTTGTTCTGATTTGATGCAGATTTTAGAGATTTGCAAGAAACACTGTGCTTCTCTAGTAAAAGTGGAGGATTATGGAATTCAGGTGAAGAATGGAGTTTTGGCTAAAGTTTGACTCACAGTAGGTCCAATGGATTTCCAAACTCAGCCTGTGGTTATTTCCCTAGTGCCAGGATGTATTTTTGGAATAGATATCCTTAGAAGTTGGCAGAAATCTTACATTGATTCTCTGACCCACAGAGTGAGGACTATTATGGTTAGAAAGTGTAAATCAGTGATCCTCAGCCTTTCTAAAGATGTGACCTTTTAATGAAGTTCCCCATGTTGTAGTGACCTACAACCATAAAATCACTTTTGTTGCTACTTAGTAGCTATGATTTTGTGACTGTTATGAATCATAATGTAAATATTTGGAGAAAAATGTTTGCCAAAGAGATTGTGACCCACAGGATGAGAAGCACTGGGGTAAATAGAAGCCTTTAGATGCTATTGCCCCTGCTGGGAAAATAGCAATTCAGAAACAATATCACTTCCCTGGAGGAATTGCAGAAATTGGTGCATTCATCAAGGACATGAAATAGGCAGAGGTGGTGGTATTCACCACTTCTCCCTTTAAGTCTCCTATCTTCTTGTGCAGAGGACAGATGGATGGCGGAAAATGACAGTTGACTATCAAAAACTCAATCAAGTAGTGACTCCAATTGCAGCTGCCATACCAAATAGCGGTGTCCTCATATGGACAGAGTTACACATATCCTGGTGCATAGTATGAAGCTATTGATGAGCAAATGCCTTTTTCTTGTTTCCTGTCCATAAGGACTACCAGAGCAGTTTGCTTTCAGTTGAAATATCGAGAAGTATACCTTTATAGTTTTACTCAAGGATATATTAGCTCACCTCATTTAGTTATAAGGGACCTTGGTCATCTGCCACTTCCACAAAATATCACATTGGCACACTATATTGATGGCGTTATGCTGGTTGGACAAAGTGAGTAGGAGCTGGCAATCACTGTGGACTTGTTTGTAGCACAGATGCACCTCAGGAGATGGGAAATAAATCCAACCAAAATTTGAAGGCCGCCTACTTCATTGAAATTCCTAGACGTCCAGCAGTATGGGCATGAAGAGATGTTCCTTCTAAGGTGAGGATAAATTGTTGTACCTGACCTTTCTGCCACCACAATAGAAGCATGATGTTGACGTTGAGTGGGCCTATTCAGAATCTGGGGACAGCACATTCTTCACTTGGGTGTACTATTCTGACCCATATCCCAAGTGACTTAGAAAGCTGCTTTAACAGGAGAGGGCTGTTATGCAATCTGCTCTACCACTTACACCATATAATTCAGCAGACCTGACCATACTTGTGGTGTCAGTGGTAAACAGGGATGCTGTTTGGTGCCTTTGACATGTCCCTGTAAGTGAATCACAGAAGAGACCTTTCAGATTTTGGAACATGGCTATCATCTTTAGGAACAGCATTGCTTTCATAGGCTGTTTTTTATTGGACCTTAGTGGAAACTGAACATTTGACAATGGATGATTAAGATAGTATGTGACCTGGGCTGTCTATCATGAGGTTGTTATCTGATCCACCAAGCCATAAAGTAGGATGTGCAAAGCAGCAATCTGTTATCAAATGGAAGTGGCATATATGTGACTGTGCCAAGCAATTCCTGAAGGCACAAGCAAAGAACATGAAGAAGTTGCCCAAATGCCTATAGTTTTGACTCCTGTTATAATGCCATCTGCTGCCAAGCATGAACCTATAGCCTCATAGGGTAGGTTTTATGATCAGTCAACTGAAAAAGAGAATACTAGGTCTAGTTTGCTAATGGTTCTGCATGTTATACAGGTACCACACAGACATGGACAGTTGCAGTGTTACAGCCCCTTTCTGGGACAAGCCTGAAAGATACGAGAAAAGGGAAATGTTCATGATGGGCAGAAATTCAGGCAGTGCACATGGTCATACATTCTATTTGGAAGGAAGAATGCCAGGTGTGTGATTTTTTTTACTGATTCATAGGCTGTAGCCAATGGATTCACACAGAGTGTAATTGGAAAATTGGTGAGAAGGACATACTTACCATGTAGATAAATGTAGACGTATGTAGATAAATCTTCCAAAATGGGCAAAAGATGTGAAGATAATTGTTTCCCATGTAAATGTTCATAAAAATGTTTTCAGCTGAGGAATATTTCAATAATCACATAGATAGGATGGCCCATGCTATGGATAGTCAACCTCTTTCCTGAGCTATGCCCATAATTATCCAATGGGTACATGAACAAAATGGTCCTAGAGGCATAAATGGAGGTTGTGAATGGACTTGACAACATTGGCTGACACTCAACAAGGCTGACCTGGGTACAGCTGTTGCTGTGTACAATATCTGCCAATATATATTATTCTACATACTGCCATGTGGTATTACCTCTCTTTTCATCTTACACCTACTGTTTCCTTGCTAAGTCTGGATGGCGACTCCTCTGCCTCCATCTTTCTTCCCAGTGTCCTTTTTTTTTTTTTTTATCTCAAGTCCTGCCTAACCTCTACCTTTCCAGCTTTTGGCCTGTCAGTTCTTTTTAAAACCAATCACAGTGACATATATTTGCACAATATAAAGGAATATTCCACATTTCCTTCTTTTGTCTAAATAAAACAGAATGGTTTTAACTTTACCATAGTAAAATTATATACAGCAAAACAGTTATCAGTAAGAATTACAGTTACAGTATCCAACATATTTGTATTTGGCAAATTTAGAGAAAATACTTTCTATTTCTAAATCACATCCTCCTTTTTTTCCTTTAGAAAGAGATCTTTGAATTTACCTCTCTTGTTTAGCCTTTTTTAAAACTAACAAAGATAACAATTTGTAACCAATCCCCCTTAAATGATAATAAACCTCCACAATCCATCTTTTAGGGATGAGGGTGTTGTTCTTTAGACTACTTCCTGTTGTTTTGGGGCTTTGGCATCTTTGGAGGAACCTTGAGAAAATTGGGATAATTGTTAGGTCTTTGATGGAGTAATTTATGAGGCTGGAACATCTCAGCCAGAAGCCTTGAAGCTGTTCTGGATGCAGAACTCACCACAAACTGTAAGAGGCATTCTGAGATGTTAGATCCCCTGGGCTGTCTAATTTCATTGGTGTTTGGTCCTTTTGTTCTGAAATACATAAACTTTTAAAAGTAGTATACATTTCAAGTGTGGAATATGTGATGGGTATAAACAAGTCAGTTAAGATTGTTTTTGTTTTGTTTGAGTGGGCAAAATATATGATATACATTTTTAGTTTTTCTAGATTTATTCCTTTATGTCTGTAGCTAGGATTTCAGAGGGTCTTCCTGATCAAACCTGATCTATATCAACCTGGAATGAATCCACAGCCTCTCATTTCCTGTGGAATTAAAAGCATTATATCCTTCCCTAAGTAACATATTTTTTGACTTCTGATATGAAGTCAAGACATTTTAAAAATGTATATGTTTAACCTGGCAGCTTTCATAATTCAATGTGTATTAGCAGCTTTTGTTTATCAGCAATCAGCAAATCTAAAGACAAAACAATAATAAAACTCTTGGTGTATTTTCTATCTTTTATATGGATTTTAAAATATCACTTTACTCCCTTTTAAAGAACTTTATTGTTTTAAAACTGTATTTTTTTGTGACTGTCTTTTTTTCTTTCTGTCCTAAGACATTGTATATTTTTAAACACACTGTAATCTGTTTAGAGGATTTTTTATAGATCTGTATTTTTTGAGCATCTGTAACCTTTTCTGTCTGTATGAGCAAAACCCCAAACTTGCCATGAAGTGTGCTGGTGGCTCAAGCCCACAGGCAGCAGTTGAGAGACAACTTTCTATACCTCCAGCATGAGGGAGATTGCAGGAACCTGACATGGGGCTTAGCAAATGGTGTGCTGGCAGCTGTCATGACATACATCTCTGTGCTGTGGCTGGCATGAGAGACACCAGACTAGGAAGCCACGTTTGCCTCCCTTTTTTGTGTTTAGAATCCTTTTTTAAACTTTTTCAGTCTTTATGTGGATGTAGGCACCTCATGTTGGATGTCATATGTAGGTGGAAACATCTTATTAAATATAAATGCTTGGCCAGTAATTAAGGCTGGTTACTAATTAACTCTTACAACTTAAATAAACTCATTTACATCAGTCTACATTCTGCCACATGGTATTGCCTCTCTTTCTTCTTGCACATCCTGTTCCCTCTTAGTGTCTGGCTAGTGACTCCTCTGACTCTGTCCTTCTTCTTCCTGGCATCACTTTTCTGTCTCAAGTCTCACCTAACCTCTACCTGTCCAGCTGGTAGTCAGTCAGCTTCTTTAATAAACCAGTCACAGTGACATACATTCCACTCTCATCCTTCAGTTCTACTGACCTAGAAGTTCTGGTTCCAGAGTGGGAGCTCTCCTGCAAGAAGGCACAACAATCATTCTATTGAACATACTTCACCCTGGACACTTTGACCTTCTGATGTTCTTACGTGTACAGGCTAAGAAACAGTGTTAGGAAGGGTGATTGATCCAGATTACCAAGGGGTACAAGATTGTCACAATGGAGGTAAGAAAGATTATGTCTGGAGTGCAGGAGATTCATCACAATGTCTGTTAGTGATACCCTGTCCTGTGATTAAAATCAATGGGAAAATGTAACAGCATAATCAAGGCGGGAAGATAAAGGGCACACAACCTTCAGGAATGAAGCTATAGGTTACTCTTCAGGAAAGGATTCAAGACCTCCTGAGGTATTTACTAAGGGTAGATGAAATACAGAATAGATAGTAGAGAAATGTAGTTATAAATACCAAGCATATTACCAGTTACATAGTCAAGGATACTATATCTGACATGAACATTCTGTCACATTTTGTTAAAAATGTGTTTGTTCAGATATTTGTTTTTCTTTCCTTGATTTCTTTATCATGAAATGTAACATCAGTTAAGAGAATATCTGTGCTTATTATATTTAAGTTTGAAATACTAAAAAAAGTCCCTTATCGGACATTTGACAACTATGCAATTTTATAATGCATTTTCAGTTGTACAAGGGATAGTTATATCATGCTAGTCATAATTATTACCTGGTTAAGTACATAGTCCATTTGCAATTGTACATGGGATGACTATATTTTGTTAGGTGTAATTATGTCCTGGTTATTGTTTTCATTTAAAAATTAAGCATGAAATAGGGAGATATGACTATATGTCAAATTGATAAGGTGTAGAATTGTGATGGCTATTCTTGGTTGTCAATTTACCTGAGTCTGGAATTAACTAAAAACCTGGGGACATCTATGAGGGATTTTTCTTAATTAAATAATTTGAAGTGGGAAGACCCATTTTTAATTTCCATCTTTAGAGGTGGGAAATGCCACCTTTGATCTGGGTCATGCTTTATTCTGGCAGCCTAGATAAAGGGCACAGAATAGGAAAGCTTCCTCTTTGCCTGTTTGCTCTTGCCTGCAAGTCTATTCCTCCACTGGCATTACAGTCAACTTCTTTGGGATTCTGGTATATACTGAAGACCAGCTGAGAAATCCAGCCTAGTAGACTAAGCAGCTACTGGATTCCTGGATCTTGCACTGTTTTTTGGACTGGCCATACTTATAAACTTCTTTGTCTGTCTGTCTGTCTGTCTGTCTGTCTGTCTGTCTATAGATGATATAGATCATCTGTAAGATCTGTTCCTCTAGAGAACCTTGACTAATACATAAGGTCTGAAGGTAATTTTTCTCTTCTGAAAGTGAATGATCCTAGAAGTTTTTGTGATTTTATGTGAAGTATTCCATGCAGTCACACTGTAGGATAACTTCATCAGTTTAGAAAAGTTCTCTATGGTTTGATTTTGTAGCAAAGATGAGAGTTCAGAGGTCTGGAGCATATAGGATCCTGGATGTGATACAGTGACTTTCTCAGTCTTTAGTTGAGGAGTAATAGGAAACAGGATGAAGTTCTATGTATAAAGAATGAGGGAGATACTGAAATATCAAGTTCAAAAACAAAATCAATGAAAGAAAGAAGATCCAAATCAAAGCATTGGCTAAGCAGAGGGTGAGGCTAAGTGGCAGAAGCTAAAAGGTTGCCTTTAAAAATGTGGTTCCTTTTCATGGGGGGATGAGTCAGAGACCAAAAAACCACTAGAGGAGTAAGCTCAAAGGGAATCTTTTAAAAACTGGCATTCCCCTAATCCCATCAGTTAAACAACTAAAATAAAAAGAAAGTCTAGTTGCAGTCTAAAGTTTTATGTCTTTACACCCTTGTAATTTCTCTTAAATGAAAATGCAGTGTCCATCAAATGGAACACCTTGATGATCAGCTGACAGAAAAGTATTTAGAGGTTGAAAACTTTTTTTTATATCTCTCTCTGAGCTTTCTTTGTCTATGTCAAAAATAGAGATTTTGTAAGTCCAATTAGTAATTGGTTTTTCTGTCAAAATGTACACTCAGTGAAGATTTACCAGAAATTTTTATCAAGTCTTTCTCAACCCATCCAAATAACCACAGTATTGAACTATGACTTTTAATTCTCAGCTACCTCCCCAGTATCATGTCTACTGTATGTCACAAAGCTTCCTGCCATAACTCTAATGGACTGAACCTCTGAAAATGTAAGCCAGGCCCAATTAAATGGTTTCCTTTATGAGAGGTGCCATAGTCATAGTGTCCTTAATGGAACGTCCCAGTAGATTTGAACTGTAGAAGCCTGGATACAAAGGTGCAAGAGGACAATAATATTAGTATGTGGCCTAGAGTCTGGTCTTGAAATATTTTGACAGAGAATGTGGCTACTTTCTGTCCTTATTCAAAAAATCTTCCTGAGGCTAGATTGAAGAGTTTTGGATTAATGGTGTTGGCAGAGAAGATTTTAAAACAGCCTAATATTGACTGTGTTGCATGGTTATTAGTGACCAGTCTTAAGCAGATCTGTAATGAAAAGAAGCAAACTGACCAATACAAAACAAACAACAACAATAAAGTAAAAACAAAAAAACAAGGCAAAACAAAAATAAAACCAAAATGGACAACTTGTGAGAAAGCAGCAGTAGGAAGTGTAATGGAGCTAAGTTCTGTGCTCATAAAGATAAACAGATTATCGAAAAGTCTGATACTAAATGACATAAAGGAATGGTGGCCTTCAGGCAAATCACCACACAGCTAAACTTCCAATCTGTGAGAAACAATTAAGGAGGCACACACCTTTAATCTCAGCTTTCAGCACTTCGGGAACAGAGGCAAGGTGATCTCTGAGTTCAAAGCCAGCCTATTCTACAGATCCAGTTCCAAGATAGCCAAGCTTAGACAGTGAAGGAAATCATTGAATAAAGAATTCTGGTGAACAAGTATTTGAATGGTGGTGGTCGTGGGGGCATGTTCTAGTCCCAGTAAGCTGCAGAACTTGGCATCTTTGGCTTTAGAGTCAAGTATACAAGAAAGTGGTTGTGGAATCTCCACAGCTAAGGGAAGCTTCTGAGGCCAGGGGTGTGTTTGTTCTTTCCCTTCATAGAAGCCCAGAGAGGCCCATTGCATAAAGCTATGGAAGTGAAGCCTGAATTTTATTGGTAATCTCCAGATATTGGAGATGCCAAGGCCATGGGATACTATAGGAAGATGAGGCTTCTCTAGGCTGAAAGATGAGCCAACCTGAAGTCTGCCTGAGGGTCTAGCAATAGGCACTGTCAGAGGTTCTGATTGTGCCTAGCCAATGAGGGGTGACCTTGTGATGTAAGCTGATAGGGAAACAGACCAGGTGCTGGGAGGAAGGTATATGGCTTTCCTCATTGGTGGATTGCTGTTGTTTACCTTTAACTAGACTCTCAGTGTCTGTGCCATTGAGACCTTGCCTTCTCATCCCCTCCCCTGAGGGAGCCATTAGAACCCAGACACAGAATACCTACTGAAGAAAGCAGTTAACAAGTTGTGCAACCAAACCAAGAAAAACAGGTGTGTTATAGTCAATGAAGCAGACATGAGATGGAAATCTTCTAAGAGCACTCTGACAGACATGGAGATATGGAGTTTGGAGTTTGCCCAGTTGGGTTTTGGTCTTGTTTTGGTCCAGTATTTCCTCATTATACTCTTTTTCCTCCCTTTTGGGATGGAAATGATATATTCTGTGCAGTTGTATATTGGGAATATGTGGTCAGATTTTTCATTTTAATTTTGCAGTGAATTACAGTTAAGGGAGTGCCATAGTTTTCAAAGGGACTTTGAACTTCAGACTTTTAAACAGTGCTGATATTGCTATAGACAACGAGAACTTTTGACTTTGATCAAATGCATTTTGCATTATAATATGGCTGTAAGCGTATGAGGGTCATAGAGTAGAATGTGGTGGCTTAAATAAAGATGGCCCCCATAGGTCCATAGGGAGTGGCACTATTTGGAGCTGTGGTCTTGTTTGAGTAGGTGGAGCCTTGGTGCAAGAAGTATGTCACTGAGCGGTGGGCTTTAAAGTTTCAAATGCCCAATCCAGGTCCAATGTTTGTCTCTTCATGATGACTGAGAATCCGAATGTAGACCTCTCAGCATACTTCTCCAGCACCGTATTTGCTTCCATGTTGTCATCTTCCCAGCCATGATAACAGACTGAACTTCTCGAAGTGTAAGCCAGCCCTAGCTGTTTTCCTTTATAATAGTTGCTGTGGTCGTGGTGTTTCTCTCAGTAATAGAACACTGACTAAGGCAAAGTGTGTCCACTGATATCTCTCTCTCTCTCTCTCTCTCTCTCTCTCTCTCTCTCTCTGTCTCTGTCTCTCTCTCTCTCTCTCTCATGCATGCACAGACACACAGACACACACACACACACACACACACACACACACTAGACAAGGACACATGAAAGAGCACTGCCATTTGTTGAAGGTGTGGCAGACCCCATGCAACATTTTGCCTCAGCCCCAGTGTTTTCTCTGGTTTTATCACAAGGCTCCATATTTGTGACCATATCCCTTCATAGCCAGGAAATTTCTCCACATGGGATGAAAATAGCATAGATGAATGTATACACTAAATGGGTAAAAGAAAGACATTCATAATCTATGTCTATATTATTATGCTTTTACTTTTGAGTGTCTTTTGCTCCTAGACACAGTTATGAGTAATTAATCCAAAAACAGATGTTTTCTTTTCCTCCCCCATTTTGAAAGGTTTCTCTGTATCTAGGTACTTTTCTGCTCAGCCAGGTCCGGGGAGTATGACTCCAGGCAGTGCTCACAGGCCTTTCATACTTTGCTGTTGTTGTTGTTTATTCCACTTGACAAATTTATAACATGATGTCACACTCTATCTGTGAAGCTTTATTTTCCATCTGCTCTCCATTTTTGCTCTATTATTAGGCTAGGCTTCTGGTATTCAGACCCTGTTTCATTTCCAGGACCCTTGTTGACGTCAGTGGGAAACCTAGGCAGAGGACAGCATGATACTCAGTGTGGCTCCACAGACTGTTTAGAGAAGAACACTTGGTCTCCTTGCTATTGGACTTCCGTTGGATGAACCTCTGCTTATTTCCTACAGACAGTGGAGCCTATGCAGAATATTTAATGCAACCTCTATTGCAGGATGATATACTTGTTCCACCACCTACATGTATTGACTTTCTGCTAAAAGCCTTTTAACATAAATTTTAAGAGATTAACCAAATACATCATAAGCTATTGCTGAGAATGCAAGGTTTTTAACTGTTTCTTCTTCATTGATTTCAGTTAATATATTTAACCACCCCTTATTTTACTGTGTCTTTAATTTGTTATTCATTTGTTTCAAACCAGAATTTACAGAAGCGCTCTAGGCCCACAGGAACTGAAATAGTTTGCTTTCATTATCTGGTAGACCTTCTCGAGTCAGTAGCCCTGGAAGAAACCACAAAACTGTGCAAACTGGCAACTGTGGGTTTGTCTGTTCTCTATTGATTCTATTTCTGGAAAGAAACTCTCTCTCTCTTTCTCTCTCTCCCTCTCTCCCTCTCTCCCTCTCTCCCTCTCTCCCTCTCTCTCTCTCTCTCTCTCTCTCTCTCTCTCTCTGTCTAACTCTCTCCATCTCTCCCATCTCTCTTACACATGCATACACACGCATACACACACACACACACACACACACACACACACACACACACCATTCCCCAATGAACAAACTATGTGATATCCTTAAGCTGCCATTAGAAGAGTGACAGGGACCTTTCTTTGGCAAGCAGGTCAGGATGGGACCTAAGGTTTTTCTACTTGTTTTTCATGTGTGACTTTTGATAGTTTTGACTTAGAAGTTTAACTCTGAGTACTCTGAAACCAGAAATGCAGAAGGCTATTATTTCTAAATAGGAGATTAAAATTTTAGAGCAGCATGAGTCAAACTGTTTAGACATCTAATAAGCTGCCTAATAAAATACTCATATATGTTAGTTTATAAAGACTTCATTTTTCTCTTCTGAGAACTGCAGAGCACCTCTGCCACAATGCTTTAAAGGAAAAAATACACCTGGAGTTTTCAAAGCCTGAAACCCTGACCCTTGAATTGATTTATTCCCTTGCTGATCAGTACTAATAACCAAGTAAATAAGACATAGGGCTTTTATTTATTCCTCTATTTTATTAATTAATTTCTTTACATTGCATGGCCGAGTGAAAGAGTTCTGGTCTTGACATTAATAAGTTGTGTACTCTGGGACCTTATTTTTTCTTACAAGTTAAATATTAATTGACCAAAAGACCTCTAGTGACTGTTCTAATATTCAAAGTAAAACCAGCCTTTGAGAAAGCATGAGAAATCTCTGTGGTGGAGAACACAGGTAGTGAGGAACAGAATTCTATGAAGTACACACATGCTTTCATACACATATACCCCCTCAGCAGAACAACCAAAATAGCTCCTCTCTCCTCCTCCCCCAACAATGACAATGCAGCCATCTGTTGGATGTTCCTCTTCACTTAGCAGCTGCTCTCCGATACAGAAATCTGCATTCCTGCAGCTTGTGTGGTATGTGGGCAGCATGTGTGGGTACGGATATTGGACACTCCCACCAAAAGGAATGGCTTTCATTGAATAAAAATGATCACAGAGGTTTCTTCTTCCATCTCATAAATGCCTTTTTCCTGACCATTGGTGTTTGGGCTATCTCTGCTCTTTGCCTACTAAAATGACTGCTTTAGACATTTCACATCAAACAAGGATCTAAAATTGAAGAGGACAACTCGGGTGGTGAAACCCTTGTATTGCCAGAAACTTCCTCCTTGAAGAAGACAGAGAACAGCAGCTGGAACGTAGATGTACATTTTACTTTTATTTTGCGAATTTCCCCAGCAACATCCTGAAGTACTGAAGAATAACCATTGTTTAAGTAGAATCTAGAAGGCTTTAAAAGCAGCATAATCTTAACCCCAAACTAAATGAAAATATATATAATGAGTCGCCAGAAAAGCATAAGATGAAATTTTCTGAACATTCCCCTACCCTGGGTCATCTTTCCAATGCTGAAATTTGTCTTCTGTGTGTATGTTATATAAAGTGACATATAATAATATATGTTTTCTTTTTTAGTCACTTTCAGTGTGGACTCAGGGTTTGAAAGGCACATTAGTTACAAACACAAGATGAGAAAGGGTTCTGTCCTACAAGCTTTAGAAGAGAACCTTGGGTAAAATTGGATCCTCATTTGAGTACATAATTTAGGACATTTGTTACAAGATTACTGTGGTTTTCTATAAATGTTAGCTTGCTGTATTATTTTCCATGAACCAGTTTTCCAAAATGCAGAATATTTTGCCCCCAAAACATGGAAGCACTAAAGCTCGATGAGGCACTGATTCATGGGGTGTCACCCAGAAACAGCTGGTCAGCCATCTGCAGCCACAGAGTCCTCTTATTTTTACTATATTCAGCTAATTCTTTATGTAGAGGGGAAGAAGACACATAAATCCTGGGAGAAAAAGCATGGCTCGTGTGAGAAATGATGAGTAACTTCTGCCAGAGAAAGGGCTGGTGGCCTGATGTGTGCGCTGGTTGGGAAGTCCTCTCCTGATAAACACTAGACTTTCAGTTCCTCACTACATGTGCATTATTTTCTATGCATCCTGTTCTTTGGGGCAAGGAAAGAAATGATGATATACCATTGATTGTTTTGTGGAAATTGGTCCAGATAAAAGCTCCTTGGAGAGCCATAACTGACCATTTCAAAGCAGGCCTAACAGTCTGCAAGACCAAGGATAAGCCTGGTATTCTGACCTATGTGTTTGCCCTCTCATGTCTCAAGTGCACTAAACTAGACCTTTCCACCATCATAGATCTTGCGGTCAAACATGTTGGGCATGGCACATATTAAAAGTATTTTTTTTGGTCAGAAACATTAAATAAAATAGTGAACTTTTAGGCAGTGTTCATTTACTTTAAAATTTGGTATTGGTGCAAAAAGTGGTGTACAACCAGAATAATGTTTTATTTTTCTTCCTGAATGGGCAAAGGGACTGAATGTTGGCAGAAGAAGGATGGCTGGTGATATTATCTCTTTCCTGTGCTACCTGAGGCAATTAATTCAGATAACAAAGCCAGATGATTGTGTGGAAGGAAAATGTTGGTAGATGCCTAGCTGTGTGCTGCTTTCAGGTAGATGTAATTGTAGTTTAACCATATCCTCATGTATCTCTTGAGATCATTTTTACCATATCTTTAACTATTTTGTTTTGAATCATCAAAGTCTTTCACCCATTCTCCCCATAAGCATGGATATGCACTATAAGCACTGCACCCCTACAACTTTCTCATTTTATTTCTTTATCCTGGTTTATTAGCATTAACATTTTAAATTTCTTTTGTTATGTACACCAATCACTGCAAAGCAAGATCAGTCTTCATCCATACAATAAAAAGGCAGGTGAGATAAAATTCATCACTGCTTATAACTAGTATGGTATTATGAAGGTTTGGACATAATTTACTGATCATCTATAGTTTTCTGGTATGTAACTATGTAGAGAACATATGTTGAAATAGCTCAGTTGGGAGAGAGTTAGGCTGAAGAATATATGCTAATTTCCTAGAAGAAAAGATAAGTACACCTTTAATTGATAAGGGAGAACATTTTATAAAAGTATTGTAGACCCATCTGTACTATAAACTTTTGATTTTTTTATTCATTCCTGTTTACTTTGCTCCTCAATTCAAATAAAGATTGTTTTCACCTTAGCACCACACGAATCACATGGACTATACTTCAGGCTGTCAATCAGAGAAAAGATATACATATGCCTAGAGTATACATTTGTGCTTGTTCACAGTGTTATTCGGGGAAAATATGTTACATGTTCTCCTGACTCTCCTAGTTTTACATCTTGAATTAATGCAATTTATTCTAATTTATGACAACTGTTTGAAAGGCTCATTCTCCATGTTCCCATGTATAAAGAGGTTATTTACATGGAAGTGAAACACAGTAGAAAAATGAATTGATTTGGAAAATTAAATTGATTCAGGTAGAGAAAATGAGTGGACTATGTGTTCTTTTGAGTCGACATCATGCACTCAGACTGGTTGCGAGGACATCCCCTGTAACATTTTTTTCCTGCCTCTTTAGAAATAAGAATAAATTTATGGAGAATTTTCCCTGCTTCTTAAAAAAGCCTTATACAATTGAGCTAATTGCCTCCCCCTCCTCTCTTGTTCTCTATTCTTGTATTTATATAGCAGCTATCACAATAGTACCTACACACACTGATAAGAGAGCTAGTTAAAAGGTGGGGGAAAACCTAAAGCAAGGGGGAAATGCTGCTCTTCCTAGGACAAGAGTTCTCTAAGGTCAAAAGAATTCTCATTATTGTCCCCAAGCATTGTCTCAAGAACAGCAGAATTTTAAGGAATCATTTCTTACCCCCTGCCTGTCACTAGTATCAATTCTTCTCAAATTCCTTGTTAAAAACAAAGTCCTTTTCCCTAGTGCCCCACCCTCCTTCATTCTTCCTGGTGGAGGGGTGCTCTCTTCTGAAAGGAACAAGTAGTATAGAACAAGTCTCCACAGAGAGAATATTGAAGAGACTGCAGGAGAGACTCCAGATGTCTGTTGGAGCACTCATAAAATTCCATTTCCTACTGTCTTGTGGCATTTACCTTGTTAAGCTTATTTTGTGAATTCGTATAAATACAGCTACTAACATGGAACATCACAAGTCATACAACAGAGAACTTACTGTGCTCCAGGCACGGTTCTCAATCACATATGTATGCCTGTATATGTGAATTACTTAATCTTTATGACATTTCAATATTGCATATACCATTACACTTGTAAAGTTATATAAATGATACAGTAAAGTGAACGCTGAAGTGGTGGAATAGCAAGTCAGTGAGGATTGTTATGACCTTGGGTTATCTTATTGGAACATCTCTAGTTTTAACCACTACTGGGTTCTGGCTTGCTATCAGTTTAGTCTGAAGTACACTTTGAAGTGTTAAAGGATTAATTGGCAAAGGGTGAGATTTGTGGAGTGACTGGATCATTGGGGTCTAGCTAGCCTCACTGGTAGATTCATGATCTGATGATAATAGAAGGTGGTAGGAAGCAGAAGGTCTGGCCTAACGGAGGAAGTGGGTCATTGGAGGCACAACTTTAAAGGTCATCAACTTTGTGTCTTCTTCTTTCTGTTTCCTGGCCACTTACTAGGAGCTGCTTTGTTCCACCAGTGTTCCCTGCCAAGTAGCAGCATGGATGAAAATACATCAACATACAACAGCACAGAAAACTGGAACCCAATAATGTATAAAAACTTCAGAAACTAGGAACTGGAATAATCCCTTCCTCCCTTATATTTACTCTTCAAATCACAATAATGAAAAGAAGTGAATGACTAATCCAGGCTTCTTCCTCAGATTAACCATATGAGTCTCATAGGAAACAGGAAATCAGACCTGGACAAGGTTGAAGAACTATGATGTGAAGGCCTGGTTTCTGGGTGGTCTAACAAGATACCTACTAAACACAAGTTAAGAAAAGAATGTTATTTTGGCCCAAAGTATGAGGGTGTGGTCTGCCATGACAAGCAAGTCAAAGTAGCATGGACTTGAGCATCAGTGGGTCACATTGCATATCTGTGAGGGAGCAGAAACAGATGGATATTCATGCTCAGTTTACTTCCTTGCTTTTAAAACAAACCATCAAAAGCTTATTTATTTAATGGAAATGTTTCTTCTTTCATTTTGTTTGTTTAGAGCTTTATATCATATTATTTTTCCTTTTTAAATTTTACTTTATTTATTCACTTTTTAAATATATTTGTTTATTTCTAGTTTAATTAACTGTTAAATTATTTATTCTTTGTGGATTTCATATCATGGATTACCACCTCACTTATTGCCCCATCTCCTCACATCTGCCCTCTGCCCTTGTAACTACTCCATAAAACCAAATTTAAAAGAAAAACTAAAAGCAAAACCAAAACTGAAACAAAGACACACACTCACACACACACACACACACACACACACACACACACACACACACACACAAAGAATCTTGTCTTGGAAGTTGTACTGTGGCCTATTGAGACACACAGTTTACCATTTGGTCTGTTTATCTTTACTTGCAAGTGTTCATTACCATAAGTCATTAGTCTGGCTCCAGGCCTTTAGTTTTTGCTACACCAATAATGGGCTCACACTGGGGCTCCTCTTGGATATCTTGTTGTTGTCCTGTGTCATAAAGATCCTGCTTGTTTGGATCTGTAGGTTTGTCCCCTTTACATACTCCAAAAGTACATAAATTCTGTGGATGTTGGGGTGGATCAACTTATAGACCTGGTTCTGGGCCTGGGTGGTAGTGTAGTTACCAGGCTAGCTTTCCCTCATCACCACTATCTGGATGAGTTTTCCAGCACTGCCTAGGCTAGCTCATCCAATGTGGCCTACAGGAAGAGCTGGACAATGCTCCAACTCTCTGGACTTCGTATGTAGGTCTCCCCCTCACTCATATTGACAGGGCTAGCTCTACTGTTTCACACAGGCAAGGTGCAGAGCCCTCTCTCCAGATCACTTTCTGGGGGAACAGGAGGGGATAGGCAGGGTCAGCTCTCCTGCTCTTACACCCTCAGGGCTGGCTCAACTATAACCCTGACAACAGTCAGCTCTCATGTGTTGTAATTGGTGTAGGGCAGGGCTGGTTCCCTCACTCTTGTGGGGACCAACTCTCTGCCACAGGTAGCAAGGGGCAGAGCTGGGGAGGGTATCTTTTTCTCACATATGCCACCATATGGCAAAAGAGGAGGGGCAGGGTCAGCTACCTGCTCTCATGTCCTCAGTGCTGGCTCCCCTGCAGCCATACAATAGGATCAGCTCTCGTGCTCTGCTCAGACAGGAAGCAGAGGCTGCTTTCTCCGACAGTGCAGCTGGTGAGGGTCAGGGCAAGCTACCTTTAAGTCTCAGAAAAAAAAGAAAGAAGGAAGTGAAGAAAGAAGAGAGGAAAGCATGAAAGGGAAGAAAAAATTCTGTGCTGGGCTGGAATGAACCACTATAGAAGAAAGCACATGCTCCATGATGAGCTAATGAGTCTCCTAGTCCTCTAGGCGACTTCCTAGAGGAGGTAACAATGAGAAGCACATTCATTAATGACAGTAAATTGTTGAGTATGCACACACACGTGAGGCATTTATTCAACTGTATGTATGAAATCTGTTTCCCTGTTATATAAGAGCTATGAAGATGACATATACAGGAACCTTAGGGCTGAGAGAGCTCAGGCTTATAGAGGAAAATGTCTTTTGGTGAGTCACACAGTTCTTGTAGGCAGATAAAAGACTCTGAGTCTGTGTCCAAACCTTTGCACATCCTTGTGGCACACGACTCTGAAGTTTATATAAGCAGCTGCTTGGAACAGGCTCTCTACTCTAAGATGCAATGAGGAATCACCCCAAGCCTACTCCTCCGGCTCTCCGGCTTCACTTACTCATCAACACAGAAAGACACCAGACAGTCCTCCACTTCTCTGTTCTGTGCCCGTGTCTACCCTTCATGCTGGGAACCTAGAATCCTAGCAAACACCAGTGTTGAGTTGTGAGAGATCTGTGCCTTCCTGAAGCTGAGTGTCACCTGTGTTGTACACATAGGTAAGCACAAAGCCAGCAAGTGGGTGGATCAGTCACTTTTGTGTTGCTATGGTAATAATACCTCATAGGAACAGCTTACAGAGAGGAGGCCTTATTTTGATTCATGTTGAGAAGTGTCAGTTCACTTCGGGCAAGAAGGCATGCAGAATGTGGTGTTCTGACATCACTACTGACCAGGAAGCTGTAAGTTGTGGCCTATAGCTCACAAAGAGCTGCCCTTTGTGATGGCTTCCACCAAGCAGGCCTCACTTTCCAAAGGCTCTTTAGTCTTCCAAGATATTGTCAACAGTTGGAAAACAAAAATGGCTGTGGGGACATTTCACATAAGGGGTGGAGGCTAAAATATGTTGGCCTTTCCTTGACTTAGTTTAGATAGTTGCATGGAACTCTGAAACTGCCAGAAGAAAGCATAAAGAAAATCATTACTGGGCTAGGTCTAAAAAGGACTGCAGTCACTCATTAAAAAAAAAAAGAAAAATGGCACATTTGAGTGACAAATGAGACCACATTAGATTAAAACACTTCTCAATGAGTTTGCAGAGATGACACAGTGGGTAAGAGGAAAGGATAAGGACTTGAGTTTGGATCTAGAAAAGTCTTGTAAAGTCAGGTATGATAGTATGCATCTGTTATTCTAGTGTTCCTTCAGGGAGAGGGGAAGTCAATTAGAATCTCTGAATGGGGGGAGGGGGTGCTGTTTGCCTGGAATAAGCATTGTCAAGCAACCAAGAGACCTTGTCCCAAACAAGGAGAAATTTGAGGACTGATATCTGATGTGTCCTTTGGCCCTCCACTCATGTTTGTGGCATTCACATACCCATACTCATGAACACATTCAGAAACATACATAACACTAACACACACACACACACACATGCACACACACAGGCATACAGGCACACAGGCACACACAATGCACTCCCACATGTACACATTTTGCAGAACAAAGAAAACTATCAGCAAAATGAAGAGACATCCTATAGAATGGAAAAAAAATCTCATCAGGGAGCTAATAGCTAAACTACATGAAGAACTAAGCAAACAAACAAAAACCTACAAATCAAAAGTTATCCAAAGAATAATTGGTCATATGGATTAAAAAGATATTTCTCAAAAGAAGAAAGTTCAACCTCTTTAGCTATCAAAGAAATGCAAATTGAGATTCTGTGAGATTCTGTCTCAGCTCAGTTAAGTGTAGCTCTCATACATATACATATATATGTATGTGCACATGTAATAATAACAATCAAAGAAAAAGAAGCTATCAATTTGAGAGTGGAGGGGCCTGGGAGAGGATTGAGGAAGGTTGTCTAAGAGAAGCATGAGGGAGAAAAGTGGTATAAAACTACTTCAACTAAAAACATTAAAGTAAACAAATGATGTCAAGGATGTATTCAAAAAAGGAACCCTTAAATATTACTAGTGGGGATGAAAATTGTTATAATACTACAGAAGTAAATCACCCACTATGATAGTTCATCAAAAAAAGAGAAAGAAATAAAGGAAGTAAGAAAAAGAAAGCAAATAAAACTGCCCTTATGACCCAGCAGCTACTGTCACTTCCGGGTATACACCCAAAGGAATTTAAGCTAGTATATCAGAGAGATATTAGCACATCTATGGTTATTGCTGCATTATTCATAGTAGCCAAGAAATGGAAACAGCAGAGATGCTCTCCAATAGATGAATGGATGGTGTAAATATGTTATACATGCACAATGGGGTTTTATTCAGGTATGAATAAGAGATAAATCTTAACATTTGCATGAGAATTGATGTTTTATCTTGTATGTAGACTTTGGATATATACATACACAGACTCACAGATATGTTTTGAAATTGAGTGATTATGAGGAAAGAGGGAAATTCTAAGAGGAATAGGTAAAATAGGAGGGTACTAGTTTTTAAATTTTCTTATATTATTCAGTTGATATAAATATGTATCATGCAGATATGTGGGGACTGATTTGTGAATGGGCAGTTCTGGGAAAAGACAGAGGTGGGAATGAATAAGAGAAATGTACAATGATACACACAGAAACCCTGAGGTGGGAATTCAAAAGAAAAGAAGAAGTTGAGGATTCTTCAACCGTAGTGATGGATGCTGAACAGGATGGCCTTCAGTGGTCAGACAAGTCCTCTGTACCTGATACTTGCTTCATTTACATAAGCAAGAAAAAACAGCATTGGGGAACGCATTGCCTCAAATCTTAAAACAAGTGACAGCTGGTTTAATTTACTGTCAGTCGGCTCTAATCCTAACTGCTCTCTGTTATAACTCAGGGCGTACTCAAAGGTCATGAAGGGATAACTTGGAAGGCTATGCTCAGTCTCCCATGTAGAATCATTCAAAACCTCAGAGCAAGCCAAGTCGTCTGTTTGCCCCTACCCTGTGGCATGCTTGCCTTCCACTCTGGACTGTTCCTTCCCTTCCTCTCCAGATCTCTGCTCCCTTCCTTCTCATCGAGACCATCTCTTACTTAATAGGTTCATCTCAAGCAAAACAATCATTCTCCATGTCCAATTCGAGAACATGGGGCTTATTCTTTTTATTTCTGTGATTGTCAACATTGCAACTTTCCCAATGTCTGTTGTTCCTCCCTTAAGGTACTTTTCAAAGGGTCTCTTTATTACAGGTATAGTTAAAGAGATAATTAATTACTTCTTGCTAACACTCCTTGCACTAATCTGCCTTTCTTTGCTGTAACAAAACACACATGCCCAGTATCATTATCAGTTATCAACTTGATAAGATCTTGAGTCACCTGGGAAATGAACCTCTGGGCATGCCTGTGGAGGATTATTTTAATAGGTTTAATTGAGATGGGAAAGCCCACCTACCAAGAGTGCCATTGTTCCCTAGTCTGGGATTCTGAACTGTATAAAAATGAAAAAGTGAGCAGGATTATACAAACTCATCAACTCTGCTTCAAGACAGGATGCTTTAGAAAAGCTTCCTGGTTTCCTACTGCTATGAAGTCCTCCATCCATACCATAACAATATAAAAAGAATGTGATTAGTTGTATCTATGACCATCTGGTTAAAAAAAAAAAGTTCTTGCTAGGAACCTGACAACCTGTGTCCAATTCTTGGAACTCAGGTGGAAGGGGAGAACCAACTCCACAAAGTTATTCTCTTACTGTAACATCTGTGCTATAGCATACATGCATGGTCATACACATACTATACTCACATACAATAATAATAAATTAAAAATATGGACTCCTTACTTATAACTAAGCTAAATGCAATTTTCTAATAATCATTTCTAAGTACCTCTAATTGGGATACCAGATAAGTCTCAAACCTCATTTCCTCTTGCCAGTCAATGGGAAGCACCCATTAAACTTTTATTGGGTAAATGTCCTGCAAGTTAACTGGAAACATCCACTAAACATTATTAGGTAAATGTCCTGCCAGTCAATGGGAAACACCCACTAAACATATTGGGTAAAGGAATGAATTGATGACAGTAACTTGTTTAAACTTACACACTTAAAAGAACTAGAAGTGTATCTGCATTATTTTTTTTCAATTTCACTATCCTAATGTAGCTACTGATACTCAAAATATTCATAAAGTCAAAACATTAATACTGAACAATCAGAATGTGTGTGGGCTATGAACAATCTTATCATGCACACCATTGACCCTGGCTGAACTTTTCATTAGTGGGTAGGTTTTCATTCCCAGATCCCCTAAAGGGACAGGCAAAACTGCCACTGCACGTGATTATCTGACACTGGATACTGTCCTAGAAGCCCCCTCAAGCTCCACTGAGTTTTGTCTCTGATGCAGGTTAAAGCCAATGAAGAAAGAAGGAAAGTTTCAAAACAGGAGCCTGGCCTTAAGAGCTGAAAGGCCCAGACTTCCTGTGGATATGACTCAGACACCACCTGTGACATCTGCTCCCCCTTCAAGGTCCGATAGAAAGACCTTGGCAGGCACATGTTCTTTAGATGGTTGCTTTCTACCCATCCTCTCCCTCTCCGTCTCTCTCTGCCTTTGTCTCTCTCTCTTTCCCCCCTTCTCCTCCTCTCCCCCTTTTCTTCTCCCTTCTCTCTTTTTGTTTATTATGAGTGTTCTTAACTTTTACATTGCTTCTACTCTGTTGTCCTCTCTCTGAAGACCATCTCTGTTCCTTAACTGAATAAAATCATAATCTGTCCCACATATTTAGCTTATTCGTTAAAAAATCTATATACCTAGGAATCAAATTAATATTGCTTTACTTATTTATTTTCTCAAAAATAAAATAATACTGAGCCAAAAAGTTTCCTATTACTTGGGTGGGGGAGCTTAAAAGTTTATTTTCTGAAGTGATAAGGAACTGTAATAATGGAAAGAAAAACCTACTGTGGTCTCAGAAATTAAATCAGTTTCTCAAAGGGCAAATGAAAGGAAAAGCTGCTGTTAAAAAGAAGAAAGGGGGAGGTGGAATCAGGGACTGAGGTGAAAAAGGGAAAATATCACAACAGCTAGAAAAATAAATCAGTATCCAGACCCTTCTTTCTGCTCCATGGCCTTTTCCATCTAGATCTAGATGCAGGTATAATTACAGTGCTGTCCAAAAAAAAAAAAAAAAATCTGAAGTGTACACTGTGCCACTTTACTGTGACTTACTATAATCAGTTGGGAATTATATAAAAACTGATGCTGATGCTAGCTTATTTTCATGTACAAGCATCTTCTTTGTGGTGCACATTTTGTCACCTTCCCTTTTTTGTAGCTACTGTGTGACACTGGAAGCCAAAAGCAAAAGGTATCAAAAATGGAGAGAGTGAACTCACACACGGGAAGCTTCAGAAAGATTTGGATTCAGTTTACCACAGAAAGAAGACTTAGCTTGACTCCTGTTGTATATACATCTGCTTTCTCAGCCCCACCAAGCACAGCAGAGCAAGCCCCGCCTTTTGTGCTGGAAGTAATGCACAGCAGAAACCTCCATTGTGCTGCCGGGTATTAATGCTAATGTTCAAGAGTTAAATATAGCGCAGAGCAAGTGTGTCGGCAGGAAAATAGTGAAGCAACTTTACCCTGAAGTGGCTTTACCCTGCAAGGGGCTGGGCAGGCGAGGCAAGATGTGATCACTGAATACTAGAATAAACTGCAGAAGTGGTAGGTGGATAAGAGAAGATGGGGTTCATATGTGGAACTCAGTGACATTAAACTGATGTAGTCAATACCAAAGGAAACACAAGGATATCACATGGTAGGGTATGGATGAGGTGTCTGCAATGACACAAACCATGTACTAGTTAATAAGTCGGGTCAGCCAGGCATTGGTGGCACACGCCTTTATTGCAGCACTCAGGAGGCAGAGGCAGGCAGATCTCTGTGAGTTCAAGGCCAGCCTGGTCTCCAGAGTGAGTGCCAGAATAGGCTCCAAAGCTACACAGAGAAACCCTGTCTCAAAAAACCAAAAAAAAAAAAAAAAAAAAAAAAGTTGGGTCAATAAGATGTCCCTTCCCCTTAAGTTTTTAGCAAATTCAGTAAGTCATAATATGTATAAATTCTGTTCCCTTGCCTAATTGTGAGACACCACTTTGAAGAATTCTAGAAGAAATGCTTTATGGGTAGATTAGCTATTTTTATTGTGGCAGTGACAAAACACTTGGCAATTGCATTCATGAAGGAAGGGCATAAGCTTTCTCAATAGAAAATGAGAAGTCTTTCAGGGCTCAAAATATTGAATGTTAACTAAACCAAAATGTTTTATATGGTCTTTCATTTACTACCTGGTAACCACACCCATGTCGCTTCATCTCTTCATTTCTCTGAGTTCAATGCTCTTGTAAAGAAGAAATTAGAGTTACCCTTCTACCTCATTCATATGGCCATAAGCTTTTGGCAAATGATTTGATCTATACAGCCCACTTTGGTGGAGAAGGCATAGTGGGCTGTGAGGGAGGGAGCTAGTCATACTCTGCTTGCAGCCAGGAATCAGAGAAACATGAATACTGGTGCCCATTCAGTCTGAACCCTCAGTCACAGGAAGGAACCACCTACCTTAGATTAAGTTGGTACCACATCCCATTCACAAATGTATTAAGTATGGAAAATGACCAGCCTGCATACCATGTTGACCTAGGCCACAGAGTTTGCTGTGGAGACCCCTCACTGTTTCTCCATAAACCACAGCAACTGATTGAGTCTGCGCCTGAGCACTGCTTGGTATCAGTACACACTACCTCTTCTGCTAACAGATCTGTCCCTGAGGCTTAGGACAATCATTGACACTCAGTAAATGAGCAAGTTTATGTCCAGGTAAATGGACACTTTACCAAGTCTTAAAATGCCACAGCAGATAATGAGGACTTTTTCCGGTCTTGCAATACTGAATGTTCACATCAAAACAAAAGGCTGCATATGCATACAGTCTGGTCTGTCATTTATTACCAGGTAATCATATCCAAGTCAGTTCAGGTCTTAATCTATGACTTCAGTGCTCTTGTAAAAAAAGGAATTAGAGTTGTCATTCTACCTCTTTCATATGGACATTGTGCAATTTAAAAGTTAGTGCTTGGCTGGACATGGTAGTACTTAACTCCAGTCCAAGCATCCCAGATGCTGAGACAGGAATGAATTTGAAGTTAGCTTGGGCTACATAGAAAGATCCTGTGTCAAAACTAGGAGAGAGAGAGAAGGGGGAGGAGGAACCAAGCAGGCACTGTCTTATAGGCACAGCAATGTGAAAATGGTAAGTAGCCAACAAATACTAAATGTATTGAAAGGGTTTGAGTTTTGAATACACAAAGCAAAAGGTGGAGCTTTCCCCCAAACTCAGAGTAGGTGCAAGGATAATATGCTGGTGTAGCTTGCCAGCAATTACTCAACAGAAATGAAACATTTTGATAAGTTCTCCCATTCAACAAGATTGTGTTAGGTAATGAGGGGAACCAAGGAGGGTATAGTCATTTCAAAGGAAGCCAACAAGTTGGTTACTGTTTTTCTTTTCTTTTCTTTTTTTAAAATTTAAATTAGAAAAACTTTTAGTTTACATATTAGTTCTAGTTCCCTCTCCCTCCCATCCCCCCATCCCACCCCTCTTCTGCTCCCTAGGGAGGGTGAGGCTGTCCATGGGGGATCATCAATGTCTGTCACATCATTTGGAGCAGGGCCTAGACCCTTCGAATGTGTCTAGGCTGATAGAATATCCCTATATGGGGAATGGGCTCCCAAAGGCCATTAGTACACTAGGGATAAATACTGTTCCACTACCAGAGGCCCCAGAGGCCTCCTATGTGACACCCATATTCAGGAGGCTTCTGAAAGAGTCCTATTCTGGTTTCCCAGCTATCAGTCTGGGGTCCATGAGCTCCCCCTTGTTCAGGTCAGCTATTTCTGTGGGTTTCTCCAGGATG
Organism: Cricetulus griseus; assembly: GCF_003668045.3. NCBI lineage: Eukaryota > Metazoa > Chordata > Mammalia > Rodentia > Cricetidae > Cricetulus > Cricetulus griseus. The sequence continues at coordinate 303,352,263 of NC_048595.1, read as the reverse complement.
GTCTTTGACCCCTTTGCTCATCACTCCCCCTTCTCTGCAACTGGATTCCAGGAGTTTAGCTCAGTGTTTAGCTGTGGGTGTCTGCTTCTGTTTCTATCAGCTATTGGATGAAGGCTCTATAATGGTATGTAAGGTAGTCATCAATCTCATTATCAGGGAAGGGCATTTAAGGTAGCCTCTCCACTATTGCTTAGGTTTTTAATTGGGGTCTTCCTTCTGGATCTCTGGACATTTTCCTACTGCCAGATTTCTTTTTAAACCTATAATGTTTAAAGAAAAGAAAATTAAATGAAGAAATTACATGAGTTCTAAATCAAGGCTGTGACCTGACATCAGCTTTGGCTCAAGATATCAAGACAAGGATATCTAAGAGGATAAGCAAAGGTAAGATTGCTCATGTGGCTGAAAAGCTGAAGGCCTAACAGCCAGAGAAAATTGTCAAAGCTCATGGCAGATCCCATAAACACAGTGATGGTGACAAGGTGTTTGCACAGGATATGTGGTTTGGGCTTGAGGATGTCTTCTTGATTGCAGGACAAAAAGATTACCTAAGAGAATAATGAAGAAGAGAATATAATAAAAAATGAAGTTGAAATGTAGGGATGGCACAATTCCTAGAAGAAAGGCAGATTGGAGGTCTGGAAAAAGCAGAAGGTATGCCTGCTTTTATCAAAACTACTTTCTGGAAGAACTGCAATAAGACAAAATAGAGCATTAAGGAGAGAGCACTTCAATACAGCAAGTCTGCAGGGCCACAGAATTTATTATGCTCATAGGTTAATAGAATAATCAATTCCAAGTTGTATGACATGAGATTGACAGTACCCCTATGCATTCTGCTTTGACACTGCTGGCTCAGAAATGTAAGCTAACTGTAGAGACAAAGAAACTTGGCAAGGATTGATAAGCACACTGTATAAAAGTTAAAACAAAAGGAGAAGACGAAGGAGGAGGAGGAGAACCAGAGCAACATGAACCACAGAAAAGAAAACTAAACTTAAATGAAGAATGAATAAATAAATGACATTCCTCTAACTCAGGAATGTTTATCTGAGATAAAACTGTTGATTAAGTGATGTTAACAGAGAGTAGCCCAGGGAAAGGTATAGAAAAGCAAGTCACCCCCTTTCCCCACCTGAGTCTCTGGGTGGTGATATAAGAGCTTAGAGTGTTCCCATTAGAGCTAGGTTCTTGAAACTGCCTCTGTAAGGTCTTAATGCGGTGGTTCTCAACCTTCTTATTGATGTTTTAATATAGTTCCTTATGTTGTAGTGACCACCAACAATAAAAATTATTTCCTTGTTACTTCATAACTGTAATTTGCTACTGTTATGAATCATAATATAAATATCTCATATGCAGGATGTCTGATATATGACCCCCCCAAAAGATCACAACCCACAGGTTGAGAACTGCTGCCTTAAAGGATATTAAACATGAAACTGATGCTAAGAGTTACCTAAAGCAAATGAAGTCTAATCCCACTTAAGTAAATAAACACAGCCCAATGGCATAGAGCATCCTCCTGCAAGCTAATGGTCTGCTGCTGAGCAATTGGCACAGCCACAGGAGAGAATTTGATCGTAGGGTGGGAACATGAGACAGTCCTGATTGTTCTGGTGGGAGCTCTACTCCAGCCCCTTGCATCCATATACCCAAAGAGTCTGGGAAATTCTGTTAGAAGCCCCACCTCTCCCTTTCTCTCAATCCCCAGATCCTGCCCCACTCAGAAAGCCCACCAAATAGTGGCCCCTCCCCTCAGAAAGGCTACCATCAGTGGCTCCTCCCCCAGAGATGCCTGGGATCACTCTTCTGGGCGATTTAAGACCTGGTCCATAAATCTGCTGTGTACCCTCCTGTTCCATCCCTTGCCTTCCTAAGGGACACTCAGGGCTGCTCTGCTTTGCATTGCCATGTTTAGTAAGTCTGGATTAATTAATTTGGTTTTATTTGGCTTATTGCACGTGAGGTGGAAGAATCCAGCAACCAGGGATCCAGTACTGAATTTACATTGATGTGCCCCAGCAGAAATATGATAAGGGGAAAGACTTTGGGTCTAGGGTGTAGTTTTGTGATCAAAAATTCACACAATGTTTTGGGACCTTAAAGGGCTATGAGCATTCTGGGTTTGTGTTCTGTAGTTTTGGCACTGTTTCACACCAACTTTATACAACTGTGTTATTGCTTGGTTTCAGTTCTTTAATTGAATCTTTCCTCTTCCCCATGTTGAAATTCTGCAGCTATAGACACTAATTAAAATTGCTTACAGTCATAGGTACTCTTCCCATCACATGGTCTTGCCTTCCTGCATGGCTTCAGGCATTCTCAGATGCCAGACAACTGCTGTGATGTGTAAGATGTCAAAAACACAGCTCACTTATGTCACTTCCATGTGGTGCCACTTGCTGGGAATTATCATTTTTGATCTCAGATTTGCCAAATGTTTGAGCTCCAGGAACCTAAGAATTTATGGCCAGACTGCAGGCCTGTTTGAATGACAGGTAGGAAAAGCTTAGAAAATACTTAGAATAGTTCTAATAATGTCAGGGAAAGTTTAACAAAAAATAAGATAACAATTATAATCCAAAAACCATAATCAGTCTTGAATATGTTAAATTTCACTGAACTAAAGATTCAAAATCAGTCTTAAATTTAGTAAGTCTGACTACAGTAAAGAACAAACCAGTAAAACATTTTAAAACTGGGCAAGGGAAGAAACGTAAGTGACTAACAAATACCTTTTAAAATTTCGTTGTCCTTAGCAATTAGAGAAATGCAATCAAGACAACCTTTAGATTTCATCTTACTCCAATCAGAATTATAAAGATCAACAGAACAATGGACTACAGATGCTGGAGAGGATGTGGGGTGAAGGAATCCCTCATTTGCTATTGAAGGCCAGCCACTATGGCCCAGCCACTAAGGAAATCTGTGTGGAGAATTCTCAAAGAGCGAAAACTAAATCTGCCATATGACCCAGCTATACCACTACTTGGCATATGCCCAGAGGACTTGGCATCCTACTTTGCTGATACTTGCTTAGCCATGCTCATTGTCACTCTAGTCACAATATGTAGAAAATAGAAACAACTTAAAATGGCCTTCAGTTAACAAATGGATAATGAAAATGTTACTTGTGGAGTACTGAAAAAAAAAAAAAAGAGAGACATTATAAAATTTTCCGGAAAATGAATGGAATGAGGAAAGCTTATGTAAAGTGAGGTAACACAGACCCAGCCAAACATCACAAGTTCTTTCTCATGTGTGGATCCTAACTCTAAACCTTCAGAGGTGAGTGTACAATCTGGAGCATTCACAGGAACCAGAGAAGTAAAAAAAGGGACTAGAGGGTGTAAGATTGTAAGTAATTTGATGGGGAAAAGAGGAAAGTGGAAAGAAGGGTGCTTCATGTAGGAGCAGTGAAGGGACATAAATACAGAAGGAGAGGAAGGGAGGAAGGCAAATAAGAGAAAGGATGTCTTCAAATATCATAGGTATCATGTTATCTATTTGACCATAGTTACATATAATATGTATAAGTCTGTATGTATACATGCATACATATATGTATATCTTGTCCTAATTTTTCTTTTATTGAAAATAGGTTCTTTTATGTAATCTATCTTATTAGGGTTTCCCCTCCCTCTATTTCTCCCAGTTCCTTCCAACCTTTCTTACCTTCCAGATCTACCCCTCTTCTGTCTCTCATTAGACACAAACAGATGTCTATGACATCATAAAAAACAAAATATAATATAATAACAGAAAACAAAACATCGGAGCAGGAGATAACAACTAGAGGGAAAAGAGCCAAAGGAAAGGTAGGAAAAACAGATATTGATGGAGAGGCCCACTTATTGGAACACTCAGGAAACTGACAAAAACACTAAACAGGAAGCCATACTCAAAAGATCTGTAGGATAAAACAAGACAAAAGAAGATTAAAAATAATAAAAATGTAGATTTTTTTGTGTTATTTAAAGCAGTTTTAAATTTAAATATATTTTCATCATATTATTTTTCTCCAAGTCCTTTCAGATACTCTCCCTCTCCCCACCTAACCAACTTTAAGTTCTTTCCCAAAAGTCAAAAACTGAATATAACAACAACACTCCCGCAAAAAATAAGAAAACAACTTAAAAAAACAACCTAAAAAGAAAAACAAAATCACCAAACTGTAACCAAAATAAAAACTGTCAAGTCCAATATCTGTTGGTTACCTATTCCTGTACATGAGTTCTGTCCTGGAGTGGTTGATATACCCATTGTCATGACACTGCAGAAAACTGATTTTCTCTCTTCTAACAGCTATAAATGACATTTCAGTTGATAACCTTTACACTAGTGGCTAGGTTTTTATCCATCCATTCACTCACTCAAAAAAAAAACAAAAAAAACCCCAAAAATATAGTAACATAAAACAAAAACTATCACATCAAAGTTGGATAAGACAAACCAACAGAATGTAAAAAGCCCAAGAGAAAGCATGGGACTCCGAGACCCACTAGTTCACAAACTCAGGAATTCCATAAAAACATGAAACTGGAAGTCATAACATGTGTGCAGAGGACTGGTACAGATGAATGCAGCCCTGTGCACACTGCTTCAGTCTCTAATTCACATGAGTCTTGCTAATGTTGATTTTGAGGGTCTTGTTTTCTTAGTGTCCTCTAAATCAACATGAGCATTATCAGAGAAGCTTCCACTTGCAGCAGATGAGAACAAATTCAGAGAGCCACAACCAGACATTATGCAGAAACTGAGAGATCTTGGAACACTCGGCCTTAAATGGGTTGTCTCTATCATATCCCTCCCTTCAGAGATCAGAGAACCCTGGAGAAGTGGAGTCAGAATGAGTATAACAGCAGTACAGCAAGAGGGGATGTCCCAGAATCACCCAGCTAGGGTTGGGCAGGACCCATTCATATCAATCATTAATCATGCAAATGCCCCATAGACAGTCAACAAGATTATCTGATGGAGCTATCTGCTCAGTTGAGGTGCCTTTCCCAAGGTTGTGTCAAGTTACACACACACACACACACACACACACACACACACACACACACACACACACACACAATTCCAGCACCAGCACACCTCTATGAATTATTGTCTTCCCTCACCTTACTTCTCCCTTCTATTGTGACTCTTCTAAAACAGTCCCCTCTCACTTTCATGATTTCTTATTTTTTTTTAATCTAGATTTCACATATAAAGGTTGCATGCTGCTGTATGTGTCTTTTGGAATCGAATTTACTTTGGTCAGCATCATGATCTCTAGTTGCATCCATTTTTCTGAAAGTCACATAACTGACTTATTTATGGATGAAAAAAATTTATTTTCATGTGTCAGAGCATTTCCTAGTTTGTGCTTTTAACTTTTGAAGTGCTAAGTAGACTTACAAGGCAATCAACCCAACTCATGCTGATTTCTATTGAGCACTGCACATTCTAAGACTCTAATTCTCTTTCAAATGAAGTGAAGCAATCAAAAGTGAACATCTTTAGAATAGGAAGAGGTAATTGTATTAAGGACCCTGTTGGCTTGTACATGATGTTTTGGTTATGTAGCCACATTGAAAGGCTACAGTAAGTTCTTGCTCCCTAGTTGCCTACTTAAGCATCAGAAACCCTGGAAATTTTGGGATGGCTATATGATGGATGCTTACATTCCAAATGGAAGGTTCTCCAGCATGCTTTCTGGAGAATAAGTATCAGGGGAAAAGAGAGTAGTGGAGGAAAGTTAGACTACAAGAATCAGTCTTATAAGGCACCCATTAAGTTCAGTGGCAGAAGAGGTGAGTAACTTTTGACTTATGTCAACACAGACATAGACTTCAATTCAGCCAAAAAGCTGGGCTGTATGTGATCAACTCCTTTCTAATCCCTTGGATTTAAATAATCACCCATCCTCCTCTACTCTGATTCCTAAATTACTCCCTTTTCTTTTCTTTCCTCTCTAGTTCTAAAAGCATGGCCTCATTTTAAAGTGATTTTTTTTGGTAATACCATATCTGCTTCCTTGCCTCTCTCTCTCTCTCTCTCTCTCTCTCTCTCTCTCTCTCTCTCTCTCTCTCTCTCTCTCTCACACACACACACACACACACACCTTACATTACTTTAATTCATGCAAGTTTTCTATAGTTTCTTTCAGGTTTTGTTTACCATTTGATTTTAAGACAGTAATAAAAATAACAATGACATCAACAACCCAAAATGTAGCCTTACTAGCTTTCTGTTACTTAACAGACAAAGTCCAATTTCACAAACTTTTCAGGAGAGTTCACACTTTGGGCTCTACCTTGCAGATAGGGCACACCTTCCTCCACAGAACCATTCCACAGCCACATGTATCTAGAAGAAAAGCTACAAGCAAGCAAACAAAAGCCATTGCAGTTCTCTGAACCTGCCATTTATTTACCCATAGCTTTATGCAAAAGTGTCCTCTTTTTTGTACCTTTGCAAACACACCCTAAGGTTTTTTTTGTTTTGTTTTGTTTTTTGTTTCTCAAATGTCAGATTTCCATAAAGTCTTCTCTGCAAATCTTTGCCTCAGATGAGTATAAGTGGTCTCTGCCCTGGGTGTTCAAGCCACATGACATAGTCTCTATTATATAACACCTCACATTGAAATGAACTCCCACACTCTGCTCTACACACCAGCATTTAGAGGTCACAAGCCCTGACCCTAGTTTTCTTTTCATCATCAACTGACACAGTGTTTGGTGTTGCTTTTACCAAGTATTGCTAATGAATATGTGGACCGTTCCCCATACTTGTTCTATTATCCAATAAAATTAATAAGCAGTCATTTTAGCATATAGTAAAAATGAGTTTTAAATGACAAAGTAGTTTCCAAATGGTGTCCAGCATCTGCTTGGGGAAGAGAGAAGGTAGAAGGTTCAGTGAAAAAGGCACTGACTTTCCCACTCCCTCTTCTTCTAAGCATCACTCTTCAGGACTGACACAAAATTGTATGTCAAGAAGTTTCTACTGCCAAAAATGTTTGAAGACTGTCATGAACGAGATGATGGTGTCATCATCAATGGCTCCCTTCCCCTCATTGCAAAGCAGCAAATATTAGCTATTTCTAGTTGAATATGAAAATTCAATTAAAGACTGAGGAACTTAGTATTGAAGGGTTTATTTAAATTTCAAGTCAAGCTATAGAAAAAGGCTTAGGATTTTCCACCAGATCTTCTTCTTTCCAAGAAGTGTCAGTGATTTTGACTTTTTTACTCTTCTTCAGCAACTGGATCTATCTGTTGGCTTTAGAGTTTTATGCACAACCTGTGAATCTCACCTCCATCATCCATCCAATTAAAAAGGGGAGTTTTACATCTAGCTGGTAGTTAGAAATATCATTTATAAAAGCAGTGTCTAAATCATGTGGCACTTGTGAGTTCACCATATTAATTTTTCTCCCTATGCCGTATTTCATGTCTCCCACTCAATGAGTGGGCACACTGAGTAGTATTAACCAGGAGACTATGAGCTGGAACAGTGCACATCATTTCTAGGCTAAAACTTCAAGAAGGAAAATAGTTTCTCTTTCTTAATTTGTCCATTTAGAATACAAGTACAGGGTAGATAAATAGAATAGAATAAGATAGAATAAAATACAATAAAAATAAAAATATTGACTGAGCATTTGTGACACATGCCCTTAATCCCAGCACTCAGGAGGCAGAGGCAGAATGATCTATGTGAGTTTGAGACCAGCCTGGTCTACAAGAGCTGGTTCCAGAACAGCCTCCAAAGCCATAGAGAAACCCTGTCACAAATAAATAAATAAATAAATAAATAAATAAATAAATAAATTTTAATGGTGGAGTAATTAGAGCAAAGAATTCCAGGTCCCTGCATCCCCATTTGAAAACAAAACTTGTTGTTACCCAAGAATACCCTCTTAGGATTATTCTGTGGGCAAGAAATAAAATTTTTATTTCAGACATCAGATAGTTGTTTAAAAATGCTCAGCTACTGTTTCATACCTTGCTCTAATTAATTCAGTCACTTATATACATGAGATACACTTTTGTACACATTGCACCACATTTCTGTTAATGACTTCTATGTGATCTGATCTCTGTGGCACAGGACACTATGAGAAGTAAGCCACAATCTGTAAGCTTTGAATTTTCTACAATAGACTCATTTACATATTTCAGTTATAAGCTGGTGGCAGTAGTCACTCTTTATATTACATTTAAGACTTATTAGCATTGAAGGTCATTTATTGCTAAGGAAAACTTGAACTTTGTGAGAATTTGAAAATAGTCATGGCTTTTGTACTAAATGGAAAATGTCCCCTCTACAGTGACATCCCTGCTTCTGATAGACAAAGGAGGACCTAAGAATACTTTGATATGTAATGAAGGGAGGGAATAAGAATCATTTAAATGGAAGCATGTGGACAAAATGTTAATACAAAATATGTAAAGCTAGTTATCTGTTATACCTTGAATCCAAAGGCACAAGATGAGAACAAAGAAATAGTTTGAAATATTATAAAACCTTTTGAATTTTCAAATGGGTACCTTAATGTTTTGCACAAGGAAGATCCAATGTAGAGATCACCTGATATATGCTATAAAGAATATGAATTTGATAGGAAGAGTCTACACATACATACATAATAGGAATGTTATTGAAATTATTTGGAAATTAATAAAGATATATTAAATTAGGAAATTAACTGCAGGAAGAGAAAGACAGTTTTGGATGTACAGAATAACAAATGAGGGAGAAAGAATTAGGACTAATATTTACAGTGTGTGTACATAGACCATAGACAAGAGTAATGTAACAAAGACAGGAATGCCTCTTATTATTGCTGTTTTTTGAGACCAGACCTCATTATAAATCTGGCCTCAACTCACCATGCTCTTACATCAGCCTGTTAAGTGTTCTCTCTTATGCCGTCTTAGATATATGCTCATAAAAATGAGTTTGTTTGAATTCCTTGGGTTTCATCAGATTTACATGATGACATAAGTCATATGTCTTATATCTACCTTTAGGTTATAAATAGAACACACTTAATCAGTTATTACTATACAATAGATACTACTGTAGGGCATTTAAAATATATTTGTTCAATAATGTTTAAGCAACCATGAAGTAACTGATACATGAATTTCGTTTTACAAGGAGTTAATTTGTTAAAAACAAATCACACAACTATGAAAATGACTAGGTTTGAATTTTAATTCAGAAATTCTGGCATAAAAGTCCTAAATCTTAATTGTTATGTAACTCTGTCTCTAAACTCACATAGAGAAAGAAACTTTCAGAAAAGGCAAAGAATATGTAATACTGTTTGTGTATGTTTAGGGACATTCATAACAACCATGAACCCATTCTTTTAGTGATATGTTCCTCCTTTTTAGAGATGCCAGCTCCTTTGGGATCTTCCTTACTAGTAAGGTAGTACTGAGTATGTAGGCAATGCCATGATTTGAATGACTTCTCTGAGACTCATTTAAGTTGAGTTGCCACTGTGATGATTTAAAGTGATTTGTTCACAGAAGATCCAACTTCATGAACATGTATGTACCATGATCACTTGAGTAGGTAAGCTGTTGCAAGAGTAAGCTCCTGTAGTCTTACTAATCCATCACCATGTTATAAATGCAAGAAGCTCCTCACTATTATCTTCCCTTGTATTGAACTTCCTAGCTTCCATTACATGATGAATATATATATATATATATATATATATATATTATTCTAAATTACTCATTCTGTCTCATTCTGTTATAGAAGCAGCAAATGGACCACATAATATTTTTTCTACACAGGAATATGTTAGAAAAATTACAGAAACTTATATGGGGATAAAGAAAATGTGGTATTGGTGTGAGGTTCTATCTCAGGACGGGAGATTTGAAAGCATAACAACATTTAAGTGTCTCATAAAGAAAGCCAAGATAGTTCGTCAGCTTGGGCTCTCACATCCGGCCTTTTTCTTTGTGGCTGGCCTTCAGCCAAAGCAAATCCTCACAACTGACAGCTGTCAACTGTCACAGGTTGCAGACTAAAGTGACAAAGTACTCAGAGTAGTAGATAAAAATACTACAAAGCAGAGAGTCTAAGCAGATTATTTGTAGCTAGACAATGAGCATTTGGAGTAGATGTCCATCTCTCATAACCATATCTCAGAACAGTTTTGATGCCATGGAAATGCAAAGATCTTGAAGTAGCTCATTAGTGTTACTTTCTAGTTTAGTTGAACCATTTGACCTTAACTCTTCCTTTTGATGTCAATTCATAGGCACAATGGTTTGAATGTCTGTGTCACTCCTAAATTTTTATGTTAAAATCTAACTCCCAGTCTGTTGGTATTAAAAACTGAGTTTTTTTTTCTTCAGGTTACTAAATCAGTAAAGCCTTGTGAATGGCATTAACACCCTTAAGATACAGTCCTGTTTGCTTCTTTGTTTTCTAATATGTGAGACAAAATACAATGAGATTTCCCAACCCGAATCTTCTGGTGCATGATCTTGGATTTGCCTGTCTCCAGAATTGTGAGAAATAAAAATATGCTGCTTATAAATTACCCAGACTAAGGTAACTTGTCAAGAAGCATGAGCCATTAGGGGACATAAAAATCAACTGAAGCTATATGAAAAAATATTTGATATTTCACTAAGCACAATTGTTTCTTTAGACATTAGGGTACTGGTCTCTGTATGAAATAGTCAACATTTAAAAAATCAGTAGTATATAATTAATGTAGTCCAAGTCTACCATATTTTATCCTTGCCCTGTACACATTTACAGTAAGAAATCATCAGTAAATTAGGAAGACTAACTGACTTCCATATGTAGCCTGGATTCAATATGAGGGAAAAACAGGATAATGTCAGACATCACTTTTTTTCTAATCAGCACTGATTTTTTAATTGTTTGATTCTTTTATCAATAAATTCTCCAGGCACACCTACAGAAGATTTAGGATTTGCATCATGAACAATGTAATCACTCTTTTGTTACAAAAATCCTTAGGAATCTTGAGTCGCCAGATTCAAGATTTGGGTTCATTTTCATTTATATGATGTAATGTGGTCCATGGTCTGAAGGGACTTAGAAATTCTCTTCTACACAGACATTGTATAAATAGCCCAGTATTCTTCTCAACCCACTTTATCTTCATCATCTCCATTTTAACTATTGAAAGATATTTAACTAATGAAGACAATAAGAAATATATTTGAACAAACAATATGATCTAGCAAAGTAAATAGGCTGTGGACATCTATCCCAACATCTGACCTCACTTCGTATTCTTTATGTTGAGGGTCTAAATTTATATGTAGTGACAATGGATTGAATTCAAGAGTACATTTCTCAGAGTAATTTAGAGTGAGATTTATAGTACAACAAATGTCTGTTCAAAGAAATATGATCAAAAGCAAGTGGCGGCCCTCTCTGAAATTTTGTCCAAAAGGGAAGAAGCATGACTTTCTTTTCTTAGTCAGGAATGTACTGGAAAAACTAGAACAGAAAGAGACATGTACATCCATACCATGACATATGGAACAGAAAGGGATCCTTGAATTCAGGTGACCCTGCAACCACTGCTTAGTTGTGGATGGCTTGTCCTTAGATGACTTTACTAGAAAAGAAAAATTATCCCTTTATTGTTTATATGTCTGTTGTATCGATTTTGTTGACACATAAACATATGTTTTTAAATTTTTTGTTTGCATTCTGACACACTTAATTGTTTTTGTCTATTATTCTTTTTATTTAAATTAGAAACAATCTTATTTTATATATCAATCCCAGTTCCCTCTCCCTCCCAGCCTCCCATGCTCCCCACCGACCCCCATCCCAACCTTCTTCTGGTCCAAAGAAAGGATGAGGCTTTCCATGGGGATCTTCAAAATCTGTGTCATCGTTGCGGCAGGGCCTAGACCCTCCCCCATGTGTTTAGGCTGAGAGAATATCCCCCTATGGGGAATGGGTTCCCAATGTCCACTCGTACGCTAGGGATACTGTTCCACTACCAGAGACCCCATAGACTGAGGCCACCTTCCTACCCCCCCTCCTCCCTCCCTCCCTCCCTCCCTCCTTCCTTCCTTCCTTCCTTCCTTCCTTCCTTCCTTCCTTCCTTCCTTCCTTTGTTCCTTCTTTTTCTTTTCTGACAAATACAGTCATAACCCAGGTAAAAGCCCATAAATTTCCCCACTCTGTAGCTGTGAGAAAAAAGATACTGAGCTCATTTAGGATGAAAAAGCTCACACTTAATTGTTAACTGACTCAGAAGGAAAACATAATAGTTCAATATCCCTTGATATCCATGGGGATATATGACCCACAACCCCCTTTGGATAGCAAAATCTTTGACTGACCAAATTCCTTTTATAAATTATTTAATATGTAAATGTGACTGAAGCATACTGCTCATCTCTAATCATCATATGTAATATGATACAAATACTAGGTAGATATTTACTTATATTTTTCAGATAGTGAAAAACAAAGATCTGTACAGATGCAGTTTTAAAGATATCTAGATCCAAGCCTGGTTGAACACCTATATATTGAGAGTAGACTATGCAAATTTCAGTATGGAAAGCACTTAATGGTAGGAAACTGGGGTGTGCTGGGCAGGAAGGGAAGGCAGAGTTTCTGTCTGTAGAACTTTTACATGAACAATTTGCCACTGGGGAGAATTCTGTTCCTCAGAAAAATCAGATGTAACTTACATGTAACAGAGGTGATATTCTACATGCGAACAGTGAAGCATACTGAGTATGTTCAAATTACTTAGCTTTCTTAGCTTGTCTACAAAATGCTTTCACAACTTCCCAGAAGAGTTTCAGCTCATTTCAGCACAATATGACCGGGTAAGACTAACCACTATAATATGCTAACACGTGAATTCATTATGTGCAGCGTCTAAGCCCATCAGTGTTGATCTAAGCATTTTGATGACTGGGGGCTCATAGATCTATCTTAACTCAAAGTCTGAAGTTTGGGCTTTCAGGAATACATCATGGACACTGTTGCTTTACCTCCTGTAGAATCAGAGGGCTTACACTTGGGTATTGAAGGGCTTGCTAGGAGTGGGAGCAGATGGTAGGTTTTATATGTTCTTTTTATAAATGTATTTTGAGCAGGTTTTTTTGCATGAATATTTCATTTATGACAGGGTGCTGCTTAGTTATATAAAAAGTAAATACATAACGAGTGAGGTGTAAGTATAGCAGCAGTGTAGTGTTGAGGCTAATGGGTGGAGAGGGTTTTAAATATATGAGGAATTCTCATTTTTAAAAGAGCTTTGCAAACTTTAGGCTTCCATTATCTACATTTCTTCCTTTATTCTAAGTACTTAACCAGAAAAGAGAAGGTTTTTTTTTTTCTCAAGAAGTTAATCATTTGATTTCCAAATTTTATTACAAATAGTATTTTTATTACTTGAGGAGAGAGAAAACATGATGTAAAAATAGCTAGGGCAAGTGCCACAAATAGCAGTTTGAGTCTGAGAGACCTGGATGGCGGGGCAAACAACCACTAGCAGGAAAAAAGAGGCATGGAAAACAACAGCTGCCATAAGCTAAAATGATGGTCCTTGATCTTCTCAGAGGACAGGTGGCCAAGACATGCCACTCTTTATTGTGTGAAATGTATAGTCACAATGTTCTAAGCTTTGGAAACTGTTTCCAAACTTATTCTGCCTAGAAAAAATGTTTAAGACAACTTGAAAAAATACATTAAATGTACTTCCCTATGGGAGTGTTTTGCCCTAGGACAATACTATATACTGTCCAAGTAATTTGAATGCATTTTTCTGATTCTTAACTCTATTTAAACATGCAGTGCTCTAAATAACTATGCAAATAAACACACAAAAATGGACATTATGTAGCTTGAGCTAGTATTTGAAACCTTGTACGGTATATGTGAAGACTACGGATTTTGTGTATCATGTTTATCAAAGTATAATTAAACAAATGACCTGATCTTAAAAGGAAATTGAAATGGCACTCGAATCTGTCATGATCTAAAGACAATAAGGATTAGAAGAAGCTAACTACCACAAAGCAACATCCTCTTCTAAATGTTCATGAAGATAAGAACTTTATTTTCCCCCAATATTCACAAGCAATAACATAGTACAAACTTTGTGACTACTAGTTCAGCATGGAATAGCCTCCATGAAGTTTCTCCTTTACTGAACCATTTTTCTTTTCTTGAATGGATTTCTTGCTACTTCACTTTCATCACCAGAAGTAGCAGCTGACTTTATTTGCAGGGACAGTTTTACAAAGAAATAGCTTTTTTTATCATGTCATGAGAATAACTATGTAGTAACTTGACCACAAGCAGAGACTATATAAACCACTGTGAGACTATCTGTAGACCAGCCATCTAGGCATACTCCAGCTAAGAGATTCTTGCTAAAGACCGTTCACTTGCCACATGTAATTCAATTTCACGCCTTAGCAAAATTACAAACTGCTATGTGTCATGAACCCTTGACTATTGCTTGAGGTTAGCCAAAGCATCAATGGTAAATCCTCTTTCAGTAATGTATTTCTTTGTATTTTCTAAAAGTGTCAAGAAGAACTGCTTGCATGCAGTAGACTGCATTTGTAGGTTGGTTGTTGGGCTGATTAAATGTTTGATTTAACAAGTATGGAAGGGATAGCTGTTGGGTAGGCCAACGGAGCACCCCACATTGACTTGCACTTTGGCCCCCTCTAGTGCTAAGAGGATACTCAGAAGTTTTAGTTGTGAATAGCATTAGAGTAATGGGCACTAAGTCGTGTTACAGCTGTTGGGAGGAGGAGGAAGGAATACACTGAAACAAATGTGGTCTGCATAGACAGGATGGATGAAAATGTCAGAATTACTTCTCAAGTTTACTAACCTTCTGTTAAATACTTGCTAGAGATTTCCAAGGAGTTGACATTAGCAATATGTCAGTAAGTTAACTAGCCAATTGCTCTTAAAGCTAGAGATTCATGTTTCTAAATCTTAAGGAAACACATGGAAATTATTTTGTTTTTGACATTGACTTTAGGTTATCCGTAGAACAGTTTTTTTATTCAAGGAGTGATGGAAGATGTGCATACAATACTTAAGATGAAAGATGACAATCCCTTTGTCCAAAAGTGAGACGTGTCTGGAGTTCATGAATAAAGCTTTAATTTTAGTTAAGCATTTAAACAATTTTAAATATTTAAAATTTAAATGCTTTTAATGAAAGTCCTGATTTTTATTAATTTGCTTCTAATATTTACATAGAAGAAACTGAATTAGATTGAAAATGTTTATGTGGTTGTTTAGCATTCTTGAATCTTACTGTGTAAGGACCAGTTTCAACACAAGTCAAGCAGAAGTGTCTCTTCCCACAAAGTCTTGAGATGTAAGAGCATAAACTGGGCACCTAAGAACTTTTCTGCCTTCTTTAGCTTCCTGAAATAAATATTGCATATTCACCTAGCTTCCTTATGCCTTAAAAATAATTTATTAGTGTATTAAATAAAAAATGAAAAACCTAATTTCTCAGTGTTCATAAAGAGTTCTGAATATATGGAAATACTAATTGAATACACAAAACAAGTAATTGTATCAAGGTTTAAGATGAACTTGACTCTAAATTTCTACTTTTCTATAAAATTGGCCCTTTTCATATTTAATTTCCTTTTTGTAATCCACAAGTTTGATGGATTCTTGTAACAAAAAGATGTAATATTGAAATTTTCATATATTCTCAAATTTGTATAAAACTAAGAAAATGATCATAACAAGAATATATTAAAAATTTATTTCAACTTAATATTTTAATTCTTACAGGGTTGATGTTTATTGTAGGCTTAAAATCTTTAGGCTAATATCTATTTCATGGCTGATTTGCATGTTATATGAGCTGCTCCATTATAAAGCACAAAGGGGAAAGACTAGTTTCCTAAAATTATAAAAATAATAGAAATAATTAATCTACTTAGATATCAATTACAGTGAAGTCCAATAACTTGAGAGTTCAGAACCAGAGGCAATGGAAGCTTCTGGATGAGAGATTTAAGTATAAGCAAGAATGGCAATCAGGAGTTAGACACACGGATAACAAGATCTGCAGGCTTGACTGAAAAGTGGCAGATGTGATAGTGGAGGCAAAAAGGGAAGTAAAATCAGGGCTAGTCAGTGAAGGAACTTGAAACTGATGGCTAAATGGTAGTTTACATGCTGAGGACCAACCAAAAGCTTAATTAAAATACTATTCTATATAATCTGAAAATACACCATAATAAGTGCTTTCAAAGTATGATTATGTGATAAATTCCCAGGGTAAGTTTTCCTACTGGTGTTTGCACAGTGATTTCCACTGCTACACAAAACTATAGAACTCTCCTCATAAATTGTCACTATTTCAACATCAGCATGAATAATGCATATGAGAGATTGCATGGGAAGAAGAATTCAGATTTGCAAAAGAGGAACAGCAGACGCTGGAAACCCTAATTGTGGTTATTGGGCAATGTTGTCTAGTCCATAGCTCAAGACTTTGACACTTACTGACTTTAACAGGGTTGTGCAATCCTTGGACATAGGAATTTAGCTTAGCTAAAAATGAGTGCATTTTACCTGATAGTTTTCTCAAGAAGATGATGGCTCCCGATGTCTAAATTAATATTTTGGCTGAATTATACCGTAGATGCCTCATCTTTCCTGCACAATGGCAGGCTTGTGTTTGGGGTTGATCAACAGAGGGCACAGGATTAGCCCATAGTAGACTAAATTGTAAATGACTGAAAAGAAGCTCATTTGTGTCTATTTATTCATCCTTATTAATAGATTTGGGCACTTCGAAATGCCTCAAGGAAAGGCAGAAGTGCAAGTAAATAAGTCTGTGAATACTCCCATTAAACCTTGGGATATTTGAAATACACAAAACTGGGGGAAATTATGACTACTAAAATCTCAAGAAATCAGGTTTTCTAAGATGTGTTTATAACTCCAACTTAAATTATTCCCTCTTAAATAACACATGTTTATTAGTCATCTGAAGATCATGCAAAAGTTCAAATGAGTGATTTGCTTCAATGTGATTTAAAACTCTATAAAGAGAATTTTGCTTAGTTTTCAGTGACCTCCTGCTTCATTTCAAGCCACAAATGTTTGAAGATCGCTACTGAGTCATTCCTTTTCTTTCAATAAGGTTTGTGTCAGAATAACTCAATAAAAAACACAGATATTTGCTAAGTAATAAAAAGTTCATTAGTGATGATTCAGAATACCAAGTTTAGTCATAAGAAACGACAAATCCCTTTGCAATACTCGGATGAGAAAATACCATGAAAGAAAGCAAGAGATAGATAAATGGGACAAAGTATGAACAAGAATATTCTGATATCCCAGTTCTATCATCATATTCTTATATAATCAGGACATTCACTCAAACTTTGAGCCTCGTTTTTCATTATCTATGAAATCAAAGTAGCATGGAAATCCTCTTCCATCTTTTACATGCTATGATTGTATTATTCTGTGGCACAGTATAGATGCCTGCAGGATCTTTTCAAAAAGATTTTTTATTGAGTCATATTAGCTTGTTTCATGGCTAAATTTAAAATAACTACAATTGACTGGAAAATTGAACACATATTTTTCTTAATTCAGTGCTTTCTTCAGTAAATTTTCTTAAAATGATGGCAGCTGATCCTGCTTATTTCTTATAAGAATAAAATACAAGCATTACTTGTTGTGGCATAAATCATTCATGTTGGACAGTGTGAATTCAACATGTTTTGATGGCTCTATGACTTTTATGTGAGAAGGTGATGCTCCAGTCTGCTGTCTCATTCTCTGTGTAAGCTCAGCAAATTTCAGAGCCTCTCAAGGATTCATGTCTTCATGATCAATTGGTTCCATCTAATAATAACAGAACAGCTCAACTACTAATACATACTCAGTGGTTCTCTCAGGAATTAGACCTCAGATGTCAAGAAAATACGAAAGCCTCAAATGACTTATTGGCCTAAAACTCAGGGAAACATGGCAAGTACTTACAGAACTCTTCAAAGCATATAAATAAATTAATGGATGATATTCACTAGACTCAGTAAAGGAAATAATTAGGGCAATATTTTGTATTCTAAATGCAGAAAGAGTATGCTACTTGAACCAATAGCTAAATCTTCCCTAAAGGTATATAACCAAATCTTTTAAGATGTATTTCTATGCTGGGAAAAAAAGTATATTTATGGTAATTTTCTGTACTAAGTTAAATTTCCCCTGACAAACATATTCTCACTAATCTTTCATGATTGCTCAACTCAAGTAAGACATTGAAAAATTTAGAGGATAAATACTGTCCTTATCATAAATGAATAAGTTCCCTTGCTGGTGCTTAGCATATAATTTTACAAGGAATCTTTGTATTAGAGAAGACAAAGCAAGATCTTATTAACACATTTAATTTTTCCTTATTTAAAATACCTCAGAACCATCTGAATGATAATTGAAAGATTTGACTGGTGACAGAAATATATGCCTTTGTCAAGTGGGGGAATATAAGGGGAAAGCTTTCCAGAATAAAGTGTGTCTGCAAAGATAAATCTAAGAGCACACCACAACAATAACTCTAAAGAGGAACATTTACAAGTGGACATGGCAGTAAAGCATGCTGAATGTTACCAAGGTAAAGTGAACCTTTTCTGAATATTTCCGACTGATTTATAACAGTGGAAGTCATAAAGTGATGGCCTTCATCATTTTATGATATTCATGTAGAAAATGATTACTGTAAGATCAAGAGGAAGAAAGGTGGATCTAATCGCAAAATGACATCATGGTTTCACTATGTCATAAGATTTATTTCTATTTATGATGTTCATTCCCCATTTTTTTCATGCAGGACATCTTCTCTTTTTATTGCTCATACCTCTCTCTGAGCATCTTAGACAGCCAATGTGACTTGAATTTGACGATTGTTGTCATATTGTCATGTGGTTTGACTGTACTCCCATACAAAGGCAGAAAAGGCAAGCTCACCTCTGATACCATAGTTTCTCTTTGGTGTGGGTAGACTTCAAGCCAAAGTTGTCGTTGCTCATACATTAACCACCGCCATATTTTATATGTATCACTGGGGAAGCAATGGGTGCACTCTGTTATTTCAGTACTTTGATTCTTTACTTGACAAAGACAAACTTGCAGCAAGCTGTCTAGTGAGTTTATTTTGGTCTTTTGGTGTCAGTTCTGTAAATGCAAGGTAAATAATCTTGTGGCTGTCTTTGTGACTTGGGGGTATATTTTGCATATTTACTATAGGTGAACCTCTTTCATATCAGAGGTCAAAATACTTAATTACTTAATTCCATGCACACTGAATGATAGCCTTTGCTCTCAATAGTTATTTGCTTTGATGGGTATTCCTTTAAGGCACATAAAGTAATAGAGTGGATTATTGCATGTTTCTGTCAAAACAAGATTTCTTTAAGAACTCATCACAAGGCATTTATTTCTCTTTATTTTTTTAAGAAGCATACCATTTTCTTTAACAACTATGTAATGACATGGTTGTTAATAATTGTAAATAATTGGTCAGTGTTTTCAAAAAAAGCTCTATGGAAACTTTCTCTTTATGATTTCCTTTCAAGAATATGTTCAAAACATACAGTAGTGTTATTTATTTATTTAATCTTGTGAAAAATTTTACATTCATGTCATTTTTTCTTCCCTTAGGGTTTCTCTAAACAACACTTATTTAGCGTGCATAGCTGTTAAGGTTATCAAGGTGCTTGCCAGCTAGCCTCACTTGCACATATGTGGAAACCAACATGCAGCTGGGTGAAATGCATTGCTCCCAGAGGTTGACTCTGCTCTTAGGCCTCTGACAACAACACATGCCAGTTTCCTATAGAAAATAAGCACAGGTGCACATGGATAAATGTTGCTCTTTGAACTTTTTCAGGGCTATTTTTGGGATTTTCTTTGGCTTGGTATAATGAGTTAAATGATTTAGTCATGTAGTAGCTACCAAACAGATGCAGAATGGGGAGTTCTGAGCCTTCATTTATAAACTAGAAAGCTCTTTGTCTGCTGCCATTAGCATGTCTTTAAATAAGCTCTCTAGTTCTAATTTGCTCATGTTCTGCAACAACAGAGTAGTTACTGTTTTTTGTTTGTTTTGTTTTTTTGTCAAATGCCTTCATATGATATTTTGGAAACATGACAAACAGGGCAGAGTCTCACTTAAAATGTTTGAGCAGCGCTTCAACTTTCTTGCTCTTTTACCAAGCTCAAATGTTGTACAGTCATGATTCTCAGTTATGGTAGAAAACATACTTCAAACATGTATTGAGGTAGGCATGACAGTTGAGTGGGTAAATAGGCAGAAATCAGGGTGCAAAGGCTAGCTGGAGGAGAATCTGGCAGCCTCTGGAGCTGAAGAAAAGTGTTGCTAGAGCTAGTCAGAACTGCAACTGTGAGGAAGGAGTTAGTGATTTGACTCAAAGAGGGTCAGAACTACTGTCAGAACTGAAGTATAAAATGGGTGGATGTGGACAAACAACCATGTCTTCGGTGTATGATAGTTGTAATCTCTCTACAGAGCCTCCAACTGGGGAGTGAAAGAAAGGGAGAGCCGAGATGTGTGAGGGGACGAATCTGGAAATACAAACAAAGACCAGACACCTACATCATAAGGACAAAGCTGTTCTATGATTATGGTTATAATTTGATTTTATTTTCCTCTGGATTTAGCAGCAGGACCATATATTAAAGAGTAGGTGTTTTAAAATAAAAACAAAGTTTTACACCGCCAGTCAGCTCTGTCAGATTTCTACACTATTAAGCAACCTCAAATTACTGTGTTTATAAAGTATTAATTTAATGATTCAAACTCTCCCCTCCATTTTTTTAAAGGAAAAAACTTTTTATGAAAAGTACCTATATTAGGAGAAAAAACTGGAGATGGCTGATAATAGCCCACTGCTCCTCCACTCAAACTTCTAACCTCTATCCTTATCTGCAGTTTACAGATCTAGTCTCAAATGTTTGCCACCCCTATTGTCTGCTGCCTGAGTGAGTGCTGGGCTTACATGTCTATATCACTGTGTGTGGATCTTCTTGATAATTCCAGCCAGTGTTTTCTTACTTCAGCACAAACTTCATTGTTTTCCAACTGTTCATCTTTTCTTTTCATCAACATTATTGAAGAAATGTCTATATGTGTCAAATACTGCAGTATGGAGGAAAAAGAATGAGGCTACTTTTCTCATGGAGATTACAATTTAACATGTGTAATATATTAAGGGGTAATATACTAAGCATATATATAAACAACATGAACTATATATGTATGTTGACATAATAGATATAAAGCAATTGAATATATATTTGTAGTATCTATAGAGACATATTTGAATACTTCTTTCACATAATGTGGATTTATGAGGAACTGAATATTTGAATGATTTAATTTGTCACTTTGTAGTATATATGTGTGCTGAGGTTTCTTCTCCCACCAATGGTGGTTCCCATGATTGTTCTATAGAAAACAGAAAGAGCAGAAAGGAGAAGTAGGCACATTGCATTTTGCTTAGGTCTGCTGTCAGATTTCCATGATGTCAGCTCTGTTTTCTTTTTGTTCTGAAAACAGGAGCTCTTGGGTTTATTGCTGTGTTCTTAAGACAGTTATCATTCATAATCCTGAGGTCCCATGTATATACACCCTATCAGGTTATCTGTATCCACTTATAATTGTGAAAATTCAAATATAGGATTTTGTGCCTTTATTTTTCTTTGCAGTTGATGAGTGACCCTAGTTGCATTCTGACTGAGCTCATGGAAACGGTACTGAGAACCTGTCTATAAATAAGTAGTTTTGTTTACAGGAACTTACTGTGGAACTGGACTTCTACCACCTGCCATTAGTTGAAGGCTGAGATGTGAGAGGAAAGGGTTTCAGTCCACTAAGATAATTAAAATTACACACAAGCCCCTGCCCCTCCTCCCTTAACCAGGTGTAGTCCCTTTCTCTTTTTAATGCACCTTAGGGATTTTTATAATGTTGTCTTATTTTTTTCCATTATATCCCTACTTATTGTAAGTTTTCTAAAAATCTATTGAATTGTACTAATGCATCAAATAAAACTAGGATGAAAAGAGTATGTGGAAGCAAAATATCTAGAATTATGAAAAGAAGTATCTGCAAAGTTTTATACTTACCCCAAATTCTTAATTTAAGTCAGCTAAGAAACTTCAAATCCTGTGGGCTAGTGGGAAACTGGAGTCCATATGGAGATTCTCAAATGGTCTTGCAAGTAGGTGGGTTATAAATATCATGACAGCGTTTCTGTAATGTCCTTTCCATGGTCAGAGATTCCGTCTTTTCTGACTTTGGTAAATGGTGTGTCACAACAGAAATCATTGGCACATTTTTTAATATGGTGATCAGTCAGTTAATAAATAAGTAAAGCCAGACACTTGTTTTCCTAAGTTATGCTTTGTAAACTTAAAATGTCAGTAGAAAAGAAAGCAAATCTACCACTAATTTAAGGCTTACTGAAAACTTGCTACTAAGGAAACTAAGAAAAAGTAGGCAGAGTTTTCTGTACATCCTATAAACACGGAATGATATGAAATAATAGTCCAAAAAATAATCTGGGATAAAAATCCTTTTCTCTCTTCCCATTTACTGTGTTAGCCCACACTTACCAGTGTCCTAGCCCACGCTGACTCTGATGGTTGGGAACACATCTCTAAGAAGAACTAGTACTGTATTCTGAGTCACATTTTCTATTTTTATGTAAAGTCCTATTTAGAGCTTGCCTACTATTAGACTTGTCCTGATTTCCCTTAGTTACTGTGATTTAGTCAGCTGATTATTTGCAAAATGCACTTTAGGAGTTACTGTTTGTAATGGATGCTCAAGGTTAGAGCAACATACAGGTAGCTTAGAAGCGCTTAAGTCACTTAAAAATACCTTATCCATTTAACCAGGAAACAATTACAGTTTTTAATGAAAGTAGGAGAGAATTATTTAGAAACTTTCACCAGAAACCATCTGTCAATGGATATAAACGAACTAAAGAAGATTTCACCTCTCTGCTCACTGCCTTGTTTTCATTAGTAATTATAAGGAAGTGGATCTGGAAATAGACATGCAGGATAGTAAGACAGCACTGCAGTAGCCAGTTCTTTCCAACATCACCACAAAAACATGCACTCAATATTTCACAATCATCTTACCCTGGCAATGTCACAGCACTGCCTCAGGCAAGGTTCTCCTATCCTTTTTGGGTAAAATATGCTCCTCCTCCTATAAATCACTTTTTTGAAGGGCAAAGCAAACTTTCTTGGTTTCAAAGCCATGCTTGTTATATTGTGGGAAATCCTGCTCATGCCATTGGAAAGCCACCTTGATGTTTCTGGTAGGATGCAGAAATCTTCAGTAGCACAAGTACTGGTAACCTCCGGTGTTCCTGTGTTTGTGCATGGAGCCCTAAAAACATAACCACAAGTGCTTTACTAATAAATCATTTTACAATATGCTTGTACATTATGGAAGAATTAAAGTGTCATTGTTACTTTAATGATTTCTTGAGCTTCTAATATAACTAAATTTACTGAGGATCATAAACTTAGTCACACTTGTCCTTCCTAAGACCCTCTTGGATTCCCTTTTTTTCTTTTGATTGAAAAACAGTAAGTGAAGTTCAGAATTAGTATGTTTATCAGTTTAATTGATGTTAAAATATGAAAATAAATTCTAAACTTTAACTTTGCATGTTCAGTGGGGGTTTAATTTTACAATAGAATTGAATAGATAATAGCTTGAATACAAGCCCCTATGAAGCAAATGTGTTAAAAATAGTGACAATTTTTACTTCTGGCTAATAGTATTATTTAAAGAAAATCGCCACTATCCCATAAACTTGTGAGATTAAGGACAATGCAGTCTAATTAAATGCTCAGAATAGGGCATCTAAACTAAAGATTTGTATAGTGGAAAAGCTTGGCAGACCTTACTGAGAGAAGAATCTAGAGTTTCTTACCATCAATTCAGCAATTCTAGAAAATCACAGCTGTAGAGTAACTGTGAGGATAATTGCTGTGAGGAGAATTCATGAACCATGAGCACATAAAGAGACTATTAAAAGGTTAGAGACATTACATCTAAAACTTACCAAAAGGCAAACAGCATGACAGGAAAGAAACTTTTCTATTTTTCTGCTTACTTATTAAGTGAAATTATGAAATTCACTTAAAGTTTAAAGTATCATGGCATTAATATTACAAATCTGGTAGTAGATGTATATTTCAAAATCCATTAAAATGTGGTGATTCTTGTATTAAAAATAAAGGGGTAAGGAGTTAAGCATCCATGATCTGAATGAGTTTTGATAATTCCACTCTCACCAAATCTGCCTCTGTCTTATAAGAAAATAAGTAAAATTATTTGCATCATTTCATCATGTACTAAAAATTGGACAACTGATTTTATTAGATATAAATTTTTAAAGTTTCATCACTCAACTCATATATGTGTGACAATTGATACTTTATTTCTAAAAGGAATTAAGAAGTCAAGTTTAAGACTAGAGGTATTGTCATGTAACGATTCTGTTTTTTTCTACTTTTAAACTTTAGATAAAACAATTGTCAATTCATTTGGGACAGAATACACACAAGGAGACTAAAAAAAAAAAACCCAAATAACTAAATTACTGTTAGATTCTTTCAAGTGGAAATGGACCCATTCTTTAGAACACAGTAGAAAATATTCTCTTTTCCAGGAATATTATTAATTCTTTTGAAGACAAGATAAATATAAGTAGTCATCTGAAGTCATTTAGAATTAACATTGCCTGTGTTGGAGAACTTTATCCCAGGAATGAGCCAGCAATCAAATGTTTGAAAGTTAAGTTCTTCAGTCAAGAGTGATCAGATCTTTTAACAGAAGAAACAGTTGCTCCTTCCTGCTCAGCTTCTGTCTTCTGCCCTAACTCTAGAGAAGTGAGGAGTAAGGAAGAACAGGGAAGAATACAAGTCATTGTGTAGGCCAGCCCTCCACTTCTCCCAACATGCTATAGTCACTGTTTCAGCCAAATCATTGGGAAAGTTTCTCTAGCTTCTGTGGGTCTTTCATAATTTGGAGAATGCTGTTCAAAATGTAAGACAGAATTTATACATCTATCTTATACATGCTACAATAGGTTAAGGGGTCCTGGTTAGGTTTGGCCAAGAAGTTTAAGGTCCATTATCTTTGCAAGAAATTTAGCTCATTGTCAGTGAATAAAAGCTTGTTAACTTGTGTAGGAAACAGGTTTTATTTATTAGAGCCTGTAATTTTAAATACCAATACTTATATATGTGTAGATGTGCATGTTTTTGCATCATCATCATCACAACAGTATGAAGTTTGTACCTGAAAGTGATTGGAAATATAAGATATACCTATGCCATGATCAAGGAGTGAAGATGCAGATCTGTCATAGTTTATTAATAAGCAATGGCTTTCTAAATAATGTAACACCCCACAACAGTTTCATTTATAATTCTTTGTAAAATTAAGAAGAAAAGTAACACTGTATAATTACTTTGCGTCAAACTCGCTAATTAGAAAATATTTTTATTACAAAATTTAAAAAGGTAAAATACAATATTCCAAATATACCAAAACTAGAAGGTCTATATGTATGGATTAAAGTAATTTGCCTTTTTTTTTTTTTTTTTTTTGGTTTTTCAAGACAGGGTTTCTCTGTGGCTTTGGAGACTGTCCTGGAACTAGCTCTTGTAGACCATGCTGGTCTCAAACTCACAGAGATCTGCCTGTCTCTGCCTCCCAAATGTGTAATTTGCCTTTTGATAAATAGCTTTGTGAATAGCCATTCTTGTAGCTGCCAAGGATTCTGAGGCTGATGAGATAACTCTGCAGATAAAATATTTCCCTCATAGATGTGAGGAAATGAGTTTGAATCTTCAGCAACTATGTTGAAGCTGTTGGAACAAGGTTAGTGGCTGTCTAAAACAGAGACAGGTGATCCCTGAGGAAATCTGGCTAGCTAAAAACTGAACAAATATAGTGGAAAGTGATCAATAAAGACATGCATACATACACATGTGTATATATATACATCCTTGTTTCCCCACACATGTGAATATACATAGAAAAGTAGCACACACGTGAAAAACAAAAAAAAATGTTTAGCATTTGTATAAGCTACATGGTAAGTAAGATCATGCAACATTTGTCTGTTTATGGATTATTCACTTGGCATAATTTCTTCTAGTTTTATTTGTGTTTATATAAATTACAATTTTCATAAAAGAGTGAATAGCCCATCATCAGAGACTAGAAATGTGGGGGAATGGGGACAATTTGGTTTGCAAAACTTCAGTCTGGCTTGAGAAATAATGTTCAAGTAATACTATTATATGTCATTGTTGTGGTGATTATAGTTGGTAACAATATATACGTGAAAATTTCTGAGTTGAGCTTATGTGTTTGTAGCAAGCTTTCTCAAATGGGTAGTCAGATTTTCCTTTGTGGGACTGCCAACTCTCCAATAATGACATGGAGACTTAATATTAATTAGAAAAGCTTGGTCTTAGCTTAGGCTTTCCCCCAACTAGGTCTTATAATTTAAATTACTATTATCTGTTTTTATTAATCTAAGTTCTGCCACATGGTTCAGTTACCTCCATCTTTGTACTGTATGTCTGACTTCTTCACAGTTTCACTGGTGTCTCTGCCCTTCTTTTTCCCAGAGTCCTTTCTCTTCCCAGATATTCTGCCTATTCTCTCCTGCCTAGCTATTGGCCATTCAACTTTTTATTAAACCAATCACAATGACACATCTTCAAAATGCATAAAAGAATATCCCAATATACAAACATATGCTCTTGCAACTTAAATTGTATAAGTTATTTCTAACTTAAATAGTCTGATTCAGCCATCTTATGATGTATGCTTGTGTCAAAATATGATAATGTGTATCATAAATATAAAACATTGTATGTCCATTAAAATTAGGGCTGGGAATATAGCTCAGAGGTAGAGTACTTGCCTAGTATGCATAAGGCCTATGATTCAATGCCCAGTCCTGTGAAAACTAAAATCAAAAAAAGTTAGTGAACAAATAGTCAGAGCAGGATGCATAGTTAAACCACTGTCTATTGAATTAATGAATTTTGAGTTTCTAAAGTAAAAGTTATCTCACCTTGGATTGAATAAATTTGTGAATAATGTGATTAAAATGGAATTGTTCACCTCTGGAAAGTACCACTGTACTTTCTACCACATCAATGGCCATCAGTGTACCATTCTGAGCAGTGTAGCTGTCAATCACTCAGAAGCATCAGCACCAGAAGAATCATGGTAGTATTGGCTTTGCTGAGGCTGTTGGAGAAAAGCACAACAAAATGCTGCACTTTCTCTGACCTCATCTTTCAAGACCATGCGCCTGGTCTGCCTTGACATTAACTTTCTGTCCTCTAATCTGTGAGAGGGCCATCAGGATGTGCTAATGTTATCAGTGGAACACTCACACCACAGGAAGCGTCACCCTCAAATAGAAAAACACATTCAAGCAAGAATAGTAGCACCTTCAACTTGAAAGCTCATATTTACCAGAGTAGCACTTTCATCTGTAACCAAAACCCTGGAAAATATTTTTAGTAATAGCCCTCTCATACACCATGCATCTGCTTTCCTGATTGCAAGCTACAAATACACATTTGTGAAGATGCTGTGTATTAGGAGGCAGATGGAAGGAATACTCAGGAGCTTCCTTAATTCAGAAATGCCTGATGTTTAACATTAAGCTTTTCCTTGTTTGCTTTCCCACCATTTTTTGGGAAATTCCTTTTATTCACTGAAAAATAAAAGTTTTAAAATGCATTTTTAACCTAGATCTTAAATCCAATGAGATGACAGATCCATCTACAGTGTTTTTCCAAATATGTACAACCCTTTCCACTTACCATTGCAACAAATGTGGCTCCATCTCGCAATCGAGGGAACACTTGTGCATGCACAAATCAACTAGACTTTCCCTTTTCTAGTGTTTCTTCTGCCTCTCTCTGCAAACTGATGTACTTGTATAAATGACAACCCTTATGACAGAAACATCCTTCCTGAAAGTTTTTTTAATCAGATTAGTGATATATTGTTAGCTCCTCATTCTCATTTTTGACTCACATTTCTCATTTCAGTTTAAAGGCATGTTACACTTCGAGATTATTCTCGCCATTGTTTTTCTGATATCATGTTTAGACAAAGAACATAGAAAAGTTTATTATGAGACAAAGTCGTAAACTTTGGGTTGTCCTTTTCCTATATGCATGACCTGCCCTAGATTTCTTCTCTCTGACACTTACATCTAGGTTTCCAGCCTTCACCCATAACCAAATGTCCATCTTAGATGCCTTCTGTTCACAAACAATTGTGTGTCAAAAAAGGAAAGCAAGAGAGAGAGAAAGAAAAAAGAAAGGTAGTGATTCCCTCTTTAGAATTCTTCAAATACACAGTCCAAATTAATGCTACTAATTATCATTCATCTATTTTATGTGAGTTATACTTTTGTGAATTGTGCTTTCCTTCCTAAGGTGGGAATTCCTTGAAAGCTTTAGATAGAGCTTTGCTATGCAGTGCTTAGATTAGTACTTTGGGTATAGTAGCTGCACTGTATAGTACAAATTCCTTAACTGTGTGTCAAGCAAATAAATATTTATTCGTAATACATAAAATAATTATAATTACAATGAAAAAGCAAATGGACTAGGTCTTTCTTTATGATGGAGGCCATGACGTAATTTGTTAGTTCTTCATTTTTTCTATTAAAAAATGGCATCCATCTATAATTCAATATCATTTTTTAAAAAGCAAAATGTAAGGCTTGAGAACAGGACTCACAGCTCAGCTGAATAATTAAGTCAATCCTGCAGTGGCATGTTTTAAAAGAAGTGCTTTATTTTTTTATTTGTTTGTTTGATTTTTTTTCTCTATTTTTTTTTTGAGACAGGGTTTCTCTGTGTAGCTTTGGAGTCTATCCTGGCACTCGCTCTGTAGACCAGACTGGCCTTGAACTCACAGAGATCCGCCTGCCTATGCCTCTTGAGTGCTGGGATTAAAGGTGTGCACCACCGACCCTCGGCACAAGAAGTGCTTTTCTATCTGCTGCATCTATCTGGAGAAGAGTACAAAAGATTCCTCCACCTACGACTTTGTCTCATAATAAACTTTTCTATGTTCTTTGTCTAAAACAGTATAGCAGCTCCAGCATTTCCTGAGACAGAGTTCTGATTACTTAAGAGCATTGCTTACACATCTTTTGTAGTTATTTTTATAAGCTGGAGTTTCTGCTGTGGGAAATTACTTCAAATGTTTGGCCAACTCGGGCCTCTAAAAAATAGTGCTTGTCAATAAATATTAAACAATCATATGAATATGGAATTGGAAATCTTCAATTCTATCTATATCATGGGATTTTTAACCACCCTCTCAAGGTACCTGGGGTATGGAGGCTAAAAGGTCTATAGCAAGTCCTGTATTATTCATTGAGAGCACCCTCAGAGGATCATGGCAGGAAACTTTTGCAACTGTTGTGGGGTTTTATTGTAAAGTAACTTCCTTCCATGTGTCATTTTATCTGAAAAGAAAAATTGCTCATAAAATGTTATCCCTACCTCCAAAGCTGTGTGTTCCTCAAATGAAATGATCTGAGGTGTCAATTGAGGGCATTTGCATTGTGAGGCTTTACTTTTAATTTTGCTGATCTATTTAAGAGCAAAAAATAAACTAGTTAAACAAAAAGGAATTATGTACAGAGAAATGGTTTTTATCCAGTATAGCTTGAGCTGTAAGAGCTAGGAAATATGGCTGTGTTTCAAGCGCTCAATGAGCCTTATCAGTGATTCAGACATGGAGCCAATCTTCTTGGTTTTGTAATCAGTGGGTTTTGACCCCAGTGGTTATGTGAGCAACAGCATTTTGCTTTATGTGTACTGACCATGGAGTGTGTGATACCAAGTGTAGGGCAAGGACCTGGAGCCAGGCTACATGGTTTGGACCACTAGTCTGCTATCTATTGTCCATAACATGAAACACTCTTTCACCCTGTCTGAGGTAGTTTTCTCACTTATAACATTGGTATAACAATACTGCTGTCCTATAAGTTATTGGAAAGGTCAAACAAGTTAGTTTTTTTCTCTTTCTTTTCTTTTTCTAAGACATGATCTCCTGCAGCACGGATTGGACAAATCTTGCTATATCACACAGTCTTGCTCTGCACTCTTGATCCTATATTTCCTAAATACGGAAACTGCAGTCATGTGTCACCACATTTTTTAAATGCACTCAGAATATATCCTAGCCCAAATTAGGTTGTATCTCCTGTGTTAGCTATTACTTCTAATTCAATCTTCACACCAAAAGTGGTGATTAGTGCATGTTCAGTGCTCAAGAAACCCTGAATGGAATCTAGTGGTATTTAGATTTATCTAGAAATTATCTGATACGTCAGTTGTGGTAGGCCAAATGATCTCCAGATTATACTACTCCTGAATCTAGTTCATTCTATCCAACTTTGTGGTCTCAGTAAAAATCACTGTAGCTCTAAACTAGGGCCTCTCTTGTTACATTTTTCTAATTGTGATGAACCAAAAAGTTCTGACCTTAAAAGTTTGATATTTTCTTCACAGAGACTGTGACACACTTCAGAAAGTCTGAGTAACAGACTACCTGGGCATGTGTGATTTTTCTCAAGAATGAGGTTAGAGACACCTAGGCTTTAATCTCATGCTACGCACTTACCTCAACTATAAGTAGAACCCAGGGGGACTTCCAGTTCTGTTTGACTCATTCCAACTCATTAAAACTGGATTTGGTCTTAGCCTACCAGGCTGGACCATGAAGGTGGTTACATCCATGCAGGACACACTACTCTGCGTTCCCAGGAAATATAGTACTGTCTGTCCGTCTTCTTGTTTTGTTTTTTCCTCTCACAGAATGTAGCTTGAGTCACACTGAAAAGTCTAACTGTAGCTTATAGTTCCCTGAAAGGATGCCCCTGGCTGAGGCTCGTTGTCTAAGTATCAGAGTATGATCGCCTATGCACATGACTGAATAATAGTTTCTAAGAGACTTTGTAAAGTATGCAATATTGGCGTAATAGATCAAGACTTTCATCAACATAAAAGGAAAGGAATTACAAGGTACTTGCTGACAGGGAATTGTAGCTTGATAGGGCACTCAAGGGGCAGATACACTAAAAGCATTTTGGCACAGTGAAGTGTATTTCCTGGACAGATGTGTTCCATTCATGATAGAAGGGCCTTGCACTTCTCCCAAGCTTTAACATACCGGTTACAAGTAACCTGAGGCCATGTTGTGTCAGCTACTGTTATCACAGGAAGTCCAGCATTGTCACCCTCTTAAAGTGACATTACTTTAAGAAAACCAGACCAGTGTTGTCTTATGAGGAAAACAGACTGATTGAATTTTTGTTTAGGGTTTTTGCCTCTCAACTTGGTAGTTAAGAAGCAAACACAAACACTTTTTATGTGATGTATGTGCTTGTAAAATCTGGGCTAGATCAGCGTACAGATTTCTTTTCCTTTGTATAATTTATCCTTGTAATTTCCAAATAGTACTACTATCATGGACATTTAGAAAAATGAGCATGCAAAGGTATTGTTTTAAAAGGATGGATATGTGTCTTCTTTCCTTAAATAGAAAAATAATGCTTAGCAAAAATTCCTTTCAATGTTTTAGTGGTATCACAATGTGTTATTTCAATGTTTTGTATTAAAAGCCATTTCAGACTTACTACAATATTTAAGGTCTTCCTGGTGTTGTTTTTATTTTATTTAGCTCTAAATGTATTTATTAAGGTTTCCTTCACCCACAGGGCTCCCTTCATCACAAGATATAGCAAAAGGGCTCCAAACATAACTACATTGTCCCAGGCTGCCCTTTTGCAATGGATGAAAGGTAAAATGATCTGATCAAGTAACAAACTACAAATTGATGCAGGTGGTAAGAACAGAAAACTGGTTTTCTGCTCTGAAACATCTGCACAAATGTGGAGAATATGGTTAAAAACATGGGCGGCAGCCAGTTACTGGAATAGATAACACTTCCAGGAACAAATGCATTCCTAATGAATTTGTGGACACGGCATTTACCGCAACAACAGCAGCTTTTCTCACAGAGGCACTCACAGCACTGCTGTGCAGGGTTTATTGACCTTCTGCACACACTGATGGGAGAATGGGCTGCCAGTGAGTGAGAGGCAAAAAGCCATCCAAAACATCCTGGAAGGGCCTCTGAGAGAATAGTTTAGTGTTTAGAAGACACCCTCTTCTCTGTGCCAAAATTCAGGTTTTTTTTTTTTTTTGATAAAGGATTCAAAACATGAAAAATTATTTGGTTAGCTAATGACATAGTCACACAATGCCTTCCAAGACCCACAATACCTGAGAAGTGATTTTTATTTCCTCCTCACTGCTATCTGCACGTGTGCTACACAGGATGCAAAAAACCATCAAGCACCTCCTTACAGCATACAACTTTATCAGCTTGGGTCTGATCCCAGGTTTCTTCATATCTAGCTAAATTCAGAGGGATAAAGTCATCAAAGATAAATGTTTAATCACTTGTAACTCACATTCTGACCTATCCCTGGGAGGTAGTCAGTTAGAGGTCAACAGGTCCTAGGTTTATAAAACCCTGATATTGTGTTGGTGGAGGCTCTGAATAGAAGCAAATGTTCCTGAGAAGGATGTTGTGTTGCTACATGTGGCCAACTTGCCTAAGTTTTCCAATTCCAGCCCAAATCAGTATAACCTCACTACCTTGTTTTCATCTACATAAGACCTGACCCTCCTCAAAAACACATTTTAACAAGAATACTTCAGTTATGGCAAAATATTACAAAAGTCACATGTGATGTAGCTTTTCTTTTGCCTGTTGAAATTAAAGATTTTCAGTTAAGGTCTGTTCTGCTTGTGAGTAATAAATTAAAGGTGGGATTAGTGAGGGGGCTCTAGGAATGCTACTCATAGTTGTCACCACTGTCAGCCAAGCACAGACAGAAAGTTGTGCCAAAACCAAATGCAAATAAACATTAAATCCCCAGCAGTTATTTTACACTTTGTCTTAGAGTAAATAATGTATACAGTCTCTACAGATGTGCACTTATTTTTGTCTTACCAGTGAAGTCAGTGCTTCCGCTAAGTTCCACTCACCACACTTAGTCTTATACTCAGGCAGTGGAGCTTGTTAGTATTGTCCTCATTATTTGATAAAAGCTCTACCTTTTAGGAGTTGGTTGATTTGCTGAGTTGAATCTGCTCCCCAAGAGCAAATGAGAACAAAGGAGTGCAGCAGATGAAAACATCTGCCAGACAATAAGGATGTGAAGTGATCCCTAAGGCCTGTCTTTGAACATAATAAAAGCACTAGCTCCCATACCATCACCCCCACCCCACACTGGTTCCTGAGTAACTGAGGAATGTGGGTGTCTCTTTATTGGCTGATGACTTAGGAGACCATTTCTATAGTTTTATCACTTCTATCAGTGACAACCAAGCCAAACTACAAGAAAGCACAGCGGTCCAACATTGCATTCCTCAACAGCTAATCAAATTATTGAAAATTACACAAATGTACTTGAGCTGATTTATAACTTCAGGATATAGGGAAGTTTATAATACTTTTAAATGCATCCAATTTTTAATATATTTCATTAATTCCAAAATAACACTGTGTTTGTCTTGATTCTTCCAAACTTGGCTGAGTATTTCTTATCTAGGGGACTATGTTTTCAGCATGTAGACATTAGGTCTACCTTTATATTTATTTATACTCTCCCACATTTCCTTTTGTGTGTTTGTATGTGCATGTGTTTGTATCTGTGTTCTTGTATGCACATGTGTGCAAATGCATGATGAGTGTTTTGTATGCATGTGTATGTTTGCATGTGGGCATGGGTGGGTGCATGTATCTATGTGTTTGTTGGGGGGATGAATGTGTGTATGTGTTTATGTTGGTGGGTTCATGTGTGTATATGTGTATCTGTGAATGTGTGCATATGTGTGTATGTGTGTATACTAGTATGGTGTGTTTGTACATGAGTAAGAGGTATGTGTGTTTGCAACCATGTGGTGCGTCTATGTATGTGCATGAAGTGTGAAGTGTGTGTGTGTGTGTGTGTGTGTGTGTGTGTGTGTGTGTGTGTGTGTATGTGTATATGTGTGCATGCACAAGTATAGCATGTGTGCATAAGTGTAGTCTCTGTGTGTTCATGCACCTGTGGAAGCCAAAGGACCGCATTGGATTTCCTAGAGCTTTAGTTGTAAGCAATTGTGAGCTGCCCTCCTTAGGTACTGTGGAACTAAACATGAAAGCATGAATAAGTTATTGCACAAATCCAGTATTAAGGAAAAGGTGAAGAAACATTAGTAACATCTGGAATATATTAAGCCTTCTGGCAGGAACTATGGTCACAGAGGGAAACACTACTGCCAGAGGCAGAAGCAGAGTTCCTAAACAAGGAAGGATTCCAGCAAAATACACTGACCTCTGTTTGCTTACTGTCCTCTGTCAGTGGCTCTCATTTGCTGAAGACCAATGGCAGTCAGTGGGTATGGAATCCCAGGAGACAAACTGTGAAGAGGTCCTTTTTCACTGTAGAGCAAGATGGAGAGGTGGGGATGGAGGAGACAAATGAATAGTGGCACCATAGCACCTGAACCAGTGTATCACAACATTTGAGAAAGATTGATGTAGATAGTGAGTGTCATAGGAGCTCTTTGTGTAGTGCACACTAGAAAAGATACAACAACGTGGACTGTGAATTTGTCCAGTGCAACACTAACTTTCTCATACTTCAGACAGACACTAGAGTCATGTACACCAAGGGTCACACAGGGAGATCTAGTTACTCTCATCTAGAAAGAAGAATTTGTAAGTGGTGATTATTTCAAACATTATTTGATTCTTTGGCCAAGAGGTTATCATCGAAAATACAGCTTTCATCAGTTAGTCCCTTTGCCCTTGCGGCTAAATATGTATGTGTTTTTACCCCAGGTACTCAGACTAAATGACAGTAAATCACTTTTCAAAACTAGGAATTCATTGTAGGGGAATAAAACTGCACTGACTAACAACTTTCATGTTTTACACTATAACATTTCTCTGGCACTTTCATGTATTGACTCTTTAATTATAGCATCTATACTAAATAGTTTAAAAAGAGAAAAGTCCCTAGGTCTTATTGTATAAAATCATCTCACTGATATTGTAAACATTATAAAAAAATTTAAACATTCAGTTTTAGTAAAAGTAGGAATATTTCAGAAATTTACCTAACAAAAAATTTTGTTTTGAAAACAGTCATTTGTAATAAAGTGATAAAAAACACAGACATAGAGCATGGATAATTCATTCCAGGTAAATCTGTTGAAGACCTAAGGAGGTCTATGTGAGTAGTGGGTGAGGAAATTATGCCTATCAGATGTAGACACACGACAAGAAATCACAGTAGAGAGATAAAGGCACACATTTTTCTCTTATAAGTTAAATATATAAGAAACAAGAGCAGAAGAGGGACCATTGGGATGAAGTTAGCATAATAGGATGAAGGAGGATGAACATGGAAGAGTAATGGAGAGTGTGAGCAAAACATATGATACATATTGTGAAAATGTCTTAATGAAACACATTTCTTTGAATCACAACTAAAAATATAAATAACCCAAAAATATGAGTTTGTTAGTATATTTAATTTCAAAGTGACAGCTGTGTCCCATTACTAAATCTCATAAAGAGTTATCAGTTGTTTATTTCTACTACGATGAAAATGAAAAGTCATATCCTTTGTAAGATTATTTAATTCCCGATAATCCAGAGATATATACCCAAGATATATTTGCCTTCTTTTATACTTAACTGTGTGTTAAAGCTATACTCTAGAGTTTCTTTGCTAATGTCAACTTTGACCTCTCAAGGCACACACTTCTGTTTAAGTTTGACAGAAAAGCCAACATTCTAAAACCTAAATTGTTGGAGACCCAATTCAATGCCTAGTGGCTGTACAACATGTACAACATGACCATTGGTATTTTAATCTATATGCTATCTTGTAGTCACAGTAGTGAATTTTGGTTGTCATTGATTAGAGATAAACTTTATTTTTGGAGGAAACTGTAATATTTTTGAGTGGATATTTCTGAAACTCTATGAAGAGGAGAACAAATGACCTAAATTATACTAATGCACATTTCACTATTAACCACATCATTTTGAGAGTTGATTTTCAATTTTGCACCTTTTCCTGTTCCCAGGTGAAGCCGACTTCTTGAGAAATGTACCAATTTTCTGGTCTGCCCACTCCTCAAGGAATAGATCATGAAGTGAAACAGGCAGTGTGATATTTCTATTGCCCACTTCTAAAGGTTTCCGAAGATTCTTGAAATGAAATCTTCAGAGGCACAGTGTTTATTCTTGCTCCTTGATATTTATGTTTGCATGGTGCTATAAATATGAGTTCAAGCTCATTTTGAAATGAACTGATGAATAATACCACCCAAACATTTACATTTTAATTTTTAGAAGATGTCACTCTCTAAGGTATAAACTCCAAATATAATCTGTTGTAGGCAAGAAGAAAGACTTAAAGAGTATTTACTTTTCTTTTCTGAACATCACACTCTAATAACCATGAAAGCAATAGGTTACCAGCTCACAGTGTGAGAAAGGCATGTCCTTTCGGTGGATTTGACTGGTAGGTGTTACTCTGGGATGGCCTATGGATCTTTATCATTGATTCTTTTGAGTTTCAAGTCTCAGGTTTGAGTTAGATGTTTTTCTTTTGATTATGTATTATCTTTTGTTTATATATTAATGCTGAATAGTGGTGCAAGGTGACAGATTTCATCATGATACTTCCTTACTAATATGTCATGTGCTTTGGTTACATTCACCTATGTATTAAACTCTTACCCCTGCTTCCCACTCCCTTTGTTCCTTCCATATCCCAAGTCACCTCTCCTTTATTTTTATGCCACTTCTCCCTAGATTCCACATGTGAAGTAAACATGTAATCCCTGTTTTTATGGGACTGGTTTATTTCATGGCTTTTTTCTTGTTGTTTGTAAGGCATCATTTCATTACTGGGCCAAAGGAGGCTTTAACTTGTGCTCCACCTGCCTCTGTTTTCCTAGTGCTTGAATTATAGGTATGCACTAACCCAGCAGTTGTGATATTATGGTCCATCTTTGCCAGGAAAAACTCCTAATTACTGACTTTGGAAGTTAAAGACGTGAGTCGGAGAAGAGTGATGAAATGCAGTTGTGGGACTCCTCATCATTTATCAGGACTAATGTTAAGTTCAATTCTTTGTCTGCCTAGTCTTCCAGCACACTGCTTCCTAATGTTGCTCAGTTCCTTTATACAACATTTCTTTTTGTGTGGTGTGTTTGGTATAATTGTTTGTGTACATGAAGACCATTGGTTTATAGTGGAACTGAACATATTATTTTTATGAAGAGTATTAATTAGAATATAGAGTAAGTTTCTGTAATAGTGAGGCCAGAAAGAAAAATAGAGCCTTCAAGAAGGTAAATATTTGTTTGTGTCTCCTATATAAGTCTTCAGAAGAAAATGGACTGTGTGGGAAGCTTTGACAAATCCATGATGGTGCAATTACTGTATTTTGTTTTACATGTAGTCTTCACTCTCAGTTAAAAAAGAATTCCTGCTTATGCCTTTTGTTGAACAATATAAAAAGGTAAAGCAAAAGAAAGTGACCAAGACAAAATCATTTTTAATGATAAGACCATGATCAACAACTTATTTGCAAATTTGAAAATTTAAAAGGTATGCTGTGTAACAAAAATGTAGCTGGATAAAAATATAGCCAAGTTATATGACAAAACTTGTGCCCCACCCATAAGTAATATAGGAAATGAACTTTTTCTTTTGTAATAAGCATCTCCTAAACAGATGAGCTAAGCCTTCATACTGTAGGCAAAATGAATATAATTACAATGG
This sequence comes from Cricetulus griseus, assembly GCF_003668045.3. NCBI lineage: Eukaryota > Metazoa > Chordata > Mammalia > Rodentia > Cricetidae > Cricetulus > Cricetulus griseus. Next base: position 303,314,237 of record NC_048595.1, on the reverse strand, counting down.
CATAGGAAACTGTAAGGTAAAATAATTACATAAAAATCAACTGAAGCTATATGAAAAAATATTTGATATTTCACTAAGCACAATTGTTTCTTTAGACATTAGGGTACTGGTCTCTGTATGAAATAGTCAATATTTAAAAAATCAATAGTATATAATTAATGTCCATATGGACAATGTATATCAAATTCTTGGTTTTCTGGATGAAGAATAAAAGATTTCGCTGGTTAGCTGGATATCTGATTTATTTGGAATTTCTTTTTTTCCCCACAGAACTGAGTTTATTACAAAACTTTGAACATCTTTTTGCATTATCAAAGACAAAATTACTTTAAGTGTAATTTTATGTGGTTTACACTATTTTTTCTTTTTAAATTTAAATTAGAAACAAGATTGTTTTACATATCAATTCCAGTTCCCTCCCTTTCCCCTCCTTCCCTGACCCACCACTAACTCCTTATCCCACCCCCTTTCTGCTCCCCAGGGAGGGTGAGACCTTCCATAGGGAGTTCTTCAAAGTCTGTCATAACCTTTGGAGCAGGGCCTAGGCCTTCCCCCATGTGTCTAGACTCAGGGAGTATCCGTCTAAGTGGAGTGGGCTCCCAAATCCATTCATAAGTTACGGATAAATACTGATCTACTACCAGAGGCCCAATAGATTTCTGAGGCTTCTTTACTGACACCCAAGTTCAGGGGATCTGTATCAGTCCTATGCTAGTTTCCCAGTTATCAGTCTGATGTCCATGAGCTCCCCCTTGTTCAGGTCAGCTGTTTCTGTGGGTTTCACCAGCCTGGTCTTGACCCCTTTGCTCATCATTCCTCCCTCTCTGCAATTGGAGTCCAGATCAGTTCAGTGTTTAGCTGTGGATGTCTGCTTCTACTTCCATCAGCTGCTGAATGAGGCTCCAGGATGGCATATATGGTAGTCATCAATCTCATTATCAAGGGAGAGCATTTAAGGAAGTACTTGGAATTTCAAGAACTACACAACCCAGTTTAGATATTATTACTTCCTATGTCAATTATTATGCCTTGATAATTCTTTCTACTGTGATGACCTCAGACAGAAAAAATTGTTGCTAGATGCTTTTCTTTTTCTTTAAAACTTATTTCTTTAAAACTTATTTTAGTTTTAAATAGCACAATTATATGTATACTAAGAGGCTATAGTGTGACATAGCCTGTGTACAACGTGAAATGATGAGTGAAGGTAATTAGTAAATAGATGGAGTCCTGCACTATCTTTTCCTTATGTTAGGGACAATCAAAATCTCCTCTCATAGCTATCTTGAAATATAAAGCTGATCTTTTTCAACCACAGTTACAGTACTGTATCATAAAACAGAAGATGTTTCTTCAATGTGCTAACCTCAATTAAGTATATATACATATACATATATATATATGCATATATGCACTAGTGTAACTAACCATAATATATAATACATTGTATATTGCATCATTTCTTATCTATCCCTCTGATATTGTACACTGGGGTTGATTACACATGCTTACTACAATGAATAGTATTTCAGTAAACCTAAGAGAGCAGATGCCTTCATAGTACACTAAATTTCGTTTCCAGAAAGTTTTTTATACTGATAAAATAGAATATTTCTCAAAATAAGAACAAGAAAAATATTAGTTATATTGTTTGTTTAGCTAAAATGGCATAGCTTTGTTGCTGGGGAAAATAGAGTTACAATACTAAAATAATCAGTGGAAGAACAAGTAATGTTGCAGACAGAAGTAGTGTGACTTTAATCCATGCCAAGCAATGACATTCACATCTGCCATCCCTGCCATGCCCAGCGTTTATGATGGTGGCTAGCTTTGCATTTTGATCCCCAGTGGCTTTTCTAGACCATAAACAATATTTCATCACGCACCTCTTCTGGGCACTACTCTGTCTTGCTTGTGTTTCTTTGGTTATACTGTCCCATTCTACAATCTTCTCAGAACATACTAGCTTGTAATATATATTGCAGTTGTGTGTCAGTCTACTTAGGCCAGTATTCATTTCTTTTGTTTTTTAATTTAGAGACAAATGCCTCTTTTAATCTTATAGTTTATTGTTTTGTTATACAAGTATGATATTAATATTAATTTATTAATATTCATATTGATGGTACAAAGAAACAGTGGATAGTCTAATGCTAATAAGTTAAACCAATGTCACAGAAATATCATTGATGTTGATACAGGGTCTTAAAGATAGTGTTAGCCAGGCTGCCTAGACACAAATTGTAATCCTTCTCCCACAGTCTCCTGGATGCTGGGATTAAGGGTGGGAGCTGCCCTATATGGTTTCTCAGGTTCTTAAAGATGGTATTGTTGACACAGCTTTTACTGCCATTACCATTATATCTATCATATCTATAAAAGACAATAGGTACAGTTGGAAGTCTTGCTTAGAGTATTATTTGAGGTTATATTAGAAGCATAGTACATATTTTAAGCATTGCAAGTAGCATTTTTCTTAGAGTAATCCATTCAACACTTTCCTAATTAACTTGAGGATATATGCTATAATGTTCTGGAGTCCATGACAAGTTGTGTGTTCACTTTGTATACAAGAGACCGTGACTTCTAACTGGAATGACTACTTATTTTATTGGAGCTATCTCCAGAAATAAAAAAATAAAATAAAGAAAAAAGAATATTTTAAATGTTAAAATTTTTAAATTTTAAAAATGTTCAAAAAGAAAAGCCCATACCTGTACAATGTCATAGAATGATTAAAAATTAGAGATCTAGATCAACTTTTTTTTACGAATAAGTTAATTTTTATTTAGAGAAACTATTCCAAAGTACCAATGCCCATTTAGAATAGTATTTAGTACACTATACTACTAGTAGGCAAGATTATGTATATATTCACCAGAAATTGATCATTATAAGATTAACAAGTCATCTAAACAAAACTACAGATTCAACTGTTTTAACTGAAATTTCTGCTAAATTCATTATTCTCTTTCTTCAATTCTAGGTTTTATTGAGAATGATTACTTTGTTTTATTTCCAGAATATACTTGAATTATCTTCTGTTTGTGCTTCCTAGAGAAAAGGTCAGTTTTATTGTAAATTTTCACCTTAATTATGTCCTTTGATAATTTCATACATGAATAAAATGGATTTTGATTGTTTTTTCTTCACAGCATCATTCTTTTTATCATTTTTAATTTTTGATTTCAATTTTGATTCTAACCACAATCCTCCCTCTCATCCCCCTCACCTATTACCACCTTCTTCACTTCTCCCCTAGCCCACCCCCAGTCTACTCTCACAGGAAACAGCTCCTGTGAGTAGGTTGGGGCAGAGTCAGTACCCTCTCCAATGCATTAAGAGTATGACATCCCAACCTGGGAAGTGGGCTCCAACAAGCTAGCTCATTTAAAGGGATAATACTGACACTGAACATGGCATCCCACCCTAAGAAATGGGCTCAAACAATCTAGTTCATGTATCAGGTTTGTATCATGGTACTACTGCTAGGGACCCCTCAGATAGTCTGTTATTCTTTTGTTTTAAAAGAAGAAAAGAGAAATGCTGAGACATAAGACATAAGACTATAAGTTTATTATAAGGCCCGGCAGAATGGGGAGACTAAGAAGAGGAACAGGGTAAATGGCGACCGGCCATGGTGAGAAACAGAGCGAGAGCATAGGTGGGGGACAGAGTAGAGAGTGGGGACAGAGAGCACAGAGAGCGGGAACAGAGGAAGGGAACCGAGAGCACAGAGGAAACAGCGTAAATGGGCAGGGGCCTATCTTTTAAAGGGGTCCTCTGCACCTGCGTGCAGACTTAGTTCCCATGGAACCTTGGGCTGACCAGGGTACTGCCTGTTCAACCAGGTAACAGGGGCAGGCCAGCATAATGCTTGAACCTTTCATAGTCCAAGCTTCACAACTGTCTTCCACATACAGAGGGCCTATCTTGGTCCCCTGGAGTCTCCACAGTTGTTGGTCTATGAGTTCTTAATTGGTCTATATGATAAAAGGCTGGAGTCAGATACAGAGGGAAATGCTGAGAACTCAGAGAGAAGGTGAAAGTCACAGCGCTCTTTACCTCCTAAGCATCTCTGCAGAGAAGAGAGCGATTTCCTGTTTGTTCCTGCAATATCCTCTTTCTGCCCAGCTTCTTCACTTCCTGCTTGTCTGTACAGACCTCCAGACCTCTATGGTTAGCTAGTGGCAAGCTCCATTCTCTGACCCTTAGACATGCTTTTTTGTGCAAGAAAGATATCACCACAGGTCTAGATTTCATTGGTTTCCACCAGCTTGGTCCAGCTGCCTCTGTAGATTTCTCAATCATGATCTTGACTTCCCTTACTCATGTCTTCCCTTCTCCCTCTCTTTGACTATGGGCAAAGTGGGGAAGTGCAGACTGTAAAGGGGGAATGAGAACAAGAGGGAATGAAATGGCTGAGGTGGGGAGGGATACAATGGAAGAGCAATGAAAGAGATATTTTAATAGAGAGAGCCACTGTGGACTTATGGAGAAAATTGGTGCTAGATTAACTCCCAGGAATTCACAAGGAGGACCCCAGATAAGACTCCTAGCAATAGTAGAGAAGAGGCCTGACCTGCCCTAACCCTGTAATCAGATTGGTGAATATCACAACTATCATCATAGAGCCCTCATCCAGTAATTGATGGAACCAGACACAACAGAATTCTTTTAAACTTGCTATCAGGAGTGTGTGGAAAAGGGTAAAGTGTGTTTGCTACAGAGGCATAAGGTCTGGTGTTTGGATGCCCAGAACACACTTAAGGAATTTGGTGTTAGGTCAGGCACAGTAGAACACACCTTTACTACCAGCACTTGGGGGACAGAGGCAGGAGAAGCTCTGTGAGTACAAGGCCAGTCTGGTCTAAATAGAAGCTTCAGGGCAGACAAGACTACACAGAGGGGCCCTACTACACACACACACACACACATACACACACACACACACACACACACACACACACACACACACACACAGAGAGAGAGAGAGAGACAGAGAGAGAGAGAGAGACAGAGACAGAGACAGAGACAGAGAGAGACAGAGAGAGGCAAAAACAGAGAGACAGAGACAGAGAAACAGAGAGACAGAGACACAGATAGAGGCACAGAGACAGAAGAAGAGGGAGACAGAGAGAGAGGGGGCATGAGAATATAATGTCTGAGGTGGTGGTGAGCTTTGTAAACATAACACTAGGAAAAGGCAGGGACCGCCCCAGTGAGGCTTCTAGTCCAGTCAGTACAGCTGAAATGGAAAGAGCTCTATTCAGTGACACACCCTATCTCACAAAAATAAAGTGGAGACTAATACAATAAGACACCCAACATACCTGCTTAATGCACACAGGAACACACAAGAACATATGTGTACACAAATAAAATCAACTCATTATGCTATTTTCTCTTGGTTGACATCAGTGACTTTTTCCTTAAATAACAAATACCAAATAAGTTATCATCACTCTACCCCAAACAAACATTGGATTAAGAACTCAGTGATTTCTAAACCATATTGTTTTTAATTCCTATATGTATATTTTAAGAATTCCTAAAAAATGCAACTGTATGGGGAAGAAGAAAAAAGATAGGCAAAAGAAAAGAAAAGAAAGAAAGAAAGACAAATTTACAGAACAGGAAGCTCAGTTCTAGTTAGAGTTTCCCCATGAATTCTTTATAACTTCCTCTCTATGTCACTTTCAATTTGAAATAAACATTTACAATGTATGTGAAATGGTTCTTTAATATTCTTGAAAACAACATCCCACCTCTCTTCCTCTTCCTCTTTCATCTACTTCCTCCTCTAACATGTCTTTGTTTTCAGATGTTCAAACAAACCTTAACACAACACTCCACTGGGTCTCTATCCACAACAAATTGGGCTGTATAAAGTAGAATTAACTCCACTATAGCATAAAGTTCCAGTGATGCATTTGGAATAACTTTGTTTGTATGTTTAAAGGTAATTTTGACTCAGACCTATGAGCCTTTCTCAGATTTACAAAGTAACTTTAAGTTTTCATAAGAAAATTTGTGTCCTGGGGTGGGTCTAGGCCCAGTTGCAAATGATATGACAGACTTTTAAGAGCCCCATTGGAAGGCCTCACCTTCCCTAGGATGCAGAATGGAGTTGGGATGGGGGTCTGTGGGGGGCAGGGACGGGAGAGGGAACTGAGATTGACATGTAAAAGAAGTTTGTTTCAAATTTAAATTTTAAAAAAGAAAAAAGAAAAGAAAATATATTAAAAAAAAAACTTGTGTCATGTGCTTTAGAAATTTCTGGGAATACACTTGTGCCAGAAAGTGCACACATTAATTAATTTCTCTATTTAAATATTAACAAATGATGAAAGATTTCCCCCTGCATCAAAAAACATAATGTAGTCTTTCAAGTAACTCATTTCAATTTACTCTACACTGAAATTATTAGACATATATTCCTACTCTATTCATTTTAAATTCATGAATGATGCTTTGAACATGGTAGAAAATTAACAAACTGAAAGCATTAATTTCTTGATACTAGACTATGATCAAAACACTGTTACATAAAAATATTTTATAAATACTCCAAAATATTTTTATAAACCATAGTGTTGGGATTTATAAAGACAAGCATTCATATCTGGGAGTTCACAAGAAAATATGAAAAGTAGCAAACAGTGCCATCACATTTTTGTTCATCGTTACCCCAAGTCAGTCCTCAGAGAAACACTGGAGAATGACATTCACTGATGTTCATTCTCTGATGAAAAACAATCTCAGTGATTTAACACTTAGGAAATATAAATTTTAGAAAGAAATTGAAATTCACATATGTATACACAGAGACATTTTTATTGATGTGTTGTTTAATAGCGTAGGCTATATCTGGATTTTTTTGTGTTTACATACTTACCTTTTTGCCTCATCTTTCTTTATTTTCATATATATTTAAAAACATGATTATTCCTGAATTGGCTTAGCCAGTTTGATTTGATGTCCTAGTTTGTTTTCTATTACTGTGTGTATTAGTTAGGGTTTCTGTTGCTGTGAAAAGACACCAAGACAATGACAACTCTTTAAAAAAGGAAAACATTTAATTGGAGCTAGCTTACAGTTCAGAAATATAGTCCATTATCATATTGTCAGGAAGCATGGTGGTATGCAGGCAGACATAGTACTGGAGAAGTAGTTGAGAGTTCTATATTTGAACCCTCAGGCAGCAAAAAGAGACAATAAGCCACCAGACCTGACTTGAGCTTCTGAAAACCCAAAACTTACCAAAAATGACATCTTTTTCCAATAAGGTCATACTTCCTCCAACAAGGCAACACCTCCTAATAGTGCCATTCTTTTTGGGATATGCAGTAATTTTTATTCAAACTACCACATTCTATTCCCTGGATTTCATTAGCTTGTAGCCATATCATAATGTAGAAATGCATTTAGTCTCACTTCAAAAGTCCCCATATTCTATGACTTTTTTAAGAGTCCAAAATCTCTTCCAAGACTAATGGCAATCTCTTAACTGTAACCACTATAAAATTAAAATGAAAAATCAGATCACATACTTCCAACACATAATGGCACCATGCAGTAAAAATAATAGAAACCTAGAGACAGGTATTGGAGTTCAAGATGATGATCAGAGAAGCAAAGCAGTCAGCCAGTAGCTCTTACCCCTGCCAAGGCTGAAATGGAGATCTGTCTTCTCTGTGACTAGAAACTGAATCTCATATGCAACTCTTTGCTTCTTCCTTATATAACTCTGTTATGCTGGGTTTAAAGGAGTGAGCTCATTTAGACTGATTCAATCTCATGTAGCTTTGGGTGGCTTTGAACTGACAGAGATCCATCTGCCTCTATCTTCTGATTCCTGGGATTAAAGGTATGTGGCACCACTGCCCAGCTTCTATAGCTAGTTAATGTGGCTGGCTTTGCATTTTGATCTCCAGTGGCTTTATTAGATCATGAATGATATATCAACACAGGACAGGATATACATTACCATTCCAAAAGGGAAGGAATGGATCATAATGAGAAAATACTGAATCAAACAAGAAAGAAAAACAGGTGAGCAAACCCCAAACTCTACATGTCTATGTTTGATGCCAAAGTGTTCTTCATATCTCTAACTTCTTTTATTTTTATTTTTTATATTTTGCCTGCAACATGCTTCTCTCTTTGGGGCTGGTTCCACTCCCTGTTATCACCTCTTCTTGGCAGGTATCCCATGACTTTGGTATCTCCAACATTTTGAGGTCTCCAAGGCAATCCAGGCCTCACATGTACAGCTTCATACAATGGCCTCTCTGAGCCTCCATGTAGTGACACCACTGAAAAATGCTTGGCCTCAGTAGCTTTCCTTAGCCATGGAAGGAGATTCCATAACCACTTTCTTGTATCCTTGACTTTAAATCCAAAACCATGTGGCTGAAGCTAGCAACTTCTGCTGCTTGCTGGGGCTGGAACATGTCCTTCTCTTTCAATTGCATCTTCACCAGCATTTGTTTTCTATGGTTTCCTTCACTGCCTACACTTAGCTGTCCTGGAACTTACTCTATAGATCAGGCTGTCCTTATACTTAGAGATCTGATAGCCTCTGCATTCTGAGTGGTGGGATTAAAGGCATGTGCTACTACAACCAGCCCTAAACTTTTCTCTAATTGCTTTTCACATTTCTTTAATTACTTTTCACAAATGGAAATTTAGCTGGGAGGTGTCTTGCTCTGAGTTCACCTCTCCTTTATTTCCTTTCAAATCAGGCTTTTCTTTAATTTGCTTACCCTTGTGGTGTCCCCTTTCTCCTCAAATTGTACACTTTGTATTTTTTCCTTGCTCATTTTCCTTATAAGTTTGCAGAAGCCTGACCATCAATAACCAAGCAAGATAGTCACTACTGGGTTTTCTGGAAATTTCCTCTGCAAAGCTAATAGTCCATAAATCTTCAGTTTAGCCTTATGCAAATGTTTTGAACAAAAGTAGAAATCAGGTACATTCTTTGCCAAAATATCTTAAGAACAGTCTCTAGGACACATAGAAATATTCTTCACCTCTGAAAGCTCTAGAGATGGGGCCCACAGTTAAAATCAACCCCAACACCACTGCCTTCCATTCTCCTACTAATATGGTTCATTAGGACCCATAAATCATTAAAGGTCCCTAAATCATTCTACTGCTTTCTTTATCCAACATCCCCAAATCCATATTCTTCCAAACAAAAGCATGCTCAAGACTATCACAATAATACCTTAGTCCCTGATACCAATTTTTGTCTTAGTTAGGGTCTCCATTTCAATTAAGAGATTCCATGACCTTAGAAAACTTTTTAAACATAATTATTTCATTGAATTTCACATCATGCATCCCAATCTCACTCATTTCCCAATCCCTCAGTATCCTTGTAGTGTCCACCCCCAAAGGAAAACTAAAAGCAAAATAATAAAAAAAGATAAAAATAAAGCATACAAGTAAGAATATTAATAACATTACATAATGAACATTTTACAAAAAACATTTTGTAAAACTGTTTGAACAAAAGGGTATTAGGGAATGATACATAGCCACTATGTATCATAGCCCAATGCCACTAAAACAAATGGAGAGGTTTGAAAGACAGAGGGGTGACGGTTTTGTTTCTTTATTTGTGATTTTTGTTTGTTTTCTTTTTTTAGTTGGCATTCTTATATGATCAAGGGGACTCTGACAAAGGAAAACATTTAATTGTAGCTGTCTTATAGTTTATTAGTTTAGCCTCATCATCATGTCAGGAAACATGGCTGAATGCAGATAGATCTGGTGCTGGAGAGGTATCTGAGAGTTTTACATCTGGATCATCCACAGGCAGCAGGAATAGAAAATGAACCACCAGGCATGACTTGAGCTTCTGAAACCTCATAGACCAGTAGCACATTTCATCCAACAGAGCCACTCCTACTCCAAAAAGACCACACCTCCTGATAGTGCCACTCTCTATAGGCCTATGGGGGCCATATTTTATTCAAACACCACATTGTGATAAACACTGTGACCAAAAGCATCTTGGGAGAAAAAAGTGTTTATTTCAATTTACTAGACTGAATAGTCAGTCAAGAAGAAAATCAGACAGACACCCTAAGGTGAGATGTCAACCACAGGTCATGAAGGAATTCTTTCTACTGGTTTGCATTTCATGGTTCTTCAAGCCTGCTTTCTTTTATAGCCCAGAAAATGCTCCACAGCTTATCTTCAGACAATTTTGATAGGCATATTTTATCAGTTGAGGTTCTGTCTTCCTAAAAAATCTAGACTGTGTCAAGTTGACAAACTACCTAGCACATTTGTCATTGTGACATACAAACTCATAACTATTAAACCATAATGTTTCCTTTACTGCTCATCCTTAAGATCATATTAACATTAATATTATTATATAAAATAAAATATGGCTTTGAAGTCCCATAGTTTTTAAAACAGAACTATAAAAGCCCAAGTTCTCTTTCAAATTCAATGTCTCTTTAACAGCCTGACATATCTCAAATGTGGACTCCTGTAAAATAAAAAAATAAAGTTAAACACTTCTTATTGTAACAGGGAAGAAACAGGGATGAATTTAAATTTAATAAATGCAAATACAAACTTCAATAGTATAAATAGTTCAGTGTCTGACTTCTGGGATTCACTTATGATTATTTTACTCTAACAAGTTGGGGAATTTCCACTTCTCCAACTCTGCCATTCACAGTATGAACATCTTGCCTTACAGGCTCAGACCAGCTCTACTCAATACCTTCCGCTGTCCTTTGTGGCCACGCTAAAATCCTGGTGCCTTCAGTATCATGAGTCTCCAGTAATGAAGCTACTTTCATAAATGGCCTCCTAAACTCTCTGTAGAGACTCCAATCCTGTCACAAGGTACTAAGTTTCAGCTTCTTTCTATGATACCTTCATTACTTTGCTCTCTGCTACAAACCACACTTTCACAATGACCTCTCCTGGCCTCTCACAATGACAAAATCAGCTGATCTCTATAACCATTTTATTCCTTCAAAATCAGTATTATGTGAAAAAACTTATACATTGCAAAGTTCAGGGTTCAGATAAAATTATAGACTGTGTCCTCCAGACAATGACCGCTTCTGGGAGCTGACAATGAAGAACTAATTTATAGAATATTTCATCTCAATAATCCTGGTCTCTTTCTGAACACAGCTGATTTCTCAGCTCTAGATAAGCAATATGAACTGTGCAAGTAAAGCAAAGTTTTCACATCAATAGTGCTCTCTTGTTAATCATAGATGATTCTTCAGGTCCTCCAACAAGAAACAACATTCTTAAAAAAAAAATAAGCCTTCTATTTACATTAGAAACAAGCTTTCTTACATGTCAATCCCAGTTCCCTGTCCCTCCACACCTGACCACACTGACCCCTATTCCATTCCCTTTCTGCTCCCCAGGGAGGATGAGGCCTTCTATAGGGGATATTCAAAGTCTGTCATATCATTTGGAGCAGGGCCTAGAAGGTTCCCTGTGTGTCTAGGCAGAGAGAGTATCCCTCTATGTGGAGTGGGTTCCCAAATCCATTTGTGTACTAGAGGTAAATAGTGATCCACTACCAGAGGCAACATAGATTGTCCAGACCTTCAAACTGACCTCGTCATTCAGGGGGTCTGGAACAGTCCTATGCTGGTTTCCTAGCTATCAAACTGGGGTTCATGAGCTCCCCCTTGTTCAGGTAAGCTATTTCTGTGGGTCTCTCCAGTCTGGTCTTGGCCCCTTTGATTATCACTGCTCCCTCTTTGCAACTGGATTTCACAGTTCAGTTCAGGGTTTAGCTGTGGATGTCTGCTTCTGCTTCCATCAGCTCCTGGAGGAAGGCTCTAGGATAGCATATAAAGTAGTCATCAATCTCATTATTGGAGAAGGGCATTTAAAGTAGTCTCTGGACTATTGCTTAGATTGTTAATTGGGGTCAACCTTGTAGACCTCTGGGCATTTCCCTATTGTCAGATATCTCTTTAAACTTATAATGGCTCCCTCTATTATGGTATCTTTTTTCTTGCTCTCCTTTATTCTTCCCCCGATTCAATCTCACTGCTTTCTCATGTCCTCCTCTCCTTTCCTCTTTTCCCCTCCCCCATGCTCCCAATTAGCTCAGGAGATCTTGTCCCTTTCTCCATCTCTGGGTCCTCCTTGTTTCCTAGCTTCTCTGGAGGTATGGATTGTAGGCTGGTAATCCTTTGCTTTATGTCTACAATTCATATATGAGTGAGTACATACCATGTTTGTGTTTTTGTGACTGGGTTACCTCACTCAGGATGGTTTCTTCTAGTTCTATTCATTTGCCTGGGAATTTCAAGATTCCATCATTTTGTTTTTTTTTTTTTCCCTCTGAGTAGTACTCCATTGTGTAAATTTATCACATTTTCTCTATCCATTCTTCAGTTGAGGGCAATCTAGGTTGCTTCCAGGTTCTGGCTATTAAAATTAATGCTGCTATGAACATGGTTGAACAGATGTTCTTGTTGTATGAGTGTGCATCTTTTGGGTATATGCCTAAGAGTGGAATTAATTGCTAGATCTTGTGATAGATGGATTCCCATTTTCCTGAGGAATCACCATACTGATTTCCAAAGTGGCTGTACAAGTTGGCACTCCCACCATCAGTGATCTCCTTTCTCCATATCCTCTCCAGCATAAATTGTCATTGGCGTTTTTGATTTTAGCCAATCTGACAGGAGTAAGATGGTATCTCAGAGTTGTTTTGATTGCATTTCCCTGATGGTTAAGGATGTTGAGCACTTTCTTGTGTGTCTTTCAGCCATTTTAGATTCCTCTATTGAGAATTGTCTATTTAGTTCTGTACCCCACTTTTTAATTGCATTATTTGGTGATTTGGTGCTTAGCTTCTTGAGTTCTTTGTATATTTTGGAAATCAGCCCTCTGTCAGATGTGGGGTTGGTGATGATCTTTTTCCATTCTGTGGATCTTGCCAAAAGCAATCCACAGATTCTTAAATCAAACATATCACACAAACAGACTTGACAGAATTTTTGACAGTGTCTCAAACTTCTCTTTGAAACTAATAAGCCAGGCCTCCCTTTTCTGCATTGTTATCATTGTCAGCATTCTAATATTCCAACTTCTAGGACCCTACAGATTAGCCCATTAAGCTTGATCATTTATTCATGGCTTTTCAATCCCAGTCTTCCAAAGATTTTACAGTTCTCCCACAAACAATATGTTTAGGTCTGTCAAAGAAATACCCCATTCCTGGTATCAAGTTTTCCCATAGTTTGCTCTCTGTCACTGAGATAAACACAATGACAAAACAAAACAAAATTCAGAGAGTATGGGGTTTATTTCACCTTACATGTCCAGGTCATTAGCCCATCATAAATAATGTCAAGGTAAGAACTCAAGACTTGTTTTTTCATAGCCTGCACAGCTTCCTTTCTTATACAACTGCAGACAATCTGCTCAAGAGTGGCACTGCATACAATTGTCTGGGTACTCTCACATTAATCATTAATGAAAATAATGACTTACTGGCTTGGACTACAAGTCAATCAGATGGGCATGTAGTCTCAGTTGAGACGTTCTCTTCCCAAGTGAACTTAGCTTGTGTTTTGGTGACCAAAAAAACTACCTAGCACACATGAATATCTATATTTTTATGCTCATTGTTAAAAATCATAAACAATTATTTAATGGCTACTGTGGCTCCACATTTAATTGGGTATAAATAAAGAAGGTAATGCCAGATAATGAGAGTGTATCATCCAGTTAAATGCTGATATGTGTTAAAAAGTTTCCGAGACAATGTCCACAGTAGTTTATATTTCTATATCACAGCCAACTAAAACTAAATTAATCTAACCAAAATATCTATATCACCTTTTTCATTATTCATATATCTATCAGCTCTATCTACCTGATCTATGTATCTATCTCTATGGCAAATATTTAATTGATTCCCTTGACCACTGTTCAAAACGCAGAAAACAATTACATTTGTGCCATCATGACTGTTTTATTGCATGCAAAGTATGCTAATTCATTTAGAAAATATTAAAATATTTTGATCATTATTTGGAAAAGGCTTAATTAACCACATTTTCATTTACTTAAGTCAAAATGTTCACTTCTGTGCTCTCAAAAACTGCAGAAAATAAAAGTAAATGCTCTGTTTGACACCACTTGTAAGCGATTTGTCCTCTGAGGTAAAGGTGAATGTGGGTCAGTATAAATTCCTTTCATGCATGTTTGTTTATCATTGGAGCTAGCTAAATTCTTGCTATGTAGAGAACTTGAATAATTCTGATTCTGAACTAGGGCCAATATATATATAGGGTTAATATAAAGATTATAGTAACAACAAATTTAATGGGTTTACAGCTATTTCATCATTCATAATCCTTCTCAAAACTTACCTATATCCTTCTCTATTTCAAAAGATGAACACCCTATGTACAGCATGCCTTTTTTCCTGACGTTAAGTTTCAGATTCCAAAATCATAGACACTCTAAATGGAAGTAGCCAGTAATAACATGTGAACTCTACCCTAGAATCCGACTGTAAACTGGAAAAGAGAGCATCCTCACTTCTACTGAAGTTTGTGCCTCATGCGAACATTACTATAGCTTTTGCACATGGGCAGTAAGGAGTTTATGTCCATCTTCTCTGGAAATTTACTAGCAATTTTTTTCTATTGTGCAGTGATTTTCCTGTATAGGTGACTATTGTGCACACAGAGATACATAAATAGCTCTACACAAGAGTACACAGGGTACCAAGACCCAAATGTTCAGGTACATTTGGTAGCCTAGTTTCAATTCTCTTCTCCAGATGTTGACATAGAAGGAGTTTATTCTTGTTCCTTGCCTTAGTCTCTCCCATATCACTTAGCTTCTGCTGTGCTGCACCCGACTAGAGACGTTCTTCTACTAAACTTGTGATGTTTGCCTTAATTGACAAAGAAACACAAATTACATATTTTTGTTTATATTGAACTGTCTTATTTAATGTAAGCATTTTAATGTTTATGAGAAATTGGATATAAGTTTTCTTTTTCTCTTTTGTGGAGGATATGTGAATTCATTTATGTGAAGTACCCTGAACCATTTTTACACTCTGAAAATATCTGACCTGTGATCTTCCTTTGAGGCAGCAGTTGTGAAAGTTGGGCTTTCTGTAACTCCATTGAGCATTGTGTAACAGGATCTTGGTGTGATTACTCACTGAATAGTTTGTTTGTTGATCCACTAAGGAGGAGATTCATACATGATTGTTTTGAGAGGAGGGACTTTGTATCCTATAAAGTCCCCTCCCTTGTTTCTGTTTAAAAATATGTAAGGGTTGAAGAGATGGCTCAGAAGTTCAGACATGAACTGTTTTTGAAGATGACCTGAGTTTATTTCCAGCACCCATGTCAGAGAGTGACAAATGCCTACAACTCTGCCTTCATGAGATCTGTTAGTTTCCTTAGATTTTGAACTTACATACATACACCCACACACACATACATAATTAAGCATATAATTAACCCTATAAACTATATAAAATCATCCTATTACAGTGTTGATTAATATGTAAATTCTACTGCTAGACATTAAATGAATATGCTTTTTAAAAAACATAAAAATGAATAAATAAATGTACATTTAACAATGGAACTTCTAACTAGTTACTATTGTCTTTCAAAGTTTCTGGGTCTCCACCTATTTTTTTCTTGAGGAAGGAAAAAGATATAGAAAAGTAATTTTAAAAGGTTGACATTTTAATGACATGACTTTATTTTATGCCCCTACATCAACAATGTTCACTCAGAACATTTTTGTGTGTGCATTAAAATAATCCTTCCATTCTAAATTAAGATACATATTATTCCTTTAGTTTTTGTATAAATGCATTACAATTTGGGTATTTGCTACAAAGCACAATAGTAGAGTTTTTACTGTGAGACTTTGTATGCTGACCACTTAAAAAGTTTTAGAAGTTTATCTTCTGCAAAGAAGCCCTTAATTAGTCAGTGTATTTTCAATTAGAAACATGTTCTTTAGATGACATGAGCACTAGGTAAGCAATGAAGGTAAGGGCAATGTCAGAATTTATTATTTCTAACTTCTAGAAAGTTTCCTATATGTACTTTTTATGTCACATCATCTACAAACACAAGTAAGGAAAGGGAAGTCCTGCACCATTTCCTCTACATATGTATTATAGCTATCAGCTTAGTATTTTTATGAGAATTCTGACTGTGAGAATGAATGAATGAATGATGTTTCTAATGGCAAGATCATGCTTTACTATTTAAAAGTCAAACATTCAATGAAGAAGAATGGAACACTGTATTTTGCACTAATCACTGGTTATCTAATATTGAAATACTGTTCATTCAGTAGCATGAACAAAGGAAGACAGTTTTCTTTCTTGACTCAACCGCAAGACAGTACCCATATACAAGGAGTATCACACCAAGAAAGCTATACATAATGCTATAGGCTACATCTTTGACTCACACTTCAGTGGAGTTTTCATTTCCAAAATGGAAATTTACTAGAAATGTATATTTCTGTTTTCATGGTCATATACAACTAAACCTCTTTTCCTCATAACCATCCACTCAGTTTTATATGAGCAAAGCATTTGGTAAGTCATGAGATTCCTGGGAGTTGAAACTGCAGAATAATTAATATCTGCATACTAGTAAGCACAAACTACATTCATCAAACTGATTGACGAGAGATGACAGATATCTTAACTGCTTTTAGGCATAGTTATACAAAAGTAAAGATAACTGCCATGGTTAATTTTGATTGTCAGTTTGACAGAATTGGAAAATCCACATGGAAGCAAATCCATCAGCATGTGTATAAGGGATTTTTCTAGAATAGATTATTGGAAGTGGGAAGATCCATTCTAAATGTGGGTAGTACTATCCCATGGGTTGGTGTCCAAAGCTGACTTAAGAATACACAGAAAAGAAACTAAGAATCAACATTCATTTCGCTCTGCTTTCTGAATGGGAATGAAAGATGACCAACTTCTCATATTCCTGCCACCATGATTTGCCTAACATAATGGATTGTATCCCACCAACACTTGTGTCTTAGTTAGGGTTTCTATTGCTGTGAAGAGACACCATGACCACAATAACTCTTATAAAGGAAAATATTCAATTGGGGTAGCTTACAGTTCAGAAGATTAATCCATCAAAATCAAGGTACAACATGTTGGCATGTGAGCAGACATGGTGCTGGAGAAGTGGCTGAGAGTCCAACATCTTGACTCATAGGCAACAGGAAGTGGTCTGTCTCATTGGACATGGCTTGAACCTAAATTATATCTTAAAGTCAGCCTCCACAGTTGTATACATCTTCCAAGACCATACCTAGTCTAACAAGCCACACCCCTAATACTGCCACTCCTTTTGGGAGGCATTTTCTTTCAAACCAGCATATCTTCCTTCTTAAGATTTTATTTTTCATCAATTATTCTCTCACAGAAATAGATCATGGCATACACTCAAAAAGTTATTTTTCTTTATTGTAACTTTTTCTTTATTTAGTTGGAATGCAACATTCAAAACTGAGTTGGTGACTTCCACAAATTGTCCTGTGATCTCCACATGTGTGCTAGGTCACATGTATATACTTATTCCACCAAATCAATAGATGACTATTTAAAATATAAATAAGGAACACTGAGAGGGCTCACTGGTTAAAGATGCTTTGTGCCAATGTAGAAAAATAAGATATCTGTAATTTTTCCCTGATCTCCACATGCATAGCATGGCACTTGTATACTCAAAAGTAAGAGAAGTATATGATAATACATAAATAGTCAAAATAAATTAACAATCAACAGAACAACCAAATATTCAGGGACAAAAATCTTAAAATTAATTTACAATTGAAACTGCAATACAGCAGAGAATTTCAAGAAGTGTTGTTGTTAATAAAAAAGAAGACCCTTCCTTTTTAAGTCTTAGATAACATTTCATTCATTGGCTCAAGTTATCTCAATTTATGGAAGTTTTGATGCTATAATCTGAACGTGTTCACAAATGAATTATTTTAGGTATTATTTTGTGTTGTTTACTGAGTACAGTGTCAGACCTTTTATTTGTGAATAATAAAAAAATAAAGATTTGAGCTGGTATGTTTCAATTTCAGTTGTGATAAAGCATGTTTTATTCTGAAAAGAAAAAAAAACTGAATTGATCTCATAATACAATCTCCTTCTCTTCCCTTCCCCTGTCTCCCTACATCTCCATACCCATCCTCTGTCTCTAAACTTCTTCCAGCCCTTAACTTCTCCACTTCTATTA
Source organism: Cricetulus griseus (assembly GCF_003668045.3). Lineage (NCBI taxonomy): Eukaryota > Metazoa > Chordata > Mammalia > Rodentia > Cricetidae > Cricetulus > Cricetulus griseus. The sequence continues at coordinate 303,295,944 of NC_048595.1, read as the reverse complement.
AAAAGTATTCATCGAGTGCATTTGTGCACAAGGTACTATGATATAGGGCTTGAAAACTAATGAATGGAAATAATAATAAAAGGTACACATAACTCTTGACCTGAAACTCTTGGATTTGCAGCTGAACTCTATAATTTGTATTGATGGTGTTTTACTTTTTTTGCTTGTTTGACTTTTTGAGGGGTCTGCCACCCAGCTCCCAAGTAAATCACACATGGAGGCTTATTCTTAATTATGAGTGCTTGGCCCTAGCTTGGTTTGCTTCTTGTCAGTTTCTCTGAAATTAATCCCTACTACCTTTTGCCTCTGGTCTTTTTTCTTTCTCTATTTCTGTATACCTTACTATCACTATTCCTCAATGGCTGGCTTGGTGACTGGACAGCTGACCACTGATCTCCTCCTTTCCTTTTCCTCTTGCTGCTGTCTTTTTACTCCTCATTTGTCCTTCTATTTATATTCTCTGCAATCCAACCCTGCCTATCCTTGCTTCTGCCTTGCTATTGGCCATTCAGCTCTTTTTTAGGACTACAAGGTGTTTTAGACAGACACAGTAACACAGCTTCACAGAGTTAAATACATGCATCATAAACAAAAGTCACACACTTGAAAATAATATTCTGCCACAATCTAGATTGTTTTTCTGAAAGTAGAGTAACATTCAAACTGAATATATAACTTGAGCATTTTGTGTACTCACCTGGATATTTCAAGGGTCACTGGCAGTCTAAATAAAGATAAGTGTATAAATCATTCAGTACAGGGCTTACGTGATAACAGGCATTTAAGAAATTACAGCTGATTGTTTGGCTTTTGTTATTTTAGAGGTCCATCCCTCTCTCAAATGCAAAGAGGTCAGAAAGTAGTATGATTTGAGTATGTTAGACTAAATTGCCGCATAATTGTTGGGGTGTACAAGGAGTGTAATTAAGTCTTGGGGTGACAAGAGGCTTTCCTGAAGCAGTGACATCTGGATCCCCAAAGGATTCAGTGGATGTCACTATTTCAAGGATACCATAAGGATGACAGAAGAAAGGACTCATGCTAACGAGAAGGAATCATACCTTGGGGTATTTATTAGTTGCTTTTCTATCACTATGATAACATACCCATCTTAAAAGCAAGTTATGGAAGAAGGGCTGTATTTAGCTTTAAGTTCCAGAGGGGATACTGTGTCATAGTGTCATGGCAGCAGGAGTGTGAGGCAAGCCTGGCAGTCAGGAAACAGAAGATCACATTTCATGCACACCAAGTCAGAAGAGAGGAAGAAAATGTGAAGTGACATTAGTCTATAAAACCTCAAAGGGTACCTTCAATGATATCAAAATTATACCTTCTCCAGCAAGGTTCTGCCCCCTAAATCTTCTATAACCTTCCAAAAACAATGCCATCCACTAAGGACCCAGGATATTGGGATACTGGGGGATCTTTTCATTCAACCTATTACTTTATGGAACTGGCTGCTCTAGGCTCATGGGGTCTCATGTTACAGAACAAATTTAATCTAAATACAAAAGTCCTATAGTCACAGTTTAAAAGTCAAACTCCCAAAGTCTCTTCACCAATTCAAAGGGATCACTTAAGTGTGAATTACTGTGAAACAAATTACAACTTCAAACATACAGTGACAAAGACCATACAGTAGGAACCTATATAATGAGGGGCGTTTGCACCAAACCAAGACTGAAACCCAACAGAAAATATCAACAACTACTGTCTCTTGAAATTTTTGCAACAAGATCTAGCTTTTAACTAAGTTTCTTGTGTGTTCTCAGGACACTGGCAAAATGCAGCTAAATTTTTAGATGAAGTACCACATGAATAAACACTTGTATGTGTAGGTCCCTGTGGATATTTTTCTCTTTTAAAGTCCCATGAGCTGATCTCTACTATGCACATTTGTCTCATAATTGCTGACTTCTAAGCTCACTTAAGAATGAGTATATTACTGAATAGTTCCTCATGGAGGCTGGCAAGGCTGCTCCGAGGCGGCCGGGGCATCAGGCCGGGCCACGAAGTCCCCAGTGCCAGCCACAGTCTGGCCTCGGCCTTGGCCTTGGGCCCCAGACCGGAGTTGGAGCGCGGCCTTCCGTGCCAGGTGAACTTCTATGTGCATGTCTCTCCGCGCTTCTCTCCATAGCCGCTCTCCATGAAGCAGTTCCTGGACTTCGGATCAGTAAATGCTTGGGAAAAGACCTCATTTATGTTTTTGCGACAAGAGTTGGCTATTAGATTGGCAAATATAATGAAAGAAATAAGCCTTCTTCCAGACAATGTTCTCAGGACGCCATCAGTACTGTTGGTACAAAGTTGGTATATACAGATTCTTCAGGAGCTGCTTGATTTTAAGGACAAAAGTGCTGAATATGCTAAAATTATTTATGAATTCACAGACACAGTGATAAGGATGAGAAACCGGCACAATAATGTCATTCCAACCATGGCCCAGGGTGTGACCGAATACAAGGAGAGCTTCGGGGTGGATCCTGTCACCAGCCAAAATGTCCAATACTTTTTGGATCGATTCGACCTGAGTCGCATTTCAATTAGAATGTTACTCAACCAGCACTCTTTATTGTTTGGTGGAAAAGGAAGCCCATCTCATCGAAAACACATTGGAAGCATAAATCCAAACTGCGATGTAGTTGAAGTCATTAAAGATGGTTATGAAAATGCTAGGCGGCTTTGTGATTTGCATTATGTAAAATCTCCTGAACTAGGACAGACAATACAAGTGGTTTATGCACCATCTCATCTCTATTACATGGTGTTTGAACTGTTCAAGAATGCAATGAGGGCTACCGTGGAGCACCATGCCGACAAACGTGTCTATCCCCCTATTCAAGTTCATGTCACACTGGGTGAGGAGGATTTGCCTGTGAAGATGAGTGACCGGGGAGGTGGTGTTTCACTGAGAAAGATTGACAGACTCTTCAACTACATGTACTCAACTGCACCCCAGCCTCATGTTGAGACATCCCGTGCAGTGGCCCTGGCTGATTTTGGTTATAGACAGTACTCTCTATGCACAGTACTTCCAGGGGGACTAAAGCTGTACTCCTTGGAGGGCTACGGGACTGATGCAGTTATCTATATTAAGGCTTTGTCAAGAGAATCCATCGAGAGACTTCCCGTGTATAATAAAGCTGCCTGGAAGCATTACAAAACCAACCACGAGGATGATGACTGGTGTGTCCCCAGCAGAGAGCTGAAAGACATGACCACATTCTGAAGCTCTTAGATGCTCATTGGACACCTGGAAAATCCAAATATGGTTTTTGCTAAGTTTGGAAGAGATGTGTTTGGAGCCACATTGTACCAACTATGTCATTTGTGATTTTCACAATACATGTTGCTAAAGCTCCTAAAGGATCAATTATACCAACTTTATTCTGATATGTTTGGTTAATTGGACATATTTTTAAACACTCATAGTATCAACTTCCCTCTGTGTGGTAGACTTATTGAGTATGAAGTCTCTGGGTTTCTGTAGGAAGTTAAATACTGATTTTCAAGTTTTCATTTATTTCTGCTAGAAACATAAAAAATTTGGAGTAGCTGGTTAGTGTCTTGCTTTTGGAGTTCTGTCACATGTTGGTAACAGCTATTTAGATAATTTTCTCATCTTCCATGAAAGCAGAACACAGTGGTACCAATAGGACCTTTCATTCATTGTCTACTGAAATGAATCATCATGGCATTGTTTTATTGCAGAGGGTGGTAATGTCTGATTTCCCGAAGAGCTAAGTCCGGATCATAGGTAGTGTACTCAGGATCAGTGCAAGGGATTTTCTTTAAGAACAATGTCTCTCTGTAGCCCTAGCTGACCTTGAACTCGATGCCCATCCTTAACATCCTGAGTGCTGCAACGAGAAGGATGTGTCTGGCACATAAGAGAAATGTTTATGACCAAACAAGCAAAGTAGCAGCTGAGAGTGAACTAGGGCAAAGCACTAAGTGCCTGAGTGAACGAACTGACTGTTAAGATTATCACTTTTCAGAGTGAATAGTGACACTACTGCTGTTGGCAAACTGACAGATTGGATTGGTAGGCTTTGGTTCTCTTGTTTCCAGGTCAGATTGCTAGACTTTAGGGGACATAATCTAATTCTCAGGCCTGGTACAATTGAAAGCAGAGTCAGGAACAGGGAGACTAGGGTGACCTTAGTCAACTTGGCTTTAAGTGGTGTCTAAGGAACACACATTTTTCTAAAAACCGGATTTCTTTTCTTTTTTTAAATCAGAGAAAAGTCAGCTTAGATTGGCTACAAAACCCCTTTGTATCTGTGTGGCAATTTAAAGTTTGGAAATGCTTTGAGGTAGTAGGACATTATTTGTAGTAGGTCAAAACACTGAGCAGTGGAACCTTGGTTCTCACTCTGAGTGATCCAAAGTCACACAGACTTGGAGCCACAGCCGGAGCTATTCCTGCTGATCACTGTCATCTATCATGGTTGTTCTTACTGCATCTGTTAAGTGATGAAGAAATACTTTCAAAATGTGCTTGGCTACTTACCTGGAGGAATCTGGGGATTTGGTTTGGAAAGTACTGTGAGTTAAAGCATCTCACTTTTGACAGGATTTATCAAATTACTACTTCGTCCCATATATATTTATGGATTTTACAAAAGCCAAATCATGCAATGTGGCACAAAATAGAATTTTTGTACCAACTGATAGAAACTTGTAGCTTGAGGATGCCCAGGGTGGTCAGTCCAGGACCCTCATGTGAGAGGTGAGGAGCCTGAAACTCAGGTCCTGTTGGCCCATGATTTTTAGCTAATATGACCAAATGTTGGAGAAGACACACCTTATACCCTCTGTTCCTAATTGTGGACTTTATAAGAAATAATGGACTATGCTCATGAGTGACATTTATTCCATGTATTACATTTATTAGCTTTAAATTACATTTTCTTGCAATGATGAAATATTTTGGAATCTTTTGTACAACTGTCTATAAATGTACTATTTTTACTTGTGAAAAAAAAACAGTTCCTCATGTCCAGAGTAGGAAATTCTTCTACAAAATAGTACAAAGTCATAAAATCCACATAGTCAGGTTTATCACAACAACAAAGCCACTCCTGGTACCAATTTATGTTCTAGTTTCTTTTTTGTTACTGTGGGAGAAAAAAATTAAAAAAACCCACTCTGGTGAAAGACAACTTGGGGGAAATGTGTTTATTTGACTTACACTTCCAGGTCACAATTCATCATTGAAGAAAGTTAAAGTAGAAGCCCAAGGTGAGGAACATGGAGGGATGCTGCTTGCTAGATCTCTTGCTGGTTTACTGACACATATTGACCTGGCTTTTTTTATGCACTTCAGGACCAATTGCCTAAGGAATGGTGCAACACAAAGTGGAATGAGCTCTCCTATAGAAATTAATAATCAAAAATAAAACAAATCAAAAACCCAAAAACAAAATCAAGAGATGCTAAGGGCCTATAAGGAACAGAATGGTAACCAATTAGGCAGAGGCATAGTTTATTTTCTTGTTCAGTTGAACCAGGAAATCATCAGGACAGATCTGGTAATGGAGACAAGGTTTTTCTAAAATTTTGTTATAATTATGTTTAAAAGTTCAAATTATGGCAATGGGATAAGAAACATATATATATATATATATATATATGTATATATATATATATATATATATGTAACAATACATATATAGTCGTTGGCCTCTTGTCATACTGTTAGTTTTCCTTCCCCTTTCTTCAAAGACCACCATCCTTAACAACTGTATGACTGTCTTCTCATTCAATGTTTTTATATTTGTCACCACATGCATGTTTAAGATTGTGCCTTAGTATATTATAAAAAAACATTTATTTATATCCTCAACATTATTCTGTAAGTTGTTGGTCATTTTTGAAATTTATGAGCAGTTGTACATATAGACCTAACTCATTCTAAATCTTCTATTGCTTTCAGTTAAGAGAATCAAGATTTCTATAGTTTAATACCTACTGTGAATGTTGTAAGATTCATTTTTATTTTTGCACACATAGTTTACCATTAAGGTTGTTAACATATTCAACAATGAACATGGATTTTGCTAACTTTTCTGTAAGATATAGAAAGAACTAGAGTATCCTTAACATGATCCCTCCCACCAGTTACATCCATGTTATTGTTAAATGCATTTATTAACTAACTTTAGCCAGAACTTTTTTGTAAGTGAGCACAGTTTCCTCAACATTGTTTCTGACTTATCCCCATTTTCTCTACTGATTCTTTATTAAAGTATTCCTTTTTTTCATTTGAATTACAAACAAGATTGAATTACATGAAAATCCCAGGTCCATTCTCCCTCCCTTCCTCCCCTACCAGCCCCTAACTAAAACTCTACCAATCACATATCCTTTCTTCTAATCTACGCCTGACTCAACCTTTCTGTTCCCTCATGACCTCTGCATCCTTCCTTTTCTTCCCTTCTCATTCTCGTAGCTCCTTTTTGAAAAAAAAAATCATTATAAGATTCAGCTTTTTATATTTCTATCTCTAATTGGGATGAACATCACAACTAATGACATATCACAGCTTAATTAATAGTATTTGTTGCTTTCTTGGTGAGTCAAACAATTTATATCATCTATCTATCCAGTAACATATGGTGGTTCACTCAGGGTCTATAAGGAGAACTATGCTCAAACTCTGTAAGTACAAAAGTATTCTTATTTCATATTCACTCACTAATTCTTAGCAAGTTGAATTTGACAAGCATTTTCCCCTAGCACTTTGGAAACACTGTTCCATTTGTTTCTGGTGTCTATTGATGCTGTCAGTTTAATTGTCATTTCTTTGGAAGTCATTTATCTGTTCTTTCTCATAGCTTTTAAGAATAAGACATACGTGGTTTTGATTTCCCCATAAGCTTTCTTCTTTTTCTTTTCCTTTTTTTTTCTGATTCTTGGAGACTATCTTGTGGGAAGTAACAGATAAAATTGAAGACTTCGACAGTTCAACAGTTCTGGAGATAGCTATGTCAAAATATGGCTCTGGTAATAGCAGCAGAATTGCTAGATGATGAAGAGACCTGATGGTGAAGAGGTTAGTCAATCAGAAGAATGCAGTATTAGTTTCATCTGTGATGAATACAGGGCTCACTCAGATGATAGGAACACAATTTCCCAATACAACTTTACTTGCTTTATACATATATTGGTGTTTTTATTCTCACTTCATAGCAAACCTTACTCAAATGTCAAATAAATCCCTTACTCCAGGCCTCGCTTCTGCTCAGATTTCAAGGTTCTTTTGAATTTTGTCCAAAGCATTATGGGTGGCACATTCACCAGGGAGAACCATTATGTCCTTGAGCCCAGCCATTCTTATTTCTGGAACTAATATTAAGCTAAGAAAATTTTAAACAATTTAAACTCAGACAAGATTGTTTTAAAGATCCTTCTTTCTTCTCTCAAATCATTTATCGCCACCTCCTATGCCCAGCTCATTTTTAGACTGTGTAATTATATATATTTTTTAAATAATAAGTCTCAGACAAAGTTATGATCTACTACCTACTGTGAATTCATTATATTATATATTCCCTTATTGTTCTATATTGCCATTTATTAGCATGTTTACTATCTTTCTGACATACTGAGAGTGCAAATCAGAAGTCAAAACTAAGTACAAACATCGTGAATAGCAATGAAGTTGAAAGAAAATAATGTAGCAGACGACATGAGCACACGTGGAAACCTTTGACATTTGTTAGAATTAAGTATTTTAAGCACATTGTCTCTGGGCCATACTTTATAAGGTAAAGGATGGATACTGTTTTATTTGGAAGATTCATTAAACAAAATCATATATAAGACAGATATTCTCACCCCCTAATTTGGGCTATTTGTATTTGCATTGTCATGAGTTAAATTCTGCAGGAAAGTTCTATTGTCACAAACTATTTTCCTTTGCCTTGCAGCAGATGTGCTGTGGCAGGGATCACATATGTGTGCTTGAGTATGTGAATATGTATATGTGAACTTGCTTGCAAGTGCTTATCTTCAGCTCTAAAAATCTGTAGATATTTTATTGTTGTTCAGGATTTCAAGACCAATTTATCATACAGGACATTTGCAAACACAAATCCTTCTAAAATGGAGGAAATATCTTAATATTCAGGAATATAGCTGATATAATATGGATGTATTGACAAAAGCAGGAGGACCTTTACAAATTGTTCTTGTTCTTTATTCTCCTAAGTAATCGTCTTGAACATTTTCTACTGTCACTTTTTATGAACATTTTTAAAACAAAATTTGTACACCATATATGATAGATCATGTATTCTTATCACCAATACATCAAAATATAATGACAGACAGGATATATTAGGAGAAATTCCTTACTTCCTTCTCTTTAGCTAATACCAATAGTACCAGGCACAAATTATTCTACTTGTACCTTTTTTCTGATCATAAAACTTTAAAGATATTCTATCTGATAAAAGGGTGAAACAAAATCCTAAAACAAATTGGTGCCAAAACATTTTAAAGTCGACATTATCAATCTCCAATAGGTACCACTCAGGACTTTGAAGAATAATTATTTCAATAATCAAAATTATGTAAAACTACTTCAGTTATCCTTTTGAAACTTTCATATCTTTTATTTTCCTTGATAGGTAAAATTTTCATAGGAGGCAAAGAACAGTGAGTGACTAGCATGCAGCCATGGAGTGACACACTAAGGAACACCCTGCATAGGAATGTCACTGCAAAGAGTTGCCTAACCATTCCCAGATGCATCTCCTTTACCCACTACCACAACATCCCTGGGGCTGTGCCCTGGCCAATTTCTATTAGAGTACATTCTTGCAGGAATGCTACTATCTCCTCTTTGTTGGCCAATTGGACCCTACTACTAGCTTTTCTCTGAAGGTCCCCATTAGCTCAGTTAACATTTCTTGAGCACTGTATAACAGATGAAAACACTTTCTAATTTTACTTTCTTTTTTCTTCCTTCTTTTTGTTGAAGATGTCAAAAGTTCCTGCTGCTGTCAAAGCCCTCCCTGTCTTCCTGCTTTATCTTCCCTTCCCTTTCACACACATTTACTCAATACACCACGCACATCTCTCATTTCGTCTTGGTATCTGTTTTGAGAGTTTCTGACTGCTTGTGAATCTTATAGACCAAGGTGGTTGTGACCAATTATCTTAGCCTACCTATTGAGGTCTAATATTGTATAGTTAAAACTACTTACATTTTTATACTTATGAATACTTAGTTTGCATATATATTTGTGTGTGTATCTGTGGATACCATGTCTGTTCATGATGGCCTAGTGCCTATAGGGGTCAGAAGATTGCATAAGATTCCCTGGGACTGTAGTAGTTTTAAAAGGTTGTTAACTGCTGTTGTGTGATGAAAATTGAACCCTGGTCCCCTGTAAGATCAGTAAGTGCTCTTAACTAGAGACAATGCTACAGACCATCAATACTACTTAACACATTTCATTTATTATTTTCTATTCATCATAACATAAATGTCTCTGTGTATATAAAGCAAATATTAAGAAGAATGATACATAGAATGGCAATAATGAACTTTATCTCTTCAACGAAGCCCATTGAAACTTTCAGTTAGAGATTACTTTCAAATGCTAAAGAAGTTCAAAACAGATGTTCCTTGTATTGTAACTTCAAAATGACTAAGTCAGGCTACAGAATAATGAACAGGAAACATGTTCCAGACCTGAGGGCTCAGTATCAAGAATTCTCTGGTGACTACTTATTGCCAGACTCTTAGAAGAAAAGTAAGGGTATCCCATTCACTATACTCACAAACTACTACCAATTCTAACAGTTTTGTGGTCAAGGAACTTCCACTTTCTGTTTTGCAAAACTAGGAGCCTACCAAATTTTGGCAATACAAAATGAGTCTGCATGTAGCCAAATCATAACCATTATAGGTCTTTGGGAGGGTAAGAACATACTTCAAATGTCTGCCCCCGCCTAAGATACATTTTGAATTACAAAGACCATCAGGAATAGTTTTATTCAAAATACAAAATATATTTCATTCACCAAATATAAAAAAGACTAGAGGGCTACATACAATAAGCAGAGACACAATTAGAATCAGCAGAAACATATGAATTTTCAGAATAACTCTTAGTTCAAAGCAAAGGACAAATGAAGAGATGCTGAACAGACATAGTACTCCCCAAATCTGTTTTCCAATACATTGTAGAGCAGCAGCAATATCCCTCTTGGAAAACAAATTCAAGCTTGTTTACAATAAAATATCCTTTCTGTTTTATCCAAGTCCAAAGAGCCTCCAGCAACAACCTGCTATGCTGAGTGCCCCTGGCCCAGATACTGATCCTCTTTTCTTACAGTAACTAAATAAGAGATCATCACTAGCCATCTCCTTCCTTTACTTCTGAAATTTTGATCTTGAGCTTTACTGTCCCTGCCCCTCCTGACTGTGGAATCTCCTCAATGAAGTTTCATAGTCTGTTTTAAGATGGTCTTGGGTTGGTCCATACTAAATGTATTTTTTATAAATGTGTTATAAATATTTATTATTCACTTATCATCAGACACAGGGAAATCTGAATTCAAGTCATTATTTGGTCACCACATGACTCAAGCTCCCAGTTATCACTGGTAGATATTTGCAGCAGCAATTAGAGTCATGAACAAGCTACTTTCAACAAGGTGGTCTAAACTTTGAGGTCTTTCCAGAATGCTAATTTCCAAGAAATACAAATACTGTAACTATATAGCTTGTATTATCATCATGTTTGGAGATTTGCTCTGCAAAGGTAAGTCTGAATTTGACCTACCATATTAATTCAAGTTAAGAGTGGGAGCCTTGCTGCACTGCCAGTGTGGGCGCTCTGTGCAAACCTCATAGCAATTCAGTCAGAAAAGCTGACTACACATGAGCTCACAACCAAGTGAGTGGCACACGCCTACAGGGAGCAAATGCAGAGTCATTTATTTAAAAATTATCTTTGAGAAATAGTTGTTCAATGTCTACTTTCATCATTCTTTTAAGTTCAAGGTAAATTCACATTCTTTTCTTTTCCATTCTGAAATTTCTTGAAAAATATTTCTAATTAAAACTGGCATTGTCTTATGGAAGGAATTTTGTTTCTATCCCATTTTCCTCTCCCTCTCTTTTCTGGTCAATCTCTGTGAGTCCGAGCTGTTGACATGGAATATTCAGATAGTGAGGAACTAACTTTCTGTCAAAGTTTTCTTACAATGCTTTTAATGTTTCAAGTTGAAAACTCATGAAAAGGCTCCTCCTTTGATGATGATATTAAAATCTTATAGCTGTCAGCATGGAACAAAGGAACCTTTAAATAATGTTTTTGAAGAAGTCAGTGTGAAAGTTTGATGTTCCCTTCCCTGTAAGAATAACACCTTTTTCTAAGTTACAAATCATTTTCAGTAAAGAATATGGTGTTCCAGAAATTCAAATTTAGTGAATATTCTGTTATAATTTCTATGAAAAATTATCACACGAAAATAACCATATTAATGCTAACCATAATTGGAATTCTGTACATGCCTTCTGTGCATAGCTACTTTGGAAATTGGATATTCATACATTTGTATTTTATAATTTTCATGGCAATTCTACTAGATAAATACTGTTATTCCTTTTTGGGAACAAAAACCTGAGTGAATCTCAGATATTTTAAATGATGTGAACATCTTTATAAGTAGTAATGTTGGGTTGGACAAGTTTTTGTTCTAAGCCACCCTGAAGTATTTTCTTACACTAAAAATAGACCAATTTCAAACCCATATCACTACACTACAACTCCCAGAGGTGTCTGAATCAGACTAAGTGAATCCATCCATAGCTACATAATTTACCAGAATAAGGTGGCCTTAAGCACAGGGCTGAATGTTGTAGATGGAAGAAAAACAATCCCTAGGACAATATACTTGTTAAAGAAGTAACTTATGTATTAAAAAATAACTTCTGAGTCATTGCAAAATCACATACTAAAAGGAGCTGTTCTGTGCAGAGTGCAGGGTCTGAGGCCATGAAGGCAGATAGATCCTACTTTCAGCTGCACAGGGACTAGACTCTAGTGGCCATCCAGAGTTAGAACATAGCCCACATGCTGCGTAGCTCTGCAATTTCCCATTCAGTGACCTCAATTTAAAGCACATGGCAGTCAACATGATGATTAGCCTCATTCTGAAATTTTATATTTACAGTTTGATATGCCAAGATACTAGGTATTCTCCTTTATATCCTAGGGAATCTGTTGATTATGTATACGATGAAAACATAAAGAGATACACAAGGCATTTTTAAGTCATTTTTTTCTCACATGGAAAAACTTTCTTGGTTTGTTTTACAAGTTTCACCCCAGTGGTAAGAAATGGACCTGAATGACTTCCCAAGCTTAAGACACTATTTAAAGACTGAAAGAGACAAACATGAAGCTGACATTTTCATAACAAAGAGAAAGATAAAAGAAAGTAGTTACCCATTGTTTAGTCTCTGTTAGAGAACAAATACTTATAACTAAACTGTAACTGGAATCAGAATGCAGTTTGGGATAAACAATCTAATGTCCTCTAAGATGAATTACAGTACTCATTTTTCTATTGTTGGTTTGTTCTGTGGAGCTCTGGGATAAGGCAGAATTGTGGGATTCTATGATTCTGTACTTGTGTACAAGGAGCTTCACTTTGGCCTGTGTGTTTTAGCAACTGGTTTGAGTTTAGCCATTTGCTGGCTATCTGGGACTACTTCATAATCTCACTACCAGAAATACAAAAAGGGGGAAGAAGAAGAGGAAAGGAAGGAAACGAAGAATAAAACAAGAACCATAGCTCAGTATTTCTCATTTCTAGGGCTGTTGTGTCCACCCAGCTCAGGTGTTTATGCAACTTGCAGTTTCCTTACTAACGTCAATTTACCCAGCATTGGGTTACACCACAGTTTATACCTGGAAATATATAGGTTTGATCCTCTATCACCTTTATAGATTTCTAAGAGGAAACATTTTTTAAGCATATACTTCTCTTTTTCTATTTATAATAATTTCTGATCTATATTTTTCAGCTTGTTTTGATCCTTATGACATTGTAGTTAAATCTGTGAGAAACTTTAGCCAAGAAAATGACTTTTAACAATGACATGGAATATGCTTGCCTCACAACTTGCTGTGGGTTGGGACAGAAAGTGGGGGTCATATTAGATGGTGAGAGAGCAGGCAGTGTGCCCACAAAGTGACTGATTAAGCACCAATTCAATCAAGGATAATATTGCCAGCAAAATGTTTGTTCATTCACCAGTAAAAATGCTTGCTAGTCATTTCTTAGGACAAAACAAAATGAAAACCAACAATAATAAAAATACAAAAACAATCATAGGCCTTGTCTGTCTACAGTCTGTAGGAAAACATTCCCTCATGAATTGTTAGTTTTCAATAGTTTTCCTTCACACTCCACATTCTGATCTCTAACACTGAATAGCTTAATGCGAAAAGCAAACAATACAGATATCACCATGTTTATGGCACAAAGAAACCTCCAGGTGTTATATTGGGAAAGAACTGACCTTAACTCTTCTGACAGATTTCACAATTGTTTCATTCCCCTATAACTTCACAGGAAAATAGAGAATTTTATTGTTGACCCCTCTAAAACAGGAGTCAGTAATTAAGGCTTGCATGTGCCAAACAGCCTGAGGTCTTGCTTTCATTGGCATGCATGCTTGTAGACTTCTCTTGAGAGACTGATCAGCAGCTGCATTTCACGACATGTGAGAATGTGTGGGTGGGATAACCACTTCCCCACTTATCTTCTGCTTGTCTCAATATCACTGTCCCCCACCTGGCTCGCCAGAGAACAGGTGCTGCCAGCAGGCTTACCACTTGTGTAAGGACATCAACACCAGATATGCCCACAGTACAGTCCTTAGTCCATCCTCAGAGAGCCATAAAAGATTACCAAACAGGCAGTGGATAACAAAAAAAAAAAAAAAAAAAAAAAAAAAAAGGAAAAAGCTGTATCAACCGAGAACTTTGCACCTGTGGGACAGTTTTTCCAATCTTCCCAGGACTTAGACAACTTTTTAGGAGGGCAGAGTCAGAAATGGCTTAGGTGATTTTAACCTATAGCTTCTGGCTCTGAAATCTATATTGATCTTATGCTTTCAGAGCCTGGATTTTCCTTTATACTACAAGTCCATGGCTGTCTGTTAGGAGAACTCTCTCATTTTCCTCAGGAAGCACTATTCAAAATTGCTAATTTGTTATCATAAAAGTATTTGCTACAAACTACCTGGACATCTGTGAGTTAAAAGCCACCATGGCCCAGAAGAATTCCTCGGAGCCTTTAGTACATTTTATATGCTGAACCCTAAAGGGTGAAGTCAGGATGGCTGCTAATACATCCTGTAGGGCTTCCTGTTGAATCTGCTATCAACTCCTTCAGTGCAAGCATGGGCAAAGGCTTCACTTTGATTTCCTTTTTCATAAACTCATATAAAATTTATAAATTATTTTAAATGATATGTGAGAAAAAATGTTTGTGATATGAAAGCCTTATTGATTTATCTTAAATAGCTTACATGTTTAATGTTTGGATATGATGACTATTGTCTTGGTCTCATGAAAGCAAGACCCATTTTAATCACAAACTAAGAATGGATATTTAAAGTCAGAGGAAAGTTTGTGTGGATACTGCTCAATCTATTGAATTTACTATCCGTAGACACTGTTTTCTACAAGGTGTGATGAATACTAAGTAGTGTAGAGGAGAGTTTAGCATGTCCTTTAAAGACCTCCCTACTTAAGAACAAATAGGGTTTTGTAAATACAAAAGGCTCCATTGTTGCAGTAAGATTGAAGTTACATTTTAAAACTATCTCATCAAAATGCTTGTAGCCAACTATATTATTCAATTTTTGTGGATTAAATACATTTTTAAATGTGTACTGAGTTCTGTGTATGAAACAAAAATACTCCTTTCAGTGATATTTAGTGATGAACTACCGTTCTCATCAGCTAGCCGTTGGTTTATATACTTTAAACCTTTCCCTCGAATATAAAGTGGTTCCTGTATGTGCTTCTTGTTTCTGGGTGTGGAACAAGGCTTCTGCTGCACTTGGTAGCTGTCAGTCAACTATGCCTAATGCTCCCTACTGCAAAGCAGTGAGTACCACTTCTGTTTTCTTTTATTCAACTCTTCTCTCTACTTTCCCAGGAAATAGATCTTTTAGACTAGCAGTGCCTTAGTGGGTAATAGTATCAATATTCATCATACTTCAACCATATCTGCATTTACACATTTGCAGCATGTACTATTCAGTGATCATCATCAACCCCTAATTTCAAACACAACTGTAAACATGAGAAACACAGGGAGTACTCAAAAGTTTTCAGAAGAGACCTTTGCTCTGTCTAGTACATCAGGAAGATATTTTGTAGATCTCATAAGCATTCTTGAATGATGGATAAGGGTCTTTCTCCAAGGATATATTAAGGATAGAATTTAGAGGGAAGGAGGACATTCCTTTTCAAGGGAGTCACTTATGAAAGACAGGAAGATGAATAGCAAACATTTTTACATGACTAGAGCATATTAATGTGGAGCTGTTGCTGAATACACCAAAAACTATTTATACATTTTTATGGGCAGTAAATAAAAATAGTTTATATAGATGTGGCAAATTTCATATTTAAGTTAGCACTTTACTCTGTAAATGACTTGGTACAAGACATTTAGAGGTAGGTATGGCTTCATATGGGGAGTAATAGGAACCTAAACTTGGCAGTTAAATCAGCATATTACCAGACACATATTAAAATGTGAAAACTCCAAAAAAATTTCTGCTTTGCTTCTAACTATATTTACAACATCTGAAGGAATACACACAGAAATGATCATCTAAGTAACACAGAAGTCCTTAGGTAATTGATCCAGTCTACCCATCCATACATACACTCATTGCTCTTTGTACCCACAGACTAAGCATTCAATCAGTGCAGAACACTGGAACTGGACTCATCCTAATGTAGACTTTGAAAGGGAAAATAAAGGAAAGAAACTGAAATATGAACATGTAGCTGTGTGGTAAATTCGAGGATCTCTGGAAAGCTAACAGAGAGGTGATAACACTTTCACAATGAAGGGAAAGGTAGATAAGATTTCACTGATGACAATTCCTGTTTTGGTGTGTATCTCAGTTGATGATACAAACTGGTCATTATCCATTGGATTTTCTCTTTTTAATGAGATACACAAACAGCCAGAAGCATTTCCTTGAGTATTGTAGCTCAAATAGATTTGACAGGTTGTGCAGCTACATGATCTGCACAAGTATTTCCATCCTCCCACGGTATTATATCACGTCTCTGCCTAGTCAATACCCACACACCGGTGACCATGACTCAGATTGCTCCTCTCCATTCCCATTACTCAGATTAACCTTTTACTTTCGTGCTCCTATCCTACCAGATGCAAATTAGATGACTTGGTACCTTGCTGCAAATGATCTGTGCTTCATTTTGGATAGTGTTTCTGTGTTATGAATTGTATAATTGGCTGTTTCTTTTAGCCTAGAAAGTTTACACAGTTGTTTGTTTTTTAAGAGTTCTCATTTCTTGGTTGATAATTCCATCTTTCCATATTTTACATTGGCTAAAAATCTTTAACAAATTTACAACTCTTTTGAAGTCACTGTGCTTCCAGCATTTGCATCATTTGTGAGTTTTATTGTCTTTAATTATACTGTTCCATACTTTTTGGCATTCTTTGTATACCAGGTAAATTTTTTTTTGAATTTTGCATGTTGAAGATACCACATTGTACCAAGTACAAATTATGCTAACTTTAAAATATGAAGGGATATTTTTTAAGATGGCATGTAATTGTTATGGAGTCAACTTGACCTAGTTGAGGCTCAATTTTAGACGTTGTTAAGATTTTCCAAGTAGCCCTTACTCTGGGAGTAGGTCTGCCTTATTCTTGAGGTGTGAACTTTTT
The DNA here is from genome assembly GCF_003668045.3 of Cricetulus griseus. Classification (NCBI taxonomy): domain Eukaryota; kingdom Metazoa; phylum Chordata; class Mammalia; order Rodentia; family Cricetidae; genus Cricetulus; species Cricetulus griseus. The sequence goes on along the minus strand of NC_048595.1, from coordinate 303,278,961 downwards.
CCTTGTTTGAACAGAATGGCTGGTTTTCCAGTTAGCCATCCTTTCTCTGGCTGCTTGAAATTCCAGTGTCTTTCAGGCTGTGTCCACTTACAATCCATGTGCTGATTTCCAGGCTTCACTAAGATTGACTGTGTATATACAGATAGTTATTTAACCAATTCCTAAGGGAAGGACTCCTCTGCTTTGCTTGACATTCCTTAGTCATCTTTTCTCATACTAGATATATTCCTATCACCTGAGCAGTTCAGAGTGTGTCTCTTTTTCTTCTACTTGGAGATGCCAGCACCTGGACTATTTCTGACTTGTGCTACAATTGATAAAGAAGACAAGGAGCCAATGCAAATCTGTTTGTGTATGTATTTTCAACTGCAAACAAGCTGTATTTTCCATTGTACCATTTCCAAAATTAGTTGAATTTTAATTTTGCTTAGATTCTTAAATGTTGAAGTTGGAAATCCCAACATCTAGTAACCTTTCATAGCCAGGAATGCCTGACTTTCATTCCTACTCTTTGGAATGGTTTTGGTGGTTGGAATAATCTCAGCATCACAGAAAGGTGCTTGTTGTTCTGATACCACATTGTGACTTTATTTCCTTTTCCTTGAGCATACATAGATTCTGAGGACTTAATGGAAATTTCTTGTACTTAAATCTTCTGGTACACTACCCTTGCTATTAAAACTATTTTTACATAATAGTGTTCCTTACATTAATTAGCATGAGGTAATCTGGATTTCCAAATATTTCTCTATGCTCAGTGGCATTTTTAGATCACCTAGAATCAAAGAACAAATAGACAAATCAGATAGTACAGGACAGAGCCAGACAGGGCTAAATCTGAAATCTGGGTCATTTTCATGACTATGAAATCATTTATTCTGTTTTTCACTTGCAAATACTTTGGGGGCTTTCACATGGACAATCTGTATTCACAGTTGTTTTGGAGTCACACCACATGCCTTAAGTTATGCATAACAGTGCACTCTACCAAATGACTGCACAGCTGGAGAGTTCACTGGGGGTAGCAGCTGGGTGAGGATCCTCAAAAGATGGGTGGGTACCGAAGGAGTTCCTTCTTGCTTTTGTACTCCAAGGCTCACTATTAGCATCTTGCAAAACACAAAAAAGAGATTAGAGTTTATTGTTCCCTTTCTCCCCAATGGGGAAGCCTTGTATGTTTATGCCCTGAAGATTGCACATTTGAAAGGAACAGCCACTTTTGCTAGGAATTAACCAAATTGACTATCTTCCCAGTTTGAATTCACTGGATAACTATTAATCCCTTCTTCACATGGTGCTCCAAAGACTCAAACAGAGTATTCTGGAGGCCTGAATTTCCAGGTTTTCTTATCTGTAATACAAACATCAGTTAAAAACATAATATCATTTTCCCCTACTCTCAAAGGGCACTGAGCAAGCTGGCTAGCATCACTGCAACATTTTAATTACTGGTGCTTACTACAATTTGCAATAATTACAGTTCATTTAGTGAGTGGTTCTTAATTGCAGACACTGCTAAAGTAACAATTGAATAAAAAAGTAAAGTGTAATTTTATATATGTGTGCATCTTTCTGGTTTATGTATGTGTGTGTACATACATATGATTGTGAAGGATGTAGGCAGATAAAGAAATAAACTAAGCTATAGTGTACAAATCTAATTTCTAAGCAGAAATATTAAAAAACGGTTTTCTAAACATGAGGTCTAAAATTATATCTACTCAACACAAGTTATTCCATTACTCCTGGAATTTTTAAAATGTAAATCCTATTCCAGTTTCCTTGTATTAATGAAAGCACAATGATCCAGACCCAGTTTTAGCAAGTAAATTCTCCAAATCACTATCAGGAGGCAAATCTCAAAGTCTGAAAGAATGCCTCTATGAAGAGACTTTAACCTAAAAAATGCAATTTTGTACAACTTCTCCATTCTCTTCAGTGACTAGAAATAGTCAAAAGATTATAGTCACACAAATGAAGGTGACATGGGGAAAAGAATGCCTAGAAGCTAAAGAAGCAGAGAAGATACTGAGACTAACTGAGTGACATGACTGGCCAATGAGAGCTAAGGCTCTTGATAAGAAAGAACGCAGTCTTGAGTTCTTTGTGTATTTTGGAGATCAGCCCTCTGTCAGATGTGGGGTTGGTGAATATCTTTTCCCAGTCTGTGGGTTGCCCTTTTGTCTTGCTGACTGTCTCCTTTGCCTTACAGAAGCTTCTCAGTTTCAGGAGGTCCCATTTATCAATTGTTGACCTCAGTGTCTGTGCTACTGGTGTAATGTTCAGGAAGCAGTCTCCTGTACCGATTAATTCAAGGGTATTTCCCACTTTGTCTTCTAATAGGTTCAGGGTAGCTGGATTTATGTTGAGATCTTTGATCCATTTTGACTTAAGTTTTGTGCAAGGCGATAGGCTTGGGTCTAACTGCAGTCTTCTACATGTCTGCACCCAGTTATGCCAGCACCATTTGTTGAAGATGTTCTCTTTGTTCCAGTGTATAAATTTGGACTGTTTGTCAAAAATCAGGTGTTCATAGGTGTGTGGGGTATTATCAGGGTTTTCAATTGTATTCCATTCGTCTACCAGTCTATTTTTGTGCTAATACCAAGCTGTTTTCAGGACTATAGCTCTGTAATAGAGCTTGAAGTCAGGGATGGTGATGCCTCCAGAAGTTCCTTCATTGAATAGAAATGTTTTGGCTATCCTGGGTCTTTTGTTTCTCCATATGAAGTTGATAATTGTTCTTTCAAGGTCTGTGAAGAATTGTGTTGGGATTTTGATGGGGATTGCATTTAATCTGTAGATTGCTTTTGGCAAGATTGCCATTTTTACTATGTTGATCCTACCTATCCAAAAGCATGGGAGATCTTTCCACTTTCTGGTATATTCTTTAATTTCTCCCCCAAACAACAAACAACCCAATTAAAAAGTGGGGTACAGAACTAAATAGACAATTCTCAATAGAGGAATCTAAAATGGCTGAAAGACACATGAGAAAGTGTTCAACATCCTTAGTCATCAGGGAAATGCAAATCAAAGCAACTCTGAGATACCATCATACTCCTGTCAGATGGCTAAAATCAAAAATACCAATGACAGTTTATGCTGGAGAGGATGTGGAGAAAGAGGAACCCTCCTCCACTGCTAGTGGGAGTGCCAACTTGTACAGCCACTGTGGAAATCAGCATGGCAACTCCTCAAGAAAATGGGAATGAGTCTACCACAACATCCAGCAATTCCACTCCTAGGCATATACCCAAAAGAAGCACATTCATATAACAAGGACATATGTTCAACCATGTTCATAGCAGCATTATTTGTAATAGCCAGAAACTGGAAGCAGCCTAGATGCCCCTCAACCAAAGAATGGATAGAGAAATTGTGGTACATTTACACAATGGAGTACTAGTCAGCAGATAAAAACAATGGAATCTTGAAATATGCAGGAAAATGGATGGAACTCGAAGAAACCATTCTGAGCGACGTAACCCAATCACAAAAAGACAAACATGATATGTACTCACTTATATGTGGACCTGCTTTATGATACATAGTAATGACCATGCTTTTATCAGAGCTGTTTTTAATGATGTTGCTCAGAATGGTTTCCTCCCAGATGATGACTGAGAAGCTAATTTTAAAAAATGGTGCCAAGTACCACAAAAGTAACAGAACTGTGCTGTTTTGTGAGATTTTGTTTTTTATGTTTTTGTTGTTGTTGTTTTTGTTTGTTTGTTTCTTGTTTTTTTTTAAGGAGTGTGGTGGATGTCTCTACAATTTTGTTCAAATGACTTCAGAACCTGGAAAAGCTGTTGCTGCTATTGATGCATAACATATTGCCATTATTGCTCCCTCTCTCTCTCTCATATATATATATATATATATATATATATATATATATATATATGCTAATTGAAACTCAAATATGTGATGAATCCAAGGTGTTTCAGTGAGTTCTCACCTGTGCATGCAAAATTGATTTCATCTTTAGTAAGTAGTAAAGTTATATGCTTGCCAAAGAAAAAAAAGAAGTGACATACTGGAAGACAAATGTGACACGATTTCAATTTTATGTGTAACCTAGAAATGATGAACTTATGGGAACAGAGAGCAGAATTGTGGCTATTAGGCTTCAATGTGGGTCTTTTAACAATGGGGAAACGATTGGTTTAAGGATATAAAACTGCAGTTGGACAAGAGGCATGGACTCTGTGAAGTCTTGAGGTCTACTGAGAGCATGATAAATAGGGTTGATAACAATATGCTATGTTTTAAAAGTTGTGAGATAGTATACTTTAAGTGCTCTCAAAACAAAAATGATGAATATGTGTGATATAACATGTTAATTTGTTTAATTTAGCCATGCCATTGTGAACATACTGTATTGTGTATCATAATTGTGCATGACTTTATTTATGAGCTAAATAAATGAATGGAAAAAAGTAAATATATAAATAAAAAACAAAAACAAAAGCAACAAAAAAAGAAAGAACACATTCTTCTGACTACACTGTTTAACACACATCTATGAGTATTCTAGAGAAAATGGACTAGGCTGTTTTAAATGCTTTAGTTTGAAGAAATATATACTAGTATTTTGATAATCAAGTAGAATGCATAGAATGCCCTTCTGGCAGGCCAATACACTTTACTACACAAGGCTGGTGGAATCAATATCATTGGTAGATTAACATTGGAGCTGGAAAGTGCAGAGAAGACTCGTGAGACAGAAATGATGTTGAGAACCATTTTGGCCAGCAAGTTAAGAAATTTCACCTCAAAACCACATCTTCCCATGTATAATGATTTGACAAATGTAAACAGTCAAAAGCAAAAGGAATAACAAGACAGGCCCCTTCTGTTTTCTGGAATCTTCCCTGGAATCTTCCCTGAATCTTAAGACCTGAATTAATGTTATGAATGTTCAGTATTAAACTACCCTCAATTCATTGGCTGCAACAGGCATAGTCACATATCTAGTTAACACAAGAACCACTTATAAATTAGTCTTTAAAAATTTAAGTATCTTGAGTATTAAAGAGAGAAATTTCACATATTTCCACCATTAAAATATGAAAATATACACTGTTGTCCATTAGACACATTTTCAAACTTCAAATGCTATTGCGAACTTGAAGACGGTGGATCTTTTAAAAACATTCTAGTTCATGTTTATTAGCATATTATAATGATATTATTTTAATTTTTAAAAATCAATAAAACATAACAAATAAAACAGTACTCTTCGACTAAAAGTCCCGTATTCTAAGCTATTTTGATTAATTCTGGTCATAAATTGAAAATGGTGCATCTCTCAAAATAAAACACAAATCTATGCAAAATATGACATTTGTACCCTGTGAAAAGTGGGTAGCATGCTGATCTCAGTGAAAAGAAAAGCCGGTTTATAAGATTTTTAATATTTTTTTAAAATTTAAATTAGAAACAATCTTATTTTACATACCAATCCCAGTTCCCTCTCCCTCCCTTCCTCCCACGTCCCTCACCAATCCCCCATCCATGCCCCCATCTACTACCCTGGGAGAATGAGGCCTACCATGGGGGATCATCAATCTTTGTCACATCATTTATGTCAGGGAATAGACCCTCCCCAGTGTATCTAGGCTGAGAGAGTATTGCTCCTGGAGAATGGGCAACCAAAGTCCATTCCTACACTAGGGATAAATACTTGTTCCACAACCAGAGGTGCCATATAATGCTCAGGCCTCCTAACTGACACATGGCTCAGTCCTATGCTGATTCCCCAGCTGTTTAACACAGGTGGGGTCCTTAAGCTCCTACTTGTTCAGGTCAGCTGTTTCTGTGGTTTTCCCCAGCATGGTCTTGGCCCCTTTCTTCATCACTCCTTCCTCTCTACAACCGTATTCCAGGAGTTCTGATTACTACTTAGCTGTGGATCTCTGCTTCTGCTTCCATCAGCTACTGGATGAAGGCTCTAGGACAGCATTTAATGTAGTCATCAATCTTATTATAGGGGAAAGTCATTTAAGGAAGCCTCTTCATTATTGCTTGGATTCTTATTTGGGGTCATCCTTGTGGATCTCCAGACATTTCCCTGGTGTCAGATTTCTCTTTAAACCTATAATGGCTCCCTGTATTAAGGTATCTCTTTTCTTGCTCTCCTCTATTCTTCTCCTGACTTGACTCAATCTTCCTGATCTCTCATGTTCTCCTGCCCCCTCCTTTTCTCCCCTCCTTTTTCTCCCCATTGCTCCCACCTTCCACCGTGCTCCCAATTATTCAGGAACTCTTGTCCCTTTCCCCTTCTCCTAGTGACCATGTATGTCTCTCTTAGACTCTTCCTTGTTTCCTAGCCTCTCTGGAGGTGTGGTTTGTAGACTGTTAATAAATTTGATCTACGTCTAATATCCATATATGAGAGAGTACATTCAATTCTTGTCTTTCTGTGAGTGGGTTACCTCACTCAGGATGGTTTCTTCTAGTTCCATCCATTTGCCTGCAAATTTCAAGATTCCATTTTTTTTTCCGCCGAGAAGTACTCCATTGTGTAAATGTACCACATTTTCTCTATCCATTTTTCAGTAGAGGGGCATCTAGACTGCTTCCATGTTCTGACTATTACAAACAACATGGCTATGAACATAGTTGCGCAGATGTCCTTGTTGTATGACTGTGCATTCTTTGGGTACATGCCCAAAAGAGGAACTGCTAAATCTTGGGGTAGACTGATTCCCATTTTCCTGAGAAACTGCCATACTGATTTCCAAAGTGGTTGTACAAGTTTGCACTCCCTCCAGCAATGGAGAAGTGTTCCCCTTTCTCCACATCCTCTTCAGCATAAACTGTTGTTGGTGTTTTGATTTTAGCTATTCTGACAGGTGTAAGATTATCTCAGAGTTGTTTTGATTTGCATTTCCCTGATGGCTAAGGATGCTGAGCACTTTCTTATGTGTCTTTTATCCATTTTAGTTTCCTCTATTGAGAATTCTCTTTTTATTCTGTACCCAAATTTTAATTGTATTACTGTATTATTTATTATTTATGTATTATTGTATTATTTAATTGTATTTAATTGTATTATTTGGTGTTTTGTTGACTAGTTTCTTGCATTCTTTGTATATTTTGGAAATTAGCCCTCTGTCAGATGTGGGGTATAAGTTTATTATTTTAACACTTCATGAAGTAGTATGAATGAAAGATTGCCTGGTTGTATGTGATAAGTGTGTCAAAATGTAATGGTTCTTCTAAATTTTTATGCTGTAGGCATGGGCCACCACTGCCTAGCGTAGGTAGCCTCTTCTTAATGGCACCAATCCCCTTATCTCTTTTAGCACAAGCCTTGGGTGCAACACTAAATTACTTGGTGCTCTTTTTTTTGTTCCCTTTTAACTATACATTTTGTATTTCTTTCACACAATTTGCTATTTTTCATTGTAGACCTGTATAACAGTCCTTAATAATAACTTGTGTTACAACTTCAATATTATGCTTGCTGCAATTTCCTCTGCCAAAGCAATTAGTCCATAACTTTTAAATCTAGCTTCAGGCAAGTTTTAAGACAAGGGCAGAATGCAATCACACCCTCTGCCTCACAGGAACACATTCCAGCTAAGTTGATACTACTGATTGCCTCTGAGAACTCTTGGGCATGACCTCTAAGAACCCTGAAAATGGAAATAAGACATGGCCTGCCACCAAAACCCAAGACAGTCTACTGGGTGCAGCAAACATATGACAGTCATGAATAGCTTTTCAAAGGCTTTGAAAATGGTAATGACACAAAACCCACAATCCTCAAAAGGTTAGTCAGAACAGTGGAGATAATCCAACTGAAAAGATTGCCTGCTAAACAAAATATCCAGTCTCCTTAGATGTAACCAAGTTCCATAAAATCATAATATAACATTTACAACATTCAGAATCCAAATCAAATTCCTCAAAGTAGGAAGAACCAGGAAAATATCTGATGTAAAGGAGAGGAATCCAGCATGTAATAACACACAGATGACACAGAAATAGAATTATCTGTCAAAGACTTTAAAGTTGCTATTATGAAAATGATACAATAAGTAAAGGCAAATACTCATTTTGAACTGAATAAAAAGAAATTTTCAATAAAGTGATAGAAGATCAAAAAAGAACCAAATAAGTCTTAGAACTAAAAATTTTGAACAATGATAATAAAAATTTTACTGCTACTGAATATATTCAACAGTAGAATAAAAATGAAAAATGAAAGGCTTTCTCAAACCAGAGGAAACATCATCAAACAATGTGACTCTGGAGGTATTGGGGGGAATACAAACAGCTTTAGCATTTGCATCATTAGCATCCTAGAAGGAGAAAGCAAAAAAAAAAAAAAAGAAAAGAAATAAAAAATTGGAAAACCTAATAGCTGAAAAGAAGTACATTGGCAAAAGCTAGAAACCCAATGCTTTAATAAATGGAGCTTCAATCATTTCTTGTCCAGATTAATCATAATAAAACCACTGAAAAGCAAAGATCAACACAAGAAATACCAAAATTATTCGAAGAAAAACGATATGCCATTTACAGAGTAAAAGAATTTAAATGATTGGAACAATCTCATTTAAAGTGATAGAAGATGTAATTCCATAGTAGAATATATTATCTAGCACAGAAACCCTGAGTTTGTTCCCTGTACTCTAAGAAGGTCAGAGAGAATGGTGGCATAAAGAGCAGAAGGAAGGAAGGTATGACAAAAGAAGGAAAGAACTAATAACAAAAGGAGAATCAACTCATAATTCTATATACAGTGAGAATATACTCCAAGTATTAGGTGAAATAAATATATCCTATATAGATGAAAAAAACTAAGACAGTTCATTATCTGAACACTTCCTCTAACATAATTTTGAAAAAAATATTTATAAAGAAGGACAATTTTTAAGTAGAAGGACACCTTGTCAGAAAAGGGAAAAAGCATGAAGATGCTAAATATCTTATTAAATACATAAGACTGTACTTTGTTTCTGTCAATAATTTTCAGGGGGTATAGTTATGGCTCATAGGTTAAGAGCACTTGCAACTAGTGATCAAAATTCAGTTCTCAGCAGCAAACCTGTGTGGTTCAAAAGTGCTTGTAACTTCAAATCCATGGACTCTGATACTATCTTCTAGAATCCCTAGGCTCGAGTTCACATGTATAGCAACACAGATGCATAAAACACAAAAATAAGACACAGGCAGATCTTTGTGAGTTTGAGGCCAGCCTTGTCTCCAGAGTGAGTGCCAGGATAGGCTCCAAAGCTACACAGAGAAACCCTGTCTTGAAACAACCCCCCCCCCAAAAAAACCCCACAAAAATAAGAATAAATTTTCCTAGAAATACTTTTCAGAATCAAGAAGAAAATTTATATATATGGATGGAATTAACAATGAATACACATACACACATGTATATAATAGCACCATACAAAGGGAAAGATAAAGAGTTATCTTAGTTGGTAAGATTTCTTTTTGTCTTTAGAGAACCGTAAAACTGCAGATTGTTAAAGTTCACATATTTGTATGTGTATGCACACACGTGTGTGCATGTACACACACACACACTCTCATTCATATGAGTTTTTTTAATGTATTTATTTAATTTAGAAACAATTTGATTTTGCATATCAATCCCAGTTCCCTCTCCTTCCCATCCCTACATGTCACCCACCAAGCCTCCCTATCCACTCCCCAGGGAGGGTGAGGCATTCCATAGGCAATCAACAAAGTCTGTCACATCATTTGGAGGAGGGCTTAGGCCCTCCTCCTTGTATCTGGGCTAAGAGAGTATCTCTCCAAGGGGTAGAGGATCCCCAAATCCATTTTTACACTAGGGATAAATACTGGTTCCATTTTCAGAGGTCCCATAGACTGCTTAGGCCCCCTAACTGGCATCCATATTCAGAGGGCCTGGTTTAGTCCAATGCTGATTCTCTAGCTTTATGACTGGGGTCCGTGTGCTCTCACCTGGTCAGGTCAGCTGTTTCTGTGGGTTTGTCTAGCATGGCCCAAGTTCTGCCTGCTGCCACATAAGGTCCTGAGTAGCACACAGACATTTATATTAGGTACAATGCTGCTGGCCAGTGACTAGGATTTCTTATATGCTAACTTGGTCTTAATTATCAACTGTAACTACTAATATTTATATTTTATAAGATTTATCTTATGGAGGACACCAGCAGAATGTGTCCTGTCTTCCTGGAATCACATGGTGGCTCCACAGAGAGGAGGAGGAAGAGGATGACTTCCTGGTTGTCCCTGCTTATATTCTGAGTCTGCTTGCTATGTCACTACCTTCCTGGATCACAAGATTTCTTTTTACTACATTTCCCAGAATTCTCCTTGACTCCTAGTCCTGCTTAACTTGCTGCCTCATTGGCCGAACAGCGCTTTATTCAACAATCAATAATATAAACATACACAGAAGGACGTCCTCCATCACCTCCTCCCTATCTACAACTGGATTCCAGGAGTAAGTTCCAGTGCTTAGCCATGTATCTCTGCTTCTGTTTCCATCAGCTACTTGATGATGGCTTTAGGATGGCACATAAAGTGGTCATCTATCTCGTAATAATGGGTAATATTATGGTATCTCTTTTCTTCCTGTTCTCTATTCTTCCCCCGATTCAGTCTTCCTGATTTGGAGACTTTTGATGACAGCTTCAATTTCATTAGGGATTATAGGTCTATTTAAATTGCTTCTAAATCCACACACAATACCACCACCATCAACAAATCAAAAACAATCATAACAACTAATGGTCATTAATATCCCTCAATATTAATGGTCTTAACTCCCCTATAAAAAGACACAGACTAACAAAATGGATATGAAGACAGAAACTATCCTTCTGCTGCATACAAGAATCACACCTCAACTTCAAAGACAGATGTTACCTCATAGTAAAGGGTTGGGAAAAGATTTTCCAATCAAATGGACCTAAGAAACAACTGGTGTAGCTATCCTAATATCTAACACATTAGACTTCAAACTAAAATTAATCAAAAGAGATGAAGAAAGGCATTTCATATTAATCACAGGAAAATTCTATCAAGATGAAGTCTCAATTCTTAACATCTGTGTAACAAATACAAATGCACCCACATTCATAAAAGAAACATTACTAAAACTCTTATCACACATAAAACCCCACACACTTATAGTGGGAGACTTCAAAATCCCACTTGCACTATTGGATAGAACTACCAGACAGAAACTTAAAAAAGAAACAAAGGAACTAACTAAGTTATGACCTAATTGGGTTTAACAGCCATCTATAGAACATTCCATCCAAACACAAAAGAATATACCTTCTTTTCAGTGCCACTGTGAACCTTCTCTAAAACCAACCACATACTCAGCAACAAAGCAAACCCCAAAAGATACAAAAAATGCAATAACCACCTGTATCTTATCAGACCACCATGGCTTAAAGTTAGAATTCAACAACAAAAATTGCAGGAAACCTACAAACTCATGGAAATTGAATAATGCTCAATTGTATCATTCCTGGGTCAAGGAAGAAATAATGAAAGAAATTAAAGACTTCCTAGAATTCGATGAAATTGAAGACACAGCAATCTTATGGGACACTTTGAAAGCAGTGCTAAGAGGAAAGTTCATAGCACTTAGTGTCCATATGAAGAAACTGGAGAATAATCACACTAGAGAATTAACAGCACAACTCACACCTCTACAACAAAAAGAAGCAATCTTATCCTGAAGGAGTAGATGCCAGGAAATAATCAAATTGAGGGCTGAAATCAATAAAGTAGAAATAAAGAGAACAATACAAAGAATCAGTGAAACAAAGTGTTGGTTCTTCAATAAAATCAACAAGATAGACAAACCTTTATCCAAACTAACAAAAAGGCAGAGAGAGAACATGCAGATCAACAAATCAGAAATGAAGAGGGAGCCATAACAATGGACACTAAGGAAACAGAGAATCATCAGGGCAAACTTTGAAAAGCTATATGCCAAAAAAAAAATGAAAATTTAAAGGAAATGGACAATTTTCTGGAGAAATATCACTTACGAAACCTAAATCAAGAACAGATCATGTACTTTTAAAAAAAATGTTTATGCGTGTGAATGCTTTCGTGCGTGAAGTTTTATGCGTGCAGAAAAGAATGCGGAAGTTGACTTCCAGTGTTGTCCTTTTTTTTTTTTTTCTTTTTTATGACAGTGTCTCTTGCTTTGACTTGGGACTCATCAGCTAGGTAGGGCTGGCCCTGGATGCACATGGATCCATGTGTCTCCATGTCTCCATCTCTGGTATTACAAGTACATACCTCCATATTCAGCTTTTTATGTGGGTGCTGGGCATTGAACTCATGTCCCAAAGTTTGAGTAGCACTTGACCAACTGAACTATCTCCCCTTTATTGAGTTTTTATCCAAGTTTTATGTAAACTTAATACAACATAGTTAGGATACAGATTTAGGTAATTTCAAAAGCAAGATCTCAATTAGCAAAAAAACAAAAATGAAGCAAGCAACCTTTTATTTTTATTTACATTATTTGTTCAATTTTTACAATGCTAATGATTAAACCTAGTGCCTTGTACAAGTGGGCTAGGTGATCTAACCTGAGGTCTATCTCCAGTCCAAGTTTTTATGCTTTATTTTTGTTTGTTTGTTTTGAGACATGGTTTCCCTGTGTAGATTTGAAGCCTGTCCTTGAATTAGCTCTTATAGACCAGGCTGGCCTGGAACTCACAGAGATCTATCTGCCTCTGCCTCCCGAGTGCTGGGATTAAAGGTACCATTGACTGGCCAAACTTTATTTTATTACATTAGAGTTACAAAGAGTAATGCAAGAAATGTTAGAACTCCCAATTTATTTTATAAATTTAGAATATTTTTACATAATTACTGCCCTTCTTTTTCTTTCCTTCATCCTCTCTCATGCTATATCCATTATTCCCTCTAAATTCATGAGCCCCTTTTCTTTGACTATTACTGTTTTACACACATACACACACACACACACACACACACACACACACACACACACACACAGGAAGAGGTAGAAAGAGAAATGAAAAGGGAAAAGAAAGAGAAATACAATCTGCCAGTCCATTTAGTGTTACATGAATGTGTGATTTTAGTGCTGACCACTTGGTTTTGGATAGGCAATTAGGAAACATCTATACTGGCTAGACTAGTTTTTTCTCTCTCAGAAATGGGTCATTTTGAATCCTATGAGTCCTTTGTCAAATACATAGTCTTCAAGAACAGGGTTTGACCTTCAGTCTCTGGAAGGCAACCATGGGCCACAGGAATAATTTTTGTTTTGTATTGTTTCTCTTGAGTCTTTTGGATTCCACTGACCAGTAGCTCAAAAAGACATTTTTTATGCCTGGTGCTTGTTTTTCTGTTAGATTTTCATTGGGTTTTTGAGGATAGCATTGTCAACCCAAAAGGCATACTTCATTTATCATATATATATATTTCTTAAGGTTTTTCCCATATTGTTAATTTTTTACCTACTAGGTATTAATGACAGTCCTCTCAAAAGTGATATCCCAAAATACTGCCAGATGTTGTCCAATTTATCCAATGTGTGAATTCAACTTGGTTGTAAACTACTGTGTGAATTACTGAAATTAAGGCATTGCCCAATTGTAACTATGAATAAGTTACCTTACTATTAATTCTATTAACTAATATTTCTTTACCTAATATTGTGATTACTGTTCTCTATAGTATTATGATGATGACATAATTTTGCAAATGTATTTACCTTGTAATATATTTTAAAGAATACATTATAGTCTTTAACCAGGAGATTGAGATCTAGATTGCATGAAGTATATTTATTTTGCTGTACTCATCAGGTAGGTTAGTTCCTTATAGTCTTTTCTATCATAGAATTTTACCATTTTATGAGATACTCTGATATTTTCAATGGATGTTTCCTAAAGGAAACCATCATTATTCGGCTTTATAGTCACAGAAACTGAAGTTTTGTTTTTAATATTTAGGACTTGTTGACTCTAAATGCCTGAACTTATATGCACATGACATAAAGTTTCTTCCAAAGCTACAGGTTAGAGAAAGAAGGTATTTGTGCAAAGGCATCATTTGTAAACAGCCACTTACTGCGATGACAAATTGAACTGTAAACTAAAGCTGGTAGAAAATGCCAACAAAGTTAAAGAGAAGGCTCAACAGGCTTGAAGTAAGCTACTGGAGGGATTTGAGGTTTTTTTCAGCAGTAAGGAATCCTACTATATTCTAGGCACAGGCAGATGAGGTGACCACTGGAGAACCATACTCACATAGTAATCATATATCAGTACTGACTGCATCATAGAATACTCAGGAAATACAAATGTAGCCAAGTGTATTGGCAAATATCAAAATTACAGAGGAAAATTACTGGAGAAAAATTCTAACTTTGAAGTGTGATAGTTGTGTTATCAAAAATAGTTCTTGTTACTTGCATAATTTAAGATATCACAAACTCTTTGTAAAATAAATTTGCTTATAAATTATATAAAGCTGTACTTAAGATGATGTGTGGCATAAGAACTATGAAGTTAATTATAGGGGAGCAATTTTGTTTTGAAGGAACATAGAGAATCTTATTAAAAAATTAACACAATGTATCATATAGCAATAAACTGGCTGTATTGAATAAATTAATCAATATATATTTTGCTCAACAAAAATCACTTTTGACAAAATTGACATTATTTATAGGCCTAAAATAGTCATCAAATAGAATCAGTCCTATTTTAGCTGAGGGACAAATGAATGGCTTCAGCATGTCCATATTGCAGTGTTGATTCCTAGTCCCAATGTCAAAACAAACTACTATAAATTCTGTTACTCAAAGTTAGAATATAAACTTCCAACTCTGAGAATTTTTTTTCTGGGTTGCCTGGCATACAAATGAGAACTTAACCTCAGATTTTCTTCCTTCCTTATCTTTTCTTCCTTCCTTCCTTCCTTCCTTCCTTCCTTCCTTTCTTTCTTTCTTTCTTTCTTTCTTTCTTTCTTTCTTTCTCTTTTTCAAGACAGGGTTTCTCTGTGTAGCTCTGGCTGTCATGGAACTTAATCTGTACACCAGGATAGCCTAGAATGTAGAGATTTGCCTCCTTCTGACTCCCTAGTGCTAGGATTAAAGGGTGTGCCACCACTATCCAGTAGATTTTATGAGCCTTATGTTGAATTATATTTCTGAGCCATATACATATTTATTACTGGTTAGTAATTACTGTTTATGGTTTCGCAATTACCCTCAAGTCATGATGTTGTTCTCCAAAGTATGTCGTTTTCTTTGATTGCCTTTGTCACTTCTTTTGCAGACTAATACATTTATTTCTAGAGATTTCTGAATGTTTTTGCGTCCTGCTATTAATGGCATGATCTTCAATAAAACTTTCAAAGGAAGGCAAATTAAGTCCATGTGTCCAGAATGCATTCTCCCTCTCAAGGTAGGCATTTGATTGACAGCCAAGAGAGTAGATGCCAGGTGATGACCAGGCTGTATTCACAAACAGCACAAAACAGCCTAAAACTTGTCTCTCTTTGCCAGGTGTGGACTTTTAGAGTGGCTAGCCCCTAATGCTTCTGGCTCCAGAAAACTGCCCAAAGTGTACTCCATGTCTGAGGTTGTGTCATCCCAGAAGGAAACCCTGAGCCAAGGGTTTTAGTGCAAGTGATTTATTAAGGCAATGATCCAGGAGAAAAGCATAATGGAATGCAGAATGAGGAGGAAGTTGAGTCAACAATGGGGCAATTTCAAGTCAAAATTCAACATCAGCCAGAGTCCATCAAAAACTTGGGAAGAGGAACTCCAGATCAGTTTGTCACATCTTTGAATGTGACTTTTTACCTCTTTACTAATTTCTTCAAAAAGATGTATTTGGCGTTTTCTCTTGGTGAATGTTCAAGTGGTTGGACAATGCTTTCTGATACCCATATGACTTTTCTCTTTAATGTTCCCCTGGGAATTATGCATTTTTCTTTGTAAGCATCAAGCAGGAAATTAGAGAAGTATTCAGGAGTTACAATACTCAAGCAAGTGCTACAAGCTATCACTACTAGTATAAGTAGAAATAGTTATAAAGGACGTATGACTGTAATGACAAATTTGGCTGACATTACATTCTACAGTGAGATGCTTGTGATTTGTATAGGAGTTTTAGACAGCATGCTTTCTGAAGTTGTGTAATATAGCGCATAAAAGTTGCAGGCTTCTAAGTCATGAGACAACAGAGTAGGCAGAATTATAAAATGAAATCCAGGACTATCTACCAGTATAACGTCCTGAGAATCATGCTTCATAGAATGCAATAATAAATAAAGTAACTCATGAATTAATATTATGTTAGCAGGAAGATTTTACAGGGAAACTATAGAACTCTTTGATAAGCTCTTAACATGAGTGTATGTTGATTTTTACCTGAGGAGACCCCAAGAAAAATATTTGAACCAAGTCCACCTGAAAGTGTAATCTACAGATATAGGAGATCTTAAAAGAATGTGACTTGCAGCTGTTTGTGGCTTGTAAAGCAGCAGTAGAACTAGTGTACTATATACTGTTTGTAAAGTTGTAATGTCAGAAATGATGTAATTGCACATTTTCCCAAACAAAGCCACTGTGACACATCATCTTAACCTCTTGGATTCAATCAATCAAAACCTATCTGAAGTCAGTATATCAAATCAAGGTATTTGTAGAACTCTTCTTTAAAGAAACCTCAGGGGATAATTAGTTCAATGCACATTTTGCTGTCTCTTGGATATCAAATTACTGGATGATGGCCCCTTCCCTCCAATCTCTCTTTTTCTCCACTGTGTGTTTTGCCTTCTCCCCTTTGTTCTCTTCCTCCATATCCTCTATTATATTCTTTCCTCCATAATCTTTCTCTTTCTCCTCTCTATATTTCTCTCACACACAGTATTACCCCCTACACACAATAAATCTTCTAATCTTAAAGGTTTGCATGCTTTTGTACTTTGAGCCCAGATCCTTCATTTCTTCTGTAAAGCCTGTAAAGAATCTCTTCTTCTTTGGGGGGAGGGGAGAACTTACAAAGTGCCATTCACAAATTCCACATATTTGCTACACCTTTGGAGGATGCCAATTTTCCATCTCCACTGTAAACCAAAACCATTTCAGATTTTAGTGTCCTCATTGAAAATATGTGAAAGAAATGCACATTTCATGGATTAGTATCACCAGAAGTAAAATCATAGAAAAAAATAAAGTGCCTAAGAGTTGATTCTCAAGGAATCATAACTATTAATGTTAACAATGAGCCAATGGGACTAATGAGGTTAAAATACACACATATTTAAATATTCAAGGTGAAAAATGTAAGAATCTCTTAACAGAGATTTTAATTATTTTTTTCTTTAATACAAAAAGCAATTAATAATCAGATACTACCTGGGAATAGAAACTGTCCATTTATTAGATAGATATATTTCAGAAAATTGTGAAATATCTTCTTTTGTCTTACCATTAAATGCAGTTTTATTTGACCTCAACTCTGGCCACATTGTCATTCTGCTACATGCAATGAATCCTTTTGTTTACCAGGACACAATTGTACAAATTATAAACATTGCAACTTATCCTGATAGCTCACATTAGAATAATAAGAATTTTTGTTTTGCTTTTGAGACAGGGTTTCTCTGTGTAGATTTGGAGCCTCTCCTTGAACTCATTCTGTAGACCAGGCTGGCCTCAAACTCACAGAGTTCCTCCTGCTTTTGCCTCCTGAGTCTGGGTTAAAGGAGTGTGCCACCAATTCCCAGCCAGAAGAAGAATTTTCATGACATCTTTTCTCATGAACAAAATAATACAGTAGTAATTGGGTTACTTTAATTTTATAAGATCTGTATCCAAATTTTATGCTATTGTGTTTTACAGTTGAGTCAATAACTACCCTGGAATGCCAGACCTTGTCTCAAGAAAGAAAGGTAAAAGGAGAAAAAGATGGGATAGAATAATAATTTGGTGGGCTTAAAATATGTATAGATACATTATCTTTTAAAAGTGGTCTGCATATTTTATTGACACATGAATCCAGTTTAAGGTTTAATGATCATTACAGAAATGATTATTCTATGTTATACAGGGAACCATAAAATATTGGGAGAAGCTTTTTGTATTCCATGCCTCCTGTTTCCTCTACCTTTGGACCTAGCTCCATATTTGAACAGATGCCAGTGAAGAGCACACTGGAAAGAATGTTTAGAGATATCATATATTGTTTTTTGAAACAATTTCTTGGCTCTGTTAAACTGAGTATTTTTCATTTAATAGAAAGGTAAAAACATTTTGAAATTCATTCATTTTATATATCATTTAGTTGAACAAAGGGAGCAATTTAGTGTCATAGTTAAACATTGCATTTTGTCAGTCAATATCATATAAAATTTCATTCCACTTCA
Organism: Cricetulus griseus; assembly: GCF_003668045.3. Taxonomy (NCBI): domain Eukaryota; kingdom Metazoa; phylum Chordata; class Mammalia; order Rodentia; family Cricetidae; genus Cricetulus; species Cricetulus griseus. The sequence continues at coordinate 303,260,553 of NC_048595.1, read as the reverse complement.
AATAAACCATAATTTTGCCACCCACCCAATGTGAAAAATAATACAAATGTTCATATTATATCAAATCATATATACAAAAAGAAGTGAAGTTCATTGACTCAAACCAGAAGTTAAAATTTGCTTCTGTAGTAGAGAGCCTACAAGGCTCAGTGGCATGCAGCAAGCAGAGTCCAGTCTAAAGCTTTTAGGATGGATGCACTACCACTTCCAGTCTCATCTGAAAACTAAGTTTAGTTCTGAGTCTGGGGTGTGTTAAATTAACAACAACAATAGGGATTACACCATCCCACTTCATTGTGCTTTCTTGTCAAATGCCTGACACATTCTGTGCCTTGGTTATGTGTCACATTCTTCATTCTGTCATCTCTAAAACAATGGTGATGTATCTGCATGGCGCCTAGGCCCTCTGCACATATGTGACAGCTGTGTAGCTTGGCTTTCTTGTGGGACCAACAGTGGGAGCAAGAGCTGTCTCTGACTCGTTCACTGGTTTTTAGGACAATGTCCTCATAGTGGGTCTCCTTAATACATGGGGAGGTGCTTATTCTTACTCCAATTTGATATGCCATACTTTGTTGATATCCAAGGGAGAACTGCCCATTACTGAATAGAAACAGAGCAGTGTAAATGGAAGTTTCTCTGTCCTGCGCCGCCCTGAAGCTGCTTCTAAATCATCACTTAGAAGCTTAATAATAATTACAAAATGCTTGGTCAAAATGCTCAGGCTTATTCCTAACTAGCTGGTACATTTAAATTAACCAGTTTCTATTAATCTATGATTTGCCATATGTCTGGTTGCTTTATCTGTGCTCTAATACATATTGCTCTTCCTAAGGCAGGCTGGCATCTCCCCAGACTCCATTCTCCCTTTATCTCTACTTGGATTTCCTGACTAGCTATACTCTGTCTTGCTATTGGCCAAAGCATCTTTTATTATCAATCAATGAGAGTAACATATATTCACAGAGTACAGTATGGTTATCCCACAGCAGAGGAGTGGATTGGTTATCAGGGTGGGTGGGTGGGGGGTCAGGGACTGGGAAGAGAGAAGGGAAGCAAAACTGTGGTGGTAAAACAATAAAAAAAATAAAACAAGGGTGCCAAAAACATGTTCAGCGATCATGAAATTTCTCACTTATTTTGCAAAGATAAAGCTAATATCGGACTCTCAATTTAAGATTTGGGTACAGGCTGCAGCAGTGAATATCAAAGGTGGCAGGTAACATGATAACTGTTCAATTCTGATTGCATCCTGCGCTAGAAGGTGGCAGTGCTTAGAAAAGAAAATGGCTTCTCACTTGCATGGGACTTCCCAGCTGGTGTTGCCTCTACAGTGGGTGCAGTGTGCTTGTTATCAGGAGTATGTACTTAACTCCTGCAGTGGCACATGCTGGTGCTTATCCTCTTGTTTACCCACTGTCCATATTGATTTGCTTTGCTATGCAACAGTAGTTGAGCTTTGTTCTGTTTAGAAACTTTCCCTTTGTACACAGAATGATTGCTGAGTGTTCAATTAGAGCTGAACTTTTAAATGGTTGAGATCCAATTAGAATCGACTTCAATATAAGTCAATACAGTTTCCTATACGGCAAAGAGAGCAGCCTGAAGTTCCATGCTGAATAACTGGTTAAGCCTCTATCATTTTAATTCATGCCTGAATCAATAAATAGTATTACATTTCAGTTGCGACTGGGTTCATGTTCTGTCTGGAAGAAGGCAGTTGGAGCAGCTTGTTGACAGACTGGTGTGTATTATTTTGTAAACCTGTACATAGGCCAGAGAAAAACACTTGAAATGCAAAAATGGTAATCAACATGCTTAGGAATATTTATTTTAACCTAAAGAATATTTTAGGGACATTGGAGAAAAGCAGATATTGCTTGGCATTAGGTGCTCATATTACCTTCTATAGTGGGCAGAGTGTAATTTTTTTTTAAAATACACAATGTCATGATTACAAAACATTACAGCAAAATGGTTAGACTTCAGGGAAAAGATAACCAGAAAAACCAGTTCTTAAGAGGGTGGCTGATTAGCTGTTTAGCTAAAGATAAATGTTTCCTCTTCCAAATATTCTGAAAAAAAAAAAAGTAGACTAATAGCTAGAAGTGTAGTGATTTGCACATTATCCAAGCCATTGAGTTATTCCTGCCTGTCCTCATTCTGGTTCTTGATTTGCAGGCCAGCTAGGCTCTGCAGCTGGAGCAAATTATATCAGCAGAAGTGCTGATGTGACCACAAGTTGACAAAAGGACATGATTTCTAGTAGCAAAAAAGCAACTAGATTTTATGAAATTGTATCTAATAATGTTGTTTAACTCATGGATCCTGCATCTGACGCCTGCTTTTTATCCAGTCCTTTCAGCGGCCCTTTGTTAACAGTCACTCAGAAGAGGAAATAAAATGTAGCCATTGAAATAAAAATTGCTCTACTCTTTTTAATAGCTCAGCTGCAGGCTCTATTGTTTTATTTAATGGATTGTATAACTGAAGTCTCCTTCTGATGATTCCCATTTGGCTTCTGAGTCCCCAATCTCTGTCAGAATCTTGAGGGCTCCAGAAGATGTCTGGCATATTGCTTGTTTGGAGTACAAGTAGGTAGTAAAAGCAATAATAGTCTTTAAAATGCAATTCCTATTACAGACTTCATAGTAATGTGTGCAAGAAGTTGAGATTTTTCATAAAAAAAAGAAAAGGAAAAGAAATGCAAATAAGTCTCTAGCTTCAACAATCCTAGTTCACAATTTGGTGGGAGTTTCACTGGTTTAAACACAAGTGGTAGAGTAGGCTTACAGTGGTATGAAGTATAGAGGGTGAGGGAGAACACAGGAAAACTGAAACAAAAGACAGAATTAAACAATTGCGTCTTTTTGTTTGTCAAAACCAATGTCTTCTCTTTGTCCTGGAGAACCTGGAATGACCATCTTGTCTGTGAATCATTCCAGACTTACTGTCATTCTAAACAGAGATATATGCATATGCATATGATATTTAATTATTTAATGTTTATTTGTTCATTAACACAGTTAGGATGTATTTGAAGTATAGGTGACTTTAAATATATTGAGGTTCTCTTTTCTATGATGAACTATATCACATGTACATTCCAGAAGATCAAAGTTATTAAGAAAATGGCCTGTCTACAAAGAGAAAGTGGCATGAAATACCAAGAGATAAGACCAACCCCTGCACCACATGGATTAATATTTTAAATATAAGTGAAGTACCAAGTATTTAAACTTAAAGTACCAAGACTTCTGAAAAAGTTCATATGAACATTGTTAAATACTAAAAAAAAAAAAAAAAAAAAAAAAAAAAAAAACAACTTTAAGCTAAGAAAGATACGCAATATATAAAGCAGTTTAAACCAATTCTACAGTATAACCTGTTAAGGATATAATTGAGATACATGCAATCATTAACCTTGGAACAGACTGGGAATATGTTAATGAATCAAATCAATACCCTCTCCACTGATCCATAATAATTTGAATGGAATGAAAAATTTAACAGTTACTGTAGGTGAGGCTATCGTGGGCTGCAATTAGCTACCCTCCAGGAGATTATGTTACCTAGTTACCAGAAGGTGAGTATAATTTCTGTAGATCTTCTAGAGAGATTGTCATGAAGACAGATGCCAGATGTTAAAACAGGTCAGGAAGAGATCTTTAGTGTGGCCCAATCCTGGGTCATGTTTCTCTATCTCACTCTGGATATTCTCCTCTGCCACTTCAGGCTCATAGTTTAAATAGACCTCTTGCTTTGAAAATACTTTATAATAGAAGTATTTAAGTTAAAAAAAACTGATTATCCTTTTTAAAATATCTTGTTTCACATCTAGATCCCACATGAGATGACAAAGAAGTCAGGGAGGATATTCTCCATTTGGGAGCAGCATAACACACAGGCTTCCAGATGCAGACAGAATCCTTGTATGTGGAAGTAATTTATACTGATACAATCAACTCCTCCTAGTTCCAGAATGACCATCCTTGGCAATAGAATTATATACATCAACAATGAAAAGGAAATGAATGATTTTCTTTTATTACTTCCCCACAGTTTTTACACCTCCATTTGCAAGTAACACATAAAATAATGGAGAGGGCAAAATGATCTTCTGGCCATTGGCTTCTTGTATATTGCTTTCATACAAATCTTAGTTAAAAGAAAAAATTTTATATGCAAAGTTCCATAGAAAAACCTCAATTTAGGAGTGGTATAAAAAAAAAAGATTGCCATTCCCTGGGGATTCAAGTAAATAAAACGGAGATGGGAATTTAAAAAAAAATGCATGTAAAATATATGCGTATGGAAATGTTAAGAGCCTTATTTTATAATGCCAAGGAGGGCACAAGATAAAAACTGTTGTCATTTGTTTCCAGGGAAAGCAGTCGGTGAGACCAGGCACAGTAGGATAGTTAGTTAGCTACCACATGTAAAGCTGAGAGCAGATGGTTCCGTTGATATAGAGCGCAGGAATGTGCGTGTTTATGCGGGTGCATTTCTGTGCGTGTGCGTGTGGAAACCAGCAAGGAGTTTGACACTGATGTACTCCATCAAGTCCAGTTATAAAGAACAAGGAGACAGAACAACATTCTGTGCATCTGGCAGCCTAACTAGCTCTGTCAATCTGTGGATACTGCTGACATTGTACTATAAGATTCAATTCCATCTGTGTTGTTTATTTTGAGCTGGATTTACTGCACACTATGTGAATTGATGATGGCTAGAAGGTCCAAAAGATTCTGAGTCTGTTTAAAGTTCCAAGGTGTCAAATTACACAGGATTGTGTCATGAACATTATGAAAGGGTAAGTGGAGAGGCAAACTGATTTCAGTGTTTGCTAGACGTCCAAGAAAAAATTCTGCAAATATAGATGAAAAAGGTTTATGAAAACATCTAAGGACTACATATGAACTCCTGCAATCAAATGTTTCCTTTTCAAGTTGTATTGTGTCATTTAAAAAATTCAAAATATGTACAAACAAATAGACAAGTCAAGTCAGTTCTCTCCTCTGAGATTGTGACATGCATATTACTGAAAACTTCCTGATCAGTACCATATCAAATTGACATAGTAAAGGAGTGGACTTGATGGTTGAGGACTAGGTCTGCTTTCTTTTCATGTGATTGGAACTGCAAAAAGAAATGTATTTCTATACATTTGTTATTAAATATGTATTGATATTTCTTTATTACTTCATTTATTTCAGTATACCATGGTATTTATCAATCTGCTATGGTGTTTATAAAATAGATATTTCCTATCTATATCAAGAAGTCATTAAGAATTCAATCTTAAATGAAATATATTTTATGAGAAACACTATTTAATCTACATCATTTGTATCAAAATTTTTGTTTATTTTACTTTTCAAAACATTATGAATTTGAAAAGTACATGGGGGTGACACTAGCAAAGCTTTAGGGACAGGGAGCATATGTGGTGAGGAAGCTGTTAAATTCACACATGATGTATGTCTGATGTCGGTGAGTTCAAATGATCCCTTTGTAAGCTTATGTGGTAGGTACACTGGATCAGAATTTTCTTATGCCACAGATGACACAAGCTAGACTATAGTCATGAAGGAAAAATGTATATTACTTATCGTGCAGAAATTTTAATTCATTCTTTTCAGCAGATGTACTTCATGGGTGGTTATGGTTCATGTGTCACTAAGTACATACATGTGGTTTTGTAACACTCTATACTTCTTTGAAAACAGAGTAGCTGGAATCAGTGAGAGTCGCTGTGTCAAAAATTACAGTGAACATAAACAATGACAGCACATTGTACCAATTTTAGCCATCTATACAGAAGTAAAAATGAATACACATAAGTTCACAGCACATGCACACACATAAAGAAGAATATTATTCTGTTTAATTTGTCTGAGATGTAAAGCAGAAAGCAGCTTCTGTGAAATTATTTTATTTGATTTATTTATTTAATACGTATTTGCTTACATTTTATTCATATTTATAAAACCTGCTGGTAATGTGAGATATACAAACAAATATTACTATGCAATACTCATCCGAAAGAACATTTAATATATGGTTGATTGGGTGAAAAGTTCATATACGAATGTTGAATAGCAATGTATGAATATATATTAAATATCAAAGGAGAGCAGAAGATCAACACATTGTAGACTAAAATGAATTGGAAAACAATCTACTACAGTCTTCTATTTGCTAGACATTGTACTGGGACTTTCCTCTCCATGATATGTATCACCTATTTTCTCAGTGTTACAGGTCATAAAGTTCTCCTTTCTGCAGGCATTCTCATTGGACATCATTTGTTCAGACAATCGAGATACCATCAACTAAAGAAAATATTGTTTCCACTTATCTACATACATGTATTGAACAACTGCCCAGTATGAGAGACATGGGCTTAGTATTGGTGTAATTGAATGAAAAGCTTGTCTTAAGAATGATATCTAGTTATTAGGTACTTAAAAATCTTATAAAAACATAATGTAATAAGTTCTGAAGTTAACACTTGTGTAGAGAATGATGAAAATGAAAGAGATCAAACCTCATATCAAAAACTAATGGAACTAGACAAAGAAGGACCAGGTGACTAGCTTCAAAGACACACATAAGTAGGAACAAAAGTGTGTTGACACAAACATCAAGAGTTGTGAAAAACGGATTGTTTTGTTTCTTTTAAGGTAGGGCCATACTATTTTGCTCATTCAGGCTTCAAATTTAAATTCTCCTGCTTTAGTCCTCTGTGATAGGCCTACAGGTTTGTTCCTTTATACCAAGATTTAAAATGCATGTATGGAATCACATGGGTGGCTCATGTGGGAAAGTGAAAAAAACACATTTACCATGTTTGATTTGTTGTAGTACATAATCTTGATAACCTGAGGTGATGAGAAAAGACTTGAAGATGGTAGTTTTAAAGTGAATTATATAATCTAAACAGATTTTGCAAATACAGATAAAGGAACAATTGAATATGTGAGTGAGCTTCACTTTGCCTTGATAAAATATTGAAAATAAAAAAAATATTAAGGTAGGATTTATTTAGCTGGAGATTTCAGAGGTCTCAGTCCATAGTTCTTGGCTATATTGATTCTGTGGCCATGTGGAAGAAGAACACCCCTGGGGGCAGAATCATAACAAAGATGCTACTTACTTTACTGATTACAGGAAGCAGAGGGAGGGGACTGGGAATTTGGCATAACCTTCAATAATAAGCCTCACTGATGTACTTTCCCCAGATAGACTTTACCTCTGAACATTTGCACTGTTTTCTAAAATGGTGCTACTATAGGTGCTCAAGGGTTCTATGTGAGGTCAGAGGGAAGTTTTACATTCCAACTGCAACAGTAGGCAAATGAGAACAAAAAATATAGAGATTGACGGCTGTATGGAAATTGGAGGGATATATAGGTCAATAGCAATGATTTTTAAATTTTTAATCAACCAGTGAAACTTGAAGCTATTTTTTCACCTAGAACCGGTATGTCTCTAAAATCTTAATGTTCATGGTCCTATAGCAATTTATTTATGCTAAATATTTCATTCAATCATCTGTGTCACCCAAATGAATCAACACCTTTTCCTTCACCTTATCTCTGTCAGCTTCAACTAGTTTATTTCAAATTCACCTAGACTCCCTGGTCTGCTTTCTTCTGGCCGCACATCTCTTGTATATTTTTTTCACATCATGTCTTTTTGAAAGATTTCCAAGACTGGAGAGATGACTCAGTGGCAAAGAGCTTATACTGCTCTTGAAGCAGACTGAAGTTCAATTGCCAGCACTGGTGTCAGGTGGTTCACAGTTTCTATTGACACCAGCTTCCCAGACCTCCTCTGGCCTCCATGAAAATCTATACTTACAGGCACATCTCACCCAGAGACATACAGACCCTAAGAAATTAAAAAGAATAAAATAAAGTAAACAAAATAAATAAAATGAAGCTTGAAAAATAGAAAATTTCCCCAGATTGAGACAATTTATTTTTATTTCTGCAGTTTTCTTTTTTTGTCATTGCAAAGCATGACTTTCATGTTTCTCCTCTCTATACATTTCACTTCTCACTTATCCCATGATACATTTTCATGGAAACTAAAAAGAATCCTTCAAATATTACAAACAGTTATTAACAATCACCACTTCCAATTCTTCCAGTCAAATTTGCTTCACAAGTATATTGTTCCTTCAACATGAAGTGAAAGCTTTTGAAATTGATCTGGATTTCCTATCCTCTCACCTTGGGTATAATTTCTTTAAAAATTCTAACTTATACCTTCCCCCCTTTTTTTTACAGTTTTATATATTTGTATAGGCTCTTTATTAAAATTATTATAAACACAAAATTCTTTAATTTGCAAATAAGCAAATATGTTACTCTGTGGTTACTCCCCTACCCAACCCTTAAACTAGCAAAGTGGCAGGATACAAGATTAACTCAAAATATCAGTAGAACTAATTTATACAGATGATAAATGGTCCGAGAAAGAAATCAAAGAAACATCACCCTTTACAATAGCCACCAACAACATAAAATATCTTCTGGGTAATGCTAACTAAACAAGTGAAAGACCTGTATCGAAAAAACTTTAAAGAAAGAAATCAAAGAAGATACCAGAAAATGGAAAGATCCCTCATGCTCTTGGATAGGTAGGATCAGCATAATAAAAATGCTAATCTTGCCAAAAACAATCTACAAATTCAATGTGCCCCATCAAAATACTGGTACAATTATTCACAGAACTTGAAAGAACAATACTTTCTATGGAAAAACAAAAGACCCAGCATAGCCAAAACAACCCTGTACAATAAAGGAACTTTTGACAGTATTGATTTTTAAAAGTGTTTGTGTAATGTAGGTGTTTGTGTATATTTGTGTGGGTGCATATTCACACATGTTCATGTGCAGGAGGAGACTACAGTTTGATGTCAGGTGTCTTTTGTCACTGTTGAGATTAAGTTTTGAGTCTCTCATTGAACCACACGATTAGTGATTTGCTGTTCCGGCTGGCTAGCAAGCTCTGGGAATCCACTTGTGTGTGAAACAGCTAACCCTAGCACCACCTGGCAGCACATAAAGCTTTGACATGGGTACTCAGGATCCTAATTCATGACCTCCTGTAATATTGGTAGACATTTACATAAATGTGCCTTAGTGCCACCGAGTACTTTTGTGTTCTTATTCTTTTACAATGAAATGTGCAATATGCAAATGTTATAGAAATTAGGTTCCTAATTTCCTGACATATAATAAGGTAAATATGTATGAAACCTCTACCAAGCTACAAGCAAAACTTAAACACCAACCCAGCCAAACTGCAAAGTGGTTTCTTAGTAGTAATTGCCTACCTTATTTATATTAATACTACTTGAAATTTACTACTGAATAATATAACTCAGTTCCCCCTCCCCCCACTTGAACTTTATATAAGTAGAATTAGAGAGCATGTAGTTCTCTTGTCTGACCTCTTTCACTTCATATTGGGTTTAGGATTTGTTCACCTTGACAGTTGTATCTATAGTTCATTTTAATGGATGGTTACTACACTACATTAGTATTGCTTAATATATATTGCCATTTTATTACCAAGAAGCATATTGATTTTTATTGGCTTTGTTTATACAAATAATGAAACTTGACATTTGGTATATGTATCCTACTATACCTATGACTTTTAAAACATTCTCTTTCAGGTTGTGGTTGTTAAAATTACATCACTTCTCCCTTCCTTTGCTTCCATAAAAGCCTTCTGTTATAATCCTCTTTGCTTAATACTCCAAATGGCTTAATTTTCATTAACTATCAACTATGAAAACATATACATACAAGTACCATTATACAGACTGTGTAGTTTGTATTTACTTATTAGGACTATACATAGGATGGCATTTTATAGAATAAATAAAAGAATTGCTTTTATTTTTTCGAGACAGGGTTTCTCTGTATTGTTTTGGAGCCTGTCCTGGAACTCACTCAGTAAAATAGAACAGGCTGGCCCTAACTCAGAGATCAGCTTTCTCTGCCTCCTGAGTGCTGGGACTAAAGGTGTGTGCCATCAGCACCAGGCTAGAATTGCTCATTTGATAGTAGGACTTCAGAGGTGAAGTGAAAATGAAAAATAAATTTTGAACTCAGTTGTATCTATTGAGTCATCTGTATTCCAGAAAAAGTTTCATAAATTCTATAAGTAAATTCTATCTAGCATTGCATATTTCAGAAATAATCAAAATAGTGTAGAATTCCTAAAAATGCAAATATGGAATGGGGCAATGGCTCAGTGAGTTAAGTGCATTCTGAACAAGCATGAAGACCTATGTTTTATTCTCTAACTTACATGTAAAAGTTGGGAGGAATGTTGCATGTCTATAACTTGAGAGATGAGCTGCAGAGACAGGGAGATCCCAGAGGATTTTTGGCTACCTAGTCTAGTTAAATTTTAGATACATTCCAGGTTCAGTGAGAGTCTCTGTTTCACTAAATTAAGTTAAGAATGGTAGAGAAATACACCAGATATCAATTTATGGCCTCCACACCTGTGTAGCTACATAAAGGAACATACACACACATACACAGCAGGTGAAGAGTGACTGAAGAATATAGTCAATACCAATTTTTAGTCTCCATTTGCCCATGTAGAAACACAATGTCACACACACACACACACACACACACACACACACACACACACACACACACACACACACTACTAGTTCCTAAAGAAAGTAAAAATATTTTTATGTTTGTTAATAAAAATATTTTCTCATAAAAATGGAGACATGCGTCCATAATCTTCATGTATATTCTTTTGTAGACTGAAGTGGGTACATTTTGTGGAGGTTTAAAATTGCAATATAATGCTTATATATTAATTTAAGGAAATCCACATTTCTCTTATCACAAACAATGGAAATCTTGCCCAACATGCAATTAAACAAATTCCGTTTTTTTTAAAATTTGGTTCATTTTTTAAAAAGTTCTTAAAATATAACTTCCACTTTTCCTTCTTTCCAAAAGTTGAGCATGGGAAACTGGGCACTAAAAACAGTAAATCAAATTGGCTCTCTGACCTGGGAACTAGTGACTGGTTTTCCTGAAATGGAAAAATAAGTCCTCATACTTTGATTTACCATGAAACAAAATCTCTTTCCCTAAATTACTTCAAAATTTTTGGAACCAACGCATGAGAATTTTCTTTAAAGTTCACTGTGAGTAATTATGAGATGTTCATAAACAGGGGCGGGCTTCTCAATGAAAAATGAACAAGGCCAATAGAGAATTTTGTCTTTGCAGTGTCTCAAGGCCTCAGAGTTAAAATGTTTGTGCCATGATATAAATAATACAGAATACCCTTTTAAAGTATAATGTAGGATAAAATATGTTTTTCAAGTTAATTAGTTAAATTGGTTAAAGACACTTGCCCTAATACACTTCTCTTATAAACTGGAAGTAATACTTAGCATGTACTTTTTTGTACAAATAAGCTGAAAAATGTTTATAAAGCATAAATATTCTTCTACAAAGGAAGGTAGTAAGTTTTTAGCTGAATTAAAGATTTAGAGATAAGAAAGTTTATGAAAAGGACAATTATAGAGATATTACTTAAGTCATTAAGAGAATCTGAGCTCATTAATTTAGACTTTATTCTCAGAACAGTAAGAAGTAATGGCAACAAACATGTTTCATAAGGGATGCTGGACTGTTGATAAAAAGTCTTGATGGCAAAGACACAAGAAACCTGTAAGGGATTAAATGAGCTCTGGGGATTAAGGTAAAAACACAGTAAGTGGGCTGGGCATTGGTGGTGCATGCCTTTAATCCCAGCACTCCAGGAGGCAGAGGCAGAGGCAGGCCGATCTCTGTGAATTCGAGGCCAGCCTGGTCTCCAGAGTGAGTGCGAGGATAGGCTCCAAAGCTACCCAGTAAGTGTTTCAACATAAGAAAATATAATAAATTTGTAAATTCCATTCAATATAGCTTCAAAATATAGTAATTTATTGTGTATCTGTGTGTATGTGTACAGATATCTAAATATTCACATCAGTATTTAAAAACAAACAGTATTTTTGAGACAGAAAGGGTAAAAGCTCTGGAATAAGAAATTAATATTAGATGAATCCAGAGGAGAGTCAGCTATACTGGGAGTATATCTGGTTGTAGTTCTACCTACTAGCCGCAGGTATTGAGTTTTACTGACATGCATACATGGTAAGCTAAAGGCAAACTGTGTTCTCCATTTCTTTCACTTTAAACTTCACATAGTTCCTTAGTCTGTAGTTAGTTTCTGAGATAAGATAATATAGAAACAATATGTATACATTAATATCAGACATGTAGGAAAACTTCTATTGATAGAAATGCAAATGGTGACTATTTGATATGTTTCAATTCATCAGAAAAATAAAGTAATTCTAAATATTTAACTTTCATACAATAGAGCTTCAAAAATACAGTGGGGAAATTTGACATTAAATGAAACATTTTAAGATGGGTTTTCTTCTTTTTTACCTTTGCAACATGAAAATAAAATAATAGGCTTGAGAAAATATATGAATGGCATAGAGATGTCAAGCTGTTGCTTAACTAGATCCTTCATGCCTACAGATTAGTGCTCTTGGACATCATTTCGTACACTGTCAAAGAAAAAATGTAACCTTCAACCTAGCTCCAAACTCTATGATCCACAACCATCCTTGGCCTTCATGACATGCTGGGGAAATTGTGGCACAAATGTTGTAGGAGTACCAACCTCTAAATAATTGGATTTAAGGAACTTGTGTCTGACATTGCTCAGGTGGCTAAGAACTTGAGATTAGACAGGCTATGGACCTAGCAGAAAACCAAATACTATCATTCTGTATGAAGAATGTAACAATTGCTGATAAAAGTTTTCTGCCCTGGCAGAATCCCATTGCCACACTTCAGCCCCAAATAAACACACAGAGGTTATGTTAAATATAAAACTGTTGACTGGTGACTTGGGCTTCTTATTGGTTAGATTTGTCTTAATAATTCACCCAAGTCTATTAATCTATGTATTTCCACTTGGTCTTGGCTTATTGGAAAACACCTGGTGAGTCTTCCTGGGCTCACATGCTGACTCCATGTGGCAGGCCCACTCTGCCTATCTTTCCCAGAATTCTCCTTTTCCTTGTCCTGCCTATCTTTCTGTATCATTTGCTGAACAATATTTTATTCATTAACCAATAAGAGAAAAATATATACAGAAGGACACTCCCCATCAAGCAATAAAATCATTCCTGTTTACATTCTGCTATATCTCTAGATCCATATCTCGTTCAGATATCCTCATGAAAGCTTCATCTTGCAATAGATTAAAACAAACAGAGACCTGCAAATAGACAATAGGCAGAGAATGATAGACTTTGCAACTCTCAGTTCTAAATGAGATATCTTTTTCAAACAACACTTTTCAAGGCTCAGGTAATATGGCAGAAGAGGAAATACAAAGATTATAAAAATCACAGGGATGGATGATTCCACAGAAATCATCTTCCAGAGAAAACAAGACTGACACACAGGGACTCACAGAGACTGTGACCACATTCACATGGCTGCCACTGATCTAAGATACAGAGGTCCCAAAAGTAGAAATGTAAGTAATCATGATCTCCTATGCCCTACCAAGAGACTATCTCCAGTTGACAATCACTAACAAAGAAAAAAATTAGGTTTGTTTGTTTGTTTGTTTATTTGTTTTTTCCCAATGGAATCTCACTTCAAACCAAACCTAGGCAGTCCCCATTCCTGACAGTAAATTGCCAACACACATGAGCTGAATGTCATTTCTGTAGATTTTTTTAAAAATCTTACTGGTCTTTTGCTTACATATCATGGTTTCTTATTTTTATGTTTGAATGAGTTTTGTGTGTATTTGTGAGTATGTGTGTGTTACTTACACCTTTTCCTTTTTATTTATCTGTTTGTGCATGTGCGTGCAAGAGAAAGAGAGAGAGAGAGAGAGAGAGAGAGAGAGAGAGAGAGAGAGAGAGAAGACATGGAATTGGGTGGGTTGGAAGGTGGGGCAGATTTGTGAAATGGGGGAGGGGAATTCTGATCAGACTATATTGTGTGAAACAAATATTTTCAACAAAAATGAATAATAAAATGATTAAATAAATAAAACACATGTTTGAAGTACATGTACTGAACTGTGTTCCCATGCTTTATGGATGTGAATACCATTTTTCAAGTATGTTCACTATTTTCAAAAACAATCTCAATGCAAATACCTAGCACTCTATATTACAAAGATAACTGTTTCCTCATAGAAAATTTTGTAACTCTTAAATTACCCAAATTGAGGTATATTTAGAAATCAAGCATTTAAATTTTACATTTAACAACTCATGATACAAAATCAATTTTATTTTGGTAGGAAAATATTTTAGGCTTAAAATAAGAACTTAAACTATATTGGGGTCCAGTGATGACAACAAAAAATACTAAAAAGGAAAGCATCTGCAATTATATTTTATTATTTTTTTCTTTTTGTATTTTTAGTTTTTGGTTTTTCGAGACAGGACTTCTCTGTGTAGCTTTGGAGCCTGTCATGGAATATACTCTGTAGATCAGGCTGCCTAGAGGTAACACTAACCAAACAAGTGAAAGACCTGTATCAAAAGAACTTTGAGTCTTTAAAGAAATAAATTAAAGAAGATACCAGAAAATGGAAAGATCTCCCATGTTCTAGGATAGGTAAAATTGAACATAGTAAAAACGGCAATCTTGCCAAAAGTAATCTACACATTCAATACAATCCCCATTAAAATCCCAGCACAATTCTTCACAGACCTTGAAAGAACAATTCTCAACTTTATATGGAAAAACAAATCACCTAAGATAGCCAAAACAAGCCTGCACAATAAACGAAATCCCAGAGGCATCACCATCCCTGACTTCAAGCTCTATTATAAAGCTACAGTCCTGAAACACCTTGGTATTTTCACAAAAATCAACAGGTAGAACAATGAAACCAAATTGAAAACTCTGATATTAATCCAGGAACCTAAGAACACCTGATTTTTGACAAAGAAGCTAAATTTACAAAATAGAAAAAAGAAAGCATCTTCAACAAATGGTGCTGACATAACTGAAGGCTGGCACATAGAAGACTGCAGATAGATCCATATCTATCACCTCGCACAAAATTTAAAATCCAATGGATCAAAGACCTCACATAAATCCAGCTGCACTGGACCTCTTAGAAGACAAGGTAGGTGGTACCCTGAAACTAATTGGTACAGGAGAACACTTACTGAACATAACACCAGTAGCACTTACACTGGGACCAACAATTAATAAATGGGACCTCCTGAAACTGAGAAGCTTTTGTAAGGCAAAGGACACAGTCTTCAAGACAAAACGGCAGCCCACAGAAAGGGAAAAGATAGTCACCAACCCCACATCAGACAGAGGTCTGATTTCCAAAATATAAAAAGAACTCAAGAAGCTAGTACCCCAAACACCAAATAACCCAATTAAAAAGTGGGGTACTAAAGAATGAATTCTCAATGGAGGAATCTATAATTGCTGAAAGACACATAAGAAAGTGCTCAGCATCCTTAGCCATCAGGGAAATGCAAATCAAAACAACCCTGACATACCATCTTACTCCTGTCAGAATGGCTAAAATCAAAACACCAATTACACTTTATGCTGGAGAGGATGTGGAGAAAGGGGAACACTCTTCCACTGCTAGTGGGAATGCCAACTTGTACAGCTACTGTGGAAATGAGTGTGATGTTTCTTCAGGAAAAGGGGAATCAGTCTACCACAAGATCCAGCAATTCCACTCTTAGGCATATACCTAAAAGATGCACATTCAGACAACTAGGACATCTGTTCAAGTATGTTCATAGCAGCATTATTTGTAATAGCCAGAACCTGAAGCAAACTAGATGCCCCTCACCTGTAGAACGGATAGAGAAAATGTGGTAAATTTACACAATGAAGTACTACTCAGCAGGAAAAAAAATGGAACCTTGGAATTTGCAGGCAAATGGATGGAACTATAAGAAACCATCCTACTGGGCGTTGGTGGCGCATGCCTTTAATCCCAGCACTCGGGAGGCAGAGGCAGGTGGATCTCTGTGATTTCGAGACAAGCCTGGTCTACAAGAGCTAGTTCCAGGACAGCCACCAAAGCCACAGAGAAACCCTGTCTCAAAAAACCAAAAAAAAAGAAACCATCCAGAGTTAGGTAACCCATTTGCAAAAAGATAAACATGGTATGTACTCACTCATATATGGATTTTAGACATAGAGCAAAGGATTACCAGCCTACAATCCATGCAGCCAGAGAAGCTAGGAAACAAGGAGGACTCTAAGAGAGACACACATGATCCCCTGGATAAGGGGAAAGAGACAGGTTATCCTGAACTAACAGGGAACACAGGGGGAGGTTAGAGGTAGTTATAAGAAAGAGATGGGGAGAAGAGGAGGGGAGGGGAAGACTGGAGAGAACAGGAAGATCAGGGGAAAAATAGAGGAGAGCAAGAAATAGATACCATAATAGAGGGAGCCATTATAGGTTTAAAGAGAAATCTGGCACTAGGGAAATGTCCAGAGATCTACAAGGTTGACCCCAACTAGCAATCTAAGTAATAGCAGAGAGGCTACCTTAAAAGCCCTTCTCCCATAATCAGATTGGTGATTACCTTATATGCCAACCTAGAGCTTTCATCCAGTAGCTGATGGAAGCAGAATCAGATACCCACAGCTAACCACTGAACCGAACTCTGGAATCCAGTTGCAGAGATGGAGGAGTGATTAGCAAAGGGGTCAAGACCAGGTTGGAGAAACCCTCAGAAACAGCTGACCAGAACAAGGAGATGCACATGGACCCCAGACTGATAGCTGGGAATCCAGCATAGGATTGTTCCATCCCTGAATGAGGATGCCAGTTTTGAGATCTGGTTAATGTATGGGACTTCTTGTAATGGATCAGTATTTATCTCTAGTATAAGAATGGATTTTGGGATGGAATAGTGGGCCTGTGAGTGGCAGGTTAGGAGGGGAGGGAGAGGGAACTGGGATTGACATGTAAAAGAAGTTTGTTTTGAATTTAGAAAGAGAAAAGAAAGGAAGGAAGGAAGGAAGGAAGGAAGGAAGGAAGGAAGGAAGGAAGGTAGGAAGGAAGGAAGGAAGGAAGAAAAAGGTAGAAGGAAAAAGGAATGAAGGAAAGAATGAAGGAAGGGATGAACAAAGGAAGGAAAACAAACAACAAAAACATACCAACAAAATGCATCCAAAATATATCATGACAACAAATGGGAATACTGGCATTTTGAGAAAGCAGTGTGCAAGGCATTGGTGGCCCATGACTTTAGTCCCAGCACTTTGGAGGCAGAGGCAGGCAGATCTCTGTGAGTTCAAAGCCAGCCAATACAGGCTCCAAAGCAATTCAGAGAAACCCTATCTCAAAACACCCCCACCAAAAAAGGAAAGCAGTGCAATGGAAGTGTTGCTAATGACTAAAGAGATGCTCATATTGCTCACATCATACAATACAAAAAAAAGAGATCAATGCCAGATAGGTTAAATTCTGATGATTTTAAACAAAATATTTATAATACAAGAAATTATGATATGCTTGGATATGTTTATGACTTCTGGGAAGTGAAATGATTTCCTAAATGAAACAAATACAGTTAAAATGTCATTTACTTGAGCAACATTAAGTTTAAAAATTCTGTTGATCAAGAAAAATCAATGTGGCTTGTGTTTGTGTGATTACAAGAAAATTCACAAAAAGCAACTAAGAGGATAAAATGTATACAATGTAACTGGATATTGATGTCAGTGCACACTTATAAGAGACTTTTTAACATCACCAAGATATGAAAAACAGCCTAATACCGAAACAGATAAAAATATAAACCATATCTCATAGAAAAGAGGTAGATAACACAAATCAGATATCTTCATCTAAATTAAATTAAGAGAAATTAAATAAAAATATCAAATACTATTTTACTCTGATAAAATCTATTAGTTTAAAAGAAAAATATTATTAAGATTTTGAGAAAAGAATGAAAAATTAAAATTTCATTCAAGTATTTTAAAACTGATTGATGTTTAGTAAAGCTAAAAACATAAATGTATAAAATTCCAGAAATTGGCCGGGCAGTGGTGGCGCACACCTTTAATCCCAGCACTCAGGAGGCAGAGGCAGGTGGATCTCTGTGAGTTTGAGACCAGCCTGGTCTACAAGAACTAGTTCCAGGACAGCCTCTAAAGCCACAGGGAAACCCTATCTTGAAAAAAAACCAAAAAAAAAAAATTCCAGAAATTTTACAGAGACTATAGTAAGAATTCTAATCTCATGGATCAGGGATGTACAATCATTTCAAAGAAATATAATAATAATAAAAAGAAAATTAATGAAATACATTTTCATTTTCAGGGAAATTTCAGCAAATACTGTTTCATATTAAAATTTATTGATATAAAAATCTTGGTCATTCTACCTGTACACAACAATACAGATAAATATTTAGGCACAGTGTTGAAGAAATCATCTCGCTAAATACAATTTTTATGGGGTTCTAAAATCAGTAAAGTCCAAATGTGGCCAGATGGAAAGGTGTATACTGTGTGTGTGTGTGTGTGTGTGTGTGTGTGTGTGTGTGTGTGTGTGTGTGTATTACCTTTCCTCTACCTGTAGCAGTATCTGTTTGAATGCTTTTACAAGTTGTTTCAGATTGCAACCAAATAATGAATCTGTGGTAGGCTTGCGTAAACACATAGTGAATATTTTTTCTGATGCTCTGGATCACTAAAAATTTAATTATAATTAGTAAACATGAGGAATTGGTAACATTAGAAAGAAAGGTATAAATATGAAAATAAACCTAGGCTTACTAATTCTTCATAGAAAAGAAATTATCTGAATGAAATATTGGACCTCGTAAGTTATTTCCTATACTTGTGTCTTCCATTGATCACACAAAGAACTTAAGAAAGGTCAGCTACTGGGTTTGAGGTCTCTCACATATCTATGATTTTAGACAAATCTTTGATTTATGACATCAAAATGTCATAATTGACATTAAACTCATGAACATCATTTGAGGGCATTGGTTCCATGTTTGAGGCTTCATCAAAGTAATTACTTGTTTGTTCTTCATGTGCTCACATTGTTTGTGCCTCTCCTGCCTATTTAACCCCCTTCACTCATGTAAGATCAAACTTAGAAATGTTCACATACTGACAATAGAGAATCTGTCTATAAGTTAAAATATATTAGCAAGAAGAAACTGATGTCACTCAACAGGGAGTCTCCTTGTGGTCAGTGAGCTTTACAGGCAGGAGCAATTCATTGAACCATCAAGCAAGAGCTATAATATTAAAGATAACATTTTGGAATCCTAGCAGAAAGTTTAATCATTGACAGATTGAGTTAGATGGATCATAGCAGAACAAAATAAAGAACATACTCACTTTAAAAAACAAAGAAAGGAAATATCAGACAAATAAATGTGAAAGAGTTATATATGATGACAGGAAGTAGGGAGTGGCTCTAATTGTATAATAAGTGAAACATCAGATCTTAAATGGAGAGTAGAATCACTCTGAACTATTGGAGTTAGTGACCTCACAGGCCAAAAGACAGGCTCATCTTTAGCACATCTGTTCTCTGGAATTATAAATGGCAAGAGAATGAATGTAAATTATAAAATAGTTCCAGCTAAATCAACAGTTAAAATAGAAGTCTCTAAGTCATTAAGTCTACCCATTAATTATACAAAGAGGTACATATTTCTGTAAACAAAGTGAGGGCAAGAACTTTCAGCTCACAGCAATCTCAACAAACGTGTTTAACTCTAGTTCAGTGTTTAAAATTTTAAAATGTATTTCCAGTTTTCATTGACTACAATATAAAAAAATGTATGTAATTATGACATGTGACATGCTGATATATAAAAATTGTATGTAATTATGACATATGACATGCTGACATGTTTATTGAGGAATCATTTCCACAGTCAGGTTAGTTAAATATCTATCAAACCATTTGTTACCTCTCTGTCTTTGTGCTGAGAACATTTTCCTTCTACATTTTAGCAATTTAAAAATATGCATACAGTATCATTAACTATACTCATCATAGTGTACTTTCAATCTCTAGGATATAGAACAGGGCAATCTATGAGTATCTATATTGGAACTCAACATTAATTTAAGTCAAAGTTAGCCATACCTGTCAACTTAATACAACCCTGACTTACATCAGAAGAGGGATCTCCAGTTGAAGAAATACCTAGATGAGATTGGCCTGTGGCGAGGACTATGTGGCATTTTCTGAATTTCTAATTGATAAAGACAGCCAAGCTATTGTGTAATGCCATCTCTAGGAAGGGAGACTTTAGATAGATAAACATGAGCCTGTAGCAAGCCACTAAGCAGAATTGTTCTGTGATCTCTTCTTCAGTTCATACCTCCAGACTCATGCCTTGAGGTCTTGTCTTGCTTTTCCTTAGTGGCAGATTGGTACCTGGGACATGTAAGGCAAATGAGCCTTTCCCTTCCAAAGTTTTTTGTGCTCAATTTTAGATTGTGGCAACTAAGCAAAGTAAGTATCTTCCCCAACGTAGCCTTGTTCCTAGCTCTATAACTTTTCTGCTGTGGGAGGTTTTTGAGAAAATAAAGTTGTTTTATGGCCTCTAGTTCAATAGTTTTATAATTGTTAATCTGCTAAAAACTTTCTGATAGGATTTGAGGCCTGATCCTCAAAAATTCCATTCATAGTAAGATAGTCCTGGTTCAAAAGTCTAGACTTCGAGGGTCTATGCAATCTTCTTTTGGGGCCCTTCTTGTTTCCTAGCTCCTCTGGCAGTGTGGATTGTAGACTGGTAATCCAAACCCATGAGCAAAGTAGGATCATGGGAGAGGGGAGAGGAAGGAGGTGGGAAGAGGAGAAGGGGAGGGGGCAGGAAAACAAGAAGACTGAGACAAGGGAAGATTAGAGGAGGGCAAGAAAGGAGATGCCTTGATAGAGGGAGACAGCACAGGTTTGGAGAGAGGTCTGGCACAGGGAAATGTTAGGGGATCTACCAACTAATAATCTAGGCAGTGACAGAGAGGCTGCCTTTGATGCCCTTCCCCTATAATGAAATTGATGACTACCTTGGTTACCATTCCTAGAGCCTTCATCCAGTAGCTGATAAAGTCAGATACAGGCACCCACTGCTAAGCACTGAACCATACTCCTGACATCCAGTTGCAGAGAGGGAGGAGAGATGAGCAAAGGAGCCAAGACAGTGTTGGAGAAACCCGAAGACACAGTTGACCTGACTTAGTGAGAGCATGGAGACCCTAGCCATAAAGCTAGGGAACTAGTATTGGACTGAACCAAGCCAGCTGAATATGGGTGCTAGCTAGGAGGCCAAGAGAGTCTATGGGACCTCTAACAGTGGAGCCAGTGTTTATCCCTAGAGCATAAATGGACTTTGGGAGACCATACCCTACGTAGGGATGCTATTGCAGCCCAGAAACAGCAAGGAGGGCCTAGGCCCTCCCCCACATGATATGACAGACTTTGAAGGTCCCACTTGGAGGACCTCACTATCCCTGGAGAGGAGGTGGGGGGCTTGCGGGGTTAGTGGGGAACATAGAAGAATTTGAGGGTGAGGGAATGGGGGGATGTTTATGTAAATATGAGTACCTCTACAATAAAAAATTAAAACAGAAGTCTAGAATTTGGAGTCCATACGGCCTAGGGCAGAACCTATTATTGTTATTTTGCTAAAAGGTCATTCAAATTGTCTTTCAATTATTTGTATTTATGTCCAGAGACCTAGGCACCTCTCAGCCTTGATCAGAGAAGCTCATTTTTTAGTGGTCTGAAGTCAACACCAAGTAGCATATTTGACCAAAGCACTACGAAATGACACTCAACTATTGGTCCCACATGAGATATCTAGGTTACTTCCCAATACCCCACCAACACTCAGAATATATTGCAGAAGAGAATTCACAAAGAATGCAAAGGCTAGAGAATGCAGTTTTCTGGCCATGGCATGGCTACTGAATTCATGAACTCAAAAGAGTTGTGGATATCTGCAAAAGATCTGTGTAAGATCAGGCCAACTAAACCTTTGACATAGATAGAGGATAATATCTCTATTATCTCTAGTCTCTCTATTAAGGGGTGGATAATAAGCTCCACCCCTTACTAGCTATCTGTTGGCAGTTTATAACTGATGAAGAAGAGAAAAATAATGACTCTTTGAAGGTATAACAACTGGTAGGTTTCCCATGTTCTAGTGATGACTCCATCCCCATGTACATATGCTCAGAAATAAGTGGACATGGTGCATTTCAAAATAAAAACAAGACATGAAGGTAATTTGAGGTGTCAAGGAAGAAGTTCAAAAGAGAAAAATTGGGAGTTGTGAATGTTGTGGCATAGCAAAATAAAGGGGAAAACACTACAAATAAATTCACATATTGAACATTTGAATTATTTTCACTATTAATTTCTATGAATGTCTGAGTACAAGTATTTCTATGAATATCAATTATCTACTTATCTACTTGATTTTCCATATAAAAATGAAAAATATTCAGTATGAATCTTTTAGTAGTAAAACAATGAAAAATATCTTTTATTTCCTTTAGAATGATTTAACACTGTCTAAAGGGAAAAATATGGAAATGCTTTAAAGTTGAAGGTCAATTGAAGCTAAACTCACCACCAAAAAACTGCCTACATTTTGAATATCAACAAAAAATTGGTGTGTGTGTGGGGGAGGGTGTTGGGAGTGGATAATTTACCTCAGGGCCCAGAAATGCAATTCTTGAGGGCCATGTACCTAAAAGTTTAGGATACATAATAACCACCAGGAGAGGCTAATGAAAGAAAGACATGGCCCTTTTCTGCCAGACTCTCCAAGAGTCTCAGGTGATGCTTTTGTGCTAGATCACAAATTACATGCTGAAGAGCAGATCTATAGAACAACAAACCACTCCAGTAAGATTCTTTGCTACATTGAAAGAGTTATTTTTCTAGTTACCAACATGTGCCATTATAATTTCTATCTCTCACTTGATTGACTAGTCAACACTGATATTTCTGTAGGATTCTTTCCGACTCAACACTGAGCCTCTGAACACTCCTCTCTATAAAAGGAAGGGTATGCTGCTGCAAGCATCCCACACATTTTTTGTTATCTTCAGGTTCCTACAAAAATTTGAATTGTGTCTTTCTCAGTCAGCACTTTTATCCTTGACAAAAATCTTCAGTGATGTTTTCTCTTCAATTTTACCACACAAGTTTCCTGATTGCTATAAACCCCAAATTATTTCAAGATTATTTAGGAATGCACCATATAAGTTTCTATATTAAAAATGTGGGAATACAAAATTTATATTAATTGTTTTATCCATCCTTAAACCAACAGCATAGAAAACTTACTATTATTTTATTTTTTTCTCTTAATGTGCACTACCAGTCTTGACATACTAAAATTTGTATAAAATTTCTTTTTTTTTTCACAAGTATGGAGCAACATTTGTTTATTTGAGGCTTAGAAAGAGTTCTTTAGTTCACCTCATGCACAAGAGAATGTCTAACATACTATTTTACACATTAAATTAGGTAAAATGGTTTATAAGAATCTGTCATTCTTTGTTGGTGAAAATATACTAATTTTATCTTAATTTTTATTCATTATCATAAGATTAACTCTGCAATCAGCTAGACCTGGAGAAGAAGGGGGAAAATAAGAAACCCAAAGAACTTCTGTGAGAACAGTGATTACATGGCATTATGGGCAGATGTGGCTGGAGGGCTCCCCTGAGCATTGCAAATCAGTAAAGTATTCTCCTAAAGACAAAGGCTGGCGATTTTGAATTGCTAGTTGTTGGTAACTTTTCAGTGTGTTCTATATCTTCCCCAAAATGAATGCACAGTTATTTATTATTAGGATACACTGGTAAACAAAATCAAACTGTTGTTTTCTACACCATTAAGAAATCTGAAGATATGACTGAGCTCTTGAATTGTTTAAATTTATTTGCTAATTTTAGCTCTTAAGAGCACTAATTGCTCTCCCAGAGGACCTGAGTGTGGTTCCCAGCACTCAGGTCAGATGATTCATCTAACTTGGATCCAATACTGTTTTCTGGCCTCCCTGTACATCTGTGTGCATGTGCAAGAGTGTGCATGTGAGCACACACAATCACACTAACACACACACACACACACACACACAGAGAGAGAGAGAGAGAGAGAGAGAGAGAGAGAGAGAGAGAGAGAGAGAGAGAGTTACTAATATACCATAAACAATAGCATTTTTCCTTAGTTTTCTTTTTCTATGGGCACAGTTTTAGGTTCTTCACAGCAGTAATAATATCCAATCTAATAAAGATAGCAGGAAGAACATTGTTAAATGGTTTCTTAGTAAAAGGACTTCTGTTGACTTAGTAATTAGGACAATGTTTAGAAGTTAAAATAGACATGACAGTATTATTTATCACTATTTTAAATTTCACTTTAAAAAAATCATACTCTTTTGTTTGTTTTTAATCTGGGTTTCAGGTAGCACTCTGTTTCCTTTCCAACATAACTTAGTCTTTCACCTATGAAAAAACTTAAAGAGAAAAAAACACCTTTAAAAAAGTCTCCAATCATCAATCTCATTATCATTGGAGGGCATTTAAGGTAGCCTCTCCTCTGTTGCTTAGATTGTTAGCTGGTGTCATCTATATAGATCTCCAGACATTTCCCTAGTGCCTGATTTCTCTGTAAACCTAAAATGCTTCCCTCTATTATGGTATCTCCATTCCTGTTATCTTCTATTCTTCGCCAGACTCAAACTTTCTGCTCCTTCATGTCCTCTGCAACACTCCTCTTCTCCCCTTCTCATTCTCCTTGCTTCCTCTCCCCTCTTCCCGTGCTTATATGCTACCTGATAGCCCGCACCCAGCAGCTGGTGGAAGTAGAAGCAGACACACAACAACTATTCACTGAAATGAACTGGAATCCAGATGCAGAGAAGGATGAATGAAGAGCAAAGGGGTCCAGACAAGGCTGGCGAAACCCAAAGAAACAGCTGACTTGAACATCAAGGAACTCTTGCTCCCCAGACTGATGTAGCTGGGATACCAGCCTGGAACTGATCCAGACCCGGGAATATGAGTTTCAGTGAGGAAACCTTGGAAATCTACGGGACCTGTTGTAGTAGTTCATTACTTATCCCTAGCATAGGTGTGGACTTTGGGAGCCCATTCCACATAGAGGAATACTCCCTGAGCCAAGACACACAGGGGTGGGCCTAGGCCCTATACCAAAGGATATGATAGACTCTGATGACACACTATGGAAGAACTCACCATCCAGGGGAGCAGACAGGATATGTGATAGGAAGGGTTTTAGTTGGGGGGATGGTAAGGGAGGACGGGAGGGAGAAGGGAACTGTGATTATCATGTAAAACAATCTTGTCTCTAATTCAAATTAAAATAAAAATCTGGGGAAAAATCCTCTCCAATCTGGTGACCATCAGAGTAAAGGCTCTGCAAGGATGCATTTAAGATTATTCATAGTGACTTTCAAAGTAAATAATAAAGCACAGAAAATAGGTTAAAAATAGAACATTCCATAAATGCATCAGATGTTATGACACTAAAATACAAATTGATTATGATAATAATTATGTTTACATTAGTTATAGTAGACTAGATAAAAGTTATCTACTTCCTGAAGTCAGAACTTCCTAATAGAAATGAAGAGAAAGAAAGAAAAGTTGAATTTAAGCATCTTAAGAGAACAGAATTAATCTTTTACTCCCAGTTATTTCCCGAATTTCTCCCATCTGGCTTAATACAGCAGCCTTTACCTACTCCTAAGGTGACTACTTAATGCCTATAAACTTGGAGAACAGTTTACAGTGTTACAGAGTTTATAGAGGGAAGAAAAGGATCACAAGCATCCAGGAAAGAAATACCTCTCTATTAAGAGTCACAAAATAAATAGTTCATAAAGCAGCATAGAGTTGTAAGAAGCATTCCCAACTGGTTCTGCAGCTGCCTCAGAGACCCCAAATAAACATACAACTTATATTAATTATGAAATTGTTGGCTGTAGACTTGGGATTCTTATTCTTAACCCATAACTACTAATCTAAGTTTTTCCACGTGGTCTTATCTTACTGGGGAATGTCTGACCTTCCACTCCTTTACCTGCTAGATCTCAACTGCTCACCAACTCGGCAGAGAAGAGAAGAGAGTGATTTCCTGTTTGTCCCTGCTTATATCCTGATTATGCCCAACTATGTCACTTCCTGCCTGTCTGTACAGACCTCCAGACATCTATGGTTAGCTAGTGGCAGTTTCTGCACAGCTATGTTACTTCTTGGGATCATATGATGTCTCCTCTCTGCCTACACTTCCCAGAATCCTCCTTGTTTCCTAGTCCCACCTATCATGTTGCCTCATTTGCCACAGTACTTTATTCATCAACCAATAAGACAAACATATACAAAGAAAAACATTCCCCCTCACAGTGTAGTTGATTCAGGTCCTGGTAGCCTTTCATAGTCCACCTGCCTGCAGGATGATTACATGCCTCTTCTTTAGGGTTCATGTTTAAGCCCATATGTCAGTGCATATGCATGTCCAGGCATCTGTCCAAATCTGATTACTTTTGAAGATTAACAATGGATTTATCTGGTCACAGTTCAAGAAGCATCCATTCTGAGACATTTTGGGAGAAATATAAAGCTCAGCTTCTATTGAGTTCCAAATTCAGAAAAGTAGACAAAAATGACTACCATGGGTTGGAGAGGCAGCTTAGTGATTAAGAGCACACATTGCTCTTGCAGAGGACCTGAATTTAATTAATACAACATATGTCAGATGTTTCACAATCACAATTACCAGTAACTTGAGAAGTAGGATAAATCTAACTACACTGGCTTCTAAGGTCAGAAACACCTACATGCAACTATCCACATACAAACATACATATTTTTAAATAAAAATAAAAACTTATAAGTGGATATCATTTATTGAACTGCAATATTGCTTCTGTAATCTTTCTTTTATACATTTTTATTGAAGAAATTTTAATAAAATATATACTGATCATGGTTTCCTCACCCCTGACTCCTCCCAGATCTTTCCCACATCTCCACCCATCCACCTCCAGACCCCTTCTTTTTTTCATTTTTCTTTCTTTGTTTTTATTTGAATTACAAACAAGATTGAATGGCATGACAATCCCAGTTCCCTTCTCCCTCTCATATGTGGAGTTTAGACATAGAGTAAGGGATTACCAGCCTACAATTCACACTGCCAGAGAAGCTAGTAAATAAGGAGGACCCTAAAAGAGACAATCTTTATCCCCTGGAGAAGGGGAAAGGGTCTCCAGGCCCCTTCTTAACAAACAAACAAACAAACAGAAACCCACCCCAAAAAGAATAAAATGACAAAATATAAGAAATACACACACCATACCAAAAAACAAAAACAAAAACAAAAAACAAACAAACAAAAAAACACCCTGAAACTGTACCTATACAAGCAAAAGACCTGTAAGAGACAAAATGTCTACAAAAACTACAGATTTCATTTTCTGTTGGCCATCTACTGCTGGGCAAGGTGCTACTTAAGGTTAATATACCTTTGTAAGACTCCCCTGGAGAAGCCTAATGTTTCTTTGCAAGTGGCATCAATTTGATATGGTATTTTGGTTATGTGTGGGAAGGAGTCCATTTCCAATTCTCCCTCTCAGTGCTGGGGCACTATTAGGCTTGAACCTGTGTAAGCCTGTGGCATGCTGCCCTAGTATTTATGAGTTCATATGCCTGACAGTCAGGTTCTATCTGAAAGATACTTCTAGCTTTTACACTTCAGGTTCTTGGCCTTAAGAAATTCTATTGCTTTAAAAATTCTAGGTAAGTTTTGGGTAACCTCGAGCATAAAGTTCAACACATAGTCTTAACATTTGAAAAATGACAGAAGTATTATAACTTCATATAAAAATCTTAGTAAATATTCTGAATATTAGGTAACACAGCTCCAAATAAAATTAGAAAAGGTGACTTTTGATTTGATAGGTCAGTATGAACATTGTTGGCATGGTTTGAGGGAAATTTCCTAGTATTGCTATTATGACCCTAATGTAGGCCCTTTGATTTAATAGAATTTCCTATGCAAAACATATTTAGTCATATTAGGGATTTCTGTACTTGGTTTTCTAGAATTGCCTGCTATAATCTACTATTTTATTTTATATAACTTTTGCAGTATCTGAGGACAGGGAGAGAGTTAAACACTTGTAATGTTGTATTTGAGTGTCTGTTTCCCAATGTAGAAGACTCTTTTCTTTGTTAAGATTTCCAGTGACATTTTCCTGTTATAATTAACAATGTCCATCTCCATCCCCACTTCTCCTGCTCTTCTCTTGTTGGCTGTGTGCTCACTGCAGCTACCATGTTGTGGTTTTCTCTTTCCTTTATGACTTTCAACTGCAGTGTGTAACATGTTCATATTTATATAACTCCTCATAATAAACAAACTCTAAATATCCAGAACAGTGCTTATCATTGATATAATATGTAGAAGAAAAAAAGGAAAGATCTTTTAATACCAAGTTAACTAGCTCAAGAATGGATAAATAATTTTAACAATAAAAATTAAATAAATTTTGGAGAAAAATCGACAGCTTCATGAGATATATAACCATGTTTTAAGTTGACTATTCTACAATAATTTTTATTTTATTATTTATTTATTATAAAATGTTTTGTAGTAAAACAAAACAATAACTGACCCTGAGACAGATATAGGGGTTCAAACTTCTAGCTGAAAAACAGAAAAGCAAAGCAGCCAGCCACTATCCTTACCTCTACCTCAGGCAGAAAGGGCTGACCCATCATCTCTCCTCAGTGTAGCTGAAGACGGAATGCTCCTATCTTCAATGTGGCATAAGAATGAATGCCTCATACTGAGTACTTGCTCCTGTGTTTTATACCCCTCTAGTGCTGGGATTAAAGGTGTGAGCCATAATTCTCTTTTATACTCGTCCAATATTGTGTAAATCTTGGTGACCTGGAACTCACAGAGATTTATCTACCTCTTAATTTTTGAATCCTAGGATTAAAGGTGTATACTACCACCTCCTAGCTTCTGGCTCCTGGGATTAAAGGCATGCACTATCACTGCCTGATCTCTATAGCTTAAGGCTGACTTTACCTTTCTGAATCCTCAGTCAAGTTTTAATAAACAATAAATTATATATCACTGCATTTTGTTGTAATCACCATCGATTTACAACTTGCTTTATCTTTCAGCAATGTTCCTTTAGGCAAACTATGTGTAACATATATGTTTATGTAACCTAAAACATATATCTATGAACTGGGATTTGCAATTGATTTGAAAGTTACTAGATATGGACAAGGTCTTTCCCAAGTATAGTTTTTATCTTCTGTGTTAGTGGTTAGTCTTTAGATGCCTTTAACTGTACACTGCCTATATACAGATTCGTCAGTCAAGTAATCAAGAGCAAAAGTACTTCTTCCTTCATGCTCTACAAAGTATTTCTCATAGTCTTTTAGAATATCTTTTATTATAGTATATTAGCACCACCTTACTTAAAACCATAGACAAAGAGCATATCTTAAAATAAGAGAGGAGAAAATACTATATGCATATATACTATAAATACATATATACTATATGGCAAAGGCACATGAATTGTTTTGTTAATAATTATTTTTATTTTTTGAGATTATAATGTAATTAAAATCTTTCTTCTTTCCTCCTTTTCCTCCTGTCAAACTCTCCAATGTGTTCCCCCTTTCTGTTTTTCAAATTCATGGAATCCTTTTTCTTTAATTTCTGTTATATACTTAAAAGTATAAGATACACACACACACACACACACACACACACACACACACACACACACACACCTATGAATACATAAATAAAACTTGGTAAGTCTATTTAATTCTGGTTGTATTATATAAGTTTATGAGGTATCATTTGGTATTAAATAACTAATATTTCTTCATATATATATTGTACATATACACATGGTAAATATAGAACTTTTGTTGAAGTCCCAATTTTTATGGTGATTGTTTTTAATTAAATTAGAAACAGTCTTGTTTTACATGACAATCCCAGTTCCCTCTCCCTCCCCTCCTCTTCTGCCCCCCAACAACCCACTATCCCATCCCCTTTCTGCTCCCTAGAGAGGGTGAAACCTTGCATGGGGGTCTTTAAAGTCTGTCATACCATTTGCAGCAGGGCCTAGACCCTGCCCAATTTGCCTAGGCTGAAAGAGTATCCCTCTATGTGGAATGAGCTCCCAAAGTCCACTTGTATACTAGGGATAAATACTGACCCACTACCAGAGGCCCCATAGATTGCCCAGGCCTCCTAACTGACACCCACATTCAGGGGGTCTGTATTAGTCCTATGTTGGTTTCCCAGCTGTCTGGGGTCCATTAGCTCCCCTTTGTTCAAGTCAGCTGTTTCTGTGGGTTTCTGCAGCCTGGTCTTGACCACTTCGCTCACTACTCTTCCCTCTCTGCAACTGGATTCCAGGAGTTAGGCTCACTGTTTAGCTGTGGGTATCTGCTTCTGCTTCCATCAGTTACTAGATAAAAGCTCTGGGATAGCATATAAGGCTATCATTAATCAAGTACAGGGACACATTGTTCTTCTTTCTTTAGCAAGCATCTCCATGTACAAACACCTATGAGGGTTCAATCAATGCATTAAGGAATTCATTTTAAAATGTGGTTTAGGAATCAAGGTAGCATTTAGTCTGTGGCTAGTTGATCAACTGTAGATAAAATTGCCTAAATTATAAAGTTAAGATATATCTAATCCTGTTTTCTGAGTTCTTCATATTGGATGACCACACCTTACCAACTATGTCCAATGTGAGCTCTCACATGGTCTTTCACAGTGTATGTCTTCTTCTCTGTTAAATAGCTCCCAAAGGCTTACATTTAAATTTCTTGACATGTCCTGACCCAAAGGAGATTTGGTATCTCTGCCCTCCAACATGCTCTGTTTCTTAATCTTCATATCTCAATAAAAGACATTTATTGATACCAGAAAAGTTTTCTGTAAACTTATTAATATATATATATATATATATATATATATATATATATATGGGAATGAAAAGTGATGCAACCATTGTGGAAGTCAATGTAAAATTTCCTGAAGAAACTTAAAATAGATATACCATATGATCCTGAGCATATTCCCAAAGGACATTGTATGATTCTATAGAGATATTTGGTCACCCATGTCCACAGCAACCAGGAAATAGAAACAACCTAGAGTCCATCAACTAATAAATAAATAACAAAGATGCAGTACATAAATACAATGGAATATTACTCCGTTATAAAAAATTAAGTTATAAATTTTAAGGCAAATGGATAATAATCATTTTGAGTGAGGTAACCCAGACATATATATATATATATATATATATATATATAATATATAGTTTGTGTGTGTGTGTGTGTATGTAAGTACAAGGAATTTAGATGGTGTTATCCTGTAAGAGGATGGCAAGATGGCAATACTTCTTCCAGAAGCAGTGAGTAGGGCACTCACATATAAAGCTCAGTGCCACATGGATACTTCTTTGCAAGCTTTCAGCAGGGCCTCATAAAACTCCCACCTCTACCATTACCAGATATTGACATTGATCTTGATTAATTTCTAAAAGTTTATGATTAGAGTCAATGGCTAAATCAAAACAAATCTGAGATACCATCTTACTCCTGTCAGAATGTCTAAAATAAAAAACATCAATGACAGTTTATGCTGGAGAGGATGTGGAGAAAGGGAAACACTTCTCCACTGCTGGTGGGAATGCCAATTTGTACAGCAACTTTGGAAATCAGTATGGTGACTCCTCAAGAAAATGCGAATGAGTCTACCACAAGATCCAGCAATTCCACTCCTAGGCATATACCCCAAAGAAACACATTCATACAACAAAGACATCTGTTCAACGATGTTCATAGCAGCACTACTTGTAATAGCCAGAAACTGGAAGTAGCCTAGATGACCCTCCACCGAAGAATGGATAGAGAAAATGAGGTACATTTACACAGTGGAGTCCTACTCATCAGAAAAAAAAAAATGGAATCGTGAAATTTGCAGGAAAATGCATGGAACTCAAAGAAACCATTCTGAGTGAGGTAACCCAATCACACAAAGTAAAACATGATATGTACTCACGCATATGTGGAGTTTAGACATAGAGTAAGGGATTACCAGCCTACAATCCACACTGCCAGAGAAACTAGTAAACAAGGAGGACCCTAAAAGAGACAAACTTTGTCCCCTGGAGAAGGGGAAAGGGTCATGATCCCCTGAGCAAATTCACAGCATGGGAAGAGGGGGGAGGGTGCTAGGCGAATGAGAAGGGAAGAAGAGGAAGGATGCAGAGTTCATGAGGGAGCAGAAAGGTTGAGACAGGTGTAGATTAGAAGAAAGGATATATGATAGGTAGGGTTTTAGTTGGGGGTGGTAGGGGAGGAAGGGAGGAAGAAGGGAACTGGGATTGTCATGTAATTTAATCTTGTTTGTAATTCAAATAAAAATGATTTAAAAGAGTCAATGGGTAAAGACAAAACATAATTAGGTCACAGGATGTGGAGAATTCAAGTTGTCATCCAACTGGAAATCTTTGTTACATCTGAGTAGCTTTCACATTCCTAGAAGGTTCTATATACTCTGTGAACCCTATGAGTTATAATAACCTTGGAAGATACTTTCGCTTGTGCTATAGTGACATGAATGATATGGGAGTATTTAACAACTTCATGATTGGATTTAAAAGTCATATCCACAAGATAGAACTTGTGTCTAAGACCACTAATTTGAACAAAACTCTTAGCTGGCTAGGTGATCAGCCCTAGAGGAGATCCTAATTCTTTTATTCTGCTAAAGGGAAATGGTATTAAACTTTCCTCTATGTTGTCATCTCTGTACCTGTGGATTAGTGAACCTCAGCATTTATCATCAAAGCTTCTTAGCTTCCTTTTTGTTTTTTCAAGCAATAGTCTACTTTACTCAGAGCATCAGACAATGCATATTCTGAGGGTTAAGAGGAGTCACATGAGTAAACTGTCCAAACACAGGGACAAGCCTCACTTAGCCTACAAACCACACATCACAAAATGTAGGCATATAAACAAATAAAAATAGCTAGTTGTAATGAATAATTTGAAGCAAACACTTTCCTATCAGCTATACCTGAGAGAAGCAAGGAAACACATTGTTGCATGATATTTTGATTGTGCTCTGACAAATAAAGTTTGCTTAGAATTAGAGGGAAGAGCTAGCCACTAACTGACCATAGAGGTTTGGAGGACTATAGCCAGAGAGTAGAAAGGAAGTAGTAAGGTGGGGCTAAGAGAGGATGGCCACATTTTTGGATGAAGTAACAAGAAGAGGTAGGAGCAGGCTGCTCCCTGCTTCTCTGATATTTCAGGTTCTTACCCCAATAGCTGATTCCCAGATTTTTATTGATAAAGATTAATTAGATTAATTCTTCATTGGCATCCAACTTTTGGGGCACAAATTCATGAGATAGCTGATCAAAGCTTCTTTTTTTATAGTAAATGACAACTAATGCAGAGACCCACAACTATTCCACATGTAGAGAATGAAGTCTGTGGCATGCCCAGCTCTGAATGGGACATCAGCATGACACCTCCTACTCTATGCTCAGATATCACTTCCAAAGACAAAAGTGAGAGGTAGTCTGCAATGAAACAGTACTGGCCAGACATGACAGAGAGGTTCACACACTTGGCTACCATTTCATAGTGAACCAGATCTATTCAGTGAGCATCACAGACAGGACTCTTTCCAGCTCCTTTACTAGAACTTCCTGTTCAGTTGTAACAACTGTGAAACATGGGCAGCAACTAGCCTTCTGGTTTTAGCCTTCTCCATGTTTAGGTTTCTGAACTAAACAGTGGAGTCAAGCAGTAAATTATATTCAGAAAAGGCAGACCTGGGGGAAAGTTGGCTTTCTACTCCAGAAATTTGAGTTATAAAGTTTTCTGAGGTATAAAAATCATTCAATACAGGGCTTCTTCTTTTTCTTTACTATCTTTTTAAAATATTTAAAAATTTTCTTTTCTCATATATTACACACCAATGGTAATCGCACCTCCTCCATTTCTTCATCCTCTTTCCCCTCCCTCAGGCCCACCCCAACCCCTGTCTCCCCTTAAAAACAAGCAGACTTCTCAGGGACATCACATAACATAACATGCTATGATATTACTGGGCACATACCATCACATCAAGACTAAATGAGACAACCCAGGAGGAGGAATAGGGTCCCATAAGAAGGCAAAAGAATCAGAGACTGCTACTCCCTGGCTTCCACCATAAGGAGCCTCACAAAATCTCCAAGCTAAACAACCACAACATATATGCAAAGGACCTAGGTAAGATTCTTTTGGGCATTGGTGTCTCATGCCTTTAATCCCAGCACTCGGGAAGCAGAAGCAGGCAGATCTCAGTGAGATCTAGGCCAGCCTGGTCTCCAGAGCAGGTGCCAGGATAGGGTCCAAAGCTACACAGAGAAACCCTGTCTCAAAAAAAAAAAAAGATTCCTACAGTCCCCCTCATCTCTGAGCCCCCACACGAGTCCCAGTAAATTGATTCTGTGGGTTTTCTTGTGGTGGCCCTGACTCCTAGGGTTCAGGATGATCCTTCATCCTAGACAGCACTCCCCAAATTCTGACTAATGTTTGACTTTGGGACTTTGCTTCTGCTTCCATCAGTTGCTGGATGAAGTCTCTCTGGTCTCTTTGATGATGATTCTGTTTTATCACCATTCTTTTTGAATCAATTAAGACTTCAGAGGTTGGATGTGGTTAATTTGTATTTACTTATTTAATCTCTTAACTCATATATTAACAGAGTTGTTTATATTGATTACATTAATTGAGACTTATCTCTAAGATGTGTTAAATGCACCTCAGTCCTTAACTAGAAACAAAAAGAGATGTGAAGAAAAAAATCTCTCAATAAAATGATGAAAAACAAGAGCATGGGGGACATTTTATATGTGTATGGCATCTCTTTTGCAATTTAAATCTCTGAAAAAATATGTATTGTTTTTATATGTATCTGGTTTGAACACCCATGAAGATCTGTTGTTATATGCAATATTGATTTATATTCTAATGCTGGAAGTAAGACAGATTATTTTTCTTTCACAAGGAGCAAAGGGTTTCAGAATCAAGTGTGTCTTCAAGCAGCAGTAAAGGCTTGATGACAAGATATTTTAGAACAACCTGCTATTAGGAAGGAAGTATGAGTGTGAAGATGAGAAGCAGCTCATTCTCATATGACATAGACAAGTTGTGAGTGTGTTAGGAGTCCATGATGTAGAACATAAAAGGGTGTAACAATTTATCTCAGTGACATATAGGATACTTTTCTAGTCTATATTTTTACAGCTCTATTCTTAGTCAGATTTTCTTTTACTTCAATCAGGTCATATGCTAGCAGTTATAAACGTTACAGTTTATAAAATTATGAGAAAATGCACAAGCTACCAAACTTTCTCAAACAGTTTGTGGACTTTTATGATGAAGTCATTTGCCCTTGTTAGTCAGTGAACTATGGCAAAATTGTTGCTACATGAGAACCAGGACAGAATTCATTCTCTTTAGTAATCTAATATTTTATGCATTTATTGTTGCTTTGTGCAAATCTATCACAATAGCCTTATGTATAAGCATCTTTGCATCTCAAAGACTTTGATAACAAAAAAGACACTTTCAAATTGTTACACTAGAAAAATGATAATCAAGTGATTCTTCTGTTTTTCTGCAACAATATACTACGCATGAATTGGAAACCCATTCAATAATTTATTCAACAAACAATTATTGAGTTTCTACATCTTTCAATACTCACTGACAGGTGCTTTAGTATTCCAGATATGAAGACCATAGGATTTTAGCTCTTGAGAGGTCAGAGTCCACTTAATCACTATACAAGTCTATATACTCCCAATTGCATCCCACTGTATCCACTGTCTCTGTTCTTTATGCACCCACAAATGGACTTCTAAAAATTGTTGTCATGCTCTGAATTTTTTTATAAATAAAGCTTTGCTAAACTTGTATATTAATCATTTATGTACACAGGTTATCTCAAGGGCTTGCAAGACTAAGTTTTTTTAAAGGCTTCAGGAGCACCCCGAGGAGCTCTTTGTCTCTTGAAATATAGTGCACCAAATGTGGTGATATATGGATTATAACAGAAAACATTGGCATCTATATTAACAGACAATTCATAAGAATCTAGTGTCCCAGTTAACATTCTTGACCTGATTTTTACTTAACCAAAATCTGGGGCAGGAATGACATTTTTCTTTCATATTGGCCATCTTTCATTTAGGATAATTGATGTGTTTTCTTGTTTCTTGAGCCCATTTGATTGGAAAATCTTTTCCCATACGTTTACTCTGAGGTATTGCCTGTCTTTGAAGTTGAGGTATGTTTCTTGTAAACAGCAGAAGGATGGATTCCGTCTCCGTATCCATTCTGTTAGCCTATATGTTTTTGTGGGTAAATTAAGACCATTGAGATTTAGGGATATTAATGTCCATTGATTGTTGGTTCTTGTTTGTTTTGGATTTATTGTTGGTGGTGTCATTGTGTGTGGATATCGCCCTCCTGTTTCTTTTTGTGTTTGGTAAAATTAGATTATCTATTGCCTGTGTTTTTGTGAGTGTAGTCATGTTCATTGGGTTGGAGTTTTCCTTCCAGAACCTTCTGTAGTGCTGGATTTGTGGATATGTATTGTTTAAATCTGTTTTTGTCATGGGATATCTTGTTTTCTCCATCTATAGTGATTGAAAGTTTTGCTGGGTACAGTATTCTGGGTTGACATCCATGCTTCCTTAGTGCTTGTAGTGTATCTTTCCAAGACCTTCTGGCTTTCAGAGTTTCCATTGAGAAGTCGGGTGTGATTCTGATTGGTTTGCCTTTATATGTTACTTGGCCTTTTTCCTTTGCTGTTCTTAATATTTTCTCTTTATTCTGTAGATTTGGTGTTTTGATTATTATATGTTGGGGGCACTTGTTTTTTTTTT
This sequence comes from Cricetulus griseus, assembly GCF_003668045.3. Classification (NCBI taxonomy): domain Eukaryota; kingdom Metazoa; phylum Chordata; class Mammalia; order Rodentia; family Cricetidae; genus Cricetulus; species Cricetulus griseus. The sequence continues at coordinate 303,223,412 of NC_048595.1, read as the reverse complement.
TTGGTCCAGTATGTTTGGTGTTCTATAAGCATCTTGTACTTACATAGGCATATCCTTCTGTAGGTTGGGGAAGTTTTCTTCTATGATTTTGTTGAATATGTTTTCTATACCTTTGAGCAGTGTTTCTTCATCTTCTTCTATACCTATTATTCTTAGGTTTGGTCTTTTCACGGTTTCCCATAGTTCCTGGATATTTTGTGTTAGGGATTTGTTGGACTTGGGCTTTTCTTTGGTAGATGAATGTATATCCTCTAGCATGTCTTCAATAACTGAGACTCTCTCGTCCATCTCTTGAATTCTATTAGTTATACTCACATCTTTAGTTTCTGATTGTTTATCCAGCCTTTCCATTTCTAGCATCGCCTCATTCTGTGTTTTCTTTATTGTGTCTATTTCAGCTTTCATGCTTTGAACTGTTTCAAGAGCTTACATCACTTGTTTGGTTTTTTTTTCTTGGGTTTCTTTAGATTATTTAAGAGATTTGTTTATTTCTTGATTTTTTTTTTTTTGGTTTGTCTTTTCCTCCATTATGTGCAATTTTTGATTGCTTTTTCTTGTATTTCTTTAAGGAATTTTTTGTTTCCTCTTTAAAGATCTCTATGATCTTGCTGAGATAATTTTTGAGGTCCATCTTTTCATCATCTTTTGCATCGAGCTTTTCAGATTTGCTGGTGTGGAGTCCCTATATTCTGGTGGCATCATATTGGTCTTTCTATTGTTGAGTGAGTTCTTATTCTGTATTCTTCCCATATCTTCTTCCAGTGGGTGCAGGTGGGGTCTCTCTATCTCCTCTTGTTCCCCAGTGGTGTGTGTGGGCCAGGGATTCAATGTCCGCAGCTCTGGATGGTCTTGCCTCTCCTGGTAGTCTCTTCACTCCTAAGGAGTTAGGCCTCAGTAGGGGTCAGGTGGGTGGAATGGGAAGGAAGATTGGGGTGTTTCCAGATTCAGGGAGCTCCTCCCTGTCTGGGTGGGTCTACCCCAAGCAGGCACAGGCCCAGAGAGATTGGGGTGAATCGGACTCGTTATGGATCAGGTCAGAGTAATGGACTGGTTTTGTGTTTTTAAGGGTTTCCTGTGCATGCGAATGTGTGTTCTTCTGCTTCTGTACATTATTTGTGCTTTTTAACTGTTTCTTTTTCTTCTGTTTGTTCTATTCTGATTATTTTGTTTTATCTCACTGTATTTTATTTTATTCCTAAGATGTTTTCATTTTTTTACTTTTATTCTTCTTTCATATATTAAATCTTGATTCCAGTTTCCCCTCCCTTCACACCTCCCAGTCACTCCCTTACCTCCCTTTTCCCCCATCAACTCCTCTTCTGTCTCCCTGTGCCCAGCTCAAAAAAGAAGAGCAGGCCTCTGTTTCAGGAGAAATTTCCAAAGAGCCAATCCACTGTGTCAATAAAGCAACCATGAATCTAGAATTGAGTCAGCAATTTGCTGACCATGATTAGCCAAAGTGTTCTTGGAGTACTTTACAAGCCAGCTAGAGGACAAGATGAGGCTGAGAAGAGTTTGGAGGGTTTTTTGATGCTGGACTTTCTGGAGAACAAGAAGAGAGGGTCAGTCAATCACTCTTCTTTCTTTGAATTTTTCAGGACTTTATCTCAATTTTTGGCACCTAACATCTTATTATACTAGAACAAATTAGATAATTTTTCCATATGGCAGCTGCAGGAATCCCTGGCATATCCAATAAACATGGACTAACAAGATATGATAAGACTGGGCACACATCCTAATAGCTAGTAGAATGTAAAGTTTCCCAAGTGCAGGCAAAAGAGTCAGAGATACATTCCACTCCCATTGTTGGAAGTTCCACAAGAAAACAGAGCTACTAGGCCATAAGGTATATGCAGAGGACCTAGCTCAGACTCATATAGGCTCCATGTTTGTCATATCAATCTCTGTAAGATCCTATAAACCCTGCTCAGTTGATTGTATGGGCCTTGTTCTTGTGGTGTTTTTAGCCCTTCTGGTTCTTAAATTTCCCCCTCTTTTGTGAGAGTCCCCTGGCTCTTCCTAGTGTTTGGCTCTGCCTCTTTGCAGCTGCTCCCATGAGTTCCTTGATTGTGGTTCTCTGACAATAACTAGGCTAGATAGGTGTCAATCTATAAGTATAGAGGGATATCATTTCATTGACTTAATGTTGTCATTCATGTTTGATTCTCATGGGTCTCTGGGTTGTCCTGCCTCTGGTTCCTAGCCTGGAAGGTTGTCTCCATGGTACCCACAGCCATAAGAACTCTATTCCTTGCTTCTGATCCTTTCACTCTCATCGACCAATGCAGCCAACAATCCTAATGAAGAAGCAGAACTACACTGACTATTATAAATATAACTTCAATGAACATGGTTGTGCAAGTGTCCTCATGGTAGGATGAAGTATCCTTTGTGTATATGCCCATGAGTGGTATAGCTGGGTCTTGAAATAGATCGATTCCTAATTTTGTGAGAAACCATCACATTGATTTCCATAGTTACTGTACAAATTTTAACTTCCACCAGCAATGGAGTGTAGGCAGAGTTTTTGGGGTCTGATGGCTCCAAAATAAACACAGAGAAATAATATTAATTATAAATTTTCTGTCAATAGCTCAGCATTATTACTAACTAGCTCTTACAACTTAAATTAACCCATTTATATTCATCTATATGTTGCCATGTGACTCATGGCTTTACCTGTCCCCTCAGCATGCTTTGCTCCCTCTGTGTCTCCTGGGAACCCCTCTAAGTCCACCCTTGATCTTCTCAGTGTTCTTAGTCCTATCCAGTTATTGGACAGTCAGTGTCTTTATTACCAACCACATAGACAATCTTTACAGTGTACAAAGGGATTATTCTACACCAGTGGAGGACCATTCCCCTTGCTCTGCATCCTCACCAGCATGGGATGTCACTTGTGTTTGTTTCTTATGAGAGACAGAAAGTGTATGGATCTACATGGGAAGGGATGTGGGCAGAACCTGGAAAGAATGGAGGCAGTAGACCATAATTAGAATATACTGTATGAAACAGAAAACTATTTTCAACAAAATAAAGAGATAAATATGTGATTGAATTTTTTGTGCTAAAGTACCTGGAAAGTTATTTCATGGTAGTTTTCTGAATGTCAATATTACTCTGAGGTGAGACCTTCTCTGAGTATATAATTATAGTATCACTGTCCTTGACCTAAATTGTGCTTAAATCAAAGCACATCCCTCATAACTTCATCTCTTTTCTAATATCTCATCACACATACCCAGTTGATATTTCCAGCATTTACTTTACACAAATAGTTATCTACTTTTTGTTTATCACACTGCCATAGATAAGACTCATAATTCTGGCAATATGTAACTTGGGTCATGATGTTTGTTTGTGTTCCATATAGTAAATTATGCTTTTCTTTGTGTCCTTACAAGTACTTTTCTTTGTGCAGCCTCCTCCTCCTCCTCTTCCTCCTATTTCTTTTTCTCCTCTCACAGTGTCAAAGTTAATACTATATATTTGATATCTCTAGTCACTGTATCAGTCAGGATTTGATCAGGCATATGGAAAAATTTGGACTTGTTTTCTAACGAATTTATATTAGAAATTAGAACTTGCACAATCATGAAAAGAACTAGGGGTTCAACAAGAGAGATGTCATTTCCAGAGTAAGCATCCAGTCAGCTCTTAACCAAGAGAGTTTGTTGTTTGCCTATAACATTGGAGGGTAAGTAAAAAAACACCATTTAAGAATCAAAGCAAGTATAGAATTGCATGGGAGGCTGGCTAATATCTCTTAGAGTTTGTAGCAGGAGATTTGATAATATCAGTGGATCATCTGTTGAACAGTACAGCTATCAATAAGAATGCATCTGTATCTAAATTTAAGGAAGAATTGGGAGTCACCTGTAACCCTGTTACTCCTTCTCATTGCTTCTGCCTGGTGGCTGTGAGTGAAGTAACAATTCTGTGCTTCCAACTTCCAGAATATTTGTAACAAGCTAGTACCTACAACCTTAGAGAGGAGAGTCTTTAAAAAAAATTAGTGACCTGGTAAAGCAAGATGACAGGACAACAATTCAGGATGTTATTCACTGAAGAAAATGTGGGAATTAGAAATCGATGTAAACAAACAGAATAAAACATATCCATAAGCTCATGGTAAATGTTGTGAGAATTTTCATACATTCTCATGATTTCTTTAGCTTTTGACAATTGATATTTTTTCACCAGAATTCTGTAACAGCAATACACTTACAAATTGTAACATAATTCAAGCCCCAAGTCTTAGTTCCTTAACTTTGACTGAATACCAGATTTATTACCAAGTAATTATAAGACTTTGGGGGAAAATATACACATTGTTGATAGAATATAGCCTTCAAAATATAAAAATAGGTTCATATCATAATCTCATGAACATATGGAACATGGAACTGAATGTATTAACCTGTTGGCATTGGGATGGTGATTTGCATGATTATTCATACAGGCAAGTATAATTACAATGGCTTTCAACCATTGAATTAGAAACAACAAAATATCAGACAGTGAGAGGGGGACTCAACTTGACCTTATTGACAACAGAAACTGAGAAATGCCATCAAAAATCTGTTAAGTAAAGAACTTATTTGAAAGGAGAGCTTGTTGGTTTAAGATACTTTTATTCAGAAAAATACCAGCCAAACACAAGCCAGAGTGTGACCAGGGGCAGCAAGGCAAGGAGGCCAGAGAGAAGGGGCAGCAGAAGGGGAAAAGGTGTTCCATGTGCTCATGGTCACTTAAAAGCCCTTCCTGAGTAACCTGACCTCACCTTGACCACACCTTAGTAGGCGTGGTCAGGCACACCTGTAGCCAACCCTTAGGAGGCATGGTTATGGTGTCTCCCTACAATTCCCCTTTTAGTCTAAAAAAGGATTAAAACTTAATAGTGTAAAATATACAAAATTAACAATCATAAAGGTGAAATATAAGAAGATACAGTAATCTGCTATTGCACATCCTAACTATGTCTATTTCAGTTAAACCCTAAAGTCATCTGAAAGGGGTGTCCAACCTGAAAACCTCCTTCCAATCTCAACCCTAAACAATAAGAAAGTTTTTCCTAACTAGGCTTACACTACCCTAATAGACAATAATGGGTAATGGGGGTGTAGCATCCTCCAAGTTACTTCCTGCTGAAATGGGACGATGGTAGCCTTGTGGGGTCCCGTGGAAAGAAAATGTTAGTATAGTGAAAGTCTCTAATGGATTATATCAAGTCCATGTTAGATGGGATTTGCTTGATTGAAGATCTAGATTGAAATCCTCAACTTGATTGAAGTTAGTTCTTGAAACTGTGGTCCGAGTGTCAGGTGAAATGGAGTAAGTTGGATCCAGTGCAGTCAAGGAGATTGGCCCAATTTCTTTCCAGAGCATCCAGGGATTGCTGTCAGGTGGGTCTTCATTGGCTGTGTGGGACTCAAACATAAGTGTTAACAGAGAAATGTTTGCTTGTATATGTATGTATGCTGGAAAAGGCAATTGTGGAAAATAATGATTGTGAGATGGTGTACACCTTGAAAGAAAGAGCCAAAAAGACAAAGACAGTCCCCAAATTCCTCTCTTGTTCTGTATTACATCAACTGGCTTCTTGATATAATACTGAAACTCTAAAGTTTAGCTAAACAAAGTGCTTGGATTTTAAGGGAGGAAAGCCAAATCCAACTCTAAATCCAGCATTGATTTACTTGAATAGGGACTAGGAAATGAGGAGAAACAGGGTTAAGCTGTAAAGTTTACCATATGGCACATTCCTTTTGTTTGATGGTTATAGCTACCTTCTCTTCTTAAGCATCTACACATGTAGTGTTCGTAGACTTCTGGAGATGAGTTTTCCTGTGAAGATAGAAGCAAAACACTTTCTTTTCCTTTGGATGGTTTCTATTTAGTTAATGAGATGTACCTCAGTAAATACCAGTCACTCTTTCTTGTTGAGAGGTTTGTCTTTTGCAACTCGAATCTTGATAAACTTTGATGGTATCTAAAGTTTTTCTTCTCCTGTGGAAACAAATGCAAAACCCCTACCCCAATGTAACACATGCCCAGGCTTCCATATCAAGGTTACTACATCTTTGAAGTATACTGGTTGATTCAGTTCAGCATTTTTTTTTTCTGTAATCCAGTGTCTTTCTGCAGCTATTTGTCCATTGTCTTTGGCATTAAGGATGTTTAGTGTCAATAAAGCATCATACAACCTATGTTTGGGGGGGGGTTTGACTTACCAGGTTGTCTATGGAGCATCTCCTTAAGCATCCTATTAGATCTTTCAATGACTGCTTGTCCTGTAGGATTGTGTGGTATACTGGTAATATTTGAAGAACTGTTCCATTTTTGTGGAGACATATGCCAGAGAATTGTCAGTTTTTATTTGTGCAGGTATAACCATGACTGCTATCATCTCTAACAGGTGTGTAATAACAGAATCAGATTTTTCAGAGTTGAGAGCAGTAGCCCATTGGAAACCTGAGAATGTGTCAATAGTATGATGCACATATTTCAAATTTCCAAATTCTGTAAAGTGAAAGACATCCATCTGCCAGATCTCATTCCTCCGAATGCCTTTAGGATTACAGCCTGCTGGCAATGGAGTTTGGTTATAAAAGGAACAAGTAGGACAGTTTCTCACTATTTCTTTGGCTTGTTGCCAAGTGATAAAGAAGTCCTTTTTTAAACCTTTGCTATTTACATGATGTTTTTTATGAAATTCGGAGGGTTTTAACACACTACCAATTAATAAAGGATCAATCGTCATTGCCTTGTGCTAGTGGGCCTGGCAGACCCGTATGGGATCTGATATATGTAATGTATAGAGGATTACTTCTGTTTTGTTGGGGCCAAGTGAAAGGCAAGCTTGTTGGTTTAAGATACCTTTATTCAGAAAAATACCAGCCAAATGCAAGCCAGAGCATGCCCAGGGGCAGCAAGGAAGGGAGGCCAGAGAGAAGGGGCAACAGAAGGGGAAGAGGTGTTCCATGTGCTCCTGGTCACTTAGGAGCCCATCCCAAGTCACCTGACCTCATCTTGACCACACCTTGACAGGCGTGGCTACAGGACACCTATAGCCAGCCCTTAGGAGGCATGGCTCCTAAGATAAACACTTATTATCTATTTAAGCACACAGAAGGAATTCCTTGAGGTTTGCACTTCAAACCTTCAAAATTGTGACAACTTGTGTTCAATTAAACCACTAAGATTGTATATTTTTGCAATAGAATAGGAAAATGAGATACCACTTCCCGAGTTTAAGTGAGATAATATATATAAACCATAGTAAGTCTTCTAAAAATAACACATTTGTTTGCTTAATAAATATGATAGTTCCTTATATCAATATGTACATGTATCAAAACCTATCATATACTTAGATTTATGTAATAATGGTTATAATTATCATATTCTTTGGTATATATACCTCCATCCATGTATATATATATCACAGAAACACAAAAACACACACATATTCACATACACATTTTTACCTGTTATATACTTAGTGGCTAATACAATATAATGCACATAGCAAAAACTGTTAATGCTCTTTGAACAAATAAATTCAGAAGTGGCTAGAATATTTGTGTTTTTTATATTTTATCAAAATTCTCTTGTCCTCAGGCTACATTTCCAGCAATGGAATTACTAGATTGAAATGAGCTGAACACTTTTGTGCTCTTTATATCTACTGCCAAGTGTATTTTCAGAAAGGTTAATCCAGTTTCCACTCCCAGCATCAAATGGAAGAATCATTGTCTTTCTCCCATAGAAACACTGAGTGCCCTTAAAATTCTCAATTGTGAATATCTAATTTAAATTTTCCTTTAATTGCATTATTTGATTATCACAATGTTATAAATTTTACAGTGTCATTATATTTATTATTGGCTATTTTTAATGCTTCATTTGTAAAATTTGTGATTTTTTTTTTTTTTTTTTTGTTTTTCGAGACAGGGTTTCTCTGTGTAGCTTTGGAGCCTATCCTGGCACTCGCTCTGGAGACCTGGCTGGCCTCGAACTCATAAAGATCTGCCTGCCTCTGCATCCTGAGTGCTGGGATTAAAGGCATCAACACCCGGAAAATTTGTGATTATTATTTAAAAATAAATATTATAAAATCGTTTGAAAATAGCAAGTTTGTAATATCTTGAACTTACTAACAAAAGTTGATAAACATTAATAATTTTATATTAGTTCCAATTTTTGACATATTTCTTTTGTAGTAGAATGTTGGAGATATATTTGAAGTATCTCCCATTCTTTCCCTGTCTCTTCAGTTAGTACTTTAGTTTCATATATTCCTTTTTTAAATGTTTTTTGGTGTATTTACAAAAATATAGACATTTACATGCAATTTGCATTGCATTGCTTTTTTTCATTAACTGAGTGATCTCTTTATTTTTTATGGTGTTGCTATCTTGACACCAATTCATGAGTTTTTCATGTCATGAGGGTTTCAACTCTTTGTTATCACATTTGTTGTATTTTCCCCTTTAGCCATTCTAATTATATTTGCTACTGAATTTAATATTAAATGAACATATTTACTTAAATATGAACTAGTTCCATTTATGTTTCTCTATTGTGTACAATTAGTATTAAAATTACAAACTTCTATTCATATGCTTGATTTCACAGTAAAGCAGCATGGTAGTACTGAGTTCCAAATTTACATGTATAGTTTCTAATCTTTTCTTTGAATGAAATTTCATAAATGTAGAATGCTAGCATCTATTAAAATTTGGACTTTTAATTTGATTAACTTCAAGTAATATTCACAAAACTTAAGACATCTAAACGTCTTGTATCTTAAGTAATTCTCATCTTTCACACCATTATCTTATTGTGGAGGATAAAATGTTAATTATTTAATTAGTTGAAATCTATCAAAAGATACATTACCAGAGGTAATCTAATATTCATCTACTTTTATGTACCACCATAAGAACACATCTTACTGAGCCATTAGCAATGAAGTTGTGCAACATGGTTCTCAGAGCTCATTTTTTTGTTTGTTTGTTTGCTGTTTGTTTTGGTTTTTGTTTGTTTGTTTGTAGCAAAGGTCTTTAGAATCTATAAAATATGTTAAGTGTATGAGATGATTTTAGGAAATAAATCAATTTAATCAAATGGCTATAAGTTATAGTGAAGTGTATAGTCTACATGGACAACATAATGTGTAGAGGAAATGTATTTAGAACTTGTAACTCAAAAGTACATTTTACTTTTAAAAGTCCAGGCGAAAGTGAAAGCACTTCCACTAAATCTGTAATCTGTAATCAATCAATGAGACTCCAAGAACCACCAAAGAAGACTTGAGATGCATTTTAGATATAAATGAACATTTGCAAAAATGAAACACAAATGGATGAGAACTTACCAAGGATGTGTATATGCAAGTAGATGATTTTTAATTTTACAAGAAGCACAAAAATATGATCATTGTTGACCTAAGATAGCAAGTAAGGATTTTAAAGCTTCCAGAGTAAAATGTGTTCAGTGTGCAGTAGTTTTGTTTATGTATGCTTAAGAATTAGCAGACAACTATGAGAGATGCACTTGTACATTTGAAAATAGCAATTACCTAATATAAAAGCATTAACAATTTAGAACATGTGCTCACAAACAAAACAATAAATTCTGGCAATCTACTGTTATCTATCTGGTCAGAGGTTGTATAAAGGGAAAACAAAATTTAGGAGATTAACTACTGATATTTAGGTTTTGTTGATGTTACTAAAGTAAAATTTTCATTAAAATGTATCGAACCTTCAATAAATGTCAAAATAAGAAGCAACCAAGATCATTTAATTTGTGCCTTTTAAGCAAACGATAAAATCAGAAATCAAAATGGGTCTCTGGTAAACTCCATTGATAAAGTGTAACTGCTTACTGTATACACTGTGGCTTTATATTTTTTGAATGGTTTATTTTTTAATTGAAATACATCCTTCTTTTATAAAATATATCCCCAAAACAGTTTCCCGCCCCTCCACTCTTCCTAGGCCCCCTTGCCACTTCCCCTCTCCCTCAGATCTACTCCCTCTCTGTTTCCCCCTTAGAAAAGAGCAGGTCTCCAAGAGAAGGCAGCCAGACAGGACAAAACAAGATACGATATTTTAAATCAGAATCTTCCCACTCTCCTTCAGGCAGTTCTGCAGGAAAATAGCAGAGTACAGACAAGGAGTATGTTTAAATTCTATCGCCTTTCTCCCCAAAATGACAACAAAACTGACAAGCTGTTTCCTCCATTACAAATGGTTAGTAGCTACCAAAGTATAATGTGCTTTTTATTCCTCTTTCCATATAAATAAGGTTACAGCTTCAAAAGACGTTGGGCATTGTTTTGAGACAAGTTTCAGAACTGAAAATGTTAGAAATCGACAGTTGACTAGCTTTAGTTATCTATAATCCCATGTAGATATGCACTGGTGTTAGATTAGGCAGACTTCAATTTGGAAACCTCTTACAGTGATTCGGAAAGCTCTGGCATTTCATCAGACTGTTTTTGTTTCTTGTTTTTCCCTTGTCAGAGCTGAAGTATAGAGTGGCAGGCTATCTTTAGTAACCTGACCTCCTGGAGACATTGATGCACTCTTTCCTCAAAGCCCACCCAATAGAAGAAACCTTTCCCAAGTGCCCTGGGAAGAAATCTCCTTGGGAAATTCTTCAGAAGGCTATTTCGAGAGCATGCACACTGACTGAAATAGTTTCCGAGACATGCCTTGGCTTTTCTTGAAGGGAGACTGTCTGGGCTTTCTGGCCAGATCCTTCAGTGGGTAGATCTTTGCTAGTCCATGTTTAGCCTAGTGAGACATTTTTCATTAGATGTTTCTACTATCTTCTTCTCCCTTGTAGAAAGAAATTTCACAGGAAACACCTATTCACAGTAAGAAGTATAGAGAAAGAAGTAACAGGCAAAAATTGAAAGGAAAATTCAGGGACATGATTGGATTTCAAAAGCTGTAGCCATTATAAAGCAAAGGCTACTGTGTCTTTTCTTCTTCGTAGATCTTCTTCGTGTTAGAAGGATGAAGCTGTAATTTAATTTTAATAAGTTGACATTCCTATACCTAGTTTCTCTGACAGAGATTTTTATTAAGTCTGAATATTTATTACCTTAATTACTCTTCTTTCTTTTATTTGTGATTTTTTTTTGGTCTCTAACATAAGCAAATAAAAGTTCTTCCAGGCAGAGCAATTACAAAATGCTTGTATCCTAAGAGCAAGGCATGCAATCATGTTATTTAAAAATAAACTTACTTCATTTTAGGAAGAAACTTTAAAATTGAATCATTCTTGCAACTTGTGATAAGCATCCAGTTTCTTAGTTCTCCCTACTAATCATGAACATGTCATTAAAGTGAGGAAAATGCACAGACCGTTTTGGAGACTTTTATCCCCATCCCAAACTAGCCTCATTTCAGAACAAATAATGGGAAATAGCTTGTTGATTCAGACTGGTAATTCCCATTTCAGTATCTCCAAACGAAAGACAAAGATGCCCAGAGTCAAATATTATCTAAAGGAAACAGGGAGCCGCTCAAACATCAGGCTCAGCGGCCAACTAATTGATGCAATAAGACAATATGTAGCTTTGCTGCTGGAGAGGGAGATTGGCACACTCTACCTTCTTGTTGAAATTAAAAGATGGCTGGGGGAAATACAAGAATACACTTATAAAAAAAAGTTATGAGGTAATCTCGTTATAAGTTTTCCAAACTTCCTACTGAATGGTTGTTCCAAACTTCATTTAAATAGCATGTTACAGTGATACCTCATTTACATGGTATGTCAAAGTGTTACAATTTCTACATTTCTAGACGCCCAGGTCCAAGACTACATTGCATAATGAATGGAAGGGATGCAAGATTTTTAGGAATGAATTTCAATGTAAATAGCAATCAGTGATTCTCTCCAGTTTCCAGGACGGGGAGGAATCCCTGGTGCATTGTGTACCCTGTCCTGGATGTTCTCGCTCTCTATGGATTCAGGCACTTTCAGTAAACATAGAAAGGGGATTAGTGACACTGTAGAGTATTTTTTTTTTAATTCTGTTCCTTATTTTTGACTTTCGTTCTATCACAAAATCCATCTAAGCAGAGAAATCGTTGTTTCTCATTGGGGAGTTTATCTGCCAAAATTTTATTGCTATAGGAAATGTATGTCACATTGGATTATCGTTTGGCGCTGTTCAAGCCAGAACAGTATGAGCTTTAAACTTCGTTTTTTTTTTAATATCTAATTATTATCAACTGGAAAACAAGATTGACAAAGACATTTCTTTCTTACTTTTCCTAATACCAAAGGTGATTTGTGATAAAATTACTAATTTGCAATCATTTTCTTTTTGTTAGACAAAACCAAATTTGACACTTTCAGAAGGCATTATATTTTAATAACAATTAAATTTTCTTAAAATATGATTTAAAATTGTGATTTAAAACTATGAGTTAAAACTGTGGGAAGTAAATTCATAGAAACTTTTCTTCTGGTTAATTCCAGTGCTTGAATGAGTTAAAATATAAGGATGGAAGGCATTAAGTCTTCAGACAGTTCTCCATATAAACCTGGAGATGTTTTTGTTAGTAAGTAATATTTGCTAAGTACTATTTACCAGTTATGTTATTAAATGAAAAAAATACAAGGGCTCTACGAACTATCTGCAGTGTATGAATAAAATTCTTCCATTTCTTTAGCCACTTTACAATCCAATGCCCAAGGAATTGTAAATAAAAATATAGCTGTAACTTTAGATAAAATCATTAGGAACATGGTATCTCCATGTATATATGTATACACATTCATATTTACATGCATAGTTGTGAAGACACAAATGTGCATACATACATAGTGTCTTATTTGCATGTAAAAAAGATGGAAGTAAAAAGTGCATGAAAATGTGCTTTTTCAGAACGGACTCACACAGCTGTAATAGGAACATGTTAAACCTCACTTTCCTCGAGTGTACATACAGTCAACAGTGCATCATTTACAGGGCTCCTGAAAAGAGGGCAGGCCATAGATGGGAAGTGCTTATTCCAGGGCCTGTGATCCATTAACAAGAGACCCATGGATACTACCCTTGTTTTCATCTAAGAGACTTCTGGGAGGCAGGAGCATAGAGGAAATCTTTGAGACAGGAGAATGAGAAGAAGTGTACTATTAGAAAAGGAAAATTTACAAAGTGATTCAAGAACAGATATGCAAGTATCACCATTGCATTGTTTCTTACCATTTGTCAGGGCATTTGAGACAAGAGAAAATTGTAGAGTAAAAAGAAAAAAGCATCCTAGAAACATAAAATATTCACATGAAAATAAGGATGCTATTCTGGATATATTTTAAAGACACTAGAGAAAGAAAAATATTACTAGTGGAGTAAAGTATTTAGGAAAATCTATAATGAGTCAGGAAACAATGGGAATTTAAATAAAAAAATGGGAATTTTTTTCTTTGATTTCAAAACTTAATAATAATATATTTGCATGACAAAATATTGAAAATATTTTAAAAGATTATAGAAGCAATCTAGCTAATTATCATTCCCTCTATCAATATCTTGTGTTTCTGTTTATTTAGCTCTTCATTTTCCATTTTTATTTCCATATCACAGATCTTATACTTTGATCAATCTCAAAAAACCAAGAACTGAGCATTTTCTTTAAGTTGGAAGTCTTATGCCATAAATTTTAACCGGTAAACTATCTTTTAGAGACATTCTAAAGAATTTCTACAAATTCCTGACACAGAATGAGCTTTAAAATTTAGAAATTGCTTGACACTCTGGGGTGTACTCAGAACAGTGAGTGTGTGTGTGTGTGTGTGTGTGTGTGTGTGTGTGTGTGTGTGTGTGTGTGTGTGTGTTTGTGTTGTTTGTGTACTTTCTCCACTTTGCCATTTACCAAAGTAGGTATTAGCTATTTCATAGCCATAGAACCAAAAAGAAGGAATAGATAGATTGAAAGTAGATGATTGCTTACTGGTTAGGGTAGAAGTAAAAAACCTTTTTTTGTCCCCTCTGATCATAGAGAAGCCATTGGTCCTTACAGTCTTCTGAATGCTGGCACAGCTAAGTCTCTGTTCTCTGTGTTGTAGAATCTTGCCCATTTGCTTAGTAGGTCAACATGAGCTCATGTCTTTACTGAATTCTTTATGAGTTTAATAGACACTGACTGACATTCGCCTAGCCTTTCACAACAGTACCATTACAAATGCCATCCCTACCACAAAGTCCCTAGTGCTGCTTCAGACATTTAAGACACTTGCAAGTTCTCACAGCTTTCTGTTTGTGCTTTTTTGAATAATGTGATATATATTTCAAAAATCTTTTTAAATATGTTTCTTCTTATTCTTCTTTTCCATAGAAAATCTTGGAGGAAAAATAAATACACCCAACAGCCCTTTATAAAACATTTGTTGAGTTGTATTGTATTGAACTAATATTGTACATAATTTAAAAGTGGACTGCTTTAACTGAACCTTACTTATTGAATGTGTATCCAGCAGCAGGACTGGTAGTCATTAGTATTTTTATGAAGATTCCTAATGGTAGCTACATGTTTATAGATACAAAAAGACTCATTAATTCATATATTAAAATAACTATGTTTTCCAAAGGCTACACAGACATACACATAAGCACATGTATATTCATTACTAAAGACGCCATGGTAAAACCTTCATATTAGCAAATGTCTAGCAGTATTCAGTTATACTCTATATAGTCATTACACAGAGAATAACTTAAAGATAGAAACTGTAAATCTTACAAATATTCCTGATAGTCTTTTGCTTATCAGAATTCTTATTTGTACTGATAAAGAAATATTAAATAATACATAAATCAATGTAAATATAACCATCATCACTGGGAGCAAAGAAACTGTGCAATAATTTAAACATGATAGCACCCTGAACATTTAATGCTATTTCATTGATTTTTAAACTGTAATTCTTAGTGCATCACTGGTTGTATTTCTTTAATGAGTCAATTTCCTTTACTCCTATTGCTTATTCTGAAGAAATGTTATTGTTTTCCTTCTCTCTTTAACTATCACTAATATTTAAAGTGCATATTTCTATCCTGATGCATAAATATAATGGGATGGCAAGAGTAAATGTCCATACACTATCATTTGTGGGGAACAGCCTTACTCTTTTTCTTTCCAAAAGCCATTTTTGGTCCCATTCTCTGACTGAGAGCCCATGTTTCACTCAAACAGAAGCCTACCCTGATATTCTAGTCCATTACATAATTCTCAGAAGCAGGGAGAGAGGCATTTGCATCATTTCTGTTCCCAGATCTGTTCAATATATACTTCCAGTCTGTCATGCCTGAAATTAATTTTTTTACAATCTGGATCTTTACTATATGCTAAAAATTCAGTACAAAAAAGGACTTCCTTCTGCAGAGAATATGTAAGCCAGAACATCGCGTTCCATCTCTATAATGAAACGCACAGTTCCAATCAAAAGGCAAATTTTTGTTTCAAAATGTTTGAAGAGAATAATGCTTTAAAGAGTTTCAGATAGTTATTTTATAAATGTGAAAAGACTCCTAGCTTGGAATGTATTTTGACCTAAATCTATGATTCATTGTAAACTGAACAATGTTGTTATTTATTGTATTATCCTTTCTATTTTTCATGTTTCAAAATAAGGAAAACAAACATGAGTAACCTTAGAAATAGTTACTCTCAGAACACTAATACAACTATATGACCGTTAAAAGGTAAAGTAATTGTCAATGGGTACCAACATCTTTTAAGCAAATGTATGGAGCATTTTGACAGTTTAGTCACGAAATTTTGAGTCTCACTTTGAATTTTTTTCTAATAGACAGTCTCTCCTCTTAGATTTTTCAAAACTTCCAAAGTAGTCTAACTATTAAAGCAAATTCCTGCACCAGAAAAACAAACTATTATGTCACCAAAGACAAAAAAATATATTGAATGACCTTGTAAACACTGCCTCTTAAAAACACCTTTACTATTCTGAAAAACAGGATAGTCACATAAGAGGGTAAGTGACGTAATTATAATGACCACAGACCAGGCTTTTTTGAGAGTTTTCACTCCGTTAATAGCTTTTCTCCACTTTCTTCCTTTGCCCTCCTCTCCATGCCTCTTTATAGTTTTCTTTGTAAATTCCAAAAGAAGTAATTTTTGAGCCTTCAGAACATTCTAGCATTTGACATGAATCCAAAATTCAACCTCAGACCTTCATTATTATGGAAACACCATAATTCTTCCATTTCCTATGGAGATTCTCCCCATATAACTGGCCTATTGTAAACTAACAATGAGGACAAAATTCTTCCTACTAATTTTTTGACAACTATTATATATCTGATGATGTTTGCCTTATGTCCTTTTGCATAAATGTTTAGTGAAAGGATGTTAATGTTTTTCTTTTGAAATTTTTCAGTGTAAATGAAAAAATGACTATTTCCTATAGTGATTTTTAAGGATAATTCTAATTTTTAAATATTAATATTAATATTAATACTCCAATAATGGTTTCTTTAAAATCTTTGTCATTTTTCTCCTAGGTTCTCATTTTACCTCCTCTTTTGCATTTTTTGTACTTATTTATTTTGAGAATGCTTTTGGTGTAATATTTTTCCCTTTCTCATCTACTGCATAATTTTATAAGTTACTCTTAAATGAATTTCTTTAATATTGTGGTTTGATGGTTAGGAATTGTTAAGTACATTTAGGTACCACATAAATATTCTGATTTTACAATTCATTATATTGGTTTGAATTTTTCTTTTTCTTCCATTACCTTCCTTCCCTCTTTCATTCCTTTACCCTCCTCTCAATCTACTTCCTCCTTCCTCCCCCCTCTTCTCCCACACCGTCTCCCTTGTCTTTACTTATATGAGAATATCTTTCAGTTCTCTGCTTGAACTCATGATCTCCTTGCCTCAACCTGTTGAGGCTGGGATTACAGGCATGCACCACATTTCAGTGCTTCTACTCCATATTGTTCAAGATGTCTGTGAAGTGTATGGAGTCCTAGACTTTCATGTAGAACTTCTTCATTCTCTTTTCCAACTTCTGTTGATGTGTTGGCATTTTAATGATAATTTTTTTTTTTGCCTTTTGTAATTTACAACTGACACCTACTGTCCTGGGAACTGTTAGTTGACACAGGTGTTCAGTGTCTCAAATACACTCTGATATGGTTGGGCATCAAATATTGATTATCATAAGTAATAACTCAATTTATAATGTCTAAGTTGGAGGAAAATTTTTGTCTTAGCACACACCTACATGAAACACTAGTAGTGAAATGTGTAGTGGTCACTTTTCCATGAATTTAAAGACTTAATTTCACTCATACTTTTCACACAGCATAAACCTCTGCTGTGAACCTGCAACTCTATTCCTTTAAAATGTTTAGCTGCCACTAGCATTGCATTTAGGTTCTGATAAAGGTATATATTAGTGACAAAGTTGGAAGAATGTGTCTTCTATATCTTTCCTTTAGTAGCGCTTCTCCAAAGGTTCATCTGGAAGATGAACAATTGAATAATTCACATGAAAATTAGGAGAAAACTTGCAAATATTACAATTTGCCTGAAAACATATTGATGTTCATTATAGTAATAAAACAGAGAGTTCAGATATTCAGGGAAAGCTTGGTGTTTCCCACAAAGGCTGACTCCCATTCCAGTCACTAGCTTCCCATTTTCCTGACACTGGTTATGTAGTAGACTCTTGAACACTGACTCACACAAGTTTTCATAAATATCAGTTGGAAATTCAAAAGCATACCACATATCAGGTGCTTGAATTTATAGGCAAGGCCTAGGAACAAGTGTGTTCATCATCTACCATGTCTGCTAAAATTGAAATCATCTATAGAAAAAATGAGAAAAAAATGAATGGCTCTTCAGAAAGCCTCTGAGTTTAAATAATGGGAGTATTAGACATCTTCAAGTATTCTGTCTATTCTTTAGGATATCATTCTGGTTAGTATGATAGAGACTTTGTTTCCAAATTGAGCCATATAAAATAATGTAGCATGTTACTCTCCTGTTCTTTTATTATTTCTCTTTTTGTTGTTGCTCTATTGGGGATTAAAGCAAGAGTCTCTGACTTGTGGAGTACATACTTTGTCACAGACTTTTACCCCAACTCCTCTCTTGCTACTTTGTTACTTTTGTTTAGTTAGAACTTAGACTTCAGGAAGAAGATGTCTATACGTATACTCAATAGCAAAAATGAAAAAGTATCCATACATCTATTCAACAACATAAATGAAGAAGATAGCCATACATCTACTCTACACCATAAATGAAGAATGAATCTGTACATCTACTCAACAGCATAGATGAAAAGGGTATCCATATATCTATCTATTCAACAGCATAAATGGAGAAGGTGTCCTTACATCTACTCAACAGAATAAATGAAGAAGTTATCAGGTATCCATATATCTATCAACAGCATAATCCAACCCCCTAGCTTGGCAAATGATTAATAAATATTTTTAATGATGCAGGTTGTATAAACTAAATATCTCTAATTCTTTTTTGTTATTTCTTATCTTTGATTTTCTTGTCATGGTTTTACTCACTATTATTTCCTTCAGATGCATTCCCTTTTGTGTGCTGTATTTATTGAATAATTTGTGGACAATTCCTTTAAAGATCTTGCCAGGATATTTGACTTTAGTGTGGTAAATTTCTACAAGTACTGAGTAAAAAGTCTTTCTTTTACATTCACATAGACTAATGCTATCAGTTAAGAATTAGTATTCTGGTTACATTTGTATGTCAATTTATTAATAAAACAAGAAGAGGGTTATGATAAAATGTTATCTTTCTGGGAAACTTTTTGTTAAAGAATTTTATTGTTCTGTAATATGGAGGTACTTCAGGCCTTTCACCTTCACAGTAGTTCTAGCATAGAAAGCAGTATGATTACAGATATTACCCTAGTCATTAAAACTCAACTAAATAAAGATTAAACAAACTTCGTTGAGTTGAAAGGACTGAATAAAGTTCATTTCAGCAGAATGTATTTAGCATAAGTAAAACTGAGTTTGATTTATACATAAGTCTTCTTGTCTTAAAGAATTCTATCTGAATCAGCGTGAGATTTCTCTGTAATTTTACAAATATGCTTCCATAGCATCTCTAGTGTGAGAACCTTATTGGAATTATTTGCAGCATACAGAGTTTCTAAATATCTGAATTGTCTTTGCTTTCTTGCTTCTATTACTGCACTTCAAAATTCTATTTTTGAGTCAATGAGCAGTCATTTCTACATCCTGATGTTGTGACTATTCAGAGTCTTGTTATAGACTTCTTTGTGTCTAAGAGTATATCTAAGATTTAAGTTTTACACTTCATACTTAATTAGACAATACACAACCAGTATGTAAGGTAATTCTTAAGTCTTTTGCAAGGCTATGGGAATTTTGGATAATTCTTTGATCTTTTTTCCCCCTGCAGTATAGATTTTGAATCACTAAGCAACATGTTACATCTACAGATGGAGTTAATAATTTAAATGAGATGTTACTAGTGTAAACAAAACTCATCTGCTTTTAGTTCAGAAATCAGTGATATTTTTCTTAGCTGTGAAGATTCTGCCTAACCTAAACATCACTCTTTACCTCTTAGTTAAATCTTTATTGATCCCTGCTTGGTGTGAGCTATAGAATGAAAAACAAGAGAAATGTTATATAAACAGAATTCAGTTATAAAGAAAATAGCTTTCATGAGATTTCACTCCAGAAATAGATAAACTATAGGAACTGTCTTTGTATGATATTTAGGTATTGCACTTTTTTTTAAAGCAAGTGAGGCTTGCTCTCATTATATTATGTCATTGATTTAGTCAAAATTAATTTCATTTTGATTTAGATTTAGTTGCTGTGCTTTTGTCTCTACTACTGTATGATTTTCTTCTTCAACTGATTTCTTACAGAATCTGCAATGCTCTATTGAAAAATTCACCACAGTCAGATTTTCCTTTCTAGAACTTGCTGGTAAATTTTCCTCAGCATTCAATATATGGAGAATTATGTCACACTGGCCTCAATCAGATTCAAGGCTGATTTTTTCTCAATAGCTGGTATTGTTCACTCCCTTCTTAAGACATGTAATTTCTAGATATTTCATTTTGTCATGTTAATTAGCACAGGTAATCATTAGACAGTTATAAAAATTTATTAGGCATTTTTTAAAGTGTGAGATAGTCTTCTAAGATCTACTTCTGCCTCTTTATCTCTTCTTCTGTTAAGAAGTAATATTCTCCACCTTTGCTTGTTTTCAGTTTTATTTTGTTTTTTGATTAATTGATATATCACTCTATTTTTGAGTATTTTAATTTCCTTAGATGGTCGAATTCATTCTATTTTTGCTTCATGCTTACTATGTTTTCTTTTCTTCCTAACAAAATCACAACAGCTATTGGCAAGCTTTACCTTCTTATGGGGTTTTGCATGAGAGATGATACAGGAATTATTCTTCTTCTTCCACTTGGTTTTTTAAATTTCACTAAAATTATTATATGTTTTCATCTTTTATTGTATTTATTTAGCTAAAATTAAGAGATCAATGGTAAGTCAGTTTAAAGTCCTGTGGTAAGTGCTCTTTTGATAGTTTTATTTGGTAATAAGAAAAATTATATTGTGATTTGACTAAGGAATAATTTATAACCCAGATAGGATCTTCAGGAATGTGGACTTTGGGGAACAATGTACATACTTTATTTCTGTGATATTGGTTTTCTTTTTTAGTTGTTGCTGCCTTTTAAACTATGGCTATCCTATTCCTATGGCAACTCCTCTGCTACCAGCATTAGCAAGGCCACAAGAGTTCATTCCCTCAGGCACTGACTCCTTCAAAGCTACTAAGAAAACTTCTTTTAAACCCTTGTACCACTAAAGAACACAAGGTTCAAAGGTTAAATAGAATCCTCCTTCCCAGAGAGCATGAATAGCAAGCATATTCATGCTCACCTAGCTCAACTCTTTGAGTCTCCCAAGCAGTCCTTGTATTTTCCTTGCCCTTCCTTATAAATCCTCCTCCATACAAATTCCAATCAGGTAGTTGCTGACTCATCCTCCTGGCTGCAGGTGAATTCTATTTAATCAAACACATCTTTGCCCAATTATATGAATGTTCCACAGCATAAACAAAAGTAACATACCTTAAAATATTTCTACAACACTGTGATACTCCAATTTTCATTTTATGTGACAGTCTTATATCCAGAGAAGAATTATCAGTATGAGCTACTAGATGGACTTTCATTAGAGGCAAAACGCCACCCACAGATGCTCCCCCTTCCTACTTTACATAGTAAACAATGTTCTAATGAATGTCTTCCCAAGGTAAGTGCTTCACTCCCACCATCTTTCTCAGAAAACTTTTCTTTATCTGTCTCCACTTTCAATTCCATTATTGTTGGTCATAGTTTGGATTGAAAATGTCTCCTTTGGATTAATTTCAGTGAATCCAACATGTATCTGCAGTGTTTGTGAATCATTGTGTAGCCTATAGTTAGAGTTATGCCTATCTGGAAGGTCTAGCTGCTCAGGTATGATTAACAGAAAATGTCATTCCAATGTTCTAATCCATTGGTTAAAGGTTCTTAAAATTCTTGTAAGACTTGAGAATCGCTTGATATCTTACACTATGTTACACATAAATTCGAACTATATCTTCTCTTTAGAACATTTTTCTTTGATATATTAGAGAAAATAAGAAGTGAATTACTGTTACATTTGCTCATTTCTTAGTATATACCCATTATATTTATCTCACATTTATAGAAGTATGCAAAATATCTATATACACGAGATATTTTGCTTTCCTCAACCTACTTTTGAGAATCTGAACCCTCTCAATTACATATTCCTGAAAATGACCTTAACTGGCATTATTGCAGACTACTACTTTGGAAAATAAAAAGAATATCATGTGTTTCATAACATAGACATCTCTTTGCATCATAAATTTTAACTCCTTTCATCAAGATGTACATTAATTATCAACAAATAGTTCATTTGAAACAATTCTAAATACCATCCCTATTTTGTATAAATTGCAGTTTTCTTATTTTCTACTCATTAAACTTTGAAATTTCATTTCCCTCAAGATTTGATGGAATGGAAATTTTAACTAAGTGAGCAGAAGGCTACTTTTGGTATAAGTACTTTTTTTCATTTATTGAAGATAGATTCTTTTCTTGAACAATATATCCTGAATAGTTTCTACCCCCTCAACTCTTCCCAGTTCTACTTTCCCCACCCTTCCCCTCTGGAACAACTTTCTTTCTTTCTGAAATTAGAAAAGGGTAGGCTTCTAAGAAATAACAATAAAATAAATTATAAAAAGATAAAGCAAAAATCATCTCATTGAGTCTGGACAAGGTAACCCAACAGAAAGAAAAGATCCCTAAGACCAGGCACAAGAATCAGATGGCTACTTGTTAAAATACTCAGGAGTCTCATAAAAATATTAAGGTGAAAGCTATAATATATATACACAGAGGACATGGTGCAGACCTGTGTGAACTCTGTGTGTGCTATTTCAGTCTCTGTGAGTTCAAGATGAGCTTTGCTCAGATGACTCATAGGGCTTTGTTATCCTGGTGTCCTCCAACTCCCTGTCTCTTACATTATCTCTTCCTCTTTTCTGTGATATTTCCTGAGCTCTGAGGGGAGGGCTTAGATGGAGACATAGATCCCATTTAGAGCTGTGTGTTTCAAGGGCACTCTCTTTGTAAATAAGGTCTGGCTGTGGGTCTCTACATCTATTCCCATCTGTTTCAGGAGGAAACCTCTCTGATGGTGACTGAATAAGTTACTGACCTATGAATATAGCAGAATATCATTAGGTGTATTCTTTTTTAAAATTTTTTTAGACCAGTAGTGCTTTGTTTTAATCTGGATCTATGGGCTATTAAGTTTGTTTATCCAACCAGGGTCAGGCATAGGATCTGTTTCAAGGATTGGGACTATCTTGAATCAGACATTGGTTGGCTACAATCCTATATTCTGTGTCACCATTGCTCACATATATATTGCACAAAGGACAGATTGTAAATCAAAGGTTTCTTTTTTCTTTTTTTTTTGTTTTTGATTTTTGTTTTTTGAGACAGGGCTTTCTCTGTGGCTTTGGAGGATTTCCTGGAACTAGCTCTTGTAGAGCACGCTGGTCTCAAACTCAAAGAGATCCAACTGCCTCTGCCTTCTGAGTGCTTGGATCAAAGTCATGTGCCGCCACCACCCTGCTGTAAGTCAAAGATTTTTTGGCTGGGTTGGTGTTTATGTTTTACTCTTGGTGACCTACAGTTTGACTTTCTACACAGAAGATAATAAGATGTAGGGGTTAAGGCCCATGTAGGCACCAGCTCAGACTTCTCCATTCAGTGAGCAGTGTTAATGCTGTAGGCAACAGGGTCCTGCTGTTAGTTTGTTTAACATAGCCCATTGTCTGAGCAACATCCTGGGTTGTTCATGGATTTTCATGGGGCCTCCTTGGCCAACAACTCAATTGAATGCAACATAGTCTCACCAATGGAAATCTCATTTGATAACAAGAGATGGCCAGTTGGGACTTTGTCTCCCCCATCATAAGAGATCTTATTATGATCATCTTCACATGTTTTAAGAATTTTCAAGTACACTAAATTTCAATATCATCCCTCAAATTGCCCTCAATTCCAGCTGTCCCTCCCCACATTCCTTCCCTCAACTTTACTTCCCTCCATCCTCTTGTTCCTGTCCCCATCAGCCTTCAGTCTACCTATAAAATCTATTCTATTTCCCCCTCACAAGAAAATCCATGTGTCCCTCCTAATCCCTTCCTCTATATCTAACCTCTCTGGTTCTATGAATTGTAGATTGATTTTCATTTATTTAATGGTTTATATGTGGATACATATAAGTGAATACACACCATATTTATCTTTCATGTCTGGGTTATGCCACTTGGGATTTTTTTCTGGTTCTGTCCTTTTTTTTATGAAAAATTTCATGATGGTTTAGGAGTTAAGAGCATGGATTACTTTGAAAAGGACCTGTGTTAAATTTCTGGCACTCAAACAACAGCTTACAATCATCTCTAACTACCCTCCAGGGTAACCAATATCTCTTCAGACACCAGACAATCCTAATAATAATATTTTTAACATGAAAATCAGTGTATTTGTAAAATAATTTCAAGTGTAGACCCTTTCCATCCTACCACACTTCCCTTTTTTTTCTTCCTGTTGTCTTTTTTTCAAGAAATGATCTTTGACTTACCATTTGTTTCCTCTTGTCATGTATGTAGAAAATATGATAGATTAAAACAATGTGTGGAAATCATATTCAGAACTGTTCTGTGTAATTAGAGTCATCATTTCCCTTAAGGAAAGATATTAACCTTGGTGCTGTGATTAATAGTCTTTAAAACCCTGACATCTTGAGCTGGTATTTTGTCTTCCTAAAGAACCTGATCTTTAGCTCATACCTCAGCTAAGTAAGCCAAAGGAATCACCCTAACATGAAAGACATCAAGATTATTTTCTCCCAGACCTGAAGTCTCTGGAAAGAAATATGAGCACCCATTTCCAAGTGCTGCTCATGCCTCCTGGCTGAACTACTGGAGTGACTTACTACTGTTTAACCACAGACTCATAAAGTATTGGTCATTAATTTTATTTGGCTAAAGTACCATGTTGCATTTTATGATGATGCACTAATTTTTAACACTACCAATCCTCAATATATCAGCTTAAGTAAATTACTTACAAGTGCAGAGAACATAACACAGGACCTCAAATACTTAAAACTTTAGTGTCTCTTTAAGGACTGCATCCTATATATCCTCTTCAATAGCACTTTTAGTTTTTCCATTTTTTCCCATTTTCATACCTTCTCTTCATCACTGCTTAGTTGATTTTTTTTCAATTATTTCTTCATGCAGAGTACCAGATGACTAACTAATAGCGTCATCGCATCTATAAACTTTTTAAATCATTTGCCATTTGTATTATTATTATTATTATTATTATTATTATTATTATTATTATTATTTTGGTTTTTCAAGACAGAGTTTCTCTGTGTAGCTTTGAAGCCTATCCTGGCATTCTCACTGGAGACCAGGCTGGCCTCAAACTCACAGAGATCTGCCTGCCTCTGCCCCCCGAGTGCTGGGATTAAAGGCATGCGCCATCATACCGGCCATTTGTTGTATTATTACATGTGCAATACACTTAATTAAACCATAAATACTACCTAGTGTTTTCAATTCCTAGATATTCCTTTACAGATCACCTGAATATTTATTCACTTTGCAGAATTGTAACATTTGAAAAAATAATCATATTTTTCTTCTCACTGTTTTTGCCCTGGTTTACTTTTTATACATTTTGCTACTATACTAAGCCATCTAAATGACAAAAATTGATTATGTCAACCTGATGGGGGAAATCCTTCTGTGTATATGTTTGTCTTATTGGTTGATAAATAAAGCACTGTTGGCAAATAGGAAAGCAAGATAGGTGGGACTATAGAGAAGGAGGATTCTGGGAAATGTAGTAGGTGGAGTCATCATGTGATCCCCAGGAAGACAGGACTCATAACGCCGGTGTCCTCGATAGTAGTTATGGTTGATAATTAAGACTGAGTGTTATGATAAATCTTTCTACCAAAAGCCGCTGAGCCCCACCGCCACGTGTGTGCCAACTGCCAGCCCAAATTAATACACAGAGAGACTTGTATTAGGTTCAAAGCTGCTTGGCCAATGACTAGGATTCTCATCTGTTAGCTCAGTCTTAATTATCATAAATCAATATATTTTATAAGACTTATCGGATGCTTTATTGGCATCCCTCCTTGCTGTTGGCTCACATCCTGCCACTGAAGGAGGCGAAAGGGAAATTGGGATATTTCCTGTTTCTCCTTGCTATGTCCATTCCTGCCTGGAACACTACTTCTCTACTACATTTCCCAGAATCCTCTTTGACTCCTAGTCCTGCCTAACTTGCTGCCATTGGCCAAACAGTATTTTCCCCAATAATCAATAAGATAATCATACACAGTACATTCCCCATCAACTGAGCTAGCAAATAAAAAATCCTAGTCACTGGCCAGCAGCATTGTAAATAACATAAGACTCTGTATGTTGTTTGGGGGCCCTAGCATGGCATCGGGGCTCAGGTGGCTGGTGGAAAGAGTTATGATTACATCAACCCTTTACTCAAAATTTGTGGCTAACTCTTCAGTTTGATAAATGATTTTTTCAAATGGCCTTCATTTTTGTGTAGATCTACTTACATCTTACATCTACTCCATTTGACCATTTTGTTCTTTTGGTGATGAGGAAACATAGCATCAAGTAGGATTCTGGTTTTGCATTTGGCAAGAAAAGAAGTTTAACACATTGAAACTTACCCAATGTACTACTCCTCTGGAACAGTTGAGACATACAATTGAATAGGAAATCCAAACCTATGTACTTCAGTTGAGAAGCATCACATGTCCCCATATTTGGAAGGCTTCTACTGGCAATGTAAAATTACAAATGGTTGAGTAATCATGGTAATTCATGGGAATAGAGTCTAACAAATAAATCTGTGGGCATAATCTGGAGGTACTATTATCTCCAGCTGATGAGCAAAATTCATTCAAATGGAACTTAGTGTGAAGAATATTAAGTTGTCAGAAGACATGGATAATTAAACAATGAATGTAAAAATATATCTTGTGTTTATGTTAGTCAAATTGTGTTGATTTAACAAGCAACCCTGAGATCCTAGTAACTGATAATAGGACGCTCACTTCCTGATTATTTATGGGTCTGCCTGCTCATCCTGCTCTACTCCACATCCCTAATTATTCTAGAATCTGACCTTTATCAGTCCCTTATCAAAGACAGTGATACCAAGCTGAGAGATCATTGCAGAGAAGTTATAAGAAAGAGTATAAGCAAAAAAGGTCATGGATGGCTACAGAATAATATTTCCAAATACATCAGAAGCTAAAAACATGAATTCATAGCCCCAGTATGTAGGTGCATACATGAACTCATGTTCCACCCTGGAGAGGAGAACTGGACACACAACCCCAACACTAGTCATGGTATGTTTTTGAATTTAGCTGCGGGAAAAGTCAGTTTTCTCTGAAATTATAACCCTGATTGATTATAAGTCAATCATATAAGTGGAAGATCATACATCCAAGGATATTTCAGTCAGCACAAAATGATCTGGAAGGGTTAGAAGCCATGACACATTTGGGTGGATAGAGGAGGATGGTTGAATTGGGGAAGATCCTGGGAGAGAATATCTTCAAAAACATTATATGAAATTCAAAACACTGAAAGAATGTAGGAAAAGAAATGTTTAAAACAATCACAGAACTACAGTGGTTGTGAATTAAGTGATGTTTCACTGGTCTCTATTAAATATTTGACTATCATTTTCAAGTTTAGGAATTCATAGAAAAATAATTAATTTGTAAATTGGACTATTAGAGAGTATAAGAATATACAATACGGGCCTCTGAGTAGGTTAGAAGAGTGTTCTGCAAGGAGTCCATTTAAACAAACAAACAAGGAAACATAGAGAATTGTTGAATAGAAGAGCTGCATCAATACATAGTAAGTAAAACTGTCACTCCTCATTGCAAGTTAACGTGATAGTTTTCCTCATTTCTAAATGTCTTTTATCATTGTTCTCATCCCTAGAAGTCATGACAATAATGTTGACATATTCATGAGCTTATTAGCAAAACTGCCATCATAACATTTAGTTTCTATGTCAGGAAGGTAAAATTTGGAAAATTATTTATTTTCCATTACCAAGAATTATGTGAAGATGGAGAGGTTTTCTTCCAGTCTCTCTATGTAATTATCTACTGTGTGGATTATTCCCCTGATGCCTAATTTGCTAATTTCTCACAAACTGAAAGAAAGCCATCTATTGTGTTGTAATTGAGCAGCAATGCAAAGGAAGTAAATATTTGATCTATTCATTTTCCTGCAGGAAAATTGTGCTAGCTAAACTTCAGAATAAATTGATGATTGGAGTTATTTCATGAAACAGCATTCCTTTAAAGTAGGAATATTTTATTTTGCATGATTTCTATCTGGTAACTTTTTATATCCCATAGCAATTTTGATAAATATTTTTGTTTTCAAGACATACAATAATTTTTAATGACTTTTTGTTTATTCTTGAGATTATAATTTAATTATACCTATATTTTCCCTTTTCTTTGTCCAAACCCTCCAATATACCCTCTCTACCTTTAAATTCATATGTAATGAATATTATAAAACATGTTAAATGTCTAAATTCTATGCTAATTTTAGTATTCATTTAATAATTAATTAATTAATTAAGCTAAGTATGTATTGACTAAATATTAAGTAATCAGAATGATAACCAGGTACATACAAATGTACTAATTATGTAACAATTATGGAAAAATGATACTACAACATGACACATAACATATCATCTTACTCCCCCACTTCACTCCTTGTGTATAAGGACAGAAACTGATCACTTTTTAAAAAGTCCATGTAAGAAAGAAAAGCAATTTTGGAAGATATAAATTAAGTCTTTAGCTACCTAAAGGAAAATAAAATATTGGAAGAAAAATATATGAGATAAAAGGAGGGAAATAGAAAGACAGTTTAAGAAACACAAGAAGGGAGAGGAAAAGAATGAATATCAAGAAGGAGAGGAAAAAGAGAAGAAACTACAAGAGGTTGTAGTTTGGCAGGAGAGAGAACAGGAAACTGAGTAAAGTAATTCAGCATTTGATAGCACCATGCCAAAAGGGCATAAAGTTAAGCTGGAAGTTCCCCTAATAGGTCAAACCTAGAAAACTTTGAATAGTTAAGTGACTAGTGTGATTGAACTAGTTTCTCTTAGATAATATAATTATCACAAGTTGCAATTAGCATGCTTCTGGAGTTTAGAATTCTGAAGTCAGGGTATGGGCTATTTTCTTCCAAGGATTATGGAAGGACCCTGCTTGACTTCTTGCTGGCTCATGAGTGTTGCTACCAATCCTTAACACACAATGACCTACAGTTGTATCATTCTTGTCATTGCTTTTGTCTTTACATGTCATGTCCCTCATGAATATTTCCAATGGTTTCCACATCTCCTTCTTATAATGATGCCAATAACGTTGTATTTAGGGCCTATCCAAATCCTTCCTTTAATTCAATTTAATTATATCTACAAGGTCATATTTATGGTTTACCTGTGTGCTGGAATATTTTGAGACATTATTCAACTCAGGGTAATGATATGAGATCACAGCCCAATAAGTTAAATAGCTATATATACATATGTGTCTGTGTTATTTTTTTAATTAAAATGAATATGTGGGAGGAAATTACAGTTATTTCATACAAAATTTCCGAATACTGATACAGATATGACTTTTATGAAATAGTGATTAAATATTATCTGTCTTTCATCCTATTACATATACATCTTCAGTGTATAATCAATGTTCACTCATATTCAATTAATAGAATTATGGAAAAGGTAATATCAGATTGGAGGCACTAGGCAAACTTTATATTAACAAAATGAATGAAGTTTACATCATCAATGATAACCTTATAACATTTGCATTGGATTTGTTTGTATGAGAAGAATACAAACAGCTGTGATTCCATAAAAATACCAGACAAGTTCACATTGAGGGAAACTGTACAAAATACCTCGTTGACAAAATCCTGTCTTAGACAAAAGTTTGTTTATTAACCATAGCTGATATTCATAAATAAAAGAAGAAGATGAGCAATTGTTTGATGGGTGATGTCCTTCTGTATGCTGTGAATGTTTGTTTCCCTTATTGGTTGATGAATAAATGCTGATTAACCAGTAGCCACGCAGGAAGTATTGGCAGGGTGATCAGACTAGGAGAATTCTGGGAATAAGAAGTCAGAGAGGAACCTCCAGAGACATGCCATGTAAGCTTCTAGGGGAGCATGAGATCTGGGCATCACCGGTAAGCCAAGACTAAATGTAGAAACTTAGATTAATAGAAATGGACTAATAATTAAGAGAGAGAGAGACACACACACAGAGAGAGAGAGAGAGAGAGAGAGAGAGAGAGAGAGAGAGAGAGAGAGAGAGAGAGAGCTAGCCAATAAAAAGCCTGAGTCATCAGCCAAACAGTTTATAGTTAATTTAAACCTTTGTGTGTTTATTTGGGACTAAAGGGGGACCAGGCCAGGCAGGATAGAAACTGTCCACAACTGTTTAATGTGTGAAACTGTAAGCAAAACTCTAGGCAAACAGATGTTTATTTTAAAAAAAAAAGTTTAACAGTGTTGATACTGTACTTCATTGTCTTCTTAATATATTGTGAACATTAATTAAAACTTCAAGTCTATTTTCTCAGATTTTTGGTGGGTTTATTTATTTTTCAATGTGATTCTAGAATAAGATAGGGTCTAACTTAGTATTCAAAGGGCAGTTTTAATATACACGTTTCTTTATTTTCCTTTCCTTTCTTCATTGTCCCACTCCTCACTCTCTCCCTCCATATCCTTTCTTTTCCTTGTTTGATAAAGGGTCTCATTATATACACCTGGCTAACCTGGAACAGATCATATCCATGAGTCTGGCCGTGAACTGACTGGAGTCCATGTATCTCAGCTGCTGTGTGCATTGTGTTGAAAGGCACACACCACCATGCCTCAATACAACATTTATTTTTGAAGAAATGGAAGCATTTTGTAGAAGTATTTAAACCAAACTGGAATATATTAAAAACTAGTAACACCATCCATTTTCACATGTATTGATGAATAATATAATGGAATTCTGTATTTATGTCTAAATTACAAACTGAAAGATGAATTCCATATAAACCCTGGTATTTTTCTTCAGAAGTACTTAATGCACTGCTTTTATAATACAGAAGTCCAGTATTTAAATATCAGTGATACAATTTGTGCCTCTGACTTTCCAAACTTCTTTCAAATGGCATGTTCCTAGTACATTCTTTATTTTAATGATAGCTATCATTTATTGTTTAGTATTTTTGACACCTGCAAATTATCTTTAATTTTTTGAGTTATTATGTATCCTAAATTTTGACACTTGCAGTCTTTCTAAAATAAATATATAAAGAAATGCAGTCAGCGTTCAGAACTAACATTTAATGACAAAATCTAAAATAGAACTAGATTCTTTTCACAAAAGAATTTCTTGTTATTTTAATTAAAAGCATTTTGAGAAGCTTCACAATAAATGAAAGCAACAACATTTTTTATATATTTTTATATGTTGCACCTCACCATATTTAAATAAACCCACGAACTAGTTTAAAATCACTATAAACACATTTAGAGACATCATTTAAGTCAACTTCCTAAAATACACAGGAGCCATAAATGATCAAATACATGCAACTTTCAGGAAAAGAA
This sequence comes from Cricetulus griseus, assembly GCF_003668045.3. Lineage (NCBI taxonomy): Eukaryota > Metazoa > Chordata > Mammalia > Rodentia > Cricetidae > Cricetulus > Cricetulus griseus. The sequence continues at coordinate 303,191,986 of NC_048595.1, read as the reverse complement.
CAGAAATGTTACACCTTAAAACTATTAGCACATATTAAAGTACAAAATAATAGTTTTCATTGTGATATACAAAGAACATATAGTTGATAGATTTATATTATATATAGTTTAAGTCTGTTTGCCTCATTACATTAAATTACATTACATTACATTAAATTACCCCTTTTCCTCTCTTGATTTCTTTTATAGAAAGTAGTCTATTTTCTATTCTTTATTCCTAAATCTAGATATTTTTATGAATGAAAGCATGAAATATGTCTATAAGTGTAGTTTATTTCATTTAACATGGTTTCCATTTTTGTATATCATTTTACAGACAACATGGTTTAATCACATTTTTTATGGATTCGTCTACTGACAGAGTTAATAATTGGTCAAGTTTGAATAACGCTGAAAGAAAAAGCTATATAGATTCTCCCATGTATGTTATCTTTGATAACTTTAGATATGTTCTTAGGAATAGTATAGGTGAATTATTAGCTAGTTCTATTTTTACATTACAGACAAACTTACATAATATAATTCATATTAGTAGATAATATCAATAATATATTACAAATTTCCACATGTACTTTTATTACAACTCATTGCAAATATATTGTCTAAGCCTAAATTAAATATTCATTTGCATGGATAGATTAAAACAGAATATTAAATTGCTTTTTCTGCTATTTATTAGATTTTTGAGAAAAGAAAAATTCTTATCAAGACAAATGTATATAAACGACTATATTTTTACTGCTTATACTCCATTGTGTAAATGTACCACATTTTCTCTATCCATTCTTCGGTTGAGGGGCATCTAGGCTGCTTTCAGTTTCTGGCTATTACAAATAATGCTGCTATGAACCATGGTTGAGCATATGTCCTTGCTATATGAATGTGCTTCTTTTGGGTATATGCCTAGGAGTGGAATTGCTGGATCTTGTGGTAGACTCATTCCCATTTTCTTGAGGGGTCACCATACTGATTTCCACAGTGGCTGTACAAGTTGGCACTCCCACCAGCAGTGGAGGAGTATTCTTCTTTCTCTGCATCCTCTTCAGCATAAACTGTCATTGGTATTTTTGATTTTAGCCATTCTGACAGGAGTAAGTTGGTATCTCAGAGTTGTTTTGATTTGCATTTCCCTGATGACTAAGGATGTTGAACACTTTCTCATGTGTCTTTCAGCCATTTTAGATTCCTCTATTGAGAATTGTCTATTTAGTTCTGTACCCCACTTTTTAATTGGATTGTTTGGTATTTGGGAGGCTAGCTTCTTGAGTTCTTTGTATATTTTGGAGATCATGGATATATATATATATATATATATATATATATATATATATTTGTCTAAATATTAGTGAGTATATTTTTGTTTTATAATTAAACACCAATTTATCTTCCACTACTTAGTGCATTATTCACATGATGTGATATATAACCAAGTCTATTTGCTTTTCCAAAAATATTAGTCCACACCAAGAAGACAATGGCTGGCAATTAATGGTTATTTCTCTAATTAATCAATCTCCAGGGATGGAAACAGAATGGCAGTAAAAGAAAAGATAATGACATACATGGAGAGGTCAGAAAAAAGACAAATTTCTGTACATATATCTTTTTTGCAGGATAAAATAGGTCCTGGAAATATGTATGGAATTTGGAGATAATAAGGTACAGGTGAATAGACAGATGAAAATATGAACATAAAAGAAATCAAAGTTAGTGAAGATACAAATTGCAAAACACATATGTACTGGAAAGTGAAATAAGGGTCATTCCAAAGAAATCTTGAGTAATCAGTTTACAACAACAACAGTGTAATTTTACTTCACCTTTAGTTACAAGTCATTTCCTACCACACAATGTGTTTTTGTGTGTTTCTTCTGGCCCCATGAGATATTTCTGCAGACAGATTAATGGCTTTGGGTGAAATGTATATGCAACCTGCAGACTAATTTCTAAGGCCAGACTTTGGGTAACAGTAAATGCTTGATGTCTGTCAATAACATTTGTAACCATCTGAGAAGAGCCTATATTTGTTTCTCTTTTCTACACTCATGACTTTGCTGTAATAACCATCTCCTACAGGAATACTAAGATAGTTTTCTAGTCTTCATAGAAACATTTATCAGTAATTGTTTAGATGTTAAAAAGATCACAGTGGCCTGTAATTTAGTTATTTTTTATTAGTTAATGTGTCTCCAGCAGATTTCTTAATATGGATGATGATTGAATATTTTATTTAAATGGGAAAAAATCAGAAGTTTGACTGGAGAATATCATAGCAATGAAGATTTATTTAAATTACTGAAATTGCCTAAATATCATGTATTGAAATTTTATACTCAAATATCAAGTTGATATGTGTCATTTGACAATTTCCATATTGCTGAATATTGATAGTTTAGAAACAATCAATTCAATAACTTAAATAACATCTGACTTTGGAAAATAGAACTATCATGAAGATTTTTTGAGATGGTCACTAATTTAGTTTTGTAAATTAAACTCCCCAGTAACTTTTTAATAGAATGAATAAAAGTAATTGCATCTTAATGGGAATATTTTTGATGTACCTCAAGTATAAAAAAATAATACTCTAAAATAAAAGAAACATGTTGCTTAAAATTTCATGAGAAATTTAAACTGTTTAAACAAAACATTGAGAATAAATTAAAGTAATTCAGATTGACTTGCTAAGGATGTATTATTTCTCTAAACTCTCTTCCAATTGAAGAAGTGGTAAAATAAAATGACTCATCATGAAAATACAAAAAACAAGATAAGAAGTCTGCTATCTGTGATTAAAATTATAAGAAAATTCTGAAAAGCAAATGAAATGTGATTGTTAAACAAATTAAAAGGATGAATTTGCTTTCTTTTAATTGACAATAGTTTCTCTCTCATCCAATACATCCCAACCACAGTTTCCTGTCCTTTTACTCCTCCTAGATCCCCTTTGCTCCCCACTCCCCCGTATCCACTGCCCCCCTCTGTTTCCCCTTCAGAAAAGAGCAGGCCTCCAAGAGACAGTAGTTAAACGGAATAAAACATGATAAAATAAGACAAGGTGAAAGCCCTCATACTGAGGCTGAACAAGGCAACCCAATAGGAGGAAAAGAGTCTCAAGAGCAAGCAAAGAGTCAAGAGATACACTGGATTCTACTGTTAAGAATTCCCCGCAAAACATCAAGCAAACGGCCATAACATATGCAGTGGACCTAGTACAGAACCATGCAGGACCCTTGCTTGCATGAGTCCATATGAGTTCTGCTTAGAAGATTCGGTTGGCCATGTTCTCCTGGCATCCTCCTTATAAGGATGTAGTTTTTAAGAAGTCACTTAAGAGAGTGATATGGTGACAAAAAGACAAAGAAACAGACAAGAGAATTGTCCCAGTATTCTTTATGTTGCTGTTATAAACACCGTGGCTAAAATCAATTTGTTGAGCGATGGTTTTATTTGGCTTACAAGTTCTGATCACAGTCAATCAGGACAGAAAGTCAAGCAGGGGAAGAGGCAAGAACTATATAGGAACACTGCTTTGTTTTCTGTGATGCACTCACCTAGCTTGCTTTCTTATCTAACCAAGGATCAGCTGCTCAGGCGTGCCACTATGGTGAACTGGGCCTTCCCATGTGATTCTGAATCAAGAAAGTGCCTGCAGACATGCCCGTAGCCTCATCATCTGAAGGCAGTTTCTCAGTTGCAGTTTCCTCTTGCAAGAAGATTCTAGTGTGTGTCAAGTTGATAAAACCTGACAAGAACAGTGGTGTCCCAGGTTCTTTCTTTAGAGCAAGACATTTCTCAAAGAGTTGAAACAGTAGAATTCTTCATTTGTGTCTATGAAGCAAAAGCTTTTTTTTTTTTTTTTCTATGAGTCCCTACTCCCAAACTGTTTTCAAATACCAGTGGACAAGTGATTGATCTTTATCATGAATACATCTTGAGAAGATGGTATGGCCTGGAAAAGAAGTCAAACAGGCTTTTGCATGCTCTACACTGACACAGACACATTTAAAATGAAAGGTGGCAGAACATTTCCTTTTAGCAGTAGAGCACAAGATAACAGCCTGTGGGAGGCTCTTTCTCAGTAACTTGCTCTTTTCCCAAGGGTACTTCAAAGCAGCTAGCTGTCAAAACATTTCCCTGACTTCCCCCATTTACACAGAACCTGAAGTCAGCCTTCTAGTCAGGTGACAGTCCTCATGAGAAAATGGAACTGAACAGAAGCAAAAAGAATGTGCAGTGATCTTTTTGCCCTTCAATGCTGACCATCATTTATGTGTCTAGACTATCCAAGAATCTTGAGAAAGTTAAGGAAAACTAATCACATTGAAGACTATCCAAAAGGAAGAGACGGCCGAACATTGGTGGCACACACCTTTAATCCTAGCACTCGGGAGGAAGAGGCAGGCGGATCTCTGTGAGTTTGAGGCCAGCCTGGTCTCCAGAGTGAGTGCCAGGATAGGCTCCAAAGCTACACAGAGAAACCTTGTCTGCAAAAACCAAAAAATATAAATAAATAAAAGGAAGAGATGAAAATAAACATGCCCATGACTTTGTTGTTGGGCCTAAGAAACATAGGCAAAAGGTTTTTCACTATAACAGAGATTTGATATTAGGACAATTTTTAGAAAGCTAATTGAATGCAATGGGGGGAACTAATTTCAAAGAGAATTGACTATGGGAACGCTTAGGAGACAGTGTCACTGATTCAGAGAGAGTGACTTAAATGTATAAAATGAAATCATTCAATATAAGAAAGGTTTAAGTGCTAAACTTAATACTAATTGTAAGCAATGTCGGGGAAAATTGGGAGCCCAGGTTACATCTAGATTTCTAACTTATGTTTACAGTCATTTTTATTTTAGAGATCAGAGAGCTCTTTCCTGATTCCCCAGACCCTAGGTTATTTCTCAAAAGACATAACGGAGTGCACCTTGTCCAGTTTACTTTGCTACTAAGGCATTAAAGGGTGCAATCAGTCAAAGACAGCCTTAGACCTCTTAAATTTACAAATAGCTTTGTGAGCTCACATTGCTTGATACTGGAAACTCCATGGAATCTAAAAGAGTAGCCCTAGAAGAGATTCCTTGTAATGAGGGACATGGAGCCGAACCAGCCATCTTCTGTAACGAGGAAAGACCTCAAGTGGAGGTATTGGGACACTAATCCAGCCATAAAAATCTTTGATCTAGAGTTTCTCCTGCCTCAAGAATGTTCAGAGACCAGAGCGACTCCATCTTACAAGTGATTGGAGCAGATGCAGAATCACACAGACAAACATTAGGCAGAACTTTTGGAGGAGGAGGAAGGATTAGAGGAAATCAGAGGTATCTTCTGAGATACCACAAGAACACAGAGCATGGCCCACAGCATCAACTGACCCAGACTCATGGGGACTTGAAGAGATCAGGCATACCGCAAGGGTCTGAATTAGGTCCTCTGCATATATGTTATGGTTGAATAGCTTGGAGTTCTTGTGAGATTCCTAATAGTTGGAGCAGGGGTAGTTTCTGATTCTTTCCTGCTTGTGGAACCCTTTTCCTCCTACTGGATTGTCTCGTCTAGCTTTGATGTGATGGTATGTACCTGGTCTTACTGCAACTTGTTATGCTGTTTTTGACTGATTTCCTTGGGAGGCCTGGTATTTTCTGAGGGAAGTGGGAGGGTATGTGTGGATTTGGGAGGAAGGGAGGTTTGGGAGAGAGACTTAGGGGAAGGGACAGATGAGAAACTGTAGTCATAATATATGAGAAAAGAATAAATAAAGGAAAAAGAAAACAGCACACAATCAGTTGTATAAAGACATCCTAGCCAGGATAGGCTCCAAAGCCACACAGAGAAACCCTGTCTTGAAAAACCAAAAAAAAAAAAAAATCCCAGGAAATAGTGTATAGATCTAAAATTTCAGTTGATAACAGTCTGAAGAAAATAGTTTAAATTTTGACTTCACTAAACTTGAGCCTTATATCTATTAGAAATCAGTACTAATTTAAAGTTAGAGAAAGTATTTTGAAGGTATACTTTGCTACAATTTGATAATGAAAATGCTTTAAATGTGCATAATTCAGTTAGCTGTCAGACTTTCCAAGTCTGTTGTTCAACCATCTCTAACAGCATCCAGGAGTGCAATATCATTTTATTTGAGAGACCATTCAGAAAGAAAGGTACAAGACATGAACATTAGACTAATAAATGTCAGAACCATAGCCAGAAAGCATGGGTTGGGATTTATATTCCTCATCTAGCTCACTTAGAAATCAGCAAACTGAATATTTGTGTTATAAAGTTTAGAAAAGGCTGTACTAATGGTGCGAATTGAGGAACTTCAATGCCTTCTCATTGGTCTTACACACAGCCTGGAGCCCACACAGTCTTCAGTGGGGACCAAGCCCAAGAACGTCCCTAGCTGAAGGCAAATACAGAGTTTCTGATTTTCCCAGTCTAATTGTACACAATCCTTTCTGTGCTGATACGAGGCATACTCACACACTAGTATCTTGCAGCTCCCCAAATGGGAACTGCTGTGAAGACACAGGGCACTTTTACAGAACTTATCTGCAATCTTGAAGACTGAAAACCTGGTCAAGTAAAGAACAACATAATCAGAAAGATCCTCAGACAGAGCTGATTCTACTACCCATGGATAAAATAATGATCAAAATTTACCTAAAATTAAAGTGTTGTTTTGGCTCTTTATGTTGAATTAAAATTCAAGAATTTCCTGACTTATTAACAAATTCTCTAATCCCTTTTTACCTTTCTGCATTTAGAGAGTGATACTTTCAACAACTAGTGTGTCTTTGTGTTTTCAGTAATTTCTGATCAACAAAGCTGATGTCAGCAGGTCTAGGCTGAGGAGACCAAGGGAAAGGACTAGCAGAAGTGGTGTAGAGCCTCTAGGCACTAAAGCAGCATCAAAAGACATTTGATTCTTTGTTTGCTTACTTTTCCAGATGAGATTTTATTCTTTGTTTAGTCCAGGCTCCAGATACATTCTTAACTGTCTTCTGCAAACTTGCAAAGTTATTGACTGTTTATAGAATTATTTCAATTGAGAGTTCTTAGAGCAACATCAAATGGATGTTTGCTGTCTTGTGATGTGAAAGGCATAAGACTCACACCACAAAATTTGTCATAATTGATAGTAATATGGAAATATACATAAATGAGATGTCTTCTATAAAACCTTACCATTTTTGTTGGACTCTAAACTGAAGGCTAATCGGGAAGTAAGATCTAGAGGCAGACCTTGTGTGTATCAACAGTCAAGGCCACATAGAAGGCTGTTAGAATGGCATCCTTACAGAACTTATCAGTTTGATACCAGCATGGCTAGCATCATGTAAGTCTGCAAATGTACTAAGAGTAAAACCTATAAAAACACACCAGAATATGTATATATGTGGTAGAGTACTATAGAAGGTGACAATAGAAGAAAAATCACTTTTCTTCACACTTAAACAGGGTCAGGTCCACAAAGAAGAATTTTCATCTCAAAATATACTGAAAGATCCTTAGAGCTATTCCTAGGTTCCCACTTCAAATTTCATTGCATAAGTAGATTCAGAGTGTATGACCCAAGACAAGGTCACACAGGTAAATAGTGTGAACCTCTCACAACTATCACACTCAGAAAGAGAAGAGCACACAGCTCTGGTAGCTTCATTTAAGATTTGCCTATACAGAATGAGAAATTCAGTGAGTATATAGGTATGCAAGTGTGTGCTGAGACTACAACAACTTAAATTTCCCTAAATTTTTTTTTTTTTTACTAAAAGAATATCAGTGAACTAACTCATGTCTTTACAATGAAAGCAGACCTATAGTCTACATCCAGTCAAACCTCCATTACCCAATGTGGAATCTGACTTGTTCTTTCTCCTAGCATGCACTAAAATCACCTTAGCTTGGCAGGTAAAAATTTAACCCAATTTTAATTACGATCCAACTATTTAAAATATTGATTTTAAAAGTTTTTGAGAAACAAATCTGCATTTTTAACTAATAGTAAACTATTGTATATAAAATAGCAGTTGGTCAATATACTTAAGTCTGATGAGAAATGCCTTTAACTTTTGAGGTCATGGATGGAATACAACTGATTATTCTATAAAGAATAAAGCAAAGAATTAGCGAATGAATGACTGCAAGCATCTTGTTCTCAATAAAATTTATTTGGATAAATATCTGGCTTTATTCAAGAATGAATAGTAGAATTTGCTTGTGGTTATATGAGTGATAAAGTCTAGAAATCCTAAGCACATTTTTTTTCACTTAATAGAAACTTCCTTAGTTTTCCAACTGTATAGGTTGAGAGGCCAGATGTCCTGAATTACAATTCATACTAGAAAGACAATATCAGAGCTTCTCTGTTCTGCCTAACTGTTCCTTTTTAAATTGTTGTATTACATTTCGGCTAATAAAAACCTTTCTAAGGATTCTATATTGCTTTTTCCCCTTGCAAGGCACATTCACATCCTTCAATGAGAGCTGCTATTATCAGAGCAATGTACTCTTACTATTTATTTATCACAACAGCCTCATGACTGCTTACCCAGCGAGCACTAGAAATATCTTGCTCATTACCACTACATAAAATAGCATGGGTATTTTCAGAATGAAAGCGATCAGAGGATGACGAATTCTAAAGCTGTTCATGTCCCTGTTTGTCAAAGGAAGGATTGCTCTTAAGTACCAGCAACGTGAACAATCAATGAGGATATATTTGATTGTGAGTGAAATATTGCCCAGCTCAAATCTTGTCATAACTGATCTGTAAGTCTTTCTGTTGTTGTTGTTTTGATTTGAGAACCCACGGATGTTCTTAGACCAACTGATCAAAGAACACTGATCCGAATGGAGTCAGAAACTGAAAATGCCTGATGACTTACTCAGCTGGAAGTTGATCCTGGTTGCTATTTAAACCGACTGCTTAAGTGTTCTCGGCATACATTCTGCATTCTTTATCTTGGTTCAGAGGGCAGACATTTGGGTCAAAATATCCTTAACCACTTGGTTATTAATGTGCACTTTCTAGTATTTACAAACAGCTGTTAGAATAACCCAAATATCTTAAGCAAAATTTGACATATTTGAGGATCTGACAGTTAATACCAAGCGTCTGTTCCAACAGCACCTAGTGGTTAAAGTAATAAGACCCCTGATGATAATGGTATTTGTCACATGCAAGCAGCTGTACTCCTGAGTGGAAGTGACTACTCTCTTACACACCCAGTTATTGAAACCAGTTCTGTATTTTGACTGCTTAGAAACCACACTGCAATAACAATGACGATGTCAGTCCAAGGACAGTTTTTCACAAAGCAGAATCCCTGAGTTTCCACCAGAAAGGCAGAAAAAAAACCACAGAAAAATTAACTAAAAGATTTTGCACAGCATTGCTTACATGTTAGAACTCTACAATATTCGCTGTAAACTAACACCACACACAAAAATATCCTGTTGTGTTTGCAAGGTGAACCTCCTCTAATGGCTTTGCTTGTGAAGAAACACCTGAGGGAGTGAGTCTCTGCAAGAAGAGGATTGTGTGTTTTGATTTTGCTTGTTTGCTTGCTTGCTCGCTTCAAGTTGACTAAAATGAGCCTTAAAGGGTAAGATATTTTATCAGTTTTGACCATGTTGATATAGATGTCCATGAAATCATTAAGATGAAAAGGCACTATGAACAAGAGAAAAAAACCCATCAGTCTTTCTTTCCTCTTGGTTGTTTCACCAGTTGTGATTTACCATTCACACCTAACTGTTTGTCATGATGTCAAATTGGATTTCCCTGTTCCTCATTATATTAATCACATTTCGAGGCCTCATGACTTTCTTTGGTCATGAAAACTAAGGGCAGGTGTAACTTCCAATTTCACTTCCATTGTCAAACCATTCGGTAACAAACTTTCTGATGGTGGCAGCTTCATCTGGTTCAAGTGTGCACATGTGTAGTTAATGTTTCCAGCTGTTTATAGTTAGCATGAGATATAACAGGAAATATGCCTTTGCTACACACATCTACCATTAGTTTTTGAGGAAATTCTCAGTATAATCCAGCCTATTCTAATTACAGTGGCAATTGAATTTGTAGAAAAGCAAAGGTTCGTCTTTTCAAAAAAAACAGAAGAAGTCACTTGGAATATTTTTTAAATTTGCATTTATTTATTTTATTGATGTTTTCTGATTTATACTCAACTGTATTTGGTGTTTAAATGTGTTTAATTCTCTCAGGTACATACTTGACCATATTCACCAGGTTCATTCCTCCCTTTAGTCCCCCCATCCACTGAGTTTCCTCCTCTCCATTCTCATGCCATGTATACACATAAATAGATTTTTATGTCTGTAAAGAATCCTAAGACTTAAGAGTAAGAGTTTAGTATTTGTCTTTCTGCATCTGATTTACTTCTTTTGACATAGCAGTTTACATGTGTGTCTATCTTGCAATAAAGGGAGTAATTTCATCCTGCATTATGATGGATCAAATATATTGTGTATATATATACTGTATATTATTATAAATTCATTTTAGTTTCCTTAAATTACAAGAATTGATTTTTCTGCACAAGTTATTTGCAAAGAGTAAGATTATTTTAGTCAAATTGGTTTTTTAATGAAAATCTAAAATATATAGTCTGACAAATTTGTATTAATGTTTTATTATTGGCCTATCCACCGAAAAATGGCACAGCTTACTATTTGATAAATTAAACCCAAGTCTTGTGGGATCATGTTCATCCTCATACAGCCAGACTTGAATAACATGCTTTTTATTAACTTTTTTCTTACACATATGTTCACACACCATCACTGCTCCATACATGACTTTCCCTTTGTCTTACTATTTATTATTCTTCTACTTGACAAGAGAAAGTTCTCACTGCTATTTGATATAACAGATCCTGGCAAAGGAATTTTGCTTATTGCCACAGCACTCCAAACTGTTTGTGCTGTAAATGAAAAGCCAAGTTATATAGATGTTGGTTTCATGGAATCATTGATAAATGATTCACGTTCCATTAAAAATAGACATTAGGTGCCAAGTTGTATCTAAATCACTTGTAATATTGGTAAAATAGAACATGTGCAAACTTAAAGCCAGGCCCACTGTGTTTCCATGGTTATTTCTGTATCAGACCAGATCTGCTACTTTAGTAATGTTTTTAAAAGTATAATTAAGCATGCAAAAGTCATAGCCTCTGTGGGGGGGGCACAAAGGTACACACATGTGCATGCACACATACAATTTAAAACTAATGTGACACTGCATGCTTAAAATGACTCTAATAATTTATCTTTCTTTTAATATTCTTGCAAATATTATATCTGTTTATACTTTTTTCAGAATTAATTATAATACAGTACCACACTTACAGACTCACGTAGGAGAAGAAGTTATGATTACCAGAATGACCCAAGCAGAGACAAAGTACATGCTTAATATATCTCATCAGTTGTGATATTTTTCTTTTAACTAGAAAGATACAGAAGGAAAATGTTAAAGTTTCATGCAGCATTTTGGTATACAGTAGTTTACTAAAGCAGTTATTTTCTAGTTTTCAGAGTATAATTTTCATGTAAAAACTGGTTTTGTTTGAGAGTTACTAATCAATTCTGTCTTCATCATGTGCACCAATGCAGAGTATCAATAAGAAATTAAAGGTTATAACTTGCAATAATTCTGAAGGATTAAAATAATTGACTAAAGGAAATTAATATCTCTGTAAATTTAAAGGCATAATTTAGAACTTACATTTAGTTATTCTTTATTTCTTACCACAGTAAACAAATTCTTGATTTGAAATAGTTTAAAGCATTAAAAGTTTACTTATTACCCAAACTTGCACACATACAAAATTTGTTTCATTGCAAAAATATCATTTTATTTGAATGGGAGACATTCCACACTCACAATTCCCTTCTCCATGAATCTGGGGATGGTTTAAAGGAAATCATTAGAGAAGCAGAAAATGTGACACCTTCTCAGAGCATGTGATGGTTCTGTGTCTGAAGAGGGGGATTTTTAAACAAAAACTCCCTCACCAGACTTACCCACATGTGTCTTTTCAACATGAAAATTCTCTTTCTGTTATTCAGTAGTTTTATTAAGAAAACTGTTGACTTCAGCACTAAAAATATCTTATAAGAGTTCTGTTTGTTTCACAAATTTTGTCAGCTTTCTTTTTTCTTTTTTTGTGATTAAATTGGTCATATGCTTCTACTGAATCTAAGTGGAGATAGGTGCAGGAGACTATATTTTCTGTATATCCATGATGGACTAGACCTTTTTGGCATTTTGGATGTATTACCATGTTTGTCATTAATAATCATTAGAAAATGAAGCAATTATTATCTTCTGATTGCAAAGGAGGAAACTGAGGCTCATGGAGGTGGGTAATGTCACCAAAGTAAGACATGGATTAGGAATTTATAGCTTAGGTCTGTTTAGCATCAATGTTTCCTGTTATTCCATTACCCACACTGCTTCCCAGTGGGACAATTGCTGCTTCTTGTGGGATGTTTAGAAGTGATTGGTCAGTTACTTTATTCCTAAGATATTGACTTGAAATATACAAAACCATGTATGAATTAGATTCTTTATCCATTTAAAACTATTGGGAATTTCATATGGCCAACTGAAACGAATTACTGAGGAAAAAAATCCCCCCAAAAAACTTACATGAAATAGTCTATAATCTGGATAGCTATGCAGTCCTTAGAAAACCAGCTATGTGAATTTCCTGCCCTTTCTTCCCATCCATTTTTTTCCATGTGAATTCATCTCTTACAAGTAAAGAGGGCCTGATCCCTACCCACTTAGCCATGATTTGAAAAAGTTGGAGCTAGAGACATAACTTATTCTCTCTGTCATTCAAAATGAAACCATAGCCATTGATTTTTTTTTTTTAATTCTACATGAGGTCTTGTATTCATATCAAACCATGCCCTGGGCATGTCTTTAGTTCTAATCTTACTGATCTCAGGGGAATGTTTTGTCTTTTCTTCTTAATTGAAATAAAATCTTTTTATGATTTTCCATCATGTTTATAATTCTCACTCTTGTTTTCAACCATCTCATTCTCTAAATTTTAAGTTAAGAACTCTACCATATTTTATTTCTCTTTTAAGATAAGTTGCAAAGTTCTAATTGACAGAATGAAAAGCAAAAGAACCCACTGAACACCCACTGGATGCTTTTTTAGAAAGGGGGGGAACATTCTATAAAAAAACACTGAACAATGCCAGACACACTTGGATGAGCATGTGCCGCTTAATGACATTCTAAGTGTAGTTCCTTCCCTATCACATTGTCCTCACCCCTCTACCCACAAGCCACAGAAAATAAGAGCCCTAGTAAAGCCTGTTTTGATATCATATACAATAATGTATCGTTTTAAAAATATTTCTCAAATGAAAATCCTAATTTGTATTTCAAATAGATAGCATGGTGTTGTCCCTGAAGCCTGGCTGCCATTTTGTTGCAGCAACTACACAGTTTGTTGTGTGTATAACTGCAGTCCAGGGACCGTTTCTTATATCACACTTCTGTTTTTTTAAACATTATAGAAATTTTATTTACTACAACTATTTATGATTGATAGGATGTTTATCTTTAAGGAATAGGCTTTTTAAAAGCAAAATTTTAATAAATAAATAAATAAATAAATAAATAAATAAATAAAGCATACTAATGTGTGATGTATAATGGCATAAGGACAATTAAAAAAGGTTTCTAGACTTTTTAAGATGTAGTATGTGCCAGAGAGTGCCCAGTCTTCTGGTACCTAGAGCACTAGAAGGTATTACACTGTCTTATACAGGTGTAAACACAAAAAACAAGATTGTAAAAATGAAGAGATATGTGCTTATAAATAATGTCTCAAGGAGGAAAATGCCTAGCAATTTTTCCATATGTAGCTTTAAGCCTATAAAGAGAATAGAAGTATCTTATCTTCTATTCAGCTAACAGGTTTCAGCAGTTTTCTGAATACTTATGAGTAGCTCAGAAATTCATATAAGTTCATGTAATTCACACAGCATCTGCTGTAAGAAAATAAAGTGATAATTTACATCCAATTAAAATATCTCTCATTAGATAAAATGATTTAATAAACCAACAAATTTATAGAAGAGAATAGCATTCACTGGGAATAAAATGAGTCAATTTGCTAAGCAAACAAAAAAATCAAAGAGCAGAAAACTGGAAAAGGAATGCTTCCAATGTCTTTTATATAAAATTTTAATTTGTTGACTTAAAAAGAAAAACGGTGTCCTTACAATCTTAGAATTTATATGAGTTATTTAAAAAGCATGTCTATTCATTGGATGAAATTCTTATTAAATTGCTAAAAATATATTTCTGAACCCCTTGTATCTAGTAGAGAATTAGAAATTCCAGTAATATTTCTTACACATTATCACCTTTCTGTCTTTTAAATGTTTTCTAGTTGTACTGCATGGGACTGTATGCAATCTTGACTTAAAAGGAAATTAAAAGTTTGTAATTTCTTTTTATGCTATAAGTGTTCGTTACCTTTAAAATAAGCTTATATCTCTCTGGCAGGCAATTATGCAAATGCATTCTTTAAGGGCATATACTAATGATAAAACATGATATAAACTGAGGGAAAAAAGAGGTGTCAAGAAAAAGCAAGTCTTGCTATTTTTTTCCTTTAAATATTTTTAGGCCTCTTCGCCACTGCTGTTGGGTCATCTCTCATAGCTGTACTACTGAGCCTTTGTCAGTCTGGAGGAGGCAGCCATGTGTCCATGGATGCTTATTTAGTACAGGGAGGACAGATGGCCTGGAATTGCTGAAGAAGACCTTAAAATATATTTAAAAGAAGAAAGGCAAAGAAACAATGAGGGAGTATATATAAAAGAGACAAATGTGTAGCAAAAAAATTCACACACACACACAAACACACAAACACACACACACACACACACACACACACAGAGAGAGAGAGAGAGAGAGAGAGAGAGAGAGAGAGAGAGAGAGAGAGAGACCTCTGTGAACAAGTAAAGAAAGGCTACAAAGTTGTAGGATCAGATTTAATATAAATGTGTCTTTTTTTAGAGAAGTCAATTTTCATTTGTCTTGATATGGTCTCTGTTTAACAGAGTTCATTTCCACAATCCTTCCTGCTCTGACCTTAGATCAGCCAGGATAATGTGTGATACCCAATTGCTCTTTATGACTTCCAAAGTTGGACTATGAATTTTGAATCGCACTAGTTCTGGAGCTTTACTTTTTTAAATCAAACTGAAATACATGACACCCTGAGTCAATGTATGAACACATTTGTTTCAAAATTGCCTGGCTCATCACTCTCCTTTCCTTTCTTTTTCTATAATTTTTAAAGATGTGTCTAAGATAGTGCAGAAAAAAAGCTCATCGAGAGATATTCTATGTGTCTTAGTTATGACAGAGGAAGGAGAAATAGATATTTATGACTTGGGATGTCAGTGCATAACTGTTTTCAAATCAAAAGGCTTTGAGAGATATTTTAATATGATAAAATGACATTAGTGGATATCCTATTATGTATTTTTCCTTCCAAGTTTTCATAGTAACATTTTCCCATTTTCTTCAGCTTGCTCCATTTCTGCAGGGTTCCGAATGTGCCAGGTAACAGAGGGCTAGTGCTTCAATTGCCAATTTCTCTCTTGCTCCTAAAACAAATACTAGATTCCAAATTTCTTCTTTTTGCCTCCAGAGTTGTCATGGTTATCAAATGACACCTTCTTTGAATTCTCTCTCATTTTAACTCTTTTCTCTGCCTTATAGAAACAGCTAGGATGAAGACAGAGACAACAGTAAAAAATAACCATCAAGTTGTAGTTTTATAAGTAGCAAAGGAAGCCTAAACCATGAGATGCAAGAACAAAAGAAATCTTTCTTTAACCACAAATAGAAATGCATATTTTGTCTAAGAGCATTATATGACATTAAATCTAAAACAACAATAACAACAAAATCTTATTTCTATAATGATTCAATGTACAAAGAAAGTATCGGCAAGGTCCTAAGTCTGTTTAACTGCCTTGTGGTTAGTGGTCTTCTACAACAAGCCCCCCTCACCCTGCCAATATAACAGCAGCAAGGATGCTGGATTTCTAAAGTAAATCAAGGGAATCTTTGGATACCAGCACTTTAAAAATAGAATGTTAATAAGATTCATAAACAGAGCATTTGAAAATATGCAATGCTTTTGTTTTATAAAAACATCTGTTGCTCATATGAATATTGTGAACACTAACTGCTTCAGATTATGCTGAGGAGGTGTGCTGGGTGGTGGCTCTCCATGGACTTGGCTCCAAGGAGCTCATACTAACTCCCTGGCCAGTTGGCTCAGCAATTTCCCAGTGGTCAGCACGTCTTGCCATAATCACATAGTGGTGCCCCAAGCCTGATTCTTAACTGTACTTTGTACCTTCTAATGAAAGCATCCCAAAATATCCTTAACCACTCAAATTCTGGAACAGCCATGACCTCAGACTGGACCTAAGTTTGCTCAGCCAGAATTGCTGGTGAAAAGCTCCCTGTGTGACACTATTTCTGTCTTTACTAGTTTTGTGATTTCACTATTTATGATTACATAAATAAGCTGAAGACCCTTTAACACAGTGCGGGACAGAAAAGAGCTAATAAAACAACAACACAATGTCCTGTGGTTTTGAAATATGGGCATTAAAGAAAAAGTCTTTAAAAAGTAATTATAAAGTACAGCTGTGTTTAAATCAACAATAATCATCCAAAAAATAAAAACAGGTAACTCATTTGAGTTGTTAGAAAAATGTAGTTTATGCTGCTGCATTAACAAAAGAACATTATTATTCTTTCAAAAGCAGTAGCTCCAGCATTACTTTTTTTTTTTTGGCAAACCACAACCAAATGGCTGTGGAACACACATTATTGGAGGTACCTAGAATTGTCTAGCTGTGACCTCAGAAATTCTCAAGGTAATAGAACAAAAGAGAAAGGGACATTTTCCACAGAAATTGCAACTGGAATAGCAACCCATGGGGAAAAAGGACATCTATATTCAATGGGTATCCCTGGGCCCTTTTATGTTGTCAAGCCTTTGTGTGATAAAGTCACCTGGTCCAGTGTAGTTTCACGTACACACACACACACACACACACACACACACACACACACACACACACATACACACACACTCCTGACTTTAGTATTATAATAAAAATTGAGCAAGAAACAAAAATGAAATCCAGAGACATCCATAGAATTATTTTTCTATGTCAAAGAATCATTTTTATTTCTCCAAAGCCTTCGTTCAAAATAATGTTCATGGATAGATGGCATAAGTCACACAGCTTGATTAGTGAGAACATATGTTTGAATTAGCTTCCTTATATCAAGCCTTTTATTTTCTTCAAAGAAAAATGTATTTGTAAAAGAAAAGTGGCAAACTATTTTGACATGGTTTTGTTTGAATTCAAACCATTTTCATTTATAGGATAGTGGATTTCTTCCTATGGATATACTTTGTAAGGATGATTGAATGGGAAGGTAAAATATCTTTTATAATCTCAGCTCTGGATACTTTTATTTTTTAAGCCACACATTCTCTCAGGCATTATAGTATTGAAACATGAGTATTTTATGGCACATCACTTACAAGATATGAACAAAGGCTTATTTTGTGATTTTAAATACATCTAGGTAAAAAGAATTCTGCTATTATTATTTATGTGTAATGTATAAAAAACCCCAAGTTGTGATTTAGTATTGCTATAACTAATATATTTGATAAGAACCAGAGTTCAAATCTGTGTATCACTTTGCTGAGGGGCTTCACCATTTTCTAAATATAAGAAAATCATTTACGCACACTATGTGCATGTACACATGTGTGCACACACATGCATGTGCATGCACACACACAATGATAGTATACTTTTTCCACAAAGAAGTGGAAGAAGGAGAAAAAGAAGAGGAGGAAAAGGAAGAAGAAAATGATCCAGCTTCTCTTAAGAAATCTCTGCATCTTAGCTAATATCTTCTTATTTTTCTGTTCCTATTAGAGAAGACTAAGGATCTACTAAAAACCACAGCTATGCTGAAAACAAGTAAAAGTCAATTTACCTTGCTAATTTTTGACATGCTTCTTTCTTTAACTGCAGAGCTGTCTTTTTCTATCTAGAATTAGTTAATTTTTTTGCAATCTATTTTTCTCCAAGAAAGGAACCCCTTGTGTCTTACCATAGGCTCCTCACTGAATGATCTCTCTTTCTTCTAATTATATTTCTTCACCTTGGGAGGGACTCACACCGCTCCAGGATAAGCAACCCAGCAGAGCCTAAGGTCAGGTATGCCCTAGAATCTAAGTCTAGAAATTACAATCACTGAACAAGAGTACGCAAGGGGAAGAAGATGCAGAAGAGGGAATTTGTAATGATACTGAGGCTTTTCTAAGGAATAATTAACCAAAGAGCATCCTATGTAACAGAATTTGCTGAAAGCCTTTAAGGGCAGAATGAAGACTTTCCAGGGCTCCTCTGATCAGAATCCTTCTTGAAAGCCATTGCATTAACAAATCAGTTGCACCAAAAGTGAAGCCTTTGGGTTTTACTTCTTAAGTAAGTACTTCTTGCTCTATGGTTTAGAAATTAGAGTTTTACTCATGAACCAGCAAAACCAAGTGTTTCTGTTGCATATTATATACACAGATGATGATGTTTTAAACACCTGAAAAAATGATGCATACTCAAAATAATAATTGACTTTAAAAAGAGGGACTCAATAAGAAAGTTAATGGGAGGTCTGTAGCTGGAATTCTCTAAGAAAACTCATGCAAACCAAAGGAAGTTCTATTTCTGGAGAGGTCTGCGTTCATGTGTAGCAGGGACATTCCAGGTAGTGGCACTATAGGTGGAAGAGGGAGAAACATGAGCAAAGCTTTACAACCAAATTTTCAGCTGGGCTTTTGTTTAGCACATATGCAAATTAGCACAGTACTTCATTTGAATATTTATTTACTGCATTTGTGAAGGAAATTGGAGGATTATAGCCTCTTCCCAGCTGTGTTTGAGTTAATGACTGGTCAGCCTATTAGCCTGTTCTACGGAATGGATCCTCTGTACAAGCAACACCTTTTTGTACACTGACAAGACATTCTTTACATAAACAGTGGGACAAACAGGAAGCCAGGTCCATGAGGACTGACCTCTCAAAAGGAATATATCCCTTTCAAAGCCTTAGAAATAAGGAGAAAATTACTTAGTAACAGTAACTTTTGTGTTTTATAATAAGCAAAGCATTTGTCTAGATGATGTTGGGGTGGATGAGGGAACCAAAATTTCTTGAGCAAAGAAGGATTGAAGATCTTACTGTAATGACCTCTCTCTACCTTCCCCAGAACATGCTCATTTCCCACCACAAATATAAGCTGATTACAGAAAATTTCCAAAGTTACTTCATTAACTACTGACATGTTCACAGTATGCACATGTTTGCATTCCTCCCTATTTTCTCATTACAAAGTAAAGACAGCAAAATATTTCTCTGGTGATCCAATCTGGTGAGGTGTCAGAGTTAGCCAAGTTTTGACGTTGAAAGTGGAGATTTGGAACATGACAAGCTCATTTCTAAGGATCTCTAATGAATTAATTCTTAGAATCAAAAGCTCTAATTATTATATTAGTAAATATAATAATACATGTTGAACAATCTATTATTTATGAATACATAAGAAAAATAATGTCTGTTTTCTGGTGTGTTTGTTTGTCTCAAACTATAAAGGAAAATTGTCTTGTTATCAAAGTGTCTGTTTTCTTTATATGCTTCCTCATGTTCAAACCGATATTGTGGATGAGAACATGAACTCATCCTAATACAGCCCATGGGGTGAATGAGTCAAATTATCCCTGCAAAGCTCTCAACTTTCTAGTGGGATTTCTGACAATCTTGTAGTTTGATTTAATTTTGTTAGTAATCTTTACAAAGAAAATATTAATTTATTTACCCAAATTCCTAGTATTTAAGATGATTTACATAAGCAAGTTATTTATGTACAAAATATTGCTAAAGAGCCAGAAGTCAAGAATTTAAACGTAACCTAGACATGAAAAGAATACTACTATATCAAAATTCATCAATTGGAAATATGAATATTATCTACTGGTTGGACAAGTCAAACATGTATAAAAGCAAAATCAAATATTATGCTGTCAGACCACAAGATAGAGGGTTATAAATTATGCCAATATCAACTATGTCAATGACAGAATAATACAAAGATACAAATCTACTTGCTGTTAAGTGTTTACTACTTTTGTCCATGACACTGAAATGGTTCAGTAGAGAAGGATATCAAGTACTACAGTTCCTACTATACTTCTCTGTGTGATATGGATGGCACACACATTTCAATGCGTCACTTTCTCCATATAACACAAGCTTCCCAACCATCCCACAAGCCCATCAGGCACATTTCTTGTTTTTTCCTTCTGTGGGGCAGAGGCAGACAGATTGCTGGATCAGATAGTGCAGCACACTGTATACTGCATCTGAAATGTGCCTTTTAAAAAGCAGCAGATTTATTGATTTTCTTAAGTAGAAAATATGCACCCGGACATTAGACAAACACAGACTAAACACAGACTGAGGAAAAGCTGATAATTTGATTAAACTGACTGAGCTTTTGTTGTCTGTGTTTGGGGACTTTCCAGTGATGTACAAGTGCCAAGCGGCCCTCCCCTTTCAAATTTAACAAATCTCATCCCTAAGCACAATGAATTTTACAATTGCAGTGGATTTAGATGATTGCTTTTCTTTAGAAAAATATTTTGATGGATCCATATTTTCTGTAGTTTGAAAAAATATTTTGTGGGGTAATTTTGCCTTGTTCAGTTTGGAGGATTTTACTTAGAAAAGGACTAATATTGGCCACACACAAAGCATTTGGTATTGATGCTATGGCTACTGATACATATTTATCATGCACAGCCATAACATGGGCTTCAGTTAGTGGATATAAATATGCTATTTCACTTAGTCCACTAAGATTTTCAAAACGACAATATTTCTCAATCCAAAGAAATATTTTTATTCATTTGCCTATGCATGCATCATTTGCATAAATAAAACTAAAATCTCCATTTTACAAATGTTTTGTTGACATAGAAAATATTTGAATATGTAGTTAAGAGATGGCTGATTAAATATAGTTCACAAAATTTCCTGTCTGAATTGAGTTAAATATTGTAAGTGTATAATTTTTCTCTTTTAGTAGTGTTTCATATAGGTTAAAAGTTGGATCTCCCTGTGATTTAAAAGAGTTCTGGTCACTTAGTTTCTTTCTGTGATTGCTGGATATGAAATTAGGGATAGCAGGTGAGTGTGTGCTCACACGAGAGAGAGAGAGAGAGAGAGAGAGAGAGAGAGAGAGACAGAGACAGAGACAGAGACACAGAGAGAGAGGTGACAAAGATGAAGGCATAATAGCTTAAAATAAGTGAAGATTGCTGTTTTATCAGTGACTTGAAAAAGGCTTTGCAAAACTTTGTGAATATCTCTAAATTGTCCTTGTTTTTTGTATATCTCATTTATATAATAATATATACAAACATAATTTTTCGAATATACCTCAATGGCTATGCTGTAATATCCATTCCCACATTTCATTCTTAGCTCCAGGGATTTCCCCTTCACGATTCCTCTGCCTTCTACTTCATAAAGTTTCAAATACCCACTTTACAAATTATTTTCTACCTTAATAAAGGTTATTTTGTTCTTTGTTTTCTCACTGATTAAACTCCCAGGTTCTTAGGTTGTCTTATAAGGATACCCCTTATCCTTCCAATCTCTGCACACTTCATCTTGAGTATCTTCTATAGAATATTCTGCTTCACATTGTTTGGTTTCCAAGTTATTTAAACACAGTTTTTCCTAAATCCCAGTGCCTCCCTTTGAGACTATGGATTCTCTTTCCCAGGTATACAGGTAGAGCCCAAAGGGGTCACCATAATGATCACTAGATATAGTGACCAGTCAGTATTCATCAGTTTCTTAAATGTTGGTCACTATTGAACAGCTAAAATACTATTGATAAGATCTCATCAATATTAACTCTAGTAATTTAATTGAATGAATAATTTTAATTACAAATTATACAGTAATTTTCTTTTATTCAAGAATATTTATGAAAATTTAAGGTGATACTGAAAATTAAAATAAATTTTCCCTTCATGTATTGTTAAAAATTGAGTGATTTATATCATCTGGTCTGTAGATGTTTACATAAAACCATTTAGAAAAGATATGTAAAGACAATTTATAGCATAGTCTTTCTGCTTTGCCTCTCTGACTTTTCAAGTATATGAACACAATTTGTAGTAACTCTTCGCATTACATGAACTCATTGCAGAAGAGAACATACAAGGAAAAAAAAAAAAACCTGCTCAATTTTAGATGAAGGGCATTTTATCTCAGAACTAGGTAACAAGGACTCAGAGTAAATGCTCAGGTATGTGATTCTTATCCCAATGACCTTCAATGAAAATTTAAGTGTATTTTTTATTTAGTTCCTTAATTTATAATTATAACACTTAGAAACCACCATATGTATACATCCACGGAGGTACAGTTCTTCATAGAATTGAAAGATTCCAAAGATGTGCAACCAAAGACCTGTCCTTTTTAATTTGATGTTCAATTTTGAAGTTTGAATATGTTCATTTGAAAATTGTGTAGGCAATCACTACAATTTAACACCTGTGTCAAGTGTGATACCTAGATGTTTAAAGCTGAGGTGACTGTCTTTAGAAAAGTCTGTGAACAAATGAAGTCAGGAAATCTATATGCACCTTGGGATTCCAACTTGGACTTCTATCTACTCTCCTTCAGTATCCCTCTCTTGATCTAAATGTAATAATTAGAAAAAGAAAGTATACCTGGCAATTTAAGCTTGGAAAGAATGACGCTTATTTCTATGTTTTTTTTTTCTTTTTATTAACAAATGATCTTTTCACCATGCTGAGACTCAGAACTAGGTAACAAGGACTCAGAGTAAATGCTCAGATAGCTGGGTGGTGAGTCAAAGGCCTACTGAACACAGTCCATGAAACTTAAGTCAAGGAACAATGCTGTGGGTTGCGTAGGCGAGAGCTCTGGCAGCACTCAGGAAGCCTCACCGGAAACTGACAACGGAAAGGAAACACACGTGGAAATAGCCTGTAACCCATCTGCAACCTCCAGCAGTGGACCGAGGCCTTTCATGGGATCTCCCAAGCATGGCCACCCACAGTCTGCCTTCGCAGCATCAGGCTTCTTTTTCCTCTTTTAAAAAAATAAAATCACTTCACTAAATATACGGCTTTATGTGGTGTGCTTTTCTGACTTTCTATCTTTTGAACACCTTCAGTTAACCAGTTATTGTTACAAAGAATCAATGCATCTTTAACCTCAAATATATTACATTACTACTTCATTCTGGCACTTAAAATTTCTTCGGGTGGTAGAATTAACAATGGAAAGGTTTTACAATCTCTATTAAGAAATTTAGTGTGTGATGGTAGCAGTTATGTTTTCTGTAACTAGGAACAACCACTACTATGGTGTTATGTATAATACATAAATTACTAATAGGAAGTGGCTTTGATTAACTGGTACCTTTTAAAAAATTAATCTTATTTATTTCAATAAATAAATCAGTACATAGTTTTTAATAAGCTGAGTTTTATGGTTATAATTATTTTCACAGATATAATATTAATTGGAATAAAATCAATATGACCAATATTTCACCTATATTCTCTTTTCAAAAGGATCATTACTTGTATCAATGTTTAATTCCTCTTAATAATATCATGTATGATTATATGAACAAAATTTTGGTTACCCACTTTACATGAATACTTGGGAACTTCTAGTAGGCAGGAGGGTGCACAGATCTACCATTCTACAAGCAAATCTATTCATAAAAGGTTGTTTGCTCTAACCATATATGATACTATGACTATTTTAAGTATCTAAGAAAAGAATATCTAGGGTTAAAGCTATGTAATTTTTATGAGAATTAATTAAATGTTGTTTTTTTCTCTGTGAATCAGTACTGGCTGTCCTGGAACTCAATCTGTAGACCAAGCTGGCCTTGAACTCACAGTTATCTGCCTGCTTTTGCCTCCCAAGGTCTGGGATTAAAGGTGTGTACCACCACTGTCCATCTTAAATTACTTTTATTATAGATTATTCTAAAGATGTTTGTTGACATGCATTCTACATTATTTGAACAGAAACTCTAGGTGTGAGAGAGGAAAGGTTAAATTCAATGTAGTTCTGGACACAAAATTACCTCTTAGAGAGGGACATGAGTCACTGTAATAGAATGTAACAAAATAGTTTTAATGTGTCTATCTGTATGTGAGTATAATTTTATATTTGTATCTGTATGTCTATATGTGTATTTGTGTATCTGTCTATTTCATTGTGACTGAGCAAACATGTGCATGTGTGCTGTGCATGTGTAGGGCTATGAAAACTTAACTGGGAGAAATAGAGAAGACTTTATGTAAGGAATGGTAAGCAGGATTGTGCTGAAATAAGGAAATCATGAATGCAATGCAGGCACAAGGGATTTATAGTTGACACTGACAGCCCAGGTAAAAATTCAGGTTTATTAGATAGGTATAGGAACCCACCAAAAAAATATGAGATGAGTGATGTAATGGTTAAAACTCCAATGATGACTTTGGAGACAACACAAAATGATTCAGCAAGAAAATATAATTCACAAAATATGAAACAGAAATATGCAGAAACAATAGGAATTAAGTAAAGGAGAAATTCCAAAGTAGGACCAGAGATCATGATTACCATCAAATACATGTAAACAGAGGAGAAAAGGGATCTGAACCTGGCTTCGCAGCAAGGTGATGAAATTATTAACATAGTAAATAAACGGAGATCACAAGAAAAGAAGAAATATTGATGGAATTAACTTTACACATTTGTTATTCAACATATGTCCAAATGGCCTTGGTAAAATGAGTTGGTTATAGCAGTTGGAATATGACATAGCCACAAGGAAGAAACCTGAGTGTCTTTGGTCCTGAAAAAACAGTATAAATACACAGTGCTCACTGAAATGAAAGAGCAGCTCCTGAGTCCTCTATAAAGACTTTTAAAAATAGTCTTTTTTCATGAACTGTTCATTCTGTCAGTCATTAAAAGCTTCTTTCTTCTGACTCACAGGCCTGGCCCTTTCTCTAACTTGTACTTCCATTAAAACCTAAGCTATGAAGGAATTAGAAAGATTGATAACATCTCCTAAGGATGGAAGTAAAGTCTCAAGAAGTTATAGTGCCATGACATTCAGAGGGGACAGGGGAACAAGAAAAGGGGACTCCTGGGTGCATAGGCATACTGGGATTATTTTCTATAAAAAGAAACCAGAAAAACTAGACAACTATGATTAGGTAGAATTCTACTGCAGTGAAATCAGGGAAAGAACTGTCAGGAAAGTTGACTTTCCTGGGAAGTGGTGGGACAAACATCATGAAATTCTCAAATACCTGTGTGACTTCTTTGGATAGATCTCATCAGAGAAAAGCTAAGGGTACGAATTTCTGTTCTATAGAAGGAAGAGTCAGAGACTATGCTGATGAAGGTTGAATTCAACAAGCTAAATACTAGTCAGGGAATAAAGGTGGACAGAGCAAAACTGCACAAAGTAAGATATAGTGGAGATCACATTGAGTGAAAGGTTCAGAATTATTATCAAATTTATAGTTAGTTGTTCATAGAACTCAGAGTGGTTATTGACAAGGATGAGTCAAGAACAAAGAGAAATTTGATAAAAATAATATAAAGAGCTTATCTTCTCATAGTTGTAGTTATAATGCTGAAATATTATTGATTAATGTGAAGTATGCATTCCATTAAATCTTTTCTATCAAATTGATGAATTCATGTCTCACATTTTACAACAACTCTGTGCTACAGACTGAAAGTTATCTTTATAAAGTTCATATGTTGAAGTCTCATCCCCCAGTGTGCTGGTGGCATTGGATTAAAGGGCCTCTGGAAGGCAACTAGATCCAAATGGGATCATGCCGGTGGGCTTGCCTTATAGTGAGGTTTGTGCCCTCATAATCAGAGGATCCAGAGAACTCTTTTTCCTTTTATATGGGAGTGCAGCCCTGTGTAACCCAGAAAGTAGGCCCTAGAGTCACTACAGTTGTAGTTTGATTTCAGATACTTGGCATCCAAATGCATAAGAATATATATGTCTATTGTCACTATGTTGTGGTATGCTATTTTTATGGAAATGCAGGTTATGATTTAGTCATTTATTAGTTTTCCTAATTTGGGATCTCTTGTTGTGGTACCCCATTATATGACATTACTTGAGGTTATGAAATGGTGTAAGATTAATGAAGCAGAATATCACTCTTTGTAAAGCTTAACTATAAATGTAGTAAAAGAAAGTCATAAAAATGAGGAGAAAGAAAAGAGAAACTGAATTGAGTTCATTGGTAGAAAAATGTAAATATCTCATAAACGTTATGAAGTAAAATATATTAAGAACAATTATCAATTGAAGGGATTGATATCCTATCACGTTTTAGACACTTCTCAATACTCTGTCATTATTCATATTAATCTTACTAGGAATATAAACGATGATTGCAATCCCCCTTTTGTACAACCAAATCAATAGCAGAGGCAAAATAAAACTCATCCAATTTTACAAACCCCGAGCAGGTGGGATCATCACACTGAGACATCACTTTGCTTCCTGAGATTCATCTCAATGAAAACCAGTTTCCTTATATATGTTTAATGCTGTGTCCACATAATGTTTCATACTAATATTCTTCCCTACTTCTCAGTCTCATAAACAAGACACCCAAGAATCAGAGAAGACAATTCATACATGGTTGCATATAGAATATCTAGGACAGGTAGACAGAATTCAAATTATGTTCCTCAAATGTGCATCATCTAGCAAAAGTAAACTCTGGCTCCTTTTCTGTCTTATCTATAAAACCTGATTAATCCAAGTGAGAACAGGAATCTTAGCTCTCTTAGGTATCTGTTGTTTTTTTTTTCTTACGTAAACTTTTTAAGAAATAATATGCCTCTACAAAATTAGATATATTTTCAGTAGAGGAAAGGTAAATAAAGAAATATTCTAGGGTAATGTCACAGTTCTGGTTGGTTGTCACTGACACAGAAAGCAAATGCCATCTCCAGATGCAGCTGGCTCAGGTGGTTTATACTTTCCTGGCTTCATTAATGAGGCCACATTAAGTACCTTCAGCATATTCAGGAGAGAAGTGACTGGATTTGGTGGCCTGTGCCTTACTTAGACTTTTACACTCTGTGGCTGTAGCGACACATTCATTGATTATCTGTGTGATGGAAGCAAGCAGAATCTTATTAGGTAGTGTTTGGGGAAACCTGGGGTTGTATTTTCTCCTGAAGTTAAAAATCCACAGTACAGATTTGATGCTACTGAAAACATTGCTCAGTGGTCTGCTTGAAGGAAATTACCTTAGGTAAGCTGGCCAATTCTGCTCCAAAAAAGCTACATTTCTGAATTCCTTCAAGATTATTTCTATGAATGTTAACGAGGAGGTGACATTTAATTTCTAAAACATCTACAAAACGAAAAGGAAATTATACTTAGTATGACAGAAGCAGAGAAATGTAAAATTGCCCAAGCAGTTATCTAAAGTAAAGTGCCTCCCCATCTCTACTCTTACATTTTTTTAAATGTATCATGAAAATTTAGGAAGAATAAATAGTCAGAAATTTTCTTGTTTCCAAAGAAGTGTAATCCAGTGTGCTTCAGATTTTCCATTGGCAGTTGGTCTGATGATGCAAGCAGAAGGAACAGGTTGGTGGCTTGAAGTGGGGGGAAAAGGGAGGCAGGACAATTTCCAATTGCTTACACTTTACAGTTGGCCAAGCAGTAAACACAACTTCCAGACTTGCCAGGCTTCTGAAACTGGCCATTTTTATCTCTCTTTCACCACTAACTGTTCAAAGTCATACCTAAAAGTACCTTGACACAAAACCACTGACGGGTGTGGTAGCCATTTGGACTAGGCAATGAACAGGGAAGCTATTTATTTCTAGGACATCTCTGTTCAGTGACTCATGTTTCGACTGGAAAATTGGCCACAGCTTTTTAGCAGTTCTTTCCTGCCAGCTCTCCTGGCATTCTACCGAGTACTTCCATTGCCCCTCCCCCTCTCCTTGCCCAGCGTGCTTTCATATTCCTAAAGCCCGACTTAATAATAGTCATTGTTTCACGTTAACCTTGAGGATGGGGAAGGAGGTCAGTGAAGGGCATAGCTGTGTGCTATAATGAGCATTTGGCGCTAGAGCAGGTGGGAAAGGCTTTGGGGATCTGGGCAGATTAGGAGGAGAGGGGGCTCTAGCAGATGTTGAAGAAGATGATGTATTGCTGCTCACTCTGGGATTCAGACAATATCAGTGCTAAAGCAGAAAAGGCAAAAGGGAGAAATCCATCTCTTCAGATACAACCTGGGCTAGAAAGTGGACCACTTGAAAGTGAGCATTTAAGATGGACACATGTGTTTCTAGGCCCTGAATTTTCTCCTGTTGAAAGTTTCTCCTGTTTCCCTGTTGAAAGTTCAGTTGCTGAATTGGTGTTTTAATTTGAATGTTGACTATATCCAGGCATTGACATACTTCAATTAGCTTAAGCTTCTTTATTAATCTGATTCTTTGTGTCCAGGGAACAAAAATGAAACAAACCCCAAGAATGCCATTTTACCTGGTATTAGAATCAAGAAGCCACATACGTATGTAAAGTAAGGTGAATACAGTTTAATTAATTATTCCTTTTGTTTTACCAACAGAAGAAATGAACATTTGAAGTTCTTCTTTAGCCTTGTGCTAGTAAATTAGTAAAATATTGATATAACAAATACACTGTTAAATTTAGAGTGACAAAAATGAAATTTAATATTCATAAGTCCACATTGACCTGAGTAATTAATCTTAATATCTATTCCAGTGTTTGTTGAAATTCTGAAATTGAGTGGAAGATAAATTCATACTGACTGTATGGTTTGCATAACTTGTGTATATTTGCATGTACGTACATATGAACACATATGCATATTTGCATATAACATGTTCTGAGTGTGGAAGGAATTGTGGGTAGAATCCAAGGGTTCAACAAACATACAAAAAAAAATGTCTCATTACTAAAGTGTTAATTGCAATGA
Organism: Cricetulus griseus; assembly: GCF_003668045.3. Lineage (NCBI taxonomy): Eukaryota > Metazoa > Chordata > Mammalia > Rodentia > Cricetidae > Cricetulus > Cricetulus griseus. The sequence goes on along the minus strand of NC_048595.1, from coordinate 303,162,754 downwards.
TGAAGGGACTTCTGGCCAGACATATTTCAGGGGATATTACACATGAACATTTTCTAAAATCTGTGCAAGTTTTCAGCTTTTCTCTTTCTTTTATACTTGTACAGTTATTTTTAATCAATATGAGCCAAAACAGGAAGAAAATATGTCATTCTCATTTTTAAAAAGACATCAGAATCCAGGGATTATAATATCCAATTTGGTTATATTATATGTTTTAGAAGGAAAAGGGCAGGGTCAGCTACTAATGACGGAATTATAAGAAGATATTTCTCGACTTCTAGAAACATCTAATTGACTAAAATCTTTGAACTCATGAGTATCATTTGGTTCTTTAAAATTAAACACAAGCTATATAAGATGGCACATCCTACCACACTGTAAGCAGAGGCATGATAATTAGGAGTTCAAATAATCTTCTTTTCTTTTTTAATTTCGAATGATTAGTGCTCAAATGTATTGCTGCCTAAAGTGCTGAGAACAAGTGACTGCTGAGTATGTCTCACTAAGTAGGACATCCATGTCATTTCCCCCAAGGCTCAGAGTACAACCCAGAACCTGGGAGTAGGGTGGGTGTTGGAAAGAATGCAAGAGCTGGTGGATGGGGAGGAAGACTGTGCAACACTGTGTGGTCTGATCGTGACATAGGAGTGTCTATTGTGAACTCACAGCAGTTGATACTTCTTGTACAAGACTTGTCCTGTCAACATTTGCTCACACATGGAGGAGTGGCCCACAGGCTCTGTCATATGTTGGGCAACTATTGCCTGTTGGTGGCTTCTGCAGGAGGATTGTTATTAGTGACATGGCTCCTGTGAAGTCCCCAGTGCTCCTGTGGATAATTTCACCTCTACATACACATGCTAGTATGCATAGCCCTGTAAACTCAGTAGGTTAATAAACAAAAGCATGTAGAATTCAGTGGGGACTAGGGCGGGTGAGGATTAAGTGTGATCAGAATGCATTATGTGCATGCATGAAACTATGAAAAGCAAATGGCTATTATCCTTGAATAAAGAATAGATCTTATTTATATTTGCAGATAGAGATGTTTGCCAATACTTTTTAAGTTATTTTCTAGAACAGTTTGAGAAGGGTGCAAATTAAACTTCACTTGAAGTAAATAAAACTGTATACTTCACAATGTAATTCAATATATGAGTGCAATCAGCATAACCATGAAATCCCAAGACTAATCACAGATTGACATTTAAAGCTATATGGAAGAAATGTCTCAATGCCTTTTCTAGAGCATCTTACTTCAGTTCAAATGAATGGATCTTGAAATAAAGCTCATTGAATTGTACATATCAATTTAGTGGAATCTATGTATTTATATTTTTAGTGTTTCCACTGTTGTACAATGCAATTCTTAATTACAGAAGATACCAAGCAGATAACCAGGAACCCAAAGCAAACACCCATTTTATTTTTCAAGATAGCCAACCATAACTCAAAGATGTGAAAACCAAAAGAACAGCTCCTTAAGTTACAAAAGAGTTTGAAGACTTCTAGGTAGCATAGTACTTGGATATGTTTATTCTTTCTATTAATTGGGCTTCTTCAATTTCTCCTTTTTATCTACTCTCTCCTTTTATTTCACTCATTTATAAGTCTCACACTTACTCTAAATAATCTTTTACTTACCATATTTTACTAATGTCCTGTAAGTAATTTTGCCATTATCAGTTTTATGGTCATTGGTAAAGTATTAGTGAACTACATATGATTTTAAGTGGCTTTCTATAGTGTTTACAATTTGATATATTTATTGTTTCTGCAATTTGTTTTCTTTTAGAAGAATAGTTTTAGATATTGAGATTGTCAGACTTTGTTGTTTAATAAGATAATCCACAAATAACAGCAGAAAAGGTAAATTAATCAAAATATGAATTTAATTTTAAAAGGTCAAAAATTTAAATTTAGAGAATAGCAATGAAATCAATTTTACTTTATCATAACTATGGCTTGAATCAATTAAATGGAGTTTGTGTTTGTATGGCCATATGCATTTTGATGGTTAATTTTGACTATCAAGTGATCTTTTCGAGAAATAACAAGGAAATAAAGCATAGCCCTGGTTGTATCTAGAATGGCATATCTAGAAACACTTAGATCATTAAAACTGTGACATAATCAGTGGATTAATTAATCCTTTGATAGAATCCATGCATGATTGCATTAGTTCTTGGTGTTCTACCTTGCCCAGGCCCTTCCCTTTGTTCCACTGCCTGACTTCCATCTCACAGGAAGGGAACAGTCTCTACCACTTCTGATGCTGCAGTGCTCCACCGAGTGCATGGGACAAATGGACCATAGCGTGACCCTCCTGAAATTATGAGCCCAAAATCACTTCTTCCCTAAACTATTTCCCACCGGTGTTTAGTCACAATAGTGAGAAAGTTACTAACAAAAAATAAAGCAAAAAAAAAACAAACAAACAAACAATAAAAGTTACTATCTGACTAAGAATTTATCAAGAAAAATAATGACTTTGTTCTAAAGTTGTCAAATCTCTCTTTCTGAGCAATTAGAGAAGGAAATGGGACTCAGTCTTGTCTGTATTAATGTTATTTTTTTTTTTGCATTGTGTCCTGTTGTGTTTTCTGTGCAGTAAAGAGAGCCTTCTTTGATGAGAGCAGGTAGCTATACTTGTCTATGGTATAAGGATAAGGTTTAGAATACTAGTCTAGCAACTCAACAATGGTAGTCATTTCTATGGTTCATTTCATAATCACCCCAGAAATCCTGGAAATCTGGCTAGAATTCTAGTACCAGGTAAGATTTTCCTTCTGTTGAGTGGGTCTTAATACCAATTAGAAAGCTGTTCATTGTCCCAGACATGTGAGCAACATGGATGTGGAAAAATTTCATTTGGTCCAACCAATAGGAAACAAAAACTCCAGGCAGGTAATGCATGCTGGGAGAATGAGTACTAGCCTCAACTGGAGAAAATCTCCTTATTGCTTGTCTAATACAGAATGCTCAACTCTAAAAACATATAAAACAAACAACAAAATGGACTTTGCCAATATATGTGTGTACAAAAATACATTCATATATGTATGTGACAATAATAATCAAATAAAATGCTTTTTTGCCAACTTTTGTGTGGGGTTGATGGAAAGGGTTCAACAGAGAGTAGTCTGGAGGGCCTGGGCTGAGGAAAGGGAGAAAGGACGATGGGAAAGTGATATAGGTCTATTTCAAGAGTTTTAGTTGGGAGGTAGGAGGGGAGGACAGGAGGGAGAAAGGAAATGGGATTGTCATGTAAAACAATCTTGCTTCTAAGTCAAATAAAAAAATCTGAAAGAAATACTTAAGTATTATTTAAATATATTACTATTATAATGAATATCCTGTGTAAGATAACAAAGATGATTAATACCATCCCGCTTAAGGAGAACACTGTGAAGGAAACTGACAATATTAAAAGAGAGATAAAAAGTATTATTTGAAAGTAGGAATATGTACAAGTCTTGCTAGATGGTAAAAGTTTTCTGAAGGAGGTTATATAGGTTTGATCTCAGACTATCATGTCATGTAGGATAAAGGAATGAGGAAGAATGTGCACAGAACTTTCCTTGTAGGTTTGCTCTGAAATTTCACTACTTGTTTAAATAAACATTAGAGAGAATACAGGGCATATTTGGGCCAGATCAGGCAGCTTTGCCCAGTTCTTCCCTCAAGGATACCCAGGATTCTATTGGCAGTTAATCTGTAGCACTGGCCTCCTTCAGAAACTGCCTCGGTTAGACAGAGCCAACTCTTCCAAGACCACACCCATGAGTAATAGGGCTGTGAATACAAAGACGTGGCTATTTTGGGTTACAACACTGAGGAGCACAGAAGGTCTATTTTAGCTCCCGGACTCCCTTTGAGTTCAGCCAAGGTTGACATTGAACCCAAAAAGAACTTCAAACTTTCCCCTTGCTTCTTTTCTCTCCCAAGAGTCTGGCTCAATAAATATCCTTCATCGCTATGTTTTAGTTTACTTCTTGGGAAACTAAATTTGTGCTAAATTATTAAATTGAAAAAAATTGGAAAATTAACTTATCAACTAGCTCTACATAATATGAACATTTTCTCCATTTTTTTGTTTTTTACAGATTGCTCAGATATGACTTACATCAGTCACTATTGTAAAAATAATTACTCAAATTTGGTGGAAAAATTACTTAGAAAGCACAGCCGAAAGCTGGGCTTTAGTCATGAATTTCTCATCTATTTATCACTTGATCATATTTTTGGATAACTGCTTGCCAAAGCTAAAAATTTTAATCAGAGTCCTTTTTGAGTAGGAAAAGCAGAAAGGATGCCTTTGAAAGCAATAATTCCTTTTTTGTTCCTTTTACTCTTATATGATTTAAAATTAGTCAATTAGATTTTTAAATTTTAAATTGATAATAAAATTGCATCTGATCCTTGCCAAGTTGAGTCATATATTTTATGGATGAAATTAGATTAATTAAGATACTACAAATTCCATGAAGTTATTTATTTTTAATCTTCAGCTGAAGAGTAAATATTAGGTTTGATTAAACAGCAAATATGAGAAATAATAATCACTAGAAGTTTTACAATATTTATTATGATAATTTGTTATTTTGCATTTACATAATATTTTAAAATATTGTGTAGTCTTAGAGCCTAATCTTTCCATGCCTAGTCAGTTAAGTCTGTATGCAATATATTCTCATTATCTACATAAACATACAAAGAAAATACTGGTCCTTGTTATGGTTGACATTGTCAAATTCTCAGGATCTAGCATTACCTAAAAGACAAGCTTCTGGGCATGCCTGTGAGGAACTGACTAGATTAGTTCATCTTTAGTGGTACATATGAGGGATTATCAAGATTTGGTTAGTTAAGATGAGAAAAACAATCTTAACTGTTATTGTATCATAGCATGTACTGGAGTACCTGAAAGAATAAAATGGCATATACTGTGAGCACCAGCCTTCATTGTTTTTGTTTCCTGGTTGCAGGTAAAATGAGACACACAGCCCCAAAGTCCAGCTAACTGTCACTTTCCTGTTCTGATGGGCTACACTCCTGAATTGTGGATCCAAACCAAGTCTTACTCCCTTAACATGTTTTTATCTGCTAGTTTATAGCACCAATGAATTAAATGGCTAAAGCAGTACTGGTACTCTGTTGTACTCTATATGCCAGATACTGTCATGACTCTAATTTTTTTAAAGAAACAAAAACAATAGGAAGGATTTTAAAGATCACAATAATGACAACAATCAAAACAGCCAGTATTGAACTCACACTATAGTCTCGTCATTATTCTAATTCCTTTAAATATATTCATATAATTAAATCTTCTCTTTATAATTTCAGGTGGTGATATTATTTTTCCTATTTTTATGACAGTCAATGGCCCTTAAGTGGAATCATGGCAGGATTGTGGTCACTTCCAGTTTTTTTCAAGTCAAATATCAGTTCAGTATGGGAATAGAATAAGATGTCCAACTTCTGGATGTATTAAGAACATGGCAAGCAAAAATAAAGACAGAGGGCTTTTCACATGCTCCGAAACTCTTCTTAAGATGAGATAAAGAATTCACAAATGTCCCCACCCCTCCCCAGTTTACCCACAAAATTCTATTCTATTTCCCCTTTCCAGGGAGAGCCATGCATCCTAGCTTAAGCCTTCCTTGTTACTTAGCTTCCCTTGGTCTGTAGACTGTACAATGGTTATTCTTTACTTTAGGCTCAACAGCTCAGAGACCTAGGCTAGAACTAAACATATCTTGAAAAGAAAACAAAAAGTCAATGAAATTATTATTCATGATATTCTGCTTTACTTATAAATAGACCCTAGCATAATCATCAGAGAGGCTTTTATGCAGCAACTGGTGGCAGCAGATCCACAGACTCACAGCTAAACATTAGGAAAAGTTTGGGGAATCCTTCAGAAGAGAATAGAGGAAGGATTGTAGAAGCCACAGGGTTCAGGACACCACAAGAACACAGCCCATAGATTCAACTAACCAGGGCTCAAGTGTCTCACAGGGACTGAACTGACAACCAGGAATCATGTCTGGGTCTGACCGAGGTCCTCTGCATATATGTTATGGTTGTATAACTTAGTGTTCTTGTGGGATTCCTAATGGTGGGAACAGGGGCTGTCTCTGACTCTTTTGCCTGCTTTTGGGACTCTTTTCCTCCTACTGGGTTGCCTCATCCAGTATTAATTGAGGGGATGTTATTAGTCTTATTTAAGCATGATATGCCATTTTTGGTTGATATCCCTGTGAGGCCAGCCACATGCCATTTTCTGATGGGAAGTGGAAGAGCAGTAGATCAGTGTTGGCAGGTGGGTCCCTAGGAGGAGAGGAGGGAAGGGAAAGTACCTGTGGTAGAGATGTGCTATATGAGAGAACACATTAAAAAATTCACAAATGAAGAAAATGAAGCACAGGAAGAAGACATTGTCTTTACATCTCCTTAACCCAAATAAAAGTACAGTTGTATGCATATGGGGGAGGGAATTTTTCAAACTGTCCCAGTAACTGTCTATGGTGAGGAGCATGTGGTAAGGTTTCTTTTATTTAATTTCCATATTTTCCATTTTTGTAGCAAACATGCATGAGTTATGTATTTGATATACTGAATTTGGAAAAGCTTAAATGGTAAAACCTTACTCATAAATATTTATTATCTACTGGTGTGACAACAACTACATCCTAACTCTGTTCTTTCCCAGATAGGATGAAGATGCTGCATGTCCAAACTATGCACACTGTGAGTAGATCTGGCTAACTGATGTTCCCTAAATCTTTGTTTTAAATCAGATCTTGATTGTTGCTGTATCACATCAGATTATGAATACTTTCATGGTCATTCACATTTTAATTAGAAAGTTCATGCTACTAGAGTTACTCCTAGCTCCTGGTTATGTATTATTTATAAATGATTTATTTCAGTTGTTTTTTTTTAAGTTCAGTGCATTATGTGATACACACGGAACAAAGAGCACAGAACAAAAACCACCTAACCACCTTCCTCAAGATGCAATGCAGGATGTTTTGTTGAAGAATATATTTCAGATCTTTCACATCATTTGGCATTTTCATATTTACATTTTAAGATGGTAAACTTTTATGCTACATTACTTGTCAGGCTATAATTTATTTTCTGGAATGATTTGGGCTATAGCGGTAAGAATTAAGCAAACAACTGATTGTAGCATTTCTGTTTGTAGTCCTCACTAACTTCATAAGGAAAGCTGGGTGTTTAGATTAGGCTGTTAAATAACATAGGTAGTCATGAATCCCTAAACATGAGCTGAACTAATACAATAGACCTGGGAAAGAGGACAGAGAATAGCCATGGGTTCTCAACTTTACACAAAGTACTATAAGCAACTAGGAAATGCTGCAATCTGGAGAAACAGACTTCCTCAGAGAAGAACACAACAATTGGTGATCTAATAACAAGTGGTCTGTCCTGAAAACACACATCCAAGTAACATTATATGGATGGAGCAAATTGTGTCTATGTATTTAGGTTCATGTATGTATACACACACACACACACACACACACACACACACACACACACACACACACCTACCTAACAGCAATTAATGAAGAAAGACACTATGAGTTTTAAAGAGCAAGGAGGTGTATATGAAAGAGTTGGGAGGCAGAAAGAGAAAGGGATTGAGGTTATTAACCTATGATCTCCAAAAGTAGAAGTGAGAAAACAAAACCATAGCAAGGCAGAAATGAAGGTTCTACTCATTTTCTAGAAAACCCAATTTTGTATTATGTTCATACTGACAACACTTCCCAGGCTCTGCCCATTGTGTACACATCCAAGCCTCAGAACACAATTTTAGCCTAATAACAACTTTTCGGTGCCTTACTTGTTTTTGATTTGCTTCTATTTTTTTTAAAGAAAATCTGAGCTTCTAGTCTGTTACTACTGTTAAGAGATTCCATCTTTGGAGACCAGTGGGTATAAATAATTCCTCTGTAAAGTTGATGGTCATTTTGAATTTATTCATGAGTCATTGTACACATGTGTATATTACTTATGCTTCAGAAATGCTAATGGTGAGAGGATCCCTTGTGTTTCAACACCTCAAGGGTAGGAACTGATTCAAGCTCGCCTCTAGCAAGTGCTAAGTGCCTGGGAACATGCAATAAATATTTGATGATGTGAAGATTTTAGACTAACAGGAGAAAACAGATCCTTAACCAAAGAAATTATGTTCTTGTTATATTCCTATGTGTATATCATTTGACCTCTAAAGAAATAATTTTCTTGTCGACTCACAGGTTTTCTAAATACAAATACTTGTATTATATCTGTGAATATATCACAAATACACTATATTAAGCTTAGAAATTGCAGAATAGGTCTTAAAATGCAACTCAATGTTAGAGAACTTGCCTGATATTACAAGGCTCTGAAATAGCAAAGAAACAGTCTCTAATGAACAGGCAAGTAAGTAAAATAGGATAATATAACAAATCATAGAAATATCTGTAGGGAGACACCTTAGCCCAATGGCAACCCTGACAGGTGCCAGGTGGATCTGGGACTTGCCCATGAGGGCAGGGTGAAGGGAAGTCAGGGTGACATAAGGGAAGGTTCTTAAGAGCTGCACATGGAGACCCTGGCCCTTCTCTGTGGCTGGGCTAGCTTGGTTCCTGTGAGCTCGCTCTGGCTTGCATTTTGCTCTGGTGTTTACCTGAATAAAGAAGTCTTACCATCATGGGCAATAGTTCATCTCTGAGTGCACGCGTTAATCTTAAGAAATATCTATTTACAGATATACGAATAATAAATAAGTGCTTAGTGCATAAGAAAGAACATTTGATGTTATTTATCATCTAGATGTATATGTTTCATTAAGATTATATAATAGATATATATTCAAAACTTAACTGGTTTTGGAGGTGAAGGTCACTTGTGGAGAAGACGCCTAACATGCGCAGAACACTAATTCCCAGCAACAAAAAGTCACTTTAATCAAGTAGTATATTTACTAAAATGCATATGACAGTCTTCATTTTTATCTTGAACTATTTGATATAGCATATACAGTAATTTGAACACATAATATTCTTTAAATATCTAATTAGGTGATTTTTTCAGATGTAGTGATTTTAGTTATTACATGAGACTATTCTGTATAAAACATAGTATAATTTATATAACATTACACATTATCTTTGATTTTATTCAGAAGTCTTGACTTGATAGAAGTTAAAGCTGTGCCTCAACCAGTCCTGCTATTTGGTTAATGGTAGAATTAGAAACTAACCCGAGTTTTCATTCTATCTCATGGCCTTCCTATTTTGTATCTGTATTCTTTATATGATCTTTGTAAAAATCATTGTGGTATAGGCTTTCAACACATTTTAGATTGTTTCTTGAGGTACATTCACAGAAATAGAAATATATCCAAACAAGTGATCCTTTATTATAGTTCATATTATGAATGCCCAAATTGTTTTTAAATGAGCCAATCAAATGTTATCCCATCTCAGAGAATTATAATAGTGGTTGGTAATATTTGTTACAAAAGTCAAAATTTATTTAATGGATTTACCTTTTGGATTTAAAAAATAAGTACACAAGTACAATAATTTTTAAGTTTGTCAGTTATATATTTTGTTGTTCATTGTATAAATTTTGTGTTACATTGTTTAATTTATTTACTGGCTAAGTATTAGATTTATCGATCTCTATATTCTTACCATGTTAGGAAGTTACTTTTTCTTGATGTATTTATTGACAAATTAGATATGTTTATAGTAATTTGATATAGTTCAGGGTACATGTGCTTATTTCCAATAACTACTCTCAGATGTATGTACATACATTATCATATTTATAAGGGAGAAAATTGAAACACAGAGAGTATTTTAGTTACTTTTCTATTGTGCTAAAAACTATTCCTATGACTATTTATTTACTTATTCATTTATTCAATTAATTTTGAGACACAGTTTCTCTGTTTAACAGTTCACTCTATCCTCAAACTTGCTCTGTATATCAGGCTGATGTTGACCTCACAAAGATCTGCCTGCCTCTGTTTCCAGAGTGCCAGGTAAAAGTGTGAGCTGCCACTACTAGGTATCTGAGATAATTTATAACAGAAAATATTTAATTTGGCTTAGGGTTCCATAGGGTTAAAATCAGTGATGGCGAGGTGAAAAATGGCTTAGAATTTACATCTTGATACCTAACCACAGGGCAGAGAGAGAGAGAGAGAGAGAGAGAGAGAGAGAGAGAGAGAGAACAAGAACAAGAAGAACAAGAAATTACACAGATTTTTTTTGGAACCTTAAGACTGTCCCCAGTGACAAGCTTTCTCCAACAAAACTTCTTCCAGCAAGGCCACACCTCCAATCCTTCCAAAACAGTTCTACAAACTGAGGATTAAGTATTCAAATATATGAGCCTATTGGGTCATTCTCACTCAAAAGTGAACATTCCGCTCCCAGTCCTATAGGCATGTGTCAATATTATAATGTAAAATTCATTTAATCTGACTTCAAAAAGTCCCCATGTTTTTTCAATCACTGTTTAAAGGTCCAAAGTCTCTTCAGAAACTCAATGTAATCTTCTAATTGCATCTTTGTAAAATAAAAAGACAAACTTAGAAGCATACAGTTTGCAACATACAATGCCACAAAATATGCATTACCATTCCAAACAGGAGGAATGGAGGGAGATATAGCATGGAAATAATGGATCACAATAAGACCAAAACCCAAATTCTACAGCTTTATGTCTGAGATCAGAGTGCTCAGATTGCTCTACCCTTAAAGCTTTGAAGCCTACAACATGCTTTTCTCTTTAGGACTGGTTGCACTCCCTGTATGCAGCTATTCTTGGTAGATATCCCAAAGCTCTGGTACCTCTAACATCTTGGGATTGCTAAAGCAACCTAGGCTTCACTATCACAGCTTCACACAATTGTCTCCAAGCAGGAAATCTTTTGATAAACATCTGGCTTAAGTGGCTTTACTTAACCATAGAGCAAGATTATACAACCCTTTTCCTCATGTATCCTTCATGACTAAAACCCAAATTATATTGGATGGCACTGTTAAATATGACTATCAACCCTTGCCTTCTTGAATCACTTTCATAGCAGTTTAATTTGTTGTTGACATAAGGAACAGAAAATTATTTTTGTGTTTCTTTTCACCTACTGAAAGCATATCTGGATGGGGTCTTGCCTAGAAGGAATCCCTTCACTTCATTCCATTTAGAATCAGGCCACTATTTAATCATCTCATCTATTTTAGCACAAGTCTTGTATCCAACACTAAAATTCCTGGGGCTCCATTTTGCTTTAATCTACTTGTTCTACATTTCTTTTGACCCCACTTGCTGTTTTTAATTTAGAACTGTAGACAGAGTTAGAGTTACTTTCCTACCTGGTCCTGATGACCTTCAGTCCAAAATAAATACACAGAGACTTATATTGATTATAAGCTGTTTGGCCAATAGCTCAGGCTTCTCATTGGCTGTCTCTTAAATATTAACCCATAACTATTAATCTATGTATTTCTACACAGCCATATCTACTGGAGATTGCCCAGTGATTACATGGCCTCTCCCTGGAGGCTTTTCACTGACTTTCTCTTCCCAGAATTTTCCTCCACTTGTAGCCCTGCCTATACTTCTTTCCTGAATATTGCGCAATCGGTGTTTTATTCATCAACCAATAAAAATGTATATATAGAAGGACTCATTATAAACATATATCTAAATGATCACACATGACAGATGCAATATTTGGCTGTTTGGAACTCTCCACCACCTACAAAATTAATCTGTTATTTTTTATTTTAATCTCAAGCAAATTCTTAGGACAAAAGCAGAAAGCAAATACATTCTTGATCAAATATCCCAAGAACAATCTTTATTCTCATTTCTGATATAGTTCACAACTGAAACCTCTTGAGTTGGGCTTCAATATTCACATCTCTACTAGGCTTCCCAATTAAGCTCCATTTAAAATATTCACCCACTTTCCTGTCCCAAAGTTCCAAAGTCTTCCATACCACTCCAAAACTCAACATGACCAGAACTTTCACAGTAATAGGCCACTTTCTGGTACCAACTTCTCTCTTTTCAATTGCTGTGCTAAAACACCATGATGAAGGCAACTTATGAGAGAAATAATTCAATTTAGCTTATGATTTCAGAGGATTAGAGTCCATAATGGTGGAGCTGAGAGCCTACATCTTGATCCTCAACCATGAGACACAGGAATGGAAAATGTAGGTGTCCTAAAATCCCAAAACCTAACCTCAATGACATATCTCTTCCAACATGACCACACTTTCTAATCCTTCCCAAATAGAGCAACTGGAGACTAAGTATTCTAATATACAAGTATATGGAGGAAGTTTAAACCACGTTTAATAGGCCAGTGAGCTAGTAAGCTCAGGAGTCAAACCCCGGCCCTAGCAATCATTGATTTTACACCTTATGTTTCTTGCAAATATTCCCCAACTTGAATATTTTCTGTTTATTTGGTTTGGTATATATATTTTTAACTAGTATTCAAATGCTCAAATCCACTGATTGAAATATATAGATATAGACATTCTGCCTCAATGTACTTTGGAGAATCAACCACAAAAAGTTTCTCTGTCAGGTAAAATATATGAGTATTATTTAACAACTGGAAGCAATCTAAGTGCACAATACCTGGGGATTGTTAAACTAAATTATATTTTCATGATATCTTGTTTAGTTCTTAAAAATGATGATTAATCTGTATTTATTTGCAGAATTTTGTCTTCATTTATTGATAAATATAAGCTATCCTTTAGAAATATGTACTAATTTATATTTAATGACATGTATGTGAATTTATTTCAATCTATTCATACATAGTTTTATTTATATTTTTGTATATATTATTTTTCCTTTTTTAATTGAAGAAACCTTTTTTCATATAATACATTCTGATCAATTTTTAATTCCTCTCTTTCCAACATACTCCCCAGCACACACTCTAGGTACCAGCTTGACATCTTCAAATTTAATGAGATTGTGTTTTCTTCATTAATAAGTCCTTGCCATCAGTTTGTGGAGGGCAACCACTAACCATTTCATAAGCCTGAAATGAGTATTCTCATTGGGTCACTTTGGCTAATGACTAAACTAGATATAACCTATCTTGCTACTAGAGATTTTATTTGGTGCAAGGTGAGAGATATCTTGGGTTGGATAATTTTGTTTTCCATCATTTGGTGACTCCATTTAGATTTATTTAATATATGTATATATTTTAAAAAGCTTATGCAATAGCAAATGCCCATATGATGCTTCAAATAATCCTCAGTGTTACTTGTACCTTCCTGTATGCCTCTTTTTCTCCCTCTCCCCCCCACCTGTTTGATTCTTCTGCTCTAGTCCACCTCCTGTATATCCAATACTATATATTCTATTTCCCCTTCCTTGAGAAAGCCTTACCTTTACTCCAATTCTTTACTTTATACTTAAGCTCTGTGTCTATACTAATTGTACCATTACTAAGAGAAGGAGTACAATATACATTGTTTGGAGGTATGGGTTAATTCATTTATGATGATGTTTTCCTAGCTTCATCCATTTATCTGTGAGTTTCTCCAATTTGTTTTAACAGCCAAATAATATTATGATATTTTAAGTATGTATTCATCAGTTAATGAACTTCTATGCTGAAGAAACTGAAATATTTATATGGTGAAGGGTATCACTGATCAGAAAATATGGCCAGCTAGAAAATGGGGAAAATATTAACCAACTACACAGGCAATATAGAGTTATTGTCTAAAATTATAAACAACTTAAAAAAGTTTACATCAAGAAAACAAACAATCCAATTAAAATTGGTTACATTAATAGAGAAATCTCAAAAGTTGAAAAACAAATGTCTAAGAAACAGATAAATGTTCAACACCCTTTATCATAAGGAAAATACAGGTCAAACCTACTTTGATATTTCATCTTTTACCAGCCAGAATGGTCAAGATCAATAACACAAATGATAGCACATACTGGCTATGATGTGAGGAAAAGGGAACACTTATTCACTACTGGTGAAAGTGCAAACTTGTACAGCCACTATGTAAATCATTAGAGGTTTCCTCAGGAAGACAGGAAGACAGGAATTGATCTACCTCAATATCCAGCTGTACCACTCTTGTACATTATCTGAAGAACATTACATCCTAATACAGATATATATATATATATATATATATATATATATGTTAATCCATGTTCATTATAGTTCTCTATTCTATTAGTAATAGCTAAAATTGTATTATTCTTAAGCATTTTAGTAAGTTGGGAAATAGTTCAAGGTAGAGTGCTTGTTCTGTGTGTGAACGGTCTCTGATCCTATCCCAAACACTGTAGTAGGCAAGCAACAATCTTTAAATGATAATAGTGTATTAGTGAAAGTATGTTCTCTTTCAAAAGGGGTGAAGTCCTCATTCTAACACTTTCACAAATGCACATAGTTTAACCACTTTAAGTTGATAATACTCTTATTTTTGGATAATATTTGTCTTATTCACTGAGACTTTTTTTTTTTTAAAGTGGATCCTGGCTCCCAACTGCAGTGGAAACCTCCTACTCTCCAGATACCAGGCTAGCTCCATGAACCCAAAATAACATTGCCCCTGACCCTGCCTGAGCTTGTCCAGCAAATCTCCAACTGCCCCACCCCATTCCTTATCACCATATCCTGGCCTACACCTCTGAGAAAAGCCTTCTATTCCACTAAAGGCCAGGCCAGCTTCCTGAAGCCTCCTAACCCACCATAGGCTATACCAGCTCCCTGAAAACTAGGTAAGCCAACCTCCCCATAACCTGTGCTCCTGCCTGCCCAGCATACTTTGACCACCCTCCTCTCCTCGTCATTATATTCCAGCCCACACCTCTAGTGGAGGCCATCTAACCCACTTGAGCCCAGACCAGCATCCTAAACCCAGAGACCAGGCCACTTACCTGAAAAGAAGGCAGAATCCAAGCCAGCATATTGAACCCCAGAGTACCTCTGGCCAAATCAGAGGTCATGCACAGAGCCAGAACTCCAGCCCACAAGTTTGGAAGCAACTCTCTGCTGGACCAGAAGTTCAGCCTCCCATTCAGGCAGAGTCTCTATCAATCAAGCCCATTCCAGCCAGAAGATCAGAGAGGAAACAGAACCAAGGAAGAAAACACACTTTCAACAAAGACAAACACAAAAATTGACATATGCTCAGTCCAAATCAAGATGTTTAAATATCAGTGTAAGAACACAACAGCCAGGGTAATATGTCACCACTAGAGCCCACCTATATTACTACAGCAAGCCTTGAATATGACAATACAGCTGAAGCAGAAGAAAAACACCTTAAAACTAATAACCTTGTAAAGATGATATAGGTCCTTAAAAAGGAAATGAATAATCCCTTAAAGAATGGTAAGAAAACCAAGAAAAAAGACGATTAAAGTAAAGGAATGCAAGTGTTCAAGACCTGAAAATACAAATTTTCTGAGTTACACATTATCAAAATTAAATAAGTAATTTTGTATCTCTTTTTTATTTTGGATATTCAGTTTTTGATTTTTTATTTGAGAGTTTCACAAATTTATATAATGAATATGTTAGTTAGAATATAAATCAGTAGATTTCATTGTGGTATTTTCATTTTATACATAAAGATCATTATTCTAATTTCTATTCCATTACACTTTGCCTCTTGTTTACGTATCTCTTAGGACATATCTTTATACATTGTAGTTCAAATATAAGTAGTGTATTTGAAGATGAGACTGCCTACACCATTATATAGGTAGACCTTCAGAATTTTCCTACCATGTCATTATTAACTGATGACTATGCTGAATAAAGAACTTATTAGAGAAGTAGAAAGCATTTATTTTCACCAGAGTTTAGACTGAAGTCTCATACAAGTTAAATTCAGAAACATTTTTAAACAAATTATCAAGCAACTACTTTCTCCAAAATATAAGTAGATACTTTGATTGATAGGTCACTTCTGTGCCCTTCCTTATCACCTATATCAACATCTGGTACATAGATGATGAATGAATACTGCTCAAAAAATAGTAATAGTTGCATGATACAAAAACAGCCCCCTTTTTAGTGACTCAAAAGTTAGTTTCATTGTAAACAACTTACATATCACAAAACTAAATGACAGAATTTAAAGAAATAGTCCAAGTGTTCAGACCTTGGTCATGACAGGCCTCAGATTTAAAGCCTCATGGTCAGTTAGGGTTACATTACTTGTAGGCAACATACATTTACTCTCAACACACCGTTCCAAGGATTCTGTGATGAAGCATAGGAGGTAATAGATATTTTACGTGGCTGTACTATCTCAATTGTTTATTCATATCTTCAACAAAGATTCATTGAGGGGTTAAAAGGTGCCCATTTGAGGTGAAGGGATTCAGATCACAATGTTTAAGTCAGGTGATGTCCCTGACACCAGCCTCAGTCTCAGGAGGAAAGAGAAAGACAACAAGCTTTCTAAGTAGTGGTAGAGATAATAATTTAGACTCTATGGACAGGTTAGGTTGATCTAGAAAGGCCCTGCCAGGAATAAGAGCCTTCCCTGGAGGCACAATTAACATGTGAAACAGTACTAAGAAATCAGCAGGGAGACACCATAGTGGCCAAGCAAACCCAGGACATGGGGGTACTTAACATGTGCAACATCTGTCAGAAATCAGCAGGGAGACTCCACAGCTCAGGGTACACAGGAAACTGGGACCCTAACATATGCAATAGCACTAAGAAATCAGCAGGTTGATTCCACAATGGCTGGGGTATCCAGGACATGGGGAAGCATGAAGGGAAGTTGAAGATCAAAGCAAGTTTATCGGTCATTATTACTTCTTTGGAACTTATAAAGCTTCCAGAGGACTAATGTTTTATTCATTTTAAGCTGAATAGCCAATGAGTTGGTATATTAGATGATAATTAAAAATTATTGATGCCTCTAAAGCAAACTCAGATTGTTTCCATATTTAACCTTACTTTGAAGATTGAAGAAGTAAATAAAAGAAACAGACAGTGAAAGCTACTAATACAACTCCTGCAGAACATGAATTTAAACCAAATCACTAAGGATGTTAACCTGGCTGTGGGCAAAGGTGACTTAACATTTACATTGACTTTCATGAAAAATCATAGAATCTCCTTTCTGGAGACTGTTTAAAATATGATTAGATATATTCACTCAGTGCAGCCTTGCTGAAAGCTCCACTGACCTCCCAAGGTCTTGCCAGTCCTGTGATTCTGTGATAAAATTAGACTCTTTCATTGGGCAAAAACAACTCAGGGTTCACCATGCCAGCTGCAACCTGGAATAATTGGATGGGACTGATTTTGGAGTAGTATACCTCCTACAGCTGAGACAAGATGCAATTAGCAGATCTCCAAGCCTCCCTTATTTCATGCTGTACTGAGCACTCTTCTGGTTCTCAGCCAATAATGGCTTGTATCAGTGATACAAGCAAAGTCAAGTGGTCTGCTCCATGATTAAACAGTAGATGTCTTTATTAGCTATTGACCTTGCTTTGAACAGCAAGGCTTCAAGAATTGTGTACCTATTAGCTAAATCTTTGATTCTTGAATATACAACCCAGATGAATCCAATAGTGCATTTTTACTTTTTTTTTTGCTATTCTCAAAATAAAATAATCTGAATTTCTGTGACATGAGCCTTAACCTTATTAAGCATCTCAGTTCAACAGTTGAGAAACTTAGTCACCAACATTTACCAATTGTATTTTTCCATTTTACTGTTCCTGCTTTGTTGAAAAATTCAAGCATTTTCCCTATGGTATTTTGTGTTAGAGGCAGCTGGGCTTAGGGAATACTGCAGAGCACCAGGGTGAACCTGGTGAGGTCTTAGTGCCCGTTCTTTCTCAATCAAGTTTCATGTGCTTGATTGAGTAAGTGACTGAAGATTAACTTATTAGAGCTTTGATTTCATTATCTGTGTGCTAAGGGTAAGAAATACTGATTTCTATGATTAAATATGATAACAAAAGTCATTCCTTTCTCTCATTTCATATTCTTTGTTACCTAATCTCTGACATTGATTTGATATCAAATGCTATCAGAGACAATTATATGAGTGTGCATCTATATATGTGTGGATGTGTGCAAGTATATTGCCTTCTTCCATTCCTTAACTTTACTCTCTGCAAACACACACACACACACACACACACACACACACACACACAGAGAGAGAGAGAGAGAGAGAGAGAGAGAGAGAGAGAGAGAGAAGAAGAGAGAGAGAGATGAGAGAGAGAGAGAGAGAGAGAGAGAGAGAGAGAGAGAGAGAGAGAGAGAGAGAGAGAGAGAGAGAGGGAGGATTACATTATGAAATGGGCTGTCTTTGATTTATCTGTATTACCCACACTGGAGTCAAACACGAATGTCTCTTAATGTATGTTTTTAGAGTAAATGAAACATCTCTCAGTGGTGTCTGGTACGCTATCAACATTCCATGAAATGTGAATTGAGTCAGGCCTGGTGGCATGGGCTTATAATCTCAGTGATGTGGGAGGCTGAGACAGAAGGACCAAAATCTCAAAACCAGCATGTGCCATATAGTGAGTTCCAAACAAACCTAGCTGATTCAGTGAGATTATATTTCACAGTAAAACAAGACAGAAGAGGGCTGGGTATGTGTCAATATTTTTTCCAGGATATATGGGGCAGTAGATATAATTTTCAAGGACTTTAAAATACAAATACAACAGTTTTTTTCCTTTGAAAATAGTCTATTTTCTACAGCCATGATTTCTTCATCTACATCAGAGTATATTTAAGACTACAGTGACAGAGGTCTCTGGTGGTGCATCATAGCATGGTGGGAGGGGTGGCAGGCACAGCAGACCACACCATACACAGAAACAGTTAGTATCCAGATATCTCCAAGCCACAGATGGCCAAGAGCCTTTGTTCAGGCACTGTCTGAGTACTGTGATAAAATCTCATCTTGTCCTTCTAAGGTGGGAATCAGCTCTTTCCCATCACATCCATACATACACAAAGCCTACCTTTCTTGTTGCTGCCACATCTACTATCATGGTATCACAGTCTGTATCTTCTGGTGACACTTATTCTACTCGATATCGGCTTATAAAGAACAAAATACTTACTGATGGCAATAGCGATCTTCCAAAGAGAAGCTGTAAAAGGCTTTTTAAGGATAAAGTGAAAGTTTGCATCTTTTTTTAAAAAAAAATTTAGAAACACTCTTATTTACATATCAATGCCCCCATTCGATTTCCCTCCCATCCACCCATGCTCCCCACTGACCCCCAACCCACCTGCCACCCACTCCACAGGGATAGTGAGTCCCTCCACGGGGCACCATCAAAGCCCATCACACCATTTGGGGGCGGGCCCAGGCCCCCCACTCTGTATCTGGGCTACAATAGTATCCCTCCATAGGGAATGGGCTCCCAATTCCATTTATGCACTAGGGATAAATACTGGTTCCACTGTCAGAGGTCCCATAGACTGCACAGGCCTCCTAGCTGGCACCCACATTCAGAGGGCTCGCGTTTGGTACAATGCTGGTTTGCCAGCTTTACGACTAGGGTCTCTAGATCAGGTCTGGATCAGGTCAGCTGTTTCTGTGGGTTTCTCCAGCACAGTCTTGGCTCCTTTGCTCATCCCTCCTCCCTCTCCCAACTGGATTCCAGGAGTTCTGCTCAGTGTTAGCTGTGGGTGCCTGTGTCTACTTCGATCAGCTACTGGATGAAGACTCTAGGAATGGCAACCAAGGTAGTAATTAATCTCATTATAGGAGAAGGGCATCAAAGGCAGCCTCTCCTCCACTGCCTAGATTCATAGTTGGGTCACTCCTGTGGATCTCCTAACACTTCTCGTGTGCCAGACCTCTCTCCAAACCTATACTGGCTCCCTCTATCAAGGCATCTCCTTTCTTTCCTTCCTCTATTCCTCCCCTGTCTCAATTGTCTTGTTCTCCTTCCCACTCCCCTTTGCCCCCTCTCCACTTTCCCCCAGTTTTCTCAATTTGCTCAGTGGTTTTTGTCCCCTTCCCCTTCTTTGGGGAACCATGCATTCTACTCTTGGGGTCCTCCTTGTTTCCTAATTTCTCTGGTGATGTGGATTGTAGGCTGGTAAGCCTTTGCTCTATGTCTAATATCCATATACGAGTGACTGCATACCCTGCTTGTCTTTCCATAATTGGGTTACTTCACTCAGGTTGTTTTCTTTCAGTTCCATCCATTTGCCTGAGAATCTCAAGATTTCATTGTTTTTTCCCACTGAGTAGCACTCCATTGCTTAAATGTACCACATTTTCTCCATCAATTCTTCAGTTGAGGGACATCTAGGTTGCTTCCAGGTTCTGGATATTACAAACAATGCTGCTATGAACATAGTTGAACAGATGTCCTTGTTGTATGAATGTGCATTCTTTGGGTATATGCCCAAGAGAGGAATTGCTGCATCTTGAGGTAGACTGATTCTCATTTTCCTGAGGAACTGCCATAAGAATTTCCAAAGTGGTTGTACAAGTTTGCACTCCCAACAGCAGTGGAGAAGCCTTCCTCTTTCTCTACATCCTATCCAGCAAAGACTGTTATTGGTGCTTTTGATTTTAGCCATTCTGGCTGGTGTAAGATAGTATCTCAGAATTGGTTTGAGTTGCAGTTTCTGATGGCTAAGGATGTTGAGAACATTTTTAATGTCTTTCAGCCATTTTAGATTCTTCTATTGACAATTCTCTTTTTAGCTCTGTACCCTACTTTTTAATTGGATTATATGGTGTTTTGGTGACTAGCTTCTTAAGACAATTGTTACAGGAGACCACTACCTGAACATGACACCAGTAGCACAGACATTGAGATCAACAATTACTAAATGGGACCTCCTGAAACTTGGAAGCTTTTGTAAGGCAAAGGACACAGTCAGCAAGACAAAACTGCAACCCACAAAATAGGAAAAGATCTTCCCCAACCCCACATCTGACAGAGAGCTGATTTCTAAAATATGCAATGAACTCAAGAAGTTTATATCTTAATAAGAAAAGAAAAAATATACTGTACTCTGGTGGCTGATCTCTACAGGATGGTGAGTCCCTGTGAGATAGACAATAACGAACATGTTTCCTGTAGGTTCTATGATACTGTACAATTTTATTCATATGATCTAATAATTTATAAATCAAATTTATAATGTTTAATGTGTTGATCAAACTGTCATACAGATGATGATAGTACACATTAGGTAAATACTGTTCTCGTATTCAGACACACAGTGCTGCCTCTGTATGGATTCCTGTGACTAAGGCAGAATTATCTGCAAACCTTATGAGGGGAGGACAGAAGATCAGGGAAGAAGTGGAAAACAGAACACAGGACAAAGGAAGATAGGAAAATGCATAAAACTCAGAGAAACAACATGAATAAATACTCAAATTCAGGATGTTCAGAAAAGTTACTAATATGTTAGATGTAAAGAGAAAGAGGAGGTTAAGGACAAAGTTTTTAATAAATTTATAATGTTTTTCAGAATTTGGAAGTTAGATAGTGTTTTGATTGGAGAGATGTTTTGAAAGGAGAAAAAATGAATAGTATAAAATATCTAGAGTGCTGATTAAGAGGAACACAAAGCCAGATGGCATAAATGGCATCTTCAGGGATTTTGTGGTAGAAGGAGCTGTGCTGAAAGTGCCTGCTCTGCCCTGCACACAGTGCAGCCTCATACTGAGGGTGCTGTGTCCTTAGCTAGCTCATGAACTTGCTTAAGGTGCTCAACTACCAAACGGCTACATTTAATTTTACCATGCCTATGCTTGATTTCTTAGCAGTTCCCCATCCTTCATACACATGATTTTGTTGTTTTATCACCATTTTATTCCTTATAAACTGTCTAATTTGTGAATGGCATGATCTATCTATGCTGTATGATTTTAAATACCCATTAAAAAGCATGATATCAAGTAAATGAATTGAAATTGAAGTAGATTAACAAATAAAGCAATGGAACGTGTTTTATGACACAATCCACTTTAACTACTGACAAAAATTTATTTGTGTAATACTAGAGAATGGTATTAAAATGTGCCTTAACAATTAGCTTTACTTTTCTGAAGACTGCAAGCCAGAAGAATAACACAGAGCAATCATTAAAGATGTTCTGCTATTTCCCTATAATTTATTAGTTGTAGCAATAATGCAATATTTTTGCTTTAAATAACATCATGGGAAGTATGGAAAGGCTGTCTTATACATGTTATATAAGGTTTTACATTTACTGTGACAAATACTTTTTAAAGGATTATCATTCACAGATAGTTCCCAAGTAATTCCAATTTTGGTGCTAATGTATGTTTGATGTTCACTTTTGTATTTAAGACAGGCCTGTCAGCTATAAAACTGTCAATGCCCCTGCTTTTTGAGTGCTGGGGTGACAGACATCTGTCCTGCTCCACACATGATTTACAATGTCAGCATCTTTAAACTCCCTATCTAAAAGACATTTGCCTTTCTTTCTTACTGCATGAAAACCTTTCAATAGTTGCAGAGACTAAACGGCCAGATTAAAAGTAAAAATGAGCAGAACAGAATGGGAATAAAATAAAACCAAACAACCTACAAATAACTAAATACAAGAACGGTTACAGTAGTAAAATTGAGTCTGAATGAACAAGAAGTGATGTGGGACTGACAGGCTGACTCCATGGGACCATCCTTAGTGAGGTAACCCAGATCCAGAAAGACAGACATGATATGTACTCAATCATAAGTGCATATGATGCAAAGTAATGGATAACCAGGCTACAATCACAACCCCAGAGAAGCTAGAACCTAGATTCAGTAACTGATGAAAGCAGATGCAGTGACATTCAGCCTAGTATAGGACTGAGCTCCTGGAGTTCAGTTGAAGAGAAGGAAAAGGGGTCATATGAACAAGGTGGGTGGGGGTCAACATTGTGATGGGGCAAACCACAGAGACAGCTGACCTGAGCTATTGGGTGCTCACCGACTATGAACTGATTGATGGCCTGGAAACCTGTTTGGAACCAAACTAGGCACTCTGAATGTGGCTGACATTTATATGGCTTGATCTTTTGGGGTGGGGGGAGATGGACCATGGGGCCAGTACCTATCCTGGGTGTATGAACTGGCTTTTTGTAGACAATTCCCTATGGTGGTAT
Source organism: Cricetulus griseus (assembly GCF_003668045.3). Classification (NCBI taxonomy): domain Eukaryota; kingdom Metazoa; phylum Chordata; class Mammalia; order Rodentia; family Cricetidae; genus Cricetulus; species Cricetulus griseus. The sequence goes on along the minus strand of NC_048595.1, from coordinate 303,139,541 downwards.
ACCTTACTCAGCCTTCATACATGGGGGAAGGGCTTTTTCCTGCCTCAACTTGGTGTGCCACACTATGTTGACTCCCTGAGGAATGTTTTACCCACACTAAGGAGTGAAAGGAGAATGGGACGAAGGAGATAGGTGGGAGAAGGTGAGGGAGGGGGAACTGGGGTTGGTATGTAAAAATTTAAATAAAAAAAAGGATCATTGGCATTTTCACCCTCTGGACTTTGCAGATTGCATCTTCTTTCTGCCCATAAGAATGACATGAGAACAATTACTCTAGCAGCCATTTGAGTATTAAGTTGACAATAAGGTTCAGAGTTGAGCATCAAGGATGACAGAGTATAAAAAGCAGAAGTAAGGCTTTGTTGATTTTGTGGCATCAGTTAACACACATGCAAGACCTATATCTGACTTATTTGAATGAATGAGTTTTGTTTCATGTTTAATCACTGCTATTTTTTTTACTTTTTACAAATATATATCTAAATTTATAGGTAAATATCTAATTTTATAGGTAAACAAGATGCATGTGAAGAATAAAAGTTCACCTGGCATAATACAGAGTTACAGAATCAGTTGTTAGCACCCTGGTTGGCTATGCAGGGACATTTTGCCATGCTTGGGCCCTGAATAGTGTACTTCCTTAAATCATGATAGCTCTTATATGGGTATCTGGATTCTGTAAAACACTTCCATTTCCAATGCATGAGTCTTTGGAGCTCTCATGAAATTCCTTTGTCTCTGCCTTTGCCTCTAACAAAAGAAGGTCTTGATAAATTGATTGAACAAAAGGGAAAGTGCACTGAGGCCAGAGTACTGCAATCACTTAAACCTGTCTTTAGAGGCCAGAGTGCTAATCTGTGAAATTCTAGACAACAAAATATCAACCGTAAATAAGGAATGTGAGATGAAATGGAGCACACGCCTTGTTCAATGACATGAGAACAGACCTGGAAGTAAAGGCATCTAATGGGTTCTAATTCCAGCTCTGCCATCTAATTGTCATTTGTGCCTGAGTGGCATCGCTTAGTTTATCCATGCCTCATTAGTGAAATGGGATAACTGACCCATAGGGAAAGGAAATATTTGATGGTGGAGTGAAGCATGATTGAGGGAATTTTGTGGAAATCTCCCTCTATTATTTTTTAAAGTGTATTTCTCGGCAGAGGTACCCAGCCACCCAAATATTGTATTTATGTTCAAGTGTGATTTGATTCCTGGCAAGAAATAAGAGTGTTTTGATCAAATGACAGTCAAAGAATAGAAATGATAGAAGTTCTGTTGTAGTGTATAACTGTTTATGAATACCCTTCCTTGTCTTGCAGTTTTTAATGTCCATGATAATGAGATGCAATTATAGTACTAGCTCTTCTAATACATATAAAGTCCCAGTTATAATTAAACAATATAGTTATCACATAGCTCAATTTACTTTAAAAATTTTACACATGGCATAGAAATTATTATCCCATTCTACTAATATAGTTATTCATGTTCTTAGATGTCAAATGTGAAAGCTGATATGCCTAGCTCTGGCTTTCTAAAGTAAAGCTTACTGGTCTTATAACATCTTTGAAAAAGATGGTGGGAATCAACTTGTCAGAGAACATTTAGAGTTTCTTTTTTTTTTTTTGATCATCCCATGTTCTGAATTAACTAAATTTTCTCAATTAAATGCACACACATGCACACAAGTATGCATTCATATGCCTATACACACATATAACACACAAACATGTACACAGACACACCCATATATACATACATACACACACTCCTTCCTAATAACCAATAAGAAAAGTGAGCACTATGTCTTGCATTTACTTGGAAGAAGATTTTTATGAACACCAACATTTATGAAGATTAAAATGATTGTCAATAACTTATAAGTCACCCAGGCTTTAAGCTATTGAACATAGAATTGCCCAAATAGAGACTAAGACAGCAATGAGTTAGAAACTCTACTCTTTTGCCTGTTTGTTTGTTTGTTTGTTTTCTAAAGAGGGGCAAAAAAGCTTGGACTTCCCCGAAGAGCATATTGGGGAGGATCCTGAAGAGTTGGGTGATGGGAAGCCATAATCCAAATATATTGTATATAAAAATATTTTTCAATAAAAATAAAGGGAAAGAAATACTACTGGGAAGCAGGCACATAAATCTGTTAAATTCTGCCCACACTGACTTACAGATATTCTGTTTATATTAAATGAAACAAGAAAATTTCATGAAAGAGGACTGCTTGCCAGCAGTTGTGTCCTCTGTCATTCAAGCAGCTTTTGAAATCTGTGATTCTTTGTTAGGCCACGTAGTTCAGATCCTTGGCTGTTTGATACCTGATAACTGCATGTAGTTCTGCACTCACAATGACAGAGAAAGATGACTTTTATTTGCTTTTACTATTGTTCTCAGTGTCTGACCTAGATGTTAATGTCAGCTAAATTCATTAATCAATGGTATCATGACAAATACTTTAACAGAAGATAAAAGCTTTATGTACTACTATTCATTTTCATATTAGCAAAGTGGATATTTAGTCCACATTATTGTTTCTTCTTGATATTTATCATTAGAAATTAAAAGCTGTTTTAATTATAGCTCCCCCTAAGACCTGATTGAGAAGTTAATCAACCTATACAGTGAGAAGAATCAAAAATTCTAGTCCTTCTGTGAGTTCAGACCCCCTTGCAATCCTCTATTCTTCTCTAAAATGCATTGAAATGATGTTTCAGTGTAAAGCATAGTTGAAGTATACTAAGTAGAGCTTTGATGTTTTTGAAGATTTTACAACAGGCTAATTTTACACTAGGTAGCAATTTGAGCAATAAGAATTGCAATCTCACACTGTATCATTTATGATTGCAGAAGTGAAAACATCTTAACACAAAAGGCATGATGTAGGCCTTCAGTCGCAATCATCTTGGTTTGGAGAAAGCACAGAATGTATGAAAATTTTTGTAGTTCTCACTGAAACTCAGGCAATACCAAAGACCTTAACATTATTTTGAACAGCTTCATATATCAAGAACGTATTTTTCTTACAATAAGTACATTATGTGTGCTAATACTCAAGAACTCTGGAGTTTCCCTGAAGCAGATGGGAGGTCATTCAAATGGGTGAGGTCATAACCCTTTTTGAGACTTATATCTAAAAGTAGAGCTATATCAGCACAGGTGAGAGAAACCTGGTAGCCTGGGAGAAAAATCCCTATGATAAGGGGGCTGAATGGGTTGGGGGACCCTGAGAGCAAAATATCATACAAAAATAAGTGTAACTTGGATCTTTAGACCATTCTACATCCTCCTAATGAAAAGGATTAAGAGTTGAAATGAATGCAAACAAATCTGAATGAAAAACTAATCCAGAATAAAAACTAATTTTTTTTTGTTCACTTGTGATTCTCCTGTGGACACAGATTGATGCCTTCCCTGGTTAGAAATCAGTCTATCCTAGATACTAGAACATATTAAATCATATCCTTTGGAAACAGACACAGTGGACCTGTTCATTTGCAAATAAGTAAATCATGTATTAGAGAGGAACACTGACTTGTCAAAACCCACCTTGTTGGTTTTGTGCAGAGTTTGAACTCAAAAAGTTTTTACCTCCCAACAGTAAGATTTGGGAAGTTAAAATATTGATTTCTTTGTAAATAATTGAACCATATATCTCATGAAGTCAAAGAAATAATCATTAACTGTACAGAGGAATAAAAACCATTTTGTACCAACTTGAAGGGTAAAGTAAATAGAATAACTAGCCTTGAGAAGGATTTAAAGATATTGGAAATTTTCTATACTGATGATGATATGTTTTATAAAAATATTTCCCAAAATTTACTGCAGAAAAATGTACATTATGTAACATCCAGTAATCTAGAATTCAATTCAAAGTTGTAGCTTTAAGAGAAATGAAAACTTATCTTCACATGCAAATTTCAAAATGATTCATACGTTTATAGTAAGCACTTATAGTACACTGGGTCCATATATTGTGTTATATTCAAACTTAGACAGCTACGAAAAAATGGCTTGCTGATGAATAATACTCAGATAAGACGCCAGAGATGTATTCTATCTTCAGTGTGTATCATGTGCATGTTTTGTATTAATTAATGGCACAGTAGATCTTAGGAGTATGCTTTGTCTGTCCCTAGCTGGATACATTATCCCAGAGTCAAAAGTAAATATAAAGAGGAAGGAATATGGATCAGTCAATTAAATTTTCGCAACTCAGGTATAAACAAAAAAATAGCTGGGAATATTGGCTCATGTTTGTCATTGCAGAGATGGGAAGTTAGATACAGGGTGATCCCCAGGGGTTCACTGGTGAGCCAGCATAACCTACTTGGTAAGTACCAGAACAGTAAGCAACCTTTTCTCACAAAAAAAAGATGGACAGCAAAAATGCCCTTGTTAAAAAAGAGTTGTTAAGAAAAACATTCAAAGACTATAAAAGACGTTTCTTAAAATATCTCAACTTCCTTCTGTTCACAGAGCACAAATTTAAGTTATAATACTTGAGATGAACAAATGAACAGATTAAAGAAAAGATTAAATGACTAACAACAGGATTGAGAAATATCTGTGTGTGATGAATTCATAGTCAACACATTTTTGTTGTTAGTCAGTATAAACATGATCAGGGGAAACAGCTGTAGATCAAAGAATAAAACAAAGGGCAACACTTCAGAGCAAAGAGTAGCGTTAGAGACTTTAGAGGTTGGGGCTGAATGGAACTGACACTATCAACCCATTCAGTCATGTCCTATTATTTTTCCAGGATCCCTAATGTATAGAAAAGCATGAAGACATGTCACCAGACTTTTAAAAGGGTTTATTTGTAAGTGTGTGTGTGTGTGTGTGTGTGTGTGTGTGTGTGTGTGTGTGTGTACACACGCACACGTGCGTGTGTGCGTGTATGAATGCTGGTAGGTACCAGCAGGTGGTTGTAAGGCACTTGGCGTGGGTGCCAGGAACTGAAATAAGAGTACCAGGAAGAGTAGTGAGTGCGTTTAGCCATTGAGCCATCTCTCTAGGTCTTAAATATTTTTCTTTATGTCAAATCTGATAAATTTGGCTTTGTTCTTCTGCAGTACAAAGTGAGCACTTACATAAACAATCTTAGGAAAACATGTTGACAAACTAGGAAACTTTTTCACTTAGTAAAAGAATAATCCCGGCATCTATAGCTTGTGAATGCATTGGTTGGTGTCACTAACTCTGTGTGTTTTTCTTTGAAGTGGATTGTGTGGGTAATAACATTGTATTCATGGAGTCTGACAGAGGTTAAGTGAGGAGCTTTTTCGACAAGTAGCCAATGATTGCCAATGATTCTTGCATTTAGCCACCAGGCTTTTTCTTCCAAAAATGTATAATGATCTTCACATATTCAAGTACTCATCTTTGACTGAGTCCGGGAGGTTACACAGAAGCTTTGCTGCAAGTGGTCTACACAATTCAGTCATAATCACATTAGATTTCTCACAATAGTTCTGTTTCCTTAACAAAGCCATGTTTTGAGAAAACATTGTCATTGATATTTTTTTCTAGCCAGCAGTCACATATTCAAGAAACTTGAAAATACAGAAGGGCCTGGAAGTTATCAACTTTGAGTCTATCCTTTGGAAGATATGGCACTTAAGATTCATTTAAGTCAGGTGGATCATAATTTGTTGGCAAATAGTTTCAAGAATACAGTAGTAAAAGCTATGCAAAGCCAATGTCTTTTAGCTTTTTACTGGGTCTCTGTAAATGCTGTAGGTGAATTGTCTCATTTAAATTTTCAAATAAAATATCTGGATCAGAGTCTGCTGCATCCTATGCCTGATGCTAAAGTTTAATTTACCTTCTAACAATGTGGAAAACCTCATGGAAAAGTTGAGAAATGTGGTGTTCTTAAAACTAATACTATTTCTTTTCCCAAAGAAGTGAAACAATGGAATGCTACAAACCATAAATATCTTCGTTGGAATTTTAAATGTCAATTAAAATTTGTGCACACTTTAAAACTGCCTTGATGTTTCAGGAGGTCCCATTTATTAATTTTCGATCTCAGTGTCTGTGTTACTGGTGTTATATTCAAGAAGTGGTCTCCTGTCCCAATTAATTGAAGGGTATTTCCCACTTTCTCTTCAAAGAGGTTCAGTGTGGCAGATTTATGTTGAGCTCTTTGATCCTTTTGGACTTAAGTATTGTGCATGGTGATAGATATGAATCTATCTGCAGTCTTCTACATGCCAGCATCCAGTTATACCAGAACCAATTAGTGAAGATGCTTTCTTTATTTCCAATTTAAAGTTTTAGCTTCTTTGTCAAAAATCAGGTGTTTGTGGGTGTGTAGGTTAATATCAGGGTTTTCAATTCAATTTCATTGGTCTACCTGTCTATTTTTGTGCCAATACCAAGCTGTTTTCAGTATTATTGCTCTATAATAGAGCTTGAAGTCTGGGATGGTAATGCCTCCAGAAGTTCCTTTATTATTCAGGGTTGTTTTGACTATTCTGGGTCTTTTGTTTCTCCATATAAAGTTGAGTATTTTTCTTCCAAAGTCTGTGAAAATTTGTCCTGGTATTTTGATGGGGATTGCATTGAATCTGTAGATTTCTTTTGGCAAGATTGCAATTTTAACTGTGTTGATACTACCTACCCAAGTGCATGGGAGATCTTTCAATCTTTGTTGTATTTTCTTTAATTTCTGTCTTTAAAAGTCTCAAAGATCTTGGTATACAGGTCTTTTACTTGTTTGATTAGTATTACCCCAAGAAATTTTATGGTGTTTGCGGCGATTGTAAAGGGTACTGTTTCTCTGATTACTCTTTCAGCCCATTTATTATTTTTATATAGTAGGACTACTGAATTTTTTTGAGTTAATCTTGTATCCTGCTACTTTGCTGAAGGTGTGTATCAGGCAAAGGACACAGTTAACAGGACAAAAAGGTAGCCCACAGAATGGGAAAAAGGTATTCACCAACCCCACATCTGACAGAGGGCTGATCTCCAAAATTTACAAAGAACTCAAGAAGCTAGTCTCCAAAACAACAAATAATACAATATAAAAGTGGGGTAGAGAACTAAGTAGAGAATTCCCAATATAGGAGTGGGAAATGGCTGATAGATAGTTAAAAAAGTGCTCAACATCTTTAGTATGAGGGAAATGTTACTTAAATGTTAAAAGATACCATCTTACTCCTGTCAGAATGGCTAAAATCAAAAACACCAATGACAGTTTATACTGGAGAGGATGTGGAGAAAGATGAACACTCCTCCACTGCTGGCAGGAGTGGAAATTTGTACAGCCACTTTGGAAAGTAGTATGGTGGTTCCTCAAGAAAATGGGTATCATTCTATCACAAGATACAGCAATTCCACTTCTAAGCATATACCCAAAAGAAGCACATTCATACATCAAGGACATCTGTTCATCTGTGTTCATAGCAGAATTATTTGTAGTAGCCAGAACCTGGAACTGTTGTTCATTTACACAATGGAGTACTATTCAGTGGGGAAAAAAAATGAATGGAATCTTAAAATTTGCAGGCAAATGGATAGCTCTAGAAGAAATCATCCTGAGTGATGTAACCCAGTCATAAAAAGGCAAACATGGTTTGTACTTACTCATATATGGATTTTAGATATGGAACAGGGTATTGCTAGCCTACAATCCACACTGCCAGAGAGGCTGGGAAACAAGGAGTACCTTAAGAGAGACATGCATGGTACCCAGGAGAAGAGGAAGGGGATAGGATCTCCTGAGTGGATTGGTAACACGGGGAAGGGGAGAGGCAGCTGGGAGAAAGAGGGAGGAAGCAGAGGGGAGAGGAGGAAATGGAGGAGCAGGAATGTTGACTTGGGGGAAGAATAGCATTGAGCAGGATGAGAGATATCATAATAGAGGGGGCCATTATAGATTTGAGGAGAGATCTGGCACTAGGGAGAATTCAAGAGATCTACAAGGATGACACCAACTGGTAATCTAAGAAATATTTGAGAGGCTTCCTTTAATGCTGTGCCCAGATAATGAGATTGATGACTACCTAGAGCCTTCTTCCAGTGGCTGATGTAAGCAGACGCAGTCATGCTCAGCTAAACATTGGACTGAACTACTGGAATCCAGTTGCAAAGAGGGAGGAGTGACGAGCAAAGGGGTCAAGACTGAGCTGGCAAAACCCACAGAAATAGCTAGCCTGAACAAGGGGGAGATCATGGACCCCAGACTAATGGCTTGGAGGTCCACATGGGATTGACCCACCCCGCCCCTAAATGTAGGTGTCAGTGAAGAGGCCTCAGAAATCTATGGGACCTCTGGTAGTAGACAAGTATTTATTCCTGGTGTATGAATGGACTTTGGGAGCCCATTCCAAGTGAATAGCTACTAATATGAAACAAACTCCTCAGTTCAACAATCCACAACAATATCTCTGTCTGTCCATCTATCTGTCTGTCTATCTGTCTATATATCTATCTATGTATCCATCTATACTCTATCTTCTGTCTATTTATATATCTATCACCATCTATCTAGCTGTTTGTGAAGTGAAATAAGTCTAATACCAGATGTTATCTGTGCTCTTTCCTAGCTATATCACTCTATTGTGTAATCAGTTCATTCTTTCAATATTAATGTTAACCAGAAACATGATGGCATTGTCAGGAGGTCCTTGAACCTTCTATCCACCTAGTAATTTGGTGTTTGGACAAAAAAACTTTTACTTCACAAAGATATTTTGCTATTTTATTCTCCCACAGTAAGTAGTTGACACAGTTTTACCTATATTTATAATGGAAGTCTAAAATTCAGAAAGCCTTCTGAAATTAAAACTGGAAGCCCACCAAGGCAATTTTCTCCATAGATATTGACAAATACATGGAAAATGTATTGAATAAAGTAATTACTTCCCTCTTTTATCCTAAAATTAAAGTTCTCTGTAAACTATATGTTGTGTCCTTACCAGTCACATGTTAAGTGCATAGATTTGCTTTCAGATGTGATAACACATGGGTGTGCCTAAAGGAATCATACAGAGAGCCCAGTGTATGTTAATAACAACAGAAATCAAGCTTGTAACAATATAAGTAGAACAAGACTAGCAAACTGTCTGAAGTTTATGGGTTCCATAAAGGTGTCTGTAAAGTTGCATTACTGTTAATTTAACCATATACCAAGCAATATAAAACTCCCTTAACAAGACACCTTTCATTCTGTCTCCATTTCCTGACTATGCACCTAATTCTGAGTCTGCATCAACAGTGAATGTTCCATCTACTCTTTCACATGGTCCCACTCCATTTACACTATGTTCATGAATTGTCAGTGAATCCTGTGTCCCTTTTAATAAAATAATTGATGTAGAAAACTTTGTTTAAAACATCATGAGCTTCAGTAGGGTACCTTTAAGGGCCCATTGGTCCTGATTTCTTTTATATATCAATCTTATTAAATTCATAATGTAAAAGAAAACTTGAAAAACAACATTGCTACTTTTCGTGGAAAGACAAAGAAGAAAATCTTTCATACTTTTTAAATAGAAAAAATAGTCAAATTTTCAAAAAGCTGTAGAATTTATATGGAGATACATGGAATGAGATCTTCTGCCCCCAGAATTGAGGGTTCTTTCATCCTGCTCTTTAAGAACTGATTGTTGTTGGTTTCTAAATTGTGCTGTGGCCAGGATGACACTTTTAAAGGAAATACCACATGATACTTAAGTGTGAAAAGTAGATGCACATTACTTACAATCTTTGCTTATAACACAACAGAACATCACCATTACTTTAACTGTCTCTGTAACAATGGTGCTCTGATGCCATCAAGAGAGCCAAACTTTGGTAGCCCAAGTTCATGGATACCCTATTATAATGCCATTATGGTAGGAAAATGATTTTAATGTAAGCTAATGGAAACCACATTACACTGGTAAGTGATTTTATTGTAAGTCTATGAAGACCACAATACAATGGTCAAACAATTTCCCTGTAAGTCTATGGAGGCTGCATTAATAATTCCATTATAAGAGCAAAACAATTTCAAATAAACCCTATGGGGACTCATTTCACTGTCATGATGGTGGCAAAATGATTTCAGTATATGTTTATGGAGAACCCCTTACAATGCCATTATTACAGCATTACAATAGTAAAAGAAATTATGAGAAGCCCATTAGAATACCATTATAATTCCATTACATTGGTTAAAAGATCTCAGTTTCATCTTATAGCAACACCATTGCAATAGTAACAATTAGGTAATAGAAAATATCAAGAAGATGACACTCATTGGAAAAACATGAACAGGTCTATGTTTGGGCAGGCCAGATAATATCCAGTACAGATTAATACCTAAAAGCAAAACTTCACCTGACTGACACTGCACAATCTCATAAAAACCTCTTTACCTCCAGATCACTCATTCTTCTATCGTGGCTGGAGGTACTTAATTTAACTTAAACATTCAATCCCTCCAATAAGATGTAACATATTTTCTTTTTCCCCTAATGTGTCCACACCTAGAATATGTCATTCTGAAGAAAAACCACGGATGGCTGTCATCTCATGTCACTACATCAAGTAAAAGTCACCACTTAGATTAAATAGGGAGTTATTGGAGAACTTGGTGTTTGTGTTCCTCAAATGTCCCTCTCTAAAGAAATTAGTGAACTCTGAAATGAGCAAGGTTACTTATATCTCTGTGTACAGATGACAACTCTCTCTTCCAACAGCTTGTGGGTAAAACGAGCATTAATAAACACTATAATATTGCTGGGCGTTGGTGGCGCTTGCCTTTAATCCCAGCACTCGGGAGGCAGAGGCAGAGGAAGAGAATCTCTGTGAGTTCAAGACCAGCCTAGTCTACAAGATCTAGTTCCAGGACAGCTTCCAAAGCCACAGAGAAATCCTGTCTCAAACCACCGCCCCCCCAAAAAAAATAAAAAAAAATAAACACTATAATATATGTAAGGCAAATGATGCATGGTGAGTCATGATAAAGAGTTTTTGTCCTGGATCATCCAGAAAGAATCAGCTCCTCTCACATTTTGTATTTAACTTCACTTGATTCACTTCATAAATCTTATGTCTGCCACTGTGAAAGTCCATATTTAGTCTACTTATAGACAATAATTTGTGGCAGCATTTTCATAGCTGAAATAGGACCATAGTATATTCAGGAAAAGATTCTAACATACTATGCAATAAATAAATTTAAAAGGAATATACTGTGTCTAAAACCCACATATGAGTGAGTAGATGTCATGTTTGTCTTTTTGTGACTGGGTTACCTCTCTCAGAATGGTTTCTACTAGTTCCATCCATTTTCCTGCAAATTTCAAGTTTCCATCTTTTTTTTTCCCACTGAGTAGTACTCCATTGTGTAAATGTACCACAACCTACAATCCACACTGCCAGAGATGCTAGTAAACAAGAAGGACCTTAAGAGAAACATGCATGGTCCCTTGGAGAAGGGGAAAGGGTCAAGATCCCCTGAGCAAACTGAGAGCATGGGAAGACGGGAGGGAGCTACAGGAATGAAAAGGAAGAAGAGGAAGGATGGAGATGTCATGAGGGAGCAGAAAGGTCGAGTCAGGGGAAGAATAGAAGAAAGGGTATGTGATAGGTAGGGTTTTAGTTGGGGGGTGGTAGGGGAGGATGGGAAGGACATGGGAACTGGGATTGTCATGTAAATCAATCTTGTTTAATTCAAATAAAAAAACGATTAAAAAAGAGAAAAGGAATGTACTGATGACAAGAATTGAATTATTTTCAAATTTTACAACAAAATAATGTAAGAATAATTTTAGACAATGCATGTATATGGGCACACTTAAATGCTACACATGTTTTAAGAACTAGCCAGTCCTGTTTTTTTTTTTTTTGTTTTGTTTTTTTTTTTCTGAGACAGGTTTTCTCTCTGTAGGCTTGGCTGTCCTGGAACTTACTCTGTGGACCCGGCTGGCCTCAAACTTACAGAGATTCACCAGCCTCTGTCTCCCAAGTTCTGGGATTAAAGGCATGCATCACCACTGTCCAGCAAGAACTACCCAGTCTTTTCTACCATCATTGTACTGTTTCATTTGGTATAAAGTATGTATTTTTTCAAATTAAAAAATTTGGATGAAAAGACAAATACTCCAAACTACAGTTTCTAACTGTAGATCAACTGTACTGAACCTACCCAGTGCTGGCTCCAAGTCTAGGTCATTTATGTCCAGTGTGACACTCCAGTGGCTAGCCTTTGCTTCAAAATACTCAATATCTGATCAAAACCACAGTGGTGCAATGAGTGTCAGTTCTCCTTTTGTTCCATAGAACCTTTATAATCATCAGGCTTTCATTTTGTTAGAAAAGTCTTGCCATATATATATATATATATATATATATATATATATATATATTCTCTCTTCTCTTTCTCCCTTCCCCCTCTCACGTGTGTGCACACTCACACACATGCATACACACTCTCTCTCTCTCTCTCTCTCTCTCTCTCTCTCTCTCTCTCTCTCTCTCTCACACACACACACACACACACACACACACACACACACACACACACACAAACATTACCCATAAGTCATAAAATATCCTGAAATGACATACAAGTGATACTGGATGTTGAACCTGAGAGATTTCCCCACACATCTTGGAGAGAGCATAGAGGACACCTGTGTTGAGTGAATGTGTGACATGAGAAGCCTCTTGGACAAGGTGATATCAAATACTGGCAACTGCAATGTGGGTACATTGGAAAATATATTACCAACATGAGCTCTATTTCCTAATAGGATTATTCATGAAATGCTTAGAAAAACAATTCCTATCTGGGGAGCAGAATTGGACTGCTATTACTAATTCATTGCATAGAAACAATGGAAAGGAATTTTAATTTTGAGACTCAAGGGTACTCTTTAATCAGGCATGATGATGAATCCCTGTAATCCCAGAATTCAGGAGGCTGAGGAAGAGGATAACAATAAGTCTGAGGCTTGAGATACATAGTGATTTCAGGCATACACCAGTACTAGGAACACAAAAAGAGGATGATCCCTAGGGCTTGTTGGATAACTGGTCTAGCATAATTGGTAAGAGACTACATCTTAAAGGAGGTAGATGGCTTTCTTGAGGATGAAATCTGAGATAGTCTTCTGACCTCCATGTGGACACCCCACATACACATAAAAATGAACAAACAGTGTAAGCACACGCATGCATTACAACAAAACAAATACATATATAATATATTGTATGTATGTATATATATATATATTAGTACACAAAATAATCTCTTTATGTTATTTTGTTCATATACATAATAGTACTTTGTTCATATTCAATCTCCCATTACCCTCCCCTGTCATCCTTCTCCCTTCTGTTTGCTCTCATTCTTCTTCCTAATTAGCTCTTCTGCTTTCATGTCATCTAGATTCCTAAACAGAAGAAGAAATGAGATATTAACCACCTTTCCTTTCTCACCCCCTTTCCCCTCTCTCTCCCTCTTATCCTTTACCAGCCCTCCTAGACAGTGGCAGCTGATTTCGCCCTAAATTAACTAGGGTTCATTTAAAATGAAACATAGAATATTGTATAAGCAGAAAGAGGTAAGAGTGACATATGCTGGAAAAATTTTGTATTCATATTAAGACTGACCACTACTGTGTCCCATCAGAGAAGATATTTTCAACAACTAGGCAGAAAAAAATGTAACAGCTGGTTGAAATAAGAAGTATTATTGGCTACATTGCCACAAAAGTTAAATGAATTAAATTGATATTACAGCAAAGATGTAGGACACACGAGCCCTGAAATTTGAAACTCTATTTGGTAAAGCTGATCTGGCTATTGCTGCTCATGAAGGGTAACCTACCAGGAACAGAGTACAATGTTAGGTCATTAATATGGTTCCATTTCTGGATAAAACTAACAAGTAGCAGAGAAGTTTCTTACAGAAGCATGATTACTTATAGTGCCAGTGTACTAGAGCTTGGAATGTTATCTGGCACTCACCAGGACATTTGGTATGTGCCAATGAAAATTGAAAATGCATAGAAGTACACCGAGAGTTAGGCACATATGTCTCTACACTTAACCTGCTTATTTATTTTATCCCAAGGGATCAGGCTTCCTCAGACCTCATTTCAAAGGTCACCTGGTAAATCTCTGAATTGAAGTAAATGACCACACACAGCTATTTGTAGACTATTTTGTTATTCAAGTTTTGTGTATTTCAGATGTCAATCTTGGGAGACAATTAAAAGACTGTTCTCAAAATCCACTCACACACAAAGGGAACAGAACTGACTGGTTTATGAATCAGAAGAGAAGCCCAAGTGCCTTCAAAAGTTTTGGAATTTCAAGCAAATGAAATAAGGAACCATGTCTCATAGAAAGACACAGCATCACCAAAGAAGTTCATGTCTGCCTAGCAGGTCCCATCAGGCTGCATATTAAGCATATGCATATGCTTAATAAAGACTCAGGGAATTTTGTGGAAGATGGTAGGTACAGAGTTAGGAGGCAGAGAAATGGAAAAGGTATTAAAAGCATTTGCTTTTGGGTATAATTTGTTACTGTTTAAATTCTGTGAGGAAAAATATGCAACTAACAGAAGTAAATGTTTGTATATTCATTAATCGTTAATTATTATTGACAGAAGTAATAAAAGAAGACTGCAGAGATAAAAGTTCACTAAAACTGTTCCTTTGGAAAAAAACTCATAAAAGATCCCCCAGGAGGAAAAAAAATGAAATGCCAAAATAAATGCATTTCAATAAAGTTGAAAATCTTAGTAAAATAAACATGGGTAGATAACATTGGACTGCAAATCAGGCCCAAAATTCAAATTGTGAACATGTTCAATATCACAAAGATGTGACTATTTAAGAAACCCACAGAAACAGCTGACATGAACAAGGGGTTGCTCATGGAACCCAGACTGACAGCTGGGAAACCATCATAGGACTGTTCCAGACCCCCTGAATGAGGATGCCAGTTTGGAGGTCTGGGCAATCTATGAGGCCTCTGGTAGTGGATCAGTATTTACCCCTAGTACACAAATGGACGTTGGGAGCCCACTTCACATAGAGTGATACTCTCTCAGCCAAGGCACACAGGGGAGGTTCAAGGCCGTGCTCTGAATGATAGGACAGATTTCTAAGATCCCCATGGAAGGCCTCACTCTCCCTAGGGAGCAGAAAGAGATTGGGATAGATGGTCAGTGGAGGGGAGGAGAGTTGGGGAGGCAGAAAGAACTGGGATTGACATGTAAAAAAAGCTTGTTTCTAATTTAAAATTGGTCTAATTACAATTATAAAATAAAAAAATAAAAGTGTGCAGTGATGGCTCTGAATATTTTAGACATTTTTATAAATCCTAGTCTAATATTTTTCAGGCAATCCATACTAAACATACATGCTAAAAATTACATCTCCAGAGGGCAGAGACATGGCTTACCTCTTAAGAGTACTGGATGTTCTTTGATGAGATGCAAACCTCAGGTCACAGTACCAACAGAGTGGTTCACAGCAGTCTGAAACTCCAGTTCTGGGGGATCAAATCCCTCTCTGGTCTCCAGGGGCAGGAGCCTCAGGCATGCTAATGGTGCTGAACCATGCATACAGGCAAACATCTATACATATAAAATGCAACAATGAAATTTAAAAAATTGTCCCCAGCATCGTGTAAAACCAAGTCCATGTTTCTATCACTATTTAACAATTCTCTTGGTAATACATCTGTTAATAAGAATAAAAATGCAGTATAAGTCAGAACAGAAAAGACAAAACAATCCCTCCAGAAATAGAATAAATAAGAGTTCAGATAGTCACAATGTTCAAGACAAATATCCATGATATTTTTCTCTTTAATTATTTTTCATATATAAAAATACTCCCTACCCTCAAAACTTTCCAAAAGCATAATTTGGATATATATGGCTTGATGAACTCTAGAATAGTTTTAATCTTTATCCTTTTAGTATTAGCAACTATGTACAATTTCAGAGATATTTCATTCATATGTTTCTAATCCATTTGCAATTAAAATGATTTCATAAAATAACTTTTGAAGCTTTTAGGATTTTTCCTGGGAAAAAAAGAGGTCATGCTTTGCCAGGAAGGTATGAACTTTAATGTTCAAATATTTACGTTTGAAATTTCAACCAGGAAACTATTTACTGTGCTTTCAACTCCAAGGATTACGTTTTCAGATTTTCTTGTTTTGCCTACTAATCTTTCCAGGGTGGTGAAAAAGATTACAGCCAATAAAGTCAAAGCTCTTTAAAGACATCAAATGATTGGAGCATCAGAAATGAAAAAACATACTTCAAAAAGCAGAGCTGTAGGTGTAATTATTCAGGCGTTAGGCGGGCCTGACCCTGTCAACTGGCAGAATGCACTCAGGCAGTACCCTGAGCAGCCCAGGTGCAAAGAAGCCCTTTAAAAGAAAGACATCTGCCCACTTATGCTCTCTTTCTGCTCTTTCATTCCTGCTTTATTTCTTTCTTGTTCACTGGGGCAGACAGGACTTTTCCTGTCTCCCTCTTCTCTTCTATCCTTTCTCTGTCTCTGTGTCTCTTTACCTCTTTTCTCTTTCCTTTCCTCTCCCTCCCCTTTCAAATAAAACTTCTCATTTAAGCTCTGTCAGCCTGACATGTTTGTTCCCCGCCTTGGTCACCCTTGCCTATCCTGGAATCTAAGCTAAGTTCCCCCAGGCACTTTATCCTAACAGTAGGCAAGCATGAAGTCCCTGGGAACGCATAGGCCTTTCTTCTTTTCCTTCTGTGCTCTGACTGGTGGCAAGTTCTAAGTGCATGTATTTACACATACTGTCTCACCCACCAGGGCAACTGAGATGTCAACTCTCCACAGGCAATCCAAATCAACAGGAATGTATTATTTGAGCTAAGTTCATACACTTCATACAAGATTTGTGCCTGAATCTACTGAAGCTTGTGCTTAACTCATCAACTTTTTGAACAAAAGAAGCCCAAGTTCGTTTCTAGGGATTTTTCCGACTGTTTCACAAAAAAAAAAAAAAAAAAAAAAAAAAAAAAAACCTGTTAGCACATTTCTCAAGAAATGGTCATATGGACTTCTGGCTTGATAATGCAGTGAGGCCCAGAACTGATCTAAATGAGGAGTCTTCAGATGTAGCTACACTTGTCTTTTTTACATGGCATTTCTTTTCCTGACTTGTCCAGGGAAGCAGAAGGTACACTAGTGGCCTGTTGCCCTGGAAACTCTGCACAGTGGCCTGACACAGGACTCTTTGGCTGTGCTTGGGAGGTGGATAAATCCTACTTGACTGCTGTCATTATAAAATGCAGGAGGAGAAAATAGTAACCATTAAATGCTTCACAAAACGCCCTACTGTTTACGGCTGCTTCTGCCCTCCTAGCTGCCTTTAAATCAGCCTAGGATTGGGACAAAGTCTGTCTTTATTTCATGAGTAGTAACAAGAGCTCTGGACAGCAAAGAGAGGATGAGGAATGCGGTGGGAAGGACACAAGATTCAAAGCCCTGTGAGGTGATTTTTTCCAGAAATGGTTGTGTAACATAAGGCAGGTTATGTATGCTACATTCAGTAGTCTCACTTGAACAACAACTGGAACAGGAAAGGTCAGCTAGTCACCTGATTTCCTTATATCTCTATAAAAATCCACTTCTGTGCTTCTAAGTGGTAACAAAAGTTACAGAGTATCCCCACAAACACAACAATTATTTTCGAAGAATGATAGGACTTTGCTCATTTTACTGAGATTTATATTTCATCTAATTCCTGACTATTTTTATTCCATGAAGGATGAAAGTGATATCTCTGTACAGAGATAGGTGAGCTGTGTTAGGTCAGCCTGGAGAAGAACACTGGTTGCATTTGACTGTGGCCTTGAACGCTGGGGAAACTGGCCACTTGGTTCATTTCATGTCATCCTTGAAGGACTGTTGGTTGATGCATTTATACTTAAAAGAGCTGGCTCAGGAATGCTGTGACAGCCTTTAACTTAGAATCCTCTTATTTTTCTGGGTTTCTGTCTCCATCTTAATGGTACTTTAATGCAGTTTTTGTGTTCAATTATAATAGTGTTGCTAAATACAGTAGGTCTGATTCCACAGAAGAAGAATAGGTTTTTCAAAATCAGCATTTTCCTGCTGATTTGCCAGCTGCTTCAATAAATACTCATCTCCCAACTTCAAATGAGTACATTGCAGTCTTACTAAATATAAATGAGATCCACAGCTACTGTATTCTGGCATCTGAGTTCTCCTTAAAATCAAACAGAAAGTGTGCTTTACAAGGGACTCCTCTCTCTGCTGTGCAGGTGATATGGCTGACTCAGGTGTCCTGAAGCATAATCAGCACCATGTTGTAGCCATTCTACCCTATGTAAAGACCTAGGAGGAATGGGCCAGGGAAAAAGAACTTTGTCCTATGATTTTTGCATATCTATCGTTTTTATTTCTAAACTGTAGAGCTTGACCCATCTGAATATCTTAAATTTAGGGCAGTGACACCATACATACTTCATGATTTTGTTTTTTAACCTACCTGGTCAAGTATCAAATATGCAGTTATAATCAAGAATAAAATTTGACTTTTGGAGTGTAGAACAATAAGACAGTTGGAAACAGTGTAAAGAAGAGAAAATCAGCTGCAAATGGAATATTTGTGATACAAATTTTATATTATTATATGGCAATATCATAATAAACTTGGCCATGGACCAAAGGGAATAGAAAACTATATTTTTCAGCTGTAGATTGCTTTTTTATAAAGGTTACTATTGAATTGCATGAGGGTTTTTTATTTTTAATCATCTTTACAAGAAATACAAGCAATTAAGTCTTTCAATATCTTGTAATAGTGAAAGGGCAGCTATAGCAATTGCAGTGAGCATATTTGTTGGTGTTTGTATTTAGAAAACTACTAGCCGTTTTTTTTTTTTTTTTTTTTTTTTTTTCCTTGATGGAAACTATACCTGAGGATTTTTTTTTTTTTTACAAAAACAAACGCAAGTCAAAATCAAAGTTGCTTCACTTCATTTCTTTTTCTTTTTGTGAGTGTGTAGTCCACATTTTTGAATAAACACTTCTACTTAATTAGTCTGTTGTGACAAACAGTTAAGTATGAGGTGCTGAGCTCACATGTAGTAGTCTCCACTCTTAGAATTGATAGAGACCTTCATGGTAACTATGTATCAATGGCCACCAGAATGACTATTTTCCAATCAAACTATTCTCTCCCAAGAAAATGAAAGAAGTATACATCTGTCAGATATTCAGCCATGGACTGCACTCTCTAATACATAGTTGGCCAATAGTAAATGGCCAGAAACACTCTGTCTTGGTAGAATACTGTTTTCACAAAATGATATTGGTGACCCACCCTGAATTCTGGATACACAGACTATCTACTCATAAGAACCAATCTGGGTGAGGGGAAAGCAGGCTGAGTACAAACAACCAGGTATTGACTATATTTGGCCACTTTGGGTTGTTGGTTTTTGTCAAAATAACTGGGCATTTAAGTGAATTCAATCATTTCTAAAATCAGTTTGTGGACTCAGAAACAGCCACAGTCTAGCATAGTTGGCATTCTTCTTGCAGCTGGAATTAGAAATTAGACACTTTTTTAGGCTCTCATCCATTCATAGCCCATTTTTCTTTGCATACTTTATGGTTTGAGATTTCTGAAATCTTATATGCAAAGTTTGATTTAAAATGTTTTAAGTGGAATGTAATTGGGATTGTTTACAGAATTTTCTGTGGCTTTTATCAGATGATCATCATACTTAACATTAAATCATACACATTTGGAGACATTCTTGGGTTTAACATGAGGTTTATAAAAAATCTAGTTTAGTACAATTTTTTAAACTTCATCTACAAATTTTGGTACTACAAATGAAATTTGCAATTTGAAGAAGAGCTGTTTTCCTGATTGTTTAAAAAAACACCTTACAGGAATTTTTAAAAATCACATCCCACTTTAGATATGTAGAATGAAAGCACATTTATTTATTTCCCATAATGGAATGAAAGCTTTTTTATGTAGGGACTTTATCTAAATCTTTTAGCATATTCATCTCTTCTAGAGAATAGGCTTATATATTTTAAACTTTGTTATGTAATCTTACATTTCTATTACCATAGCAAATTCCAACAAACAAAATATAGTCTTTCTGTTATAAATAATATCAATACAATGAAAAGAGTGATACCTTAGCAATTATATGTGATAATTTGTTAAATGTTATTAGTTTCAAGGTGTAAACATGAAAATATGTACACAAAAACATCAACATGAATAAAAGATTTCATACATTCAAAATGGGTAAACAGGGAAGAAACACTAAAGAAATGATAACTTTGCTAAGGCACCAGCAACAAACAAGGTTGAGATGAGGAGCAGAAAACTAAGAGGTCACTCAAATCTTGTGGACTGTGCATTTGGATTTTTTTTTTTTTTGGTTTTTTGAGACAGGGTTTCTCTGTGTAGCTTTGGAGCCTATCCTGGCACTCAATCTGGAGACCAGACTGGCCTCAAACTCACAGAGGTCTGCCTGCCTCTGCCTCCCAAGTGCTGGGATTAAAGTTTTGCACCACCAAGTGCATTTGGATTTTAAAATGATAAAGACTACAGAATGTAAATTGTAAAGTGGAATGTGCAAGAGTTATGCACATGATAGCAATTAATGAATACCCAGAGGCCATGAATTTGAAGGAAAGTAGGATAGGGTACATGGGAGAGTTTGGGGAGGGGACAATAAAAAGAGAACTATAGTTAAGTTATATTCTCAAAAAATGTATTTTAGAAAGAGTGCAGAGTGAAGTGTTTGTTGTTTCATGATGAATTCATTGGAATGTAACTAAGGTAACCCACTTGGGTACTAATATTGATTTAAAACAAGAGACTTATTGTAGAGCTGAAGAGATATAAATGGGATTGAGAAATATTTAATTGAGATGAAGGATATTGAGAATTATGGACTTCAAGGTTATAGATGAAAATTGGTAGACATAAGAGAATTTCCTAGAATACCTTTTGATAAACCAGACACATGATGTTACTATACAATATACAGAGCAGAAGACACCCAGAAGGTTGAGGTAGGTTGGTGGTTAGGAAAAATACAAAACTATCTCTTGGAGTATGTTGCTCTTAAGAAGCCAATGTTACATGGAAGCTCTCAGGAAAGAATGCCATCTCTGGTGCTAAGCCTATGTTGGATGAGGAAAGAAACATGGGGTGATCCAATGGAGATCAGAGGGATCTTTTAAGGAAAATGAGAGCATGAGAAAATAGTTGAAGAGTGGATCCTAAAGAACACCAAGGAGAGAAATACTGTATTGAAAGAGAAGCTTGTCATGTAACCAGATCAAAAATACAGAACAGTTAGTTCAGCAGTAGAAGACATGCTTTCCAGGAACTGTAGACACTTTCATGAGTCAGAAAGAAGCTTTGAAAATAAGAAAATTTTGGTAATTAGGGATTGGTCATTGACAATGGAGAATTAGAATAGGTAGTCTCCACCCTGAAAAACAAGAGCTCGAGATGGAAAGATGGCAAAATGGCTGCCAGACTCCTTTTAGAAACAAATGTGGCAGAAGTATGAAAGCCATTCAAAGATGGGAAAGATAAAAGCATTCAACGAAGCATCAGTTTCATTTTGCCCATAATTGTTCAGTTTTCACTTACTTCAGTAATGAGTACACCTATGAACACACATGGAAAAAATGTTCTCTCAGTAGTTTGAAGTTGATGGAATCCAAGAAGTAAAGTATGCTATTAACAACATATGAAAAGCAGCAGACATATTTCTAGTAAGTGTTGTTGAAGGAGTGAAGAGTTTTTGATTGTAATTTAAGTTACTGTGGAAGGGAAGGATTGATGTTTCCATTTTGTGTTTGAAGTTGAGCTACTGAAGTGAAGGCTTTTGTAAGGTAGTAACTTGGTGAAATTCGTCTTGTGCAGAGCATGGAAAGATATTCTGAAATGCATTTTACAATATAGTGGCATAACCTTAATCCTATGTAACTTCAAGATCTTGCATGTTAAATGTATAGTGATCAGTTGTTAGTGTCTACAATCAATATTCAATTTTGTCCACATATATTACCTGTTTCATTTAATCCTTACTGAATATCTATGAAAGACCCTAGTAGGAGGTAATTGGTCAGTGTACTGGAAAGACCAGTAGTCAACTGCCAATGGCTTTGAGGGTTCTGCAGTGATTTTGTTGTTGTTTGCTGGCTGAGTCTGTCACTCCCTATCTAAGCCTGAAACACTTCATCTGCAGTTCAGAGATAGACCTTAACTCTATAACTTCACAGACTGTCTAGGAGATCCAACAAGACTGTGCATTTTAAAAACCTATACAAACAAGATATTCATTTTATCAAGTGGAGTGGACATGATTCAACTATGCCCCATGACATTGATCTTTGAGAGTCTAACCATTCCCATCTAATAATACTTACTCTGGTTAGATAATCCTATGGGAAATGTTAATTAAGATTTATCTTTACTACAATGAATTTTGGTAATGCTCTTTTAACATGTAAATAGTATTTTTATTATGGAATGCTTCACAAATTTTCATGTCACCAATTTTAGTATATGTGATGCCAAAGTCAGCACCATGTAAATAGTTTTAAAAATCTAAAATTTACTACAGAACAAATTCAGAATGATAGGCAATTATCTCAAAACTTTTAGTTTTATCACTTTCAGTTTGCTACTAAATGTGAGGCAATCTTTATATCTAGCATTGTAAATATAAAGTTATGGTCAAGAATCACTAATATATTCAGTTCTGTCCACACACTGTACTTAACACAGTGATACTCATAACAACCTATGAGGCAGGGCAATTACATTTTATAGATAAGAAGCTACTTAGACAGAGGGATTAAGTTATCCGAAGGTGATAGCTAAATAATAGCAAAGATCTCTCTTATTGTGATATTTGTTCTCTTAGTTATGGTGTTCATTTCCTAAAGGTATACTACACCAGGCCTAATTCACTAATTCCTCTCCCCTCTGTTTGTATGTAGCTAGAACACATTAGAAGAAAGAGAGGGAATAATAGTGATAAAATAAACACTACAGCAAATGCACTACTTATTACTCTCCCCTTGGAGATGATGAACATACAATTAAGTATTGGAAATAAATACTCAAAAGTGTTTCCATAACTGTGGTAACCACAACAGACTGTTAAATATTATCATGGCTCCCACTGTCAGTTTATGACCACATTTCTGATTTGGGGAAGTACACATTCCTAGCCATCTCTAGCCCACTACACATCTATAACCTTTCCAAAATTTCTCATCACTTTTCTCATTTTCCTTGTAACACTAACAAAGGAAAATGTCCTAATTGCCCTTCCTTACTCCTCATTGTTCCAATAATAGAATCCCCTTTTAGTCTTCAGTGGAGATGTGACATTTTGACCAATTCCATAGATTAGATCCTTACATGCTATTACATGCTTCATTAAGAGATAACCCAGCTATTTCCTTCTCTAGTGCTCTTACCCATAGTTGTACAGTTTTTACTTCCCAAGAAGATGGTATGAATCGGAAAATGGGGAAAGGGGTAGGTGCTTCAATTGGCAAAGAGATAAGAAGATCAACAAGGAAGAAAATGAAGGGTAAAAGATGTTTGAAAGGGCATAATAAATCATATTGTTTTTAATGTACCTAAAAGTGTATGTATTTACTTAAAAGTATATATATATATATATATATATATATATATATATATATATTTAACTAAAATTGTAGAAGATAGATAGATACACAGATAGATAGATAGATAGATATATAGATAGATAGATAGCTATACTGATTGATTGATTCATGCCATTTGGTTCAAGAATGCTTCCCCCAGAGCCCCTTTTGAGTTGTTGGTCATTGGAGTCTAAAAGATTCAGCCTAAGTAATATAGGTTATTATTGTTGTCCTTGGTTACCTCCCAGAGATTGATGGGTAAGTCCCTAAAGCTGAAGACACTATACTGCTGATACATAATTTGGAAGATTTGAGCTGGATTTGACCTTGAACCTCCACCTTGAGAACTACCTTTCATGGTACCAAAAATTTCTCTGCAAGCTGTCAAGATAGAGCAGGACCTTTCTGGGCAGCACAGTAAAGCTGACCTTATTGTCAGAAGACTGGGTGAGCCAGTTCCAATGTTGTGAGCATGGGAGAGTTGTCCCCATTATTTATCTGTCTTGAGGTGGCATGGGCTGGGGAGAAATGTGTCATTGTCCCTTAACACCGCCACCTCAGCCCCTAACCCATCCATTATTAACTGAGGCAGGTGGGATAGCTGACCCTGAGGTCATTAAGAGTGGGATAGCTGTCCCTGCCCACCCCAGCTGCAAGCTCCAGAGAGTGGCTCCTATACTTGCCTGGACAACACAATAGAACTGGCCCTGTAGGTGTTAAGTGTGAGGGAAATAACTCTGTCTGCAGATTTATAAACCAAAGAACTGGTCCCAGCCCTTGCTCATTCCCTCAAGGGGTAAACTAGCTAGGACAATTCTAGAGTGTCTATCCTGGTAGACAGCAAAGGAGGAGAGCTTGTGGGCTGACCTGCACAAACCCAAGCCCAGAATCAATGTTATGTGTTGTCCCACCCAAGCATCCACCCTATCTAGGACTTGCTAGAGCATAGAGAGAGGGCATGGTCAGTTCTGTGGACCCAGGACTCCAGTATCTACATGACACAGGGCAGCAATTGGATGTCCAGAAAGAATCCCAGTGAGGTCTCTGTGTGGATGGCAGAGCAGAGTCTGGGCCTTGAACCAGACCAATGATTCTTTTTGATAAATACCTGTATGTAAAAATATACCCACAAAGATGACCCCAACTAAAAACCTAAGTAATAATGCCCTTTCCCTATAATGAGATTGATGACTACCTTAAATGCCACCCTAGAGCCTTCATCTAGTAACTAATAGGAGTAGAAGCAGACACCCACAGCTAAGCACTGAGCTGAATTCCTGGAATCCAGTTGTAGTGAGCAAGGAGAGTCAAGACTGTGCTGGAGAAATGCACAGAAGAATCTGACCTGACCACGTGAGAGCTCATGAACAACAGTCTGACTGCTGGGGAACCTGCATTGGACCGAACCAAGCCCTCTGAATGTGGGTGACCATTTGGCGTCCTGGGCAGTCTATGCGATCTCTGACAGTGGAACCAGTGTTTATCCTTAGTGCACAAATGGACTTTGGGAGCCCATTCCCTATGTAGGGATACTCTCTCAGCCCCGATACATGGACGCAGGCTTAGGCCCTCCCCCAAATGATGTGACAGCTTTTAATGATACACCATGGATGGCCTCACCCTCCTTGGGGAGTGGATGGGGAGGGGATGGGGGAGTCAGTGGGTGGCATGGGAGGATGGGAGAGAGAGGGAAATGGGATTGATATGTAGAATTAGATTTTTTTCTAAATTAAACATATATATATATATATATATATATATATATATATATATATATGGGCATACTGCATGACTCACTGTGTCACACTGTAGTTTCCATGATATTTTCTCCTTCTTCCTTTTCTTTCTTTCTTTCTTTCTTTCTTCCTTTCTTTCTTTCTTTCTCTTCCTCTTAAATTTTATTTTGCTTTATTTTGGGTGGGAGGGAGGGGGAGATGAGTGGGAGGCATAATAGGAAAGACACAAAGAATAAATAAAATGAACAAGAGAGAGAAACAGAGAGAGAGAGAGAGAGAGAGAGAGAGAGAGAGAGAGAGAGAGGGAGAGAGAGAGAGAGCAGGAACCATTGACCCCACCCAGCTATGATACCTACAGATTACAATAACCAACATGACAAGATAGCCATAAGGGTACAATAGTAGCATCCATATCTTTATAGTAACCAACAATAGTCTAATTGGTTCCAATGCCACACAGCAGGATGGAAATCATGGCTTGTATAGGAAACCTACCTATATACCCAGGGTTTATAATGCTATGGATCATGACAACCTATTAATACCATTTTACTAAACCAGTATAGCTCCTACATGCATTCTAAATTCTATCCTTACACCACAGACAAGTGGACTCTAATCCCCTACTAAAGACGGTTCTTTTTGCAACAGACAGCAACCATTACAGAAAGCCACAACTGGGAAAATGCACAGAACAACTGAACATGGGGTGCCCAAGCCCAGTGGATATACCTACAACATAAATGTAACACCTGAGGCTCATGGAACAAATTGAAAGCAGGCAGAAAGATTGTAAGAGCCAAAGGACCAAGGAATCTGATGTGAAAAATGACAAGGGAACTCCTCGCCTAAACCTGGCCAAGTACAACACCAATAGACACAGTAACATAGAAAGAGGAAATATCATAGATCAACAGAGAAAGTTATACAAAGTAGTAAGACATATTATAGAAGGGGGTGTTTAATTTTCTTCAGGGATAATCCCCTTAGTTGATTATTCAATACCAACTAATCATCCCTGAAATCACACATGCATGAGGATTAAATTGACTCAGCAGGTTGTATGTACTTTATCTGTCTGTCTGTCTGTCTGTCTGTCTGTCTGTCTGTCTATCTCCTATCTATTTACTATCATCTATCTATCTATCTATCTATTATCTATATATACATCATCTATCATTTATCTATCTCCTATCTATTATCTACCTATCATCTATCATCTATCACCTATCTATCTATAGCTATCAAATCTATCAACTATCTATATATCATCTATCTATCTTTCTATCTATCTATCTATCTATCTATCTATCTATCTATCTATCTATCATCTCTGTTCCTCTCTCTCTGTTTCTCTCTCTCTCTCTCTCTCTCTCTCTCTCTCTCTCTCTCTGTGTGTGTGTGTGTGTGTGTGTGTGTGTGTGTGTGTGTGTTTGTGTGTGTGTGGGGGTGGGTGGTGGGTGTGTGTAACAAAGAAAACAAGGTCATGAATTTAAGAGGGGATGAGGGTAGTGGCTAATGAGAGGGAATGACAGAAAAGAAGGGAGAAATGCAAGTATACTTTAATCAAATTTTAAAAAGCAAAATAGAATTAACCCAGATGGGCCAGTCAATCACCTGGCCAGGAGACCCTTTCTTGATCCCACAAAAGCTGAGTCACATGGTAAAATAATGGGTCTCCTAATATGATAGTGTAATTTCTTCTGAATGTGGCCTTTCCAGTGTAGCCACATATGAAATAAACACCATGAAGCCTCCCTACTTTCCCAAGTTCCCTAGCTCCAAAAAGCAAACTCTTTCCAGTTACTTCTTTCTGTATCTTTCACTTTGGATTGTTTTCTAAAAGTCTAGGCATGCTTTTCTTGGCATTCTCCATTTCCTCACTCTTCCCATGAAACCTCCTTCCCCTTTGCCATGTAGCTCTTTCTTGTCTTCCCTTATTAAATTGTTGGCTTTCTCTCTTTCTTTTCTATTTACTTCCTCATGGAAGCTGCCTAGATTTATAGCTTCCCTGACATTTTCTGTCCATATGCTTCCTTCCAAGTACATTTCTAAATTCATTAATAAGAAGATGAAGTGACCTACAGGAAAGCCTAGCTTCCTCTGTAGCACAATTTTCCACCGTATTTATTCGCAGATGTTTCTTAAAATTTAGAGACAATCAGATAACCAATTATCTCAATGATAGAGAATGTCATTTTTGTTGCTGATTACTCAAATTCTTCTCTGTATTTCATAACTAATTTACTTGAAAGGTTTAAACTGCTTTTGATTTTACTTAAACTTTTACATTTGTTTATACATTTAACGTTGTGTGATATGACTAGAGCTATTTTAAATTATATATAAAGTATTTTGATATAGAAAAAATTTATTTAACCCCAGATTTTAGTGTATGTTTCTACTGTATGGAGAACTCATTTTACATACAGAAAACTGTCATTGAGTAATGCTGTACCCATGTGTTTGACAAGAAAGCATTTAACTGTATCACATAAATCTATAGGACATTCCTCTATAAGTGAAATTAAGCAATTACACATAAATAAGCCTGCAGTAGCATACCTATGTTTTATGGATTCATCTGAAATGTTCCCTAAAATCTCAAGTATTAAGTGCTTGGTTGCTGTCTTAAAAGATGATTGGCTAACAAGGGCACTGATGTCATAAAAGGAAAATATCTATTGATAAATTAAGGACCGAATAGACATTAGTTAGTCTGGACTGACTGGAAGAGGGAAGTTGTAAGAAACAACCCTTGAAACATTTGTTTGTTGCTATTGCCACTATTATCACATTCCATCATCCCTGTCTGTGTTTCATAGTGGACAGGAAGTCCACTATGAAAAAAGCAGCACTGCCAAGTATTCCATTCATGATGTTTCCCCTTACTATACCTTGAAAGCAATGGGTTTTCACAGCCTTGGGCTGAACCCACTGAAAATATGAGCTAAAATGAATCTCTTTTATAACTTTCTGCATCAAGAATTCATAGTGAAAAAAAAGTTTAAAAAGAAAAAGAGGTAAAATCACAATAGCAGAAGTTTAGCAATTGGTAAGTTGTTAGAATTCCTATTAAAATTGTAAGAACCTGTGGTCTGTAAGTGAAATATGACCCATAGGATCATGTGTTTGAAGAAGGATCCCAGCAGGTGATGCTGTTGAGAACCTTTGTGCAACCTTTGAGAGGTGGAGCTTTGTTGGAGAAAGTGGCCCATCTGGTCCACCTTGTTTCATATCCCAGGAACATTTTCTATTCATTTTCCTTTCTTGTCTGCCTGCAAATGTGATCTGAAGAGCCAGGCCTGTTCCTGATGCCATGCTTTTCTTGCCAAAATGGGATGCATCTCTATCTTGTAAATTAAGATATTCTTTTCAAAAATAAACATTCATGAATGATAAGAATAGGAAACACAAAGTACACTAATATAGAAACTGATACCAAGAAGCCGAACATACTGTGTTTGTTCCAAAATGTGGGTCCTGTGTGAATCCCAATCACCCTGACACAAGAAAAATATAAATTAGGAGTGTGTGTGTGTGTGTGTGTGTGTGTGTGTGTGTGTGTGTAGGTACATGTGGAAGCCAGAGGTCAACCTTGGTTTTCAGATACTCAGGTTTCAGATACTTTGCCTGCTTAGTCGAAGATTCTTACTGGCCTGGAATTTGCTGATTTGATGTCTCTGACTGGCCAGCAAGCTCTAATTTATCTGGCTGTCTCTGACTCTCAAAGGCTCAGATAACAAGTATGCCCCCACTATGCCTGGCTTTCTTATTGTAGAGCAAGCACTTTAGTAGCTTAGCACTTTCTTCAGTATTGAGAAAACTTACACTCTGCTCTTCTTCAACTTTAGTCCATTGTTTAGTATCTATAACTATATTTTTAAAAGTGCTATAATTATTTTTGGTACATGTTTGTTCTATCAGATTTAACATGTAACTCTTAAGTTCCAAAGTTTCAACTTTCTGATCTTTATGAACACATTTTCTAACACAGTCAATGTCAAGTTTAATGCTATATTAATTTGTACATAAATTAAGGAGTGCATTAGTTAATGAAGACAAATAAATATGTATTCAACAGAGAGATCATTCGCCATACATCAGTCT
The DNA here is from genome assembly GCF_003668045.3 of Cricetulus griseus. Classification (NCBI taxonomy): domain Eukaryota; kingdom Metazoa; phylum Chordata; class Mammalia; order Rodentia; family Cricetidae; genus Cricetulus; species Cricetulus griseus. Next base: position 303,109,978 of record NC_048595.1, on the reverse strand, counting down.
GTAGAGCTGAGTAGTTAATGGCTTGACCATGGTAGTTTTGAATGTTGACTCTAAGCACATGGCCTTGTGCACATACAAACTTCTATGTGAGCTATCACTTGTGTAAGGGTGAAGAGTTTTTCTCCATATTTTAAATCATCCTTCCTAGACTTGAAAACTGATCATAGAACATTGATGTGGATAGATGTACTCACTTGGTTTGATGGGTTCATTAAATCTCTGCTCATAGACCTTTCTTAAAATCTTAAAGTCATTGAAGGAAACTGTCAATAAAACTCTAACCATAGATGGAGCACCCTCTTGAGTGCTGGTGGCCTTTACTTTCTTCTCCGTTAAGCCATTGTTCTTAGTTATTTTCTTTAATTTCAATAGCTAATTTTCTGCTTGTCAGCTAAGTTTTGTCTTAAACTAGACATCATGTTTTTATGCCTTATGGATAGAAAGAATTGTGCTCTTAAATACATGAATGGGGTGTGACTTATAACCTTTTCCCTTTGTGTTCTCTCTAGAAAGCTGGCTGCTGTGCTTTGTAGTCACACTCTGGTTTGCACAGAGTTTCCATTTTCAGCTCAGGCTACTTTTGTAGCCAAATTGCTAGTTCATGAATGGCCCAGGTGTGTTCTTTCTAGACATTCTAAAATATTAACAAGGACAGTAAGGTCAAAGGTCTAAAAGGAATGCAGAATTTGTCATTCACTGAGTGGATTCTTTGACCAGAAAGCCCACATTTTATTGTTGTCTCTATGGTTGCTGTTCTCATATGAGATTTTTCTAAGAAGAGTGAGAAAAGAGGTAGCAGTTCTTTTGCAAAAGAGTTCTTTTTCCCCCCCATCTTTCCCTCAGGGATAACAATCTCTTCCCCATGAATTCCGGTTGCTCTGTTCTCTACCTTTCACTTATAGTGCTCTTGGAAGTCACTTTGTTCTTGCATGAAGCTGTATAGATGCATGAAGCTATATATACTGGCATAGACCTTGAACTTGAAACATCAATACAAAAATGAATGGAAAGATGTCAGTGGAGAGGCTAAAAATTTCAGGTATTCCAGTTGTATTATAAATGAAGTATTGTACTACAGAATTTAAAACCTGAAGTAGTCAAGAAGACAGAACTTAGATAAATAAAAATCACATGCTATAAACATGGCATTTATAAGCTAATAAAATATCAGACACTTTTCCATTTTATAATGTTCTTGAGCAATATCCAGAATCCTTTAATAAGTATATTGAATGATATTAAATAACCTTTAAATTTTCTATGAATTACCCTTTGAATTTTAACAAGTTAGTGATTTTTTTTAAATGAAGAAAAGTAACTTTGAGTGTTAGTATGCACGGGTAATACAACCAATTACTTGTCATCCCACCACCACATTTTAGTCAATCCGTTGCCCTTAAATTACTGTCAGCCAAATTGATACCCACTTGCAAAAGAAAAAATTAGTTTCTTCAGAGAGTCTCACACTTAAAGGTAGATCTCATGGGCAGTAGTAAATGGCCAAAACAACAACTTACTCAATGGTATTTTTGTAGATATTTTGTCTCATGTTGCTTTATTTGGACATTTTTAATTGTCTTTTGCTTGTATACTAAGCTTTCTGAATTTTGTGTTTATATTTGTTGTGTGTATTTGTATGTGTGTGTGCAAGTGCACATTTCTGTATGTGTTTATTATGCTTTTTTCTTTTTGAAAAATGTATTCTTTTTTGTTGTTGTTTTATTTTTCTGTTGTTTTACTTTATAGGTACACAGAGAAAAAAAGTGTGCAATTGGTGGATAGGCAGATGAGGAGGATCCAAGAGGATATGCAGGAGCGGGACCACCATAAGAATATTTTGTATATGAAAATAAATTTATTTCCAATAAAAAGAGAAAGTTTTAAGTGGAAAATTATTATTAACTCTTGGGTATTAAAAAGAATAACAGGTAACACATGCTTTTGAAATTAAAATCATATATCCTATGCTATAATTAGTACAATAAAGTCTTACTATGTAATTCAAAAGCTGAAGAACTAAATAATGTCTTCTTTTATAATTCAGAACACAAAGATTATAGCTAACCCTTTATGCATGTTAAAATCAAGTATTGGCTTGACAAAGATAATCATTTACCTTTTAAATCTTATATTTATTTTATAATATTTGAAACTGATAAAATCAAGAGAATTGATATATATATATATATATATATATATATATATATTGAAATAACCTTCTGAAAGTTTGTTTAAGCAGTTAAAAATCTAAAACAGATATACAACCTAAACTTTGTATATGGTCATATACATGCTACATCTATTAATATAGAAGATGCTTACCTACTTGGTGTTGGTTGATGAAGATATGCTCAAAATTACAGCTGAGTAGACAGGGAAATGTTCCCTGTATACTGTACACATACCCTTACAAGTCCACAAACTAGCAGGAAGTCACCTAATATGGAACCAAGACTTTGAGCACCTTATTAAATGAGAGGTAAGTAAGCACTCTCATCCAGTTCTTAAGTTTAGAAGAAAGGCTTCTTTGATGTAGTGTAATATTCTTTTGAATCCAACATCACAGAGTCTTTTTTTTTGTTTTTTTAACTACAAAATGTTTCATAGAATATTCTTTCATCGTATATTTCCCCTTTCTCAATTTTCCCAGATCCCCCCCTCTAACCATGAAGTTGGATGCAACTTTATGTTATCTCTGTTTCAAAAAAAACTAAAGAAAACAAAAAAGAAAACAAAGAAAAAATCAAAACAAAGAAACAAAAACCAATATGACAACAAAATGCCAAAATGAAACACAAAGAACACAAAAACTCTTGGAGTTGCTTTCTTTGGGATAACTACTACTGGGTATAGGGCCTCCCTTGTTGTGTAATTGATATACCCAATAACATTCCACTGGAGAAAAGTGATTTTTGTTTTCCCAGCATGTTTCAGTTGTGTCTAATTCCTTACTGCCATGCTGAGATTTTTGTCTGTTTCAAACTTGTACATGTTTTGAACATACTGTCACAGTTTCTGTGAGTTCACATGTACATCAGCACTGGTGCGTCTGGAAGATGGTGTTCTTGGAGTCATCCACTCCCTCTGAATCTTAAGATCTTTCTTTCCTTTTATCCATGTAGATGAGCACTGGAGGAAGGTCTTTAATAATGACATCACATTTAGGGCAAAGTCTTTTATGCTTTGAACATTGTCTGTTAGTGGGACTGTATTAATTCCCATCTACTTTAAGAAGATACTTCTCTGATGGAAGTTGAACAAAGCACTGGTCTATGTCTGTTTACTTTTCTTTAAGGGATTTATTCATTTTCTTTTTAAGGACTTTGATCATCTTCATATAGTTGACCTTAAAGTCATTTTTTTTCTTGAGCTTCAGCTATGTAGGAATATTCAGGGCTTGCTATTCAGATAGCTGTGTCATAGTGGATACCTACTGCTCTGGATATTGCTGATTGTGTTTTTACACTGGAGTCTAGGCTTCTGAGTTTGTAGTGATTATAAGTCTAGGGGCTGGTTTCTGATTTGTCTTTGGGTGGGTGTTTTGTTCATTGGCTTCTGTTTCCTCTCTTGTTTTTCAGAGAGTGGGATTGCTTTGTGTTGCCTGTTTTCCTGGTCAGTTCAGCTGATGTGTTCACAGGAAATGCCTACTAGTGCTGGAGGCTGGGATAATGGGGTGAGTTGTGGGAAGGAAGCTTGTGGAAGAAGTCTTTATGATCCATTGGGGATGAGGTCAGAGAGGAAATGGAAACTTCAGTGAGTTTCCTGCCACAGAACTGGAGATAGGGAAGTGAATCCTGGGAGATGTCTGAGTCCATTTTAAGCACTGATCTATGAGTAAAACAGTATATCATTAGGAATCATTTTATTTCTTTGTTCCTTTATCAGATTCATAGTATTGAGTTTTCCACTACGGCCATGACTGAGCTAGACTCAGGTTCTTAGCCTGTTTAGTTGTGTTTGATACAGGCCCCATGCTATGCATTGAGCTTTAAGACCAATCAAAAAGTGGTTGTTTTCTCCCCTAAATGTTTAAAAAGCCACCACCCCAATTTAATTATTGTAGGTTGTATATGTCTAACAATTTATCAATTTTTTCTAGAGTTTTTAAAACCACAGTTTTGAAGCATAGAACAATTATCTTCAGCATTTGATTAAGTTTTGTTATAATTTTACCCTTTTCATCTATACTTACAAAAATTATGATTTTCTTCTTTCTTTATGCTTACTTTGCTGAGAGGGTATCAATTTAATTACATTCTGTCTTGATCACTTCTTGTTGCCCACTGCTTTTGAGTATAAAGGAGGTATTGAGATGTACATTTCATCATTTACATGAGTCCTATATGAGATTTTAAAGTTCAAAGAACAGATTCAAATTTTTATTAGAACTAGTTTGACTATCAAAACTTCTGATAAGCTGTGCTTCCACTTAAGTTGGAGACACTTGATTCTATATTTCTAATTTCTACTATGACATCTGCAGAGTTTAGTGCTTAATCTCCAGGTATTTATTTAATTCCAAAGCTTTCTGGTGCTATTGCCTTCCAGTTTTACTTCTGGTACCCCAGAAAGACATACAGACCGATTTAATAAACCAAATGAATTGGGATTAATTCATACAGAATACACACACCTAATGTTTTTATTGGGGAAAACAGAGTCTTCTCCAACTAGTGTAGGGAAATCTGAACATTCCTATGTAGAAAAAAGTTTATGTGCCTATGTCACTACACAAAAACAAAACTGAAAAAAATTAATCAGAGGCCTGAAATTCTAAAATGGTTAAAAAAATCATACACAGAGACATTTACTACAAGATAAAAGCATAGACAACATCTTTCTGAAAAAGACTTCCAAAGCACAAGTGACAATCTTAAGAAATGATGAATAAGATATTATGAACTCAAGAGCTCTGCACAGTAAAGTAAGTAGTTGTCAGTGTGACATGAGTGCCTGTACAATGGGAGAACTGTTGGGTAGGGTTAAATATATAAGTACACAAAGAATTATTAAAAATTATTTCAGAAGATAACAAGTCACCAATCAGCAAATTAAATAGATAGTTCTCAAAAAAGAATTAGAAAAACCAATGAAGTATTTGAAAAATGTACAATATCCTTAGCCATTAAGCTAGTTTGAGATTCCATCTCATTCAGATCAGAATGCATGTTAAGGAATTAAATGACTGGTGAATTAAATGACTGGTGAAAATATGAGGAAAATATGAGGAAAGATGAATCTTTGTACAAGGCTACTAGGTGTGTACATTGATACTGACATTATAGAAATTGTTATGGTGATTTCTAATTTTTTAAAATGTTTAAATGTAAATTAGAAACAAGCTTCTTTTACATGTCAATCTCAGTTCCCTCTCCCTCCCCTTCTACCGTACCCCAATGGTACCCTACCCCAACCGCTTTCTGTTCCCAAAGGAGGGTGAGTTCTTCCTTGGTGGAATCTTCAATGTCTGTCATATCATTTGGAGCAGGGCCTAGACCCTCCCCAGTGTGTCTAGGCTGTCAGAGTATCCCTCTATTAGGAGAGGGCTCCCAAAGTTCATTTGTGTACTAGGGGTAAATAGTGATCCATTATCAGTGGCTCTGTATATTGTCCAGACCTCCACACTGACTTCCTCCTTCTGGGGGTCTGGAAGAGTCCTATGCTGGTTTCCCAGCTATCAGTCTGAGGTCCATGAGCAACCCCTTGTTCAGATCAACTGTTTCTGTGGGTTTTTCCAGCCTGGTCTTGGTCCCTTTGCTCATCACTCCTTTCTCTCTGCAACTGGTTTCCAGAGTTCAGCTCAGTGTTTATCTGTGAGTGTCTGCATCTGCTTCCATCAGTTACGGGATGAAGGCACTAGAATTTTGCTCAGCAGTTTCTAAATTTTAAGAAATGGAATTTCCATGTGACTTGTCTGTAACACTCCCAAACTCACAGCCAGGAAACTTAATACAAATGTACCTAGAAGACCATATTTATTGCTGTATTGTTCTCAGTAGCCAAGAAATGAAATCAGCCTTCATGTCATCAGCTGATAAATTGATAAAGAAAATGTGATACATACACAATGAATTTTTTGTCAAATGTGAAAATAGGTAAGGCAAGGCATATGCCAGAAAACAGATACAAATGTAAATCATTACTTAGTAAAATAAGCCAGATTCATAATACATTTTCTCTCCTGTCTCTCTCTCTCTCTCTCTCTCTCTCTCTCTCTCTCTCTCTCTCTCTCTCAGTAATGAAAGTAGAAAAGATATGTGAAGAGATTTTAATAGTGAAGGGAAGAAAACAAAGTGCTTGCGGATGCATATAACATGAACAGGTATGGATCATTTGGTATAGAAAGGGAACTAGAAAATGGGGCAAAAGAGTTTAGAAAGAGAGCAGGTTTGGGTATTAATGAGAGTAGTGAAATAGTAAGACAAATAAAAAGGATGCTCAAACCTTCTGTGGTGGTATATACTGTTAATCCAAGCATTCTGCATGAAGAGGCAGACATCTCTGTCAGTTTGAGGAAATCCTGGTGTACACAGTCAGGTCTAGAACAACCATGGCTAGGTAGAGAGACACTGTACAAAACACATAAAGCAATGACAACAATAAAAGAACTTAAATAGTACCATGTTTGGAAATGACATGAAATTCAAACCCATTTTTAAATGTTACTTTAAAATTAATTTAAAAAGCAATTAGTTTTCTGTTACCATGATAGAACACTGACTTGGGGTATGCAAGAATTTATTTTAGCTTACATGTTTCAATATATCATCAAGAAAAGCCTAAGCAGAAGCTATTGCAGGAACATAGGGCAGGAACTAAAGCAGAGGCAACAGAGGAACTCTAATTACTGGTTTGTCACCCATGGCTAGCTCAGCCTGCTTTCTTATGCCACCCAGGACTGCAAGCTCAAGTGTGGTAGGTATCACACAAACACATCAATCATTAACCAAAAAAAAAAAATCCCCAGATAACGACAAAAACAACTTATGATTTATTTTTAACAATCTTCCTTGTAAACTGATGAATTTATTTCACTTACATTTAAAATTTGCATAACCTTTTGCAAATTACAAAACAAAAATAATTGAAATGCAGAAATGTTACATTGTTGATACTTTGTTATTAACACTAAATAAAATAATCCACATGCCTGACACAACTGTGTACCTGAAGCTTAGTTTTCCTATGCTCCCTTTGCGGCTGATCATCTGATTCTTTTCAGATAGCAAGACTTCACAGTAGTTTTCCATCTCTGGGCTCAAGTCCATTCTCAGATCCGCCTATCAATTCCCAGGCTGGTACTGATCCTGTATGTGACTTTATTCTATATAACTATCTGAATGCCCTCTAGTAAACATCCAGTCAGAGAAACAGTGATAAAAGATTATTACTTTTTCTGATATGGTTTAATTTTAAAGCATATTTTCTTCTAGTAAGTTTCCCCACTTAGAAGGATACTAAAGCAATCTTTCCTAAACACAACTAGCAAGGTTTTTCACATTGACAACATCTAATTAAAAAAAGTTTTTTGAAAAGACTATGGTGGAATATTTTTGGTTGTAGAACAGTTTCCTTATATAGGTGATCTCTTTATTAAGTGGACTTTTCTGTTTTAGAAGATGAGATAATCAACGGAACTGTCCATCCTTTGTGTTTGAAAACAAACTCTAACATATATTCTCTGCTTCCTCCACCTAGTGCTCTATGGAATCTCCTACAACAGCTTATGGACTAGAGCAGCTCATATAGGTTTTCTCATGTACTTTACTGTCTTGGAATACATGGATGCAGAATTTTAAGAAAATGTTCTAAGTGTGAAGAACAGCAGTACCTGCAAAAGCAGAGAGTACTAACAAACCATTGAGTGAACTTTGTGTCTCCTCAAGATGATAAAAATCTACCAATCTCAGATGTGGGTCGTTTTATTTTCTTCTGTCCAGTGGCCAATTCATACTGACTTCAAAGTTTTTCTCCTTATAAAATAGAATATGTTAGAATTTAAAGCTAAAAACATGACCTAAATTAATCTTAGAGAATATGGTTTCTAACATGACTTCTTATTTTAAACAAAGGTTGAAACTTACAAACTAGCTTCTGATAAAATGGTGTGGACCAATTCATTTCAGTAAAAAGAAAAAAAATGTAAAGATGACTACATTCATATTGAAGGAATATCTACAGCTTATTTACCATTTACTTAAGAAAGTTAATTGTAGTTAAGCTCTCTATCTATCTAAATATATATGTGTGTGTAGTGTATTCATATCTATATGCACATATATATTTATATGTACAAATACATTACACATTTAAATTACATTTATCTTTAACTGATACTCAGAACTATAAAGCCGTTCATATTAATGGAGTTTTGATACCCATATGCACCTTGTAGCATTTAAATCAGTTTAAACAAGTCTGTGTCCTTAAATGCTATGAAGATATGTATATGAGAGGCCAGAAGTCAATATTGGGTGTTTTTTTTTTTTATTTTCCACTATTGATCTCTGCCTTTCTTTTTTCTTTTCTTTACTTTTTCATGACGGAACCTTTTAATGTACCTAGACCTCAGTGATAATCTAGATCAGCTGGCCACTAAGCTTTGGGATTCTGCCGATCTCCACTCAACCACTCCCCTCCTTCATCCAGCATTATCATTTTAGATACATATCACCAATGACATGACTAATCTTTTTACATAGGTGCTGGGGATCTGAACTCAGGTACTCACATTTGAAATGCAGACACTTAACTCATTGAGCCAACAGTTTGATCCCATTATCTTCATCCCTACACCCATAGCATTAACTCCTGTTTTAGTCTTTCTCATGTCTTAATGCTTTTAAAAATCAACTTGTGTAGGTAAACATTGTATGACAATCTCTCATTGTTTAAAACTCTTAAATAAAAATAACATTCAGAAATCTCCTTAAGGAGGCACAAATAGAAACTGTGCTGTGCTAACATTGCTGACTTGGATTGTTATTTTTACCTATAAAATATAAAACTTGTGTTAATGTTTTCTTCCTTCCTTCCTTCTTTCCTGTCTTTTAATCTTTCTTTCTTGCTTATTTTCTATGTCACATCTTAGTTGACCTGGGGAAAAAAAATGGAAGACTGGAATGTGTAGCAACTTTCCCACATAGTACAGAATTTTGGTGATAACACTGTTCCTGAAATTCCTGATGATTTTGCTTGTTGTGTGGTTGAGAAACTACAAGCTGATTCACATGTACAAGATTTAGCAAGTATAAAGTTTAAGAAAAAGTTACTCCATATTATATGCCTGGTCTGACTTATCAAACACCTAAAATGTTTTTCTATTATAATTGCTTAGTAAGCATAATCACATTACTTCAGCAGAAAGTATAGCAATCTAACTTGCTTTCTGATACCTTTTTTTTTTTTTTTTTTTTTTTTTTTTTTTTGGTTTTTCGAGACAGGGTTTCTCTGTGTAGATTTGGAGCCTATCCTGGAACTCACTCTGGAGACCAGACCGGCCTTGAACTCACAGATATCTGCCTGCTACTGCCTCCAGATTAAAGGCGTGTGCCATCAACACTTTCTCATACTTTCATATTCAACTTATGTACTTCATCTGGTGAAAAAATATTAAATTTTAATCCAAACAAAAACCTAAAAAGAAGAGAAAATTTTATAGATTCCATCCTCAGAAATCCTCTGACTCCATTTTATCTATAATGTAGTATAGTAGTGTGATTAGGACCCTTGCTTGTCGACTCCTGTGAGATCCTTTCTTTATATCTAATAAAAAATTTTCTTTTGAAGATAAATTCATTTTCATTGAAAATTTCTTTCATGTGAAATACCTCTCCTAAGAATGGAGAGAGTTTGTAGGGAGCCGTCCCTGCATTCTCCATTACAAGATGGCGCCTGCATCCGGCAGGCACCGAATGTAAACAAGATTATTGCGCAGGCGCTGGGTAATTTTCCATTCCTTGATCTCTGCCTATTCCGTCCTTTATTAGGGGACGGGCTTCTTGGTTCAGGGTCTCCGCTCTGGGAAGCTTATGCTCTTTCACTCTCAAGATGCATTAAAGCTTGTCTGCAGAAGGATCCGAGTGTCCTGCGTATGATTTCTTGCTGGCGAGAAATACAGAGCGCGCGGGACACTAATTGATAACATGATTTCTTACCTAACTCCTGTCTATCGTTTCAAAGATTACTGGAGATCACAATATAGCATTGGGAGAATAGGGCAAACAGGGGACAAACTAGCCAAAATCAAGAGAGTATGAAAAAGCTATTTGGAAAACTATCTTGAAACTAAAATAGAAAATACAAAAGAAAAATTGAATGGAATTCTTCTGCTTGTTAGTTTGTTGTTCATTGTTGTGATAAAGCAGCCTGACCAAAAGTATTTTGGGAAGGAAAGGATTTATTTGGATCACACTTCCTTGTCATGGTTAATCACTGAGGGTACTATGAGCAGGATTCAAGGCAGGAAACTGGAGACAGGAGCTGGTACAGGGGCCATGGAGAAATGCTGCTTATTGGCTTGTTCTCCATGGCTTACTCAGCTTCCCCTCTTATACTACCCAGGACCACCTGCTCAGGAGTGGCACTGTGTGCTGGACCCTCATATATCAATCATTAATTAACAAACTATCCTACATACTTGCATATAGAAAATCTGATTGGGAGGCCTTACCCTTTCTGAGGAGTGGATGGGGGTAGGTTGGAGAGATGGGAGGGGCAGGGGTGGGAGGTGAGGTTGGTTTGTAAAATGTATAAAAATATACATTTTTATATATTTTATATATTTTATATATTTATATATATGTAAAATGTATAAAAATATAAAAATAAAACTTAATATTAACAGGTAACAAATATGACAAATATGAAAAGGAAGCAAAAGTTGGTCAATTCACAGTAGCTGATTTTAGCAGCGCCTTGAATCAACATAGTGATATATATTAGAAGAATTCAAACACAAATCTACTGTGGAGAACATAGTCCAGAAGTAGACCTTCATCCACATGCTGAATTCATTTTTGGGAAAGTTGTAAAGGCTGTAGAGAATATTTGATATTTTCTGACAGGTTACATCAGAACTATTGGACACTGAGGGAGAAAATAATTAACCTTGTTTTACTTTTCATTTTATATAAAGTTGACTACAAATTCAATCATAAAAGTAAAATCAAAGAATCTGAAATCTACATAAAACATAGCATCCTAGTGAACTTGTGTCAGACTACTGTTTCTTACATAAAAGTCAGTCATGAATCAAAAAGAGCAAAATACAGTAAGATAAACTTTAAAAATTATGAACCTCTAAGATAATTATAAAAAAATGTTAAGCAAATGATATATTTATATAATGTTCTTCTAAAAGAGGAGTTGTAGGTAGAATGTATCAAACCCCCTCCAAACTCAATTATATGAAATAAAAAATGATAAAGTTATTTACCTAAATATGGTCTACATCCTTCCTGAGATCTAGAGTGAAAGTATATACGTGTGTAACCTTGTTTATTCCTGTCTGCCTGAGTGTCATCAGAGTCTATTGCTATTATGGCAATTTTTTCTCATGGTAAGTTTACCTCAAAAGCGATACATAGAAAATTTGATGATAATTAATAATCTTCTTGAGTTCCAAGAAATCTAAACAGATTATCTGGGTAAGCCTGATTTAATTTCTTAAGGACTTTACAATGCTCAGTGGTTAGAAACAGGGAAATTCTTTAAAAAAAAAATACTTGTATGAAACTCAATTCAAGCCAGGAAGAGCAGGGACACCAGTAACAAAATACACAAAAAAAGCAAAATTCTTTCTACAAAGGAAATGGGCAAGAAGGAGCCTGGGTTTCAGGTGAGACTTCAGCCTTGATGATACCTTGTTGTCAGTCTAGTGAGATTTGCGTCTGGCACCTGACTCTTCTACTCTTATCTCTCTGACCCACAGTGAATTTCAAGTAGCAAGTGAAGTGAATTTATGGTGTGAATGTTCCGAACATTTGTTATGCAACTATAGAAACCATCACAAAATACTACAACACATTTGTGAGAATGGTCAGATAATAATTTATACCACCAAAGGCTGTCACCCATGAAGTAGAGTGACAGGAACTGACACATTACTGATGAAATACAAAGCGTAACAAAAACTTCACAGAATATTTGACAGCTTCTAATAAAGATGTACTTAAACTGACTGTATGATTGTCATCCTGTGCCTGAGAATATTTTTTAAAAAAAAATGGAAATTCTTGTTCACACACAAACTTCCATATAAATGCTTACAGTGGTTTTATACACACATGTCCCAAACTGCCAAGAACCTAAATCCCATCCAGCTGATGAAAAGTAAAACTGCAGTGCTACTCCATGGAGTGTTACTGCCCCATTAGAAGGTAGCAAATGTTTCGGCCACACAACACTGATGAGTTTCCAGGACATACCACTAGCAATACAAAACTACAAAACTGTGGAAATTTAAGTTGCCAGGGATATGGCTATCAGACATTTTTGACTTCTCAGTGGCATTTTAGCATGTTAGAATGCATCTATATCTGGACATATCACACATCTTTCCATAGTTATAAACTATACAGATGAAGTACTAACTTTATTTATACAAAACTAGCAACATAATTTGGTTTAAATTAACAATATGGCATCAAAATTATTAATGCCATAATAAAGCTACATGGAATGTTAACCATCTACTTTTCTATTTGTAATTTCTATTAAGGCTTGTGAGTGAGTAGCCTCTCCATACTTCATAATATGCAAAGGAATTTTCTTGAGATTAATAGACTTTTTCACACTTTATAAATAAAAGTGTTTTACTTATCTCAAGAACAACTATAAATCAGTGAAGATGAATGAATAAGGAGCCTTTGATAGCAAGTCAGAATTAAGTAAGATTATTTTTTGATTCCATTAAATATTGTCTAATTAATGTTTTAATGAACTTGTAAAAGGAACGTATATATCTGTATATATATATATATATATATATATATATATATATATATATGCATATATCAGACTGAGGATTAAAATGGAATAATTTTCTGATTACAGGTAGGGACAGTGAGTCAGACATGGCATTGCACACCACTCATCATTGTGTTACTGCAGATATGGTTCTGTTGTATATATGAATTTCATTACTCAAATTATTTCCATATCCACAGGCTGATATTGTTTTAAGATTGAAATCTTATTAACCTCCTCCATCAGTCATCTTCTGTGGTTATTAATGCAAGGGATGTGGCATGTTTCTGTTAAATTGGCACAGCATGAAGTGTGAAATTTATGATATATTTTAAACTCCATGTTCATGAATTGTTTTCTTCTGAGTGGGTGGATCACAGCTATATAAAGCCACATTATGTTTCAAGGTCTGTCTCAATTTGAAATATATATATTTATTTACAGAGTATAAATAAGAAACAAAATGAGGAAAATTAAATTTGATGAACTCAATATTTCAAGTGCTTTGAGTATTATCTTTCAAATTAGTTTTGAGGAGAGACTAATCAACAGAGCAAAGCTTAAAGAAAAGCATCATTCTGCTTCTAATGAAAACTAACAGTGCTGTGGGAAAATGCGGCTAGAGAAGAAGAAAACAACAAGTGTACTACATGATAGATGCTGTGCCTCTTCTGTTTGCTTCTGGTGATATCAATGTCTTATGCTGGGCCGAAGGGGGGGGGGGCGACGACACTGTCTTGTAAAATAGAAGAATGTGTAATCAAGCCGCAACAGAATGGTTATTTTTTTTTTCAGAAATGGATCACTAGAATGCTTTGCAAAATTTGGTCAAAAAACCTCAGAAATAAAAATTAGTGTACATCAACAGTAACTTCTTGTGTTTTTTTTTTTTGGAGTATTCATTGGTATCATGTAGTACAATAATGTGGCTCATATATACGATGTAGGCTCAACAACACTATATATATATATATATATATATATATATATTATATATACAAAATGAACGTATGCCATTATATGACATCCACAACTAATGCTCTTTTTAAGTTCTATCTTAATAACAATAACATAATTTATTGCAAAATATAGGCGAGCCATGTCTAGTTTATTCACAAAACTGTATCATGTGCTGAGTACTACCATGCGATATGACAGTGGTGGGGCAAAAGAAATTAGTTGGTATTGGCAGGGATCTTGAATGTAGTTTTTAAGTGTAAAAGTTAATATCATCACCAAAGAACCTTAGTATTAGGATTGGAAATGTGTGCTGTGAAGGGTAGTTTTGTGGTAATAAGTTTTATGGTAGTAATTGATCATAGCACAGAAAACCAAGCAATACTTGAGTTACCAAGAAAGATTTGGATGAGGGCCTTCAGTCTGAAGGATGATCCAGCATTTGTGAACGGGTGATCATGCTAGAGGACTGAGTGTGGAAATAAGTGATGACAAGGGAGCACACAGGTGAGAAGTTGTCATAACACGGACAAAAATTTTGTGGAATAATCATTTGTACACTGAAGAAATGTCACGCAGATTGCTTTAATAAAAAACCAAATGGCCAATAGCAAGGCAGGATTTTCAGTGCAGAGAGAATTCTGGGATAAAGAATGGTAGAGTTGCCAGCACCTTACAGTGGGAAGAGACATGTCAGGAAAGAGGTAAAAGCCATGAGTCACAAGGCAACACATATATGAATAAAAATTCATTAATTCAAGTTCTAAGAGCTAGTTAGAAATAAGCCTAAGTAATCAGCTCAGATTTCATAATTAATAAGTTTCTGTGTCATTTATTTGGGAGCTTGCTGGTGGACAGATAAAGACTTTAAACACAGAAAGTTTAAGAGTTTCTAGTACTTTTCTGGGATGACATGAACTGTTTTGCCTCTATATAGTTCAGTGGGTCATATGGTTTTGTTGCCTACCATTTGTCTCATATCTTCCAGAAGATCAAAATGAATTGAGTTTGGGTGCGAATTGATAGTGATAGAGGATAACATTAAGAATTGCTTTCCAGGAAAGCAAAACAAACCCCTCTTAATTTTTAGTAGATGGCACAAAGTCCCTTTGGTCAGAAAGAATAATGGGAAAGCTGTAGGGCATTAGAAAGGATAAACAAGCTGCCAAATATGGTGTTCAATCCTAAGTACTTAGATTTGGAAACACCACACACACACACACACACACACACACACACACACACACAGAGAGAGAGAGAGAGGGGGGTATACATGCACAATAATGATTAAGGGGAAGACCTTGAATTTGGGAGTGAGCCATATGAAAAGAGGTTTATTTGAAGGAATGGAGTGATATAGATACAATGATCAAAGTTCTCAAAAATGAAATTGTAAAAGTCACATATCTATATAACCTAATTTAAAAATCCATTTTTTATATTCTACTTTTTATAAGACACTTACTGGGTCCAGCTTAAACACAAAGGGAGAAGATTACAGGAAATCAACATTAAGAGACAGGAATAACTGGAAGGAGTATATCAAGTGATCAGTTACAGATGACAAGGTTTGAAAAGTACAGCAAACAGTGAGCTGCAGAATAAAATACAGTGAAGCCATCATTCAAAAGTTGCCTGTTAGAAATAAATGCATTCTTAGACATGCTAATAAAGAAATCTGAAAAACGAAATGAAGAGGCCCAATAGATTCAAAATCTTAGGAAGCAATACAGTAAGGAAGGAATAGGTTTTAAACAAACTGGGCATGTATACTAGGTGGAGACAGTTGTTACTTCTCTGCATTCCCCAGTAAACCATAAATTTCCGAGGGGAGAAATGCTGTATTATCAGTTATTCTTAGAACCTCAATATATTTTGCATAGTTCACAATCTTAATAACTGCCACAAAAGATGCAAAGACCTTTGAAAAGCTAAGTTAACAACAGCAACAAAAATTCTTAAACTAAAGCTTAAATTGCTATTCACCAGTTGTTTCATTCATTTTTCCCCTCAAATTTATAGTGATTTAGGTGAAATGGTTATTTTAGAAATAGGTTAAGTCGTATTTTCTACCAGTCAAATGACACAAAGTTAGAATTTTGATACCTAGAGGAACAGGAAGGAGCAGAATGAGAATAATTCTTAATGTTCATTCTCTCTGTGTATAACCAAATATCTTGCAATAGCATCCAATAGAAAGTCTTGATACATAGTTGAAACTATGATGGAACATTAATGGCAGTTCATAGAAAGTATCTGTAATAAGCCTCAAATAACCTATCTAGAATTCAAAAGACAGAATTTTGAAAACAAGAAAGGGATGGACATTGTAAGTAAACACGAGTGTGAGAATATTTAGGGGCTGGTAGAAGAGAATTACACTATGTCTTACAGCTGCCAGTCTTCTCTTTGTGAGTGTTATGATGACAGAGGTTTTGCTGACAATCTATAAAAATTAATGATGCAGCGTGTCTTGAGAATGACTTGCCTTCTTACTTTTTACTTCAGGTGTCCTACCAGCATCTCACATCCCTCATTAATAAGGTTTGCCTCATAATAAGGCAACATCCTGGGATTTGTTTGCAAATGGGTGATACCTGCATTCAGGGCAGATCATCGTTTGGTTTCCTTGCTCAACAGTCATTTCTTATTCTCTTCTCCCTTCAGCTTCTTCTACCGTTCCAGGTGGAGATTGAAAATTTTAACTCTACTAAAGACTTTCCAGTGAGAAGAATTCACGTAGAACCCAAGACTTCAGAAAATTGTGTAGAGGAGGTTTCCTTTTTCAGAAAAAAGCAACAACAAAAGTTTATCATCACTCAAAACTTTAGCAAAGGTAGCAGCACACATGAAGATGGTAGGTAGTAGTTGTGTAAATGTAATAGGAAATGGATGCTCCAAGGGATAGAGTGATGATTGCTGAAGTAAAGTGATATGGCAGAAACATGGATCCATATGAGGCAGGTCCCCTGGGCCCCACAAACCCTGTGGAAATTCGTTGGAATTGGTATTCAGGTTGACTGAAGAGTGATAGCTTCCATGGACAGTGGACGAATTAGTGAGTTTCTCCTTGCTGCGGAAAATTCCTGAGATGACTGAAGAATCTGAAATGATAATTTTCATTAGTATTTTTAATTTGAAAACTGGTTTTCAGTCCATATTTTCTTGGCTCTTCCGTCTTGGTCCCTAGTGATAGCATAGTACCTCCTGGCAGGAATGAATAGAGGCTGGGTGTGAAAAGGGACTCGTTCCCAACAAAATCTCATTCAAAAACATGTCTGAATGATTTAATTTCCTAGTATGAGGCCCCATTTCTAACAAAGTTCCAAGCCCTCCAAAAGAAGAAAAGGCTGGTGACCCACTATTTAGTACATGAGCTATTGGAAGACATTTAAGTTACAAACTACAGAGTCAAAATTATTGTCTCAATAAAAGGGATTATAAGGAAACAACTATAATATAAAACTCTTTAATGATCATATGAATTTTATTATATTTAATTCAGTACATTATTCAATAATAAAAACATAATTATAAATTCTTTAGTAATATCTCCCAATTTCTAATCTAAAATTTATAAGACTATCTTAATTAGAATCACTGGATATATTAGAAGCAAAACTAAGGTTTTTGCAGACATTTTGAAACAGAACTTGTGGGGAAGCCTAGAACTGCCAGGTGGATATTTCAGATGTCTCAGGTACACTGGCTGGTAAAGTTCTATATGAATGCTCATGCCTTACCAGATTAGGAAATAATCACTTTATGTGTCACTTCATAATATTGAGTAGTATTTTTCTGTTTTTTTTTCTGTGTAACACTGGCTGTCCTGGAACTCAGTCTGTAGACAAGACTGGCTTCAACCTCAGAGTTTGAAGGCTAGGATTAATAGCATGAACCATCATGCCTGTCTGGACAGTACCTTTGCCAACAAAGAGGATTTTCAGGTTTCTGTATCTTCTTCTCCATTTTCCTGTGTAGATTCATCATCATCTCTGAAGTTTTTGATAAGTAATGGGACTCAAATTGTTGCTGTCTTTCTTTTTCTTTCTTTTCCTCTGCTTAGCTTCTCTTTCCATGTTCCTTAATGTCTTTAATAAATACTGTTCTCTTGAGTTAGTGAACTTCACTAACTCATGAATCTCTCAGGCATTAATTCATCAGCTGCAGCAGAAACCCATTATTAACATTCTTGTCATATTTATTTTCTCTTCAGTTCTCAATCAGAATGAGGGATAGAACTACAGAATTCCAACCACATCCAATCTACCTACAGAAATGGCTCTTTCATTACAAATGGGCTTTTGACATACTGTGCTTTATCCACACAGATACTTCTCTTTAGACTTGAAGTTATGTCCTGATCAGTTTTTCTGATTCAAGCCTTATGACACAGCATCAGCATTATATGGCTAAAACATCAGTCTAAAACACAAAACTATTGATTATTCTGGAGTTTGAGTGACTCTCAAACACATGTACAATAGAGTAAATTAAATAAAATTTGAGGTATTCAAAGATCTGTTCATACAGACTGTCCCCAGTTTCTATAGCCATATTCAAGGATTTGTTTACCTGCAAACACTTAGACTTTTCTGTATTGTGCCAAAGATCAGATAGAAATTCCACTAAAGTTCTTCTTTTTTGTTTCTCGTGAGCATTGTAATTTCTTTCTTCCTTCATTTCTTTCTTTTTTCTTCCTTCCTTCCTTTTTTCTATTTTTATTTTGGGACAGGGTCTTACTTAGTACAGTAGGCAGTTTTAAATTTGGAATTCTCCTGATTCAGCCTCCTGAGAGGCTAGAACTAATGCATAAATAATGAAAATAACAAATAAGGTAATCAGTGCATCTTCATGATTGTGCTGATTCACAGACAGAAAATCACTCACCACTCTTCAACTGCTCAGTGCTGCTGATAGTACTCTGTTTTTCAAATCATACCAACCTTGAAAACCCAGGAGTTAATACTTTTGATATTAACATCTCCATTATTTGATCCCTTACTGAGTCACTTTCATACAGTGTTAAGGTATTCAGAGCCTGGGCTCAGTTGTAGTTAAACCTCCTTGCAGATGAACTCTATGTTTAAAATATTTACTTGTTTCCAACCATTTAGTTCCTATAACAAATCTGTTAAATAAATTGTATCAATATCTACCTTTATAGATGTTGATTCTTTTTTAACATAACTTTTATTGAGTCTTTGGGAATTGTGCATCATGCACCCCAATCCTGCTCACCTCCCAGCCCCTTCATATCTACCCCTCACCACTGAAACATGCCTCCCCAAAGAACCCTGCTCCAAAATTAATTAAAACAAAACCACCTTATTCCTCTGTCTCTCCAACACTTCTTCATTCAGCCAAGTGGCATCAGGAGCCACAATGTGTCACATAGTATACCCTTTTGTGGAGTCAAATCCCCTAGCCAATGCTCATTGCAATGAATCATTGATCTCTTTGAAGGCCTCTGGCATAACATCATCACTAGACCTTCATTGAAACTCCTCTTGGATATTCTGATGTTTTCCCAAGTCATGGAGATCCTCTGGCTAGGGCAGGCCAACTCAAGGCCCGTGACGTGGGTTTTGGTGGTAGCTGAGTTGGTTGGTCTGGGCCACTAGGACTGCTCCCTACAGGGGAGGGATAGAGCCATCTCTCCTTGACCCATGCCATCAGGGCCAGCTCTCTCATACCCCTGGTGAGGGGTGGGACTACCAATTGTGGGGATCAGCTCTCTTGCTTCAATGTCCAATGAGGCACAGGGCCAGCTATATCAGGGCTAGTGAGAAGCAGGGCAGGCTCAACACTGACTTCAGATTTCAACACACATGGTTCCTATGACCCCTGTGGTAAGGTCACAGACCCCAGCATCACAGACCCCAGCTTCAGGAAGAATGTGGACCCAGACAACACCACGGCCCTGTGTTGCAGCACAATCCACCAAATCAATGTGGCTTTTGTGGTGATATTGCTCTCAGACACCAGCATGACTACAGGTTGTGACCCAGCCACCAGGCATCTGTGTGGCTTTTGGTTGCACCATGAGGCATGGATATCAACATTGATGTGAGGTGGGGTAGAACTATGGACCCAGACACAGTGCTCATCAGCATCTTGGGTTAGGATGTCACCTTGACTCCAGGTAGCAGTGCAGTTACATCAGATTGTCATGGCTCCCCTGGCAAACTGTCCTTTGAACACCAACATGGTCTCAGGTATTGTCCCAGACCCCTGGCATCATCAAAGCCTTCAATGGTATCAATATCCGTAGACATCAACACAGACTCTGGCAACCATAGAGACATGGACGCAGACATGTCCCACAGCTGTAGCCCGGGGCCCAGAAGTCACCATGGCAACTTGTGGCAGTGCTTACAGATCAGTCAGATCTGTATGGCTCCAGTTGCAACATGATCCTCAGATCCCCACCCAGCCTCAGAACCTGAGTATATGCACAGCCTTTGGTGGTATCAGGAGCCATGGATATCAACCCAGACCCCAGCTGTTGTAGTGCCACAGACCCAGAAATTGCTCTACACCACAACTGGGCCTCTGATGTAACCATGTCCCTGGGTGACAGCACAAGACATCCAGATTAACATGGCCCTAGCAGCAGTATAGACTCTTGAATACCAACAAAGATTCGGGTGTCTGGCCAGAGCCCATTCATCCTGACAGCCTTCACATTCATCCTGACAGTGCTTATTGAAGCCATGGATATCAACACAGACCTTGGCTTTTGTGCGAGCACAGACCCAGTCATGGTCCCTCACCAGCTTGTACCTGATGTGACCATGTTCCCTTTGACTAGCACAGACCATTCAGCTCATCATGATCTGAGCAATAGCATGGCCCTCAGACACCAAAATTGCCATAGGTGGTAGCTCAGACCACAGACATCCTGTGGTCTTGGAGGAAAAATGCATCATAGCCATCAACACAGACCCTGGCTGCAGTAGGAACACAGACTCAGAGATGGCCCTAGGAGATAGCCCAGGCCCAGATGTCACCCTGGTCCCTGGTGGTAAGGAGGCCTCCAACTGCTTCTTACCACAGCACACAAAGCACTCCACCTTTTTGTCTCCCATTTCTCCACCATATACTTCTCACTCTAATGGCATTTCCATCTGGGCCTTGTAGTACCTGTGGATATCTTCAAGTAGACTGGATGGTCAGGACTCCAGCTGCGCATTGTGTGTCTTTTGCCTGACTGAGACATGTTGATTCTAATAACAAATATATTAAATAACTTGACTAAGATCACAAGAAGGTAATACATAATAGAGCCTCAGTTTGTACTAAAAAGCTGATTACAAAGCCTATGTGCCTCTTAACCACTTCTCCATTCAAACGTCAAATGTCAAAATGAATGCTACTTTTCAGTGTATTACACTCTAGGGTTCACTTATTTAAATGGTGATGGTTTTCTTTTTCACAAAACTGAATGGCTGAATACTTTGAAACTACAAGCATGTTTGCTTATCTTTTTCCCCCAAAAGATTATTTTTTATTAGTTCAAAATAGAAACAAGTCTGCTTCACATGAAATCCCTTCTC
The DNA here is from genome assembly GCF_003668045.3 of Cricetulus griseus. Classification (NCBI taxonomy): domain Eukaryota; kingdom Metazoa; phylum Chordata; class Mammalia; order Rodentia; family Cricetidae; genus Cricetulus; species Cricetulus griseus. The sequence goes on along the minus strand of NC_048595.1, from coordinate 303,088,493 downwards.
CCTTCCCCCTCTCCTCCCTAACTCCCCAACAGCACCCAACCTCATCCTCCCTCTGCTCCTCAGGGAGGGTAAGGCCCTCCATGGGGTTTCCTCAGAATCTGTCATATCATCCTGGGTAGGGCCTAAGTCCTCACCCATGTGTCCAGACTGAGAGAGCATCCCTCATGTGGGATGGGCTCCCAAAGTCCCTTCTTACACCAGGGATAAATACTGATCCCCAACCAGGGGCCTCATAGAGTGCCAAGGCCTCCTCATTGACATCCATATTCAAGGGTCTGGATCAGTCCCATGCTGGCCTCTAAGGCAGCAGTCTGGGGTCCATGCACTCCCACTTGTTCAGGTCAGCTGGTTCTGTGGGTTTCAGCAGCCTGATACCAACCTCTTTGCTCTTCACTCCTCCCTCTCTGCAACTGGGTTCAGGAGTTTAGTTCAGTGTATAGCTGTGAATGTCTGCCTCTGCTTCCATCAGCAACTGGATGAGGGCTCCTGTATGGCATATAAGGCAGTCAGCAGTCTCATTGCAGGGGAAGGACATTTAGGGTAGCTCTCCACCATTGCCTAGATTGTCAGTTGGTGTCATCCTTCTAGATCTATGGAAATCTTTCTAGTGCCAGATCTCTCCTTGAATCTATAATGGTGCCCTCTGTTATGGTCTCTCATCCTGCTCTCCTCTATTTTCCCCCAACTCAACCTTCCTGCTCCTCCATTTCCTCCTCTCCCCTCCTATTCCCCTCTCTTATTTTCCCAGCTCCCTCTCCCCTACCCTCATGCTCCCAATTTGCTCAAGAGATCCTGCCCCTTCCCCTTCTCCAGGGTTCATGCATTCTTCCCTTAGAGTCCTTCTTGTTTCCTAGTTCCTTTGGTGATGAGGGTTATAGGCTGGCAATGCTTTACTCTATGTCTAAAATTCATATATGAGTGAGTACATACCATGTTTGTCTTTTGTGACTGGGTTGCCTCACGCAGGATGGTTTCTTCTAGTTCCATCCATTTGCCTGCCAATTTCAAGATTCCATTGCCTTTTTCTGCTAAGTAGTAATCCATTATGTAAATGTACCATAATTTCTCTATCCATTCTTCAGTTGAGGGGGCAGAAAAATGGAACGGTCTACCATGCTCTTTGATAGGCAGAATCAACATAGTAAAAATGGCAATCTTGCCAAAAATCAATCTACAGATTCCATGCAATCCCCATGAAAATCCCAACACCATTCTTCACTGACCTTGAAAGAACAATTATCAACTTTATATGGAAAAGCAAAAGTCCCAGGATAGAAAAAAAAAAACAAAAAAAAACCCATAACCCTGTAATATGAAGGAACATCTGGAGGCATTGCCATCCCTGACTTCAAGCTCTATTATAGAGCTATAGTCTTGAAAACAGCTTGTTATTGGCACAAAAGTAGACAGATAGACGAATGGAATTGAATTGAAAACCTTGATATTAGCCCACACACCTATGAACAACTGATTTTTGACAAAGAAGCTAAATTTATACAATGGAGAAACAAAGCATCTTCAACAAACTGTGCTGGAACAACTGGATTCAGACATGCAGACTGTTGCAGATAGATCCATATCTATCACCATGCACAAAACCTAAGTTCAAATGGATCAAAGATCTCAACATAAATCCAGCCACACTGCACATCCTAGAAGAGAAAGTGGGAGATACCATTGAACAAATTGATACAGGAGACTGCTTCCTGAATAAAACTCCAGTAGCACAGACATTGAGATCTACAATTAATAAATGGGACCTGGTGAAATTGAGAAGCTTCTATAAGGCAAAGGGCAGAGTCAGTAAGACAAAATGACAGCCCACATGTAACAGAGTGCTGATTTCCAGAATATACAATGAACTCAAGAAGCTAGCCACCAAAACACCAAACAATGAAAGTAAAAAGTGGGGTGCAGAACTATATAGAGAATTCTCAACAGAGGAATCTAAAATGGCTGAAAGACACTTAAGAAAGTGCTCAAAATCCTTAGCCACCAGGGAAATGCAAATCAAAACTACTCTGAAATACCATCTTACACTGGCCAGAATAGCTCAAATCAAAAACACCAATGACAGTCTATGCTCGAGAGGATGTGGATAAAAATGAACACTCCTACATTGCTGGTGGGAGTGTAAACTTGTAAGACCACTTTGGAAATCATTATGGTGGTTTCTCAGGAAAATGGGCATCAGTCTTCCTCAAGATCCAGTAATTCCTCTCTTGTGAATATACCCAAAGAATGCACATTCATACAACAAGGACATATGTTCAACTATGTTCATAGCAGCATTTTTTGTAAAAGACAGGTTTGCTTATCTTTCATTCACTTTAGTCTGTTTGTTGCACTATGCCCTCTCACCACTCTTCTGCCTTCCCTTTCTCAGCTTTTTTCTCCACTCTGCTTCTTTCCTGGATTCTGCAGATACCTTGTGGATGATCAGTACTGTAGAGCCAACAGCACTCCTAACCTAACTTTCCCTGTCTCCCAGGAAGTGATGAAAAGTTATCTCAAGAGATCCTCAAAACCTGTTACCTTATGAATATAAAGTTAACTTCAAATGTCATCTGTTGGAACTTAATCCCTCCATAGTAGATGGGCTTTCAAGGTGTCCATTAAGGGCTGACAGCTCCATGCTCACAAATTGTTGAACTGTGTTGAAACCAGGTAAAGTCTTGCCTGATATGGGATGGTGCAGTTAGCAGGAAGACTTCAACCAAACTCAATGGCTAGAAACTTGAATATATTTCTTCAATGAAAAGTTGCAAAAAGAATGTTTATTCATTGTAAGTATTATAAGTACTAGTTTAATTTATAATCAATACGCAAATAAATAATATAAAGTTGACAATAATATCACAATCATAGAAACAACTTTAAATTTAAAGCTGTTCAAAGATTTCCACATAATAATTTCAAATATCCTCACATGCTGATGTCAGTACTCTGTCTCTAGCTGCCAGTGTTCACTGTGCTTTCTCTATTCCCATGCAGGACTTTTTCTAGCCATTGCAGCACAAGCCCCCTGCCTTTCTCTCACACACCACCTGAATCCTATTATCTTTAGATTCTACAAAGTAATGTTAGTCTAAATGTCTGTATTTAATGTTTTGCAGTTCACTACTGCCATTTTATTAATTGGTCACATAAAGGAAGCTGCTATCCATCTCCCTTTCCATCACCAGGGCAGCATTCTCACCTTCAGTTCATATAATTTCTAGCTCCTTCTTCCCTGGTGAAAAGGTCTCATGGTAATGACTGAAGAGTGGTAGCAGAATGGTCCTCAGAACACCATTATGATAATCGCTGAGGAGTGGTTGTGGAATGGTCCTCGGCACAGCATCATGGTAATCACTGAAGGTAATAGCAGAATGGTCCTAGGCACAACATCATGGTAATCTCTGAGGAGTAGTAGAAGAATGGTCCTCAGCACAGCATCATGGTAATCTCTAAAGAGTTGTCATGGAATGGTCCTCAGCACAGCATCATGGCAATCTTTGAAGAGAGGTAACAGAATGGTCACGTGGCATAGGTACTGCCTGACAGTAGGCTCCAGTATATGGGGGCAAGGGCTTCTGATGTACAAAGCATTTGGGCTGCAATCTCACTGAAGGGTGTTAAGCTCTAGATTGACTGTGTCCTGGGCTGTCACTACAGTCTCCATGTCCCAGAGAGGTGCAGAGTGGTTGGAGGGCTGTGTGATGTCCATAAATGTGAAACTTGCAGATCTGCAGCCATGTCTGAGCCATGATGAAAGGACACTGGGATGTGTTGCTGCCATGGGTTCTGAACTCAAAGCCTAGTAAGTAGAGCAAAAGTACATGGAGGTGATGGGGGGGACACAAGGTCAAGTGCTTCCCTTAGAAACAAACTTTTCTTTAGAAAGCAAATAGGCATTTGAAGTTATTGGGTTGTTTTATAACTTTGAAATATGATTATGAACATTGTTAAAAGCAGTACCCTGGAATGAAGTTTGACTAAAACTAGTGTATTTGTAAATATCACACTAATCCATTGTTTGAAAATAACTAAATTACATGATTACAGAGAAATAAGAGAGAAATAATCTCTCAGCAGTCTATAAAGTATATTTTGTGTTGAAATGAATGATATAATCTGCATTCCTTCCAGCAATCTAATCACTCTGGGACTAGTTAAGCTGAATAACAGTCACTGAGCATGTCCATAAATTTTACATTGACAAAGGTAATTTACCTGCACTTTTCATGTTTACTTAAATAGTAACCAGTTGATGGTAATTTAGACCCCTGTATATATGAATACATGGAAAGGCATGACAGCATGACCTACTGAAGTCTGAATATTAGTCGTATTCAATGCATTATCAATTTGCTTGTTTGAGGATGCTTAGTATAGGGCTGGACTGGAGGATCAGGCTCCTGCTCTGAGTCCTGCACAGGACATAATAAACCCATCCACTCATAGGTGACTCAGTGTGTGAAGATGGTTTTTATAGTGAATACTTGAAGGTAATTTATCTATATTGTCTTGGTCTTTGGTCCTGAATACTACAATAGTGTCCATTAGACTAATACAGGTTTTGCCACAGTCAGCATGACAGAGCATGTCTGTAATACACACACTCAGGAGTCTGAAATAAAGGGATCACTAGCCCAACTTCAATCTGAGCTTTTTATGTTATTCCTAAAAACAAGCAATCCACAGGAAAATAATGACCATACATTTTCATCTGTTTGATTGAGGTCTATTATGAAGAATCAACAATATCTTTTGAGAAAATGGTTGTGATTAAACAGAATGCAGGGACTCAGGCAGGCATTTACTGATAAGAGCATCTTCACCATAAACCATATGTGGTTGGCTGATTTTCTGATTTTACTTAGTGTGTGTGCCTCACACATTATCATAACAACCTGTTTAGCAAAATTTTTTATTTAAATAATTTCATTTATAAATTCCAGCTTTCCCCTTTTATGCAATTAGCATCAGAGGTACTGGAGCAAAAGTTCTCTAATGAAGGTCTTAGTCTTAGGTGACTTTTTTCAAGGAAGAATATTTTTTCTTTTTTAGTAATACTAGCTCACCAATGTAAAAAAAAATCCATGAAACTCAGTGAAAAATGTATCTGAGAAATACTTTCATTTTGATAAATCTGCAACGTTGAAGCTTTCAAGTTTGAAATTTTCCCTAGGGCACTATAAGAAAACTGTCAGGAGACATGTTTGAAAAGAATGTTATAATATTTAGAAGTTATAAATAAATTAAATAGCATAGGTCATTGTATAAATGAGCATTAACTATTTCTATTAGGCTTGAAATTTTCATGACCCCATCTCCCTGTCTGTTAGTATGGAGTTGACACCATTCTCAGGGCTTTTCAAATTTTGTTTGTTCATAGCCACTCCAGATGCAGGAAATAGGTGAAACACAGGAGAGTTAATGAGGGTGAGAGTTGGGAGGTTTACTCCTGCCACCCTCCAGTTGCTATCCACTTCAGAAAATGAGCTTCTCCTTCCATGAATGACAGTGGGGCACCTCATATCACTCAAAAATAAGCCTAAGTTCAATTAAAGTGAGAATGAAATGCTTAATATATGGCAAAGGAGGGCAAATATTTGGAGGTGCAGCGGTACTTCTCCTTCCTGACCCAGAGAGTCTGAGGAGGTCAGATTACTCACTGTCCAAGCCTGACAAGGCCAGTTTGATGTCAGGGTCCCCCTGTAGAAGGAAAGAACAGACTCCTCAGTGATGTCCTCTTATTTCCTCTTGACTGCTGCAGAACCAACATGCTGCCTGCCAACCACTAATAATAAAATAAAAATGACTACTTCTCCTTTCCTGGTAATTATAACAAGCACAAAGCTATTTCCAAATACCAACCCACCCAAACTGTGATGTTTCCCATGCAGCCTACTTAAAGTATGCTTTTGATTTGCAAAACTGCTGTGTGATGCTCTCTTTCACATTAAATACTGAATTGACTTTCACAAAAAATTTCAAATTAAGAGCCAGGTAATTTCAAAATGGCCCACGTTATTATGTGCACTGTGCTTAGTTAAACATTCCAGGGCAAGAGTGACTGTGGGCCAGGAAAGCTGTAAAAATAATGATCATATTTATTTTAATCTCCGTGTCCTTCTTTGAGGTGAAAAGGAGATGGAACACTTTGAGTACATATTTGTTAAATGGTTGATGAGATGATTGTTGGGTATTTTCTAGGGCAGCAACTAATAAATCCCATGGAAAAGAACAAAGCAGAAGCCAAAATGTGCAAAGTATAAATATTCAAAAGTTTCTGAATGTCAAGTTGCTCAAACTTCTTAGGTGAGTCGTCAGCCACTGACACTCCTGAGCATTTCTTCCCCTTTGCTCCTGCAACTCCCAATTTCATATCATTTGCAAATTCAATTACCTGTTCTTTACTCCAGCCATGTAACCCATCTGACCTCCAGTGTCTTTCTATTCCATTTCACCTTTCTATCCCCACAGAGTTTTTTCAGAACAGAGGGATAAGTTGTGTAAACATTATTTATGTCTCCTGTCTATTTTCTCTGCTGTGTTCAGAGAAGTATCCTAAGAGCAAATAGACATTACAATTTAGAACTTGAGTAAAATGTCTCCAGAATTATTTGCTCCCACTCATTATCATATAGTCTATGCAGAAATTCAGAAATGTATACATGATTAATTATTTTATATGTGACATTTCTACATGCATTTATTGCATATTATTATTTACAAATATCACAGGGGAACTTGAAATTATATGTTTATGACATCAAATTCATATCATGTATCTCAGCAAACACAGCAAAAAACAGTTTGTCTTGGAGCCTAATCTACATGTGTGGTTATAGGAACAAATATTATTATTAAATAAAGGATATTTATATATTGGTGTTGATCTTTCAATTAAATGGAAATGTCCAGAGTCAGCCATATATCAATGGGTATTTACACAGCAAATAATTATAGGGTAAAGAAATTATTTCAGGTATAAAATCAGAAGGAAATTTGGAGAAACTTTAGAAACAGAGTTACCAAGTAATCTGTGAGGACATGTAATTGCTATGTTTTTAACTGCCATTTACCAAGAAAAACAAAATTCTTTCAGTAAGATATTGAAGTGACATGTAATTAAAGGCATTAGTATGATTTTATTTTCTTATTGATTAGAGTCATGAAATCTATGATAATATTTACATTCTTACTAAGCATATGAAATACCTTCAGTGTCTCGGCATAAAAATCATTGCATAGCACCTACTCAGCTCCATTGTTGGAAAGTGAAATATTTCAAAGCTGTCCAGGATATCATTTAAGTTCATGTTGTTTTTGCCTCCAAAGACAATATTGCTTAGCTTCTAATGCCTTAAAATAGTATTCCATATATATATTTAAAAAAAAAAAACGAATTAGTGGTCTTGTAGGGAATTGTCACAGTAAACTAAGAATTTCGTTATTTGATGCATAGATTTCTTTTCTTTTTTCTTTTTTTTTTTTTTTTTGGTTTTTTTGAGACAGGGTTTCTCTGTGTAGCTTTGGAGCCTATCCTGGCACTCTCTCTGTAGAGCAGGCTGGCCTCGAACTCACAGAGATCTGCCTGCCTCTGCCTCCCAAGTGCTGGGATTAAAGGCATCTGCCACCAACGCCCAGCTGATGCATAGATTTTAAAAAGTTCAAATCAGGACTGAGTCTGTAACACTGAAGCTTTATGAATCTCAAATGAAGACAAATTCTCCAGAGTAACTCACTCTATCAACAGGTATTTTTGTATTTTTTTGATAAGATGTTATTGAAATTAGATGTAGAATCTTAAATCTGGGCATCAAATTTAGACACACTCAACGCTATGAGTCAAGTGAGCCAGTACGCTGGGAGACAGAGAAAACGTGAATAGTACAAATAGGAATTGAAAACACTTAATTCAACTTATATATCCTGAAGCTATCATTAAGTGATGACTGTGTGTGTGTGTGTGTGTGTGTGTGTGTGTATTTAGATAAGGAAGCATTCAACTATTTGCAGGAGTAAAAATTTAATTAATAATTAAATGTAGATGGTGTTAGCAAATTAATAAGCATAGGGGATAAGAATTCTGTGATGAAACTCTTGTTATCAGATTCCTCAGTCCACTAGAACTCCCAAGATTAAAGCAAAATAATATTGGACACCAAAATGACAATTAAAATCAAATATCTCTTCCTATTATCAAAAATAATAATGTTGAACACATGTTGAACACATTCTATGTATCAGGAAAGTTCTAAGTGCTCCATATCTTTTCTCATGTCACTTCCTTGCATAAAAATGTGAAACTGAAACATAGGGCTAGAGCTAAATTCTGGGCACTCTGTTACTGATGATAGATAACAGTCACAATGATGCTACCCTCACAGGGATCAAGTGCTTTGGCTACAGCTACATTTTTCCCTTTTCATTATTTTTCCTTTGTGAACATAATCTGCAGAAAGTAAAGGTAAACATTAATTTGCTTTCATATACTAGAGAGAAAATACACATTTTCTTAATAAAATATATACATAGTACATTGTAAAATATAAGTGATCTCCCCCTTTTTTCTTCTTTGATTAAATACTTCTCATAAAATTGGTATTTCTTGGCAAGAGAAACATTTTTTTTTCCTTTATGTCAGAGTCACCATAAAGGTCCCATTTGTGTTTGCAAGTTCTGTTTCCAACTTTCCACGGCACTATTAATCCCCACAGCAAGAAAAAGGAAAAAATGACAGAATTTGCATTTTGTGCTTATGAAGTAGAGTAGCTGTCTCAGAAGCTTCAAGGGGTTAGAAATCATGAAAATGCACGCGTGCACACACACACATTGTCACAGAATATTAATCCAACATATTTGTACCCTACTTTTATGTATTTCTCTGCTTTCAATTAAGATGCCTTATTAAATAGCATTCAAATATCTGAAAGCAAAGACAGAGCCTGACAGAATTTCAACAGGTTCTGTGCATACTGCATGTCACTTCTTAATTAGCAACCAAAATGCAATGAACAGATTGTACAGTTTACCATCCTTGCTGAGCTCCTACACTTGCTATTTGTGCGTACAAAGCATATTTAAAGAGACTCCCATACAACAGGATTTTCATGCTTGCTTCATCCCTGCAACAGAACCACCATCAACCAAATGCTACTTCATGGATGCCTTTGCCTGCAGCAGCAGCTGGCATTACCAAGCAGTTGAAAGGACATTTTAATCTCCTGTTTAATGCATTTTTCTCCACCTGGGATAAGAAGCCAAAATTGCTGTTAGCAAAAAATGCCTTAGTCATTAACTGAAAGTGCCTCTTTTAAAAGTGTTCCATTACTCCCCTACTGGGAAATTTCAGACTTTATTAGCATTTTTTGAATTTGTATTAGTTGTACCTGAGTGGTAAAATGCAATGGATGAACACTTAGCAATTTTCCTAGGTTTTGCTGTTGGACTTTTCTCATACAGAAGCAGAAAAACAAAAAAAGAGGAAAAGGAAATGGGTCAGTATATTTCATTCTCAACCCTTCTCTTTAGTCTTGAAGTCTATAGTCAAATAAATCCTCTAATTTTCTATTATTCTATGCCTGCTTGCAAAAAAAAGAAAGAAAAAAGAAAAAGAAAGAAAAAGGAAAAAGAAAAGCATGGAGTCCAGGATTGAAGGGCTGTGTTTTACCTAAGGGCAATGGAAAGGATATAAAAAGTTCATGAAATGCAAGTCCTGTGTGTTTAAACAACACACACTGTGTGGGAGCATTGCTTTGGTGGTCAAACTGCAGGAAAACAGAAGTACTACCACTATTGCTTAAACTGCAAGCCAACAGGTTGATGTGTTATTTCTGAATAAGGCTGAAACCCTTAAGCATTTGAACAGAGATTTGAATCAAACAGAATCAACACAGCAATTTTTTCACATTTTTGTTTTGTTTTGTGTCTACTATACACTTGCCTAAACTTTCAGTCTTAGGAAGTAACAGGTAATCCTGATAGAGTAGCACTTGCTTTTATTTAGTTTCTGTACAGACCGAAACTGTTAGTCATAGTTTAAAATATCTAAGGGATAAGTGTAGTTTAGTCACGTTTTTCCTAAATTGAAAATAAATTCAAAATCTATACTAAAATACTTGACTGTGAGCAAAAAGTCAAAGGGGAAAACAGAAATTCAACACATATTTGAAAATGTCTTAGCGAATATTTTTCCTTGCTTTAACGTCATCCCAAACAGCTCACCTTCCATAAGTGCCTTAGGGACCTTTTTTCCTGCAAATTTAGGTTTCTAATATTTCTTGATCTGGTAACAGGGCAGGCATATTTCCTTAGATATGCAGAAAAATGACTTCTTTAAGATATGAATGAAAATGAACCCCATTGCCAAAGATTGGAGGCAGCAGAACTGAGAAACAGATACTGGATTTAATGAGGATTAAATCTAGATGTTCATACAGTTTCTAAGTACATGGAGGCCTTTATTACAGACCGTAAAAATGATATAATGTAAGAGAAATGACTGAGTATTTACTAAAAAATTTCATTGTATTATTTAAATACTAAGAAATCATAGCTGAAATTATACTGAAAGTTAAGAAATAATAATGACTTGACATAATTATTCTACACCAATAAGCTGTATACTATTTATAACTCTGCCTGCTTCTATGACTGAACAAGAAGCTCATATATGACAGGTCAATTCAATGGCCAGTTTTGCTTAGTTATTAGAATATGCAATGAGGGAGGGAAAGAGTAAGGGAGAGAGGAGAAAGAGAGGGAAGGAAGGAAAATGCAATTCGAATCAGATTCTACTGAGGTGTCAATCTCCTCAGAACAGTTCTCTAAGTGAGTCATCAGCAACTTGACTACATCTGTTATGCAATATGGATTCATTGTGCATTATTCAAAATTGTAATAGAGATTTTAGAGTATCCAATTATAACTTCTCTTTTATAATTTAATTGAAAAGTTTCCATAGTTAGAAGACCACAAACACATTGTGGCCTTTGAAGTGGAAGTCAATGAAATACTTTTCCTAGAATCAAAATGAACTCACAAATTCTACTTTCATCCTCATGGATGTTTCTAAAATTTTAACTCAAGAGTTTCTTTACAAAATCAGACCATTTTGAGAACTCATGTTTTTAAAATATCCTCTATCATTATTCAGTATTTGTAATGTGACAAAATATTATTTCAAGAAAAGATAATATTTATATTGGAAACATAGTGAATATTTTATTATAAAAGATTCAATTTCTTATTATGATAAAATTCAGTTAATGTAATCTTCTTTTAGTACACAACTTTATAGGATTAATATTTATTTATATTTATTTGAATTAGAAACAAGATTGTTTTACATGTCAATCCCAGTTCCCTCTCCCTACCCTCCTCTCCTACCCCCCCCCAACTAAAACCCTATTTATTACATATCCTTTCTGCTCCCCAGGGATGGTGAGGCCTTCCATAGGAGGTGATCACAGTCTATCATGTCCTTTGAGTTCTACCACCCTGTGTGTCTTGGCTCAGGGAGTATCCCTCTATGTGGATTCGGCTCCTAAAGTCCCCACCTATGCTATGGATAAGTACTGAAATACTGCAGGAGGTCCCAAAGATTTCCAAGGTCTCCTCACTGAAACCCACGTTCCTGGGGTCTGGATCAGTCCCATGCTGGTTTCCTAGCTATCAGGCTAGGGGCCAAGAACTCCCCGTTGTTCAAGTCAGCTGTTTCTGTGGGTTTCACCAGCCTTGTCTGGACCCCTTTGCTCATCACTCATTCTTCCTTGCAACTGGATTCCAGTTCAGTTCAGTGATTAGTTGTGGGTGTCTGCTTCTACTTCCATCAGCTACTGGATGAAGGCTATAGGATGGCATATAAGTCAGTCATCAATCCCATTATAAGGGGAGAGCATTTAAGGTAGCCTCTCCTCTGTTGCTTAAATTGTTAGTTGGTGTCATCTTTGTAGATCTCCAGACCTTTCCCTAGTGCCTGATTTCTCTGTAAACCTAAAATGTCTCCCTCTATTATGGTACCTCCTTTCTTGTTTTCTTTTATTCTTCCCCCAACTCAACCTTTCTGCTCCCTCATATCCTCCTCACCCCTCCTCTTTCCCCCTTCTCATTCTCCTAGTTCCCTCCCCCCTCCTCCCTTGCTCCCAATTTGCTCAGGAGATCTTGTCCCTTTCCCCTTCTCCAGGGGTCCGTGTATGTCTCTCTTAGGGTCCTCCTTGTTTACTAGCTTCTCTGATAGTGTGGATTGTAGGCTGGTAATCCTTTGCTCTATGTCTACAATCCACATATGAGTGAGTACATACCATGTTTGTCTTTTTTTGACTGAGTTACCTCACTCAGAATGGTTTCTTCCAGTTCCATCCATTTTCCTGCAAATTTCAAGATTCCATTGTTTTTTTCTGCTGAGTAGTAATTGTATAAATGTACCACATTTTCTCTATCCATTCTTCAGTTGAGGGGCATCCAGGTTGCTTCCAGATTCTGGCTTTTACAAATAGTGCTGCTATGAACATCATTGAACAGATGTCCTTTTTGTATGAATGTGCTTCTTTTGGGTATATGCCTAAGAGTGGAATTGCTGGATCTTGTGGTAGACTGATTCCCATTTTCCTGAGGAGTCGCCATACTGATTTCCAAAGTGGCTGTACAAGTTGGCCCTCCAGCCATCAGTGGAGGAGTGTTCCTGTTTATCCACATCCTCTACAGCATAAGCTATCACATTCAGCTGATAAGCTGAAAGAAAAGCAACAGTCTTATGTCAGACAGTTTTGGATAAAACAATTTGGTGATTGACAAGCCCCATTTTAAAGAAAATCTTAAACAATAGGTCTAAAATCCTTGTAAAATATTGAAAATCTTTGTGTTTTCTCTATTTCAAGTGTTATTTGTCGGGTAGTGTATATGTGCTGGCAAATGTGTACTGTGAGGTTTATTCCTCACAACTCACAGAAAATAATTATTATGCGTATATTTGAGAATGATGAAACTATGGGCCCCATAAGTCATGTGACTTTACTAAGGGCTCTCTGCTCTGCCCTTTATGTTTAAGTGATTGTCCCATCTGCAGGAACTTCTCTGGAAAGCTGGAGAGATAGCTCCATGGGTCAAATGCACATCTCAGATATCTTCCCTTGTTATTGTGGCTGCAATAACTGATTTGCCAGATGTATACAGCATCTGAAATACCAATCTATAGGCCTTTCATTTCATCATCAGAGCTTGATTGATATACTGTATCTAATCTTCGACTACACAGATTTTTGTTTTCTGCTCTAGGTCTTGATCTTGAGGATTTCTTCAATAGCAGTGTAGGATCTTTGCTGATCACAAATAGGATTATTTGACCCCAAATGGAGTCTGTTCAGTCACAGTAACTACCGGAAAGTCACCAGTATAAAACTAACTAAAACTGTGATATTTTTAAAACGAAAGTCCAATTAAGAGACAAGCTCTTTCTTTAGTTGTTTGTTTTATGATAGGGTTTCATGCAGCCCAATCTGATCTCAAACTCAATGTGTAATTGAAGTTTGAACCACTGACCCTTCTATAACTACCACACAAGTGCTTGATAGCATGAATAATTTCACCTACACCAAGCTTCAAATATTTTAGCAAAATAAATATAGAAACATAAATAGTCTCTAGACTATATCTTGAAAGATTATATTGTCCTGATGTAACACAAGACTTACTTGAATTTTTCATCTTCTATAAAAACTATATGCACTTGGGAGAGTTTCCTAACTCCTCCAAAACACATTTTCTTTAAAACAAGATTAGTCACACCTCCTGTGCTCTTGATATGAAGATTAAAGTAGGTAGTAGATGAAAATCATTGTTCAAATAAGAGATCAATCAAAATGTAGACAGACAGAATAGACTCTGAAGAGTAAGAATTTATGTTTCTTTTCATTTAGTTACTGGTAAACATCTTTGGTGTGCATGCTTGTACAAATGTTTGTATTGTTTGAGATATGTAACTGGGTGTGTGAATGTCTAGGCTAACACTGGTCAGTAATCTCCCTCACTTCCTCTACACCTTAGACTTTTAAGGCAGATTCTCCTTAGTCAAACAGAAATCTTTTTGGTATGGCTTATTGCCTTAGCCAGCATGACCACTACACATCCAGTTTCTGCCTTCCAGGACAGGATTAGAGTCAGACCACCATATCCATGTATCATGAATGTTGGTTTTGGGATCTTAGCTATGGCTCCCTCCTTGCTCAGTAAGAGATTTACCCATTGAGCCATCTCCCTAAGCCAGGTTCTTGAGTGTACACTACTTTAGAGTTTATGTTTTTACCTTATTTTAAAATAATACTGGTTCTTGTCAATAGAAATTTTGATTAAAATCTGCTACCAAAGATAAATATCAGAGGCCACTAAGAAAAATATTTTTTCCACAATATAAGTTATTTCCTGGAGTAACACCATTGTCCAAATAGGAGGAACTGATTTAATCTTTGAAACATTTCAACCACAAAAGATGTATTGGTTACTATTCTGTTTCTGAGGTAACAACAACAACAACAAAAAAAAACCCTAAGGAAGAATTTGTTTGGGCTTCTATTTCCAGAGGTTTAAAGACCAGTAAATCCTTGCATAATGATAGGATGTAAGCCTTTCAGTAGTCATACTTAATCTGCACATATGAAGCAAAGAGACCAAGTAGGAAGTAGCTATACACTCTCAAATCCTGACTCCAGTAACTTGCTTCTTTCAGAAACACTCTAGCTCCTAAAGATTCCATAATGTCCCCAAATAGTACCACCAGCCGGAGGCTACATGTGGAAATTTGTGAGTTTATGGGACTAGTTTTGATTTCAATGATTTTGCAGTACATGTGAAGCTCCAAGTCATTCCTGAAGGCAAAATAGAAAAGTTATCTGAAAAACCTAAAACGACATTAGTGAAACAGCCAAGTGATCTCTACTGGAACATAGGATCTTGAAATTGAACCCCAAGAAAATAAATTGTTCTGGTAGTTAAAACAGAAGATCCACAATATCTAGAAGAGGTATGAGGAATCTTACTGGATGCATTATGCATCACAGATTCACCAGGTGCAAGCTGCTCTGCCAAAGATTCTATAAAATTCACTCATTAGTTTCTGATGATAACTTTATTGTCAGCGTACTCATCTAGCATACACATGGGCCTGGGTTCAATCTCAAGTATGACATAAAACCAGGTCTCACACATTTGTTGAGGAGACTTGAACAAACAACTATTCAGTCAAAATAAGGAATAAATGGCAGACCCAAGTAAGATAGTACTAAACACCAACTTCATTAGCTAATTGCTGTACAGACATTATATATAGTAAAACAGGTGAGAAGTTACTTACAGAAGCAGAATGACTCATAGATAGTTTAATCACCAAAAGGCTGCCACAGCATGGTTAACAGCTCATGTAAAGTGGATTTCTAGAGCACATTGAACAAATTACAAGCTGCACAAAAGATTGGAGACACTTTTTTTCTAGATAGTTCAGTTGATCTTAGTTCCTTTCAGGTAATTTGGCTGATCTCTGCTTCTTACCCCACAGCTCAACTTTGTTTCAGAGGATCTCTCAAAAGAACAGTTCTTACCGCTAATATGTTTGGGGACAGTGGGACCTAGAAAATCTGGTCAGTTTCAGGGAATTCCTGAAACCTTTGAATTGTTTACTTCCTGAATTTAAGGAGCTTCCTTGCATAATGGAAGACTTGTATCCTCTTAGATCATCCTGTGTCTTAAGGAGCTTCTTTCTAAACCTCAGAGCTCTATCTGAGAGGAAACTCCTGTAAAACGGCAGCATACACCTGTAATCCCAACACTCAGGAGGTAGATGCAGGAGAATCACAAATTGAAGGTTATTCTCCACTTCATAGTGAGTTTAAGGATGGTCTGGGGAAAAATGAGACAATGTCTCACAACATTTTCTCTTTAAGCCTTGTGACTTATAATAACAAAGAAGGTATTACTCTTGCTTTATAGATATAGATCTCAAGAAATAAAGGAGTCATATAAAGAAACAACAAGTAACATGCGCATTCCTTCAACCCAACAGTGTCTGGGTCTAAATGCATGCCTCCCCAGCATCTTTATTCCCATTTTATGCTACTTGAAGAGATTTGGTAAAATAACTGCCACTCTACACTAATGGAGGATGTCCTTCTGTATATGTGTTCCTATTATTGGTTAATGAATAAAACATTGTTTGGTTAATAGAGGCAGTCAGATAGGTGGGGCTAGTAGATGTGAAGGATGCTGGGAAGAGGGGCAGAGAGGCACTCTAGGAGATACCATGCTGTCACCAAGGGAGTAACAGATCTAGGCATTCTCCAGTAAGTCAAGATCATGTGAAAATACATAGATAAATAGTTATGGGTTAATGATTAAGAGAGACCTAGCCAGTAAGAATCCCTAGCTGTCAGCCAAAAGTTATGTAATTAATAGAATTCTTTGTGTGCTGGTTTGGAGCTAATGCCTGTGGGACCAGGCTGGAAAGAAAACTCTGTAACACTTCCCAAAGATAGAATCATCAGGAATATTTATTTCTAATGACAAATCATGTTTTTCTAAATAATTCTGTGACCTACAGGAATATTTATATTTGATATCAAACATCTTGATGTCAATAGTAGCTTGCATCAGTGTTACCAATAGACTTCCTTTTTGATGTTATTTCCTGATTATTTCCAATCTCTTGAAAAATATGTTTCATAATTTACTGATTATTATAATTTAAGATATTAAATTTAAGATAAAAGATGTAGTTAAAAATGCCAATTCAATCTAATCAGTTTTACTAAATAAAAATAATTCTAAAGGCTTTGGAGAAAAATGTGGTTGAGAACTTCACACATTAAAAAAGAAAACAAATTAAAATTCAAGATAAAAAATAATAAAAATGGCCAAGGAAAATTATATAGTTAGTAGGAACATTTTAACACTTGAAATAGTAGTTAATGTCAATGTAAAAGGAGTCCAACGATTTTAAGAGGCTTATAAGCTTCTGTATTCTTCTTATCCCTATGACTGAGAACACTGCTAAATTATATGCCAAGCTCTTTCTTCTTGCTTTCTCTATTCCTTTACCAAAGCACATTTAAAAAATTCATTATAAATATTACTTTCAAGGCAATAGCACAATAGTAGTCCTACTCACTAAAGACAGCTTTGCTTTTTATGAAATTCCCTTCAGTGATTCAGTCACATAATTAAAATGGGTGGGAAACAGCCCAGCTAAATGAGGGGTCCAAAACAATACCCTGTAAGGTACATGCAGAACCCATTAAACTATTAACTAAAATGACAGAATATTTGTGCAGGTAGAACAGAAAGATCCAAGTCCTGGCTGCCCTGCCTCTTGACAGAGTACATAAATCACCCTACACACTGGAGGATAGCTTTCCAGACTGCACGCTGGGAACTTCATTACACAAGCTGTGCCACATATTACTATGCATATCATTGCTGATTGGACATAGAAACACATGTACAACCCAGTTCTGTGAATGTCTTAAGGAGAAGGTAACCATTTTTTTCCATATAAAAGTCCAAGCTTGAAAAGGACAAAGGGAATGGTGTCATATGCACCAAAGACCTCAATCATTAGAAAAACATGCTCTTCATTTGTAATTTATCTAACTTGCCTAAACTCTTTCTCTTGATGTATAAAGCATGGTCATCATCACACTATCTCAATTGATACAAATGTGATTGTGATACAACATACGCCTTCTTGCTATTATTCTCCCCTTCATTAGAAAGAGGGTATTTTCCCATGGAAGAATTTTCAGTTCCTTCTCCCTTTTAGTTAGTAATCTTTTAGTTCATTCATGAAAGATAAATTTTATATACTTGGTTTTGGTGATATTCTATGAATATCTAGTTTGGTTTAATCTAGTGTTATAATGAAAGAAAAATGGCAAAGCAACCCTTTGAATCTTCAAGCTGGAAGCATAGTGTCAGTTTTGAAGTGAACAACATAAAATTAATGAACCAAAGGAGATAAAATTAATGAACATAACTATTAGCAAGCTTCCTGTCGTTTGAGAACACTAATGTAGTTTCACATGTAGAGCCTTCATATTTTGTCTTTTCTAGGAGAATATCATGCGGTAAATTTTTTTGCAACTCTTATTATTATTAAATAACATTATCCACTAAAAAGCTCAAGGAATTACCTTGTGGCACTCTAAAAAATACAAAATTGGTAAAACCATGTATTTGTTTGGATGCCAAGTGGAATAAAGTTCACAAAAAATAAAACACCTGTAGCTTATATGATCAAAGATGATATTGCATAGAAACAAAGGTACTAACACGTACCATTTGATGGTTTGTAAACATTGCCTGTGAGAAAATAATTTATATTCAGTGTATTGTTGGTTTTTGACTAGCTTGATTTGTCATTATTTTATTTTATTTTTTATTTTATTAGTTCAAATTAGGAACAAGCTTGCTTCAGATGTCAATCCCTTCTTTCTCTCCCTCCCCTCCCCCCCAACATCCCACCTGCCCCTAGCCATCCCCCCTCCACTCCCCAGGTAGGGTAAGGCCCTCAAAAGGGGCTCCCCAAAGTCTACCACATTATCCTGGGCCAGGCCTAGGCCCTTCCCCATGTGTCCAGGTTAAGAGAGCATCCCTTCACAAGTGTGTGTCTGTGTGTGTGGTGGAGGAGAACACATGTTTCATGGCAGGCCACCCTGCAGAAGTTGGCCCATCTCATTGACATGAAAAAAATGACATTTAGACTACGTGTTTTTAATTTTTAGAGGGTGATCCCTTTTCAAATTTGATTCCTGTTATAAAATCCCTCATCTAATAAATGTTCAAAATATGTGAAAATGCAACCCCAAGTGATATCATCAGAGTGGCAGCTGCCACATGATTCAAACATGAAGCCACAATTTTCAAATATTGAGGAAACATATGGATTGGTATGCAATAGGTAGCATAGGTAGATTGTGTTGAAGTCTGAATGTATTGATTTTAACTTTCACATTCATTTCGTGAGTATGCATGCATTTTTATAAGTTGTATTTAAATTAGAAACAACCTTATTTTACATATCAATCCCAGTTCCCTCTCCTTCCTGTACTCCCATGTCCCACACCAACACTCCCATCCCATCCCCTATTCACTCCCCAGGGAGCATGGCATTCAATGAGGGATCATCAAAATCTGTCAAGTAATTTGGGGCAGGACCTATGCCCTCACCTGTGTATCTAGGCTAAGAGAGTATTCCTCCATGGGGAATGGGCTCCTGAAGTCCATTCATGCACAAGTGATACATCCTAGTTCAACTGCCAGATATGTTGGTTCTCCAGCTGTCAGACTGGGGTTCATGTGTTTCTACTTGCTCAGGTCAGCTGTTTCTATGGGTTTTCACATCATGGTATTGACCCCTTTGTTCATCAGTCCTCCCTCTCTGCAACTGGATTCCTGGAGTTTGGCTCAGTGTTCAAATGGGGATCTCTGCTTCTGCTTCCATCAGCTACTGGATGAAGGTTCTAGGATGGCATATAAGGTAGTCATCATTCTCATTATAGGGGAAGGGCATTTCAGGAAGCCTCTGCACTATTTCTTAGATTCTTAGGAGGGGTCATCCTTGAGAATTTCTGGATATTTCCCAGGTGCCAGATTTCTCTATAAACATACAATGGCTCCCTCTATTAAGGAATCTCTTTTATTGCTCTCTTCTGTTCTTCCCAAGACTCAGTAATCTTGGTCACTCATATACTCCTCTCCCCTCCTTTTCTCCCCTCCTCTTTCTCCTTGCCTAGTCTTTCCATATCTCTTCAATATTGAACTTGAAGTTCTCCATAGAGCAATAAGAAAACAAAAGGAGATCAAGGGGATACAAATTTGGAAAGGAAGAAGTAAAACTTTCACTATTTGTAGATGATATGATAGTTTACATAATTTTCCCGAAAAACACTACCAGGGAACAGCTACAGCTGATAAACACTTTCAGCAACATGGCAGGATACAAGAATAACTAAAAAATATCAGTATCCCTACTATACATAGACAATAAAGATGCTGAGAAAGAAATCAGAGAAACATCATGCTTTACAATAGCCACAAATAAAGCAAAATATCTTGAGATGTCCCTAACCAAACATGTGAAAGACCTGTATGGCAAGAACTTTGAGGTTTTAAACAAAAAATTACCAGAAAATGGAAAGATCTCACATGCTCTTGGAGAGGTAGGATCAACATAGTAAAAATGACAATCTTGCCAAAAGCAATCTACAGATTCAATGCAATCCCTATCAAAATCGCAGCACAATTCTTCACAGAACTTGAAAAGACAAACATCAACTTTATATGGAAAAACAAACAATCCAGGATAGCCAAAACAACCCTGTACAATAAAGGAACTTCCAAAGCCATCACCATCCCTGACTTCAAGCTCTGTTATAGAGCTATAGTACTGAAAACTACTTGATATTGGCATAAAAATAAAAAGGCAGACCATTGGAACCGAATTGAAAACCGTAATATCAATCCATGAACCTACGAACACCTGTTTTTTGACAAAGAAGCTAAATTTATACAATAGAAAAAAGATAGCATCTTCAACAAATGTTGCTGGCATAACTGGATGTGGACATGTAGAAGAATGCAGATAGATCCATATCTATCACCATGTACAAAACTTAAGTCCAAATGGATCAAAGACCTCAACATAAATCCAGCCACACTGAACCTCTTACAAGAGAAAGTTAGAGGTACCCTTATATGAACTGGCACAGGAATTGGCTTCCTGAACATAAGGCCATTAGCAGAGACACTGAGATAGACAATTAATAAGTGGGACCTCCTGAGTCTGAGAAGTTTCTGTTAGGCAAAGGACCCAGTCAACAAAACAAAATGGCAATCCACAGAATGGGAAAAGATCTTCATCAACCCCACATCTGACAGAGGACTTATTTCTATAATATACAAAGAACTCATGAAGCTAGTCTCCAAAACACCAAATAATTCAATTAAAAAGCAGGTACAGAATTAAATACTTGTTGAATTCTCAACAAGGGAATCTAAAGTGGGCACTTTTGAGCACTTAAAAGTGTTCAAAATCCTTAGCCATCAGGGAAATGCAAATCAAAACAACTCAGATAACATCTTCTACTGTCTGAATTTCTAAAATCAAAACCACCAATGGCAGCTAATGCTGGAGAGGATGTGGAGAAAGGGGAACACTCCTCAATTGCTGGTGGGAGTGCAAACTTTACAGCCATTTTGGAAATCATTATGGTGGTTTCTCAGGAAAATGGGAATCAGTCTACCTCAAGAGTCAGCAATTCCAGTCTTAGGAATATACCCAAAGGATGCACATTCATACAACAAGGACATCTGTTCATCTATGTTCATAGCAGCATTATTTGTAATAGACAGAAACTTGAAACATCTGAGATGCATCTCAGCTGAGGAATGGATAAAGAAATTGTGGTACATTTACCCAATGGAATACTACTCAGGAGGAAAAAATCAATGAAATCTTGAAATTCACAGACAAATAGATGGAACTAGAAGAAACCATTCTGAGTGAGGTAACCCACACACAGAAAGACAAACCTGGTATGCACTCACTCATGTATGGATATTAAACATTGAGCAAAGATTACCAACGTACTATCCACACCTTTGGAGAAGCTAGGAAACAAGGAGGACTGTAAGAGAGACAAGTTCATCCAGTGAAGGGGAAAGATATAAGAGCTCCTGAACAAATTGAGAGTAGTATGGAGAAAGAGGGCAGGAGGCCTTCTTAATCTCTAGAAACCATGGAAAAATAAACACAATTTAATATGGCCTTTTCCACAAAATATTAATGTTTCTTATGTCTCATTGTGTGATGCTAAAATCTTAGGAAGAAAGTGTCCAGAAAATTTAATAATAGAGCAAAATGGAGTATTTTGAACACTTAAAAATCTGTCCTCCATTAATAAATACCAAGTATATTTCTATACTTCTTATTTTAAAAATAAACAAATTTGAGTATCTTAATTAGTGTTACAGATCAAGGTTTTCATAACCTCACTATTTATTAAACGTTTAAAATATTATATAATGTTTCACTGGTTTTGGTGCACACTTGTAATTCCAGAACTTAGGAGGTGAAGTCAGAAAGATAAGTTCAGGTTGTTCATAGGCATATTGCCAATATTTGTGGCATGCAAGAAGCTTTTAGAATAAATCATATTTAGGGAAAACACCTAAACTCTAAGAACCTAAAGTGTACAAAAGTGACTAAATTTTAAAATTACTGTAAATTTTGTCCTTGAAGACCAGTCTTGAAATTGCCTAGTGAAAATTCTATTGTTATTAACTACTGAGTCTTTTTGACTAGTTATGAAACTACACATACACATGCAGTAACCCTGTTCTGAGGGTTATGGAATAGGAAAGCCACTGATAGCTACCCTTAGGCATTGTAAGATATTTTGCTCTCACCATACCCTTTGAAAACTATTTCTGACAAATATTTCTCCCATTTATATTGTTATTTGCTCAATAGTGTTGAATGAAAAGATATATTTAATGACAACAAATGAACTAAAGTTTTTGTAAAGCGGGATTATCTATCGTCTATTTCCGGATAATGAGATTGATGACTGACTTATATGCCACACGATAGGCCTCATCCAGCAGCTGGTGATGTAGAACTAGACACCCACAACTAATCACGGAACTGAACTGGAACCCAGATGCAGAGAATGACGAGTGAAGAGCAACGTGGTCCAGACCAGGCTGGTGAAACCCACAGAAACAGCTGACCTGAACATCGGGGAACTCTTGCTCTCCAGACTCCAGACTGATAGCTGGAATACCAGCATGGGACTGATCCAGACCCCAGGAACATGGGTTTCAGTGAGGAAACCTCAGAAATCTACGGACCTTCTGAAGTAGTTCAGTACTTATCCCTAGCATAGGTGTGTACTTTAGGAGCCCAATCCACATAGAGGGACACTCCCTGAGCCAAGACACACAGGGGTGGGCCTAGGCCCTATCACAAAGGATATGATAGACTGTGATGACCCCTTATGAAAGGCTTCACCATCCAGGGGGAGCAGAAAGGATATGTGATAAGTAGGGTTTTAATTGGGTGGGGTAGGGAAGATCGGGAAGGAGAAGGGAACTGGGATTGTCATGTAAAACAATCCTGTTTCTAATTCAAATATAAAAATCTGAAAAAAAAAAAAAACAAATGAACTAAAGTGTTGTTCTCAGAGAATTGACTTCTGAAACTTATAAAAAAATGTAGATTTTATTTTAACAAATAAATAATAAGAAGGTTATAATACCCAGCTGTGAATTCTTTCTTGGTGGAAACATCAGTGTTTTTCCCAAGCAATATACTACTTGGTGAGTCTATCAATATTATTCAAGACTTCTTTCATTCAAATTTTTATATAGGTGATCGCAAATGCCTATCCATCCTTTGAACTTTAGAATGGAATTTTGGGAAAAAAAATCACAATTCGTAAGTATTGCAGTGTTTAGTTAAAGGACAGATAAGCAACCCTTAGGCAGTTTAGATTTTCACAAAAGAACAATTAAAGAATAGCACTAAAAGGGTATCTTTTGAGTTTGGACCCAAAGAAGAGTTAATAAAATATGTGCTGTTTAGTGTAACACTCAGATAATTAACAAGAGTTATCAGTTACAAGCTATCAAATGGAATATAAGCATAAACCATTATATAAACAAATCTAAAGAGCCAGAAATTATCACTATCAGGAAATTATGCATATCTGATGACATATTGCCTCAATATGACAGTGTATAAGAACTGAATAAGAATAAACTAGAGGGGTTGTTACAGAATAGAAGATACAGTATACCAAGACCAGCATGTGGCACTGGGGACAGATATAGAATATGAAGCCAGAAGGTGAATCTGGCAATTATACAGGATTATTGGGGCTAGGAATGACTGAAGGTGGAAAACTTACTGCTATGATTCAGAAAAGATGCAACAGGGACCTGCTTAGAGTTGTTCCCATTTTAGCAACACTAGTAATATGAAGAAAAAAACAATAGTGATGTGTATAGGTCTTCCATAACAGAACACTATCAAACACTTTGCATAATCTCCTGTGGCAACATATATAGCAACTCTTTGAGATGTGTGATATCTCCATTCTCCTTTTACAATAAAAGGAACTAACTGAAGATTATATGACAGAATCAAAGTTTGTACATGAGTCACTTGCTTCTAATGCTTAGCTTTTAAATATCATCCTAAACTACCCTATACAAAAAGACACAGAAATAGCTCATTTAGACAATGATAGTGTCAGGAGGGTGACTAAGGGATTGCTGAGTCTAAGAACTATGGATGCAATCTAGGATTGTGAACATAATGTTAACATAAGCATGTGAACATAAGCATGTTAACTAATGAGGCTTTTGCTTGTTTGTTTTTGTTTGTTTTCTCTTGTTTTTAATGGAACAATTGGGGAAAGGAGCAGTTCAGGGAACATCCAGGAAGTGGCATGAGAAAGACAGAGATAGCAGAATACAGGTGATATTATGGGAAAAACAAGAATGGGGATAAAATGAGGAGGGCCATTACAGAAAGAAAGAGAGGAATATTGTGTTGATTTGAAAGAAAATGGCTCCCAAAGAGAGTGGCACTATTAAGAGGTGAGTGCTTGTTGGAGTAGGTGTAGCTTTGTTGGAGAAAAAGTGCGTCACTCTAGGGAAGGGCTTTGAGTTCTCTTATGCTCAAGCTACACCCAGTGAGAGAGACCACTTCCTTTTGCTTGCGAGTCAGGATATAAGAATTCTGAGCTCCTTCTCTAGCACCATGTCTGTCTGCATGCTGCATTGCTTCCTACCATGATGATAATGGAAAGAGCCACCATAATTAAATGCTTTCCTTCATAAGAGTTGCCATGGTTAAGGTGTCTTTTCACAGCAACAAAAACTGTAATTAAGCTATGTAACATCAAGGAAATTTGATAAATCCTCAAATAATCTTATTATTTTACATTTACCTAGAATTATATACAATATATACACTTATTATATGCTGCATAATATATGTTATACAATGTATATATTAAGTGATTAAATGAAGTTATGCCACTTAAGCTGACAATACTTCACCCAAAATAGTAGCAGGCATAAGAAACCTGCATTTGAGATGTTAGTTTAATGCTTATCATTTTGACCACAGATAAGTGTGGGTCTCACTCCCTCATCAAAATGTGTCTCTTTACAGAACATTACAGAAATATTGCATCCAGTTGCATAGTCCCTTGCACTCAAGGTTCAGAGAACATTACAGAAGAGGGGGTAGAAATAGTGTAAGAGCCAGAAGACCAAATAGTATGTTGTTGAGTTAGACTGTGTATCCTAAAATGACAGGGAAACTATATTCCTAATACTTTCATAATATGGCTGCTTAAACAAAACCTGAGAAATGATGGAATCAATAGATATGATAACTTAGAAGGGCAAATTTCCTTGGGATGCACCCTAAGACAAAGAAGTATAGACAACTAATTACTGCTGAGATAGAAAAATAGCTTTTCCCACTGATGAGGCCCTAAGTGGTTATCCAAAAGAAAGTGGTTAGCCTGGAAGTCACATACACAGAAGCCACAATAAAGGGATTATGCAGATTGTATTGTGTATTTATGCATATATGCAATAATAATAATCAAGAAAAAGAAGCAATCAACTTATAAGGAAGTGAGGTGGGGGCATGAGAGAGATGGAAGGAAGGGGCTGGGACAGGTTGGAAGGAACAAAGGACAGGTTGTAATTGATGTATCTATATTTTACTTTAATTAAAAATAAATAAATACATAAATTGAAAGTAAAAAAAATTCGAAATTCTGTTTAATTGGAAAGTAAATCAAGGTAACATCTGTACTGCAAATGAGAGCTATGTAGCCTGGTTTTCATAATAGATTCAAAGGTTGCCCCACATTTTAATGTTGTATATGTCAACTATCTATCTCGTTAGGAAATTTAGTTTTTCTACTTTGCTACAATAAGAAACCTTCTTCTATTTTATCCTGTTGAAAGAGGAATAGTAAGTTTTGCTTCTTTATTATGTTCTCACTGATGTTTGTATAATTCTTTAAAATAACAATTACGCTCTAGCCCTTTGCTTACTTTAATTAATGTCTACTTTAAAGAAAGAGTGCCTTAAGCTTTACTCATGGGTAAGAAGCAAATGAGTTACAAACTACCAGTGATGGATCAGCCAGGGGACTAATCATTACTTGTATCTTGGCTATGTATAAGATAAATTTGTCTTCATATTATTTAATGAATATCATGTTTTTCCTTTGTCTCTTTTTCGAATCGAGCTGTTAAGTTCCTTCTGATGCCATCTGAAAACTATCTAGCTAAGAATAGAAATGAAAGAGATGTACAAGAGCTGAGTTCAGCTTTAGGCTACTTGGGTACTAATAAAATCCAACATTTCCAGTGTGTCAGGCAATGTTTTAGATGCTTTTGCATATGTTAATGCCTCCATTTATTTTATATTTTAAGCATATACTGTTACTGTTTGCTATTTTAATCCTGTGGAAAAAGCAAAGCACTCTGATAGTTGAATGAATCAGAGATAGAGCCAAGTTTCAAATGAGTTGCCATGAGCACTAAGTTCACATCATCATACTGCCTCTCAGACCTAGTTCCACTGAACACCAGCAACACCCTTAATAAATATGAAATTCCTTTAACCAATTTAATAAAATCCAATATAAAATATAAAAGTTCCTTCTAATTTGTTTTTGAAATTAGTTAAGTTTCAGAAAACTTGTTTTTGCCAAGTTCACCTCCCTTCCCCCAATTCTTCCCTAATTCACCTCCATCAGGAAGAAATTGCTGTAGAAAGGACAGTAAATGTTCTACTGAATGTTCAGCTTAACACAATTCACTAGAACCTTTAGTGCACAATCAAAATCTTTGAGATTTTGATGCCTGAATGTATGACAATTGTTTGTTTTTTGTTTGTTTTATTTTTATTTGTTTGTTTTTGAGACAGGGTTTCTCTGTATTGCTTTGGAGGTTGTCCTAGCACTTGCTCTGTAGACTAGTCTGGCCTCAAACTCACAGAGATCCACCTGTCTCTGTCTCGCGAGTGCTGGGATTAAAGGTGAGTGCCACCAAAGCCCCGCTCATTGTTAATAGGGTTTATCAGTTTTCAGAGTTGTAATACTTTGTAATTTCTATACTACAGATTTAGTAGTTTAATTACCTTCCAATATTTTCCATAAAGAAGAATTTTTAAATAAGTCACTTTTCTTAATTCTTTTGAAGTGGAAACTTAGAAAGTTTGGTTGTCACTATTACTAAATCAATACATTTTGTGGTTTGGTCAGCACTTACTTTTATTTATAACTTTGCAAAATTACTATTTCTGATAATCCAATTGTTTACATTCCTCCTAGGCCTTTTTGCTTTGTGACAGCTTGACCAAACAGTAGATACCAGGAGAATACCCTTTCGAGTTTCAGATATCAGTTACATAGTGAAGTACATCTCTTCCTCTGGTGGCAAATGTCTGCCTGGCACCATAAGCATCAACCCAGTATGCCTCCTTTGTCCAGTGAAGCATGTAGAGTAGCAGTTCATAAACTCAAAGACAGACTAATCTTTTATCTTCCAGGAAAAGGTGTTTTCTGTGTAACTTTGGCTCCAGCAAAACACATTTCTTTCTTATTATTTCTGTCATTTCCTTGGACTTTCATCTATCTGGAATCTTCTGAACTTTGAGTATCTAAACATCAAAGTATTTCTCTCAAGATAAAAAGAACAAAGTTTATTCAAAGCAAACATATTTTCCATGAAACTCAAGCAATCTCTAATGTTTAAACACTAATCACAAAGCCATTTACCCTTCCTTCCAGTGCCTTTGCTTCATATAACAAGCCATGCCTAAACATGTGTTTCAGTGTATCAACAAATATACAATCCCCATAAGAACAAATAGAAAGCTGTAAACATCATTAATGTGATGATGGTGATGGTGGTGATGGTGCTGAAGGTGGTAATGATGATATTGGTGGTGATGGTGATGATAGTAGTGGTGGTGATGACTGTGATGTCAGTG
Source organism: Cricetulus griseus (assembly GCF_003668045.3). Classification (NCBI taxonomy): domain Eukaryota; kingdom Metazoa; phylum Chordata; class Mammalia; order Rodentia; family Cricetidae; genus Cricetulus; species Cricetulus griseus. The sequence continues at coordinate 303,060,424 of NC_048595.1, read as the reverse complement.
ATCATTATTGAATCTAGTACCTCCTTCATACAAGCACTCTACCATATACTTGTATACTTAGACTATCAGTGAATAATTCCTATGGTGAATAATATTTTACAATCTTTTATGGTTAAAGTATAACTTCTGTGGGATAGTAGCCATTGAAATAGAAGTCTACTTACCTGAGATAGGAACATATCTGAGCTTTTTTTGATGAAGTAAAAATGTTCTAGAGCTAAATGTCTAAACTTTCATTTTTTACTAAGTGTTTTTCCTTGATTTATAATTTGTCTTATGTTTCAACAGAATTTACTCTAGGTTGAGAATTCATTTTAGGCTAGATGAAATTTAAATGGCATTGTGTTTGTGTTTATATTATATCACTGTTACTTTCTAACTGGGGTAAGCATGTTAAAATGTTATGTGTTACTAAGTGAATGCCAGATTTTACATTACCTTTGTGTGTCTCATGAGCAGATAAATTTTTGAGACTATGATGAATGCTTTAGAAGTCATTAAAAATGTACAGAGTCTTACTGAAGTCTATATTAGCATTTCACAAAAGAAAACTGCTTGTTCACTTTTAGAAATCTAGTAAATAGAATGGATTGATATATTCAATCAGAGAAAGAATCCTACTAATAATAACTGTAATATACATTTTGTTTCCAAAAAGTGAATTGAAAAGTTCATTTTCATCCAAGCTATAGTTCAATGCTAACAAATAATTATTCCTAATTCTTCTTTGATATTTTTGAACAGATGAAAAAAATGGATTGTCAGTTTTTGCTTCTATAATAAAACAATTACCAAAACCAAGTTGATAAGTGTTTATTTCACTTTATACTTTATAGGCTGCTGTATAGGGAACCAAGGCAGGAACTCAAGAAACTGAAATAGGAAGCATGAAGGAGTCATACTTATTAGATTGCTTCCTCAAGCTTTCTCAGGCACCTTCTCAATAGATGCCAGGCCTCCTTGCATAGGGATGCCAACATCCCCAGTGAGCTATGCCTTCCAGAACAAATTAGCAAGTTAAAAAATTACCTCATGTTCATATTAATTCTGATGGAGGCCATTCCTCAGCTAAAGTTCTACCTTTCCACATATGTCTAAATTTGTCAGGTTGCCAAAATAACAAGCATTAAAACTTGTTAATCTATTAAATATATATATATATATATATATATATATATATATATATGTTTTTGGAGACAGGTTTCTCTGTGTAGCTTTGTAGGCTTTCCTGGAATTAGCTCTTGTAGACCAGGTTGGCCTCGAACTGACAGGCGCCTCTGCCTCATGAGTGCTGGGATCAAAGGCGTGCACCTATAGATGAGAATCTCAAAAGAAAAGAGACTTGTGTCAGTTTTACACCTTTGTTAATTTTTTTTCAAGGACTTCAGAATCTGACTGGACTATCTCTAAGACATTACATAAAACTTCCAAAGTATCACTCATCCTCTTACCAAATAAATGTTGTCTATCTCTCTTTCCATTGTTTCCTCATTATTCTTTTATATTGAAATTAATTAATACATAGCAAAGGAAAACCAATATTTCCAAAAATTGCAAATACTGATGCTGATATCTTATCTCAGGTTATCATGGATTTGATGGCTTGAAAAAAGATACCCATTTCCCAATCTGTTGAAGGCTTGAAGGCTGAAAGCAAAGTACCATTATGGTCTGTACTTAATGAATGGTTTATACTAGACAATTCCTTAGACGGCTGACAGCAGAAGAACACAGAGCAAGCACTCTCTCTTTTTGTTGTCTTACAGATGTTTGATCTCCATTATGGAGAATTCCATTCTTCTGACTATATACTTCTCACAGTACTACTTCAAACACAATCACAGTGGCTGCTAAGATGTCAGTGCACATGCTAAAGAAGCAAACACCCAATCTGTAATAGCCATCTAGAGTTATTGATTAAAACCTGAGAAGAGCTCCTCTAACCCCAGCACTTCGGAATGTGACTGTATTTGGAAATGTTCCTTTAAATAGCAAGTAAAATGAGGCCATTAGGGTAACCTTCCTCTACTGCAGCTAGTATTGTAAGAAATGGGGATCAGAACATCGAGATTGTATGAAACTCTAATGAGAAAGTGACCATGTGGAAGGTAAGGGATGAAGGCTCAAAAGAAACTTACTGACAATCTGATATTGGATATAGTGAGAAAATATTATTCAAGCCACTTGACATGTATATTTTATCAAGGAAGCCCACATTTTTCACTGTCAAATCCTTCCAACCTTTAAATGACTGTTGAAGGCTTAGTGTGAGTGTGTTACCTGGTTAGACTGTAGCCAGGTTTTAATGTAGATGTTAGCAATGTAATCCCTGGAAAATAAAAATATTTTCTGTGCTCCTACCACTGGTGTCTAGTAAAAACATCAGTGCACTGGAATGATTCTGAATGTGCACCATCACTAGGAAAGCACATACAGACACCTCTGATTTTAAATACACTTTTTAAATAAATGCTGATGGATCCTCATTGTATACATTCATCTGTGAGTAAAGAACAATTGTCAGAATCCTTTTAATATTGTTATGAGAATACAGCAAAGGCAAACAAAAGTGAGTGGAAATGCTATTCTCTCCCCTTTGTTAATAACTATCTTCTTTGTTCCAAACTCTGTTTGCTCAGATTATTCACCCGAAAATAAGAGAAATTGTTGGGGGGAGACACTGTTTTTGTTACAGTTTGAAAGGCAGACAGAAATGTAGGGAGTATCAATGCCAGCAAATTTCACATTTGTTACATCCACTAACTTGAAAAGTAGCAGTTAGGTGGTTCACAATAGTCTAAATCATCCTATTTGCGTCACCAACATATCACGACTTCTTTTGCATTGAAATTGTTCTTGATTCAGCATCCTACACAAGTGAAAGTCAGAGAGCCAGCAGAGAGATCTGCAAGTTTATCATTGGTAAATGTTCCTCCTATGGCTGTTAGTAATTCATATAAAAACTTATGTAAAAATGGCTATTATTTTTTATTCCTCACACTTTAAGGGATGTTTACTATGCATATTTTTTCATATCTTTGTTATTTTCTCAATATAATCTCAGGGACATTTCTATGACAGGTCATGTTCCTCACTGCTGAGGTTGTGGTGACTCATACTGCCGTCCTGTGCGAGGTGGTTAAACCTTTCATGGGAGACAATAATTAGAGGCTGTTGTTACCAGAACCATAAGCACACAAAACAGACAATTCCCTCAGAGGGAGAAGCATGAGGCTAAAATGAATTGTGATACTCTATTTTGTTTGTGCTATGGGCACAACACTATCACAGAAATGAATCACTGTTCTCCTCCCAAAAAAGGTATTTTTTTTTCCTTCTCTTATTATGGAAAATTCAGTCATGATAGAACAGCATGATCATGCTGATTCAACTTGCAATAAAATGTAAGGGCTTATATTATTTGAAAAATAAACTATACATGAAAAAAACAATATATTTGTCTCTTGGTGAATAATACTTGCCTGATACGAAAATACCAGGGCACTAGTCTCAATGGATCATCACACTGCATAAGATCATTTTCATTTTTTGTGTATATACATAATGTTACCTTGGAAAATAATAAGAAGCTGTGGATAATATTTAGGTATTAATTATACCAAATGTAGATGACACATTATGTCATTCTGTATGTCTCAAAGTCATTTAAGAGTCTCTGCAACATCCTCTGGGGTAATACTACTCATTGATAAGAATGAGCAGCAGATTCCTATGTTCAAAGAAAGAAAATGTTAAATAACTAGAACCAACTAGAATGAGACAAATTTTTACCTCAAAGCATGTCATTATATGGCTTAATTCTTCAAACATGACCTGGAAAGAGGGAGCCCCTTTAGATCTTATTCTGATTTTACTTCATCTGGTCCCCATTCTGCTTAAATGTTCAGTGTATTTGGGTAGGACTTAGTGAAAACTCTCATAAAATTCTAACATCATGGAGACAATTTGGGGAAAAAATGGAATGACTGCACTTTAGGGTTATTAAGCTACGCCTGGCTGTTATCTTCTGCATGGCTAGACCCACATTAACTCTCTCTCTCTCTCTCTCTCTCTCTCTCTCTCTCTCTCTTTCTCTCTCTCTCTCTCTCTCTCTCTGTGTGTGTGTGTGTGTGTGTGTGTGTGCATGCACGAGCACACACACACACACACACACACACACACACACACACACACACACACACACATTATTTTAAAGACTGCAGTAAAGAAATACAGACCAGTGAGCAGAGATAACTTTAGTCTTGGTGTGCAAAGTATGAAACATAGAGATTTGTGAAAATAAAACAATACTGTTTTTTTTCCTTGAAATGAGCATTTTCCATAGACAACTTGCCCTTTCCCTGGTCATTGGTGTTAATGCTTCAGATTTAGACCTCATGTTTGGCTTTGGATGAAAGACAAATGAGAGGTGGCTAGAATAAAGGAGCTCCCTTTCTTTGTTTCTCCCTGATGTTCTCCATACCCTCACTCTAGAACTGAAGGTGATTCTGAATCTTAAATGATTAATTGGGCTGACCTACTTTGGATAAGCATTTGATAAACAAAGGTAAAAGGAAGCACAAATTTTAGAGGGTTGAGATTTTAGGAAAATGGATCTTTTAACTGTGGTTTTACCGTTTTCTTTTCTCAGAGATTTTCCTTTTATGGATGGTTTGGGTAGAAATAGGATGTCAAAATTATACATTTAAATGAAAACAATTGTAAACTTTAATCTTCAGAGACTTCTCACATTCACAAAGTGTAGTGTTGCCAGAAGACAATATAGATTGAAGATAATTCTCCTTGGTTAAACTAAACTAAAAACCAAAAGACTGTAAAACAATTTGACTGCTTTCAAATAACAAGATGTAGTAAATGTATCTATTTGATGTTATTGTTAGTGATGGGGCCATGATCATTTTGTGAGACATAAGTATCTGAACATGATTGTAGTGGTGGAAAAGAATGAATGAGTTAAGCCGGATTGCTTAGATATGTTGGAATAAGTTTTGAGTAGCTCCTACTTTGTTTCAAGGCAACATAGGATCTGGTATAGAGACTTGACTTTTTGACTCCTATAAGCAGTGTTACCAGTAGAGACTTTTCTCTGAGTCTTCTGGATGATGTCACACCTCTGAGGACTCACTGTATTTGGTTCGGTTTTCAAGATGCAACCCTTGTATGGACAGGAAGTGCCTTTTGTTACTCCCTGAGTACAGCTTAATACAGATGGATGTGAGTTTCCCAAGGCGGCACCAGGGAGCACCTATGGTCCTATCAATTAGTATACAAGGTCCTGTCAAATATAGTGGACAGGGTTTCTTCTCTGAATTAAGAAATAAAAAAAATTGTGTCCAGTTAGTGACTTTCCTTGTTCTGATACCATGAAACCAGAAGGAAAGATCATGGTTTTAACCCAGGAAGTATTTTTTAGTGACAGACCTAGGAAACTGACTTAGCCAAAACGACTATATATTAGTCAGTGTTTCCATACACATGGGATGCTCCACTTCTGAATCTCTCTCCTATTGTCCCATTCCATCAGACTTTCTACAATTTTAATATCTAGAAAGCTTTTTTGGAGTTCCCTGTAGATTATTTCTTATTCCTTCTTCTGCAGGAACATTGAGGAACTCTGCTACAGAATAAGAGAACATTTCTATCTATTGGTATCCTTCTTAAAGCTCTGCTGGTAAAACTTTCACGTTTCCTATGAAGATGGCGAGAGTTCACTAAACAAAAGTGAGCTCAGGAAAAAAAATGTTTTTAAACATATGCATTCAAAATGGAATCCAGCATTCAAATCTGTACATATTTTTCAGGAAAAAAGAAATCCCAATAATCTCTTCAGGCAACTCTACTACCAATGGAAGTAGATCTTCCATCAAGCACATTCCAGTTGGTGAGTATGACACTTTCAACATCTTGATGCATTTTCTTTGCAAAACTAGACGCTAACTGTTCTAGGACTGTTTGCTTTGTAATTCACTAAACAGGAAGAGAACCATTGTCTGTATGTTTTGATATTTGTTTGTACATAGCCCATTTTCATTAACTCAAAATTAGAGGGTACAACAAAATATTACCAGATCAATGACCTAAGGAAAATATCAAAGCTTTTTAATTACCCCCTTACGTCATTTATTCTTAAAAGATTATTCACAAACCATACCTCTTAATCATTGGCTTGAATTTTTAATTTGAAGTTTCCTTCAATTTTTCTTATCTAATTAAAAGAAACAATAGCAACTATCATCTCTTTAGCAGTGTTTTATGCTAGGGAGCTTTTAACATACACATGCACTCATGTGCACAAACACACACACACACACACACACACACACACACACACCCCATTATAAGATTCCCATTTTGTAGATTAATGTACTTACATTTTCCACAAAATTAAAACTAGACCTTAGGAATCTTCCTACATCCATAATTTTTGTACTTTTTGACCATGAACATGTAAATTCCCTAAGGCTTGACTAAACGATATCTACATGACTATCGACATCTGACTTCCCTTAAAATCTTTGCAATTCTAATGCAAAATTTCCCATTCTCTTCCCAGTTCTATAAATTAAGAATTTATTTACCACGAACACTGTTTGATAGCCTTGTCTTTGAATGTTAGTCAGTTTAGATTGCATTCAAATAGGCTATAGAGTGCATTTATTACAGCATCCTACAACAAGGTTTGAGGATAAAATCATAATTCTTTCCAAAAAATAGAAAGCAATTCTGAAGTTCAACAAGTGGGCTGGTTAAGCAAAAGCTTTCCTGGACCCTCATTACCTCTATGAATGTCTTCTCTGTACTCAACAGGGGTAGACACATAGCTTACTCTTTGCAGGCATGATAGATCTACCTTGTGAACATCTTTTTCTCAGGAGAATTCTTGGTATACACGACATTGTTAATAATAATAATGGATTTAAGAAACAAATGAATCCCCTGCCTCTTCCACATGAGAACAAAGCAGCCCTAATTATCGAGCTCTAGGAAGTCTTTGCCAGTGTGGATTTATGTTCCCTTCCAAACTAGAATATAGCATCACAATTGATTTTCTTTTCCAATTCTAATTTTCCAGACTTATTAAAATGACTCTAAACCAAACTGCTTTGAAAGAAATAATATTGGCTTTCTCCCATTATTCCTCTTTTTTCCACCTTGTTCCCTTTCTACTAAATCAAATTAATCTACTTTAAAAATAGAAAAGATAAGTGGTTGTATAATCTTCTAAGGGAGGCAGAAAGCCATGGGACATAGGCACGGTGAAATTTTCACATATGTTCACATATTTCTACACTCTCATGTAGATCCAGGTCTTCAGTGGCCCAGCTCTGTAGGGATCCACACAAATGCAAGGCAAGAAGTTTTTCCCAGTTTGTAGGCACCAGTGGTATAATGCACCTTCTGAAAAAATGTCCCCAAAGCCCAAGGAATATGCCACCTTGCTGCTCTGAGCTCATGACATTCACAGGCTGGAGGTAACTTGATCTTAACATGGGAAAGAAACAGAGAACTTGTACAAGCCAGTTAATTGTTGCCATTATTGTCTGTTTAAAAACCTTATTTAAGCCTCTCCCTTCACGAAATTACCCCTCTCTCTCTCTCTCTCTCTCTCTCTCTCTCTCTCTCTCTCTCTCTCTCTGTCTCTCTCTGTCTCTGTCTCTGTCTCTGTCTCTGTCTCTCTGTCTCTCTCTCTCTCTCTCTCTCTCACACACACACACACACACACACACACACATTAGAAGAGATAAATAGATGAGAGAGAGTGAGGGAAAGAGAGAATATACAGACAAATCCCAAGGCTTCAACCATAGTCATTTCAAACAATGGTGTCTCACTAGGACAGAGATAGCATCCCCTCAGACTGTATTCCTGAGGCCAGCCTTCGTGACTACCTCTACCCTAATAAATCAGAGTTTGGATTTTGTCAAAGTAGTGTAAGCTGAGGATGCTATTCTGTGCGAACAGAGTTATTTTAAGAAGCAACCAGAATTTGCATTTCCAAACTATTAGGAGACAAAATGAAGGGAAAAAATTTAAATGCATGTACATTTATACATGTTTTAAAATCTAATTTGGGGTCACAGCTGTAATTGCAAAAGCTTTGGATTGTGTGTCATGCTGGAATAATGTCATGTTAGGGAATGTAAAGCATTCAGCTTTGCTTTATGCCTCGCTGCTCCCTAAGTGCGATGCTATTTCAATACAACACCTACCACTTTTAGGTCTTTATGCTTAAGTACATCTTGCTGGATGAAATCAAGCTACAAATCAGATGAAATGGGGTCCTCCCAGTTGATTCTTCCACTACAGACTCCAAACCCAACTGTTTTCAAGGTCCAGTTCTATGAATTCAGAATTTAAATTATCATGATTGCTTGCACTGAAAAATAAATAGAAAAAATCAACTTGATTCAGAAATAAAAATCAGGTATTTAACCACAAAATAAAACTAATCTTATTTTTTACAAAAGCTTAGAAATGTTTCAAAGATGGAGCAAACAATACTATAGAAAGTATAAACTACAAGAGCTGAGACATTGTGTACTGTAGTTAAAAACATGTCCCTCAAGTGACTCCATACTTACTGAAAACGTGTTCATATTCCCTCTCCCTTTCATCCTTGAAGCTCAGTTCATACTACAACATTTCAATTTGAGGTTGCAACAAATACCCCTTTCTCAATATTCAGGTCACACTGCCCTTCCCCTGGCAGCTAAATGTGCATTTGGAAAGATGACTATGTTCATAAAATCTGGCCATTCTGGCCTTATAGTATTTATGCTTCCCTGAGTTGCACAAAGGTGGTGAGATGGGTTATAAATTTACTGTGCTGCAGAGAGAGTTAAAAACTGAACCCAGCCAGAAATGAATCAAAGGCAATTATTACTGCTGTTTCTGGAGCTGGTTAAATTAATTTTCAAAAATATATTCATTGTGAAGACAAAAATCTCAAGACAGTGGTATTTTGCCTGGCAATATAATTGGTGAGGCAACTCTAACAAAATGAACTGTGCAAAACAGAAGTTCTCATTCCACAAATCTAATTCAATTAGGCTAAGTGAAAGGTGTATTTTTGAAGAAAAAAATAAACACAACTCAAGAAATATACGGTACTCGCCATGGATAGGTACTATACAAATTTACTATTGATCATTAATTAAATTTTCTAATAGCAATATCAAAAAGAAAACATACTAATAATAGAATTTCAAAGAGATGTGTTTGGTTTTGTTTTAAATGAAAGAGAAGATATTTTAATACTATAGTTAGCTAAAATCATTCTGGTAAGTGAGAGCACCATTATGCAGAGATTTGCCTAGTCAGTGTTAGAGACTGTGATTCTCTGATCTAGGTATTCATTATCTTAGGAAAATAAAATGATTCAGGCTGGGTGATTTGCGGATGCTTAAACTGAATTAGCCTGGTTTGAAAGAATAAGACTTGTCATTAACACTGGGTAAAAATACTTCCTTACCATCAGCACCACCATTTTGATCCATTGCAGAAGTAAAGACTAAAAGAACCATACAGGCACAAATATTTCACGGGGCTGGATATAAGCATTACAATGCAAGATTCTCTCTGAGGCAACAGCAATCCAGGGGAATGCTTGCCATTATGTAACAACCCATAGCAGGTCTTTTTATGTGATTCTGAATCTACTTGCACACTGTACCTAGCTGTCTAACTTGTCTTTTTTTCTTCCTTTCTATCTACTTGAACCCCTCCTCCAAAACTCATGTGAGCATTCATTCCCAGTCATCTAGTGGTTAGGTCTAGGCCTGCCTTCTTTATCTTAAACACATCTGTCAGGTACTGCCGCTGAGCCTTTAGGACACATCCAGAAACTTCTATGACTAAGCAGAAGAACGAAAGCAATTTCTTTGCTTTACTTTCTGAAGTAAAACTATCTCACAAGCAACTTGTAAAACATGGATATATTTATTCCAGTGTTTGTGTATGTGTTTAAGTGTGTGTGAGTGAGATAGAGATAGATAGATTAGATAGATAGATAGATAGATAGATAGATAGATAGATAGATAGATAGGGTAGGGAGAGAGAGAAGACAGAGAGGCAAACAGAGACAGAGAAACAGAGAATTAATGTGACAAAAACTATCCCTGTCTGTCTATAGGACCTTTCATCCATATGTAACTTATATTTTGAACTTATTTGTTTGCTAAACATTGTTGTTAATCATCTAGCCATACAGCACATTCATTAGTCATCTGTAAATATATGCAGATAAGTGGAGAGTTGAGTCTCTTGATATCAATGACTCCCACAGAAGTTGAACAAGGCTTTATTTTCTTCTGCATATCAGCTATAACATCACAAACAAGTGTATCCCTTAGTCCTCCTGATTACTTTGGATAGGGGTTCACTCTGCATTCCTGTCTGACTTATAACTCACTATGTAGTCAGGACTAGCCTGGAACACCTAGAGATCCACAGTCATGTACTTTCCACTGCTGGCATTGAAGGTATGCAGCTCTGTAGCTGGCTCCTTTTTATAGCCTTTAACATCACATTTCCTATCCCTGTGATTCTTGTTGATTTCCCTTTATAAAATTGTCTCAAGGGTAGTGCTGAAGTGTCTGTTGTTCATCAGCCAACAAGAAAGCTGGAAAGCCCTTCATGTAGATAAGCTCTGATGAACTGGGAAACAGTGATATTGGTTGGAGTACAACGTTAGTAAACACTGATATACACAACATGAAATTGTTAAACAGAAATACATATAAATTAAGGTTCTGTATTGATTAACTGATAAAGATGTGACCAGAGGCTTTTAAGATCTCAGTATTGTATCTCTTCTTGGTGAAATGACCCACATTCTCTTAATCAGTGTTTGATAACTATATAGAGCATGGTAAGACCTGATGTATCTATGTTGTATCTTAGTGTTATTGATATTACACAGGACATATTACAGGCAGAAGAAATAGCCACTAATAAATAACCCAAAATTGACTATGTGAGAATATAAGTATCAATAAATGAAAAATACAACATTAACTATCAATTATGATTTCTAATTCTAATGAAAAGTATAAAAATCAAGTGATGATTATTAAAATTATATATAAATTAATGGTTACATATTTTGTAATATGCTTATTTAGGTAACTTGGATACATGCAAGAAATAGAAAAATAGTCAATATAAATACATAAACTATACATAGTTAATAATAACAAGGACATGCCTAATTTTGTGATATATAATACAAACCAAAGAAATATAGATTTAAAATTATGATTTTAAAATTATACACTTAAAATTTAAGACTTAGAATAATAATTAATAAATACATCAAGAAATATTTGATCCTGGATATATAAATATGGTCTCACTATGTAAAGAAGTATTTAATTGTCTTGAATATGACAAGTTGATATTATAAAAGATCAATTCTCCCAAATAAATATATAAATTTTACACATTTCAGCTTTTATTTTCAACTGAATACACATATTTAAAACTTATAAAGATAATAAAATCATGCAAATGCCATTAAGTGATTTAAAAAGAATAATGAATGAAGATTTTCCAACAAGATAGGCAGATAAACTGCCTGTCCATCACAGTAAGTGTGAAGAACCAACAAATGAATCAATGCATCAAATACATTTAAAACATTTGCTATTCTTTCAGAGGACTCCAGATTCATTCTTAACACCCATTATAGGTAATTCACTATAGGTGTCCTCTAACTCCAGCAACCAAAGTAATACTTTCTTCTGGACTCCAAAGGAACCTGCCCACATGTGTGCATATAACTTCCCACCCATGCACACAGACACATATATACATAATTAAAAATAAGATGAACATTTTCAAAATGTTTGTTGGAAAATGAACTTTTACTTTAATGGATGATGAAAAGTATTTTATACTTTTGGAAACACAAATCCTGTCAAAAGAATTATAAATGAACAAGTCACAAATCCTGTCAAAAGAATTATAACTGAACAAGTAACTGTACAAAAAAGATTAAGGAAGGGTATTTGCAATGTGTGAAAGACTATATGAAGAAATGTATAAGAACTCTTGTGTGAATGTGTGTGTATATATGTGTGTGTGTGTGTTAACTTGTGCATAATTATTCAAGTTAGATACATAGTAATTTTTATTTGTCAACTTTAGCTCAATAAAACATAGAATTTTAAACAATATAATAAAATGAAAATAAACTTTCTAAAAGAAAAAAATTAAGGAAAGCACTAACAAACACTAATATGCACAAAAAATAATTTAAAAATGAAAATTAAAGCAACAACTTTCTTTTAAGAAGGGAAATGTTAGAAGTCTTGAAGTCACCAAATGCTAATGAAAATGTGGCCATATGCATGAAAATGTAAGCTATGGTCACTCCCATGAAAGCCATGACATAATTTAAGTTTAGTATAGTTACATGCAATGATGAAAACTACCAATATTATTAGAGTGTCTTTACATTTGAAACTTCATAACTTTGTTGAAAGCTAACATATTTTTCATTGTGAGAACATGTAGTGAGTTAAAATTAGGTAAACAGACACATCAAAGTTCTATGTAGTAGTTAAGAGCAACAGATTAAACATGTCTATTGCTACATAGACCTTAAAAATAGAACCGCAGAAGAACATACATACACACATATTATTCACAGAACTTAAAAATGAATCTAATCAAAATGACAACACACAAATTTGCAATCATCAATAATGAGAATATGCACCTGATAAATACAGCTCATTTGAAACCTAAACAACTAATATGCAAATAAGTAGATCTAAAACTTGCTGCAGAAGCATTTTATCAATACTGACATCCACGCCCAGAGACACAAATCTTTGTGTACCATATTTAAAAAAAAAATAAATTCTGATTAAAGAAAAACACTTGTTATGTTTTCCACAGAACCTTTCTGAAGCAATGTTTCTTCCAGATTTGGGATTGGATGAATGGAATTCCTCTTGTACAGTTTGGTGTGAGAGGGCTGCAAAATCTCCAATACAGAAAACTGGGACATACATGGAAGCATTTTAACAGAAAACAAGGAAAGTCTATCTATCACTGTTCAATTTCCTTATAAACTCTCATGTCAAAGAGAAGAAAAGACATTACAAATTACTTCCAATGGATACAACAGAGACCTAAACAGATGGGAAATTTCCACTACAGAGAAATGTTCATAATCAACATCACTGCTGAATAGGATTATTGCTTGCCATATTTTAGAGGATAATATAGACATCACTAACCTTTGTAGAAAGATGTAAATTTTGTAAGAGAGTATGAAGAGAATGACCCGATAATGTTCCCTGTCCCATTCAAATGTGGCAAATCCAAAGGCTTTAAACAGAAAACTATCTCTTAAGCATTTTTTAATTCTTTTTCTCATTTTTGGATTAAGAAAAGTCTCTAATGACTAAGTAAGTTATTGGGTTAAAAAGAAAAATACAAACACCCAGAAAATGACTCAAGGGCCCTGTCTGTGGACTACTGAGAATATTGATGTGTCTTCCTCATTCATCCATCTTGACTGAATTTAGCAGAAGGCACTTTGATGGTTCCAGGTATTTACTTGTACACAAGTCTATTTTCATACCTATGATTAACAGGTTTCCACGGCCATGATTATGTACCACAGGCATCTATTTTTCTCCACTTGGTTGAGAAAAACAACCCGAAAGTGTAAAATATGAAGAGGTGGAAATTCCCTATATCAAACTTACAATCCAAAACTCTCTAAAAAATTGTTCATGATCCTCATAGCCTAAATTCCTTGGCACCAACCTCAGTAACATTACTATGGCCTGACCTGCCTTGATGAAATATCAGGACACTGTGCCTTAAATACTAACTTAAACTTATAGAAATAGCAGAATATTCTGTGTTTTTCCTTCTGGTGATATCCTTCTGTATTTTCTCTCCTTGGCTAAACTTAGATGTACCTTATTGTATTAATATATTTGTAGAAATTTAGTTTTAACAAAAACTAGAATATCAATTGTTTACATTTTTAACTGAACTATCTTTCTCTCTCTCTCTTTATAAAACAAGCAGGAAAATAAGGAGATAAAGCAAAAACTAAAACAGCAATAAAAAGCAAACAGAACAACAAACACACACACAGTGAGAAGCAGAAAAATAATAAAAATTGAAGACAATAATGTAGAAGCAAAAGACCAGTAAGATAAAAAAATTTCCCAAACAGAGCAATATGAAACAAAAAATTCTACAAAAATGTTATAGAGTTCACTTTCCATTGGTCATCTACTGATAGACATGGAGCTTGCCCTTAGGTATAGTTTATATACATGGTAATACTCCATTGAACAAACAATTTTTCTTTTGAAAGCAGTTGTCAGTTTGAGATAGCTTCTTGGCTATGGATGGAGTTCATGTCCACTTCATCTTCTCTCAACACTGGGAACATATCTATCTTGATCCACACAAAGACACAACTGAGAAAGAGAACTACATACCAATATCCATCATGAACATTGATGCTAAAATACTCAATAAAATACTGGCAAATCTAATCCAAGAACACATGGGAGAAATCATCCATCAGGATCAAGTAGGCTTCATCCCTGGAATACAAGTTTCAACATATGAAAACCCAGCAATGTAATTCACCATATAAACAGACTGAGAAAGAAAAACCACATGATCATCTCACTAGATGCTGAAAAAGTTTTTGACAAAAATCCAACTCCTCTTCATGATAAAGGTCTTGGAGAGATCAGGGATAAAAGGAACATACCTAAACATAATAAAAGCAATATACAGCAAATCAACAGCCAAGATCAAACTAAATGGAGAGAAACTCAATATGATTCCTCTAAAATCAGGGACAAGACTAGGCTGTCCACTCTCTCCATACCTCTTCAATATTGTCCTTGAAGTTCTAGTTAGAGCAATAAGACAAGAAAAGACAATCCCAGACACTTTCAAATACAGTTTAATTTCTAAAATACCAGAAAATGGAAGAATCTCCCATGTTCTTGGATAGGAAGGATCAACATAGTAAAAATAGCAATCTTACCAAAAGCAATCTACAGAATCAATGCAATCCCATCAAAATCCCAGCACAATTCTTCACAGACCTAGAAAGAACAATTCTCAATTTTATATGGAAAAACAAAGACCCAGAATAGCCAAAATAAACCCTGTGCAATAAAAGAACTTCCAAAGGCATCACCATCCGTGACTTCAAGCTTTATTATATAGCTGTAGTCCTGTAAAGAGCTTGGTATTGCCACAAAAGTAGACAGGTAAACCAATAGAATCTAATTGAAAAGCCTGATATTAACCTACATACCTATGAACACCTGATTTTTGACAAAGAAGTTAAAATTATACTATGGAAAAAAAAAAGAAAGCATCTTCAAAAAATGGTGCTGGCATAACTGAATGCTGACATGTGGAACACTCCAGATAGATCCATATCTATCACCATGTACAAAACTTAACTCCAAATGGATCAAAGACCTCAACATAAATCAGGCGATATGGATTGTAGGCTGTTATTTCTTTGCTCTAGATCTAAAATCCATATATGAGTGAGTACATACCATTTTTGTCTTTTTGCAACTGGGTTACCTCACTCAGGTTGGTTTCTTCTAGTTCCATACACTTTTTTTCCCCACAGAGTAGTTAGTACTCCACTGTGTAAATGTACCACATTTTCTCCATCCATTCTTGAGTTGAGGGTCATGTAGTTTGTTTCCAGTATCTGGCTATTACAAATAATGCTGCTATGAACATGGGTCATCAGATGTCCTTGTTATATGGATTGTGTCTTTTGGAAGTCTTTTGCCCAAGAGTGGAATTGCTGTATCTTGTGGTAGATAGATTCCCATTTTCCTGAGGAACCACCTTACTGATTTCCAAAGTGGCTATATGAGTCGGCATCTTATGGATGGCATTTGTTATCATTCTGCTTAATTAATCTTTCTTTGTGCTAAGACTAATAATAACCCTCTTCCTTTGATTAATTGCATATATTCCACACTTAGCCTCCTGGAAAGGTTGATAATCCCAGCATTTCCTTCTTCACAGAAGCTGGAATATCACAGCTGTCCCAGCGATTGGAGTACCGTACATGGTGTGTTAGATGCATGTGGGGCCCCATTGTGTGAAGCCACAGAACAATCATAAACCTTCTTCAGTATATTTGTGATCATGGAGAGACAAAGAGATAGAGGAGAAAAGGCAAGAAGGGAGAGTGAAGGAAAAGGAGAAAGAAGAGAGGAGGGAGGGAGGGAAAGAGAGAGAAAGAGGGAGAGAGAGAGAGACAGATAGAGAGACAGAGATTCATTATCTTAATTCAACATTCAACTGTTTCTGAGGTCAGAAACCAGTACAAGGTGATCAGGACTGTTTGAATTTCCATATAATAGACCACTACACTAGATGTTTATCAAAAGAAAGCACTGGTTTAAAATTGAGTTTACCTTGAAATGAGAAAAAGGACAAAGTGTTCCTAAGGATTTTCTGCATATAATTTAGAAGAAGCATATGAATGCACATGAATATGTGAATCTACATGTGTGCATGTAGAGAGAACAAATGTGAAGAAAAAGAATAGATGTGAGGTGTGGTAAAAACAAATAGGCACACACTTGAAAATGCATCTTTATTTAAAATAATACTAAGGGCAATGGAGAGTCCTCAATGAGTATAGGCACTTGCTGCTCTGCTTGATGGTCTGAGTTCAATCCCTCGGTGGAAAACCTCTGACCACTACAACATGCATGTTCATGTGTATGCATGTGCATACACAGAAACCACATAACTAGTAAATACATGCAACTGAAATTAATATTCAGATAATACTTATATGAGAATGTATTATATCATGCCTTCAAAAATTATTCTTTACTAAAAGTAGAACAAAATACAGAAACAAATAAAAGAAGTTGTGGAAAAGAGTTGGGAAATATGAGTCATAAACAAAATGAATAAAGAAAGATTAAGTGTTTGTAGCTTTTAGGGTCATGTTGACTTAATGCCATGTGCATGAATGTTTTATGTATTTAAAAACAAGATGAAATATCTGGAGATATAATTTTCTTTTTTCAGGAAAATGACTAGTTCAGTTCCCTCAAAAACCCGCAAATAATTTTAACTCTTAATCCAGTCATTAGAACATCTACATGTCATTGTTCTAGTTAATCCCAATGAAATTCAACTGTCAGTCTTTTGTGTATTTCACCTTCCTTTACTGTAATCTATGCCATCCTTTTGGAAACATTCCTGAGACTTTGAGATAACTGAATGCTCATTTGTATCCCATCATTCTTTAGCCTATCTTTCTAATCTTCCCGTGGCCGCTTCTGTGTGCACCCACTTGTCTGTAAGGTTTCTAGTTATAGTCCAGATCCTCCTAAACAGATCATGGAGTAGAGGATGCATTATTACTAACATACACTCATCAAATGCACTCACTCACAACATTATTAGGAATAGATTTAAAGATTCAAAATTAATGACTTTATTTCAGAGTAGTCTTGTGAATTCCATAAAATTTTCAACATTTATTAATGGCTAGTCTGAAATGAACCCTAAATTTAACATATAAATCTAGGGATTATGTATTTTTCTTCAGACATATAGCCCCCTCCAATTCCTACAATGAGTATAGCTGACTATGATTTCTGGCATGGGTCTCTAAAAGTCATTCTCTTTCTTCTTCTTACCCTTCATTCTCAGAATTCTGTCTGTTACAAATCTTGAAAGTTTATAACAATGTTCCGCAATGTATAGTCCCCTGGCCAGTAGCTACCACATGACCTGGAAACCTGTTAGAAATACATGTTTTCAGAGTAAGGATGTACCACATTACTAGAATCAAAGCACTTGGTAGATTGAGGATAGAGGAAGGCCAAATGTTAGTTCAAAGCCAGCCAATATATAGCAAAACTCTGTCTCAAAAAGAAAAAAAAATATATAACACTAAAGAAAACAAACAAAGCAAAAACCAAATAATGACTATTGTATAAACTAATAGGGAGAACACGAATATTCACTGATTCTTTTATTCAGCTAATATCCATTTAGAACTGGCTTGACAGTATAGATGATATTAGGTCCTGGGAATTTAGAATTAGTATTGTTCTGGATTTTCATATACAAAGTTTTCTACCTAATCTGAAGATTGGTAAGTGGTCTGCAATTTGTAAGAAGAGAGCAAATAAAAAAGTCTTGTGAAGGGTAAAAAACAAATTATTGTAAAGAATATACAGGAGGAGGATCTTACATTGAGCAACAAAGACAGGCTGTAGAAAGGACAGATGGTAACTTGAACAGTGAAGTAACAAAAGGAAAGAGGAAACCAATACCATTGTCCTCAGGTGGAAAGAACAGCACAGCTGACAAATCACTCAGGTTAATGATGCTGGCAAGAATTGAGAAAGGGGGCTTAAAAGGAGGCTGGGGGACAGAGGAGGCTAGAGCAAGGGAATTTACTAAGTTACATACAACAGTTTGAATTCTACTCTAAAGACAACAGCTAGATAATTGTAGCTACTCTTTGTAAGAATAGGCAGGAAGTGATATATATGGCTGGCTCTGTTTTAGTTCAAAGTATTTTATTAAAGACTGATTTAATGTTTGAGTGTTTTGCTTATATGTAGGTACATGAACTGCTGCCTAAAACAGCCAGGAGAGAGTGGTGGGTCCCCTGCTCTTGTAGTTAAGGATGGTTGTAAACTTCCATGTGAGTCTTGAGAACCTAGCTTGGTCCCTAAAGTGTTCTTAAACTATAAGTCACCTTTCCAGCCACCAAAGGAAATCTCCCTTGACCTCCAAGATCAACGATTGTTTTATTTGTTGTTGTTGTTGATTGTTTTGCCTTTCTGGAGGTTGGGGTCAGACCAGGCTGTCCATTTAAATATGTTAAAACAGAGCTTGGGGTTTTCATATTAACACCTATAGCAGTGAAGTTAAATGTTTCTTCAAATGTGGTTACTTTTGTTGTTGTTGTTTGTTTATTTTTAAACCTGTGATCTCTATCATCCAGAGAATCAATTTGCAATGGTTTTCAGTTCTCTTGGCTTGGACATCTCATTCACATATTGCTTTAATTTATATAATAGTTTAAGCTTGATTTAGCTCCTCTGTTGTTCTATTTCACTTATTTAAATGTAAGCAGGTGGGTAACTATATTTGTCAAGCCACCCCCTCGGTCTTGCTAAGAATGAATAAATAAAGAGCTTTTTGATGAAAAGATAAACTGTATAAATTAAGTGAATAAACTATTTCTCTCTTACAAAATATCCTTTTTTGGATCTCTGTCTACTTTGGGGCTAGCTACTTTTGTTGCATTGTGGAATTGAAACAGAGAGTTGGAGATAATACCCACACCTTGTAGTTGGTGTAATTATCAGAACTCTAGATTGCTGGGCAGTGCAAGTTTTTCTTCTGCATATGTGGGCTGACATAAAATGATTAGATTCATAATAACTTGTCCCCACACAGGAGAACGCCAGCTTAGTTTCCTGTGAAGCCTCCTAGATCTCACTCCTTACAAAGGGGTTCTCCTAATAAACATGTTTTAACTTGGATTCAGCTATTTCAGCTACAACATTATTTCCAATTCAGGAAATGTTTTACAATGCAAGGAAAAGTGAAGCAATTTTAACTACTCAAAAAAGGAAGGAAAACAGAGAAACAAAGCAAAGCCAACTTTTCTTAGCTTTGTTCTGCTCCTCATGTCAAAGCAGATTGCCCAAATAATTAGGGCCCCGAGGTCTCAGCCTCACTGTAGCTTTCCCAAAGCCTTTCTTTGCCTTAACCTTATTTACAACCAGTCCAATCCAAGAATCTATTCCAATTATCAGACAGGCTAATTTGAAGCTTAATTTCTCCTAGCCAAAAGATCTTTCTTTAAAATCACATATAACCAATTAACCATCAGGATACAAGTGCCAGTGCTGTGTGTGGCATGGGAGGGTTTAAAAGCTGTTTTGTTTGTAGTTTTTGACAAGTAAATTAACCTCTCTGGGCCTCTGCTGTTGGATTAACATACAGGATATTCAGGTATTGAATTTCAAATAAGCAATAAATATGTTTTAATAAAAATATATCCCTTTTCTTTTTGACTAGATTGAACTTGACAACCTTCCTTTGAACCTTAGTTTTCTGGGTTCATTGTGAGTGGAGAAAGAATTTACAATTACAAAGAGAAAGTACCATTTATTTATTCTGCTGGAGCATTGTGGTCAGGGGCCTTTGCCACATGGTGAATTCCTGCTAATGCATAGCTGCACTGTGGCTATTACCTTGTTTTCTGAGAAATAAAGTTGGCTTCACTGGAATTTTTGGATAGAGCTCCCCATATTTTGGACAGAAGGCAGACTCAGTACCAGGGACAGTTTCATTATATGGACACACTATTAGAAAAACCCAGACTCCAGAACCAAGTATTCCTCTCTAGTCTTCTGAGTGGTGTGTTATCATTGTCAGTCAGAATCCTGAGTGTTGGAGTAGCTTGATAAGAAACATGGATTGTATTTCTGAAGCTGGAACTAGTTTTATGAGATGCCTCTATTCTAATTCATATTCCAAAATGAGAGAAATTTTGATATTATTCAAAATAGATTTATATGGGTTTGCATTTAAGGCAAAATATATTTATAGTGAGTTCCAGCATCAGGAAATAATAAAAAGATAGTCCAAAATTCTATAATGTGCTATCAATATTATTTGATTTAATTACTTCACAATGAACCTACAATATTTATAGTTTTATTTATCTATTTGTTACAAATAATGGATAGAGTGTAGAGCTGGTTCAAAGTCAGGAGGAAGACAAAATTTGTTCTAGTTCCTTGGGATTGCTGCAGTAAAATCCCTCAAGATTGGATACTTATGAAAGAGAAGCGTAGCTTCTTCCAATATGGATACTACAAGTCCAAAAAAAATTATGTAACAACACAATTGCTCCTGAAACATCATTCCATCTGGGCTTATCTTATCTTCTATTGATATGGGCTTTTCTATATCCATGTAGGTTCCTAGCTTTTAAGATTACATGTAAATTCAATTGCCACATTAAAGAGCATATCTGCAAAGAGAAAATTTATGGCTGGGGCTAATACATATAAATTAAAGAGCAGTACACTTTAGTCCACAGTGCAAGATTTTCTAGTTTCTGGTGCTGTCCACATTATTAAAGACACTACATTTCTGAGAAGTACTTAAGGATCCTGCTGTTGCTAATTTTAATGGTGAGAGAAATATATGATATATGATAAGAGAATTGTTTACCATGACCATTAACTAATTTTTATATATAAGATGTAATAATTTGTGTATACGATATTTACATACTTGGTTTCTGTTCCACTGCAACATCAATATAGTACTTTGTTATGAAAGAAAGGACGAGTCTCTGAAGAAATATTGTTATTGAAATAACTAATTCATGTGTCAAGAAACATCTGGAATTCAAAATCTGTTCCATCCATGCTTTAGAAAGAAACAATGATAAAATATGTAACTTTTTTTCTACTTGAAACTTTAACTTGTAGATGTGGCCAACCCCTAAAGGTCAAGCTAACCCACATTTGTGCCTACAAGTGGTTAGAAAATAGCTGAATCCTTGTGTTTAATGACTCATTGTAGGATTCATGGGCTTCTGCAGTCTTGGAATTAGGTGGACTATGAAACAGTCTGATTTGTAGGCATTTAATAACAAGAGGGACCTAGAAAGAGAAGCTATTGCAGTAGCATCTGGAGAAAATCTGTAGGAAAATTGTAAAAGAAAACAAATCTTTCAACACTTAGTGAACGTAGGTAGAAGGAGTTTAATATGGACATCCCTATAAATGATTTGAGCTTCAATATTGGTTTTTAAAAACACAGTCTGTACAGTGGTATTTTTATAGTCAATGTCAAGCACAGTTGTTTTTAGTTACAGCTTGCATAACAGTTCAAGATAAATCAAAGTGAACTGTTCTCTAGAAAATAAAAAGCAGCACAGATTTTCTAATACTGTCGTCAGTGCTTTGGCCAAAGGCTACTTTGCACTATGTCTACATAGCACCCATTTAACAAATATTTATTAAGTGTTGATTATTTGCCAAATACTGTCCAAGGTTCTGAGAATATATCTATGACTAAAACAGTCTCAGGCTGCACTGTGTCTTTAGCATCTCCCAGGCAAAGCATTAAAAACACAGGATGTTACAGCTGAAAGACATAACAAGTGCATTCTCTTGATTCCGGAGAAGCAAAGCAGCAGTGCCTGTTTTGCCTGAAGAAAATTACGGTAGATGTTTTTTGCAAGATGATGGCTAAGTTCAAATCAAAGACCAAAATACAGGTTGTTACTTGAGTTGGCAGGAAGAACTTATGTGGCTTGGGCTATGTTCTACACACTGACACACTGAAGGGTCAAGAGAGTCCAGGATGTGAAACTACTTAATATGATTCTACAACAGAATGGGAAATGAGGTTGGAAGAGTTTTTGAGGGAATGTACATGTATTAAAGGTGAATTTGGATTTCATTCTGGAGAAAATAATGGACTTTTAATAATTTTAGTAGTGGAGTGGTGTGCTGCAGTCTCTCTCTCTGTCTCTCTGTCTCTCTGTCTCTCTCTGTCTCTGTCTCTCTCTCTGTCTCTCTCTCTGTCTCTCTCTCTCTCTCTCTCCTTCTCTCTCTCTCTCTCTCTCTGTGTGTGTGTGTGTGTGTGTGTGTGTGTGTGTGTGTGTGTGTGTGTGTGTGTGTTGTATCCTGGGTGTTGACTCTAGGTGCAATCTATGTAAACCTAGATATGACAAGAAGACGAGTGAAAGCTATTATCCTAATGTAGCCATTAGATCATGTTAAGATGAATAAGAGCATAAAAAACAACTGGTGGCCCTTTAAATATGTAATATTGATAGAGTAGTGACTGGCTCATCTGAAGAAGGCAGAGTAGTAAAGAGACTGAATACATTCCATAGTATTTTGAATTTGGTAAGTGGTGAGTAATGGTGCTACTGTGAACAAAGAATAATTTTGGGGAAACAGGTCAGTGATTGTAATATTTCAATGCATGTTTAGATCAAATTCTATGATGTCAGTTGAGGTTGATATCTATAATAAAATACGATAATCTTGGTAACTCAAATAACAGAAACTTGTTTCTTACAGCACTAGAGGGTGGGATATTCACAGTCAAGGTATGAGCAACTTGGTGTCTGGTAAATTCCTGTTACTCTTCATAGGGGAGCATTCTTTTGTGTACTTCCAAGTATAGGAGGAATAAGGGGCTCCTGGTGAGTGGCTGTTTCCTATTCAGAGGTGACCATCCTTTTGTGTACTCCTATGTGTATTAGAGATAGGGAAGCTCTCTAGGAATTGCATTGCAAGGCCGACTTGGGATGAGCACAATGGGCCTATGGGTTACAATGGTCTGTCCATTAAAAATTCTGTTGCTGAAGTACTTAGATTATAGGTCTAGGATGAAAATGACTCTGACTCACTTTAGTGGAGAAGCAGAGTTATTCCTTGGTTTTCCAATTACTTGTAATGAGGGTTGTGTAACATCTTTAGTGTTCTGATTAACAGCAGAAAAAAAATATAGAGTAGGTGCTTTAAAATCACATTAATTAATTAAAGTTCTGGAGGCAAAATGTTTCAAAGTTAAGACATAAGAAAGCTTGACATCTAAGACTCTTCCTAGGTTGTGGAAGGCTATCCTTTTAAAGTTAAATAGTTACATAATTTTCTTATAAATATACTTACCCCACTCATAAGGCTCTGTAGCCATAATCTTATCATTTCCCAAATTCACACATCAAATTTTATCACACTATAGCACAGCTTTTCAAAAATGAATTTTAATGGAACTTCAAAAATCATCCATATTATTGTAAACAGTGCACATAATGACCAGGTAATGTAGATAATCTTCCATCATTCACAATTATGGTAATGTTAATGAATGTTCTTGGCTCTCATGAGCTCATAAGGATTGGCACTATTAGGAGATATGGCTTTGGTGGAGTAGTAGTGGTCTTGTTCGAGGAAGTGTGTCACTGTGGAGGTGAGTTTTGAGGATTGCTATGCTCAAGATACCAGCAAGTGTCTCAATCCATTTCTTGTTACCTTCTGATTTAGAGGAAGCCAAAACCATGTCTGCCTGCATGCCACCATGCTCCCCCTCTCTGATGATAATGGACTGACCCCTGAAATTCTGAGTCACACAAATTAAATATTTTCCTTATAAAAGTTGCTGTAGTCAATGTGTCTCTTTCTCAACAAGGGAAACCCTGACTAGGACAGAAGTTGGGATATTTCTGTGATAAGCCAGACCATGTTTTTGCTTGGAAAAACATGGACTCTGGAAGATTGGGTTAGGAAAGCTGTGGAATGCTATAACTACTGGTAGGAGCATAGAATTGGCTCTACTGGTAAAAGCATAGAAAACAGTGAGGTAAAGTGTTAATTGAACTGTGGGGACCTGGCTCAAAAGGTTATAAGGAGAAGTATATTAATATGTGGACTAGAGATCATTCTTGAGATATTTTGGTAAAGAATGGCTGCTTTCTGCCCTTATCTGAAGAATCTGCCTGAGGTTAAAGTGAAGAGTTTTAGGTTAAGACCCTTGGAAGAGGAAATCTCAAAACAGCCTAAAATAGACTGTGTTGTGTGGTTATTAGGGTTAACTCTGATGAAGATTAATAATGAGAAGGAGCAAGCTGAGCAAATAAAAATACAAAATATACATATTGAGAAAAGGGTAATAGAGTTAACTCCTGTGTTCAAGGAGATAAATGCATTCAGAAATTGAAGAAAGAGAGTGGGTAACCTCAGGACAAGATCCCATCAGCTAAGTTTTCAACATATGAAAATCAATTAAAGAAAGGCTTAGAGGAATGTGTGGTGGCACACACCTTTAATCCCATTGTGTGGAAGATTTCTAAGTTTAAGGCCATCCTGGTCTATAGATCAAATTTCAGGACAGTCAAACTTACACAGTGAAGAGAGTAAGCTGGTAAAGATGTAATTGAAAGAAGGGCCATGTTACAGCCCCAGCAAGCAACAGAACTTAGTACTGGAGTTAAAGATAGAAGAAAGGGGCTGTGAATTTTTTCCCTAAGACAGGAAAGTTGCTGAGGACAGGCATGCATCAGAGGTATCCCTTAATGGAGGCTGAGAGGCCACTGAAGGAAGCTGTGGAGTTGAAACCTGAATTGCCTTGGAGAACCTAAGATGTAAGAGATAGCAGAAACATGGGATATCCTCCAAGGAGAGCTGCTATCTGTGAGTGGACCCAGTCCAAGAGAAAGGAGTGCATTGCAGACAACAAAGCTGAATGGAGTTGAAGATGCAGAGTTTGTCCATATATTTTTTCCATCTTGCTTTGGTCCAGTATTTTCTCACTATGCTCCCTTCCATACATTTGGAATGGTAATGTATATCCTGTGCCATTATATATTGGAAGTATGTGATCTGATTTTAATTTTGATTTACAGGGAATTACAATTAAGAGATTACTTGGATCTCAGAAGAGACTTTGAACTTTTAAACATTGTTGAGACTGTGGTAGACTGTGTGGACTTTTGAAGTGGGACTAAATGCATTTTGCATTATGGCATTGTTAGAAGCATATGGAGGGCAGGGAGTGGAATGTGGTAGTTTGAATGTAATTGGTTGCCATATGCTCATAGGGAATGGCATTATTAGGAGGTGTGGCTTTGTTGGAGTAAGTATTGTCTTATTGGAGGAAATGTGTCAGTATGGGGGCAGGCTTTAAGGTTTCCTGTTTAAAATACTGCCAAGTGTCTCAGTCTACTTCCTGTTGTCTTCTGGTCAAGATATAGTTGGCATTTTGTCTGCCTGCATGCCACCATGCTCCCTTCTATGATGATAATGGAATGAACCTCTGCAACTAAGTAAGCCACTCCAGTTAAATACTTTCTTTATAAAAGTTGTCATGGGCATAGTGCCTCTTCTCAGCAATAGAAACCCTAACTAAGATATCCGTCCTCCAACTTCACTAACTTCCTTAAATAATGATCTAGGGGGCAAAGGTATGCACTGAGTTAAGTTTGATGGGCAGCAGTATATGTGTGTTAAGAAAATGTTTAATATTTTTTAAAATCCCACACATGAAAAACAAATAAAAGAGAAACAGAAGAGGCAGGATGCATAGAGGTAGATCAGAGAGAACAGCAGCTGACTGTCAGAGAAGCCTTTGCTCCATTATGAAGGTCATATGCAGGTCACCTTAAGCTACTGTGATGAAATGAATGACCTAAAATCTGTCTGTTTTACTGACCCATGCAAATCCCTTCACCAGTGGGTTGCAAGAACAAAGATTAGTATCTAGAAAAATCACTGAAAAGAGGCCTTGTGGTACATATAGTGTTCTTTTGTCTCCAGAAGAAAAGTGAATTCCAGCCCAACACTGTTACATAACAAAATAAATAATATTATTTACAAAATATTTCTTAAAATTGATAGTATCTTTAATATTTTCATTTGTTTCTTTGCTTTTGAGATAGGATCTTATTCTGTGACCTACCTAGACTGGTCTGAGATTTAACTTTCCTGCCTTAAGTTCTCAAAAATGAGGATTAGAGGTATAAGTTGTTATGTGCACATAATGTTGTTAAAAATTCATTATATTTTAGACTTTTTTATTTCTTCCTTAGATTACCTCTATTTCTATCTTGGATGTTTTTGAACAAAATCTCCCAGCCATCATAATAATGTTCATTAAAAAATTATTGAATTCTTAGGGCCAGACAAAATGAGCCATATGCACTTACTAAATTCAATCATCACAAAAATCTTTTAAGATTATATAATGCTTGGTAACTGATATTCAAAAGATTTAGTGACTTATAAGAGGTCATACGGCTGTTATCCCCATGGAGATTGCATTGGGCTCTAAACATGAGTTCTTTGTATTTTTTCTGTGAGACCTTTGGTTTTGCATTTCAGCTGGAAGGTCTGTGTTGTGTTCAGGATCAATTTTAATCTTGTGAAATCAGGAATATATTGTTACATTTCATTCATCAAAATTACATAATGCCCTCATCTTTTTAAACAAATAATTTCCATTAGAGTAAAAACAAATCCACAAATCATTTCTCTTCTGTGAATTTTTAAAATATCTAATTGATTTATAAACAAAATTAAATAAAATCACACATTACCAGCCAGGTTAAGTTGTTAATGTCAATCAATTCTGACCTGACATAGGTATATACTATCCATTGGGATGGTGTTTTTATTTACCTACGAGAGGCAATTATGGATGAAAAGTTATTTGCTAGAAAAACTAGAGTTTCACTATCTGGGTGCTATTTGTGAACAATAGCAATATCTCCTTGATTTCCTTAAATTTTAGATTTCTCTGTGATGTACCTAATGACTTAACTATAGTGGCAGTGATCTCTAGGTATAACTGTGCTCTTCTTACCCTGAAAAGCAAAGCGTTCAGTGATGCTTGCTCCCAGAAAGTAATAGCTATTAACATTTACATGAATTAATTTTCCCTTTTCCCTAATGATAATAATGTGATTTCCTAACCTTGAGTACCTCACAATATAACTTGTCTTGTTTGAGAACTAGATCAGGTAGAGTCAGATTTCAGCATGACTTGAATCTTCATAAAATGAAATTATGAAATACAGATGTAAACAGATATAAAAAGACACCAGTGTTTGCTATAAAACCATCCCATGTGTTTTAGTTCATTAGAGCATCTACAGAACAAGTACTTGATACTGAACAATTTACATGAGCATAAATTTATCTCTCATAGTTCTGTAGGCTGAAAAACACAAAAAACTATGTCCTGGCACATTGGCTATTTGTCAAAGTCACCGATTTGAGATTTGATTTTGGAGCTGTCAATTTCAGCACTGAGGTTCTACCTTCCAACATTATCACACTGGAAATTAGGTTGAAGTATATCTTCTAAATGAACATAAATATAAAAATCATGCAATGATTCATGGACAAAGAATGAGGCAGTTTCTTCCATAGATACTTCAAAGAAAGTTAGCCCTAGTGATACTTTGGTTTTGAAATTACACCTTCTATAACTAAGAGATAGTAAACATTCATTACTTCAACTCATTGTTGTTGTTATTATGGCAGCCTTAGAAAATGAATTTATATATGGTGTTTGACCTCACAATGAGTTTGTCTTACAGAGTACTCTGAAAAGTTGTTGCATTTATATTTCTCTTTTTATTTCTTGTCACATAGTTCTATAGCTCAGGTGTTCCAGATTTTGCCATGTAACCCAGGTGGCATCGGATTTTTTTTCTTGTAACAACAATTAATTTATTTTTTCTCTGTTTTAAAAATTATTTTACAAACCAGCTCCAGTTCTCCTGCCCTAACTTTCTAGCATTCCCTCACCTCCCCACATGCCAACCCTCATCTACTCCTCAAAGGAGGTTAAACCTCCCTTGGAAAGTCAACTAAGTTTGGCATACCAAGATGAGGCAGAACCAAGCTCTTCCCCCCTGTGTCATGGCTTAGTTCAGTATCCCACCATAGGCAATGTACTCAAAAAAGCCAGTTCCTGCACCCAGGATAAGTACTGGTTCCACTTCCAGAGGCTTCCCCAACAGATCAAGTCACATAACTTTAACCCAAATCCAGATGGCATAATTCAGTCCTATGAAGGTTTCCCAGTTGTCAGTCCAAAGTCTGTGAATTCCTACCTACTAGCTTGGATCAGTTGTTTTCGTAGTTTTCCCAATCAGGATGTTGATCTCCAAAAGCTCAACCCAGTGCTTGACTGTGGATCACTGCATCTACTTCCATCAGTTATTGAAGGTAAGTTCTCTGATGACAATTAGGGTAGTTGAAGGAAGGGTTTAAATGACTCCACAAAACCCAAGATGAATTATTAAAAGGTATTTATTAGGGAAGCACTAACACAATTGATAGTAAATAACCACCTCAGCATTTCTGCTACTGAAGATGCAGTGTCTGCCCTTTTGGATCTCTGACTACCACCCAAGATAGTGAGCCAAAACCTCTTCGTCCATATAAGGGGTCATATCTGCACACCTGAAGCCACTGCCCTAGGATGTGGCCATCACTGCCAGTCCACTGGAGAAACAAGGTGCCACTACTTTTCCCCTTTTTGTATAAATAGAAGGGTTTAAGCCTGATTTAAAAATATGTGCAATGATAACATATATCAAGTGTAGTCCAGGAGAAAGATAAAAACATGTATGAGTTTAGACCTACAAAAGCAAGAGCAACATTAAGCAAGAAACACTCACAAAATGTCCAGTCACATTGTAATGGCAATAACAAAGATTACTCCAACAGCTGTTGTATTCTGGAAAGTCTAAGTCTTGTACCTAAGGTGTTCTAGCTAAGATAAGAGAGGATATAACTGTGACTATCTAGACTTTAATATCATCAAAGACCTGAGAAGGAAGGCTGGCTCAGGTTGTGGATGCCATGGACAGCCAGCTTTGAGTGTTGATCATGGGAATCAACCCACACTGGACTCCAATTGAAGGTGGGATTTAAGTGAGTCCATAAGACCCAATATAAGTGATTAACAGGTATTTATTAGGGAGGCACTTATACAATTGATAGCAGTCTTTTTGCTCCTGAAGATGTAGTCCCTACTTTCCTAATCTCTCCTACTCCCCAAGAGAGTGAGCCAACCCCTCTTCTTCCTTATAAGGGGGGTCACATCTGCATAACTGAAGCCACTCCTCTAGGATGTGGACAGTAAGTCTACTGGTAAAACAAGACAGCACTACAGGAAGTCACTAATCTGATTATAAAGAAAGGCCAGTTCAGGCACCCTCTCCACTATTGCTAGGAGTCTTAGCTGGGGTTATCCTTGTGGATTCCTAGGAATTTCCCTACTACCAGGTTTCTCCCTAACCCCACAATGGCTCCTATCAGAATATTTCTTTCATTGCTCTCCCTCTTTGTCACTCCTCCAACTCAGCCATCTCTAGTCTTTATGTTCCCATCCCCCATCCCCTTCCTTTTTCCTGTCTCCAAGTTTAGTAAACCAGTATGGCAGTTTCTCAGGAAATTTGAAATCAATCTACCTCAGACCCAGAAATACCACTCTTAGGCATATACCCTAAGGATGTACAATCATACCACAATGACATTTGCTCAACTATGTTCATAACAACATTATTCATAATAGTCAGAACATGGAAACAACTAGATACCCCTCAACCAAATAATGCATAAGGAAAATGTGGTAATTTTACACAACAGAGTTTTACTCAGCAGAAAAACAAAACAAAACAAAACAAAACAAAAAAACAATGGCATCTTCAGGTTTTCAGGCAAATGAATGGAACTAGAAAAAAAAAAAAAAAACACATCTTGAGTGAGGTAACCCAGACCCAGAAAGACAAACATGGTGTATACTCTCTCATAAGTGGATATTGGACATAAAGCAAAGGATAACCAGGCTACAATCCACAACCACAGAGAACGGAGGTAAAAAGGAGAACCCTAAGAGGGACATACATGGAATGCCCTATGAAAAGGAAACAGTTACGACCTCCTGCCTTGAATTTTTTAACTGTCTGTCACAGTTCTCAAATTGTAACTGTCTGAACCTGTATCCATCACAGAGTTATGTCACTCTCATGAATTCTGGGGTTACAGTATGTACCCAATGTCTGTCACATAGCTCTAACTATTTAAAATTGGCTAAGAGCCAAGAGGGAATTCAGGTCAAACACTTCAGTGTTGGCATTACAGTATGCACTCCTGCATCGGTCATGGAGTTGGTTATTCTCCTAAGTTCTGGGGTTACAGCATGTGTCCCTGTGCCTGGCACAGTGTTCTAATCATTTAAAATGAGTCCTGAGAGAAGAGGGACTTCAGCTCATGCCATCTGATCTCCTGTCGTGGAAATATTTCCTTTAGTATTCCTGACAAATGATATATTGCCTTTGTTTGAATACTAATAACACAACATACCTGTACAGACATAACTGGAATTTGAGAGATATAAACCACCTGCTATCCTAGAACTTAATTTTTTTTTTACTGAAGATAGAATATTTGAAAAATATCCAAGTCCCTAGTGATAGAATCCTTCATGATGAATATTTTAAAAACAAGCAGCTTTAAATTGTTTAAAATAAAAGTGATTAATTCCCATCGATTCCTATTCACATGGTTGGTCAAATCTTAGAAGCAGATTGACTGAAAATTCAATGTATCTGTTTAAAATTAGTGTGCTAAAGCCGGACGTTGGTGGCGCACGCCTTTAATCCCAGCACTTGGGCGGCAAAGGCAGGCAGATCTCTGTGAGTTCAAGGCCAGCCTGGTCTCCAGAGCAAGTGCCAGGTTAGCCTCCAAAGCTACACAGACAAACCCTGTCTTCAAAAACCAAAATAAAAAAATTATTGTGCTATAGCCAAACTTGGGACATACTTGCCATTCTTTTACTTATGAGAATAAGGTAGGAGGATTGTTATGACTTCCAGGCAGTCTGAACTACGAAGTGAGACTTTTGTCTTAAAAACAAAACAAAATGAGGCAAAAAAGTCTTTTCTGTCTTTATTCAAGGTCTCCTCTGAGCTTGAGCTCAATCCTTTCCTGGGAAGAAGGGAACAAGGCATTTCCAGGTATGAGGACTTGGGCAAAGGAGAGAAGAAACCTAATCCTTTGGTAACAAATCTCAAGTAAGGAATAATAGGTTTGTTTGAGTTACCTGGATCCATTTTCAATAACATCTTATCTAAAGGGACAGAAAACTTGCCTCTGGAGCACAGGGACAGGCCATTCCCTAAACTCAGGAAGAAAGGACTGTCCGTAGGAAGATAAGCACAGTGATCTGGGTGCTGTAAGGTGTAATTGTTGCTGAGAAGGCCACCAGTTACTAACCACAAGACAAGACAAATTTAATTGAATATTCGTATATGCATCAGACAAATTTCATTTCTCAAGAATATTGGGACCATTTAATAGATACATATTTCCTGTTTAGCCCTAAAATAATTGAGACGGTAGAAAGAAGATAGTTTTATCCACTGACTGGAATACTGTAAGCTAACACAAAGTTATTGTTAGTGAGAAGGTAAAATGCAAACAGACTGGAAAGAACAGTAATCCTTTAATGGAAATTGTGAAGAACTTAGAACAGAGAAAATGAAAATAGAGACTTTGTCATTGCCTTTGTAATTTTCAGGAGTGGGTGTTTGGTAAGGGAGGACAATGAGCATAAAGAACCTCTAAAATAACTTCAGTGGTCACTAAGAAAAAGTGTTGCACTTATGTAAGTCAAGAGCTGATTGTAAAACTGTGTACAAGATGAAGGGGTAGAGAACTCAGTTTTGGTTACATTTATTTTATAATATTAAAATATATGAACATCAAAATATTTTAAATATGTTCCAATACACACTCACATACACACACACAAACAATTCCCATTAAGTCAGGAGAATAAAATGGTGATCTCTTGGCCATGCTTACCTTGTAGCATTAAGAATGTGAAAATTAAATTTTATGTGAATCATTAATTTATCCTTTGCTTCAAACCATAAAAATCTTCCACTGAAACTATTTCAATGAATTTTTTCCCTGAACTCTATATTTTCTGCATATTTGTATTTTGTGCCATTCTTTGGTTTTAGACTCCAAGCTCCTTGGGGTAAGGACTTTGTCATTAATTTAGTGCAGCTGAATATATTACATGGTGCCATGTGTATTTATAGAACTTTGCTAAGTAATGACTCAGATTTGGTAATCAGCACTTGCAACCACCATGTGGTTATGCAGATCAACACTTACTATGCAAAAATCATTTCTATAGGGCAGATGTGCTGGTCTCCCTCTTTGTAAATTTTTAGATCAGTAAATTTCTTGCAATGTAAAATTCAATTTAGGATGATGCCTTTGATTGTCTTCTTGTTACCCATAGCAACTGGGAAAGCAGTACCTTTCTACAGTTCCATCTGATAAAGGTTAAAATCACCAGTGGCTTTAGCAGCAATGTGATTGAGTAATTCAGATAAAACAAAATGCCTCTTTTTGAACAAATAGCTTTGACACACCAGTTCACTGAGTCAATGATTTATATTTAAAATACTGTAAATATATATAATATGGTCATTCATTATAGTTCTTCCACTGAATTATACTAAGATTCCCCCCAGAAATTGGAAGGGATCACTTATGACAAAAATCAGAAGGAACCACTTTATGACATTTTGTGAACATGAAAGCTACTTATCAACTTCAGAATTTTCCCTAGTCCAATTGATTTATTTTAAAACACAAGAAATACTGTTTTATTTTCAGTATTAAAATATTATGACTATTTGTAAAATTTCATAGAAATTTATTAAATGCTAGATTTTATCAACCTAAGTTGGGCAGATACATATCCAAGCAGGAAGAAAGGAAGGCAATCAGAGAAGTTGGTCTTAGTGGACAAAGGGGAGAAAATGAGGGAAATGAGTTCTGGCTAGGGAAAGTTCTGATTTCTGGGATATAGAATGAGGCTGTGACAATGTAAATTCATTTAGAAGGAATCACATTCTCTTCAGTGAAATTCGTTTTCACATCCTTTCAAGTGAAAAATTCAATATTTTTGTACATGGTTTCTTAGATAGTCCTTGCTGCTATCTCCCTCATTTGTCATAATTAACACCACTCCAATGACATCTTTGTACTAGAAACTGATTTGCAGATGATAGACAACCATAACCCAGTTTTTTCGAATCTTGTAATTAAGTGACATTATATTATTCTGTATTATTCATCCCCCTCTTCTCCCAAATTCCTCTTCGTAACAACATGAATCTGTTTGAGTATCTGTTTTAATTCTGAAACACACATATTTAAATGCCAGAGCAACATGAAATATTAGCAGAATGATAGCAGCTCTGCTGTTCTGGCTGCTGCTGGACTCCCAAATTGACTAAATTTGTTCTTTTATTTTGCATCCCTGTGCACTGTAGGAAGGGGTGGATGGGAAGAGGGCTATAGAGAAACAGTTGCTTGTGTGAGTGCATTTGTGCATTGAAATTTCCTTCAATGTTCTCTTTTGGAATAAACAAAAGAACTAAAATTTCATCACTATTCCAAAGGTTTTCATCTTTCATTTGTTTTTATTGAATTTGTAAAAGAAGTACATGAAGGAGTATGTTATGTTTAGGTATATTTGGAGTTTGTTTTGAAATGTTATTCTTTCTGAATTTGGTGAGTGTGAGTGACTAAAAAGAGTGTGAAAACAGAGGGCATCATGACACAGTCTAGATCATGATGTACAGAATTAGAAGATTCCCTAACAAACAGTGCCTTTCTCCTGGTCCCATACACCTTAATGAGACAGAAGATTATTAGAGATACAGGGAAAACCTGTGTGAGGTGAAATTATAAAACTAGATTACAAACCCAAGAACAGGTAGACTGGAACAGCAAAGGGAAGGGAAAGCTGGCAAGGATTTCACTCAAGTCCCTCTGGGGACTTCCACCATGTATTAGGTAGGGACTCTTACAATATTGTTCCTCAATGCCTGAGTGAGTCTGGGCGCTGCTCTGCTCCCAACCTCCCCCATAAACCAAACAAGAATTTTTATGAACAAAATTACCTTAAGCAGTACCACTGTGTCCTTGCACATTCAAGTGTGTTAAGGCATGAAACATCCTTTCTTAGATTTCATGCAGTTATAAAACCAGGACAGAACATTTCCTCTTTGTCACTTTTACTGGACAAAGTTCTAACATATTATTGGGTAGAAAACACTTTGTGTTATATCAGAAATGGGAAATTTGAAAGACAAGAAGTTGCAGGGCTTCATTCAAGCTAATAATTGAATAGATTTTAGGAAATTTAAAACATCTATAAATATAAATATAAATGCATCAGGGCCATTGCCTGCATCCAGCACTTAAAAATGTATATCATTTGTAACATTGACACAGAAATATTTTGGAATAACTGAAAAGCAGCGGTATAAGAAATGTATTTTGTATACTTTCTCAAAAACATAAGCCTGCAGTAGTCATTTATAAGAGTTACCCTGCAGGGATGGAATGATCTTGGTTTTATCTGCCTTACACTTTGCTCATTATCAGAGAAAGAAGGTGAGAGGAGGTGTTGAAGAAACGAACTACTCTAATTTAAA
Source organism: Cricetulus griseus (assembly GCF_003668045.3). Lineage (NCBI taxonomy): Eukaryota > Metazoa > Chordata > Mammalia > Rodentia > Cricetidae > Cricetulus > Cricetulus griseus. Next base: position 303,025,305 of record NC_048595.1, on the reverse strand, counting down.
AAAAAATTGCTTCCCCTTAGGTGAAACATAAAGAACCAAATTTTAAACACCACCTGGTTGTACAATCATCAGCAACATACCCCTCTACGTTGTTGAATTTAGTACTTAGACATATGTAACTGAGACTTTTCAACTTTGTTTAATGAAACAGATAAGAAGTTAGAAGGTTCAAAATACCCAAATATGCACACACACTGAGTAGATTCAGTCTCTAAGACTGCCACTGGAAACCTCCAGTTTCATGGCTAGCCCTACATGCCAGCTCAGAATTTACAGACATCATGAATATTGAACGTGTGTGTGTGATTGTGTATAACTCTCTGTGTCCTATAACCCGACAAGTATTTGAGAAGCATATGGTTGTACCTTCTGGTAAATATTGGTACTGTTAAATAAACCAATAGCTGCTCACCCCCAGTTCTGAGACTTGGATTGGAGTATCCAATCAAACTTCCATGTCAGAGCCATAGAATCCCTTTATTCGCTAAGAAAAACCTGTCATATTTTTGGCTATTGTTTTACTCTTCTTCCTTCACACCTTGATCTGTTGAAGTGTCTCTCTCAACTTCCCTTCTCTTTTTTCTTTCTGCTTACTGAACAGTTTGGAAACATGGCGGAGGGGAGAGAGAGTTAGGAGAAAGATAAGGGGAGAAGAAGAGGGAAGAGAAGGACATGAGGGACCAAGAAGATTGAGTCAGGGAAGAATAGAAGAGAGCAAGGAAAGAGACACCTTAATAGAGGGAGCGATTATAGATTTAAAGATAAATCAGACTCTAGGAAAATGTCCAGAAATCCACAAGGATGACCCCAACTAAATTCATTGAATTCATACTTTAGGTCCTCTGTGTGTAGAATCCCTATTACTGAAGGCTGACTGCAGTTTGCATGTCTTCTTTCTATAATTCTGCCAATTTTCTGTGTTCAACTGTACTAGATTATTAGTGGACCTCGTAAAGTACACAAGAGGCATGATTTATAAGACAAATGTGCCATTTCAGCATTCTAGAGGCAAGATGTCTGAAGTCAATGTGCTGGCAAGGCTTCATTCCCTCTGAATCTAAGAAAGGAAACCTGGATTGCTTCTGTAGTTCCTGTCATTGTGAAAATACCTGCCACTCCATTTGTTTCCCTGGGTACTCTCTCTGTCTTCTTATAATAATGTTTATATGAAGATAATATTTATATTGCAAAAGGAATTCCATACACCAATGACCTTATTTTGACTAAGTACAATTTCATTACCTATATATTTTAAGAGTATTGCATTATAAGATACTGCAAGTGGTTAGGATTTAATTTATTTATTTAATATTACATGCTGTATTTGAAACAGGGTACAATGTCCAATGTACAGTCTAGAACTAGTAGGCAAAGGTAACTCTAAACTTTTTGAGCTTCCTGTCTTTACCTCCTAAGTGCTAAAATTATAGACTTTTGCCACCATATTCTTTTGTTGCTGTTGCTGCTTTTGTTTTTAAATGTGGTATTGGAGATTAAAGCCAGAGTTTCATGAATGCTAAACAAGCAGTCTCTAATCTGAGCTCCCTCTACAACTCCAGCATGTCTATTTTAAAGGAAACAGACAAATGACACCACAACCTGGTGTTCTGTACTTATTTGCTAGATTATAACCACAGCCTTTCTATTAGTTTTTATTTTTAAATATTAAAATACTTAAGTACTTAAAGTCACTTTTCAAAGACAACAAAGCCTTTATTTTAAAGTATGGCAAGAGTAAGCTGGATGATGGAGTTCTGCCTGGTCTAACGAGCTTGTTCCAGGACAGCAAGACTGTTATATTTTATTTTTTTATATAACAGACTGAAACACTGTCTCAGAAAACCAAAATAAAATAAATAAATAAATAAACTATGGCATGACTATAGTTCACATTACTTTGAATTGAAAGTAACTTCCCTTTGTCAAGGGATTTGGGATTTTAGCTCTCTGGTTTCTCTCTGTTAAAAAGAAACACTGTATCTCCCCCTCAGCACTGCTCTGAGGTTATACAGAATAATGCAGGAACCATACGTTTCTGTGCAACATATTGTACGTAACATGTAATGCCTGACAGGAAGCCTCAGAGTTGCTTTACTAAACATAGTCTCTTGATTTATAATCCTAATCATACTAATCAACAGAGATTTGCTCTGTTTCCCTAAGAGCCCTCAACAGTCATTTTCATTGTGAAATTTTGAAGGCAAAAATTGTGGTAAGTGTCAATCCTTCAAAATAGCACAGTTCTGAATAAGAAAAGAAAATTTTAAAAATTAGGGCAAAGAGAAAAATAAAAGAAATATTTGGCCAGATTGTGTTCACTAGTATTCTCTTTTATTTCTGAGTCACTCCAACAAAATTTAGTTCATATTGGAAATATTTACAGTATTTCAAAGTTGACGTCTGAAGGTGACAAAAAATTCTGTTCTGTATTTTGGAATTCTCTTTAAACAATAACATTGTTTTGAGTCTCACAATTTGCTTGTTTGTAATTTTAACAGCAATCTCACACAGTAAAATTCTTCTACATTGCTTTTTCAGAAAGATTGTCCAGAAGGCTGATTACTGTTAGTCATATATCATCTCTCTTCTAGTATATGAATATGTCCACTTTAGTTTCAAAACTGAAAGGAGACTCAGTAATCCTTTGATTTCCTTCATAAGTAAGGAAATAAAACCTGAGTCACTTGTGTGGTTGGAACTGTGTTGCGAATCAGTGAAGACTGGAAATATAAATCACAGTGGTAGTATCATCTCCTTGTCAAAAGAAGGCAAAGCAGACAAAACCTATGAATGGCCTAGGACAGTGAGTGCTGAGTGGAAGTCCCCCAACCCTATCTAGATCTTGCAGAAAAGTCATCCTGAGCCCAAATATTAATAGTGTTTATAAAGCAAACAAAATATATGAAAGCTAACATTATAAATTTAGATAAGCTAGTCTATTCAGAAACTTGGGATTGACTGTGTTTCTTTCCCAATTTCAGCAGATGTGAATGTTTTAAGCTTCAACATCCATGTGAATCTCCTGATAATGTTGTTCAAGGACATGATTGAGCACACCCCAGGGCAGACCCCAGGCAGAGTGCATTTAAATGCTTTCAGGTGGTACTGATACCCATGATTTGACAACACCCTTATTTTAACATCTATCTTACTATGTTTTGAAATTTTTTGTGTATGAGTATTGTATTACATCATTTCCCTTTCTCTCCCTTCCAAATCCTCCCATGTTCTCCAAATACTCTCTCAGCCTCACATTCTCTTCTTTAACTATTGAGAAATATAAGAATATAAATATGTGCATATAAACAGAAACTTCAGAGTCCATTTAGTGTTGCTTATATGCATATATGCTGAGGTATGAACGCTTGGGTTAGGTGACTTATCAGGGAGTATGTCTCTGGAAAAGGCTGATTGTCCCTCTCTTAGCAGGTATTAATTGCCTATAGTTTTTCAGCTAGAAGTGGGACCTTGTGAGATATCTCCTACCCATGATGAGATGTCAACTAGTGTTGACATTGTGTAGGACTTGTTGAGGTGACCACATTGTTAAGATTTCATAACTGTTGCTCTTTGTTAGATACAGAAGACTCTCTTTTGCAGCATCCTGGGCCTCTGACTCTTACAGTCTTTTTCTCCCTTCTTCCATAATATTCTGAGTCTTTGGACTTATCCTTGGGTCTGGGTATCCCACTGTAAGTTGTTCTCTGTATTTTAATCAGTTGGATATTTCTATAATTGTCAAAATTTGTTGCAAAAGGAAGCTTCTCTGATGAGAACTGAGAACTACAATTATCTGTGGGTATAAGGATACACATTTAAAACAAATTTGAGAAATAAACTAGTTTAGGAACAGGGTAGTGGTGATTCTCTTCAAGGATCCATAACCTCACAAGATACAAATTGGGTAGGTTTGCAGTTCAGGTATGAACTCTTTTCTTGGAGAGAGCCTGAAGTACAATTAGGTAGTTGGTTGTGCACAAAATATAAATACCACTATCCCATTTGTTGGTTCATCTTGCCATGCTGGTCATTGTGGTTCACAGAATTGGCAGCTGTGTCGGATTTTATATGCTCTTTGCTTCCCCAGAAAATTGCATATGGTATTTTATTAGTATGAGAGTCAGGCCTTTATTAAAATAAATTATACATGTATGCATACATGTATATTATATTTATGCATTTCTAGTTAATGTAATACACTTCCCAATATTTTTCAGTCATACTTAGTGTTCTTTATACCTCCTTCTTCCCTCTCCCTCAATATTTTCCTTCCATCCTTCTTCACAGACAAGTTCCCTCTCCCACCGTTTTATTACATTTTATTCTCCATAAGTTACATACTGAGGTCTAAAGATTTGGACCGATGATACGCAAATAAGAGAGGACATGTGGTGTTTTTCTGTCCAAGTCAGGATTACCTTGCTCATTATAATACATTCTGATGACTTCCATTTGCCTACATATTTCATGATTTCATTTTTGTTTTCAGTTTAATAGAATTCCATTCTGTGTATGAACCATATTTTTATTGTCCATTCAACAGCTGATGATCAATTCTGTTGATTCTCTATGCTGGCTATTGTTAATAGAGCAGTGATGAATACAGCTGTGTATTAGGATGTTCAGTCTTTGGGGTATATGCCAGATATTAGGTCACATGGTACATTTAATTTTAGGGGGTTGTTCTTTGAGAATTTTCTGACTGATTTCCAGAATGGCTGCACTAGTTTACAATCCCACCAACAGTGAATGAAGATCCCCTTTTCCCATATCGTCAGCATTTGTTGTCACTTGTTTTCTTGATATTAGTCACTCTGTTTGGGGTAAAATCAACTCTCACAGTTGGGATTTGTATTTCTCTTATTGATAAGAATGTTGGATATTTTAACAGGTGTTTCTTAGTGCATTTGTCTATCTATATATCTAAAATATAGCTATATATGATACAGATTTAGATATGAATACAGATATCTGCCTGATCAAACTTATAACCTATATTTAAATTGCAATGTTTGTTTTATTAACTTTTCTTTTTAGTTCTTTCTGTATTCTGGATACACACACACACACACACACACACACACACACACACACACACACACATATATATATATATATATATATATATATATATATATATATATATAATCTGTCCCAGCTGTTCACTGCCTTTTCACTCAACTGATTGTCTTTCCTGAGCAGACACTTTCAGTTTCACGAGGGCCCACCTGTCAGCCATTGGCCTTAATTCCTGAGCAAAAGAAGTTCTGCTCACACATTCTTTTCCTATACCTCCATGTTGAAGAATACTGTTTATAATTTCTCTAAGTGTTTCAGAGTTTGGAGATTCACTTTAAGGATTGGTATCATTTAGACTTGATTTATGTGCAGGGTGGTAAATATTTCAGCTTCAGAAAATACATTTGTCCTTCTTAATTTTGCATTATGTTCTGACATTCTAACATATGTTCATTATGTTATGATTTTTCTTCCATCTTATCGTTCTTATAATTGGGGCAAGATGGCAATAAACACGTAAGAACCATCTACTCATGCAGTGCTTCCCTGACCATCAAGAACTCACAAATTGACAGAACATTCTTCTACATTTGAATCATAGAGGTGAGAAAAAGTATCTTTCTTTTCCCTGAACAAGGACAAAAATGAGCTGGATGTACATTTTGTGATATTTGCACATCTGGGCAACACCAGGGAACCCAAGGTCACTGGAAAAAAACTGTCTTTGATCGTTTTTTTTTTTCTGGCACAGGAAATGATATGTCTAATGAAATTGTGTGATATTTTATTCAGTTTTATAACCATATAATGTCAGTGTTTTATTTGGTTGATTCCCTCCTTTTAATAAGTTCTGAATTTACATGCAGCACTTTAGAACCCAGTTAAAATAAGTTGCACTCTAACAATCTTTCTTATGTCTTGTATTTAATGGGATATGCAAAAACGATAAGCAAGGCTAGTGGAGAAACACATTTTAAAATATACATTAAGGACTGAATCTCTGAAAGATGATTATTCTCAAATACATTGTTTTGTTATCCAAGGGATACAATCTGGAAAGTGAATGTCAGAGATGGTAGGCTGAGAACAGGAACAGCAGTCGACAACAACAATGTCTTTGTCCTTGGTCACAAAGTAAGGAACATTGGATAGCATAAAAGATTCTGGTCCCTGGCAACTAATTTTATATTTAGTTAAAGGAAAATTAAGAGAAAGCCCAAAATGTGTAATCAGAAGAAAAAAATCTCTGCAAACTGGTGACTACAGCCCCAAGTTAAGCCCTGAATAGCAGAATAAAAGCTCTTTGAAAAAAATCCTCTTGCGTGCCTAGCAATATTTCTCCTCTCCCTCTCATTTTGTTGTTTGTTTATTTCATCCTTTCATTCAAAGAGAAGCACATAGGATGTTTGGTCTGAGGTTGAGAATAGGATAGTAACCAGTTAGTTAAAATGCTGACCAAGTGCCAGTTAGACTGCCAAGCCTGGGTGAAGATTACTCTGCCTTGGGTATCTACAATGATACATGTAGAATGAAAATGCCCCCTCGATTCAGAGAGATGACTCACTCAGTAATGCAGTTGTTGCTCACGACTGGCTACTGCTTTGATTCTTATGCTTCACATAAAGTTGGAAAGATAGAACTAAGGGAGAATATTCCCCTTTTTCAGATATTCAGATAGTATCCAGGGAGCTGAGCATAAGTTAGATAATCAGTTAGACAGTGTGCTTTTTTAGTGAAACTTCCTTTCTAGGTATTTCTAACTTAGCCATCATCTGTATGATCAAAGTAATAGTTAGCTAGAAACCTGTTTGTTTTCTATCTTTCCCTCCATGCCTGCTTACATTTCTGCTAAAGTTTTTGTTCTACAACAAAACTATTTAATACATACCTGTAATAAGAGTTGTTGCATTTGTTCTCTACTTGCTGTTTACCAGACACCATTGAATTTGCTTTATGTTATTTGCTCACATTCAACACTTCACTACAGGGGTATTAATTCTATTTAGCAGATGAGAAAAACATGACAGAGATAGGTTAATACACATAAGTCATATAATACTAAGTGGATGAGTTTATATACACAAGCAACACAGAAGCCCCAGTAGCCCCCATGACACACAACTAAAGATCATTTGGACATAATAATCAGCAGGGAATATTTCCTATTTGGTTGAACTTCCAGTTATATTTGTTTCATTTAGAAAGTAGGATTCCCCCAAGACCAGAGAATACAATGAATTCTATTTATTCTATTTTTCATTTTGATCTCTGCATGATTTCAAAAATAAGGGAACCCAATGCTCAGTGTCTTCACAATTTCAGGGAAATAATAGATAATATGTTGTATAATTATCCATTTCAATTTAGGAAATTTTGTATTGGCCACAAATTTGGATGCACTTTTATACATTTACAGTCAAGTGCACTCGGGAAATGCAAGAAAATGAGGATCCAAGGAGAAGAGATTTCTAGTAGCTTAAACTTACATATTATTTGGGTTAAAAGCTGCCAGACTCTAACAGTGCTTCTAAAATTAAAGGTTTGCAAACCAATAGAAATAATTTTTATTCAGGTTATTTAACTCAAATTAGAAAAAGTAAGTGAGGGCTCCTCTCAAAAGCAAAGTGTCTGTTGTTTAAACAGCTCCCCAGAGATGTGACGCACATTCTCTCAGACCTTTGGAAAGTGAATCACTTCTCCAAGGAAATCTGATCTCTTGATTCTCTGTGAAATATTTCTAAGAAAAACTATTATTCCAAGGAAAATAAGTAACATTTTTTTCATAGCAGGCCAAAGAAGCCACAATCAATGCTAGGGTTTATGATGACATCAACTTTTCCTAGACACTAAAACAAGACATTGCTCCTCGCTCTACCATCTGCTGCAGATATTTTAAATTTCTAAAGCACTAACAATGATGCAATTTGCTACATTTTGAGCTGCATTTTACAACTCTCTCTTTGCTGAATTACTATTGATGACATTAAAACCCTTTGCAAATCAAGACAACACATTTGCTTGCTGTTCCTACCCAAGAACTGCTGGTGACTCTTTCTGTGCTGGGGTGTACCTGCACTTCAGTTTTGGTCAATGATGTTCAGACACTTTGATGGAATGAAGACCAGAACACAATATCACAGTCTATGCTATTCATTACTTAAACAAAAAATGCCCGGGGAGAAACTAACCATTGACTATAGAGAAAGAAACCAGGGGCATAGTGAGCATTGATTGTAACTATTTTTAATGATTAAGCTGCATTTTCCAGATTGTTGAAAACAAAATATTAAGACTAATTAGTATAATTTATGCACTAGAAGAGGATAAGAAACTTCAAAACTATGTATTAACAAGTACAAATGCAAAAATTTAATTATTCAGAATATTTGATCCCTGAAAGAATTGCAATAATTAAGATAAACTAATAAGAAAAATTAAAAATTTATTTTTCCTTAAATTTGAGCAAGTACTACTTGTATAAATAAGTAGTTTCCATTGACTTTTGTGAATGTATTTTAAGTGAGTTATAGTGAGTGGGATTCTGTCACTTTTAAATAGTGCTTACTTGGAGAAAGAATGAATACCACCAACAATTGCAAGGTTTTAGCTTAACTCAACTCCTGAGGGATTGTGATCACTGGTTTTGATTTTCAGAAGCTCTTAGCATCTGGTACTTTCTAAACCTGAAAACATCTTTAAATATTTGCCCCTAAAATGGTATCTTTCAGAAAAACTAGCAAAATAAAATAAATCTTCATTCATTTTACTTTCTCTCTCTCCCTCTTTCCTCTCCTCTCTCTCTCTCTCTCTCTCTCTCTCTCTCTCTCTCTCTCTCTCTCTCTCTCTCTCTCTCTCTCTCTCTCTTTGTGTGTGTGTGTATAATAAAATATTTTTCTGCTAAGGAAAACTAATCACTTTGGAACTTTTTATCTCTTTCTTTCCTTTAATATCACTTTTAAACAAGAGTTTCTTATTATGTTCAATTTCTCATATTAATTTGTACTTGCTTTTTCATTGCTGAAGGAGTCTGTTGTTGTATGTGTTGAGAAATGTACACATACAATTGTCCCTGATTCAAAGATCTTTTTCTTATTCACTGCAATACAACATATTTTAATTTTTATATTAAAATAATATACATATACGCAGAAATATTTGTTTCTTTTTAGTTTTAAGATTAGCGCAAAAGAAACTGTGTGTTACATAATGCTTTTATTCCCCAATCTGCTGTATAAAACTGGAGAAGACTAAGTGACTTCATAAACAGTACCAGGGCTGAGTCACCATGCCTGGAAATGGCACTGTTTGTCATCTTATTTTTATTACTGCACAGTTAGCTAAAGTGAAATGGTAGCAAGGTTAGAAGCAGGTGGCCAGACAAGATGAGAATGAATCACCTGGAGAAAAATCACTGATATCACTTGTCACAAAAGGAAGATATTTGTAAAACAGCCATCTATGAAATGATGCCTACTGTTATCATGCAGGCAAGTATCCACCTTCAGAGATCTTTTGTCCCATATCTTAACAACAGAAATAGTACTAGCAATACCCTGTGTAACTATTCTATCTTTATCTGTACAGTAGAAACTGTAGATAGATGATTGGGGGGGGTTCAAGACAGGGTTTCTCTGTGGCTTTGGAGGCTGTCCTGGAACTCTCTCTTGCAGATCAGGCTGGTTTTGAACTCACAGAGATTGGCCTCTGTCTCCCAAGTGCTGGGATTAAAGGCGTGCGCCACCACTGCCCGGCGATAGATGATTCCTTACCACTGACTCACTCCTACAAATTGGATATCAAAATTTGTGGTTCGAAGTGAAGTGAATGAAGCTGACAGAAGGTTGTGCACACATCTCAGTTGTTTGACTTACCTGTGCTTACCAAGACCAACACCAGAGTCCACATCCAGACACATCATTGCTCCATCTTATGCCAATTGCATGCCAAGTTATTTCTTGGCAGAATCTGAAATAAGACACTCTACGAATTGAGACTTAAATTCATTTCATCATTTTGTCTGAAAGAGTAGCTTAGTTTGTCAAATGCTTGCAAACAAGTGTAAAGACCCAAGGCCAATCTCCAGAACCCAGGTAGCAAAACCAGATGCAATGCCTGAACTTTTAGTCATAGTGCTATGGAAGTAGAGTCAGGAAGACCTTTAGGTTTGCTTGCAAGCTAGCCTAGTTGACTTTATGAGACCTTGGTAAATGAAAGAACCTGCCTCAAAAACAAAGTGGGACATTTCTGGATATTTATATCCAAGGTTGTTACCTAGCCTGTATATGGCTGTGCAAATATATGTGTGCACACCTCCAAATCTATAAACAAGCAATACAATAAAATAAAAATCAACCATTATTTATTCATCTCAGAAAATTTGGGGATAAGCACAGGAACATATAAAATATAAACTTTCAAATAGTTTTTTGAAAACAAAATATAATTATATCAGTCTTACCTTTCTGTTTCCTTCCTCCTGTAACTCTTCATCCCATAGATAGCCATGTTACTCTATTTTTCAAATACATCATTTCTGAGCTCTTAAAACATCCTGATACAAACACACACACACACACACACACACACACACACACACACACATACACATAAATATACATACATGCATATATATACAAGTATATATATACATACATATATGCAAATAATTAAAGACATATATTATTACTATGCCATATAGTGTAAATATGTATACATTTGCACACATAATTCAATCTGCTTAGTGCATATAACATTTATATATTTATAAATTTCTATGAGATCGAATTATACAATTTATTGACAAGAATGTCAAAAAACTAGAATTCTTATACATTGATGAGATTATAAACTAAAGCAACCACTTTGGAAACTATTTTTCAGTCTTGGACATGCTAGGTAAACATTCTACTGGTTAGCTAAATCTGGAATTCAGTAATTTTTATTTAAATATACACTGTATTCCTATCAGTAATTCTACCATTGACGATGTTGGATCATCTCAATGAATCAGTTGAACATTACTCTCCACTACCATATTCTTTATTTCTTCACTTTTTAAATGTTCAGTCATGCATGGGATTCCTTATTCTAGCTGTTTGATCAGTGCTGTCTTTAGAATTAAAGCACTGAATCAAGAGGGGAAAATTAAGTTTGTTTACAGGATGGTATAACCCAAAGCAGATATTTCCATCTTTGAAAAACCTGTCCCTCAAATTCACCATCATTGCCATTTCCTTGCCAAAGATGAGAAATCTATTGCAGACACATGGGGCATTCCTTCCTTAATTTAGTTACTCAAAAGGAAATATTTGTAGTTTCTTTATCTCTTGTTGTGTGGGATGCAGTTACAATAGCAGTCATAGCTGGGTAGCACTGGCAAGGCTGAAGCAGGCAAATTTCTGTGAGTTTGAAGCCAGCCAGGACTACATATTGAGTGGCAGAACAGCCAGGGTTACAAAGAAACCCTTTCTCAGAAAACCAAAAATAATTAAATAATAAATAAATATAAAAATAAAATGACACATGTAATCACTGCTCATTTAAAATGAGATCACAGAAAATTTTACCAATGTGGGATTATTAATTTAAATGCTTCTGAAAGTCTTATTAAAACATAGTTTATGATCCAACATGAATTTGGTCTTCAAATATATTCCAATTACATGAAAAATTCATGAGCTCCCTAGAAACATTTCCATAGGGTGACAATCTGAGGAAATACCCTAAGACTTAATACAATAAAGGGTCCATAATTATAAACAGAAAGACCCCCTGTAAACTGTACATACGGAATTAGAGAAAGGTACTTTCTCTGAAATTAATGTCTCAAATTCAAGAAAGGAATCCTTTAAGTTGGACAATGTTTTGCTTTTTGTCTTTTTTACTTGACTTCATATTTTTTTGTAATTGTGCCATAAATAGTTCATCAGGGAAATCTGTTAATGCATTACAGATGGTGCAGGGTATGGATAGTGTTTTATTGTGCAACTTCTTGGTCACTTAACTCTTACTGAAGTGGGTCTCAGAATTATATATGGGAAGAGGTATTTTTTCTATCTATTGTTAACAAAAGAAAGCAAAAATTTTCAAAGTAAAAACAGACACAAGAAACACAACATTTGAATAACTCTAGATTAACTTGACATTGTGCTTGCTTTAAATAAGGTTACATGAATTTTCAATATTTAAGCATGTTGAAATGGCTCTGTCCTGTGGCAGGCACCTGAGCCTCACGTGAGTCTGGGCACTGCTTTGCTCCCCAACCTCCCCCATCAACCCATGCTCCTTCAGCCTGAGCCCACCAAGGCAGAGCGGACCTGCCCAGACTGGAAAGGCCCAACCTGAGTCCAGACACTCCTTACCCTTCTCCATCCACCTCCCTCTGCCATCTGGCTGCTGCCAGAGGCTGAGCCCTCCACGTGGCACCAGAGAGAGGGAGAGACCCTATCTGCACTCACTGGAAGAAGAGATGGGAAGAAGACAGAGTAAGAACACAGTCAACAACAGAAACACCAATATGACAACAGCAGAATCTAGGAACTCCACATCAGCAAGATCTGAAAAACACAACACAGAGGAAGAAGGAGAGATGGAACTCAAAAATTATCTTAGAAAAATGGTAGAGACCTTTATAGAGGAAACAAGAAAATCCCTTAAAGAAATAGAAGGCACCCTCATTTGTAAAAGAAACATTACTAAAACTCAAACCACACATAAAACCACACACACACTTTTAGTAGGAGACTTCAACACCCCACTTTCACCACTAGACAGGACCAACAGACACAAACTTAACAAAGAAACAAAGGATCTAACAGAAGTTATGACCCAACTGGGTTTAACAGATAGCTATATATATCTATAGAACATTCCATCCAAACACAAAAGAATATACCTTCTTCTCAGCACCACATGGAACCTTCTCTAAAATTGACCACATAGTTGCCAACAAAGCAAACCTCCACAGATACAAAAGAATTTAAATAAAACCCTGTATCTTATCGGATTACCATGCTTTAAAGTTAGAATTCAATAGCAATACAAATTGCAGAAAACCTACAAACTCATGGGCATTGAATAACACCCAATTGCACCATTCCTGGGTTGAGGAAAAATAAAAATAAATAAATTTAAGACTCCCTAGAATTTAATGAGAATGTAAACACAACATACCCAAATTTATGGGACACTCTGAAAGCAGTGCTAAGAGGAAAGTTCATAGCACTAAGTGCCCACATGAAGAAACTGGAGAAAAGTTACACTAGAGAATTGGCAGAACAACTGAAAGCTTTAGAGCAAAAAGAAGCAAACTTACCATGGAGTAGTAGAGGCCAGGAAATAAATAAACTGAGGGCTGAAATCAATAAAGTAGAAACTAGGAAAAACATTACAAAGAATCAATGAAACAAAGAGGTGGTTCTTCGGCAAGATCAATAAGATAGACAAACCTCTATCAAACTAACCAAAAGGCAGAGAGAGAGCATGCTAATTAACAAAACCATAAACAAAAAGGGGGATTTAACAATGGATGCTGAGGAAATCCAGAGAATCTTCAGGTCATAATTTGAAAACCTGTACTCCTCAAAATATGAAAAACTAAGGGAAATGGACAATTTTCTAGATAGATACCACTTACCAAAATTAAACTAAGAACACATAAGCAGATGAAATCGACCTATAACCCCTAATGAAATAGAAGCAGTCATTAAAATCCTCCCAACCAAAAGAAGCCCAGGGCCAGATGACTTCACTGCAGAATTCTACCAGAAAATCAAACAAGAGATAATACCAGTACTCCTCAAATTGTTCCACCCAATAGAAGCAGGAAGGGAATTGCCAAAATCTTTTTATGAGACCACAATTACTTTAATAACCAAGCCACACAAAGATATAACTAAAAAAGAGAACTACAGACCAATATCCCTCATGAACATCGATGCAAAAATACTCAACAAAATATTGTTGAATCGAATCCAAGAACACATCAGAAAAATCATCCACTGTGATCAAGTAGGCTTCATCCCAGAGATGCAAGGATTGCTCAACATAGGAAATCCATCAATGTAATCCACCATATAATCAAACAGAAAAACAAAAACCACATGATCATCTCAGTAGATGCTGAAAAAGCCTTTGACAAAATCCAACATCTCTTTATGATAAGGATCTTGGAGGGAACAGGAATAACAGGAACATATCTAAACGTGATAAAAACAATATACACCAAACCAACAGCCAAAATCAAAATAAATGGAGAGGAAAAATCAAAGCTAATTCTCTAAAATAAGATACAAGACAAGGCTGTCCACCCTCTCCATATCTCTTCAATATTGTACTTGAAGTTCTAGCTAGAGCAATAAGACAACAAATGGAGATCAAAGGTATACACATTGGAAAGGAAGAAGTCAAACTTTCACTATTTGCAGATGATATAATAGTCTACATAAGTGACCCGAAAAAATCTATCAGGGAACTCCTACAGCTGATAAACACCTTCAGCAAAGTATCAGGATACAAAATTATCTCAAAAAATCAGTAGACTACTATATACAGATGATAAATCCAATGAGAAAGAAATCACAGAAATATCACCCGTTACAATATCCACAAGCAACATAAAATATCTCGGGGTAACACTAACCAAAAATGTGAAAGACCTGTACAGTAACAACTTTGAGTCTTTAGAGAAAGAAATTAAAGAAGATACCAGAAAATGGAAAGATCTCCCATGATCTTGGATAAGTAGAATCAACATAGTAAAAATGGCAATCTTGCCAAAAGCAGTCTATAGATTCAATGCAATCCCCACCAAAATCACAACACAGTTCTTCACAGACCTTGAAAGAACAATACTCAACTTTATATGGAAAAACAAACAAACAAAAAACCCAGAATAGCTAAAACCACCCTGTACAAGAAAGGAATCTCTGGAGGCATCACCATCCCTGACTTCCAGCTCTATTATATTCCCATAGTCCTAAAAACAGCTTGGTATTGGCCTAAAAACAGACAGATAGCCCAATGGAATCGAATTGAATATCCTGATATTAACCCACACACCTACGAACACCTGATTTTTGACAAAGATGCTAAATCTTTGCAATGGAATAAAGATAGCATCTTCAACAAATAGTGCTGGCACAACTAGATTCAGACATGCAGAAGAATGCAGATAGATCCATATCTGTCACCATACACAAAACTTAAGTGCAAATGGACCAAAGATCTCAACATAAATCCAGCCACACTGAATCTTCTAGAGAGAAAGTGAGAGACACCCTTGAATAAATTGGCACATTCATTGCCTTCCTGAACATTACACCAGTAGCACTGACATTGAGATCTGCAGTTAATAAATGGGACCTCCTGAAACTGAGAAGCTTCTGTAAGGCGAAGGACACAGTCAGCAAGACAAAACGAGAGCACACAGAATGGGAAACGATCTTCACAACCCCACATCTGACAGAGGGCTGATCTCCAAAATATACAATGAACTCAAGAAGCTAGCCACCAAAACACTAAACAATGAAATTAAAAAGTGGAGTGCAGAACTAAATAGAGAATTCTCACAGAGGAATATGAAACAGCTGAAAGACACCTAAGAAAGTGCTCAAAATCCTTGGCCATCAGAGAAAATGCAACTCAAAACAACTCTGAGATACCACCTCACACCTGTCAGAATGGTTAAAATCAAAAATACCAATGACAATCTATGCTGGAGGAGATGTGGAGAAAAAGGAACACTCCTCCATTGCTGGTGGGAGTGCAAACTTGTAAGACCACTTTGGAAATCAGTATGGTGGTTGCTCAGAAAAATGGAAATCAGTCTACCTCAAGATCCAGCAATTCCTTTCTTGGGAATATACAAATTAATGCACATCCATACAACATGGACATATGTTCAACCATGTTCATAGCAGCATTGTTTGTAATAGCTATAACCTGGATGAAACCTAGATGCCCCTCAATTGAATAATGGATAGGAAAATGTGTTACATTTATACAATGGAGTACTCCTCAGCAGAAAAAAAAAAAAAAAAAAAAAAACAATGGAATCTTGAAATACGCAGGCAAATAGATGGAACTAGAAGAAACCATCCTGAGTGAGGTAACCCAGTCACAAAAAGACAAACATGGTATGTACTCACTCATATATGGATTTTAGAAATAGAGCAAACAATTATTAGCCTACAATCCTCTTCACCAAAGAAACTTGAAAACAAGAAGGACTCTAAGGGAAAATGCATTGACCTCAGGAATGGGAAGGGGCAGGAACTCCTGAGCTAATTGGGAGCATGAGGGTAGGGGAGAGGGTGCTGCCAGAATGAGAGGAGGAGAAGAGGAGAGGAGAGGAGGAAATAGAGGAGCAGAAATATTGTGTTCTGGAAAGAGTAGAGGAGATCAGGATGAGAGATACCATATTAGAGGGAGCCATTATAGGTCCAAGGAGAGATCTGGCACTAGGGAGATTTCTAGACACCTCCAAGTATGACAGGAACTGACAATCTAGGCAGTGGTGGAAAGGATAACCTAAATGCCCTTCCCCTATAATGAGACTGATGACTACTTATTATGCCATCGTAGAGCCCTCAGTCCAGTGGCTGATAGAAGCAGAGGCAGACACCCACAGATATACACTGAACTGAACTGTGGAACTTAGTTCCAGAGAGGGAGGAATGAACATCAAAGAGGTCGTGACCAGGCTGATGAAACCCACAGAAACAGCTGGCCTGTACATGGACCCCAGACTGCTGTCTGTGAGGCCAGTACAGGACTGATCCTGGCTCCTGAATATTGATGTCAATTAGGAGGCCTCTGCACTCTAAGGGGCCCCTGGTAGTGGATTAGTATTTTTTCCCTGGTGTAAGAAGGGACTTTGAGAGCCCATCCCATGTGAAGGGATGCACTCTTGGCCTGGACACATGGGGGAGGGCCTAGGCCCAGGCCAGGATGATGTGGTAGACTTTGGGGATACCCTGTAGAGGGCCCTACCCTGTTTGAGGAGTGGATCATGGATTGGGTTGGAATTAGGGGGGGTTAGGGGAGGGAAAGAGGGATGGGGGAGGGGAGGATGAGGGAGAAGGGATTGACATGTGAAGCAAGCTTGTTCCTAATTTGAACTAATAAAAATATTACAAATAAAAAGAATGTTAAAAAGACTTGGGGACTTGTTAGTTTACAAAATATTCTGAAACTCTTGGAGTCTGTAGAGCTTCTTACTATCAAAATGTTTTCCAAAAAATCTACATTTTAATTAGTTATAGTGAAAACTAGTGTCCCCCTGCCCATAAGCAAAGAAGATAGGAAGCAGAAAAACAAAGAAGGAAAAATCTGAGTTAGCTAAGTAACCGAATTTAGTTTTGTCAGTAAAGCAATTTTCTATTACCTGCCAATATCTTTGTAGCTCTCCTTGTTAATCACTTTACTTTATTATTTATTCTATATATATTTCCATGAAGAGTTCTTAACTTGATGAAAATCTGATTTCTTGATCCACAATCAAATCTCACTATGGCCAGCTGCTATGTCTTCATAACTGTGAAAATATTACATCTCTTTGCAAGTTGGCTCTAATACAAGAAAGGTTACTAAACTAACCCAATTAAATTGAGCATATCTGCAAGTTTAGATGATTATTGCTGTTGTCTGTGAGAGCTGGGATCTAACGTGATGGATTGCTGGCTACCCTAGTGAATTCTAAAGGGGAAAAATATCCCACTGCAGATTAGCTTGAATTGGCTTACACAAAGTTTTTATGATGCAAATTGGATATATTGGACTCAGGGACAACCTACACTATGTGTTATGTCCTCCTGTCTCACAGTCACAGGATGCTTCCTGGAGTATGACGCTCTATGCTCATTAATAAGCTCTATGTTGTACATCTTTGTCTGATATGAAGCTGCCATACCTTGTCACCAATTACACAGTATGAAAAGACAGACCCATCTCATTATAATACTTAAATTGCTTATTCCTGAAGGCAATGCTTGGTGTGTCTCTTCTGCCTCATGCCAACAGGAAAATCACCCTTGATGTGAATAGATGTCAGTCAAAAGCTACAAAAGGAAAGCAAAAAGAATTAATAAAAAAATCCTAGCTAGAATATTTATAAGCTTATTGCCTAGAAAAGAATAAAGATCAGAAAAATAAATTGCAAGGATTAGAGACACTTTTGTACATTTTAATCACACATACATATTTGTCCATGACATTGTGACCAAGCAACTATTTTCAACATGGGTCACATGTGCAAGCCAAAGTGAGCTGGTTATCATCCTGTCTTTATAACACTAGGTGAAAAGTACAGTGTTTGGAAATGCGTGTGTCTCTCTTCCTATCACTCCTCTTGGTGTAAGGAACTGAAATGATGGGCATTATAACTCCATATTGTAAGCCTAACTCATGAATGTTTTTCAATAAATTATAATCAATAAATATAGATATATAGTGAACCACTTGATCAACAGGACAAAGAATCAAAGGAAATGGAGGCCTGTCAAAGATCATCTCAATGGCATCCATTGGAAGTTTTAAAAGTATGTAAAATATTTGCAATGCTATTTATTCTGTTTCATTTCATAAAGGAAAAATCCTTCTTTTGTCACCTAACAATAAATCGTATAAACACGAATAAGCGAAATGTTTGTATTTTCCTTACAGCCTTATTATTTCTGGGCTATATGATTTTATACACAGGGTAAATCAACAGAGGCTATTTTGATGGTGAAAAATTTTCAAATTTTCAAATATCTCCCTATCTACACATTTGAGTCAGTCAAGGGCATGAAGAGGGTGGACAGAATACTTCCAAACTAACACAAGGCAACCTAGTCCTTTATCCATAAAAAAAGGCTTAACAAAGCTTTTTCTTTATAAGAATCCACACTATCTATGTAGTTAAATCTTTATATTCCATTAAGATACATAATGTTATGTACTATCCATCTGTTTAAATAAAGAAATATTCAGGAAAATAATATGAATAAAGGTTAGTCAGAAATTGAATATGGTGGGAAATATCTGTATAAAATATTGTACAAGCTGAGGTATGCAAATCATAGTGTAAATATTTTCAGTACTGTAACTATGACTTTCATGGCTATTTGTTGACTATAGTGACATACATTCTGATTCTGTCAAAGAGAGGAAAAAGTTCACTCTTGTATTGTGACCACAGCAGTGATGACATTGCTGCATTCTCATTTGATTGAAAGAGCATTCCATTAATTAGGTATTTTGGAACCTTTACAACCTATTTAATCAAAGCCAGGGACTGAGTATACTATCATTATTATCACTATCTCAATCCTGTCACTATAAGGCTACACAGTTTCATGGAAGTGATAAAGAACCAAACACATACTTATAGCTAATCTTGATCCTCAAAGACAGGTTAATATGGATGTAGCACATTTGTAATTTAATTAATCAATATGTATGTGTATACATATGCAATTTTATCTAGTATATGTATGAGAATGCCATGTGTGTGTAAGGTTCCCCTACAAGCTGGAAGAGGGCATCAGATCTCCAGGAGCTAATGTTATATGCACTTAGTTGTAAATGCCTGAGTGGGTGCTAGAAAGTGAATTCTGGACTTCTGGAAAAGCAGCAGTTCTCTCAATTGCTGAGCCATCTCTTCAGACTTGTTTAGGATTATCTCTAAATATAATTTAACATAAATCCAAAAGTAAATAAATTGAAGTTATATGCACAAAATAATCTTAACAGTGTGATTATCCTAATAAAGAGAAACACTCAAACTATTTTTGTTTTTCATCACTATACAAGCAATTTTTACTGGAAAATCATATTCTTCCCATATGATTTTCATGCTAGGGGCCCTTTAAAATTAATTTAATTTAATAGGCAAATAATTATGTATAACCATGACTTGCATTGTGCTGTGACACACATATTGTAGGATGATAAAATCGGGAACATTAACCTATGCCTTGCCTTAAACACTTGCCCTTTATTTGTGATGAGAGCATTTAAAAATCTATTCTTTCAGCAATTCTTCAGCAAAGTATGTAATATATTATTAACTATTGCCATCACATTTAATAATAGATTACTGTTTCCAATAGCCTAACTTAACTTGGCCATTTTGAAAGTGAAGTTCAGGAAAAGCATTTCTTTTGGAATAATATTATATCAATAATGCAAATAGTAATATGTTATATGAAAATAACATTGAAAAATTTATACTCTCATCTGCTTCTTTTAAATTAAAGTATTGGTTTTAGTTATTTTTCTTGAGTTTCCATGGTCAACAAATATATAAAATTTCTCATTAATTGGTTCCTTGTTATAACCAGTTAAAGAAATAGCAATCAAATTTATAATGAGTTATCACCCATCACAGTAATAATGTGAATTGTCTAAAAAGAAGAAAAATTTGGTAAGCATGGACCAAAAAGGATCTTTCATATATTATATTTAAATGTAATTAACATGTCCATTATTGAAATTAGTATGAAGGCTACTCAAAAGCTAAAATTACACTGAAATTATGGTCAGATCAGTTGTCCTTCTTCTAGGTGTATATGAAAAGAAATGAAATTGGCAAAATTGGCACGCCTTGTATACTGTGTCACTAGTGATCGTGATTTTAAATCAGCCTAGGAGCTAATTGGATCAAAAGAAAACTTAGATGTAGTGATCCATAAAAATGAATGGGAAAATGCTATTTGAAGCAAAAAATATAGAAGTTGAAAATAATTTTAATACAAATTACATAACTACAGAAATACAAACTGTGTGGTGAGTGAAATCTAAACATAGTAACCTGAGAGTGCAATAGCAGTCACTTGACACCAAGAAGGATGGCAAATGAGGAGACTGCCAAAGGGCAATTAGATTTGATCTTGAATACATGTATGGAAATATAACATTGAATATATATAATCTCAAATATACAGATATTTCTTTGCTACAAGGCTATTCAGTCATTCACTTTTTACAAAAATCTTAATAAGTATATTGGCAAGTATTATAATCTACTTTTAATAACAATTCTTAACATGACATAATCATGTCTTTATGGATGTTTTTACATAGCTTCTGGCTGAGCAGAACCGATTTGTGGTTCCCCCCCAAAAAAAAATTCTGCCTACAAACAGCACTCAATGTGGGGCACCTACATTCAAATAAGGCCTGAGAAAGCTTTTAAAAAGCTTCTAGGACTCGGCCCCTGATGACCAAACAACCCAGAGTCTGCTGACATCTCTGTGCTAGTTCTGCTCCCACACACCTGGAGAATGAGTGCCTCAGAGCCACCTGAACCCTCATTGAGACCCTCAGAGTATCAGACCCTCTTGCACCCACCGGAAGAGAACCGTGGAACTGTACACACCAGGAAAGGAAGAGATACCACCTGCACCCACTGGAAGAAGAGATGGAAAGACAACAATTTAAGAACACATCCAACAATAGAAAATCCAGCAAGACGCCACCAGAGTCTAGGGACTCTACACCAGCAAGACCTGAACATCTCAACACAGATGAAGCAGAAGAGATCATCCTTAAAAACAACTTCATGCAGATGATAGAGACCCTAAGAGAGGAAATGAGAAAATCCTTCAGAGAAATGGAAGAAAAGATAAATCAAAAGATGCAAGAAATCAACAAATCTTTTAAGGAAAGCCAAGAAAATATGACCAAACAGCTGAAGGAAACAATTCAGACAGTTCAAGACCTGAAACCTGAATTAGAGACAATAAAGAAAACAAAAACTGAGGGAATGCTGGAAATAGAAAATCTGAGTAAAAAGTCTTCTAAATGCACAAAACAGAGCCAAATGTGGCTTCCTAGTCTTGTGTTTCTCATGCTGGCTGCAGTACACAGATGCATCTCACTGAAGCTGCCTGAGGAATGGGGCCATCCACCAACCACCAATGCACTAGGATTTGTACTGGTAGCTGACACAACAATTTAAGATTTAATCTCATGTGATCAAAAAACAATAAAGATACTCACTAAAGACAGATCCAGATTTAAAAAAAAAATTCTAAACAGGTTACAGTGTGTTTAAAAATATACATAGGCTTGGAAGACAAAAGGTAAAGATAATATACAGTCATAGATTTAAAATTAGTTTTAAAATAATAAAGTCTTAAAAGTGGAGTAAAGTAAAATAAAAATAATATGCCATGTAAAGATGGGAAATACACAGAGAGTCTGGATCCTGTATATTATTGTGTTGTCTTTGAATTTTTTGACTACTGATGAAAGGGTGACAGGTCTTTAGAGACATGGGATTATGAAAGCTTCTAGATTAAAACAACCTACATATTTTTTAAAATATCTTGACTTCAAAATGGAAGTCAAAATGTGGGTTTCTTTGTGGGAGAGATTATGCTTTTATTTCCATGGAAAATGAGAGACTATAGATTCATTCCAGGTTGATATGTATCAGCTTTGATCAGGCTAGACTAACTGAAAATTCTGAATAACACTAGAAAAACTACAAAACACATAATGTATGTTTTCCCCAATCAAACACACACACACACACACACACACACACACACACACACACACACACACACACAAATCACCTTTGGCTAACTTGTGTACAACACGAAATCTATACTTATTCTAATACTGATATGTATATACCCTTTAAAAGTTTGTGTATTTTCAGAACAAGGGGACCAGACACCAATAAAATCAGATGGCACAGGTGACTCAACATCTTAGAATGCCTCTGTTGCAGTTTCCTCAAAGTTCTTCATCCAAAACAGCTTTAAAGCTGCTGGATGACATAGATAGTCATCACAAACTACTCCAGTCAGTACTTAACCATTATCCTAAATTTTCACAGGCTCCCTCAAAAAGGCCGTACCCCAGACATCAGGAAGCAGTCTAGAAAAAACAACACCTACCCTCACAAAAGATTGGTTATAGATGTTTGTCATCATTTTGAAAATTGGTTTCTTACAAGTTGTTATTAGTCATAGCCTGGAAAAAAAAGTTAAAGAAAGGAGTTAAATTCAAAGACCTCTTTCTAAAGGAAAAAAAAATGTAGAAATGATACAGACATAATGAGAAAAAAGAGTAGATAATTAAATCTACTTTAATCCCAAAACAACTATTAATCTCCAAATATTTTACATTGGTATGGATTTCAGTTTATTGATACAAGTTTAAAGTTAATTTTGCTATTCTATATGTTTGTTTCTACTGTTGTTTGAGGTATTGTGCTTATGCAGATCACTTAAAACTCATTTAAAATATAATTTATAATTAAGAAATAACAGTTAATAGTTATCCATAATAATCAAACTTATAGTCATATTAAGTATATTTTGAAGGTTAAGCAGATATATTTAGGTAGATAGGCGGTCATCAAAGACCTACAGAATATGGCATTTAAAATGCTTAATAACCTAAGGCTATTCATGACAGTGAGACATGTCTCCTCCTGACAGCACCAATCTACTTCAGAGAAGATGATTGGCTTCAAAGAACCTCTGTATGGAGTTTGCTTTTTATTGTAAAACTAGCCATTAAAAAAAATCTCACCTTAATTGTTGAATTATACTGTCCAAAGTGGACCAGCAGGATGCAAAAGAAAGCAACTACCAAACTTTGCCAAGACAAGGTAGAACAGTCCTTCAAAATTGCCTGCTTCTCAAAAATGTCTGTCAGATATATTAGGCCTGTAGGCCAGAATTCAGTGCCCTACCATTAAAGAAAAATTTGGGTGACTGTCTAGGCAATCAGATATTCCTATGTTAGGTAAAATTATAACCGTCTGGGGTTATTGATGGAGTTTAAGATGAAATAGTTAGACTTAATGTTTTTCTTATTTAAGATAAATGGTAAATTAGGTATAAAATTTAGACTAGAAAAGATAAGATTAATAAACAATTGATTTCTATACTTTTGCCAAATACAAAATTAAATATTATAAATGTAATTCTTGCTTCCTTCCCCCTCTGCCGCCCTGACCTCTCCTGAGCCCTACTCCTGTCAAAGGTCCCCATGAACCCAGGATCTCTCTGGGCCTGCCACTGTGGAGAGTGAACCCACCTGCATAGAGTGGACCTGCCCAGACTGGCAGGATGTCTTTGAGTCTGGAAATACCTCACTCTTCCTTCCCCCTTGGCCGAACTGAGCTCTCCTGAAGCCTACTCCTGACCAAGGTCACCATCACCCCAGGATCTCTCTGGGATTGCAGTTGCATAGAGTGTACCCACCTGTATAGAGTGGATCCGCCCAGACAGGAAGGACCTCCCTGAGTCTGGAAATACCTCATTTTTCCTTCTCCCTCTGCTGCCCCAACCTCTCCTGAGTGAGAAGACTACCAGGAGAGGGAAGACCATCCATATCTACAGACATTGAAGTCTTGGCCCACACACACCACCAGGTGACAAGAGGAGTTAGAGAGACCCCACCTGTACCCACTGGAAGAAGAGATGGGAAGAAGGCCAATAAGAACACACTCAACAGAAAGACCAACATGACACCATCAGAATCTAGGGACTCCACACCAGCAAGATCTGAAAGGCACAACACAGAGGAAGAAGGAGAGACAGACCTAAAAATCTACTTCATGAAGATGTTCGAGACCCTTACAAAGGAAACAAGAAAATCTCTTAAAGAAATACAAGAAAAAAAACAAAAAAAATTTTAAGAAATGAGTAGTTCTCTTAAAGAATCTAAAGAAAAAAACAACCAAACAAGTGAAGGAAGCACTGGAAACAGTTCAAGGAATGAAAGCTGAAATAGAAACAATAAAGAAAACACAGAATGAGGGGATGCTGGAATACAAAAGCTTTATAAACAATCAGGATCTAAGGATGTGAGTATAAACAATAGAATACAAGAAATGGAAGAGAGAATCTCAGTTGTTGAAGACTCGCTAGAGGATATACAGTCATCGACCAAAGAAAATCTCAAGTTCAACAAATCTATAACACAAAATATCCAGGAAATATGGGACACCATGAAAAGGCTGAATCTAAGAATAATAGGTATAGAGAAGGTGAAGAAATACAGATCAAAGGTACAGAAAACATATTCAACAGAATCATAGAAGAAAACTTCCCCAACCTACAGAAGGATATGCCTTTGAAAGTACAAGAAGTTTACAGAATACCAAATAGACTAGACCACAAGAAGTCCACTGGCCACATAATAATCAAAACACAAAACTTACAGAATAAAGAGAAAATGTTAAAAGCAGCAAAGGAAAAAGGTCAAGTAGCATATAAAGGCAGACCTATCAGAATCATGCCTGTCTTCTCAATGGAAAATTTGAAAGCCAGAAGGTCCTGGATAGATGTCCTACAAACAATAAAGGAACATGGATGCCAACCCAGAATACTGTACCCAGCAAAGCTTTCAATCACTATAGATGGAGAAAACAAGATATTCCATGAGAAAACCAGATTTAAACAATACATATCCACAAATCCAGCACTACAGAAGTCCTAGAGAGAAAACTCCAACCCAACAAAGATAACTACAGTCACAAAAACATAGGTAATAGATAATCCAACTTTACCAAACAGGAAAAGAAATAGGAGGGCGAAATCCACACACAATGACACCACCAACAATAAATCCAATGACACAACCAACAATCGATGGACATTAATATCCCTCAATGTCAATAGTAATAACCTGCCTATAAAAAGATACAGGTTAACAGAATGGATATAAAGACAGAATCCATCCTTCTGCTGTATACAAAAAAAACACACTTCAGCTACAGAGACAGGCATTATCTCAGAGTAAAACGTTGGGAAAATATTTTCCCATCAAATGGAAACAAGAAACAAGCTGGTGTAGCAATTAATATCTAACAAAATAGACTTTTAACTAAAATCAATCAATAGAGATGAAGAAGAGAATTTCATACTCACCACAGAAAAAGTCCATTCAGATGAAGTCTCAATCCTAAACATCTATACCCCATATATGAAGGCACCCACATTTGTAAAAGAAACATTACTAAAGCTCAAACCACACACACACACACACAAAAAAAAAAAAAAAAAAAAAAAACGCATACACTGATACTAGGAGACTTCAACACCCTGCTTTCACCACTAGACAGGACCGCCAGACAGAAACTTAACAAAGAAACAAAGGATCTAACAGAAGTTATGACCCAATTGGGATTAACAGATGTCTATAGAACATTCCATACAAACACAAAATAATATACCTTCTTCTAAGCACCAGATGGGAACTTCTCTAAAATTGATCACTTATTTGGCAACATAGCAAACCTCCAAAGATACAAAAAGAAATTGAAATAATCCACTGTATCTTATCAGACCACCACACTTTAAGTTTAGAATTCAACAGCAAAACAAATTGAAGAAAACTTAAAAACCCATGAGAATTGAATAACACCCAATTGCACAACTAAGAAAGAGAATTATAGACCAATATTCCCCATGAACATACATGCAGAAATACTCAATACAAGACTGGCAAATTGAATACAAGATCACATCAGAGAAATCATCCACCATGATAAACTAGGCTTCATCCCAGGGATGCAAGGATGGTTCAACATATGAAAACCCATCAATGTAATCCACCATATAAACAGACTGAGAAAGAAAAACCGTATGATCATCTCACTAGATGCTGAAAAAGCCTGTGACAAAATCTAACACCTCTTCATGGTAAAGGTCCTGGAGAGATCAGGAATAACAGGAACATACCTGAACATAATAAAAACAATATACAGTAAGCCAACAGCCAACATCAAACTAAATGGTGAGAAACTCAAAGTGATTCCTCTAAAATCAGGGACAAGACAAGGCTGTCCACTCTCTCGATATCTCTTGAATTTTGTCCTTGAATTTCTAGCTAGAGCAATAAGACTATAAAAGGATATCAAGTGGATATAAATTGGAAAGGACAAAGTCAAGGTTTCACTGTTTGCAGATGATATGATAGTCTATATAAGTGAACCGAAAAGCACTACCAGAGAACTCCTACAGCTGGTAAAAACCTTCAGCAAAGTGGCAGGAAACAAGATTAACTCAAAAACATCAGTAGCCCTACTACATGGATGATAAATGTGCTGAGAAAGAAATCAGAGAAACATCACCCTTTACAATTGACACAAACAACATAAAATACCTTGGGGTAATGCTAACAAAAAAAGTGAAATATCAGTATCATAAGAATTTTGAGTCTTTAGAGAAATTAAAGAAGGTACCAGAAAATGGAAGGATCTCCCATAATCTTGGATAGGTAGGATCAACATAGTAAAATCGGCAATCTTTTCCAAAGCAATCTACAGATTCAATGCAATCCCCATCAAAATCCCAACATAGTTCTTCACAGACCTTGAAAGTTGAAATTCTCAACTTTATATGGAAAACCAAGACCCAGGATAGCCAAAACAACCCTATACGATGAAAGAACTCCTGCAGGCATCACCACCCCTGATTTTAAGCTCTATTATAGAGCTGTAACCTGAAAGCAGCTAGGTATTGGCACAAAAATAGACAGGTAGACCAATAGAATCAAGTTGAAAACCATGATATTAACCCGCACACCTATGAACACCTGATTTTTGACAAAGAAACTAAAGCTATACAATGGAATAATGAAAGCATCTTCAACAAATGGTTCTAGCATAAATGGATTCTGGCATGTAGAAGATTGCAGATAGATACATGTCTACTGCCTTGCACAAAACTTAAGTCCAAATGTATCAAAGACCTCAACATAAACAAAGCCACACTGAACATATTAGATGAGAAAGTAGGAAATACCCTTGAATGAATTGGTACAGGAGACTGCTTCCTGAACATAGCACCAGTAGCACAGACTGTGAGATAAACAAATAATAAATGGGACCTACTGGAAATGAGAAGCTTCTCTAAGGCAAAGGACATATTCAACAAGACAAAATGACAGCTCACAGATTGGGAAAAGATATTCACCAACCCCACATCCTACAGAGTGCTGATCTCCAAAATTTACAAATAACACAAGAAGCCCTTCTCCAAAACTCCAAACAATCCAATTAAAAAGTGGGGTACAGAACCAAATAGACAATTCTCAATAGAGGAATCTAAAATGGCTGAAAGACAAATAAGAAAGTATTCAACATCCTTAGCCATTAGGGAAATGCAAATCAAAACAACTATGAGATACCCACTTATACCTGTCAAAATGGCTAAAATAAAAAAACACCAATGGCAGTATATGCTGGACAGGATGTGGAGAAAGCAGAACATTCATCCACTGCTGGTGGGAGTGCCAAATCATACAGCCAGTTTGGAAATCTGTAGGCTGAATCCTCAGGAAAATGGGAATCAGTCTACCATAAGATCCAGCAGTTCCACTCTTAGGCATATACCCAAAAGAAGCACATTCATACAACAAGGACATCTGTTCAACTATGTTCATCGCAGCAGCATTATTTGTAATAGCCAGAACCTGGAAACAATATAGATGTCCCTCAACTGAAGAATGGATAGAGAAAATGTGGTATATTTACACAATGGAGTACTACTCAGCTGCCAAAAAAAAAAAAAAGAGGCAATGGAATCTTTAATTTCACAGGTAAATGTATGGAACTGAGTGAGGTAACCCAGTCACAAAAAGACAAACATGGTATTTACGAACTCATATGTGGATTTTAGACATAGTGTAAAGGTTACCAGCACTACAATCCACACTCCCTGAGAAGCTAGTAAACAAGGAGGACCCTAAGGCAGGCATACATGGTCCCCTGCAGAAGGGGAAAGGGACAAGATCTCCTGAGCTATTTGGGAGCATGGGGGAGGGGAGAGAACTAGGAGAATGAGAAGGGGAGAATAGGAGAGTTGAGGATGATGGGGCAGAGAGTTTGACTTGAGGTAAGAACAGAAGAGAGCAGGATAAGAGAAAATATAATAGAGGGAGACATTATAAGTTTAAAGAGAAATCAGGCACTAGGGAAATGTCTGGAGAGTACAAAGATGACATCAACTAACAATCTAAGCAACATAGGAGAGGTTACCTTAAATGACCTCTCCTGATAATGAGATTGATGACTAATTCATATGCCATCTTATAGTCTTCATTCAGAACCTGGTGGAAGTAGAAGCAGACATCCAGAGTTAAACCTGGAACCGAACTAGAATTCAGTTGCAGAGAAGGAGGACTGATGAGCAAAGGAGTCCATACCAAGCTGGTGAATACCACAGAAACAGCTGACCTTAACAAGGGAGAATTCTTGGTCCCCAGACTGATAGCTGGGAAACCAGCATGGGACTGATCCAGACCCCTGAATTTGGGTGTCAGTGAGGATACCTTGGAAATCTATGGGGCCTCTTGTAGTGGATCAGCACCTTTCCCTAGCATAGGAATGGACTTGGGAGCCCCTCCCACATGGAGGGATACTCCCTGATCCTAGACACAAGAGGGTTGGCATAGGCCCTATCCCAAAAGACATGACAGATTTTGAAGACCCCCCCCCATGGATGGCCTCACCCTCCCTGGGAAGCAGAAAGGGTATGGGATATGTAGGGTGTTAGTTGGGGGGGGGGCGGCAGTGGAGGAAGGGAGGGAGAGGGACCTGAGATTGACATGTAAAATAATTTTCTTTCTAATTAAAAAAAATAAAAAAGGAACTATATAGACAAGGTCAATCAATTAGCTTCAACAAAGCACATAGACGAATAGAAATGGATTTATTTAAGTTATAAGATCTAGATTAAAAACAACCATAAGCTGTTGGCTGAGCTTTCATAATTAGTAAGAAGTCACCATGTGGTTATTTGGGAGCAGTTGGAGGGACAGAGCTGACTGGCATTGCATACCAAAGAAAAAATCTCTGTATACTGCATATATTTCTTTATTTAAATAATCTGGGAATATCTATCTATCTGTCTGTCTGTCTGTCTGTCTGTCTGTCTGTCTGTCTGTCTATATTCTAGAGATTGAACCTAGGTACTGGCATGTGTTATGCAAGCATGCTCCCACCAAGCTGCATGTGCAGTCTAGGAAGACAGTTTCAAATAGCAATAGAGTTTTGTAACTTTATCAATACTGGTCATTTTTAACATTACTGCTTTTTTTGAGGTAGTCATGTTTGGTGAGCATTGAGCAATCTTAGAGAATATAATTTTCTATAGTGTGTGACATATGGGTAAGAGTTTAACATGTCAAGGTCTTAAAATGAAGACTCAAACATCTTTAATATCATATTATCTGTGTAATAAAATTTTATGTCTTCATTGTCCAGATGAGTATGTTTTAATATCTAGAAGAACTATAAATATGAACACATAGAATTACCCCAAAGGGTAATCTTCCATGAAGGCTCTAGGAGCACCCATCTCCACATCTAGACAGTCTTGATCTTCTTTAGGCACTGGATTTTAGGCATTACAGAGAACTAGGTATAACTATATGTTATACCCATGTAAAAACTGGTCCCCAATGAAGAGATTTACAACTTTGTTCACTCTCCGATTCTTCATTATGATCACAGAATTAGATCCTGGGTAAATGCCCTGTGACTGGCCATGTGATCAATCGTCTGCTGAGAGCTTTGACTCTGATTACTCAACTGTGAGAAATGTAAGCATTCTATGCAAAATGAAAAATAGATCTGTATTCTCTTTGATTCCTAAATATTAATAAACAGAATCCACACTAGCTCCCCTCACTTAATTTTCCTCTGTTTTTGCATGGTTTTAATGGCTAAAAAAATGTGAAAGGAACCAGCAGCTTTTAAATCCATATTCAGATTCATTTATATTTGACATGATGACTCCTCACTGAGAATTCAAACATCTTGCTTTTTAAAGGGAGAAATAAATTTCTTAAAGTCAGATGCCCTTCTGTGGGCTTTCATGATTTTGCATACATTTCTTTTCAATTGTCACTCTCTCAAGTTTTTTTTTGTTTGTTTGTTTGTTTTTTTTTTTTTGCACAGCAATCAATAGAAGTCAAGAAAATTGCTTGTTTTCATTACCTGAAACAATACACAGAAAAAGTTGACTGCAAATACAATATAACTTTTATTAATAGTAAAGATCTTCTGAGTCCTAAGTAACCTAGAGTTTATATTTGTCTGTATCCTTTACCAGGTGAGGGGTTATGATTTCAAAATTATTTTTGATTCACAAAGAGTGCAACTAAACACTTATGGACTAATTAATAAACATTTAGTTTATGAATTAAATACTATGAAAAAATTATTAACATGAGAAAAATGAGACGGCAACAACTCAGGTAAAATATTATTTCTCATTTCTTGATTTTACAAAAGCAATAGCCTCTGTTTTTTCTTTTTAAAAATTCCTTAATAAAACTACTGACTTTGTCTTTGTAATTCTGTGGCTCCCCTGTTCTTAATTAATATAAATAGGTAAACACTAACACTTTTCTTTAAAGAGTGACAACACATTTAGGCAACTCAATTATAGCCAGAGTCAGATTATAAGCAATAGACAAATAAGGCTCTTAAAGAAATGCAATAACAAAAAGTTATTATAAACCCATGATGCTGAAAAAGTATATAAATTTAAAGATTCACACAAGACTTAAGCATTTAGGTCATTCTTGTAGAGAAAAATCTATCATAGTTTCTTTGAACACAACAATGTCATGTCAGTTATGTGATCAGAAAGACCAGAAGGATCATAGTTGCCCTGTTATAAGATGACCACTACTGTGAGAATTAGCTATGTGAGCAGGAGAATAACTTTACCCATAGACATTGCATTTAAAAGCAAATGTGGCTCCATTTCCAGGAATGGGTTGCTTTTGATTGAGTTGTTGACCAAAGGTGAACAAAAGAATTGCATGAAGCTAATTGTACCACAGTGAAGTCATGAATAGGCTGGACATCTTGCACTTTTGTCTTTAAAATTTGCTAATAGTATTTTGAAAACCACAAGTAATAAAGCTTAGTCTCAATGTACATGTACATATATCTGTTTTTGTTAGCATATGATTTTAGTGCACAAAATATATACCTCCTTTTTTTGCATTAAATTTAAAAACTAAATGATGCCTGATGTACCCTTTCAGAAACCCAATGTTCTTTTCTAGGACTGTAAGTAGTTTTGTATCTTTTATAAACAGTCCTGTGCCCAAACCACTTTTAGATCTCTCAATGATGTAAATTAATGTATGAGTCATCTGCATAGTTGCTATTGCACAGTTACACTGAATTCTTAGCTTTTCACTCCTCAATTTTATTGATTCTCTATTATTTGTTCTTCTGTTTTCTTTAACCTTTGTGAAAAATCTGGCCTGAGGCAGAAGGAACTGTATGGAATTGACAAAATGGGAAATGTCTTCTACATGACTATAGCATGGAGAGAGATACATGGGCTAAAGCTGAAGGGAAGAACAGTAAACCAGCTAAACCAACATACAGCTCTCACTCTACCAAGGCTGAGGCAATCCTGTGCTCAACATGGCTGGAGACTAATTGTCTGAGACTAACTGTCAGTTGTGAGACCCTGCTCCTGTCTTATATACCTCTCTAGGGTTGGGATTAAAGGTGTACACCACCATAGTCCAGCTTTTAAGGCTAATTAGAGTGGCTACTGGGTTTAAAGGTGTGTACCACCACTGCCTGGCCTCTATGGCTGTGGCTAGCTTTGCATTCTGATCCCCAGGCAAAATTTATTAGATCATATATAATATATTACCACATATGACCCTTAGAGGCCTGTGCTGTGTGCCTGAGAAAGAATTTCTAGTTAGACCCAAACAGCTGAGGTGGATCAATTCAGAGACAGGAAAAACAAAACAAAACAAAACAAAATCAATGTTTGGCTGTGAAATACAGGTAGGTTACATTTCGTAAATGCCAATAAGGCTCCCCACTAGTGTACAAAGACCCTCTTTTTGTAAAACACAATGTAGTAGCTTTGAGACGCACGTAACTATGAAATATTTAAAATATGGCTACTGAGGCTGAGAAATTGACTTTAAATATTAGTTGGTTTAAATTAATGCAAAATTTAATAACTTCATGTGGATAAAAAATCTCATGTTGCACAAGGTACTATTTCTATTGTTTGAAGAGATTGTTAATTTGATGTGACTTCAGGATCTTTATAATTAATTATCAAATAAGTTGAATGAGAGAAGGTTGTGCATATACATAAAATGAATATACACATTTATAGCATAATTAAAATTATTAAAAGTTTTTCTTAGCCAACCTCTTATTTATAAATTGTGACTTATTTACAAATTAATTCTAAACATTGGTGCCAGATTTTATCTGTAAGCCAACTTTTATATTTCATTGAGGTAAAACATTCAATTTAAGCAGAATATAATTTAACCAACTCATTCATTTTCATCTAGAATTATTTTTTCTCTTTTGGTTATTGTTGTTGTTGAACAGGATCTCATGTACCCTAAGCAAGTATCAAATAGGTATAGCTGACCCTTACTTCTCTTGACTTCTGATATTCTTATCTCAACCTTTAAAACTTGGTATAATTGTGTTGGAACTAGAGCCACACACAATTATGCCAGACTTTACAAAGGAAGTTTCTTCTATGTACACCCATTTCCTTACATATCAGATTATTTTGAAGTACATCACTGGATGCCTACTGTTATGAGACAAACTTTCACCTCCTACACTTTGTTGAAATCATTGAAAATTTACAGGCAAATAGATACAAACTTTGTTCTTAAAAAAAAAAAGATTTTTCAAGGGTGAAAATAACCAAGAATTTTCATTATCTCAGAGTAAATAAATATATAGATTCTGAATCATAGGTAGGTTAGTTTTGTGCTACATAAATGAATGAGTTCTTTTATAGAAAAGAAATTATTCTCTTGACAAAGCTAACAAAATGTCATGACTATTGAAGATTATAATGTGAAAACATATGAAGACAATCATGTATAAGTCTCTTCCTGAGCTCACATTCTCTTCGACTTTTGTCAATTGAAGCCTCTTCAGAATCAGGGCTGTTTCCATGAATAGAATGCCTGCTTCCCTTCTGAATGTTCACAGTGACTCTCTGACACTGAATGCCACAGGAGGAGGATGTCTGGGAAGGAGGCTGTCAAGGTCTTTGACACCTTGCTGTCTTCAGCATCTTTCCTCAGTGTCCTCAACAAACTTATTTCCAAAGATTTACTTCATAACACATTTTTTTCTCCCAATCCTTGACTATTTGTGAATGAATTTAACTTTGTGAATTTTTCTTAGGTGGCATTTAAATTCATGAACTTCTCTTTCTGTTTTTTCTCCATCTCACCAGTTATGATTTTATTAAGACATTTTAATTTTTAACAAACTGAAATATAATAAGAGAAAACAAAAACCATCACATTGGAGTTGAACAAGGCAAACCAACTGAAGAAGAGCCCCAAGAGCAGGCACAAAAATAAAGACTTACTCGCTCAGAAACTTGACAGTTCCATAAGAGTACTAAACTGAAAGCCTGACTTCCTCATTTTCTTAACCAGTTTTAACTCCAGAAGCAGATGTGATCAATAAATTAAATCATTATGACTTTATCCCAACTTATATGATGAAATAACAAGTCCATAAATGTAATGTTTGTCTTTAAAGTTACTGAAGACATTTTTGGGGTTCTGTTAGTGTTAAGTAATAGTGTTTTAGGTCCTGTATATTTGGAGTGATGTGTACTTGAAAATATTTAACAGAAAACATTCCAATGACTGTTATGAATGAAAGAGTAGCCAGTGTATCCAAAGATCTCTAACTTCTTGTAAATCCTTTTAACAGGATGTCATAATATTGAAGGAGGAAGGGTTGAACCATGATTTATTCATACAACCAAAGTTTACAATGAATCAAATGGATCTCCGTGTTGTTCTAGAGATCTGTCAAAATACAGAGTATCCAATTAGCCAAGGAAAATAATATATTATTATGCCATATGTGCATATTAAAGTAAAAATACAAAACTACTGTATATATAATTCATATAATATATATTATATGACACCACATAAAATGTAAGTACATATACATTACATATACAAGCATGTATAAGTTAATAGCAGGAGTATGTTCAGAGAAATGCATTGTTCAACAATTAATAATTGTGAAAACCTTGAAGTAAATTTAAGTCAATGGAGTACAGCCCCAGTATATCAGACTATATTAAAGAGTCTATTACTTATAGGTTAAAAACTGGCACAACACACTATTTACTAGACATAAAGTCAAATGTAAAATAATAGAAACTCTGTCTTCTATTTGAAAACCTTCTACACATAGAATGAATACACTTACAATACTAGGCAATGAAAAGGCTTTTAGCTTCAGTATGGACTACTGTACTATATGCAGCCTCTAATTTATTGTTTTTATGTGGTACATGTATATATAAATAACTGGTACTCATATGTACATGAGTGTTCACAATATGTGCATATTTGACATGTATGTGTACAGATACACTTCACACATACTTATAATGCTTTAAGATACATAGGATAAATACTTTCAAATTTTGTATCTGTGTTTGGTATCCAAAAATCATAAGGAATATTTATAATTCAGTAATGAAAACCAGCAATTTTAGAGGCAGTAGATTTGATTAGACATATGTACTAATATGAAAAAGACATGATTATTTTCTCTACAACATTAGTCACTACACAAAATCCAAGTGAAACAACAATGAAGTAACTCTTTATACTCAATAACATGTTGAGAAATTTAGGAGACTCAGAAACTCTTGGTTTGAATGAATAAATGATGTAGATACTTTAGAAACCAGGTAATTCCTCTAAATATAAAGCATAGTTAGCACAGTCCTTTACAATTCTAGAAGCATACACTGGAAATAAAACATGGACATAAAGCCATATTGTGAATATTACAAGAGTGTCCTGATCCAAAATCATGGCTGACTTAAATGTACATCAGGCAATAAATTGAAAAATATGAATGCATAGATTGATCTTCAACAATTGATAAATGTGTCTACAACAAAGCTGAATTCTATCCCCAGGATTTACATAGTAGAAGGTGTTAACTGACTTCAACAAATTGTTTTCTGACATCCACATGTTTACCATAGTAGGTATTTATGTGTATGTACACACACAAAAAAATGAATAAGCAAAGAAAAAACCTGTTTAAAGCAGTATATTCAATATTAAAAATGAATAAAGTGATGATAAATGCTAGAATGTGTATGAAAATTGCACACATGCTAAATCAAAGCTAAGTACAAAACACTATTCATTATATATTTGTGTTCATAATAAACGTCTAGAATAAGCAAATCTATAAAGACAAAAAGTAATGACTGATGTGGGCTTGTAATGTGTAGGAGAAACAAGGAGTGACTTCTAATAGATAAAAGTTACTTGTGTGTGCATATGTGTTCAAGTGTGTATAAATAAATGTGCATTCATGTAAGGCTAGCACTCTCTAACTACCATCCTAATTACCTAGCTACCTTATGTTTGGGCACAGTGTCTTTCAATGTGTCTGAAGATCACCAGCTCAATTAGACTGTCTGACCAGTGATGTGATTATAGACATTACAAGGGCATTCGTTTGAACCAGGCATATTTTTTACATTGCTATAAGATAATGAACTGAAGTTCTTATGCTTGTTTGACAAATATTATGTAGCATTGGCTGGCCTTAATATTTGAGAGCAGCCCATCTCTGCCTCCAAGATACATGGTTATTTTGATGGAAACACCAACATTCTGACAGTCACTTGTTTTATGGCTTCCCTACACTATGCACAGTAGAAGCACACAGAACTACAACACTTTAGACAAGTGCATCAAATCACATGTGAAGTACACCATAATGAAATGGTTAAAATGAAATAAAAATACAATTTGCACAGTATACTGAATTTGTATTTGTATTAAATCATGTGTGGAGTACACCATAATGAAATTGTTAAATAAAAGTATAAAATACAGTTTGAAAAATATACTGCATTTGTGTTTTTAAGTATATTATGTTAAAAATCATT
The DNA here is from genome assembly GCF_003668045.3 of Cricetulus griseus. Lineage (NCBI taxonomy): Eukaryota > Metazoa > Chordata > Mammalia > Rodentia > Cricetidae > Cricetulus > Cricetulus griseus. Next base: position 302,988,343 of record NC_048595.1, on the reverse strand, counting down.
TAGTTAAGAGAGGGGAAAAAGAGACTCATTTTGTTTGTTTTTATTAACTTATTTTTGCTGGTGATGCTTGCTAGTTTTCTTAAATACTATGCTAAAAAATGTATTTCCTGATTTGCAGTTATATGATATCTGTTGGAACAACAATTACTAATTTTTAAATAACATTAGTAGGCTAATGCTTAAAACCAATATACATACAATGCATTCTTATGAAGATTATCTCTTTTTTATAGCTCTCTAGGATACATATGGTTCTCTTTATAATAAGTATTATTTATTTTATGTGTAGGGATGTTTTGATTAAATGTGTATCTGTATAAAACATGTTTGCCTGATGCCTACAGATACCAGAAGAGGGTGTTAGATCCACTGAAAATGGAGTTACAAACAATATGACCCAGTATGTATTAACTCTACTTCTATTGATGTGTAGCCCATGTTATTAACTGTTGAGCTATCTCTCAAGTGATTGCTATAGCTTTTATATGCAGTGAATTGGAAGCTGGAGTTCAGTCATGTTAGACGTTGAATTCTAATAAATCTATTTGAACCCAAATCCTATTCATTTGTATTTTTCTCATAAGATCCCATCATATCTACACATCTCTTCACAAAACAATTTTACAAACACAAATATTAAATAAATTTTGATATATTTATACAAATATACAAGTTGTGCATAATTTTAGGTACATATAAAATAATATTATTCCTTCAGGCTTTAATCAAATAATCTTGGTGCATTTGTCCCTCTTCTCTCCTATATTGGCCTCATTCTTTGCTCCCTAGTCTCCTCAATATTTCATTTCCATTTTCATAACACCTGTTGTCTGCTATTCCCCTCCCAACACCCTCTCAATCTATGATCCCTTTACACTTTCCAGGTTTCTATGGTTACTCCATGCTATAAGCATAAATCTGAGGATTTTGGAACTAGAAACTAAATATGAGGAGGAATATAGAATGCCTGTTTTTCTGGGTATGTGTTACCTGATACAATATAATCTTTCTAGGTCCATTCATTTATTTCATGAACCCATTATTTTTTATAGCTGAACAATGTTCTATTGTGTGTTCATATCACATTTTCATTATCAATGTTTGGTACTGATTCCTGGTGCTAACGAGATCTAGACCTTAGAAAATTGTCTACTTACTACCTTTACTTTGTTAGACCACCATAATTCCTTACTATGTTCTAAAATGCATCCATTTACACACAGAAACTATGAAATTTTTTTCACTCATTTGTTCTCTTTGGGAAACCAGTGAGATACCTTCCATGTTCACCTGAATCAGCATTGGGTTCCACTACCTTTCTGTGAGTTGTGTGATTATATATACATATACATATACATATACATATACATATACATATACATATACATATACATATACATATACATATTCCATTTAGTGTTGCTCCTGTGTACATTTGTTTAACATGTGTTTGCCACTGGGAACAGAACAAATTATCAGGGGCAAGTTCTTGGAAAAGACACATTCTCTCACTCTCAGTAGCCGTTGATTTTTGTACCTCTTTGACCAGGGTTAAAACCTTAGGAAATTTCACTCATCTATGCTGGCATGTAAAATGGTATTGTCATTGTGCAGGTCTTGTTTTATCACCATAACATTGAGATTTGATGGTATAGCTCCATGTCACATATGGAAGAGACAGTTTCTCAGCAAATATCCTTGTCTAGTTCTGTAGATACTTCAGTCTTACTGCCTCTCTTCCACAATGCTCTCTGAGCCTTAGGTAGAAGAGTTGTACTGCAGACACATCAAATGGATATGCCTGATACCTACAGTCTGTTGTTCTTCTCTTCGAGTAGTTGTTACTTTCTGTAATGGTCTCCATCTACTGCAAAGAGAAGCTTCTTCAGTGAACAGTAAAAGCTATGCTTGAATGTGAAAATAGAAAATTAGAATTCAATTAAAACTATACTAGTTTAAGAAATAGATTCCTCTAGATTCCATGACTTCAGAAACTATTGTTAGCACCAGTCCTGAATTCTCGTCTATTGAGTGGGATTTTAATCCAACTAGGTGGTTGCTGTTTATGCACAAGTTTTAAATTTCACTATGGAATCTTGGAGGATTTCTTTCTGGGGTGGTAATCACTTATCATCTTTGTAGCTGGGGACAACTATGTGTTGCTTTCTCCCTTGGCAGCTTAAATAGAAACCTTCAGATACCATGAAAGCCTGATGTGATGTAGCAGGCTTCTGGATCAGTGGCATCTTGTTTCTTCCAAGTCCTACATCACAAGTGTGTGGTGTCTTAAGCAATAAGGTATTAATTTAAACATCTGAGGCAAGCAAGGGCAATAGCAATAGAAAATTCTTGATTTACTCTTCCAACACAATACATTATTTATAATTGATACAACCCATTTAAACTGGCCATAGTTTTGATATTCCTGATAACATGATGGTTGTAGAGTTCATTATTTCCTCTTTTCTCTTTATTGCAAATTGAGAATTAAATTGAAAGGCTCATTTACATTCATTTGTTCTCTTTGGGAAGCCTCCAAGCCTCTGGTGTTCACTCAAAACAGCATGGTGTTTCACTGTCTTTCTTTGAGTGATCATCTGTGGCTATGGAATATCTGTTCTCTAAGACATGAAGAAGGGGAATTGAGGATACTCTAAGTATAAATGCTTCATCTGCCTCATGTAGCTCAGGTTAGCCTTGAAATCGCTGTATAGCCAGAACAAGTTTCAATTCCTGATCCTCCTGCCTCTAAACTGCCAGGCAATGCCATTTCAGTCCACAGAATCTACATTGGCAAAACATCAGAATTTCAATGAAAATATAATCTTTAATCTTAATTTAAGAAATTCCAGAAATAAAATGTATTATAATTTCTGCTTCAGGAAAATATTTTTAAATTTTATTTTTCTGCTTTGTGATACCCATGCATTTATTTTCTCCTTCAAGAATTTGTATAACATATAGTGGACCATCTTAATCTGTCATCAATCTCAGCTTTTTTCTAGTGTTTTTTTTATTTTGTTCATTACCTCTTTTCAAATTTTTTTAAAATATAGGATTACATTTACAATTGTACTAGAATTACAATTGAAACAGAATTAGATCACTTTTCCCATTTATTTCCTTCCCTTAGCCTTTGTGTGGTACTCTAGCTTCAATTGCTCCCATACAATTCTCCAAATGCAAAGCTTCTTCTGTGTGTGTGTGTGTGTGTGTGTGTGTGTGTGTGTGTGTGTGTGTGTACACAAATACATGAATACAGCAAGTGAGTCTATTTTTGTTTTTAGTATTTATATGATTTCCAGGCTGACAACTTTGAATTGTACAATAGGGCCCTCACCCCTGGGAGAGACTAACTCCCCTTCTCCCCAGTTATTAACGGCCTACAGGTTTTTAAATAATGATGGAATATCACAGAAATTTCTGCCTTCCTTGTTAACATTGTCTATTGATATTGCAGTCATTATAGTCAGGACTTACAGCAGATTTAGAAGGTAGTGTAGAATTAGATTAATTTCTAAGATCCATGATCTCACTGGGAAGCTGGCAAAGTCTCTGGTATTAGGCAGAGCTTCCCTCCATCCAGTGGCCCAAAAGTCTAATTGGACAGCTGTTGATTACCACCAATATATGAGTACCATTTATTCTCTAATTATAAATAAAATATAAAATAACAATATAAACAAAGTATAAATTAAAAAAATATTTATGAACAAATGAAAACCCCTATGAATATTTTGTCATGCTAGTCATTATTGTGGTTCATAGATTCTATAACTGCTAGGAATGTTGAATTGCTTCTCTCCCTTGATATAAGCTTAGTTATTTTCTGGAATCCTGGAAGCCAGACTACAAGAAAGAGGCTTTCAGATCAGATCCAGCTTAAATCATTTCCTTCTTGTGTTCTAGGTGTGAATTGTCTTCAATAGGGCTGACCCTAGACCTCTGTAAGGCCATGAGGAACTACATAGTCTATGTCATTTGGGAAGTCACTTATATCTAAAATGTCACATTAGTTTAGTGTAGCATCACATTTGAAGCAATTTTCTCTCCCAGATTAGAATCATTGGAATTGTAACTGTTTTTCTCCCAGTTTCTACTTTTCTTTAAATGTTACAGAAAAAGAAAAATTTATAAGCTATGTTTGTCTTCTCTAGGACTTTATCATCTAAATGGATGCTATTCTACTTCTGACAGCTCAGAGAAGCCAGCATCCTTTTGCAGTCAGCCATGGACCACCTCACACCTGGATTGTGTATTTATTACTTTGAATGCATTTTGATATTTATTTTTCTGATCGTTGTTGCTGCCAGACACTGTGTGAAGACTGTTATGGCTAGTGGTTTCCACACACTGAACTTAACTTCACAGTGTATAAACAAGGTTTTTCAAAGAGATTCATACTGTTTTAATCACAATCATAACCTTTTTTAATTTTACTTCTATGCTGTGAACATAAATTCACTTCTTCAAAGCTGCATGTGATTCTTATTGCCGCAGAGCAAAGGTACCTTTACTCTTACCAAGGGTGATGTGATGGCTACAGAGGAAACTGACATGAGGGCAGCTGGGATTTCCTACAAAGGTACTGCATGTGCTGTCCTCCCTATTATTCCAATCTGTTAAATGCCACTTCTGCACCTCTCGGGTCACTGACAAGTCTTTACATTTACCCAAATATGCGCAGCAAGCACAGTCATCTCTTCTCCGTAGAATTACCTTATATCATAAATAAATAAATAAATAAATAAATAAATAAATAAATGTTTTTGATTTAACTTGTCTGTGAACTTTGTGAACTTTCTTTTACAAGTTTTTTGTGTGTGTGTGTTTTGTTTGTTTGTGTTTGTTTTTGTATACCAACCAGCTCCCAAATCATGACACAGATACTTACTTGTTTTGGATGCTCGGCCTAGCTTAGGCTTATTAACGGCTAGCTTTTCTGACTTAAATTTATCCATTTCTCTTTATCTACCTTTTGCTTTGGGGCTTACTGTCTTTCTTAACTTCTGTATATCTCACTTTCACTGCTTCTCTATACCTGTTGGGCTGGGGTCTGCCTGGCTTCTTGCCCTGGGTGTGTCTCTCCTTCTCACCTCCTTCTTGTCTCATTCTCCCTTGTTTTCTTTTGTGAGCCTAGATTTCTGCTTCTATTCATTCTCTCAGCCTGATAGCCCTACCTATTCTTTCACTGCCTAGCTACTGGCCATTGAGCTTATTATTAGGCCCAAGGCAGGCAAGCTAAAATGGATGTAACATATCTTTCTATAATTAAACATGCATCCTTACATCATTAAACAAATGCAACAAAAACAAATGTAATACATGTTTGTCTAGTTAAAATAATCTTCACAGCCCTTGCTACTTGATAGTCCTTACCTTGTCACAAAGATTTTGTGTCAGTAAATACGGAGTCCTTCCAATCTATGGAGGTTTAGGTGTCCCATACCAAAACACAGGTTAGTTTTCTCAAGTTCTATAAAATAGGAGAGGAAATACTTTTAGTTTTAGATATGCTTTAAAAGGAGTATCTATAACTTTTACAGCAACTAGTCTAGATAAGATAATCAGGCTGAATAGGGGCATGGCTCAAATCAGAGTTAGTGTGGTATCTGTAGCACTCATTCTGTGACTGAATTGATAATATACAGATAATTTATGGATAAAATACATTTTCTGAATCTACCCTGTCTCTTTCATAGCCACAAAGGTACATATTTTCCACACTGTGAATAGTATTATGAGACTCCCAGTTCTGACCTTGCCAGAGCTAACCCAAAAACAGACCATACCCTATTAGTGTATTTGGGCCTCTTTGTTGGCACCGAGTTCAGCCCACTTGAATTCTAATAGACTCAGGTAGTTGGTAGGAAACAAATTCCATAATGACACTCACAAAATCTGTGTATCTATTTTTAAGCAGATGATGTGTGTGGCCCGTGCTTCAGGTCTACCAAATGATAATAGTAATGCTCTTTAGTAAGCAAAGGGAAAGTTTTTACATAAAAACTACACAAACCAAAAAATGTTTCCTGGCATCCTAACTCATCTTGTCAACCTTTTCCCTCTTCTCCTCCTGCCTGTGAAAAACAGCAGCAATTGCAGGCTCAGCACTGAGTATCTCGCTGAACCCCAGGAACATCCAAGGGAACAATGAAGCCTTTGTGTCAAGGATTCTTCAGAGAATAATGAGACATGACAATAAATGTGTACAACTAAAGTAGCTCAGCTTCACATGACTGATAATTCACACACACACACACACACACACACACACACACACACACACACACACACACACACACACACCCCTGAATGTCATTTCAAATTAAAGCTATAGATGAATTCTTAGCATTTGTGTCTTACATATGCATTTATGGATGTGAGGGTTTTTTTTTTTGTGTGTGTGTGTGTGTTAGTAGAAGCAGCACATTAATGTATTATGGAAAAGAGCCATGTGTCAAGAACAAAATCTTACATAGGACATTTCAGAGACTTAAGAAACATGACTCTCATCAGTAAAATAAAGAAAACCTTCTGGCAAAGAGTCATGTTAGGTTATTGACAAATTTAGATTGCCAGCATTACATTCACTTATTAAAAGTCAAATAACCCATATTTCAGTTTCTTCTAGAAGTTAAATAAGTTATTTTTTCATAATCTCCTATTTGCTCTTCTGTGGACTGTTGAAAACTGCCAAGATAGGCTAAATACGGAAACCATTTAAAGGAATCTTATTAAAAATCCAACTTCCTAAAATTGAACCTTATGTGAACTCCAACATCAGAGGAATCCAGAAAAAGATGAAATGAATATTTAGTGCAAAACAAACTAAACAAGAAGTTATAATACAAATACTTGAGATTGAAACATTTTAAGGGTATATGTGTAATTTCCTCAGAATCTGGGAAACGGTGTAAAGTGTGGGGACCCCCCTCTCTCTCTTTCTCTCTCTCTCATTTCTAGCTGTCCTTCTTAGCCATGTTGGAAATTTCTGTATTTTACTTTGATTCCTTATTATCTTACTTATGTCCATAAGTAGGCCAAACAACTTCACAATTACAATATCAAATTTGTGTTCTCATCATATCAGCTAGAAGCTTATAATACTATATTTTAATTCTATCTTTAAAAGCAGAGGAAAAGGACATCCTGAAGAACTTACTCAGTTTAAGCTCTTTCATCTATATCATTACCATAAAGATGAAAAACTTAAAAACTGCATCTATTTCCTAACTCCAGCTGCTGATGCAGCCTCCTGGCAACCTCAATGCTTCTTAAACTGTATACTGACCCAAACATATTTATTCTTCACTTCGAAACTTTGAATTCTTTGGAAAATTTTGCCAATGCGTTTCATGACCTTTACTTAAACATTAAACTAGTGAATATATTAAACTTTGAATTTATGGGGACATTATTATTAAAGGATTGGTCACTAAACATCTGAAATTTATTTATAAAACAGCCCCAATAAAGAGATTAGAGGCTTTTTTGATGAAAGCTTCACTCATATGTGAATATAAGGATAAAATTTCTAATGAAGCAAATAATTATGCTGGTCTAGCCTAGTGATGATAATAGATTCTTCTTTAATATCTATGACATTCCTAGACCTGGAAAGATAGCTAGGCTGTTAGTACCAGATATAAATTCCATCCTATTGAATGGTCCTTTAGTCCCATTAGACAACAGTTGGTTGCTACTACGCCTGAGTGCCACTTACTGTACTCTTTTAGATATCTTGTCCTGGTAACTGTCCTGTTTCACAGGTGCTGCAACCGGGTGGGACTGTTAAATTGCTTCCTTCCCATGGCAGCTTGCACAATAACTTCTGGTGCATATAGGCTAGACCACAGGAAAGAGACTTTCAGGTCATATCTTACTCAAATCATGTTCATCTTATGTCTTCACCAAGGGCCCTGAGAGGCAACCAAGGCCTATATAGTCTATGTTGTGCAATCACTTGGACTGCATAGACCTTCTGTTCATGTCTTGTACTGGAGTTTTCATTAGCCTATTGTTTTTGTGGGGATTATATATAATATCATGCATATGTATTAAATATGTGTTGCATTTATTATTAACAAATATCTATATGTGTATATAAACATATACATCTATATACATGTACTTACATATATTGTCTATAATTTTAGGCAAATATAAAATAGATTTTTTGAACCTTTATCAAACAAGCTGAGTGTTATTTGTCTCTTGTCTCTCTTCTATCCATATTTATGTTCCTCTCTCAACCCCAGTTGAAGTCCCCTTGCCATTTTTTCATTTCTCACTTCATATCACCTTTATCCTGATATTTCTTTCTCAACCCCAACTAGACTCCCCCATCCCTCTGGCCATTTACATTCTTGTTTCTGTGGATATTCCATGTTGAAATGCCCATGAGTGAAAACATGCGGTGAATCTGGGTTACCTCACTCAAAATAACTTTTTCTAGGTCCATCTATTTTACTTGCAAATTTCATTTTTATCTTTCTTTAATGCTAAATAGTAATCCATTGTGGGTGTAAACCACATTTTCATTATTCATTTGTTGTAGGACTTTTAGGTTGTTTCTTTTTTTGGCTATTATAGAGTGGCAATATATATTGCTAAAATTTCAGAAGAAAGAAATTGTGAAAGGCAACAGAAAATGGAAAGATATTTTGTATTCATCGTTTGGTAAAATTAATATTGTGAAAATAATCATCCTAATAAAATTTACATTTTAAATCAATACCAGTGAAAATACCAACAGCATTATTTACAGAAATGGGGGAAGAAGCCTAAATTTCTTAACCAGTGGTCCCAGGCAGCCAAAGTAATCTTGAAGAAAAAGAATAAGAATGGCGGGACTTCTAATCCACACTTCAACATATATTATAAAGGTAACGTAATAAAAATGATATGGTCTGACACAAAAACAAAAATGTAAACCAAATAGCAAAATGGAAGATCTAAACTGGTGCTAATAGCTATATATGATTTCAGGGCTGACAAGTTTGTGTTAACCCAGGAAACATTGCACAAGAAGAGGTGGAAATATTGTAGGAGCAGGAAGATTAGGAAGTCTGTTGGGATGTTGAATCTTTTACAAATGTCACATGTGTTTTTTTTTTTTTCCAGGAAAATATCCTCTAAGTTCTCCCACTTAATGAAGGTCAATGGTTGTATATCCCTACATCTTTCATAAAAAATATTCACTAAACATGTTGAACAGTGAATTATTCTACAAGATAAATTCTACAGGAAGCAAAGTTCATAAAATAAATGTTCATAACCTGTAGGTGAATGAAAAAGAAAAGAAAATTGTCATGTACAAGAGAAACAACAAATTGAAACCAATATCTTGACATTTTAAAATAAACTACTCATTTAAAAGCACCATGAACATAATAGGTTCATAAAATCTGCCATTGCTTTCTGGGATAGTTCTACAGGGACATAATTTTTGTCATTCCACTTGAAGTATAAGGCATGTAAAGGTATTAGTTAAAAGTGAATAGTATTTTAATCTGAGAATGGGACAAGTTTTTTTATACTGGCAATTAAACAGATAAAAATTAAAATGAACAATTTTGCAGTTTTAAAATATCCATATTTCTTTGTATTACAACTTTAGCTAAAATGATCTTACAAAATACACATTTATTCATAGGTTAAATTATTAAATTTTAGGTTTTATAACAAGATAAGCCAAAGACCATTACAAAGATTGAAAAATTTGTTTAACAAGCAAATTTTACAAAGGGGATTGGAAATAATAGCAAACCTAAACTCAATAATATAATTTATTGATAATCATTGAATATAGAAAGTAAAGAAATGCCTAAGGTGCAATTCTTACTCTCCAGAATATATGGATTTATAGAAGGCATTTATGCAAATATACAAAAATGTCAAATACACACTCCCTTTATGAATCCCAGACTAATAATTTTAAGAAATATGTATGTGAAATGTGTTGAAATTACTAAAGTTTCAGAAGGATTTGAAGGTTATCTCTAATTTCGAAGAATTATAAATGACTTTTTTCATAAACAAATAATAGAGATTATTCCTATACTTTGAACATGCATGTGGATTGCAGATGTTAAGGATTAAAACAGGATAATAACTAAAGGATTATGCTTAAAAATATTCTTGGAACATGAAGAAAAAGAAGAACTGAGAAACAAACCTAAATTTTATTGAGGTAAATATTCACTAGCGTGTTTTATTGAAATCTTTCTGGCCAGACTTTTGCTGAGTGGGTATTCACACACGATGCTAGGGTCTGGGTTAGAAATCACAGGAGAATGATCAAATGGAGACAAATGGGGAATGTGGGGATGAGAAAGGGAATGTGAAACAGCCATTTGAAAATCTAATGCAGTAGAAGTTTTCTAAAATACACTTATACAGGAGATCTAAATGAAGTTGCCAAATAACACTGGAAATGGAGCCCTACCTGGAAAGCTCTGATTGATAAATAAAGCCTCTACTTCCAGGAATGGATGCACTAATCTAGCTGTCAGCCCAAGGGACTCCATTGGAACCTAAACAAAAGAAGCTACTGTCAAGGGTGTTGGTTTGTCTCCACTAACTGATGGCAAGACCCTATTGCTGAAGACAACACCTAAACATTTCTTTGAACACAGAGAAGATAAGCTGATGCATACCTAGAGACTTTACCCCTCATCTTAGTGAGTGTTTCTATTGCTGTGAAAAGACTTCATAACCAAGGAAACTCTTATAAAGGAAAGTATTTAATTTAGACTGGTGGACATTTTAGAGCTTTCCTCCACTGTCATCATGGTGGGATACATGGCAGGATCAGGAGAGGTAGCTGAGAATTCTACATCAGGATCAGCTTACAGTAGAAAGAGAGAATGCCACACTGGGTCTGATTTGAGCATGTGAGACCTCAAGCATGCTCCTAGTGACACAATTCTTCCAACAATGTGACACATACTCTAACAAGGTTACACCTCCTAATTGTGCCACTCTCTTACAGGTCTTATGTGTATATATTATGTGTGCCTTTATGGAATTCCTGCATCTACAAACTTGCATGTCCTTGAGGCTATACATGTTTTTGTGCATTTTATATGGCTTGTTTTCTTCTGTTTCTTTGTTTTGTCTTGGTTGTTTGTTATTTTCTAATTTTATTTTATTTTGTACAGAGAGAGAGAGAAAGAGAGAGAGAGAGAGAGAGAGAGAGGTGGATTTGGATAAGGATGGGGTGGATCTGGGAGTAGTTGAGGAGGGGATCCATCTATAATCAAAATATTTTTTATGAAACAAATCTATTTTTAATAAAAGAAAAGAAAGTGATCATATTCCAATGGTTCTTTAATATAAATTACTATTTAACTTGTCTGTAATAGAAAATGGTCTTAGATGATTATTTAAGATAGATTTTACTCTTAACACATTTGGGATTACAGTACATTAAAGCCTCTGATGCAATCCACAACTATGTCCCTTTAGTTCTCACATGGTTACTTATGTTTATTTCTTTACCTAATAGATAAAGGCAGGAGTTATCTTTCTGTAAATGAAATTTAATTCCAGATTACTTGCTTCTTTGCATATACAATACTCCATACTGACAAAAATGTTGAGAAATGAGAGGAAGATAAAAGCAAATATGTAAAAGAAACCCCAATAATTAATTTGAATTTTGTGTTAGAATATATACTTTTGTGGGAGTTGTGAGAGAGATAGGTCAGGGGATGAGTGATTAATGTTCTTGTAGGGTACCAAGGTTCAGTTACCAGCATCCACACCAAGTGGCTCACAACCACCTGTGTGACCAATTCTAGGAGATCTGTAGCTCCTTGGTCTTTGCAGGCACTTATGCATACATCATGCATTTAAACTGATTCAGGCACATATACGGTCAAATAAATAAAAGTAAGTAGATAAATATTTTAAAAGTAAAGTATCATCAATATGTAAAGTAAGATAAGATGAACAAAATATTAAATGAGTATATTTTTCAATTCAAATGCACTAGTCAAAGAGAGTTTTCATTTGAAAATTGATTGTTTTATAAAAAAAAATATGACCCTAAGAATGTTTGGACATTGAACTTAGTAGCAAACTCAACATAGAGGTCCAAACAATACTGACTGTTTAAAAGAATCTATCAAAATTATAAAAAGTAAATTGTACTCTTTAAAAACTGAACAAGAAACTAAGAACAGCTTATAAGAGACAGAAAGGAAGATACATTTGTAAACTAGTCTCAAAAGAAGAGGGAAATGAATTTTAAAAGCTAGATGATACAGTTATTTTAAATGTTGAGAACTTAAAAGATAAGAAAACTATACTTAGACAAATCACAGTAGAATGACTGAATAAAGTTTAGAGGAAAATTCATCTTTAAGACAGACATAAAGGACATTTTGCATAGAGGAGAACAACAACAACACAAAGATGGTTGACATCTCATCAGAAACAATACAGCCAAGAGATAATGAAATGCCATCATCACAGTGATGAGTGAAGAAGAAAGAATAGCTGTCAGCTAGATTTCTATACCTAGTGAAAGTATCATTCAGAAGTAAAGACAAAAGAGAGACATTCTCAAACAAAAGCTGAGAGAATTTGTTGTCAGCAAACTCAAAATGCAATAAATGGCAAGAGAAATTCTAAAGAAAAAAAATTTGATGAAAGGAAATTATTAAAGGTGAAAGCACAAATCCTCAAGAAAGAATGATGGGCAACCTGAAGATAAATATTCCATGAAAATCATGTGTAAAACTACTACTGACTGTTAAAAGCTGCAATAGTGAATGTAGTGAATGATTCATACAATATGTAGAAATGAGATAAAAGACATTAATAAAAGAGAGCAGCAGAGGAAGTGAACGAAATTACTGATTGAAGGGTCTTATATTCAGGAAAGTCCTTTATGAGCCAAGAATGTCAATTATAAGGAGTGTTGTTCAAAATGAACAAAAAGCATAGCTTAAAGAAATAGCAAAAATATTGTAAAAACAAAATAAAACAAAAAACACAAATAATAGAATGATCCCAATCAAAAAAGACCTAACAAATAGAGTGAGATTTATGAATGGATATCATTCACTAAAACCTAAATGTAGGAGGTAAATACTGTAATTAAAAAAACAGATTCAGTGAAGACAATATATGCATGTTTAATGAATACATACAAGGCTCACATGCACATATATACACACAGAGACAGGTATATGTGTGTGTGTATAAGAATTGACAAGAATGCAAGTGAAGTGTTTGGAAAACAAAAAAATTGAAAAATACCCCTTAAGTATTGCTTAAAACAAAAAGCCAGTGTGTATTATAAATGGGAGAAATATGAACCTCAACACAAACTGTTACTCAAATTTAAAAGATTCCAGAATATTAAAGCATCACTCCAGCACACCTTATTTACAGCAAGATTGTATCTGATATGATCAGTCTAAAGCCATTCATATTTCTCTTTCTTACCATTAACCAACACAATGTATAAATTATCATGCATAATAGTTGATTAAAGAATTGCAAACAATAGAAATAAATGTAATAAAGAATATAAATTGAGTTCTTAATTGGTCTAGATAATAAAATGCCAGAGTCAGACAGAGAGGGAAATGCTGAGAGATCAGAGTAAAGGAGCAAGCCACAGAACACCTTACCTCCTTAGTGTCTCAGCAGACAAGAGGGCAATTTTCTGTTTCTCTCTGTTTATATCCTGCTTTTGCCTAGCTACATCACTTCCTGTCTGTCTGTACAGACCTCCAGACCTCTATTGCTAGCTAGTGGCAAGCTCCATTCTCTGACCCACAGACAGGCTTTATTTGTACAAACAAGATGTCATCACAAATCCAACATTTGTTTAAATTTTTTAGAAAAGGTTATAATATAAAAAATATATACAGTAAGTATAATAATTCATCTTGTATACGTGGCAATAAGTACATTAACAATGTCTAGTCCATCAGCATCTGGCAAATTCTAGAAAATACTGCATTATCTATTCTTTCTTGATGAGGCCAAAGTCTTGTATCTAATTTACTGTCTATTCTAATTTGTATTATCAAATTATTTTTTAGTGTCTCTTAAACCTATTACATTTAACACATTTATAGAGAGTTTCTTTACTGATCCTGGCAAACAGGGAAAACTATAACCACACTATTTCGTCTTCAACTCCCTCAGCATCCCAAGAAGGAAATAATATTAACAGAGTAAACAGGAAGTGCGAGCAAATAACTTCCAAAAAAAGTGAGGCATGACAGAAACAGCTCGCTTCCTGCATAGTCACAAAAGATTGCTGTGCAACATTGGGACATCCATCTTCAGCCTATATGCCTAGCATATCTGACAGACATTTCTGTGAGACAGGATAATCTGAAGGACTTGACTGCCTTGTTTTACCAAGGTTTTCAGTCACTCTTTTTGATGTCCTGTTTGTCCAATTTGAACAGCATACTGTCAACAGTTGAGACAAGAGCACTTTCTTGCCCAGTGGCTTACCTTTGCCACAAAGAACTTAATCTCCATGTGGAGTTTCTTTGATGCCCATTATCTTCTCTGACATAGATTGGTGCTGCCAGGAGCACACATGTCTCCTTGTCATAAAAAACAATGTTCCTAAACTTGTTAAGTTCTCTATTTTATAGATCTCTGAAGTGTTTGAAGGTGACCTGTCTTTCTAATATATATATTTGACCTTGTAAACATGCCTAAAGAGACTATAAGTTCAATTGTTATGGCTGACTAATTAGTAAACTACATTTCCTTATTTTCCTATGAAGTTGATAATAAAAACTTTCATGTAATAGAAATTTGTATTACATTTTAAAATGAGCTGTATAGATGCAATAACTTAAATATTAGAAACATATATAAAGTATGTTTTAGCAAAATTAAACTCAAATTTGTATCAATATCCAACATTTGTATACAATATGCAGGAGTCCAACCCAGTGTAAAATATTTAAAACTGGTAGTTGCTTTTGGGTAAAACCAATGCCCCTGACCACCTCCCAAAGAGGACCCCATCCCTGGATGGAGAATATCGATAGATTACTGCTTCCATCATTATCTGCTCATGCAAAGCACTCTGTTCAATCTCTTTTTATTATTTACTTGGATTATGAGTAGATTTCCCTATGCCTTATAATTTTTAAATATTTTACTAGTGTTTACTAGTTTGTTTCCCTGGCTGGATGAGTAGGTATCTACATAGTGTACCTGGAGTCCTGTGAGTATATGCTGAAGATTAGTGTTCCTGGAATAAGTGATAGACCTCTTTGTATTTCTTTGGACAATCTTCTTCCTGAATACACATCAGCTACACCAGTTTGAAATCCAGCAGCATTGAATAATTGTTCTCTTTTCCTCAAATTAATGCCAACTGTTGTTTTGATTTTCGTTGTTTTCCTTAGCCATCCTGACTGAGGTAAGATGAAATCTCAAAGTAGTTTTAATCAGCATTTCCCTGATGGCTAAATATGTTGAATATTTTTTAAAGTTTCCCAGCCATTTGTATTTCCTCTTTTGAGAACTCTCTGAAAATCCCTACAAACCATACATCTTTTTAATACCCCTATCACTTTAACATCTCCCCTATTCACCTTCTCTCAAGTTTCCCTAATCCCTTTCTTTTTATTGTTTATGCTATAATTTAAGTAAAGGTAGTGGTCCGTCTTCTGTCAAGTCATGGCAGAGTTTTGAAGTTAATACAAATGGACATGGGAATGTTTTGCTTAGGAAACATTATATAATTGCTTTAATCTCATCACTGTCTATGAATCTGTTCAAAGTATTTACTGCATCTTCATTTAATTTGGATAGATGATTTTCATCTAGAAACTCATTTTACTTTTTTCATCAGTGTAATGGAATATAGGACTTTTAGCTGTGTTCTCTAGGTTTTCTTGTATCTGCACTACTGTTTCTCTTTCTGTCACTAATTTTAAAAATTTGGGTCTTCATATATTTATTTTGGTTAATTTGGCTAAGGTTTTGTTAATCTTTATATTTTCAAAGAACACAGGTGTAGTTCATTGATATTTTGTATTGATTTTTATTTTACTTACATTTCATCATTTCTTCATGTTACATCTTTAGAGAATCTACAGCAGGAGCTCCAATTGGATTTAATAATAAACACCCAGAGCTGGACACTGGGGTAAAGGCTGAAAGGTCAGAGAGACAAAGGAGAAAGCCACAGCCACTTCTTAACTTGCTCATTCCTGAGCAGTAAAATGGCTGACCTCATGTCTCCTTCCACACTATAGTCTTCTCTCTGCGGCCATATCACTTCCTGTCTGTGTGTACAGATCTCTAGACCTTGATATCAGAGTGGCTAGCTCTGCCCTATGATCTTCAGATAAGCTTTATTTGTAATTGAATAAACAAGATATTAAAACATTTCCCCTTTTTGTATAAAATAACATAGAAGGTTATAACTAATATAAGAAAAACTATACAAAATAAGAGAGGAAATCCTCTCAGTTTTAGAGATCCTCTTAATAGGAGTATCTATTACTTCGATGTTCACTGATCTAGGTTAGATATCAGGGTAAATAGAGGCATGGCTCAAATCAGAACTGGTATGGCATCTGTAGCACACATTCTATGAGTGAATCGATAATATGCACATCATTTATAGATAAAACACATTTACTTAACCTACCTTATCTATTTCATAATCACAAAGATGTATATTTTCCATGCTGTACCTATATACAAAAAGTATAATAAGTATAAAAGCATGTAAGTCTAAGAGTGGAATTGCTTGATCTTCTGGTAGATTGATTCCCATTTTCCTGACAAACACCATACTGATTTCCAAAGTGACTGTGTGTGTTGGCACTCCCACAAGCAGTGGAGGAGTAATCCCCTTTCTCTACATCCTCTCCTTTGTAATCTGTCATTGGTGTTTTTGATTTTAGCCATTCTAAACAGGAGTAAGATGGTATGTCAGAGTTGTTTTGATTTGCATTTCCCTGATGGCTAAGGGTATTGACCACTTTTTTATGTGTCTTTCAGCCATTTTAGAATACTCTGTTGAGAACTGTCTATTGTCTATTTTCTATTTACTTCTGTACCCCACTTTTTAATTGGATTATTTGGTGTTTTGGTGACTAGCTTCTTGAGTTCTTTGGAAATTTTGGAGATCAGCCCTCTGTACGATGTGGGGTTGGTGAAGATCTTTTCCCATTCTGTGGGCTGTTGTTTTGTTTACTGACTGTGTCCTTGCCTTACAGAAGCTTCTCAGTTTCAGGAGGTCCCATTTATTAATATGGATCTCAGTGTGTGTGTTACTAGTGTTATATTCAGGAAGTGGTCTCCTGTACCAATTCGTTCGAGGGTAACACCTACCTTCTCTTCTAAGAAGTTCCATGTGGCTTAATTTATGAAACCCAAAGAAACAGCTGACCTGAACAAGGGGTTGCCCATGGACCCCAGATTGATAGCTGGGAAACCAGCTTAGGACCAGACCCCCTGAAGGAGGAAGTCAATTTGGAGATCTGGGAAATCTATGGGGCCACTGGTAGTGGATCATTATTTACCACTAGTACACAAATGAACTTTGGGAGCCCTTTCCTCATAGTGGGATACTCTCTCAGCCTAGACACACTGTGGAGGGTCTAGGCCCTGCTCCAAAAGATATAACAGACTTTGAAGATTTCCCCATGGAAGGCTTCACCCTCCCTTGGGGAGCAGAAAGGGTATGGGATAGGGGGTCGGTAGGAGCAGGGGAGGAGAGGAGGGAGAGGGAACCGAGATTGACATGTATAAGAAGCTTGTTTCTAACTTAAATTAAAAAAGAAAAAAGTTGGTCTTTGCTAGCCATCCGCCATGGTGGGTGGATGAAAATCCTGAGCTAACATGGGGTTAGCTTGTTAAACAACAATAAAGCCTCATGCAGTTTGCATCAAGCTTTCGACTCAGCCTGGTGATTGGGGTGGCTGTGGTCCTGGGCTAAGATCCTGGAAGCCTGAGCTTTCCGGGGGTCTTACATTTGGGGGCTTGTCCTGGATTTTCGACCACCCCTCACCTGAGTGGAGACGATCTTGGACGTAAGTGGGTATCCTGCATTGTCTGTGTCTTTGTGTTTTTGTGCCGGTTGAAATCTGGATCTGTGCTTTGCAGTCAATCGTGTCTCGGGAAGAGACATGAGCTCTGTTCTCAGGAGGAGACAGAGTGTGATCAGCAGACATGCTAGGAGATCACCAACTGCCACCCTGGAAGACTTTCCAGGAAGTCTGTGGGAACCTCAAGGACGCTTGGGAAATTCCCGTGTGGGAGCCGGTGAGGGTATGATAGTTCTCCTAGATTGGGGAAGTTATACGCCCTCCTGGCTATCTGTATTTCTGGAGTGGTTTTGACTGTCTAGGTGGAAACAGACATCTGTTAGTTTTTGTCTGTGTGTCTTGGGTTTCTGTTTTGCCTTATTTGTGCCAGTCTTTGTTTCTGTATGGTTTCTGTATAAGAATTGTTTAGGGCGAATGAATTTATCTGGCCTGATCTGGACTTCTAAAAAAAATGGCCTTAAAGTTATTAAAAAAAAAAATCCTTAAGGACTTTGATAAGAGTTTTTATGTTGACTAAGAAATGAGAGAAAATGTAGGAGACTAAAGTAATAAAGAGAAGAAGGAAAAAAGAAATTTTTCTAAGAATGTTTAAGGAAATCAGAAATGAACTAAAGGTTGTAGAGGTTTAAAACAAGTCATACAAGGTCAGAGGAAAATTGTCAAAGGTCAGAGGAAAAGTTGTTACAAGTCAGAGAAAAATGTAAACTGTTTACTGTTTATTATGGTTTCTCATGTCTACAAATAGTAAATTTTAAAAATTGGTAATATAAGTTAAAATTTTGACCATATTAAGTTAATCTGTTTAAAAAGTCCTGTTTATTTCTCAAATAATTTATGTATGCTTGTTTTAAATTGTTCTGTTTCCTGGCATAACCTAAGTTTTGATACAAGCATATAGCTAAAAAAATGGTGCAGGTTACCACCATTTTGTAGCCAGCCACATGGGACAAAATGACTGCTAGCCATTTTGCTGAAGTTGAAAAAAGATACTTAAACAGCCAACTTGACTAAAGATGACCAAACGGAAATTAGAGGTACCATCTTAGAAACAAGTTTTTCAGTTAAGATTTAAAATGTTACAGTTTATGTTTTCAGAAGTTAAGTTTAGGGCGTTGGTGGCACACGCCTTTAATCCCAGCACTCGGGAGGCAGAGGAAGATAGATCATTGTGAGTTCAAGGCCAAGCCTGGTCAGCAGAGCAAATTGGCTCCAATTTCACAGGCTCCAAAGTCACAGAAAAACCCTGTCTCAGGAAAAAATATGTACATGTAGCTACTGTTTAAGGAATATAAGGTAAATCTATGCAGTTTTAAATTCAGCTGTGCTAAGTTTCAATTATTTTACTAAGTTAAATCCAGTTACAGTCAGACTGAAAATTACAGAAATAAGACCTTACCTAGCCACCTGTGTGCTTACAAACAGACCTCTAATGCTTCAGAGACCTACAGAATATGGCATTTAAAATATTATTTTAAAAGTTTATAATATCAGACTGCCAGATCCTGACAGTGACCCAAAGTCTCCAAAGAAGATTATGAGGCACCCGTTCCTGTACCTGGATGATGGTGATGCTGACCAGTGAGTGAGATGCTCAGATGTGATACCTGCTGCCTGCCAGTACCTGGCTGAGACTGTGGACAAAGCTTCTGGACACTGGAAAATTGATTGCACCCCCTTTGCCTAGACAAAACAAGGTCAGCATGTCCCTCTTCCACAGAGAGGAAAAAAACCTCTCACCCTATAGGCCTGGCAAAGATTGCTGTTCTTTGAGACATCTGCCTCCATCGAAAATGGAGACACTTGGGTATGGCTAACTGTATATGGACTGGCTTCTAACTGGCTTCTGTCACTTTTTAGTAGATTCTGATAAAATATAACCTTCTCAGATCTCTGAAATATTAATGCTTGTAAGCTTGACAGCATCAAGCAGTCAGATCCACTATGGACTATGTCAGTATGTTAGCTGATAAAGTAATGACTATCAACTGTTCAGGCACAAGCTCAAGGTTTTTAGGTTTATTTGGTTGTCATCTAAGTACAAACTTAAAGGGCTTTTCTTAAAGGCACCTCTGTCCAATCCATACCTGGATCTCTGGACAGAAGAAAAATGTACATGCTGCTAGCCTAAATCTGTAGATTTTCTAGCACTCAAAATTATAAATATGTTCCTGCTGTTTGAACAGATATCCAGATATCTGCTTTTTCTGCCCTATGGGCTTTAGTAAATAAATTTTAATGTCTGTTCCCAGTTTAAACATGTCTTAAACAGGTTTCTGCTTCTGGCAGACACATCTGTGTATGAGTTGCTGACTACATGCTGTTCCTAAGTAGATTTGAACCCTGGACTTGCTGTGGATGTGAACCAGTCCAGCTGATATGGACACCCCCAGTCTCTGCAACAGAATCTGCCAACCAGGAGCTCCTGATTTAATCCCCATTGCCTAAATTCTCTTCTTTGCTTTTGACTAGCATTTCAGCCTTTGAGGGGAGGGGGCTCCCTAACTTTGTCCCAAAGTCAGCAGGAAGTAGCATGAGAAAGAATACGTAGCCCATTTTCAAAAAATTTCCAAAAAAGAAAATGGGGGAATGAAGGGACCAGCTCCCCATTTCGGCAGCCATATCAGCTGAACACGTGCTTTTCTGACCTTGCCTTGTTCACTAGAGATTAGGTGCCTGCCTCGTGGCAAGGAACCAATCAGAAGATAGCTGGTGGTGGTATGCTTTATGGCTCTGAGTGTACTTTATGGACAAGTGCACAGCAACCACCCTGGGAGGGCCTATGGGCCATAACAAGCAGTTGATCAATCAACACAGGGCAAACCCTCCAAGTCTGGAGGCACACCAATGCTGAGCCTGTGAGTACCCCTAGACACTCCCCTTACTCTGCCCTATAAGATCTCTATGAAGACACTTCAAACTGTCTTTGCTAGCCATCAGCCATGATGGGTGGATGAAAGACCCTAGCTAACATGGGGTTAACTCATTAAACAACAATAAAGCCTCATGCAGTTTGCATCAAAAAAGAAAAATGTTATATAAATTAAGTACAATAACTATCTACAATATATATAGGCAAAAAATATATCAACATTGTTTGTTCATTAGCAATAGGCAAATTCAGAGAAAGTACTCCATACCTATCCTATCTTGCTGAGTCCAAAAGGTTGTGCCTAATTCATTTTCTATTTGAACTTGCATTGCCAAAACTATCTTTTAATGTCTCTCAACCTTATACACTTTAAATCTCTTTAGTGAATTTATTTTTTGGATCTGGTAATGAGGAAAACTATAACTATAACTGAAAAAGCCTTCAACCCACAAGAGACTCAAGAAGGAAATATTACCCGAGTAAACAGGAAGTGCAAACAAGTACTTACAAAAAATATGTTGGATATAGCAGAAACAGCTGGCTGCCTGGACAGTCACCTAAGGTTATTCTGAAATGCTGGGGCATCCATCATGATTCTGAAGATCTAGCATATGTGACAGACTTCTCTTTGAAACAGGATATTCTGAAGAGCTGTCCCACCTAGTCTTGGCAAAGTTCAGCAGTTCTTTCTTTTGTGTCCTGCATATTCATTTTGACAGCATACTTTAGCAGTGGAGCCTTGAGCAATTTCTTGCCCAGTGGCTTACTTTTGACACAAAGAAAATAAACTCTATGTGGGGTTTCTTCAATGCCCATCATCTTTTCTGAAGTAGATTGGTGCTACCAGCAACAGACATATCTCATTGTAATTAAAAAAAGAGGAAACTAAAGTTTTAGAAGATTTTAAATGCTTTATTCTGTAGATCCCTGAATTGTTTGAAAATGACCTGTCTATCTAAAATATATCTCTGTTTGATCTTGAAAAACATACCTAATGTGACTACAAGTTTGGCTGTAATAGTTGACAAATTATTAACCTTATATCCCAAATAATTGATAATGATAACTTTTAAGGGCTAAAAATTTACTTCACATTGTTAAATGAGTTGCATAAGTAAAATAGCTTGAATAGGATTAGAAATGAATTGCAGTTTGTTCTAATGAAAATAATATTAAATTTATATCAATATATAAAATTGCATATCAATGGCCAGGTGTTGGTAGCACATGACTTTAATCCCAGTACTTGGGAGACAGAGTCAGGTGGATCTCTGTCAGTTCGAGGCCACCCTGGTCTCCAGAGCGAGTACCAGGATAGGCTCCAAAGCTACACACAGAAACCCTGTCTCGAAAAAAAAAAAATTCCATATGAATGTAAAATATTTAAAAAATGTAGTTGATTTTTAAAATATATTCAATAATCTTTCCTTTTATCCTAAATCTATATCCCATTTTTTCTTTTCTGAGTAGGTTAAATAATCTATCCCTTCTTCCTATCATTTCTATATCACCTTTTTTTTTCTTTGCTGGGCAGGTTCATCAATCTACCATTCTATCCTATCATGTCTATATACCACATTTTTCTTTTCAAAACAAGATCCCTGAATCTAATCTTCTTTGTTCAGCTTTACTCATGACCATTACCAATAATAACTTGTAACCAACCCCCTAAACAATGACAAAATGCATAACCCATTGAACAACCAAAAACCACACAATCTACCTCTTGGGAATATTGGCGTCATATTCTTAAATTACTTCCTATTGTCTGGGAGCAATGGCATTTTTAGGGAATCCTGAAAAGAAAAATTTTGGGTTAATTGTCAAGTCCTGGGAGAGGCAGCTGTATCATTTGTTGTCCAGTCTCTTCATGATGGGAAAGTACAGGGATTGTCTCAAGTCCTGGCTAGAGTAGTCTATGAGGCTGAATCATCTCAGCTAGCCACCTCAATATTGTCATTAGCAGTTTGTAGTCCAAAGCCAATCTTTAGATGGTGTTTCAACTTAGTAGTGTTATCATAGTCCTAGTAGACTTATTGTGTGGAATCCCATCATCATTTTAGAGAATCCAAAAGTCACTGTTTTAGGTGTGGTCATGGCTCATTGTCAAAAATGTAAACATTTTAAATGTCATATGCAGCAGATATCAAAATAGGTTAAATAAACATACTTTGTTATGTACATCCAGAGTACAAAATTATAATTACCCAATAGAGACTCAAATACAAAATCTTGTAGAATAAGGTAGATACGGCCTTTTTTTACAAATAGTTAGGATATGCCAAATACTATCATGACAAAAGATATATATATATATATATATATATATATATATATATGTGTGTGTGTGTGTGTGTGTGTGTGTGTGTGTGTGTGTGCATGCCATGTGTATATTATTCTCATAAATTTTGAAAATATTTTTACCCTAAGAAAAGATGTTAAAGAGACAAAATAAAAAAATGATTATGAGATTAGTGGCAAAGGATTAGTCCCTTAATTTTGGTTTTTCTTCTGTCCCATAGCAAGTGGCTATTCCAACATGAGACAGATATTTTAGATTTTACTTTAACAAGCATGCTTGGGTTTGCCTTGCCCAATATTTGCCTCACCTTGCCTTGCCTTGTCTTTCCATGCATATTCGTTGCCATGCCTTGCCTTCCTTGCCTTCCAATTCCAAAATCAGGTTTTAATTTTCAATAGAACTGGGACTGCAAAAAAACCATTTATATTGTTTGTCTGCAGAGAACAGGAGAAACAAACATTTGGGAAGATTTATGAAATTTTATCCTGTTGGAAATGTTATATACTAATAGGCAAAATTGCCCTTTTTCTTAGGACATGTTTCTGAATGATTTGTCCTTGTTCTTTGCTTGTCTTATTTGCCAGTGCTCTTCAGATTGATTAGCTGGATGCTTTTCAGTCTCCTGAAAAGACAAAGCAAAATCTTTCCCCAACCCTAATTTTGAGGAAATTCTTTATTGCATATTACAGTTGATCAAATAAAAAGCATTTGTTAGTTTTAAAGTTAGTTTAGATTGAATGGCCATGCTGTTTAATGAACTACTATCTCTTCTAATTAAGAGGCCTCTCTTATTCAAATTAAACCTTTAACAATTTTGATGATATCCATAGCTTTACTTCTCCTTTGGAAACAAAAGCAATACCCCTTCTCCAACATAACACATATCCTGGCTTCCATTCTGAGACCAACACATCTTTAAAGTATACAGGCTAAATTAATTTCGTAGATTTTTTTTTCAATTATACAATATCTCTCTATAGCAGTCATTCCTTTCTCATTATAATTTAGAAAATTCAAAGTTAATAAAGTCTTATGCAATCTATTTCTGAGGGGTTTATTATACTTTCTGTTTACTCAGCCTATCCTTTTTTGTTCTATTGGTCTTTCAATAACTGCTTGCCCTGTAGGATTGTGTGGTGTACCTGTAATATGTATTATATTGTAAAAAGCAAAAAAACTGTTTCATTTTTTGGAGAAAAATGTTGTTAGCATTTTCAGTTTTAATTTGTAGGAGTAGTCACATAATGGCCATAACTTGTGTAATGACTGAATCAGCCTTTTCCAAACAAAATTAGCTACCCATCGAAAACCTGAATAGGTACCAATGGTGTAGTGTACATATTTTAATTTTCCAAATTCTACAAAATGGAACACATCCATCTGCCAGATTCCATTCCTTTTAATATTAAATATATTTTATTTAACATAATTGGGTTACTTCCTGTAGGTAGTAGAGTTTGTTTATATACAAAAGCAGCTAGGACATTTCCTTATAATTTCCTTGGCTTGTTACCAAGTGATGGAAAAGTAGTTTTTCAAACTTTTGCTATTGACATGGTATTTTTGTGAGATTCTGAGATCTTTAACACATTTCCTATCAATAGTCAATCAATTTCATCTATGTGGTACAAAGTTCCATTATAAGGTAAAATCTTCCCTCTGCATTAATTTTCATGTAGGAGAATGCTTAGAGAGTAAAATAACCAAAATTCTGTCAAGCTTTGGATACAAATACTCCACATGTTCACCTGTAATTTCTTTTCAACCAAAGCCAATTCTCTCTCAGCATCAGCTATTAATTCCTTTGGACTATTTAAGTCCTTTTCATGGTGTACGCTTTTGAACAGTTTACTCAGTTCATTACTGTGTAGCTAAATAGTGGGCTGTAGATAAGAAACATCTCCTAGCAATCTGTGAAAGTCATTAAAAGTCTGTAACCTATCTCTCCTAACTTGTACCTTTTGAGGTCTATTTGTTGTAGACCTATTTTATAACCTAAACAATCAATAGAATCTTCTCTTTGTATTTTTCAGGAGCAATTTGTAATCCCCAACATGGCAAAAGTTTTCTTTACTCCTTCAAGTATTATTTATAAAGTATCTACATTTTAATCATCTAGTAAAATATCATGTATATAATGGTAAAGTATAGATTGAGAAAATTGCTTATGTATTATTTCCAGTGACTGCAATGTAAAATATTGGCAATTGGTGGGGCTATTTAGCATTCTCCATGGGAGAACCTCCCATTTATATCTCAGAATGAGAATTATTATAAGTAGGCACTGTGAAGGTAATTATTTCTTTGTCTTTTCTTGTAATGCTACACTAAAGAAACCATCTTTTAAATCAATAACTATTAGAGGCCATTCATTAGACAGTAGAAAATGCCAAGGAATTCCAGATTTTAGACAGCCAATTGTCTGAGTCACCATCTTAATAGCTCTTAGATCTGGTACCATTCTCCATTTTGTGAATTTCGTTTTAATAGCAAATACAGGAGAAATCCAGGGGCTGTGGTTCTTCGATTTCCTGAGCCCTTAGCTGCTCCTGTACCAGCTATTCTAAGGCCCACAGTTTCCTTGTTATTAAAGGCCATTGTGCAACCCATACGGGTTTGTCTGTTAACCATTTTAAAGTTAAGGCTGTTGGAGCCTTTGAAAGATCAACAGCTGCTGTGCCATGTTCTTGTACTACCTGAGTGGCCTGTAACTGTTCTTTATAATACCATGTCTTAAATTTCCAGAACCTTATGCTAATTTATGGATTGCTTCTTCAATTGGAGGAATGTTAATCTGTGTATTCTATCACTGTAACATCACATCTACACAAATTCATTGCTGTTGGCCACATATGTCTTTAACATTCTTTTCTATCCTTCTGGCCCTATATATTTGACCCATCTTGCACTCTGTTTTATCTTAGACAAAGTTTCAATCCCTATAAGTTGAACATTTACCTCCTGAAGAGGCCAATTTGGATGCCAAGTTTCTTGATGGAATTGTTACGTCCACACCTGTGTCTACCAGACCTTCAATGATATCATTATGTATGTGTCCTTTTAATTTTGGTATCTGATCATTTATAGCAGTTTGCCAATATACTCACTTTGTGATTTTTTCCTGACTTTTTTGTTCTCTCTTTTGTAGCTCTTCTATCGTCCAGAACAATATGATGTCTTACAATAGGCAACAGGCTCTTCAATTGCTCTGGGAAATGATTTCCAAGGTGACAGGAAAGGCCTAAACTGAATTTGACATAAGGTTTCTCATCGAGACCTTGGAGAGGGCCCTCAAGATATTTCCTCACGGCAAAGCATTGCCTTTAAAATCTCTTATTGACCTACATTCCTTAGTCCAATGCCTGCCTTTGTCATAACTTCTGTATAATCCAAAAGGGAGGGGTGCTTTTTTTGGATTATATTTCTAAAAAGAGTTATTTCTAGAAATGTCCTGTTTATAATCCCTTTTAAAGTGATCTTGTTTGTCACAAGTAAAATTTGACATTTCAATTTTTCTTTAAAACTCTTGAAATCACCTCTCCTATCCATGTACTATAAGCATGGTCATAAGCTTCAATATTAGTTGTATCCCAGATCCAATCCTCCAAAGGTATTGACCTTGCTTTTAAAGGCCTTAAGAATCCTATAGTATTGGGCATTATAATTTTCAAATGTCACAGTTTCAAATAGTACTCTAGCTTCTGAATCTGATATCACTCTATTTACTGCTAGTGACTGTCTTTGAAATAAGTCTGTGAATGCTTTCTTTGGGTAATTTATAAGTTTTGTAAATGAGTCTATTTTCTTTCCTGCTTCTCAAATTCTTTCCCAAGCATTCAAAGCTGCTACATGGCATAACCCTAAGAGGTGATCATCATACAAACATTGCCTTTCTAAAGTTGCATAATCTCCTTCTCCAAGAATTTGATCTTTGGAGATAGCCACACCTCTTGCTTTAGCCTCTTTTTTTTCCATTTATTTTATTTGAATTAGAAACAAGATTGATTTACATGACATCCCAGTTCCCTTCTCATTCCTGTCCTCCCCTACTACCCACCTAACTAAAACCCTACCTATCACATATCCTTTCTTCTGTTCTTCACCTGACTCAACTTTTCTGCTCCCTCATGACCTCTGTATCCTACCTCTTCTTCCCTTCTTTAGCTTTTTTCATTCTTTTTTATTTTTGCAAAATTATAACTTCATATGTCAATCCCTTCTCCCTCTCTCCCCCTAACTCCCTACCAGCCCCCTCCCCCTGCCCCCTTTGCTCCCCATAGAGGGTAGGACCCAAAATCTACAACATCATCCTGGGCTGGGCCTAGGCCTTCTCCCATGCGTCCAGGATGAGAGAGCATCCCTTCACCTGGGATGGGATCTCAAAGTCCCTTCTTATATCAGGGAAAAATACTGATCTACTACCAGAGGCCCCATAGGGTTCTGAGGCCTCCTCGTTGACATCTACTTTCAGTGGTCTGGATCAGTCCTGTGGTGGCCTCCCAGACAGCAGACTGGGGGCCATGTGTTCCTACTTGTTCAGGTCAGCTGTTTCTCTGGGATTCACCAGCCTGGTCTTGACCCCCTTGATCGTTCATTTCTCCTTCTCTGCAACTGGGCTCCAGAGTTCAGTTCATTGTGTAGCTGTGGTTGTCTGCCTCTGCTTCCATCAGCCACTGGATGAGGGCTCTGGGATGGCATATCAAGTAGTCATCAGTCTCATTATAGGGGAAGGGCATTTAGGGTAGCCTCTCTGCCATTGCCTAGATTGTCAGTCTGTGTCATCCTTGTAGATCTCTGGAAATCTCCCTAGTGTCAGATCCCTCCTCGGACCTATAATGGCTCCTTCTGTTATGATATCTCTCCTCCTGCTCTCCACTATTCTTCCCCCAACTCAACCTTTCTACTCCTCCATTTCTTCCTCTCCCCTTTTTGTGCAATATTCTTAGTCTCTTCTCTGAACCAGGAAGCCCATTGTAACTGTGGACTAGGCTCTAGGACAGCTTTAATCAAATCTATCTAGTCTATAGGGATAAGTCTATTACAAACTGACCACATGTTTATTCACAAATGGTTAATGCATGCCATATGAAACTACACCTTCTTTTAATTTCCCTAAATCTAACACTGTCACTGGATTCTAAGTCACTCTTATGAAACCTCTTTCATTTGGCAATTCCTGTAATGTTAGTGGAAATATTGAAGTTGGTTCTGTTAAGACTTTAAAGTATTCCTTTTTAACCTGAAAATGCAATGCTGAATTTGGTTCACCATGTAATTCCTCAATCTTGGTTTGAATATCTCTATAATCTGCTTTAATAAGTTTTTCTAAGACTTGCATCTTAGAACTCATATCAACCAACTTTTCAGAGTTAAACCAAGTATTATCAAACCGTCAACAAAGATTTTCAACTCTCCTTTTCTAACTAATTATTTTCTTTAATAGTTCCCAATTGATTTGCTAAATCTGCCAACAATGTCAGTGAACTGTGAAGCATAGCATGTCTGATTCAAGAACTAGCTTGTGGCTGTGAACTGAGAGAGTCAACGAAAGGAGAGGGGCTGTGGGGAAAGTCTGAAAGCCTCCCACAATTGGGTGACACCTGAAGACTTTTTAGAAAAGTTATAACCACAAGAAAAAAATGAACTTGCTCAAAGATTTGAAGATAAAAACCAAAGAAAACCTAGCTGGCCCTGCAGTGACTCAGCCAGGAGGAATCCCACTTGGAGCTCAGTCTTGGGTCTGGGCTTTTTCATGAATTTGTACTTTGGACACCAATCTGTATCATGAAAAGTAAAAGACCCAGAGACTGACATTGGGGTTCAAGCTTCAAGCTGAAGGCCAGAAAAGTAAAACAGGCAAGACACTAGCCCTTAACCTCTACCTAGGCGTAAAGGGCTGATCCTGTCTCCATGAGCACTTGGACTAATATTTGTATTACTGCTTAGAATGACCTAATATACACCACTATGCATTCAACTCTTAGCCAGTTCTTCTCTGTTGGATTAATGGAACATTTTCGCACAACTGTGTACTAGTCCAAATACTTTCTATCTAATATCTTATGTTATTAAGTGAGCATGTAATTTGATTAGCTTCCTTGAAAGTAGGGATGGCATATATGTGCTTATATATCTAGAATAACCATTTTTATATTTGGATACATTTTCTTCTTAATATTAACTGTTCATTTCCTTATATTAACTGTTCAAACTGTTGCAGTACCTGTAGCCATCATTCATGTTTTCTTTTGATAAGAAAATTTAACAATAGTTTTCTATGAATTATATGTGTTTTGAAAAGAAGATTGGTAAACACAACAAAAGATTAAAAATTATTAATCTCATTATCAGGAGAGGGCATTTAAGGTAGCCTCTCCTCTGTTGCTTAGATTGTAAGTTGATGTCATCTTTATAGTTCTCCAGACATTTCCATAGTACCTGAATGCCCTCTCCTGATAATGAGAATGATGACTAATTCATATGCCATCTTATAGCCTTCATCCAGCAGCTAGTGGGAGTAGTAGTAGACACACACAGCTAAACCTTGAACTGAACTGAAATCCAGATGCAAAGAAGGACTGATGAGTAAAGGGGTCCATACCAGATTGGTGAAACCCACAGGAACAGCTGACCCAAACAAGTGGAAACTCTTGGTCCCCAGACTGATTGCTGGGAAACCAGCATGGGACTGATCCAGATCCCCTGAATGTGGGTGTTAGTGAGGAGACCTTGGAAATCTATGGGGCCTCTTGTAGTGGATCAGTACTTATCCCTAGCATAAGAATGGACCTTAGTAGCCCATCCCACATGGAGGGATACTCCCTGAGCCTAGACACAAGGGGGTTGTCCTAGGCCCTATCCCAAAGAATATGACAGACTTTGAAGACCCCCCCCCCCGGAAGGTCTCACCCTCCCTGGGGAGCAGAAAGGGCATGGGATAGGTAGGGCATTAGTTCGGGGAGGCAGGGGAAGAGGGGAGGGAGAGGGATCTGGGATTGAAATGTAAAATAATTTTCTTTCTGATAAAAAAGGAAAAAATATTTAGTTACTTACTATCTATGTAGTATTCATCTGCTAAATACCTCTAGGATATTCCTTTAGTATTGGATCAAATTTTAGTCAACTTTTCCAAGAAAATATGTACTCTATACTATTTTTAGTAGATGTTTAGAAGTCTATCAGAAGCAAAACATAAATAAGCATATGACTTACCTATGATAATTCTTATGATTTATAATAGTGAAAATTGGAAGTATTTTGTAACAGCATGTACCATGCTAAAATTTGTGTTATCTAACTTCAAATTTTCACATAAATTGTATCTATGTGAATCTGTTTCTGTAAGAATTTAGATAAGAACCAGTCTAATCTCAATTAACTTACAGGTTGTTGTTGTTTGAACAGCTATGCCCCTCATAGACTCATGTGTTTGAATGTCCTTAAGGAGTGGCAGTATTAGGAGGTGTGGCCTTGTTGGGGTAGGTGTATTGCTGTTGAAGGAAGTATGTCCTGTGGAGGTGGGGTTTGAGACCTCATATATGATCAAGCAATGCCTAGTGTCACAGGTCACTTCTTCTTGCTTATGGATCAAGATGCATAGCTCTCAGTTCTTCTAGCACCACAACTGCCTGCACAACATCAAGTCCTACCATGATACTAATGGACTAAAACTCTGAAACTGTAAACCAGTTCAACTAAATGTTTTCCTTTGCAAGAGTTGCTGTGGTCATAGTGTCTCTTCACAGCAATAGAAACTCTAACTAAGACACAGGCTTTTTATTCTTTTCATCATTCTACACACTATAAACCTTGTACTTTAAGCAAAATAGTATATGCCCAGACATTTTGCCTCATCTACACATCTTTAATTTACATTCATTCAATTTAATTTTTCCATTAGTTACTGTTAGTTTGTTTCTTCCTGCCAGAGGCTTGAAACTGCTTCAACCCTAGATTTTTCTTTTGTTTAACTGAAGACATAGCAATGATTACAGCCTTGAGAACTCCACAGTGCTTTTGTCATTTCAAAGGTAGTATTTTGTTCTTTAATTAGAATATAAGCTTCCTGATCACTGAGGAATGAAATGTTTTATACCTCAATTTCTTTACTATGTTTTACAAGGATGGACATAAAAGTAAGACACTTATGGGATAAATAGAAAATATCATTTTGGCCTGAAATTATTTGCAAATTTAAAAGGATGAATTTAGCCTTCATTCTTTCATTTTGCATGGTAAATTGTAAGTAGTGTTGTAGAATTTTTTAATCTGTATAGTAAATTCTTAGGTAATTAATTTAATTTCTTCTGTAATAAGACACTTGGGACTTAGGCCAAATGTTTACTGTTCTCTAGTTTTTTTCTATCCCAGTACCTCAGACCATGTAATAATCAATCAGTCAATCATGAATACACAATAAATATACCAATGCATCACTGTAAGTCTGGTTAAACCATCTACTAACTTCGGTAGATAGTCCTTTGGGACTCTACAACTAAGTTTCTCATTTGTACAATTAAAATAGTATTATGCCTTCTACTGCCATATTGTATGATTGAGGAAAGCAGAGAATTTGTGTTATTGACAAAAAAGACCACTTCTTAGATATAAATGAATCTAAAACAAGGATCTTGGCATAGACACTACTACTGAAATTCAAACTTTCACATGTAAAGATTCTGTTTGCAAAGGTTTTGGCCACTTGCATGCTCTCTCTCACCCTGGTACAACTTCCTCCAACCCTACTGAACCACTATAATTGGTCATTTTCAAAACATAACCACAGGCTAACCTACCTCTAACATTCGCCTATTATATTAATAATTAATTTATGCTATCTTTATAATACTGGGATATTCTCCCATATGCATTATCTTGGACATATTTATGATGAATTCATTCAATATAATCTGTGAGGCTGTGCCTAAAGTGGTGATAAACATATAGTAGTTGAGTAATATAATTTTTGAGTGAAAACATTTAAATAAATGAATTCAGGATTAGAACTTCCAAATTTTAATGCTTTCTTAAATATGGAATAAATTTTAGCATACTATTTAGAATTAGAAAAAGCATGAAAATTAGTCAACATATGTTAAAAAATTAAATCTAACTTCACCAGCTTTTTGCATTCTATTTTCCTAGTCTTTGTCCTGAAACTGAACCTTGGCAGGTAAAAAGTATGCTTGGCTTATTCACTTCTATCTTTTAGAAGAAAGAAAGACTGTGGGATTTCAAAATTAATTTTGACAGATATGACAAATGGGGGTTGCCACTTCACACCTAGAGCGTGAATATTTCAATGGCAAAGAGTCAGCAACTGTTAATTAGAAATGAGTATTGTTAATTGGGCCCAGTGTTGTGGCTTTGTCAGCAGCTTCAGACTCTTTCTGATCTACTTCATTGAGTCCTTTTGGCCTGATAGAATAAATGCCTTTTCTTTCTAGAATGTTGATAGCAATTTGATACCATCTCCCTTTTCTCTTGCCTTTATCACATGCATTTATATGTGTACAGTGCATATTGACAATATGTTTGTATAACAGCTCTCCTTTTATCTCAATCTAAAGCATCCACTTAACATAACAATATGATAGCTTATTTAATTTTCCATCTGTACAGCCAAGGCTAGGTTGTGAACTGATCATGATGTGACTTAGAATATTCTTCTCAAGCCAAAAAAATGCTCATGTTGTAGAACTATTTGAGACAAAATGAGTTATTATCACCTCTAACTATTCAAACATCCAAAATATGTCATTAACAAAGTTAATATCTGACAAAGAATGATATTTTAATGTGCATGTAGTAATTCTTGAGATGAAAGAATAGTAGCAGAAATTATTTGTTGAAATATAATATTAAATAGGCCAGTGGAAATCAATTCATCCATTAATACTGACTTTACAAAAATCAAAATTAAAGGCTGAAGTATGCATTTCAACATAGATTTTTTAAAAAAAATATTCCCCAACTAAGTGTGTGAGCTATAGAATTATATCACAGCAATTCCAACTGTCTAATGTACATGAAGAAACAAATCACATTGTGTTGCTATATAAATGCCTAAGGATTGGGGAAGTGCATGATGGAAGGCAACATAAAGCATTAGTTACTATGGATCACTTTTCTACCTTTTATATATCATCTTTGTTATATTCAGAATAAAATGGTTATCAAAGGACTCTAGTTTGTTCCCCAACATCTAAATTTGTTGGCTCACAAAGGCATGTAACTAAAATTCCAGTGAATCTGACATTGTATTCTAGATTCAGCAGGGATCTATATGCACATGTACATTACACCCCCAACATAGACACATAAGTAAAAATGAAATATTTCAAAAGGTGGCATAAAACTACTCTGAGTTGAAACATTGTCAAACAAATCATTCCTTCCTAAGGGGTTTGGTATTTATTAAACCAAGCAAATGGCATCAACAGAGTGATGTAACCAACTTCAATAGCAGAAATGCCAAACCGATTTTGGCAGCCCCTCATATAACCAGTAAAATTCTTCATTCTAATTTTACTGTAAGATTTTTCCATAATTTTAAATTATATAGATATTCATAATTATGAAAGACATATTCTCTTTTTTGTGCTGACTGTGTATACCAACTGTTATCTGATACAGAATGTTTTTGTTGAGTGAATGAATGAATGAATGAATGAATTAACTTATGAAATAATAATGAAAATTATACGATTCTTGTGTTGGTCTGAGAAATTTTGAAAGGATAAATTGATGCTACTATTGAGATTGTCTACCTGTCATTATTACCTACGCAATTATAAATGTCAAATGAGGATAATGGGAACTATGAAAGAAACTTATCTTGAGTTATTTGATATATTTCAGTCAAAATGAACTACGTAATTTTAAGATTCTTAATTATTTGCATACCTATTAGAAAATAGATGAAATAAATCAGTAACAATGAGAATTTTACTGATTCAATTATTTTCAGAAAAATATACTTATAATAATTATTAAATTTATCTTCCATTTATACTGAGTAATTTCTCATTAACCCCCCTCTTCTCTCTGTCTCTCTCTCTCCATTGCACTACCTTTCATATGCACCTAACATGCTTATACTACTTATATCAATTTTTGTTTTCCTCAGGAAATCCTAGTTAATAAGCATCAAACACAAACTAAGTGAATTCCATATTAACTTCAGGAAGCCACTGAGATAATGCTACTCATATTTTGAAATGTTGACTCTTAAACCTGTTCATGTTGCTGACTGAAATTTTAACTTGTCTTTCTGGGCCACCTTTCAATGGTGCCATTTTGTAATGGTACAAGAAAGTTGTTTATTGAATCTTTACATTTTTTCTAGATAACCACCAATTAATTTTATGTTTAGTTATGGTTATTATAACTGGATAGGTAACCAAGAGCCTGCCTCAAACTGATGCAACTTCAACCACTTTAAATGCAAGGGAAATAATCTATTAAGTCCTTAAGTCAAAAGACAGCTCATAATAGACTTAATCATAGCTAAGCCTTGGTGACCAAAAATAGGCCAACAAAAGTTAAACTGAAAAGGTAGGATTTTATGACCTTTTGTCTTTAATCCTACATGTAGTCCTGCTGCAGAGTTAATTAGCATACATGTGGAAGCAGTTTATTGATCCAGTTTAATCCCAAACAAATGTGAAAGTAAGCTCACATTGTTTTGTAGAATGATTTACATTCATTATCATCTACTTAAAAAATACATGCTTTAAAAATCATTATATTTTCCAGAAAATCCTCAAAAAGTATTTCCATATTTGTACTTTTGAAAATTATGAATTTTAATACAAGGTTATATTTCTGTGAAACAAAATAAAATGTAAGCTTTTAAAAAATATGGTTTCCAAATTTTGTCCAAATACACTACTAAAAATGATTTAAGATTTATAAAATGAGACTGAATATTTAACTGACTATTCATCATTAGAAATCCAAATTTGGTACATTCTACTTCTCCACAGGCCCCTTCCCTTTTGATGAGGATAGAACTCAGGGCCTTGCTTATGACATGAAAGCTCTCTGCCAAATAGCTACATCTCATTCGTCTTTTATAATTTCTATTAAAGTTATTTTATATCGTTATTCATCGAGATACCTATAAAAGGGTAATGTCAGAAATTGTCTAGTTCACATATCACTCAGATAACTCAATAACAAGTCTAATATTTAATGTATATTTTTATACATTCAGATTATCTGTGATCTTCATTTTCAGCCAATATGTTTTTATCAGAGATGCAGTTACACTTCACAGCTATAATCATAAAAATTATAATGAAATTTGAATACTATATGGAATAAAACAAAATCGGATACTACCTAAACTGAGTGGCTACTTTCTGATATTCTGAAATTCTTCTAATTGATTTTTAGGAAGAAAATGGAATATCTTCCTTTTTAGTCTTTGTAAATCTATACTTCAATTTCTTGAGGATTTCACACATGAGTACACCATATTTATATATATCATTTACAGTCCTCCCTATACCATACCAACTCCCCCCATGTACTCCCAAATTCATAACAACTTCATCAATAATAATTATTATGTACACACAAGATTTGGAAAGCTAAAAGAGGCACTTCTTGGGAGAAAACCGATTTGCCCTACAACATCAGTTATTAACTGGTATTCACTACTGTAGCTCTCCATCTAGAGATGGAGATTCATGTCAGTTTCCCCATTCATGTGGCATGTTGACTGCTCTTCCTGATCAGGTCATGTATGGGAAAACATATTGTTGAGATTTTTTTGTGTGTAGTGTCCCTGCTTTGTCTAGATGATGCCATCTTGCAGCAGTTCACTTTGTCCTGTGCCTCTTATAATTTTTCTCTTTTCTTCTTTGGTGTTGCCTGAGTTGTGTTATAGATACTAATTGGTACAGGGCTCCTAATAGTCTGCATTTTGAGCAATTGTGGACTCCTCTTATAGCTTCTATATTCCTGAAAAAGAACTTTCTGTGATGAATGGTGAGAAATGTGTTTAATTACAGATATAAGTATTTTTTGAATACAGTTGAAAGCTGCACTGATTTAGCAAAGTGGCAATAGTATGTTCTCCTCTAGAGTCTATGATCTGTACAGCCACAGATAGATGGCTTGGTTTATAGTACCTGTAATGAGTTTCCTTCTACTGATGGAGCCTTAAGTTGAATTAAAAAGCAGTTATTTATCCCAATGATGGAAATACCACAATTTGGGATATCTTATCTTCCTGATCAGTAAGTATTCTCTCTTGTAGGCTTGCATAGCTTCTTATGAGAATGGCCCTCAGGAAGGAGGCTTCTGAGTCAGTACCAATTTGGTTCCATCAAGTCCTATGACTGAAGTATGTGATATATACAGCAACAATTCCTTGATTTCAAGTTCTGGGAATTAATCAAGGGGGCCCTCTTTACAAACACCTCAAATGGAGGTATCTCTTCTCTGGCAACATTTATTTTTAAGATAGTCTGCGGGTCCTGAAAAGCATTATCATTTTTAGTATTCTTGAAATTTTAGCTCAAACTCAAGAAACTTGCAAAGATTGTATGTTAGGCAATCATTCCCAAGGCTTAATCTATTTGTAAAGCACTTGGTCTGCTTACAGGTGCTTCAAGCATGTGCCTTTATTCAATCAATAAATATTTAGGCCTATTATTATGTCTCAGGAGCAGGAACAAGTCTTAAATTTAATGGTAAACAAGTAAATTATTGTCGCAGTTCTTTAGACAATTAGAGACTCAAGGGAGAAATAGCTGTGCCACATGGGAATTATTAACAGAAGAATAAATTTATAATAGGCAAAATATCAGAAATATATTCTACTGGAGAGCCTTCTAATTATTAGAGACAGAGTCAGTAAGTGCAGCAAGGTGATGTGTTAATGTAAGCTGAGAATGGCAGAATGATTGAGTAAACAGCACATGATAAAAGAGAGGGCATGGTATGAAGATGTATGTTCTCCTTAAGTGGAGAAGGCTAACTGTGGCTCAATTTCAATGTAATATTTGAAAATATGTTAGTGAAACAAGAAACAAGAGGGATGATGAGTAGGGGGAAACATTCTAGAGGCTCACCGAGGACTTTGACTTGTCTAGATAGTGTCACTCTTCTGTCATGTATATTACATTCTAAGTTTTATGCTGAATAGTGAAATTAACCATATCTGAATATTGAAAATGCACAGCTTCACAATTTGAGTTCTAGAAATAATGGAGCTCTCTTATATTCTACACACAGATGTTAATTATGGCAGATTCACAGCTGTCTCCTCTTACATTCAACTCCTTTTGCCTATGACATAGATTCATGGTATTCTACTAGAGTATGTTGCCAGAACTTAGAGGCATTGTGTCTATCTTAACCTTGTCATTTTCAGTACAAAAAAGTACCCAATTAATGCTCCATTTTTCAATTTACATTTCATTTTCTTTGGAAAAAATGTTGGGTGTGGTGGTTTTCTGTTAGGAAAGACACAAGAAGCTCTTAAAATGGGAAACATTGAGTTGGAAATTTATAATTGATTTGATTTAAAAACTAGAGCCTCTGGACCCAAGATTTTGTTGTCAGCAGACATGGACTGTAACCATGTGCAACTTCCATATGATGCTTCTCTGTACACTGCTCTTCTTCATGTCTTCATGAAACTATGGAAGACACCACACAAAATCCCCTATAGACGTATAACATTTCAGTGGGGGAAAAGCCACATTCTAGTAATCTAGTAACTTTTTCATAAGCAAGTACATTTCTAATCTAAATGGCCAGTGTGGGATATTTAAGAATCTTTGAGTCTTGTCTGAGTAAAGACAGTATAAAAATAAGAAGGCCTGATTTTATTCAGAACTCATGGCATTCCAGTAGGGGAAAGCAATCGAGTTTCATGAATACAGATTTCTAACAACAGATTCATATGTTACGTTTTTCTTTCTGTTCTCCTCCTTGCTTTTTCATCTCATCTACATTTGGGGATGGGCCTGAGCATTTCCAAAGCCTGAGAGGTACTTTGCCCTATTGGTCAAACGCATGAGCCAAAAGTACTTTGCATTTGGATGAGTAGCACCTCAATTGTGTAATTACTTAGCCAAACATTGTGATGGTTCAAGTATTATAAATCATAATTTGTTTTGTAATTTCTTCTCTTTTGGAAGTCTTGTAGATTCTCTTAACTAAATATGTTTTTAGAAAATGCTTTGAAATATAACATTGAAAATGAACTTTCCTGACTTTAAGTAATTTACAACCATGTGGCATTTTTTCTAGCTTCTCATTTCTTACCTTCCTAAGTAGGAAAGGAACACCTGCCTCAAATTCAACAATAATTTGTATAATGAATTTTCATTTAATTTAAACGAGCATTAGTTGATTTCCCTTTTACCCCTGAATGTCAAAATTCCTTGGAACTTTCAAAGTTAGTTTTATTTGTAAAAATGGATAGGGGGTGGGGGGTGTTTACTACACAGTTATATATAATAATTTTTATAACTTTTCTTTTTTTTTTTGGTTTTTGGAGACAGGGATTTTCTGTGTAGCTTTTGAGCCTATCCTGGCATTTGCTCTGGAGACCAAGCTGACCTCGAACTCACAGAGATCCACTTGCCTCTGCCTCACAAGTTTTGAGATTAAAGGCATGTACCACCAATGCCCAGACTTTTTTGTTGTTATTTTTAATCCTTTTAACTCAACAAAAAGTCATCTGAATTCTGCTACACATAAACTCAAAAAATTAAAATGCAATTTTATGTGTACCATTATCTCATTAATCTCCATGCTGCTTTTCATTTTTTATTTTATTTTTGCATGTGTATAGATATGTGGTATACATGTTTATATATACATTTGCATGCTCACGTGTGCATTTTCATGTAGAGAATAGAAAGTGTCTTACTCAATCACTCTGTACCATACATATCAAGCGAAGGTGTGTTATAGAACACAGAGCATCCAGGTTGCCAAGTTGCTCCAAGTACTGCCTGTCTCTGTCTCTTGAGTGCTGGAATTATAGGCAGTCTGCTACACACACCTGAAATTTTATTTAGGTGCTCCTGCTCATGTACCCAGTGCTTAACTCACTAAGCAATCTTTACAGCTTCCACTCTGGTTTTTCTAATGACATATTTAGTAAGGTCTTTCACTTCTATATTTTTAATAGCTAGTCTCCATTTCATTCATGGAAAAATGATACCTCTTTATCATTATATTGGGAAAGTAAAACTCAGTCCAAACTAATAATATATTAGAAGAATGTGTGCAATAATAAACATTTATGAAAGCTTTATTCCAGGTACATAAAGTGCTTGAAGAATACACTTTCCTATAATTTTGATGATATGTTAAGTACCGATTAGAATTAATCTTAATACTACTTCAATATATTAAGCAGTGTGACCCTTTAATCATTCTTGTGAAAGCCATCCAGTCAATGATCAATATTCCCACTATGCTTCTAAACATAAGGAAATTATCAACAGATGTGCCATAGCACTCACTCTCCTAAGTCTTCCTTAAAATTCCAGTTTCTGGAAGTTTACTAATTTCTGAATCCATATTTCTATTTTTTTTCAAGGATGCTATATTTTATAAGAACTCACTTTACTTACAAAATAATGACTTCACTACCTTTGTTTCAGTTATGGCTCAGGGTCCCTTCTTTGTACAGGACTTCAGTATTTAATCTTTATTATAAAGTTAAGTCATTCATGAGTCTTACCATTTTTGGCACTGATCCTTATACTAATTTTCTGAATTA
Source organism: Cricetulus griseus (assembly GCF_003668045.3). Taxonomy (NCBI): domain Eukaryota; kingdom Metazoa; phylum Chordata; class Mammalia; order Rodentia; family Cricetidae; genus Cricetulus; species Cricetulus griseus. Next base: position 302,948,354 of record NC_048595.1, on the reverse strand, counting down.
TTTCATTAGTGGTCCTAATAGAATGACTATTTCTATCAATATGCTAATTTGTGATAGTTGTTATAGCTTCTATCTGGTCTTGCTTTATTTACCATACAAAGCTTTGGAATTCAGCCTTGAGAAAATAAAACAATAAGTTTCTTGTTACATGAGGTAATTTGAATAGTAAGTATGATAACTCAGACAATAGTCTTCATATTTAAGTAAATCAGCCTCATTGCATTTTCTGTTATGCCTCTTTAAATTATTCTTTCTAAAGTGAAATTTGTGTTACTTGGTTTCATCATAAATTTTGAGAGACCATCCAACTTATAGAATATGTGATTACACTTCATCACTTCATGGTCAATCATCTTCATGTTTGGGTCCATTGCTTCCCATCAGTGATCACCGACACAAACTTGAAGTAATTGCTTTACATCATAGATATGCCCCTATGTCTACTTGCTTCCTCTCTCCCGGGTGCTTTGACAATCATTAGAAACCATTAAAGCTATTTCTATTGTTATCTACAACCAGAACGTATCTGTTAGTGTTTATCACATATCTAAGAAACCTTCATAAGAATTCAAAATAATCTTTATACTAGCGTTATATGCTTTGAAATACCTCCTATCTCCTGCCAAATAATATGTCAGCTTAAATATGTGATTAATCCCTATTGGACTATGAATTATTTATCTTAGAAATTCATGTATTTCCAACACTCTATCACTCTAAATGCTGAGGACTTCAAGCATTGCTGGTGCTAGGTAACATTGGTCACATCAACTTGCTTTTTCACAGTGTAAATTAAAGTAGTCCAGTGATCATCTAAACAAGTATTTTATAGTTATGGTTATTTTATTTTAAGTTATATTGAATTATGTTTAAACATATGACTTTGCATTAAATAAAAATGCAATCAAGCAATTATGAACATAAACATATATTGACACATATATACTTACATTTTAAAAACTGGTGGCAAAATTAAAACATTGAAACTTCATTACACATTTTTCTTTTTATTGATTATAATAAAATACTAAAAATATGGTTTAATATTGACACTTTTATTTAGTAATCAAAATCAAATTCATGAGTTTCTGTAACCAGTGTCAACCTATTTGGTTCATAGTAAGTTCTCAGTAAATATTTATTAAGTTAGCTAACTGGATGGGCTTGAAAATATTCAAAGCACATACATACAAAACACTCATAATTTGAACATTATGTAATGAAAGGTATTTCATTACAAATGTTAGGCTTCTGATTTGCTTTTTCTAGTCCATTTTTAATTATATAAATAATTATATTTAAAATTTTCTTATTATGATCTGTCTGAAGTATCCCATAGAAAGCATGACTAAACTCAAGCACTGACATTTAAATCTGTCTTCCAAACTAACGCTAAAATCTAACTAATATTATTAGATTTCTATCGTTATAAACTTTGTCAGCCAATGGAATAATTTCAAATTTCACTTTAATGGAATCTAGAGAATAGTACAGAAAGTATAACAAAAGAAAAAGACTCTCAAAGAATAACTGCTTTTTTCTAAGAAAAATGTGAATTTGGAGACCTTTGAAACAACTTAATACGGCAGAGTGAGCTTCTAATTATTTTGTAAACATGGCACATATTTATCATCTATTTGTCCATCTCTCTAATATATATCCTTATATATCTATATACTGCCAGTCTTTCTGTGTGAGAATATGAACAGTTGCCCCTGAGTGTATATGTTTGCAGGATTAATTATGACTACAATGAATACCAAAATCTGGGGCATTCTAATCCTTATTTTAAATGGTGTGTTATTTATCTCTTTTGCATGCCCTTTTCTATATATATAAATATTATCTCTAGATTATTAATTCTGTCTTATATACAATGTGAATGGCATATAGAAATTGTTTTACATGTTCAGGATAGCTGTAAATTTTTCCAAATATTTTCCATATGTGTTGGGTTGAATGCATAGATATGCAGTCCATGGGTTAAAAAGACCTAGCATTATACAATATAAGATAAAGTCTTACTTTTGTACTTTTCCTTTCTTTCTGAAGTTAAAAAATATATTTCTGTTTTTCAAAACCCAAACACTGATTATCTGACCCAAGGTTTAATTGATTGAGCTTAATTATTCACCCTTTATGAATATGTCCCAATTCACTAGATACACAAGCAGCAAAATGTACTCCATTAGATATCATTCACTGAATATAGATTCCCATTACACACCTGCTTCATTCTTCAAAGCATTTCTCTCCTTAATCCTTGTATAGAAATTGATAACAGAACATAATAGAAAATATGGTCTATGAGCATTTTTTTCCCACTGTGGATACAAGCAGAAGACACAATCATAGCACAGGATGGTGAAGATGTCTTTACTGAGTCATTGCCACAACACTCTCTAAATTCCTGGCTTCCCTTCTAGACCAAATCCTCACAGCAGTTCTCCCTAGTTAAAAGCTGTATGCTACTTTCCCTCATGCCCTATGAAAGTTTGCAGTCTCTCTGTTCCATGCCATTTCATCCAATAAACATTTACAATCCTTGTACCTTTACCACAAAATATATGTCAAAAAAGTATTTTCTGTACATGGAGCAGTTTCTTTTTAGTGTGGTACAGAGATGTAAGCTTTATAGTGTATCAAAAGATACTTAGCCATTACTTTCAATAATCTATAAGTATTAATTGTCAAAATTGTTGTTTGGGCAGGAGGTCCTTTTCAATGAATATTCTGACTCTTGCTTCTATGTGATTAAACCAATATAGTTACTCAATTTTATTCTAATATTTGCATACCTTCTTTACCTCCCAATTTTGTTGATTTTGAGAAAGGTGAATCTATACGAGGAGAAAGCATGGCATGTTCTATTTTTTAACTGCCTTTTCTATCTCCTCCAGGATCTATTCTTCTCTTTTATTCAGTACTTACTACATATTCAGACTTGCTTAACTTTCTGGGTTCTTGTTTAGTTTGGGTTTCTTGTTTTGAACTTCATGGTATTGCTTTAAGGATAGACTTAGATCCCCTAGACATTATCATTTTTTAGTATTTATCACTGAATAACCACAAACCTATACAACCATACCAAGAGAAAACAACAATGTCACTTTATAAGATAAATCTTGGTGGTAGTTGCCAGTATTACATTGAAGTTGGTTAAAAGTATAATCTCTGAAGCCACTTCAGGCTATTATGGATTCATGTTCTATGGAGATGTTTTCTACAATCTATATATTGAGTTGTAGCCTGACATGTTCTCTGGATGTCAAGCAGCCATTGGTGACTTTACTTTAGCCTCCTTCTCCTCTTACTGAGAGGAGAGATGTGCCATTCACTGAGTTCATATATTGACATTTCAAGATCACAATATTTTTACTTTTTGCAGATGTCCATTTTTTCTTTCTACTAAGGACCATAACACCCTACCCTGAGCTTTTGAACAATCCCCAGTTTGATCCTTTTCTATGACAGGGGAGAACTGCTCAATTGGGATAAGACAAGCAGATTACTTCATGAAAATAAAAGCTTTTTTTTTTTTGCTTGCTTTGTCTATCAACACTGGGAGATTATTATTTTTAAAAAGCAGCAAGGGCTTGTTCTGGATGCATGCTATTTCTGAGTCTGTGAGCTCTCAGCAGCTTTCCATGGTGTCAACCCATTATATACCTTTAAAAAAATCTCTTGCTTCCATTAAACTTTAAGCTGTCAAGGATTACAACGAAAAGATGCAATTTTTTTCACTGCAGGAAAGGTCTGATTTAGTAACAAGCTATAAGCTAACAGAGCAGCAGAATCCACGTATAATGTTTCATTGACATGGAAAAAATGCTGCTTTTTGTGTGTTTCAACCTTGTTTTTCTTTAAAAATATATAAAGTCCACTTTGCTTTCAAACACAGTAGAGTCTAAAATTGTATTGTTCTTGTATTTGCAGATACAAATCTCAGTGTTCAAGAATACACAAAAATGCAATTGGTGCATACATCTTCTGCATTGGAAACAGTTGGGAAAAATTTAGTTCATATTGCCGTCTAGCTTACATGTTTAATATTGATTTAATTAGTCATTTAATTCCAAACACCCTTATTATCTACTTGTTTGAAAAGGCTATTTACTTTCACCACAATGCATATATTAAAACAAGTGACTGAATAGGAGCCAGGCTTGTGGCCTGGAGCTTTCTTGGTGTGGAAATGGTATCCTCCTCCCCCACTGTATCTTGAGCATCACAATGTCAAACATTCTGCACACAGTCCCAAAGGAATCTGCAAGGCTAATTAGGGTGAGCTTTGCCATAAAGAATACAGTTGTTAAAACAGCCCCTGTACACACGAGAGTAATGAGCATTCTTTACACACGCTGTGATTTGTTACTGCAATTTGCAGTCATATATCTCTTAGGAAATAACTCATATGTTGTTATTTATTGCATGTATGATTATTAATGATATATTAACAACTGCTGAAAGCAACTTATTTCACCTCAATAACTCATATACTTAGCTTAACATTCAAAGAGCCAGGGAAGAATCAATATTTCTAGAAAGCTATTGTTTTTCTTTTGTTTAATGTTTGTTCTCTGGGACAACAATAATTTTAAAAATGTTCAAAACAGTATAGCAGAAATGTAATTTAATTTTTTAGAAACAATTTATTATCATGATGATAAGACAGTATTTTTAAAAGGTGGAACAATTACCATTTTTTATTCTTTAAAAAATTTACAAGGTTTCTAAAATCCAATGCCTCATTTAAAAAAAACTCAAATTTTATGTGTTAGATATTATTATACTATGATCTGGGCAGTATCACATTCAGTGCTAATTTTTCATTAATATTACTAGAAGAAATATGCTGCTGCTCATCAACCCAAATATAGAGTAATATAAATACTTCAGCTACGGTGATGGTAATTTCTCTTGCATTAAATATACTGAGGAGGTTAAGTTACTGACTTAAACATTATGTGAGAGGCACAGCACTGCTCTGCACTGATGAAAACTGAGCCTGCTCTGCTTCCTTCAGCACTGACAGATTGTTACCAATTAACCACTACCCAAATGTCTTCTGAAATCAGAACAGGGAAACAAGAAAGCTTTTGTCTCAGGAATTAGAAACACACTGTTGATTTTTAAAGTTTCATGAATCCTTGAGGCAGTAACTGGAGTGAATTTATTTTATGGTTTACAAACCTGTTTGGGTTACCTAAAATCATGTGTGCTATGATGCTTGAAAAGCAACAAGAATCTGTTCTGAAGATATAAATTGCATTGTATGCCGTCTCATATTTCCAAAAGACGAAAGATCCTGCCTTTTAAAAATTCAGAGATCTGAAGAAAGTAGAGCTCTATGTCAGGAGTTCACACAGATAATGTATATTAGTGTATAAAATAAAGTATTAATGCAATTTTGATAATCAGGAACAATTATGGTTGACACAAAAGGGATGCACTATGATGAGACAGAACCTTGTTGCTGATTACTGGGGTTTAGAAAATTATTTCTGGCAGATATTCATTTCATGATACATTTTGAACTCTTGTAAAACACAGTTTTGCAATGAATATAGAAAAAGGTAGCTTTAAAAACTTCCTTATTTGAAATACAAGACATGCAGTTTTGTTGTTTTTATTTCTAAGCACATTGAGCCTAAAACAGTTAACTGAAGGCATTCAGTCTAACACAGGCAGCAGAGTGTGATGTCATTTGCAAATGCTAAGGTTTAAGACTCTCTCTCTCTCTCTATCTCTCTCTCTCTCTCTCTCTCTCTCTCTCTCTGTGTGTGTGTGTGTGTGTGTGTGTGTGTGTGTGTGTGTGTGTGTGTGAATTCAATAAATGAAACAAATAAGCAAGCAATGTGATTATGTCTTTGGAACAGACTTTCTAGAAGACTGTAGGGACAGGACTCAGGGAAGCAACATATCTGCATATCTAAGGAGAATGATAACAACATCAGATGAAACAAGTGCATATCAGGATTGAAAAGGCTGCAGGAGTTTGCAAGCAGATGTCAAAAAGCATACAGGGAAATGTCAAGAAAAGTATAACAAGCAGCTAAACTGGTTGCAGAGATTAGGGTGCTAAATATATGCATGATGAGCACACCACCACTCTGCTTCACAAGCAAGAAGAGGAAAAAGTGCTTCGTAAATAATTTCTGCAGATAAGTATGGGGTTAAATATCAGCAGGAGCAAGAGCAAATGAATTTCTACTTCTTGCCTCCCAAGTATCTGGTCCCTGCTAGGCTGACAGATGAAAGACTTGAAGTTATAGTAAACAAAAATTGTAAAGCATATTAACTTTTGAAAAGAAAAATAGGTGGATGTCTAGAAAGAATTATGAAAATCTCTAATTTTCAAACCCACAATTCAGTAATTAATACAAATAGGAATCTGATTTTCAAAATTACAGAAATGGAATAATTTGCATTAGAAAACACTTTTAATAGAATTAATATTTCTGAAGCCCACCTAAAGTAGCCTTCAGACAATTTTATGAGACGCTAAAGTTCTTATTTGAATAAAAAACATCACACACATAAATTTATGACAGGTCACATGACATAACAGATAATAATCAATACGATTTTCACAGAAGCATTATTGGAACAGCAACTGTTAGCTTAATGCTTACCTTAAATTTATGTTACTAGGAAAAGTTATAGCACATTTCTACATTCTTAAAACTCACCTCAATTTTATCTTACTGGAAAAGTTGTGGCAAATTTCCACATTCTACTTTCATGAGACCATAATCAATTGAGTTCACCATTCCACAAGAACATATTACTTTGACAAGTTAGGTAACTAAACTGTCAGACTACTGAAACATTTGATTATGAAAACTAATTTGGGTGATTATCAATCACCCAGTCTTCACTTTTGTTTCTTTTAATGATAAACAAAAACCTGAAGACACCAGGAACCCAGTACCACAACAGTCCTTCAGACTTTGCCTCTAACACTTGGTAGCTGTTCTGGGTATTCAAGTTCTGTGCTCTCCTCTTTCCTAGCTTTGCCTACTGTTAGTCTATGAACCCTAGCTGGTTAATCAAGTGGTTCTCAAACAGACATTTCCAACACAATATTTTCTCAACTTTATTTATGAGTTTTTAAAAAAAGATGTATTGCCTTCTTGTTATAGACCCATCTCTGTTAGCAGAGTTGGCTAAGGGTCATCTGCTCATCTCGCTTCCTCTGACTGTGTCTTATTTATGGCATTGCTTTGCATTTTCCATGCAGAGGTGCAGCATTCAATGAATGTAATTGTGTAACAACCCAAACATATATATATTTTTTTAATTTTTAACTTGTAACTCAGGCAGTTTAAAATCTAAAATAAATTTTCAATATGAAAATATTTTATCCAATAAAATATGATTCATAGGTACTTAAATATACATGTGCACACACAGAGAGATAGATAGATATACACAGCTAAGTCTGTATCTTCCATGAGTCTCTGTGTTTCTTTTTCATAAATTAACTTTCCAAAACATCAATTTTATTGTATTCTTCATAAAATTCATGACTATCTCCACTAATACTTAAAAGAAGCTGTCACGTTTTTATTCAAAAACATCTTAAAGAATGTTCTTCAGTCTAATCATATCACTCTTCATCATATTTCATGGAATACTTTCCTGAGTGTTCAAAGCTATATTATATACTGTAAATAATATAATAAAATAAAATAATCAAGATACAGTTTCTTTTCTAAACAAGTTCATAAGTTGGTAGACCAGTTTCCAACAACAAACAACACTGTTGTTTAACATAGCTGTGCATTTTGCTCGTCATGTTTTCCTCTTATGAAGCACCCTTTTATGGCTCAAGCCTACTCAAGTCTTAACAGTCCTTCAAAGCTCATTTATTGCCACATCTATCATTTCAAAAAAGGGCCCCAAATGCTATCTTATTTTTAGAAATTTCAAAGAAGTGGTGGTAGATTGCTACTCTCCTCATGTTAATATTTGTCTACTAAAATATGAGTTTTCCATCCACATTAACAAAAGCTGATTTTATTTTGAAATAGAGTATAACCAAGCTTGGATAGAATTCTTTTTCTGAACATGCCACAAAAATGGTAGTGACCACTAAGTTTCATGGAATTCTTTAGGGAAACTTGACATAGGTCCTCTATTTGACTATTTTTATTTTCTCTTTCTTTCTTATTTAGAACTTAAACACTAATGTAAGAAACCCAATAGTAATCCATATCACAGAGTGATTTAAGAAAGAAAACCATATTCTAATCTTAAAGACTGAAGACTTGGATCTATTAATATGAAATTGTTATAGAAATACTTGATGAATATCTATGCACTTCATTTACATAAAGAGAAATAAAACACTCATTAGTGTAATCCACTGGGCTTTCCTAGGATGGGAAAAAAGAATTTCATTTGCCTTATCCAAGTATAATTCCTAACAGAATAATTTTTACTTAGCTTTAAACTTGGCCATTTAGAAACATTTCTCATTCAAGGGGCAGCGGGTGTGTGTGTGTGTGTGTGTGTGTGTGTGTGTGTGTGTGTGTGTGTGTGAGCCATTTATGCTGTATTGGTGCTGATGCAAAGACAAATTACAAACAGTCTCTGCCTTCTAGAATACAGTGGTAAAAATAAACAAGCAAAAGGCCATTAGTTCAGTTCAATGAACTGAACTAGCATTGTGGTAGTGGCAGTCCATGAATGCTATATGAGAATGTCTTCAAAGGCCATCAATGTAAAGAGCTCAGATAGAGATACTCCTGTGCTAAGACTTGCCAAATGTTTAAAATAGAGTTGTGGCACATGTATTAAGAACTCTCACTGCTCTTGCAAAGGATTAGTACCCAGTATCCCCATGTGGCATTTCATAACCATTTACAATACCTATAACTCCAGCTCCATAATATCCCATGCCATCTTCTGTCACTTACAAACATTTGCACATGAAATACTACACACACACACACACACACACACACACACACACACACACACACACGAACAAATAAAAATATAGTTTATTTTTAAAAGTTAAACACAATAGAACTGTAGTGTGGGGTAGATAGGTTGGAATACATACAATAGTGAACTGTCTTTTAATGCAATGTTCAGGAATTTGAACTTTAAAAGATATTGAATAATTTTAAAAGGAAGGCCAAAATGCTGTTCAATTTCAGACTCTACTTTTGCTGAATTACACATAGAAAATTCCTGGAAGACCAGATCAAGGAAACATCTCACTGGAAGTTACATGGGAATTGCAGTTAAAATTATCTATTCAAAATTCATTGTGGGGTGCTGTTAGGGTAGAAGGTAGAATCAGATACAACTTTTCAAAGAATAGGCGCATCAAGTAAGAGGAGATAAGAGGAAAAAGTTTTAAGAAACAGTGAAATCATTTGCTCAGGATAATTTTGAAGTGATAACAGGGAAAAGTTTGTATTTATTAAAAGGGCATTATGCAGAATCATTTAAGTTTAGGATAAAAGTCTAGAGAGAATTTCAATACATTGGTATGGATGTCATAGCAAAACTAAGTAGAGGTGAAACCTTCTTGTGACAATCAGTTCACAGGAAAGCATAGACTTTTTCCCAAAAATGAAGACACACAACTAGAAAGCATAATGTATGTGAATGGGATCTGGAAAGTAAAACAAAAAAGCCTGGACAAAGCATAATGAGACAAAAAAACATTCACAAATGTGACTGAGTTTGTTTGGTCATAACCACCACTATTAGTCTATCAAAGGACAGAAACATTATGAGCATTATGAAGGAAATTAAAAAGGCCCCGAGAGATAAAGAAAATCAGGACAAATGGTAAGATTAATATTAAGAATTTAAAAATTCAAAATGTGGAGACAAGTGTTAAATGTTGGGGATCCATTAAACATTATAATACTTAAACTTGTAAAGAAAATTATATGATACATTTCGGGTTGCAAATTCATATAGAAGTCTTCTAGTGACTATAGAAAAGTACTCAAATTAGTGTGAGTAAAATAACAAATGGAAGATTACTGGAATGGGCTGAGGTCATTCTCTTGTACATCACCACTTACACACACAATTAATCTAAAAATCTGAGAATGCTGTTTGTGTATGTTTTATATTTTATGTTCCATCAAATAGAAGAAAATTATGTATATAAATTTGTGTGTATGATGAACATATTTGGATTATGTACACCCCTCTTTATAAGATGTTATATATTTTTGATATACATTATACATCCTATAAACATAACCCTAGCTTTCACAACATAATTTGGCTGTATGAACATACAATGCAGTCAGTCTCTTGAGCTTTTAAGCCTATGTTGGCAGGAGACAGTGGTGACACTTCTATCATCGTGTCCCTTTTCCCTGCCTTCTGTGAAATAGCCAGCTTCCTTTGCCTGTAGTCCATTATACAAACCAAATGTGCACATTAATACTTTCTTTTCTTCTGAACATCTTTTCCTTTTTATATCTACATTTTCTTCCTTCTTAGCTTAGATCATGAGAAGCATGCCTTCGAAAACAGCTGGCGTTTGTAGAGCTGTAAGTTTCCATAACTTCTGCAGGAGCTCGGTGTGCTAGAGCGTGCCAAATCAAGCCCTCAAGCTATTCTGAAAATAAATTTTTCATTAAATTTCATTTGTAATGACCTCAGGTTGAGTTGAATTCTTTTAGCAAGAGCTGTATCTTCTCCTAGAGCTCACAAGTCCTCTCCTTGCAATACTAAATGCAAATTTCCTTCATGTAATTAGTATACATATGGAATCTATGGCACAAAGAGTGTAACTGATTAAAACAAACTGAATCATGTTAAGTAGCACTAAAGCACAAACATATTTCTATTTAAAAAAATCTTTTCTTTCTGTGTCTTTGGACTTAGGTTTTTCTCTAATCACAATATGGTGTGTTTGAAGTTTTTATTATCTGTTTTGTCATTTCACATACAGAACACCTGCATGAGGTAGGTTACTTGACTTCACAAACAGTTTGTAGGATGAGAATTTATTGTTGAGTGAATCTTATTTGTGCTGTTTAAATGAAAGGATAATTGCCACTAATGGTTTCTTCAGTTTCATAACTTGGATATTTTATGGGTTCATCCTTCTTTTATTGTTCTCCCATATTTTTAAGTGGCTTTATTCCTCTCTAGTTGAACTTTTTAAGTCTTTTACAGATACTATGTTAAAAGATCTAGGAATGATTTTTCTGTTTCTTTTACTCTAATATTTGATCTAGTTTTATTACATTCTTTCGATAAAAACTTCTTTGCCTGTAATAGTTTTCTATCTAATATAGTTAAAAATAGAAATAAGCTAAGTGAGTCAGGAAGCATGAAGACTTTGGTAAAGAGTAAAGACACAATATTTTAAGAAAGTAGATACGACTCAACAAAACTCAGTTCATATTTAATTTACAGATTGCAATCTACAGATTCAACATAATCCCCATCAAAATCCCAGATTTTCTCAATTTAAAAGGTTGTTGAATCATTAATACTCCTCATAGCTTTAAACTTATAAATTCCTCTTCGCCAGGGATCCAAGTCAATATTAACTCTTCCTTTACATTATATATATTTTAAATATGTGCATCACAATCTCCATAGTGTCTTGTGTTCTTGGAAAAGAAAATACTAAGCCAGGCCATTTCTCTTTTTTAAAGGATTGATGAGCTAATGATGTGTTATATACTTCCTCCTTTTACAACAAAAAGGATCCTTCATGCAAAGTCCATGATGAACCTTATATTCAAAAATGTCCTCCCTCAGCATGGCATCTACCATGGTGGTGGTATGTAAGTGGTTTGAGAGATATAAAAATGGGATGTGTAACATTTGCCAATATTCGTGGTGTACATGCTTATATCATAGGAAACACTCATTGATAATGAGTTTGATAAGAGGCTTTGAAAGCTAAGCAATTGATTTTCCGTGTGTGAATAAGAAATCAATGAGGAATGTTGTCAATAAGGATATTAGCTTAAGTCTAGATTATTCTAACTGAGCCAAAGAGAGTAACCTAACTCTGGAAAATGATTATAAATTATAAATATCTGTCAGATACAGAGCTTTTCCATCTTCTGTGTGAGCATCTAAGTGGTAACTGAATGTTTATTCAGGTATCTCCATAAGGAGAGAGTAAAACCATAAGAATATATTGTCCTTGTCTGCCTGTATATCTTTTCTCAGGCCTCCCATGCACGAGTCAACTGAGGTCTTTCAATCTCTGTACCCATGCTCCTTTACTGTCCTCTCATGGTTGAACTTCTTTTATATCAAAATTGTCTTCTTGTTCCTTTGAGGTTTTGTTTAAAATGTAGCTCTTTCAACCATATTTTATTAACTGCTATGTCACTGATTTCATTATGATTACATATACAATTTGCTGTAGTAGACTATCACCAGAAATTTATTCTATTGGTCTGTGAATTCATTTCTTCATCTGTAAAGTGAAATGACAGCAATGTCTACTAGTAGAATATTTTCAAAATTACAAAAATCAGCATGTGAAATACATGTGAAAGAGTTGGTGTATTTACCATTGGTTTTAAATAAACATCAGTTTTTATTAGCATAATAAACATGTCTTTTAGGAAATTTTTAGTTTATTAAATCAAGTAACATTATATAGACTGAGATGGTTGTGCTTAAGTATTTAGGAACGAATATATATGTAAGGAGGCCAGAAATTTGATAAAGTACATGAGGAATATGAGAGGATATAGAAGGGAAAAATAATATAATTTTATCATATTCTCAAAAATAAAAGTTTTAAAAATTGAAAGGCCTGATCTTAATGATATCTTTGTCCCAAGCTTCCCTTTGCAGACCAACTTAGAAGGGGGTTAATATATAGATGTCTATATATTTATATATTAGTTTTGTTTATATATTTGTTCTTCCAAAGTAATTTCTAAATATTTGCAGTAAAAGGGGTTTACTCTTTGGAAAGTTAGATTTTCTAGCTATGATTCTATACTTTCTATAAATATTTATTATGTTACCTTGCACTGAATACTAGGCTAAATGAATTTGTCACAAATACATTAAGACATATATGCACAGCTGCTATGTAGTAGCTGAGAGTGATGATCAAGATTAAAAACTATTTTGATATATGTCAACTTAAGTATTCTGATGTAGCTGTCAAGTGCTTACTGTATGCTAGATACTGTGCTCAATTCCCTCTCAAACATTATGACACAAATATGACTAGGATCCTCTTTCTGCACTGGAATTAATTTATGACCAGGTAAGTTATGTAATTTGCAGAGTTTTCACCCAACTACTGAGCAGAAGAAGCACAGTGCAGCCAGAGTCTAGCAACTTTTTCACTGAAGCCCACTGAGTTGAGTGAAACTTCCTGGGATGATGTGAATATAATTCTATTCATCCCAGACAGGTTCCAGTGACAAAGAAAAAACAGATTTTTCACAAGTGAGTCAATGAATTTTTTAAGGTTATTCAGAGAAGCACAGGTAAGGAGCTACATATAAATACATGGGTAGCTCAGGTAGCCCCACAATCAAAAAGTCTTCCCCAACATGGATGACAAGTCACAAAAGTTACATTGCTAGATTTCCTGAACAACTTGACAAGAGTGCTACCAAAGAACTGTTTACTGCTTGATCTTGTTCGAAATGATTTTCCTGAGCATCCCTTCAGGAATAAATGTTTCAAATCAGAGGAAATAGCTACCCAATAACTAACTCTGGTCTTAGAGAAATCCCATTATTAATAATTTATCATGAACATAGTGTTATAAACATCTTATTATTGTTCACTAAAATGTAGAAACTCAGAAAGAAAATGTTGTTTCTTTCACCAGTTTCTCCTGGCAAAGTTTAGTTTTAATATAAAAAGAATAATTCCATTAATGCTAGGATCTGTGGTCACCATACCACACCGCCTGTACAGAAATCACTTTCATTGTTGAATGGAATAGGCACATTGATTCATAAATATTTGCGTGTCTTATCAGTAGGATGAATGTTCACAATTCATCTAACATAGAAAAGAAAGAGACTGGGTTTTCTGTAAGTTTATTTAAACAGAATTCAAGCATCATCGAGACATGAGAAAATGATTCAAATTGAAATCACATTGCCCTTCTTTACTAACTGTTCTTCATTATACATAATTCACAGTCACGACTCTGAAAGTAATAATGCCACTGAACAGAAAACAAAAGAAAACTTGGAGGTCAGTGTAGCTTAAATCTCAAAAGGCTCTTATAAAAATGGGTGGGTGGCAGGGGATTGAATCAGCCCATCTCCATTGCTGCTTAAAGAAACTTACTTTTATGACTGTGTAAGAATTTGAGGGAAGCAAAGTGTGACAGCACACATCTGTAATTCAAATTAAATTTATAATCATTAAAAAATCTAGTTCTAAATAAGTGTTCAGTTTCCTTTGAAAAATCTAAAAGACAGAAGAAAGAAAACAAGACACATAATCCATTAAAGAAAAAATTATACATATAATGGTTTGCTAACAGTGATGGGAGGGCATCCGGCCAAAATTGTATCTTCTTTAATAAATTATCTTTTATTAATTTAGTCATCAAGCAAACATTCCCTAAATTCCAAACTTCTTCACTTTGGAGTGCTAATTATAATATCCAAACAGATATGAGATAAATTAAAATTAAACCTAGAATAAAAAGTAGGATAGAATATAGTGGCAGTGCCAGGAGTTGGTGGCAGACACCTTTAATCCCAGCACTCTGGAGGAGAAGGCAGGTGGATCTCTGTGAGTTCAAGACCAGCCTCGTCTACAACAGCTAATTCCAGGACAGCTTCCAAAGCCACAGAGAAACCATGTCTCAAAAACAAAACAAAACAAGAATATAGTGGCAGTGCGCAGCATCTCAATGTATTTCAATAATTAATAACAAATAAACTGGGCTTTATTATTACTTATCTGTTATATAGTTACATAAAACAGAGACAGAGAGTAAAAGAAAGAAGTTCGACCAAATGAATATATAATCGTATCCTTGGCAGTAAAGAACCAGCCTGTCTCTATTTTAGGCTTAAGAGCCATCTAATAGTAAAGATAGGATATGTTCATTCCTGTGTATGATTCTCAAGGATTGGACTATGCCCCACTGTAACATTGACTACAAATGGTTCTGTACTGATGTTCTAGGAATGGACATGATGTCTTTGTTTCTAAAAGTTGTATAATGATTATACAACCCTACCTTTGTTTTAAAGGGTTATATGACCCACCTGTTATTATGATTACCTTGTTATTTATACCTTGCAGCCATGCCTTTGTTTCAGGATGTTGTTAGGACTAATTTATTATGCCTATGATTCTGTTCCTGTAGCCCTACCTATTTTAACCACCAAATGCCCCATTAAAAAATCCCTTACCCCTGAGCTATAAAAACCTTGTCTTCCTCACATCTGGTACTGACCTCTCAAACCCTGCCTTAGAGGGAGGCAGCCAGCATACATAAATTTAATGAAACAACAACAAAAACAACTAGCTTTAACTAATTGCTTGCTTCTGTTAATTTGGCCATGATTATTTGGGTCAGTGGTTTTTCTCCTCCCATCTATGAGATTAACATTAGAAACTCATCAGATAGTGTCAAATTCCTTCAAATCAGTTTTATACAAAAATTTATCAGGAAACATAACATGAACTAACTCAAATACTAGCAATGTGCATATTGAGAAACTGAGATAAAACACCCAGTAACTAATTAGCATTATGGTTAATATAATAATGATCCATTTTAATATTTAGATTTAATATATTCAAAAGGCTACACGTATCAAATTTTCAAACAGAATTGAGTAGTAGATAAATTATTTTTTAAGATCATAAGGAGTCATCACACAGAAATGGGAAAGGACATTGAAACATACACACACTCACACACACACACACACACACACACACACACACACACACGCACACATGCATGCACACACACACACATAAATGAATAGGAATGCATCTGAACTTAATTTCAAAAATAAATCAAGAAACTGAGAAATAGAGTGGTGTTAAAATTAAGGAGGAATTTAGTATTAAAATAGTTAAAGTCTTCACTTTAATTTTTCTTATACTAAAATTTCTAACACATAGCAAGAGATGACAAACTCAAATTGTATCCACTGATAATAAGAGCAGTGAATATAGTAACAGTTGTAAGAATGAAATAATAAGATGGCTAGTCAAAGAGAAAAAGATTGAAAGATGGAAGATATATTAGAATCCTTACTTTATTTCTTAGTTTAATGGGTCAAACAGACCAAAACTTTCAATGAATATAACAAAAATATGGCAAACTCCACATGCAAATCTTCATAATTATTAAGTTATGAGACATTACAAGTATGTTATTTAAATAGTTAAATTTAGAGAAGTTTTTATTTTTAAATGCTCTATGGTTTGAATACTGTGAAAGGAAACCTGAAAATGTCTACCACTCAAAACTTAGAAATGCTATGTTCACAAACTCCTGAACTTTAAAAAGTAAAAACCAGGGCAGACTATATATACAGAGTATCTATATATCATCAAAGGCCACGGCATATCAGAACCTGTGTCAACAAGGACTGTGCTAAAGGACAATCTATCAGCGTTTGATTTCTGTTTCCTTTCTAAAGACAGAATGAAGTGACTGAACTGAGCATCCCACTAGGAAATTCAGCACAGCAATCATACAGTCAAGTGAGGGACACTGAAGGAAAGGACTGCTAGCAGTTATAAAAATTGAAAAATAAAAACAATCCAAACAGAAATTCATTAAAGCTGATAGATGTGATCAAAAATTGATGCTGATAATCTAATTTGCCAAATACTAATAAACATAACCAATACATGCACAAAGTCATAGAGACATAGAACATATAATGGACATATAAATAAAACATAGTGGAGGAAATATAAAAAGAAAAAATTAACTACACAAATATATATAGATTAGGAAATTATAGTACATATGCATTATATTATTTGTAACTATATACATAAAGCTAAATTTGTATATGTGTTTGTGTAAAATTATGTATAAATTTATCTTTAATATAAAGAAGAAGGAAGCACATGTAAGGATCATAAAAGGGAAAAAAATAGAACCTGTTAGTACGCAAGGAAGCAGCAAAAACGAGAAAAGTCTTACACTTTGAAATAAATTTGAAAGTCTAAATAAAATGCTTTCTTATTATGAAGGGAGAAAAATCAGTCACAGAGAACAGAAGTTAAGTGCATCAGGGTTAAAATTTTACATTTTCATGGGCAAAAAGTTAAGGAAAATGTTGATACCCATTCCCAGATGAAACAAACACTACCCGAAACAAAAGGATTTAGCTTTGAATTCTGACCAATGCCTCAGGAACACATGATTCTAGATTTAGATAAAATATTACAGAAAGCATGGAAGCATATATCTTCCATATTCATTATCTATAGAGCAAATATAAAATAAATATTATAAACCTGGGAGTTTATTGTTTTAAAAAGAATGGAAATTTTAGCTAGATTCCATTTCCATATTCAAAACACAACAGATGAAATCCTAAGAATAATAAAATTTTTAGCATCAGTTTAGGAGGTTTCATCACAGAAAATGAAGTAAGGCCCAAGGGTAGATAGATGATAGATAGATAGAGAGATAGATAGATAGATAGATAGATAGATAGATGATAGATATATAGATAGATGAATACATACATATAGATATATATACATTAAAGTATAAAACAATAGTATACAATCTACAAAGAAACCAAAATAATGTTTTCAAATTTTTATAATAAACTTGACTGTTTCAAATCTGATTAAAATGATAATTTGTGTTTCACATTTTTTGGAAACAAAAAAAAAACAATAATAATGATAAAACAATAAGATCATTAAATTAAGTAAAAATGACTTATCACTTCTCCTCTTTTATTAAATGATGTATTTTAATATTATTCAAGAAATACCATTAAAACATATTTAATAAAACCTTTAAATAAAAGAACACCAAATTAGAAAGTACAAAATACCATTTTTATGTGATTATACAACAAGAAAACCATAAATAAGTTAAAGGATAGGAATCACTAAAGGCTCAAAAACAAAATGAGTTCATGAAAATTAATGATTTTCCAGGAAATAATTAAATTTACTTTTATATTACTGGGGAACAAAATCCCACATTAAAATAAAAATAATAAATACATAAATATGATGTTCATAGCCAGTTTGTAAAATCACAATAGTTAAATATAAAAAGCTAAACATCTAGCTACATATTTTAATGATTCCTAAATTATTACTCACAGAGATTTACTATTGTAAGAATGTAAGTTCAAACTAAATCTACAGATTTTTTTGTGATCCAAATAAAATACCAACAGACTTATTTTTGGAACTTGAACAAGCTGATTCTAAATTTCTTATGTAAAAATAAATATGAAAAATTTGGCAGTTATGTTCTGAAGAAATTAAAAGTAGTAACTGGGACTATGTTGATAACATAGATATGTTAAATACTACTGCAATTGTATGGTGTAGCTGTCTGATAGGCTAGTCAATGGAATGAAAATTAAAAAAAAATGAAAACACATGTGACAATTTATTATATCATAAAGCTCACACTTTAAAACATATCAAGCATAATTTTTCCCAAGAAATAATGCTGTAAAAATGTTAATTTATTAACAAAATTGTCTGTTATTGCCACAAGAAATTGCCTGCTAAAACTCTAGTTTCTTCAAAGACTTAAAATATAAATATAAAGCTTTAAAACCACTAGAATATTAAAGATACTCAAAATTATTTTGTTGTCATGATACGATACTCTTTCTAAATAAAAGGAGTCATTCAGAATTTTAAAGATAGATGATGGCCACAAACAGATTCCAATAGTCTGTGTCTCATCCACCCAGAAACAACACACAAATGGTCTCTTCACCAAGCAGCATTACTTCAATTGTATGTAATGAGTTCACATATTAAATGTAAAGTATTCTGATTTGGAATGTAGAAGGCAAACAGCTTTACATGTTTAATTGTGAACTTCAGATATGCTTTGACTCGGAATGCAACTTAGAGTTCCTGTGGAGCATTTACATATATTTCCACAAACAAAGAATTAGAGGAAGTGTATACACTGTAGCATTCCTTGAAAGAACAAAAGCCTCTAAAATCTCTACATGTTATATGATGATAACTTAGTTGAAGCAATTTCAGAGCACCTGTAAAACAAAAAGGCTACAGCTTTGTAAAGTGAGGCATACCACAGTTGGTGGATGCATCCCTAAAATACAAGGTCAGAAAAAAATCCTATATTACTATAGTTATATAAAATGTTTCAGGATACACACTAAAGACTTTAACTTACAAATGAATTGGGAAGCCAAAGATATAAGAAAGATTTGTTTTCTATGACTATGATATTTTTTTACACATGTAGTTCTTCAACAAAAAAGGAAAAAAAGAACATAAGTTAAATCTAAAAAAGTAAGCATCCCCTAGGCTGGTTATAACCATTGTGTGTATAACCATACAATAACCATCAAAATCCTTTTAAAAGCTTGATAATTTTTCTCATAAATCCTCATCTTCATCTTAATCCTCTCAAGATAAAACTAATACTAAAGGCCAGAAGGAGACCTTCTATATTCTATAAAACTTAATTGTTTTAAACCCTGAATGATATATCTGAAAATATTCATGTACTTTAAATGAAACTGTAAGGACACCGTCAATGGATATGTCAAAACAGGCAGAAAAGGGCCTGGGAACCTTCAGCCCTACACAAAGAATTGCAGACAACTGAGGAAAGTTGGGAACAGGAGAGGTGATCTCCCCCAGACAAGAGCACACTAATTTGTTGTCCAGTACCAAATTGTCTGTCTTAACAAACAAATAGCATATCCAGACAAAGACGGTTATATTTAGGAAATTATATGTATAAAATATACATAAATAAAACAATTATTAAATGCATGTTTTGCATATCTACCAGAGCCCATTTTAAATATTTTGTTGAGAGCTCATTGTTTAACTGTTTTTCTAGACACTACACATATAACCTAACTATACATCTTACACTATTCTATGCTGGAATTTTCCTTTATTCCTTTATTCTTGGTTCACTGGAAACAGTCTTTCTTGACACTGTTACTAAAAGTTTTAGATTGTGCTTCCGTTTTTTTTCTCAA
The DNA here is from genome assembly GCF_003668045.3 of Cricetulus griseus. Taxonomy (NCBI): domain Eukaryota; kingdom Metazoa; phylum Chordata; class Mammalia; order Rodentia; family Cricetidae; genus Cricetulus; species Cricetulus griseus. The sequence continues at coordinate 302,928,186 of NC_048595.1, read as the reverse complement.
AATAATTCTTGTTTGATTGTTAAGAAAGTTTTTTTTCTCAAAATAATTCTTGTTTGATTGTTAAGAAAAGGCCTTTGTTTGTGTTTGTTTCCCTTTCATTGTCATAAGTACAAGGAAAATATAGCTGATTAAAATATAATTGATGCTATATAAAAGATGTGCATGTGCAGAAAAGAGATTGATAGCATTGAATAATCATTATCACTTACATTTTTAAAACCACTAGTAAAAAAAGAAGAAAAGTCAGGTATGTATTTTAATGTAAAAATTCATGCATGTATTTGATATTTATAATGAATAGCATATATTTTAAATATTTTAGAAAAATATATTTTCATATATATATACACATACATATATATATATGTATATATATATAAAATCATGGTCAAATGTGAAAAATATATATGCATGCAATAACCATTAATGAAAAGGTTATGAATTTGTAAGAGATCAGGGAGGGATATAGGGAATAATGGAGGGAGAAAAGAGAATGAACAGATGTTGTAATTATATTATAATCTCAAGAATTGAAAAAGAAACAAGAGTATGCATGTAACTCAGAGGGAAGTATATCTAGATCATCTGTGTTACAGCTGTCTATGCCACCTTCTGAGGCAAGTGATTTAATCTGTTAAAGGCTCAATTACATGATAGCAACATACAGCTATAAGAAACAACTTTCCAGTGCAGTTGTAAAGGATTCAGTCTGACATAATATTAAATACAGGTTCCAAGACATTTAGAGTTTTGGTGGTATTGTCCAAAAGAGATTATCTTTTCGGTATTGTCTACACCATCATCTTTGGGCCAGAAAATGGTTACAGTTCCCAGCAGATCCAAAGTAAATTCCAAAAAGCTATAAAAACAAGAGAATAGAAACCACATGGATCTTAACAGAGTCTCAACTCACTGAGCAGCTCCTGGCCAATGTGGCAAGCTCAGAGATGCTTGTGGGTTCTATTCCACTGGCTGTATCTTGAATGCCGTTTAAGTCTCCTTCATCTGTGTCTGTTGCTAATGACTCAGCTGAGGATTTTCAGCGTCCACTAAAGGATCATTATATTTGTTACTTAGTACAATCTCTTTTCTTCCAATTTTCTTTTCTCTCTGTTTTCTGCCTCTTATTCCATTACATAAATAGAGAGCCTTGCCATATGTATAATTTGCTTCAATTTCACTCTTTATCCCCTTATAGAAAGTTGTTTTAAGTAGACTATACCAACAGAATGAGAGTTGCTAACTAGATCAAACAATTAATTTTGAAAAATCTGAAGCCATGACACTTGCTTACATTGGCTTTTAAAATTTAGTTTCTAGGAGCACTATAGCACTGTGACAGTTAATACAAACATCAGTCAAACCTGGTAAGCAAATAACTCCAAGTTTTACCTAATTCTACTCCTTAGTCTCTACCCCAAGAATGACCAATCTGAGGTATATTTCTATAATGGATGAGCCTTCTGTCTGACTATTCCATTACCTCATTCATTTTAAAGTCAATTTAGAACTTGTGGACAGTGCCAAATTTACAGCCCTGAGTCCAGACTCCTTTTTTAGTCTCGAGAGGAGTCATTGCATAAGTTGTCATGTTGCAAGCCTTCTGAGCCAACTCTACTCTGTCACGTCCATTTTTCCTGATGGGCATAAAGGTTTCAGACATGTAGGCTATCCATTAGTGTTACTCCCATTAAAGATCAGCAAGTGGAGCTGAAACCTAGACTTTCCAACATACTCTACATGCTCATATCACTGACAGAATCATTTCATTTGGTAAAGGAAATCAGGTTCTGTAGTCACCAAGATTTAAGCCACTTAAATATCTGTCCATTCTATGATAAGAAACTATTCATCATGAAATTCATAAAACATGTTTTAGGGGTTATCCCATGAAATGTGAATATTCAAGGTCCCAGGAATAACAGAATAGCTCATCTTCTCTAAGAAGAAAGGATACCATGGTTATTTGGGGGGTCAGCCTATTTGTGTGCATATCCCATCTATAATTAATGTTCTCTGAGGGGTTGACTAAACTATGCTATGGTAAGATTACCATTGTTATTTCACAATATCACTGCTACATGAGGCTGGTTACATCATTCTATTAAATGTCCAGTGCATGAGGGAGCTGAAAGCTTCGGCTCAACCTGAGAAAGCTCTTGTTTAGTCATGCATATCCTGCTTTCTAGTCTCATCTTTTCCCTCTAGCATTCTCTTCTTGAAATATGCGATTCCTCCACATGACCAATGTAAGCTTATCAATCATCAGGATTATTGGTGAGCCTGGAGCAAAATGGCGCTGAGCTTGGAGTAAATGACGCAAAAGCTAACTACAACTGAAAAGGGCTTCTTGGTAAGAAAGGTACATCCACAGGAAGAGATTTGAGAGAGTAGTGAAATAAACATTTTAAGTTCTTTTTGTTATTTTTAAGGTATGAGGGATGTCTATGCTTATTGTTTATATGTGAGGACAAATACCTCAAGTAAATGTCCATGTGCTTCAAAGGATCAGGAAAACAGAATAATCCCTCTGTCCCCTTTCTCCTATAAAGCAGCTTTCAACTTTCTTGGACTGACTTAAAAGTCATCATTCTCTTACAAACTTCCTGACTCTCCAAATAACTCATTCTCACCATTGAACTCTCTCAAGACTTGCTCAAATTGCCTAATAAGGAACTTATCATTTTAATGTATTTGGGTATAGATTTATCTTCTTGAGATGAAGCCAGGTGTGATATTTGATTTATCCTTATAACCCTAAAACCTAAGCAATTCATAAGGTGGATACATAATTTAGATGAGATGAATTGAGTTCAAATATGGCTTGCATCTTCCGTGAGATCAAATTATGCATGTAAGACATCCCATAGATTAAATGAATCACTTCATTAACTCCATAGCCACCATAAAGTTATTGTAGTGCACTTTGGATTAGATATTAAATTTATGTAGAAATTAGGTAAAAGAAAACAAAACAAAAATACTGGAATTCTCAGGAACATAAGGAAGGAATGAGGTAAGCTTCGGGTACAAGACAAATTTTCTCTTTGTACTGACTGAAGGACAAGATTGAAGTTTATTGGAGGAAAAGAAATAATTCTGCTGAGCTGCCTACTGTGAAGGCATATTAACTATCTGTTATCATTATGGTACCCATAACTACTTATATAGCAATGAATGGTTATTTATTTTACAATAGTGATATCTGTGTGACATTTGAATAATTTTATTATGAGGTTTAAGACTTTCTGATTTCCAAAGCTTTCATGGGCCTTATCATGTTAGGAAAGAAGTGCCTATTCATAAGCTGTATCGTCCTTTTTTAGTCATCAGGAAAAATGGGTCATAGATCATGTCATGTTGTCTGTAACCTACTTATAATTCTGGCAGAATGGAAGTTTCAAAATCATGATTTCTTATAGAAACCTATAAAATCTCATTAGCTTCTGATAATTATACTAATATCTAAAGCTTTAAAATACAGAGCTAATTTCAGCAGAAGATTAGCTGTGAAAGTGTTCTTAGGAGGTTTTCTCTCTCAGCTTCCTGGGAACAAAAGAGAAGGCAGCGTAGGGCTCTACTGTGACACCCTATTTCAGAGGCAGAAGATCAGGGAAGCATCGCATTGTGAGTGAACGGATTCAGAAGTGGGAAACAGGAATATTAGAGCAACATCTCTAAATGTAACTCAGACTGGAGAAGCCTCTCCACTTGTGATCGATTTGCATCTCTGCCTGTGTCTGAATTCATATTCCACAAGCACAGATGGAGGTGTGATAGATTTTTTTTTGAGCACATCTATTTATTCAGATACCGGATTCAGTCTCTGAGTAGGGAGATGGTAAAGGCTGCTGTGAGCAGATGGCACATAGGCACTATGACTTTAGAAACAACATTCTTTAAAGATAAGTGGCACAGTAATAATAATAATACTTAGCACATATATTGCACCTTTGGTCTGCCAACATTAACTAATTAATCTTCAGTAGACCCCTGTGAGATAAGTAAGCGCTTATAATTATCTCTATTATGCAGTCAAGTCAACTAAGAATGTGTCGGCACACACTGTGGAAGAGTTGGCCCAAGTTAAAGACCGGGTGGATCCAATTTACATGGCTCTTTAAGATTTCTGCTCTAGTAGCAGAGACTAGTATTTCTAGACACCCTGCTGTTTGAGGCACCAAGTAGATTGGAAGCAAGATATCATCCCCGAGACATATTTCATTCAGAAGGTTTCTGCTACAGAATTCTAAAATTGGCAGCAGGACAGTTGAGTCATTTTTCTAAAGCCCAAGAGGACATGGTTGGTCAGAAGCAGGGTGGAGTTACAAAGCCTTTGACTGCACTTCCATTTGAAGAAAGCAATTTGATTACCCACATCTTTTGGGAAGATATTCTTTAAATTAGGGTACAAAATAAGGAGCTCAGGGACGTTTAAGCTTTCCCTTGCCATTTGCCATGCCTGAGACCTTTTCTCTGTAGGTTGTTTGAGTCTGAACTATGGCCTTGGCCAGAGAGGTTGATATGCCCCTGGAACACTTAAAGGCTGCTGAGTTTATTAAAAGTAACAAAGAATTGCTTAGATTATGCAGTTTTGGTATTGACATGCAAAGATGTTCACCTTACAGATCTGAAGCTTGGTTTTATGAACTGTGTCATGACATCAAGAAACCTTAACTGGAACTTGGAAAGTAATAAGAAAAATAAAACCCTTTATAAATGGGTATATTAGTAAACCAACCTTTACTTATCTTGAGAATCCAATGAAAAAGGATATATTGGAATGTCTCTTGGTATTTGACATGTGATAATCAAGCAATATTTTAACCCTCACCCGGTCTCTTAACAGTGTGATTTGGAGGCAAGACACAATTTTCAGGCTTACATTGCTCATCTTTAGAATGGATCCAATTTTATGAACTATATATAACTCAAAAGTTCCAAGGTAAAACCATTTCCTCTCAATTGTGTAAATCAATCTTCAGGACTATTTTAAATATTTTAATTTTTATTATCATATACTTACATTATAATTTTGGGGATATATTTACTTCTGACATTTTTTTTTCTACCTTAAATTACATTTTCTTGTAAAGGATCCAAAATTTAAATGTCTCTGAGAATAAGAGGATTAAATGTAGGTGATTTGAAATGATAAAGCCTAAACTATAGGCTTGTGTGCTGACTATGGGAACATGGGTTCAGCATTTTTGAACATAAGTCACGTCTAAAACAGAATTCTTCTTCATTGAGAGAGTTTGCCTTCCCTAGGAAATGTGTTCCCCCTGCCTTCAATGGCAATGCATCCTTTACCTTTGTCTTGACTGGTTTTTAACTTTAGATATTTCTGTAAGATTATAGATTATAGTCAAACACTATGTGGAAGTCACTTCTGACTCTTAAATGAAGAATTTAGAAGCTTCATTTTCTGCACAACTCATTTAGGTCAATAAATGACATGTAGGTTTGAAATTTTTAAGCTGTTGTATTTGCATTGTTATCTTTTATAGGTCATACACACAGATCAAAGTTACCATAATTAAATTCATACAATACACTACAATGACAACTATAAGTGGAATATAAATACATTCAAATAAATATAATATGTTTGATTTTGATACTATAATACTCAGTAAGATTTTTTTTACTACACCTACAACAAAGAAATACTCATAAAGATGTCTTGTATATAAAGATAGTTTGATAATCAATGAGCTAACTACCAAATTTTCATAAACTACTTTCAGGTAGGTTATATTTACCTGTCTGGTGCAGGAAGAAATTAAGGTTGAAGTAATTCAGAAAATTAAATGTGAATACTAAAGTAGGGTATAAGCCACTAAAAAACTGAGACATCCTGCTTCTAAGTCTATCCACAGGAAAGATTCATCAGTGACACTCAGTTATTGATACAACCAGGCTCAAAGATGACATGATCCATGAGGTCACTTTCCCTTCATAAAGCATATGTGTATCATTACATCTGAATTGGACTGCAAACAATTTGCAGGTCACATGCGATTGATTGAAGGAGAATCTTATACCTGGTATTTTTTAACATTTACTGCAACATTTGAACTCTTCCAATGTTTAGTATATACTTAATATTAGAGTATTGCAGCTAGCTGAAGGGAGGGAATAGCATTGGCCAATGAGACAATAACTAAAACAGATGATCACTAGGGCTTCCCCTAAACTTGATACATTTAATTGTTATTCTTCATATGTTGACAGTTCTTAAAAACTGAAGTACTTTTGAGCACAGGCTTCAGGCTTCCTCTCACAGAATGACTCTCAGAAACCATGGCAGAATTTATAAAAGTCCAAATATCTTAATTAGCTTCATTTCATCCACAGTAATCCATCACCCATCACTGTTTTTGTGTAGTGTTTGAAATTTTATTTTTGTTACTAATGTCAAATTTAGATTAAAGTAACCATCATATAAAGTAACAACTGGGACTAATCATGTCAAAAACCAGTATTGATGGCAGACATTGATGTGTGTTTACTGCAATACTCTAATTTATTCATTTATATTTTTCATTATACATGAGTAATACTAGATGTAAACTCCCCCAAAAATAACCCATAACATTAAAAATTAGGAAAATTATAGATATCAGTTTAATTATATTCCTGGAACTATTATAAAATAGCTACTGTTGATATTGACAATGGTACAAAATAGAATGCTGATTTCGTTGCATAACATAGGAAACACTACAGTAATGAAAGCAGATCTGAAATGTGTTTTAGATTTGCTCTGTCTACACCATGTCTAGTTTTATATTTTCCCACATTACTAATTTGCATTTTTTAATTTTTGAAACTACACACACACACACACACACACACACCTATAGAGAGTATTTCTATGAGAATATCTTGTTTCCTAATTAAAAGTCCAAGCACAGAGAATATAAGAACATTGAAAACCATGTCAGCTGTATAACCATCAGAGGTCAAGTTTGCTGTTAAAGTTGCTATGGTTGAATGTATAACTTCCTTGTTTGCTGAATATTGAAAATAGACCTAAGTAAAACACAAATAATAAAAAAGAAAGTATTATATGATGTTAGTGTACATCTTGACCCCAACTCTTAAATCACAGAGGAAGTTTGGGAAATATTGTGATTGTAAAGTAAATGGGAAAGGGGAAGGGGGAGAGAGGTGTTCAATAAGAACATTTTTCTTGTCAGCATTAGTGAAATTGTCAACACATCATTTCTGTCCTGATGGTGATGGAAAGAGGACTGAAGAACTATCAATAATGACACAACTCAAGAAGAAAATTCAATTTTTTCTTATTTTTTCACATCCATTGTCTCCATCAGTTTTAGGAGATCTCTTTGCAGAGTATTTGTTCTCAGAACCATGAAGCAGTACAGGTGGTGCTGTCTCAGCAGGAATCTGTCTTCTTGCTCAGGGACCGCCAATTATTTGTAGTGAAGCTAAAACAGAGGAATAAATATTACATGTTGATGGATGCTTGTCAGAAAAGAGGCTGGGGTGCTTTCAGTGGCGCTTGTCAGACACAAAAACCTTCAGCAAATCTGCATTTTCAATGGCAAAGTGGCTAGAACTCTCCAGCTGCTTCACTGGTGAACCTCAAGATTTATCTCATAAATTTAAATTATAGATGACATAGCACTGGAATGGAAATAGATGACACCTTTAAAAATAAATCTAGTGCAACATTTGGGGAAAGGAATCACACATTTAAAAGGGAAAAAGAATGTTCCAATGTGCCAAAAGGGCCTTTATTTGTTGTCCTATTTACTATTCTCTGTCTAAAGTTAGCATCTCTCTTACTTTTTCCTCTTTAGTCTCCTGTATCACACACTCTGGAGGAGCTATGGAAGTTTTGTGCAACTCAAGGAGTAAGCTGGGTTGCAACTATAACAAAAAGCTTGCCAAGGTTGAGAGCCAAACTGGCAAGGTTTTCTGTTGTGTCAGCGTTTGAGTATTATTGCAATGTTATTGCATCGCTGAAGAAAGAGCATGGAAACAGCAGACAGAAACATGAAGAACATTTGAAGGAAAGTACACCTAGCTTCGGTAGAGATGTTGTCTATATTGGGAAAGACTTAACTTTAGTAGTTTAAACTTTAATCCAATTACGTGATATTTTTTCTTTTTAATCTTATTCCAGGAGATCTTGATTCCAACAATTTTCCTAAACAGATATTTGTTAAAAATATTAGCAAGGAATTTAAGTTTCAAAACTTGCTGTATCAATTATAGACTTGTTTGAATTATAAGGAAATTTCCACTGGGCAGAGCACGAAGAAGTTTGGAGAAAAAATGGAAAGGGATTAATTTAAGATTATTTTACAACTGTATCCATTTATCATATGCTGATATAAAAGCCAATCAAAATTTGGAACATGTGTTTTCAGAAGCTATGGTAGAAGTTATCAAATGAGAAAGGGAAGGAATACCAATATTTTGATCACCCTACATCAGATATTGGAGTGTTGTACCAACTAAAAACAAGCAATAACAACAGACAGTAAACACTAAGAAGACATAAGGCACAGAGACAAAACCAAAACCCTCCAGAAGAATACTTCTCCCTGCATGACAGACTTGGTCTCTCTAGTTCATGCCAGCAAAGGGTATGATGTGTTCAGGGGACAATAGACTGATGAGGTGAGTTTTGTTCACATGTTCTACAATTTCCTATGATTAGAAAGAGTCAAATATATTCTTACCCAAGCATCAGTTTTGCGTTTCAAGTAACACTCACATGAAGATCTCAGAAAAAACAAATATCTAAAAGAATATGCAGAATAAGGCCAAAATCAAGGTCTCCAATTGACTCATTATATGTTTATTCCCTGTAGTTTGTTAATGGGGTATATGTACTGAGAATTAGACAATGTTAAACATGAGTTATATTTCTTGAAAAATATTTTCCATTTTTCCTCAAAATCAATACATAAAAGCCCAATATCCACTTAAACATCAGACTCTACTGCACATTTCTTTATAAGATTATTGAGACCATATGAATGGTTTATCTGTGTTTTTCATAAGATAGCATATGCAAATTCCAAATAGAGAAATTATATAAAGCTCTATTACACAGTCACAGTTTTTCACCCCAAATTATAATTATTGATTAGATGAAAGAATACACCACTGGCTTGAAACATGACATAGTCAATAATTTTACAATAACTGATATCCATACATATTCTTGAGTTACACAACCAGATTGGCAACAACATAAAGTTTGAAATACATTTTTATAAAAGCACACCAATAATTTTATGACAAAATGTAAGATATTTGTTCTTTGGAAACATAGCATAATTGCTGGACTCAGTGGCATTCAACTTGTAGGGAAATTTCTGTCCATTCTGGTCCTGCAGCCATATAGTCCCAAACACACAGAGTATTATATTAATTATAAACTGTTTGGACAATGGTTCAGGTTTCTTACTGGCTAGCTGTCTTATTAACCCATTTATATTCATCAATGAATTTCCACATTGCCTTGGCTTAGCGCTGAAGCCCAGGCCTCTTTCTTCCTTGGCAGCTACATGGCATCTCCCTTGATACTCACTCTCTGCATTCCTGTCCCCTGAATTCTCTTAGTCTGGTAGGCCTGCCTATACTTCCATCCTAGCTACATCCTGCTGGTCCACTGTCTGAAACAGGTTTATTCATCTACCAGTAAGAGAAACAGATTCACAGCATACCAAAGGTCATCCCATAGCACCAACTACCTAGAAAAACTGTGCTAACAGAAGCATTAAATTATATTTTCCTTTTTTATTTAAATTAGAAACAAGCTTGTTTTACTTACCTATCCCAGTTGCCTCTCCCTCTCTTCCTCCCCTTGCCCCCACCTACCTCCTATTCCTTTCCCTTTCTGCTCCCCAGGGAGGGTGAGGCATTCCATGGGGGAATCTTCAAGGTCTGTCATATCATTTACAGTAGGGCCTAAGCCCTCTCTGTGTGTCTAGGCTGAGAGAGCATCCCTCTATGTGGAATGGGCTCCCAAAGTCCATTGTATACTAGGGAAAAATAATGATCCACTCCCAGAGGCCCCATAGATTACCCAGGCCTCCTAACTGACACTCACGTTCAGGGGGTCTGGAACAGTCCTATGCTGATTTCCCAGCTATCAGTCTGGTGTCCATCAGCTCCCCCTTGTTCAAGTCAGCTGTTTCTGTCGGTTTCTCCAGTCTAGTCTTGACCCCTTTGCTCATCACTCCTCCCTGTCTGGAACTGGATTCCAGGAGTTCAGTTCAGTGTTTAGTTGTGGGTGTCTGCTTCTGCTTCTATCAGCTACTGAATAAAGGCATTAAATTCTTTCTGAAGAATTAACAGAATAACTTCCAAGTAAAGTACAAATTCTAATAGACCTTCTTTACTGCATAAGGAAGAAAAAAAGTATACTTGCTAGAAGTATGATGAGGTTCTTACTTTTGCTGTGCAACTTGACCATGTATGAGTCTAAGTCATTTCTCTTCTCCTGTACATAACTCAATATTGGATGAAATGCACAGCCCCTTTCCATATTTTTGAATTTATAAAGAAACTTTATTTCCCTTACTCACATCTGGTCTAAACTGTTGCATGTGGAAATTTGGAGCACTTTTCAAGAGCAAAAATTCTATCCACAGGACATGGAATTTGGCAGACTCATACATCTTCCCAGATAGCTTCACAATAGCACACTGAGATCCTTACATTATCTTCCCACAAAATCAGAGTGCCTAAGAAACACCATTGCTCATCTGGGTAATCTTTCAGTTATCAGCAAGTTGTTTAGGCTTTAGCTACAAGCAAATATTTTCTTTATTCCCACAACTGTGATATAATTGACTCAAGCCATTTTTTGAAATACTAGGAATGTAATTTAATAGCCATGCACATATGCATGTTAAGTTTATACCCAAGGTTTTATGTGTATTAGATATGTGGATCAGGTAAGAAACACTCCCTCATGAGAGCAACAGACCTGATCATCCCCCTTCTGCACCCTACAACAACTGGGTGAAACAGGCCTGCACTTTTCCTGGGCAAAACATTAGAGCTGGCCCTGGTGATAGGAGTGAAGGGGACCAGGATCTGAGAGCTGAAGAGCAGAACTGACCCAGCTCCTTGCTGAGAACTACATTGGGTGAGCTAGTCTAGGCAGTGCTATGGAGAGCTCACCCAGGCAGTGATGATGAGGGAAAGATAAAAAGCTGACCAACCTACCTAATACCCAGAACCAGAACAAGGACTATGAGTGGGCTCACCTCAATATCCACAAAATCTATGAATTGTTGGAGCATGTGAAGGGGACAAACCTACAGAACCAAAACAGCAGGCTCATCATGACACAGAAAAACAAAAACAGAAACAATAAATTGAGGATATCCAAGAGAAGTCCCAGTGAGAGCCCACTTTCGGTGGTATAGTAGAAACCAGAAGTCTTCAGCCAACTAGTGGCAATGAACACTGACAAGTGATTATGAATGGATTAATGGGTAAAGTGTGTCTCAACAGGCCACACTACAGCTTTCATGATGAAATTCTTCTTATCTTTTTTATTTTGTTTTGTGTGGGTTTTGGTTTTTCTTTAAATTTGGTTTTCATTTGGGTAGGGGTTTCAAGGGCAGAGGTCAGATGAGAGGAGATGGGGAGATAATTGTGATTGGAATGCATGATGCAAAATCTACAAATAATAATAAAAACAAGAAATGTGGTTTATTTGCTCTAAAATTGCTTTAATATTTTTGTTTTACTTTGATAGTTCATGTATGTTGTCAATGTATTGTGGTCACATTCATACTCTATTATCTCCCTCAATGTCTTCTTTTTTAAATAAGAAAAAGGCAAAATTAAGTAACAACTTGACTTTGATGCTCTAAATAAGTACATGAATTGAGAAAAATAACCTGTTCTTCACAGATTGCATGATCATTATTCACATAACATGTAATAGAGTCCAAATGAATTGGCTCACAAACCGTCTAAACTGTAATAGACTATTACTGACAAGGCTTTGTAACTGGGCTCATGACTTGATGTAAAATACACATATATGTTATTTTGGAAAAACCTTTAAATATATAACTCAATTTAACAATGATGTACTCTGTCACCCAATGCCAAGTGGCATATCACTTGGTTAAGAAAAAATGCACAGTGAGCCTTCCAGCAGAGAAATAAAATGTACAATGGGTTGCCAGAATTGGAATCCTAGCTCTGCTTTTACGAAGCACATGACCCAAAATGTGTCACTTATGTCTGCCTTTTATATCTTACTAGAAAGATGGGTATGAAAGTATTACCTCTACTTCGTTGTAAGGTCATTTTGAGACATAAATATTATAGACAGTTACAAATTTTATGACAGCATTTACAGAGATCTAGATGTCAAACCACTTTAACTTTTACTAATAATTTAACTATTAGTGAAAAAATTAAAAAAGAACTGCCACAGAAACCCACTCCACAGACTGTTTCAAGAAAAATTACTTTCAAACTTCATATCAAATGATTGACAACTTTTAGTCACATCTCCTCAATTCACATCATCATCCACATGAGAAACATCTGTCCAGCACTCTAGTTTAGGTTGTGGAAGACAATGTATTTGTATCCTCACATCAGTGAGCATAACTAGCTGTCAAGAATGGAAAATGCAGGGGCAAGAGGCCTATCTTAGTGAATATAACCCAAAAATATTATAAATATACAAACATCATAAATAGACCTATTGTTTTGAGCAATTAACATATGTATTAAAACTAGACAAGAATGTATGGTAGGTAATAAATATAGTAGGAGAACATCCCTATACTATGAAAGCATCCTCTCTCCCTGTATTTGCAACAGCATACAACTTAGAATGTACATGTGCAGTCCTATAATTGTCCACCACTATGAAAGTGGTAAGAAAGGCACATTACAACTGCAGTGAACATAGCAATCTACCACAGAAAAACTGTATTATTTAGTTAATCCAACAATATGGCTTGACAGGTTCCTTAAAAATAAATAAACCAGCACATTCTGAAATTTATCAAGCGGTTTTTTAAAATAAATATCCATGCTGTGTTTCAATGTTCTGTAAGCCTTGACATTTATGCTGAATTCAAAACTTGCTATGAAATAGGAACTTGGAGTTCTCCAAATGAAAGCCTTTTGGAGTTGATAAACAAGTCTCACTGTAGCTTAATAGATTCTCTCTAAATTTCAAGTCCAAATGTCATAGCTAGAGACTACGAAGGCTGAAAAAGTAGATGCTTTGTTGATGTTTTCTTTCCTATTACTGTTTTATAAAGGTTTTTGTTCCAACTAAACACAACACATCATATGGTCTCTAGTTAGCACTGGCAGAAAAAAAATTGAATTTGCAGAGTTCAAAGAGACTAAACAGACAGAGATAACAGGGCCTGGGGATATCAGCTTTTGTATATCTGTCTCATATTTAGTAGTGTGCATAAGACTAAGTGGGCTCTGAGTAGAGAGCATTATATTAAAAAGTGTAAATACTTCCTGAAGCAGTTTTCATATTTTGAGAATTCTGACAGAAACAAGGAACTGGGGCCAAACTGACATTTACTTAGCAATCAACGAAAGTTGTCTGTGCACTCATCTAGTACAGGGCACATTCAGCACAATTGATCAGGCTAACTTTGAGAAGGATCACAAGGATATAAAGACTCCTTCAAAGAAGTAGGATAATAAAAAGCTGAAAGGAGAAGATTGTGCCACACATCTCGTCATATTACTGTTAACCCCAGCAGTCACAATCAGGAGTTTATTGTAGAGGGCAATCTTGTTGATTAGAAACTGGATTCAAGTTCATCAGAGCAGAATGACGTGAAATTACCCTGCTACTCCTGCTGAAAAACTTAGCATTCTTACAGACATTTTTATTTGAGGAACTATATTATGTCACAAGAGTTGGCTCAGGAAACATATACAATATTTTGTGGATTACTTCTCGAATTCATTTCTTAAAGAAATCAGGAAAAATGGGGAAAAGTGTCCTCATGCTATGTGGCAATGAAGAAATTTCCATGTTGCTTTCATTAAGAAGGCTCAAGGTGTTTGGCTTGAGGTCCAGTTGTTTTGTTATATTATTTAGACTATGTTTATTTCAAGGTGTAAGCCTTTTGTTACAGGCCCTTATATGTAATTGTTAACTTAATGATCTAAAAGGAAAAACTCTAAAGTAACAGAATAAAGTACTCAGAATTAGCAAGGAGCTTGCTAAATGGGGAAAAAACAAGGTAAAGCCAAAAAGCTCATAGTTCACTATGAGCCATTGACTGTTCTCTGACATGCAACATCAAATCATTATCCCAATACTGACCCAAAAGAGAATAAACAGTTTGTTGCTTGGCAACAAGACTGCAGAGAAAAGAGGTGGAATTTTCTTTAATGTAGGTCTTTTCAGATTATACAACCTTTAAAACAAGAAACTACTTATGAATTCTGCCTTAGGTTACAACAATATTGCTGTTCAAATATTTAATGCATTGTCATTCAAGTAGCATGTTGTTTAACCTTTATTAAGGTCTATTTTGGTTTAGTTCTTCCTCCTCCTCCTTTTTTTCTTCCCCTCCCCCTGCTTCATGTGTGTATGTATGTGATATGAGTATGCATGTTTTCGTGGATGTGTAGAAGTGCAAATCTATGTGTGTATGAATGCTTGTGGAGGCCTAAGACTGATGTTAGCCTCTGCCACTATCCAAATTATATCAATATAATTAGAGTCCCTCTAATCTTGACTGTTATGGTTAGACAGCTTCTGATATTTTCTGTCTCTACCCATCTGGAACTAGGATTATAGGCAATCTGCCATGCCCATTTAGCTGTCATATGAATTCTGGGGATCCCAACTTCGGTCTTCATGCTTGTACAACAATTCTTTCCTTGCTGAGCCATCTCTCTACCCCTACCTTAGACAATTTTTAGAAAGCCTTACTCATGCCAACTTGAATAGAGAATATGTGAATATTATACATTGTATATCTACAAAGAATATATTCAAGAAAAATTGTATGTACATATCTACAAAAGATGGTATATGTTTTTAAAATAAAACATGATTATAGGGTATATGTGTGAAATTTCAGCATCATGTCTTAAACAACACACAAGAAAATACAACTTCCTATATAGGTTAAATAGTATTAAAATTACTTGCTAGTATGCTTACTAGTGAAGGCATGAATATTCTCATCATGTTCTTAGAACTTTGTATCTAAAACATCAGTTACTTTGTATCACAAGCAAAGGAGAAAAATTAGGGCTTCTCACAGAAACACAATTTAAGTATGGCATGCTCAACACAACCCAAGAAAACTAACTGATTCCAGATAGATAAAACTGTAACCTTTGTGGTATTGTTTTAATATAAGTGTACTTGTTTTGAAAGTAAAATTTCTATGGTGGATAGAAGAGTTGTTGGACCTCATTTATCATCTATAACTTTGTTAAATCAACTTGAGCAATGAACTAAAGGAGGTGGCCTGTTCAATTCTGATTACATTGGAGAAAATGAAAAAGTTCACAGTAAGAACAATAGTTCCAGACACCACAGATGGAAATTTAAATGTGGTGTGATACTGCACATCAGGAGCCAGCTAAGGTAACTGTGCCACAATCTGTGAGCCACTCTTGTGAAAAGATCCCTTGGCATTTTCTTAACAAGAGCAGAGTGTGAGTGCCAGTGTTTTGACTTGCTCCCGTCTTCCAGTGTGTGAGCTCCAACCACCAACTCAACATTTCACATCTTAAATGATTTTAAGGTTAAGCAATTCACATTAATAGTTTTTCACAAACTCGCACACCAGTAAATACAACAGCAGATTCTTATGTTCTGCTTAAGATCCCCAAGAAAGTTATAGACCAGCCCTGAGCATAGGGACAGCAATCTGGTCTTATTTTAATTTGGGTAATAAAAAGAGGAAGAAAAAAAAACAGTTTTGACTGTATTTTCTCACATTATCCAGTGCTTAAACTAGCTAAGTGCTTTTATGAGTGTGAATCAACTTCAGCACATGAATGTACAAGAAACAGAGATTTGGACTTGCATGTACTATATAATCCATGCCCCCTGGGAGCACTTTGGAAGCTTTCACTCATAAATACCCTAATTTATGAGAAAATGAAGTGCATTTATATGTAATCTTTTAATTGTAATTAATTTTGACATTTTATAAACACTTGCAATAGTTTTAATCTAATGACAGCTAAACAACTGATAATAACTTATTTAAAAATCACTGACTTAATGGTTAAATTATTCTAAGACTGTCTGACATCATATTTGAAATTTATATATTTATAATGAAATGTCACTAAATGTATACAGTTAGTTTCAAATTTGCCTTTCCATTATTTATTTTTGTCCAGTTACTGTCATGGTTATATTATTCAATCGCTTTACACCATGTCAGTCATTGAATTGTCTTCAAATTTTCTTGGTACAGTTTATTTATTGACAATTCTCTTGGTGTCAGTACTAATGGCACACAATCTCATCCAACATTCACACTGAGACTAAGAACTAGAAATTACCACTGCTGTTTCAATGAGTCAAAACTCTTATGATTAAAAATGCTAGTTAACTTGCAAAGTCACGTAATTAAGGTGTAACAAACTCAGGGTTAGAATGAAAAATTAATGAACTATATTCACAGTTGCTAGCATTGATGAACTATAATATAGCAAATGTCATTATTATCTTAACTTATGTAAGAAAGTCTAGATGTCTATTAATTTTAGTTTTGGTTTCTTTATCTGTTTGACAAAAATATAAAGTTAAGAGGGTAGGTGAATGAGAAGGATTATGGAGGAATTAAAGGGAAATCATGATCAAAATATAATGCATGAAGAAA
The DNA here is from genome assembly GCF_003668045.3 of Cricetulus griseus. Classification (NCBI taxonomy): domain Eukaryota; kingdom Metazoa; phylum Chordata; class Mammalia; order Rodentia; family Cricetidae; genus Cricetulus; species Cricetulus griseus. Next base: position 302,911,318 of record NC_048595.1, on the reverse strand, counting down.
ATTTTAAATAAAATATATGGAAAACTATGTCTTCTCTAGAACTTCTGAATAAAATTTAAAATAAACTTTTTAGACTTGAACAATTAAGAAGTCAAGTAAAAAGCCACATACTGATTCGAAAGGCTCCTTTCTTAAATGATGCATTTCATTTTATAATATGAGAAGGCATATTTTATCTGCTGCCTATATGTACATGCACACATGTGTCTCGTACCCACAAAGGCCAGAAGAATGGTTTGGTGCCCATGGAACTGCAGTTACTTACTAATGGTGTGAGCCATCATGTGGATGCTAGGAACCTGCCCTGGCTCCTCTACAAGAGCAGCAAGTGCTCAAGAATCCTGAACCAGGTTTTCAAAAAGATTTGATATTTTATTTACCTTGCTGTCCCTTGATACTTTCCCAAAGTTTTGCGATAAATGAGAGCTACTCTTCAGGATCAAGGATATCTAAACAACTGGAACAGAAACTACATGCATTTGAAAAATTTGCTAGTATTAAGTTACAGTAAAGGACAGTGATTTATTACCAACTTGCATTGTCCAATTAAATGGATGGAATCAAAAATTAAAGAAAGCAAATGAAACCAGCCACTCAGATGCCTCTGCATGTTAAGGGACTTGTTATCAAACTTGACAGCTTATGTTCAATTCCCAGGAAAAGTACTTCTGTAGGTTGTCCTCTGACCCTCACATCCATGCTGTGAAATGTGTGCTTCATCTTGTGAATACACACACACACACACACACACACACACACACACACACACACACACACACACGTACACATATGCATGCCTGGATGTACATAAATAAACAAATACAAAGAAGTATATGGTAATGAAAATAATAGATAAATATGGATTGCTTCAAACAAACATACACACACATACAATTTTATCCATAAAATACTATATTTTTTAAATTGCATTATAATTTCAAGAACCATATCACCATTAAAAACTGAAGATTCTAAGTCCAAACAAGCTAAAAAATATAGGCCAAAACATTTTAACTGTGGCAAGTATCATGTGCTGGAGCATAAGGAAACATGTAGAATAGAAAACAAAGAAACACGTCTGAAGAAAGAGAGAAGAGAAAGCAAGATACAAGTTTGGTGCTATAACATGATCTGACACAAACTGTCCTCAACTTCTGCAGTGTTTTCAGTTTTCCCGGCACAATCAAGTGTGTTGAAACCTGAAAGGCATGCAGAAGCATGCTGACACCAGTGCCCACAGCACTGAAGTAGGGGAAATTCAAGAAGAGTCAAAACAATCTCATTTAAAGCCACAAGCACCCTGAGTTTATCCATATTAATGGACTGAAACTTCCTCTGAGGAACAAAAGAGTATTGGGTTAGAGCAGAGAAATCCAAAATAGATATTTTCAGAATATTGCTATGAAGAGAGTGATTGCTGTAATTCAACCACTGAGCTGAAATCTGAAACCTTAAAGTGCATTTTTAGTCTGCTGATTCTGACCTCCTACAGACCAATTAGAGCTAAATAATTGTTGTTGGTATGACAACCTCATGGAGAAACAAAAGACTTCACTTTCTTTAAATGAAGCCACAAAGTTAGTCTAGAAAATAGAAAATAAGAAGAGAGGTGTCAGTAAAGTTATCACTGTGAATAATGACATTTTCTTCAGATCACAATAGGGCATGGAGGGCTAGCACAGGGACATCACGGATTTGTTCATTTCCATTGTCATAAATAAAAGCAAGATTGATCACTGAGTTCATATGAACAGTAAGGTACTCCTGTGCCATTTCCAAGTCATAAGTCTTTGGTCCAAATTAGTGTCACATTTCAGTAGCAGATATATTACTGGCTTTTGTGTCAAAGGCCTAGGCACTTTGAGGATATGTTTAGGATGTAAATGATTGCTTCTCAACTTTTTAAGAGCACTATGCAAAAGAAAATATCTACAATATTTGTTGTTTAATACTGATTTGTTCCTCTTGATTTTTAGTATTGTTGAGATATACTGGTGCACAGAAAGCTACCCACACTGAGATAAAATCTGATGAGTCTCACTAATAATAAAGAGCACACTACATATTACCCCTCAAATTTTCTTGTGTCTCAATATCATCTGATCTTCCATTCTCTACCTTTTCCCTGACAGTCTCTAAAAATCACTTTATTTCCTTTTACTACAGATTAGTTTGCATGTTCCAAAAATATTGTAGATAAAATTATGAAGTATTTCTAGTTAATTATTTAGTTAATTTAACCATTTTGGTATGCCCATTTAATCACATTTCTTTTATTATTTAATAGGGATATAATATAGAACCACTTGGTTTTGAGTCACTACTTAATGATTATAGAACTTATTTTCCACTCTCTATAAATAAATTGGTTACCAAATTTTGTACAAATATGTGGATCTATGAGATCATGTCTTTGACTATAAGTGGAATGGAAGTATTTTATGGTTGGTTCCATATTATACTATTTAGAGGTCAAATTAGTTATAAATTCTCATCCCATTATTAGTACATATGTCTAAGCATTACAGACTTTAATTATTAATAGGTTTACAAAATTACTTTAATCTTAGCCATCCTAATAGTCATTTAGAGCTAAAGAAAACCATCCTGAGGGAAGTAACTCAGAGTCAAAAAGACAAATTTGATATGTATTCTCTAATATGTGGATTTTAGCTTTTAAATATTCAAAAGCATGTCACAGTCCACACAACTGCAGAGGTTAGGTAGATGAAGCAACTGAGGGGAAAGTGTAAAACACTCATAGAAGGGAAAATATACAGTTATAGAGGTAAAGGGTAGTGTGAGACTGAAACAAGAAGATTAAAGAAGAGAAAGGAAAGAGGGGGTAAAGAAAGGAATACTTGGAGGGATGTATTTAAGGGGTCATTATGGAAAACTATTCCTATAGAATAGATAGAATAGAAAATTCTTAAACTGTATGCACATATGAAATAAATCTAAATGGAGTTACCGAAAAAAAAAAAAAAAACCCAGGGCATATGATGCCCCAAATAGAAATTTTTCATTACTAAGTGAAACTTACAGCGCCAGCAATGCGTTTAATCTAACTTATTTATTGGCCAAAGGTGCCCTGTGCAAATTCACATAGAACACAGACTATTGTCAACACTATTTAATTCTGTCCATAAACTAGCAGTAAGATCCCATTGCTGAAGATAATACCTATACAACTCATTAAATATGGCAAAGTCAAGCTTGTGCTTTCCCAGAATCATCAGCTCTACTGATTAATGTTAATGTTACTGAAATGTATGCTGTACACTACCAGTCACAAACCCTGCCATCTACAAAGTGACCTGTCTTTATGATACACTGGTACAATAGTGACATGATCTTTTTTGTGAGTAACCAACTACTCTCTGATTGGATTTAAGGCTCATTTCATGAGATGGAACCAATGTCTGACACTCCTTGCATGACCAAGAACCCAAGACTAGATTGATCGTTGGCCTAGGGGAAAATCAAATGCTATTATTCTACCACAGGAAGAGATCAATAAAATGACCCCTAAAGACATTTTTTCTATAGCCATAGATCAATGTCTTGCTCAGCCATCATCAGATAACCTTCTTCTTGCCGTGGAAGGGAACTAAAATAAGAACTCACAACTAGACAGTGTGCAGACAGTGCAATACTTTGGAATACAGTCCGAATTGAGAAGTCTCCATCAAACTCCTCGCCTCAGGGCTCAGGGAGCTATGCAGACAAGGAGGTAGAGAGATCTTAAGAGCCAGAAGCAATAAAGGACACCAAGGAAACTGTGTCTTCCAGACACAAAGGACTGATACACATTTTAACTCACAGAGACTGTGGCAGCATCTAGAGGGCCTGCACAAACTCAAGCTAGATGGGGTCCCAAGCACTGAGACAGGAAAGTAGACATGATCTCCCAACCTTAACAAAGAAGCTATATGCAATTGACATCTGCTTGCAAAAGAAAAATTGTTTTCCAATGGCATCTTCTTGAATATACAAACCACAATTAAGTATAGGACCAAAGCCCAACAGGAGATGACCATTATAAAACAAACTCAATGGCATTTTTGTTTTGTTTTGATTGTTGTGGTGATATATTATTTATGATCTAATAAAACTTGCCTGGAGAGGAGAATGGAATGCTAGCCACAGCCACAGAGGCCAAGCTGTGGTGGTACATACATTTAGTCCTAGCATCCATACTAGTTAGTCATAGAAGCTGGTCAGCACTAAAGAGGCATAAATGACAGGATCAGGGTCTCGGAACACACATTTAGTCTCTAGAGACATTGAGAATAGGATCCAGAGCCCTGGTAGAGGTAAGAGCTCTCTGATAGCTTGGCTGTTTTGCTTCTCTGATCTTCATCTTGAAACCCAATATCTGTCACTGGGTTTATGTTATTCATTGTACATATTGGTGTTCAAAGTAAAGGGGCAAATTCATGAAAAGGACACTTGTCTGTGGCTTTGAAGGCACTAGCCCAGGCCAGAGCTACTAGCAAAGCTACCAACAGCATGTAAGTCAACAAGATATATTCAAAGTGATACTTGCCATCAGCAAACTCCGGGAGGGGAACTCTCACAGTCTCCTATGTCAAATTTGGTTCGTTCATCCTGCTGTATTGAGGAAACACCTTCCCAGAGCAATTTTAAAAAAACCAATGCCTATTGTAAGAAAACATACTGCTCTGGATGATATAAAAGTTTTAGAAGATAAAACAAATTTTTCAGGAGAAACCAAAAAATTGATAAAGACTAGATTAGGAAACTCCCCAAATTTAGAGTTGTGGAAGGGTTTTGTTTTTGTCTTTTTCAGGAAAATAAAAACAAACATCTTGAGGAATTTAAAGATCTTTGGCCAAGTAAATATCCAAAAAAGAAGGGAGAACTACCCAGAAATCATTACCAAGAAAAGAAATAATCTGACCTAACATTATTTCTGAAGTCTCCAAAAAGAAGATGGAATCCTACAACAAGGATTCCACCAGGACTATGATAACACATCTAAGTTGAAAAACACCAACTGATTGGCTTTGGACTATAAACATCTCAGAACAATTTTGTAGTGGCTAGCTGAGATGATCCAGTCTCACAGATCGTTCTCTCCAGTACTCAAGGCAAGCCCTTCACTTTCCCATTATAAAGATACTGGACAATATAGCTACCTCTCCCAGCACTTTCTTTTCAGGATCCCCTAAAGATGTCATTGCCCTGAAACAGCAGGAATTAACTTTAAGAACATGATGCCCATGTTCCCAAAAGGTAGAGTAGGTAGTTTTTGGTCTTTCATTGGGTTACAGAGATGTGCTATTGTTTAGAGGAATTGGTTACAAATACTATTGTTTAAGGTCAAGAAAACAAGTTGAATAAAGGCAATTAGATTCAAAATTCTTGTTTTAAAAAGAAAAAAGGAGGCAGGAGCATAGATATGATAAGATAAAAGGGTAGTGTTGCAGCAGTTCTTTCCAGCCAGCCTGGTCCTACTGCCCTGCTAATCCCCAAATAAACACATGGTTGCTATATTAGTTATAAAACTGTTGGTCAATGGCTTGAGCTTCCTATTGACTATCTCTGTCTTAATTATTAACCCATTTCTATTAATCTATATATGTCCACATGGTCTTGGCTTGTTGGAGAAGACCTAACATATCCTGTCTTCCCAGTCTCACATCATGTCTCCCAGAATTCTCCTCCTCTGTTATCTCTGCCTAACCTTCCTGCCTAGCCACTAGCCACACAATGTTCTATTCATCAACCAATAAGAGAGCCATGCTGAGTAGTGGTGGTGTGTAAACGATAAGTCTTTCCACCAAAGCTGCCCAAGCCCTGCTTCCACATAGGTGCTTTCTGCCAAGCCGCCTGAGTTCTGCCCATCATGTTAGGGCCCCAAATAACACACAGAGACTTATATTAGGTACAATGCTGTTGGCCAATGACTAGGATTTCTTATCTGCTGGCTAAGTCTTAATTGTCAACAATAATCATAAGACTTATCTTATGGAGGATGCCGGAAGAATGCATCCTATCTTGCCATGGTGGCTCCAGAGCAGAGCAGGAGGAAGAGGAAGAGAGTGATTTCCTGCTTATATTCTGAGTCTGCCTGCTATGTCACTTCCTGCCTGGATCACAAGCCTTATCTTTACTACATTTCCCAGAACCCTCCTCGACTCCTAATCCCACCTATCTTGCTTTCCTATTGGCCAACAGTACTTTATTTATCAACCAATAAGACAAACATATACACAGAAGGATATCCCCCATCAGTGGTGTATGCCTTTAATCACAGCATGCCTTTATGAGTTCAAAACCAGCCTGGTCTACAAGAGCTAGTTCCAGGACAGACTCCAAAGCCACAGAGAAACCCTGTCTTGAATGCCCCTGCAAAAGAGAAACACATACACTGAAGGACAACCTCTTCAGTACAGATTATTGAATCTACTCTGAAAAGAAAAAATGGAAGATATAGATTGTTAAGATAAAAAGGTAGATTATTGAATCTACTTTTAAAAAGCAAGTACTAGTTTTAAATATTTTACATAGAAGTGTACATTTGTATATTGTATAGAAATTTTTTACATTGATACAAATTTGAGAAATTTTGTTAAACATACTTTACATATGTTTCTTATCTTCTTTAAAGTTTTGTACCTATGCAACTCATTTAACAATTATCACCAACCATATAAGATAATAAGAAATATAAGTTAGTAATTAGTCACCTTTTATAATCAAATTTGTAGTTAAATATGTTTTCAAGGTCAAATAGAGATATATTTTAGGAATACAGGTCATCTTCAAACATTTCAGAGTTCTAGAGAACATGGCCTTTAAGAGTTTTTTAATAACATAGGTTCTTTTTTTATGACAATGAGACATGTCTGCACCTGGCAACACCAATATACTTCAGAGAAGATGATGGACACTAAATAAACTCTACATGGAGTTTACTTTCTTTGTAGCAAAAGTAAATCATTGGGCAAGAAAGTTTGCTTGCCTTGACTACTGACAGTATGCTGCCCAAATTGAACAACAGGACACAAAATAGAGTGACTGTAAAACCTTGCCAAGACAAGGTGGGACAATCCTTCAAAACTTCTTCACAGAAATGTCTGTCAGATTTGCTAGGCCTATAGGCTGAAGATGGGTGTCCCACCATTACAGAAGAATCTTGTGTGACTGTACAGGCATCCAGCTGTTTATGTCATTGCTCACATTTTTGGGAAGTCACTTGCTTGCACTTCCTGTATTTTCTATGCAGATACAGTCTTTAATAAACCATAAATCATATATCCTTTATTTATAAACTAGATTTTTTTACATATTATTGAGTTTGGGGGATACACGATGTCTGAATACAAGTCACTTATCAAAGAATAGGCTTGTAAGTATTTCCAATTATATATATATATATATATATATATTACTTGAAATAATTGAATAATAAATTATTTTTATTTTCTTATGTGTATCTTTTGAAATACGGAATATTTCAATTCCAATGTAGTTGGCTTATAAATTTTTTATCTTCTAAACTATCTTTTATCATCCTAAGTTGGAAACAGACATTTGATTTAAATAAAAAAGATTTTGTATTTATTTTCTTCTACCATTTCATGGGATGGGTCTTTCAATTAATTATATGATCCATTTCCATTTTATATGGGACATAATGTGTTAGTTGGTCTTTCCTCCCTTTCTTATTCAGACATTCTTTCCTTCTCTTCTTTTTTCTTTTTCTTTGCTATGATTTTTATTAGTGCTTTGAGAGTTACATACAATGTATTTTGATCATATTAACTCCCTTCCCACTATCTCCAAGATACATTTCCCCTTCTCAACCCACCTAATTTTTTTTTAATCCACCAGGTCCAATTTTTATTACCCATATTCTCTTGGATATGGGAAATTCACAGGGGATGGTTAATATACCAGAGATTGCATCCTTAAAATACTGATGTTCTTTTTCCCAGCAGGTAGTAATTACCATTAGCTTTTTAGCTAGGGTTGACATTCAGTCATACCTCCTCTCTTCATGCATAGTTTTGTCTGGTTTCAGGTTGCACAGGTCTTTGGCAAGCAGTCTTAACTGCTATGATTTTGTATGCTCAACTACCCTGCTGGACCCATAAAAAAACATTACTTTGTTACCTCACACATCTCATTTTATACCATTCTTATTCCTCCTCTGCAGTGACCTTGTGCCTTGGAAGAAGTGGATATAGTAAAGGTATCTCCAGTAGGCCTGTGCATTCAGCATTCTATCATTCTCTGAACATTATGGCATTGTTATTCTCTACATTAATCACCATCTTCTACAAAAGAAAGCATTTCTGCTGAAACATGTCAAATGGACTAATCTAAGGTATCAAGTTAGGTTACAGGGATTCAGTATAATACTCTGTTCATTTAGAATAGTGATACTGGTAAGACAGAACCAAATATTCATTGTCCCAAAAATGGTGACAGAAAGGGTTCTCAACTTGTGAAAGAGCCAATAATAATAATAATAATAATAATAATAATAATAATAATAATAATAAAATACAATCACTTTCATAACATTTTTGCCACTGTTATACCAGTGGGCTTGTTTTCTAGGCTGGTTCTTGTAGCTTGCAGGGTTCCTAGCTAGGTAAGAATGATAATTACTTTTCTACTCCATTAGGGTACATACCAGCTTCCAGTAGCATGAAAGCTATCAATGAAGGATGAAGCTTCCAGGTGAGTTCCATCTTGATTTCTCCATTTGTTTATTTCTCAGGTATGTGGTATTCTCATCAACAAGATCTGACCCTCAAGTTCTTCATGGTAACTAAGCACTTGAAAACATTCTGTAATGTTTAGTTGCCTATGGGACTTCACTAGGCATCAACTTCAAAACATATTACCCACTCTTGACACAGGCCTTTTAATGTGCTATCCTATGGTATGTAGTAGGGCATTAATTTTGCAACATAAGGTAATTCCACTTAAATTCTTTTTATATTTGTGCATGTATATAGTTTATGAAGCTACTAGTGTAATAGGTTTCTATATGACTTTTTTCAAAACTATATGTTGTATTAGCTATCCAAACTAATATTCCCTCTTCAATCATGTTACTATTCCCAGAAAGTTCTCAAAAGATAAAATATAAATAGCTAAGAAAAATGTAAAAAATATTAAATATCCCTAGCTCTCAAAGAGATGCAAATTAAAAATATTTTAATATATTTATCTTATTGCAATGAGAATGGGTAAGATTTAAAAAATGATATCAAATGTTATCATAAATTTGAAGAAAGAGGAATAAGTATTCATTGCTGGTGGGAGTGCAAACTAGGGCAGCCATTATGGAAATCAGCATGTCTGCCCTACTTTGAACTCCCACCAGAAATATAAGTATAGTTCAATCTTGTGGTAGAGCTTTTTTCCAGCTATACACTTCTTGGGTATATATGCAAAGTATTATATGTCTTACTATAGATTTATATCCTCACCCATTTTCATTGATACTCTATTCATAATACTGTAAATAGCCTTGATGTCCATCAACTGCTGAATCGACAATGAAAATCAGGTACATTTGTATAATATGATAGTATTCGTCTATTAAGAAAAATTAAACTAGCCAGGCATTGGTGCCACATACCTTGAATCCCTGCACTCAGGAGGCAGAGGCAGGTGAATCTCTGTGAGTTCAACGCCAGCCTGGTCTACAGAGCAAGTTTCAGGACAGGCTCCAAAACAATACAGAGAACAATACAGGCCTAAGCCCTATACCAAAGGATAGGACAGACTCTGAAGATCCCCGATTGAAGGCCTCACCCTCCATGGGGGAGCAGAAAAGGGTATAGGATAGGTAGGGTGTTAGTGGGGGGCAGGGATGGAGGGGTGAGGGAGGGAACTGCGATTGACATGTAAAACAATCTTGTTTCTAATTTAAATTGAAAAATGGAAAAAAAGTTTTTTAAATCATGTGGAACTAATACATCAGTTTTGGATTTTGAAGGAACCTAACAGTCATGAGCTAATCTATTTTCCCATCATGGTATATATTCTTTGTGGGCTGGATAATGTATTTGAAGACAGATATTTTTGTTTTCTTTTGGCTCTTTTCTTCATGCTCTTAAACTTTGGCTTATGACACAAGTTACTTTGTAATAATTTTGTCCTTTTAAAGTTTGCAATGAATTTTTGCCAGTTCTAGACACACTGAGTCTGGGGGTAATTTTGCCCTTGTACTTATGCAATATTCATCCTGAGTATACTACAGAATGCCATAATGTCTAAGGAAGGTTTCCCCAATGTAGACTATGTTAATGCAAACCCTTCTTATCACTTTTTGATCACTCTCCCAACCTTGCGATTCTTTCCCTGGCCTTGAGCATATTTCTCATGCATATTTACATATATTCGCATGCAAAGTTCCAAAGAATGCTGCTCATATTGCCAGAGCCTTTCTGCCTTTGTCATTCAGAGTGCTGTTCTGTACTGGCTGCTTTCTAATGCTCACTGGTTTACATATGTACACTTTCTTTTGTTATTTAAGGAGAGGGAGGGATTTTATTCTACAACATCATTACCATATGAATCTATCCATCACTATCTATTTATTGTCTTTATCTATCCATCTCTATGTATGTATGTATGTATGTATGTATGTATGTATGTATGTATGTATCTAGCTATTGATCTAGCTGCCTATCATATCTATCACCTATTGCTATCTATCCTTTATCTTCTATCTATCACCTTCCTATCTTTATTACTTTTAATAAGATATTTAAGTACACTGAAAGATAAGTGTCTTTAAAGGTACAATTTTTGCATGTGTTTTATTATTTGACTTGTGCTATCTTATGAGGAAGAAGGTAAGGAGGAAGTTATCTACTTTCATAGAAAAATAAGAGGCATTGAGAACTATCACATTGCTACTCTACTTCCAGATCTCATGATCCTACACAAAGACTTCATTGACAGTCATGTATTCTGATTATAGATTAGTTGTTTTAATCTGTTTGTTAATAAAGATTTTTCAATTAGAAACTATAAATACAATGCTTCAGCATGATAATTATAATTACTCAGTATAATTTATGATGTTTTCATGTATATTATTTGATTTAAATGTCACAACAATCCCATTAGTCAGAAGACAGGATTTTGATTTCTCTTACACATTGAGTATGGAATAACAATCTACAAGGTATCAGCAAATCCTCTCAGCAAAGATCAACACAATGTAAAGAAAAGAGTTTAATAGTTGTCTCACCTCATATCTTGAGCTCTTTCCACTTGTTTACATCTTTATGATGATGTGTGTATTTAAGTAAGTCTAGTAAATGAGAAGTTAAAGCTTAACCGTGCCAAATTGTAGGTCACAGAGTGCTTCTGAAACATAGGCATTTAAAAGAACCCTTGTCAACTAACTTCCTGAAATAAAACAAGTTCATAGTAGAATTCAACTGTTTAAATTACTGTTGGTCTGATCTGATTCAATTTCCATAGGTAGTTGCCTCCTATTACCCATTCTTGTTCTTATATCCACATATTACAACTCTTTCAGTTTCTCTGGTTACTCATATTTGAAAGTACTGGCAACTCTTCCTGAAGACCCAGACTCAATTTTCAGTAACCACATTGCACATCACAGCTATGTATAACACCAGTTCTTATGCCTTTTTACTGGATTCCACTAGCACTGGCAAACATGTGATGCAGACATACATCCAGGCAAAGCACCATAGAGATAAAAACATATCTAGTAAATGAAATCTTCCAAATTTATTTCAAAAAGAACTATATAATCTTTTCAGGTGTTTGTTGTTTGGTTATTAATAGCAACAGGAACACAATAGCAATATGATTTTTGCTTGTTATCACAAGGACTGACTTGTCCTCACACATAGAAACAATCAATAAAGTGCATCCATTCCCTACATGCCATTTGGAAGGGCTCTACTTATTCACAATGGAACATGTGCTCCATATGATATGGGTTTTTAAAAGAGAAAATTCTGTTGACTCCCTAAATGTCAGAAAGTATATATTGTTTTTTAAATAGGGTAGCCTGTGGTAATAATTTGAAAGCTTATGCTTTAAATTACTTCACTGAACAAATGAAAATTTTCATTTTGGGGTCTTTTCTGGGATCTTTTAACCTCCCAACACATCGAAGATAAATGAAAAGTATAATCACAAATCATCTATGGTTTTCTCAGTAACAGAAACACAAATTCTACATAATTTCTGAAATCTATCAACAGTCTTTTAAATAAAATTTAAAAGTCACATTCTGTAAGGATAGCACTAGCTGGCCAGAAACTCATGCACAGAGAACTCCTGTATCCTATTAAATGTGAACAGAACATGCCCAGAACAATTGTGTTTCAAATATTGTTCTTACAGCAACTTCTGTTGGTTAAAATTTTTAGTCTTACACTGGACCGTCCATCAGATCACTTAGAAAAATGTGGAGGCAAAAATGAGAGTGTCAATAAAAACTAAGATATCTCTAATTATCCATTGTCATTTTCCACCTCTTTCTCATGTCCTTCTATTCTTACTCTCCTAATTTCCTTTATTACTCAGTGTCTCAGACACTGTGCTATTTATTTTATGCCAACATGCTCTTCTGAACAATGTCTCGATTTTTTTCCCTCATACCATTACACTAAAGTAACACACAAAACATATTAGGAGAATATATACCAGATTATGCAAAAATGGCTGTTCATATAAGTCTTCATTACTCTCTGAGATATTATTTGGGTTATTTTTTGACTATCATGTATCTGTAGTGCTTAAAAGAAAAGTAAAATGCAAAGTTCAGAACAATTACCATATCACTATTTCCACCAAAACATGTAGTATTTAATGTGATATATTAAATTATTTAATGGGATATTTTATAACAGTTGATTTAAGCTTTTAATTTATGTATAAGATGTATTGATTCTTGAAAATGAAATTACTAGTGATACTTGGTTTTGCCAGCACAATGATTTTGATTATAGAACATAATTTTTAGTATAGGATTTATTCCAAATACATGGACATGATTTCTCTATTAAATTCATTTTAAAATCCTAAAATTGTGCACTTCTTACCAAGAGTGAATGTTTTATCTCCAGGAATTTAAGAAAGAAAACTATTCTTACTTTCCAGATACTACATCCTCTGAAATTGTCCTTTTGCACAAATAAACTTTGTGATACAGCCAGCCTATTCTGCTCAAGTTTCTTTATTAAACTTTACAGACAAAAACAAATGTTCTGCTGTTAACATTCTGATCTAGAAAGGAAAACACTATAATATCCTCCAAGGGCTACTATGAAGTCATAATTATGACATGAAGAATAAAATAAACCTTAAGTGGAAGTAAGGTAGACTGATACTCAAGTTCCTGAATGGTCCTAAGTACTAAGATATTGCGGGGGATGTAAATAAAACCTGATCATGTGTCTTCTATTTTGGGTGGATTTATTTGAAAAGTGACTAATCTCAATAGCTGTTAACATTATATTTCATATTGGTTGAATCAAGTGGTTAATCCAGGAATTTTTAAATTCTTCCTCATGACAGATGGTATAACAATTTATTTCTTCAATATTCTTTGAGCTACGTGATATTATATGCCTTGCTTTTAGCTAAAGAAGTATGAAAGAAATTGATGCATGCTTCCGCTAGAGAAGACTCTTGGTTACCGTGGTACCATTCTCCATTTCAGTTCCTTGATTACAAAAATATATGTTGAAATTAAACCCCATGCCAGTAAACTATGGCAAACAATACCACAAGTTAATCTGAAATGCTTATTCAACTCTATCCATCTCTTCCTCCCCTTCTCTTCTTCTCCCCCCACATGTGTGCTGTGGTATGTTTCTGTGTATGTATGGTGCATAAGCATAAGTGCACACCTATAAGACTAGGAAGGACATATTGTGTCCTGCTCTATCTCTCTTCACCTTATTTCCTTGAGATAAGATCTCTTGCACTGACAGGAAGCTTCCAGTTTGGAGTAGACTGGTTAGCTAGAATGTCATCTGCCTATCACCAATGCTCTATACTGGAGTTATATAAATTTATGGTCAATTCTTCCTTTTTAGTTGTGTTTTTTACATAGGTACTGGAGATTTGAACTTGGTTCTAGTGCTTAGACAACACGTGCTTTTAACCACTGAGCTGTCTCCCCAACCCCTAAATGTTATTCTTAAATTTTCAAAAATAGGCTGTGTTTTTCTTCCCCTTCTTTCATTATTTATGAGCTTCTGTTTCTTTCTTAGACATTTAAGTTTTTAAATAGTGAATATTGGAATGCTTCCTGACTCCAACACTTAGATATTATTAAATTTAATTTGAATCAAGAATCAGACTTTAAAACAAATTAGTAATTCAATAAATGGGTAAACAAACAGAAAGATTATAAAGTACCGTTCAGGGATTTCTCTACTTTGACTATTAGCAAGTTAAATTCTCATGTACTGTTCTACTTTGTTGTATATTGCCCACATAATGATACCCTGGATGACTCTTACACAATATGTGTTGCAAGACCCTAGCCTACCACTTCCTTATTCATTAAGAATATAGGCCATTCTTTAGACTCCCGAACTAGTCATGTTGCATATTTTAACAATTAAATATAGGTTTCAAACATGGTAGCCAATTTTGTAAGAAAATTATTCACTCAGGTTAGATTAGAATCCTTAAACATAAAATTAAAGGAGATTAAAGTAATAAATTAAGAGTAGGAGATTTATGGTGAAAATAATAAATTACTCTGATTACATCGCCTTCTAAGTATTTAAGAATTAAACCATCCCTTTGATTAATGTAAAGGACAAGTAAAATATGTCACATGCCTGTATGTGGATGTGATTGTCTCCTCTTTGCTTGTGAGATACAAAGGATGTAGCACTTACATCCCTCAAAATTTATACACTGAAGCTTAATGTCAAAATGATGATTGTAGATGATATGGCTTTAGGATATGACTAGATAAAAAATACAGGACCTCATGAATGAGGTAGTTCCCTTGTCAAAGAGGACCTAGACATTTGTTCATCCCTCCAGGAAGTTAAGATACAGCAAGAAAATGGAGACTCACCAGAAACTGATTCTCTTGGTGCTTTGATCTTAGATTTTTCAATCTCCACAGGAACAAATTTCAGTAATTTTTAAGACATATGTTTTTAAAAACAATTTTAATAAACTAAATGAATACTGACAATAAATCCTAATAATCACAGACACATGGGATTCAAACTTTATGCTAATCTATTTCCCTTCATTGTTTCATTTGTACATCAGAGGGCACCGAGTCTATTGGAACCATTAGGAATGACAGCCCACAAGACTTTCTTGCCTCACTAAGTAGGGAAATAATGATATTTATTTTTAAGTTACTTTAAGTGATTATACTTCTAAAAGAACTACTTATAAACAAGTCCTTTTTCTATACATTTGGAGATAAAACTAGAACAAGGATATTTTTATTATATTCTCTTTATTTGTCATATAATCAGTAAATTTAATTTGCAGCAGCATTAAATCATTGGAGAAGCATATTACTGAGAGTGGTTTGAAATTATTCAGAATGAGTTAATTTCTTATGTCCAAGGAAACAATAAAACCTCGATTTTGTAAGTAATTTTATATGTACTATACTTAACTATAAAGAGATTGTTACTTTTAATGAAATGCAAAGAAATCATGATATAGAATATAGTTATAAAACTCTGAGAACTCAAAGTCTTATTTGTAAATCAAGAGTTGAATTTGATTATTATATCTTTGCCAAATATCCTAGATTTGGTAAAAAGCCCTATCTTATTATAATTTCTTTTAATGTGATTTCTAATAATTTAAACAGTGTAACATCATACATAATACATGTCAATGCACTGTGCCAATATAGGATGTGCTATAGCTGTACTCCTCTTTTATATTTAAGATGTATGAACTCAATACATCCTGTTAACCAAGGCAGCCAGGAAGATATTTGTGAAGAAAGTTAGTTCAGTACTCCCTCTCTAAGTTAACTGTTTTCCTTGGTATTTGAGAATATTTCTAAACTCTGATTGGGTTACTGTTAATATATACACCTAAGGGTCAGAATCTCATTAATTAAAAGATACATGAGAGTTTTATAATAATGAATGTACTAAATGAAATACTGTAAACAAGGAAGAGTAAGCTGTGACAAAGGAAGCAAGCAGAAAATATTTAAAAGACCTACATAAAGGAACATTACTATATATCTTTGCCCACTCTGAAGTCAAACAGTGAAATATATGTAATAGTGATACTGATTGAAGGATGTATGTGGACTGACAGTTTATTGTGCCTGTGGGAGAAAACCTCAAAATCTAATCAAAATTTTAATGATAGTTCAAAGTTCAAGATGCTTTCAGAGGTGATCCTCTCTACCATTATTTAAAAAGCATTTGAGGAATTTGAAAGCTCTGGAGAAAGGAAATACAGGCTGGCAGGAAGAAATCCCATCTTGTTGGGTCTCTGAAAGAGCGGAGGACTGAACACTTGTAAACACGGTACCTTGAGCAATAGTTGCCTTATGGCTTGTAGTTTGAGGCCAAGAATAGCATGATAAACTTAGAATGTGTTTATCTCTTGGCAGCTTCAATTTACTTGCAAGCTGGAAGGGACAAAGACCAACAATTTTCCACCTACAAAGTGCATCTAAGCTGGCAGCAAGCTCAGCCAGTAAGTCAACTTGTGTCTTCAGATCACAGCCATTCTCAAAGCCAGATGGACAGCTTTAGAACAGGAGTGATCCAGCCAATATCTCAAGACATTTGTGGTTGTAATGTCCTGGATTGGGATGTGGGGGTGGGAAGAAGCCTTGGTTTGGAGGCTTCACTTATATCTAGTGTTATTTTAAGAGAAAAGCAGTGTGTGCAAATTTTTATAATGCCTTGTTCCTTGCTAGTTGAGACAGGTATAAAGGCTTTTAGCATTTTGGAAAATCTTGTGTTTTCTCTCAAAGATTCAAATAGCTAAGCAAGTTCTTTTTCTTCAATATTGTTTGTTTTCTTTGGGGTTTCTTTTTATCATCTTTCATCATAGTAAAAGCATTGTATCTGTTTCATTCACTGACATAAATGTCAGTCATTTAACGATGAAAAGCCAAGGTAGAATTCTGAGTTTTATTTTGAATGTGCTTAATTTAGTGTCAAAATTAATTATATGAGGTGTAGTTGAGAAAATAGGAGCTTAGATGCTGTAATTTTCAAGACTGAGCAAAGGAACTTCTTGTTACAAGGTTTGAGACATCTGCCGAAGTTGGGTTATTTGTGTTTTAGGGGTGTTATGTTTCAAATTACAGAGATATTTTGAGTTCATAAAACGAAATTCTTATTTTAACCCAAGGATAAAATTTCACTTTAATACAATTCTCTTCTACTTCAAAACAAATTATTTACCTGAATTTATTCTGGAATACTGATAAACCCTTTTGGTGCACAGACAGTTAATTTTATGAATACAGTGGGCTTCTCGTATGAAAATAAATTAAAAAGAGATAATAAATATTATAATAAAAATAAAGAAATGGTTTGGTCCTTTCAATAAGATAATGAAACAAAAAATATTCAATAATTTCAAGCTGAAACTTAAAATTGACTGATGTTTATCCAACCCCAAAACCTATGTTTATAAACATAGGTTTATAAACAATCTACACCATATGTGTCATGTGGAACAAGACAAATGACACTTCATACTAAAAAAAAATAACCTTTACAAATTTCATAAATTGTGAAAAGAAAAATAATTACTCATAACAAAACAACTTAGAAATAGATTTTAAGTAGCCCTGTAAGTGACTCATCTTTATTTTTTTCCAGGCAGGGGCAATTTAACATATAAAACATATATTTTAGCACATAAAGCTATCAAGCAAAAGTAATTCAATAAAGCTTACCAAATTCAAGTTTGTTTTCTTGCTACATATCCAGAATAATTATTTGTTCCCTCAAAAATTTATTGTCTGTGGACTTCAACGATGCCTGATGCTAGAGTTTAAGAACTCATACAAGTGGATAGCAATTTCTTTTTTTATACTTTAATTACTACTCATATTTACATATCCATCCCCCATCCCCTTGCCCTCTCATCCTCCCATGTTCCCCACCAACTCCCCCAACCTACCCCCCAACTCCTTCCCAGGGATAGTGAGACCCTCCAGGGGGACCTTCATAGTCTGTCATATTTGGGGGAGGGCCTAGGCCCTCCTTGCTGTATCTGGGCTGCAATAGTATCCCTCTATAGGGAATGGGCTCCCAAAGTCCATTTGGGATAAAGATTGGCTCCATTGTTAGAGGTTCCATAGACTGTCTTGGCCTCCTAGTTGGCACACACATTCAGAGGGATTGATTTGGTCCAATGCTATTTCTCCAGATTTATGACTAGGGTCCCCTTTCTTAACCTGAATCCCTGCATCCTTAATTTGTTTCAAAGATTTATTCTAACCCAGGCCAGTGTTGCTCTTTTTTCCTGTAGTTGTGAACTCATAGTCTATAAGCTTACTGTTTCAATCACACCACTGTATAGAAGAGCTGTCTAACTTCTAATTTATTTAACAAATGGTCATGTGATAGAACACATGGAATTTTGTCACTCTTCTTCCAATTAGGACTCAAAATTGACATAGAGCTTCCTTACTGTTAAAGATGAATTAATTCTATCCAAAAGGGAATTGTTTAAGCAAAATTAGTTGTACTTGTCATCAAGGTACTATTCTTTAGTATCCATGTTTAAATTCCTTGTGATCTCATACCGTTAATGAAAATCAGAATTGAAACATTTTTTTATGTTTATAAGTCAAGGTGTTCATGTCTTGTTTGATTTGCAGTGTTTTCTTTGCCTGCTATCACTTATTTCCATATCTAACTATCAGAGAACTGACAGCTTCAATGTAAATAGTATTACAATTCCTAAAGAGAAAACTGATCAAAATGAATCAGAACCTATGGGGAAGACAGGTAACCAAAATGCTTAAAATAATTGTAAAAATATTTGTCAATAATATCAACAAGTTTGCCAGAAACAGGAGAAGAGAATCAGTCATCAGTAATCACCTCCCCTCTAGATGCAATTGATTCTGGGAAAGTCCAGATGCATGCATGGATTGGATGCTGGGAGAATATTCCCAAGAAGGAAGGAATGTTGGAATTTTGGTGATGATTTCTCTTAAACAGTTCTTGGGAAAACATGTCCTCATAGAGGTAAAAAAAAAAAAAAAAGTGGTACATTTACACAATAGAGTACTACTCAGCAGAAAAAAACAATGAAATCTTGAAATTTGCAGGCAATGGCTGGAACTAGAAGAAACCATTCTGAGCAAGGTAACCCAGTCACAAAAACCAAACCAACAAACATGGTATGAACTCACTCATATATGGATTTTACACATAGAGCAAAAGATTACCAGCCTACAATCTACACCACTGGAGAAGTTAGGCAACAAGGAGGACTCTAAGAGAGACATACATGGTTCCCCAGAGAAGGGGAAAGGGACAAGACCTCCTGAGCAAATTGGGAGCATGCGGGGAGAGGGAGCTAGGAGAATGAGAAGGGGAGAAGAGGAGGAGTGAGGAGGACATAAAGAAGCAGGAAGGTTGTGTAGGGGGAAGAACAGAGGTGAGCAAAATTAGAGATACCATCAGAGAGGGAGCCAATATAGTTTTAAAGAGAAATCAGGCACTGGGGAAATGTCCAGAGATCTACAAGGATGACACCAACTAAACATCTAAGCAATAGTGGAGAGGCTACTTTAAATGCCCTCCCCTGAAAATGAGATTGATGACTAACTTATATGCCATCCAAAACCTTCATCCACCAGCTAATGGAAGTAGAAGCAGATAACCACAGCTAAACACTGAACTGAACTGCAATCCAGTTGCAGAGGAGGAGTGATGAGCAAAGTAGACAAGACCAGGCTGGTAAAACCCACAGAAACAGCTGACCTGAACAAGTGCGAACTCTTGGCCGCCAGACTGACGACTGGAAAACCAGCATGGAACTGATACAGACCTCATGAATATGGGTGTCAGTGAGGAGGCCTGGGCAATCTATAGGGCCTCTTGTAGTAGATCACAACTTATCCCTAGCATAGGAATGGACTTTGGGAGCCCATTTCACATAGAGGGATACTCCCTGAGCCTAGACACATGGGGGAGGGACTAGGCCCTACCCCAAAGGATATGACACATTCTGAAGACCCTCCATGGAAGACCTCACTCTCCCTGGGGAGTAGAAATGGTATAGGATTGGTAGGGTGTTAGTGGGGGGAAGGGGAGTAGGGGAAAGAGAGGGAACTGGGATTGACATTTAAAACAATCTTGTTTCTAATTTAAATTAAAAAATGGAGAAAAAAAGAGTAATTTAAGTTCAAGTCCAGAAACAAATGGACTGTAATAGTACCCTGACTTCATCCCTAGACAAGGGGATGTATCAGCATTCTGTCATAGTCACTATATACTGAGAAGGATGTGATTCTGCCCATGTTCACAGAGCACGTTGAAAAATCACGGGAAGTAAAAACAGAAAATACATTATGGTGACGATGGCGCCAAGGGAATTCAGATCTCTTGAGGAGAGTAGATTTTCCTGTGTACCTGGAGTATTTTATTGAGTTGTTTTATCTTCATAGACTGAAATAAATATAGAAACTTTAAAGATTGAAATGATGAAAAGTCTCTTCCATCCTTGGGGCCAAGAAAGTGCTCCTGACAACAGCCTTTAACTTAAGACAGTGAAACCCAGTCCAATAAGAAAGATTAAGGTGACTGGAATGTAATTCCATCACTGCCCAGTACAAGCAGCCAGCAAACACTTTCCATTTAAGAGCTTCTTGCTGATGAACAAATAGCACTAAGTCCCTGGAGGGTTATTTTAGCCTTCATGCCTTTGCACAAAGATTCCTCAGATAACCTTGACATAGACCTTTGTTTACACTGAGAACAGGTCATCTCTATTTGAGTATGATGAGAAATTGAACCTACCAATGTAGATTGGCCACTTGGCCTTAGAGCAGGGCACTGAAGGAGGTTCACACATTTACCAATGTTTCTCCCTGGCTGTGTTTTATGCTAAAAAAATATTTCTCTCCCCAGTAATATTTAAGATGCTTAAATTCAAACCACAGAAGTGCAAAGACAATCTCAAACTCTCTGTTAGGGGCCTATTTATTTTATTTATTTGTCTATTTATCTGTTAATTTTGTGTGTAGAGAATTTCGACCCAGTTTTATATTTTCCCTTTTTTTTTTTTGACTTATCCATCCCCCGACCCCAACCTGTTTTAGTGTTTTACCTTAGATGATTTCCATTGAAAGTAGCCAATGGAAAAAGAGACATAGTAGTTCATGTAGAAAACACCAAATCTTTAAAATTATTATAAAATAATTATAATTATATTCAATACATTTTTCTGAAATTAAAACACATTGTACCAGTACCAGCAAGTCCAATAAGTACAAACAAAGCCATTCAGTGTTAATTTGTTGAAGACAAACCTAATTTTATTTGATAATTTTGAAAAAAATTTACATTAATGGTAGATATATGGTATTACCACCTTTATACTATTTCTGAAAAATTATAATGTATCATATCTTTAAAGCATTATTTTAAATGCTTAGACTCTTCCTGTTACAATAGAAAACTATATCTATAGATACACATACATCAGGAAACTATTTTCATAAAGAATACAATTCATTTATTTATTTTTTATTTATGTCTATCATTTTAAAATTCAGTATATCTTTATACATTAGTATATGTTTGGTAGTCTCATGAGAGTATTTTATACCTTCAGACTCAGCATCTCTCTTCTGAGATCTTTATTACATTGTATTATTTTAGTCTCTTATCTCCATGCACATTGAACTCTCTCTACATGGCTCACTAAGTCCCTTTCCAGTTCATCCCTAAGTGGAATGAACAGATGTGCTAGCCCAGCACTGTGGTAAAATAATGTACGCTGTATATCTAAGTGAATGTTTCCACTCTCTGACACAGTCTTCTTAAAACCACTTAATGTTTAACAGGCTCATTCTCCCTTCAAGTGCCCCATCTGAAATCACTGTCAGATTCCTATATGAGGATAACAATAAACAAGCTTCGGGTTTTATCTCGTGTCCATCCATTTATATTAACAAGTGATTAAGAGGGTACAGAGTAAAGTCACTGAAATTATTTTGAAAAAGGAGTACTGATCAAATAACACTTTGCTGGAAACTCAAATAATTAATAAATTTTACATTTAGTGAAAGCATAAGATTTTTGAAAAGGGCATATTGGTATGGTGGAAATCTTTATCTATTAATCACTGTAAAATAAACTTTCATAAAATTAATCTAGAGCCCAATAATAAGAAGGGTGACTGCACAGTCCTCCTTGTGTATCTCTATAAAAGCTTCATCACTGGCACAACACTGTTAACAGCTCTGTGTTATGTGGGTGTAAGGTGAAAGCACAGAAAGTGTGCAACCTGAGAAATCTTTGCACCATTTGTTGAATTCTTAATATGCCTGGAATTGTGCTGGACAGTTATCTTATTTAAACCCAAAATGATGTTCTAAATTAGATATTGAACTTTTGCAGAAAAAATTGATGTTTAAATTCCCATGGCTTGCACAAGGGGATAATGACATCTAATTTGTGTTGAAGGAACACAAGATAGCTATTAGATCACATGAACATGAGGAATAAAGAACAACAAGTTTGATGTGTGAGCTTTAATATGCAACTCAGAGAAATGTAAGTCAAGGAGCCATATGGAAGAAAAGGGAATTATTCCCTGAAGGTTGACTTTTCGTTACTTAGTTAGAGGAAAAGCAGAACATTTCATCATGGTTGTTAGGTACATTAAAAGACTTCAAGCCCTTTCCACAGTTATTGGTATGTCTAGAACACTAAAATATATAATTACTTAAGTGATGGTATTTCATTATTAATGCTTAGTATGGCTGTATGCTATTAATTTTGTTTACAAATGAAATATCTTATTGCTCTTTGACATAGGCATTTCAATGTAATGGTATGTTTCTGCCTAATAAGAAACATAAAGTAGTCACAATTTCCAGAATAAAATGTAGCTTCTCAGAGAACTATCAGTATAGTTTTGTTGAGTTATACCTCTTCATTTACACAGACATGGAACTAGCTAAATAATCTTCAGCTCTTCCAGATGTTAAGAGGTGTATGTTGATTGAAAGTGTTGTGACAAATATTTTCCCATGTGATCCACATGTTTTCACACTCATGCTGCACATAATGTGCTTGTAACTGCATGCTCATGGAAGTGGTAGAAACGTAGCCACTTACCTCATGTTCAGCTTACCTGGCAACAAAGGGGAAGGCATTCAATACTTTGATTCATTATCACATTATGGAAGAAGAGAGAAGAGAAATAAACACAGATGGGTGGGAAAGGTGGGAAGGAAGAAGGGAAGGGAGATGAAGAGAAGGATAAGAGAAGGATGAAGAGAAGGGGAGAAGGGAAGAGAGGGAGAAGTGAGGGAGAGAGCAAATTAGCTAGAGCATTAAAGTGAATGATAAAAACTTAAATATTAAATTTAGATGATAAACTCTAAAGATTTGTTTTCACATTTGTTAGATAATTAGAGCTAGTACAGTTCCTTACATGCCATGTGTAAAATGGAAAAAGTATTTAGCAATACTTTGAAAATATTTTTTTTCATTAAAATGAAACTGTGAGCAATTGTTTTAAAAGAAGGAATATATTAAGTATTTTGTTTCCTTTTATTGAAAATAGATTTTCCCTCATATAATATATCCTGATTACAGTTCTCCCTCTCACTAACTATCCCAAATCCTCCTCACATCCCCTTCCATTTGCATTTTCATTAGAAACTAAAGAGGCTTCTAAGAGATAATAATAAAATAAAATAGGATCAAACAAAATTGACACAACACACAAGCAGAAGCAATAGAGTCAAAGAAAAAGCACAAGAAACAAATACAGACACAAAAAACCATTTGTTCACACACTAAGAAATCCCACAAAAATGATAAACTGGAAGCCATAATATATATGCCATGGACCTATGTGATTAAAAAGAAAGGAAATACACACACACACACACACACACACACACACACACACACACACACACACACACACACACAATAATAATAATAATAATAATAATAAAATAAAATAAAGTAATTTTTTAAAAAGTCCTGACATGAAAATATCCAAAGATGCTATTTGGTTTGTTTGTTTTCTGTTGGGCATCTGTTGCTGGGCATGCACCCTACCCTATGAGTGGTTCTTTTTCCCAGTAAGACTACCTTGGAAAATAGACAAAAAAGGAATTTTCCTTTGCAAGTGGTTATCAAATGGAGATAGAGTCTGGGTTAGGGATTGAGGCATGTGTTCACCTCTCCTTGTAAGTCTAGGACCTCATTGGGTTCAGACACTTGCAGGGCCAGTGCATGTTATCTCAGTCTCCATGAATTCATGTGATCATGGATCCTGTTGATGTAGAGAACTTTGTGTCCTTGACGTCTTCTATCCTTTCTGGCTCCTATGCTTTTTTATACCTCTTCTTTCTACCCACCCCTAAATCCTCTGAAGGGTGGGATTTGATGGAAACATCCTGCTTAGGGGTGAGTATTCCAAAGTGTCTCGCTCTCTCCATATTTTACAAGAGTCAACTGTGATTTAATCTGTAGTACTCTTTCCTTGTGTTTGGTACAAAAATGGTAAGAACTGCGATGTCTTCTTGATGGGTTTTCACTTTGATGACTATTATGTGTCCTTCCCTGTCTCTTCTGATTGTGAATTGATGTCTATTTTGTGAGACATTAAAATAGCCATTATGAGGCCACTTTGCTTCTTAGGTCCATTTGCTTATCTATTCCCAGCTTTTTACCCTGCCTGAAGTGATTTCAATCCTTGATGTTAAGGTGTGTTTCTTGGATCCAAGAGAAGGATGGATTCTGTTTGCACATCCATTGTGTGAGATGTTTGATGCTGAGAGTTATAATGAGCAGTATTTGTTGATCCCTGCTATTTTATTCTTTCGGTGTGTGTGTGTGTGTGTGTGTGTGTGTGTGTGTGTGTGTGTGTGTGTGTGTGTGTGTGTGTGTTTCCCCCCTTTTTATTTACCAGCCAATAATTATTTGTGGTGTTTTGTTGTTTTGTGTTTTTGAGGTGTGGTAAAACTCTTTAGGTTTGAGTTTCTTTCTAGTAGATAGAAATTTCTAAATTTGGTTTTATTGTGGAATATCTTATTTTCCCATCTGTTGTGATTTAAAGTTTTTCTGAGTAATCTGGTCTTGTATCTGTGGCCTTGTAGAGTCAGCAAAACATCTGTCCATTCCCTTCTAGATTTTAGAGTCTCCACTGAGAGTCAGGAATAATTCTAATAAGACTGCCTTTCCATTTTACTTGGAGTTTTTGTCTTGTAGCTTTTAACGTTCTTTTTTTCTGTAAGTTTGGTATTTTAATATCATGTACTGAGGGGACTTTTTTCTGGTCTGGTTTATTTGGTGTCTCTGTGTTTCTTGTACATTTATTGACACCTCCTTCCTTAGGTTAAGGAAGTTTTTCTATGATTTTTGTAAAATACTGTGCCTTTGGCCTGATTTACTTCTTCCTCCTCTATTCCTTTTGTTTGGTTGGTTGCTTCCTTGGTTTGGTTTGGTTTTGCTGTCCTGTAAATAACTTTGTAGACCAGCAGTCATCAAACTCAGATATCAGCCGGCCTCTGCCTCCTGAGTGCTGGGATTGTATACATGGGTCATCACTACCAAGCCCTATTCCTATAATCACCTGATTTGTTCCTTTCACAGTGTCTCAGGTTCCCTGGATGTTTTCTGCCAAGACTATGTGAAATGTAAAATTTTCTTTGAAGGATACATCCATTTCTTCTCTGGAGTCGTCAATGTCTGAGATTCTCTCATCAATCTCTTGTATTGTGTTTGTGAGGCTTGCCTCTGAGGTTTCTGTTTGAGTTTCTAAATTTTTAATTTCCAAATTTCCCAGTTTGGCTTTTCTTTATTGATTCTATTTCTGCTTTCAGGTATTCAATTGTTTTATTAATTTCATAGATTTCTCTAAGGGATTTATTAATTTTCTATTTAAGGGACTCTATCATATTCATAAAGGCTATTTTAAAATATTTGTCTTGTGTTTTCTAAAAATAATTCCCCAGTGTCACCCCCAATTCTGTAGCAGAACACCTCCTGCAGCCTTCACCTTCTCTCAGGCCCTGTGTCCAGTGATCACATTTATCTCCTCCAACCTTCCTTCCACCTCATCCTATTATATCAGTCCACAACTCTAGCAGGCATTCCCTGGGAATCGGCTTACAAAGCCTGTCTGAGAAGCAAGTAGACAAGTGAAGGATACAGGCAAGCTTCAGATTTTTACTTTTCCTCCTCTTCTTCACATCCAATCCTCCAGGCTTATCCCCAGCTTTGTAGCAGACTACCTGTTGTAGCCTCTCCTCACTTGCTATCCCCATTCTAGGATACTAAGCAGATCTTGATGGAACACTCTGCTTTTTACCCTCCTGTGAATGCCTGTAATCATCAGTCTTCCATTCTAGCTCATCCCCATTCCTAAGTGTCGGCTCCCAAAACCTAGAAACATATTTTGCACAGCACCAAAGAGTTGCCACACCTAACAGGATTTCAGAAGTCCCTACATGGCAACATACAAGCACCTACCCTCTTTAGAAGCAGAAAGCAACAGAAAGCAGGGAACAAAATACCCGCAACAAAGATAAGACCATATATCAGCACCTAGAATTACAATTATCCTTAGCCCAGATGAATAGGCACCAATGTAAAAACATAACCAATAACTACTTGGACAGAATGTCTCCACAAGTGCTCTACAAACCTCCACAGTAGACCCTATAATATGGTAGATATCTCTATCCATGTTCTACTATCATTGCATTCTAATTTTACCCAGATAAAGGAACATATTTTCTCATTTTAAGAAATGGAAAATATTTGAATCAATATGTTTAAAATTTATTTTTATGTTATATAATGTAAAATATTTTTATTTTAAAATTTTTTGTGTTATATAATGGTAAATATTTTTATTTAAAAAAAATTATGTTATATAATGGTAAATATTCTATAAATTTTCATATTTTATAT
The DNA here is from genome assembly GCF_003668045.3 of Cricetulus griseus. Classification (NCBI taxonomy): domain Eukaryota; kingdom Metazoa; phylum Chordata; class Mammalia; order Rodentia; family Cricetidae; genus Cricetulus; species Cricetulus griseus. The sequence goes on along the minus strand of NC_048595.1, from coordinate 302,884,166 downwards.
GTAGTAACAAATCTTTAAATCTTCAAATTTCTTTCTTTTTTTTTGGTTTTTTTGAGACAGGGTTTCTCTGTGGCTTTGGAGGCTGTCCTGGAACTAGCTCTTGTAGACCAGGCTGGTCTCGAACTCACAGAGATCCACCTACCTCTGCCTCCCGAGTGCTGGGATTAAAGGCATGTGCCAGCAATGCCCAGCTCAAATTTCTTAATATGAAGTGATCTCTAAAATTTAGAATTTGATTATTTAATTATATACTTAATTAATATATGGGTTATCTTTTACTGAGTTACATTTGATATTAAAAATCAAGATGAGGGTCAGCCTGTAAGAGCACTTGCATGATTTGATCTGAGAACCTAGATCAAAAAGCCAGATATGCTGACAAGAGTCTCTCACCCCTCCTCTTCTCTGATAGGTAGCAGATGGCAAAAAGACTCCACTGGAAGTTGGTAGATATAGCACAGTGGCAGAAACATCAGGAGCAAGTCTGCCACAGAAACAAGGAAGAAAGCCAAAGCCACCGACTGAAACTGCCCTCTGACTTTCACAGTTATGTGCACAGTCACACACACAGAAACCAACACACATAAATAAATCTGTAAAAATTAAGACAAAATACTTTTCACATAATACATTTTATTCTTATATATCCAAAAATTATTTATATGATCCTTCATTTCTTAAACTTTAAAAACAGCTATCTCTGCTGGAAAATGTATTCTATTTTCTGTGAAAATGTAAATCCATTAAATTGTGTGCGTGTTTTGGAAGGTGGTACACATGTGAATGTGTGCATGCCTATAAAAGCCAGACATTGATGTTGGGGTCTATTCCTGTTGGGCCTAAAAAGACTCAGATGTGAGGCCCGGTGTAACCTCCTGAGCCTGACTTGAGTTTGGCAAACTGTCTTTGGCCTGTAACTTCCACATGGGAGTGATTCAGCAAGATCTGATGCAAAAGTACCCCCTGCCTAACTACCTGCCAGCTTGGTGAAAAATTATTAGCCCTTACTCCTCACACCATCTTACACCATCTTAAGATTCCCATCCCCTACCTCAACCGTATATAAGTTCCTGCCTGTTGAAATAAAACCGAGATCCTGCTTCAACAAGTATCCCAACTCAGTGTGGTTCTTTCCGATTAGTAGGAGGGATTCTGGGTCGTCAATACTCACCATCCTACTCAGCCCCGGGAAGAGAACGGCTGGACCAGCCCTTCCCCAGCCCTACCTGCAGGAGGACCCGGCATATTCCTTTATTGATCTTCACTTCTTTTGATACAAGGTCTGTTACTGAAGTTGAAGCTCACCAATTCCTCATGGATGTGTGTCCAGAAAACTGGTATTCTGCTGCTGTTCTCAGTACTTGTGCTTCAGGAGCAGGCAAGCCTGTCTGCAATGGAGCTAAGGAACCCAGGGTGCCCTAGAAGCACTTTACTGACTGACTCCTTTATTCTAGGCACCAAAAAGTCAATGTTTCCTTGAGTCTGTGAATCGCTACATTTTTCAATCAGCAGATATATATTTCATTTTATCTTCTATAATTTGATTACTGTATGAATGCTATTTACATAATAAATAATGTTTATTATTTTTTCTCCCATATTAGGTGCATAATTAAATATTTGCAGCAGAAAACTGTAAACAATATTGAAGTTTTCAAATGGTAGAAATGCAGCAGTACTTATCCTAAGCAGATATAACCACTATATAGTACAGAAATATTTGGGAATTTACAACAAACACATAAAAATATGGAACATGCTTTCATCCATTTGAGTGTGTGTTTATGTATGTGACAAATTTCTGACAAATTCCACATTTAAAACTTTACTATAAATGGAGAGGAAGAGGAAAGAATAGAAGGAGACAAAATATTTTCAGAGAGAGTAGAATAGTAGTAACAAAGAAAATGTAAATAAAGTAGAAGTCTGAGAAAAGGAGGAGGAAGAAGGGATGATAGACAGACAATAATTTACCAACTCGAGTAATGCTGCCAACTCCTCTAAGAGTATTTAACCTGGGTAATCATGAAGTGGGAAAGTAACGTTTAGTCCCATCTCACTGACTGAATTTCTTGGGAAAATTTTATTTTTCAAATGCTACTTAACAATTCCACTTAGTTTCTAATTCATATTATTAGGTTTGGATTTTGTAGAGTGGGAGAAGCATTCTGAAGCTGTTGACATGAAATATGTTTGTGATATATTTATGCTAAGGGTCTATGTAGACTAACTTTAGGCCATTTTTTCAGCAGCGTTATAAAAGAGTACTTTTCATGCTTTAAATGCACCTCCTATTCATGTTGTTTTGAGAAAGTCTCTTCATAAAGCCCAGGCCAACCTCAAAGTTATGACCCTCCTGTTTATGCTTCCATAGTACTAGGATTATAGGTAAATGTCATTGCTTTCTTGTATAAAAGTGGCCTGGAAGTCAATTCAATAAAGATATGGAATATATTGATGTTTGTCTGGGATTGGCTTCATAAACTGCAAATGGAATAAGAAATTAACAGGACTTGATGACAGTATCTTAATACTTATATGTAGGAATAATTATATAGTTCTATACATTTAACACATAAGATGTTATCTTTTTCATTGTTTTCTTTCTTTTAAAATATGTCTCTTTGTCCCAATCTTGATGCTGTACAGGAGGCCCTCAATGCAATTCTCCATAATGTCCTCAAATTAATTCACTACAAGTAGTAGATGACAACTATGCCTAGAAGCAGATTACTGAGAAATTTACTATCTTTTGTCCATTCCTTCTCCTTGCCTCCTACCCTTTCCTATTGAAAAGTTAGGTTGTTTTTTTTAAAAAAACATGTAAAAATATGTATGTCAATACTATGGTTTTCATTATATAGATGTAAAACCACAATATTTTTTCAAGAACTCCATCACTGAGTGATAGGTAATTAGCATGAAATTCTTCAGTCTTAAGAAATATAATTCCAGGACTCTAACTAGACATTCTTTTCCTAATATCTACTTTCCTTTGTGGGTAGAAGAAACATTGAAGTGCACCTGGAAATGTAGGTAGGCAATAGATTTTAAGGACTTGATTAACACCTGCTTAAATATTTTCTTCCAATCTTTAATTAAACAGTTAAGGTAGGGCTTCATTTTCTAGATATATAATCACACTGATTCGGAATAATACTCTACAGCTGCTAATTTCCCTTTCCAAAGAGAAAGTTACAAACCAAAAAGGTTGTCACCCTCCAAAAGAGAATGTTGCTAAGGAGAGTTCCAAGCTCTCTAATACAATGGGTGTCTTCGTGTCCTATCTATTTTTTTTAAGTGGCAGTGCAGCTATATTTTATCTCATGTTTTTATTAGCAAACAGATGGGCAGAAAAAAATAAAATTAACCACTAGAATGGAAGTCAACACAAAATGCACTGGGAATCTTTTCTTCTAAGTCAAACTGAAGAGAAACAGCTACAATATTTTATGCAATAGTTATTAGTGACAAAGGGAATGTGGAATTGTAACATTTCCTTTTAGTTTGAATATTAAAATATGGATTTTTTCTTATTTTAGGAGAATTGACCAAAGCATCTAAAACAAAATTTATATGTCTTAACTAAATGATGAATAGCCAATATACCCTATTTTTTCCAATTTAGCTTTTTATTGATTCTTCGTGGATTTCACATGACATATCTTAATCCACTCATCTCTCCATCCCTTTCCATATGCCCTCTACCCTTGCCAACTTCCCATGATAAAAAAATAAAATTGAAATGAAAGAGAGAAAAATAAAATAAAACATCATGGAAGCTGTTGTGTGACACAGTGAGTCACACAGTATACCAATTAGTACATGTATCATTACTTGCAAGTACTCATTGCAATGAATCATTGATCTGGTTCAAACCTCTGGTTTTGCTACGCTGTTGATACTTGGATTTCACTGGGGCTCCTCTTGGATACCCTATTGTGTCCTGTGTCATGGGTATCCTGCAGCTTTGGGTATGCAAGACCAGCTCTTTCATGTGCTCCAGCACATCCTAGATGGGATGGGTCAACTCATATCCCTGGTTCTAGGTTGATCAGTCCTCTGTCTCTCCCTCATCCACAATACCAGAGAAAGCTGTCCAGCACCACCCACCCTGGCTAGTTCATTTTATGTAGTAAACAGCAAGGGACTGAGTCAATTCTCTTGCTTTTATGTCCTTTTGTTGGCTCACTCACAACTAACCACTTGGGTCAGCTCTACTTTGTTGCCCATGCAAGGATAGGGGCCACTCTGTATAGTACTTCAGCTGGTGAGAGACAGGGCCAGCTCTTTCTCTCTCTTGACCTCAGGCCTTGAGGGGGCAAATGGGCTCCTTTCCCTTGCCATCACCACCACATGGCAGATGAGGGATTCAGGGCCGGATCTTCTGTTCTCAGGACCTTCAGGCAGGGTCAGCTGTACTGTGGCTCCCAGGCAAGGTACATGGCCTGTTCTCCCAAATGCTGCAGGTGGTGAGATGTCAGTCCAGTTCACTGGTTCTTATAACTTCAGGGCCAGATATCTTACCTACTACAGGTGGTGAATAATGCTCATATTAATGATTAGTAACGTCTTAGAATAAAATCAAAAGCCTAAAATCACTAATATTAGTAAATTAAGTGGCAAATTCTATAATAATAAATAAAATATATAACAAATTAAATTTTATATATTAAAGAGATATTTACATTTTACGTTTATAATACATATGTTATTATTTTTAAATATTTTGAACTGCAATCTTTTAAAGAGGATACTATGACATTATTGATCTTTTATTGCAATAACTTTAAACTTTAAGAAAATCTTATAGCTACTTGTTTTTCCACTTGTATCCTGCAATGCACTATTTAACACAGAGAAATAAAGAAGTGGTGAAATGGAGAGTGGGAGAAATATGAAGATGGGAAGGGGAGAGAATATCTAGGGTATAAATATGGTAGTTTCATGACATTTTTGAGGTAATGGTTATGAACAAGGGACAAATGATTTGGTGATATGTTAATCATATATATATATATTCTAAATGAAGTCTTTTGGATCAATTCATGCCATTACTTTCTTGAGGACATGATATATGGGTGCTAAACAGTTTCTGGAATGCCTTCAAGGTATCTTCAATATTTTCTCAGTGCAAAATACTCAGCTTATCTTCAGTGGTACTACACTATTCAGAAACTGTTGCTGGGGCCTAACCACTTCCTTGATGGAAGGGGCGAGAAGGCACAGTCTCAATAGCATAGACACCAGGAGTCAGGAGAAAGGAAAAACAGCAGACACCATTATTTAGCAGAGGACGAATCCTTATATACCCTCCCAGCTCACAGGTGTTCTGATCAGTTGACAGTGCGTGGCTGACCTTCATTGGCTAGGCACAATCAGGACCTCTAACAGTGCCAGACAGATTCCAGGTTAGCTCATCTCTCGGCCTGGTAGGCCTTAGCTTCCTACAAGAAACCTCAGCCTTAAATGTTCTCCTCATTTGGACAACTTTCAAGTTTTCCACAGCATTACACACTAATTTTCACACATACTTTTCATAACAAACTTGACATAAAGCAGATAATAATTCTTACACCACAGGCTGAATATTATCAAGCTTTGGAATCCCTTTCTCCAGGTGAATTAGCCCATTTTCTCTAAACTCAGCATCCCACAGACTCATGAGTATGAACAAAATATAGGCAAGTTCTTTAACACAGTGTGACACAAAGGTAGTCTGGTCAGACTTCTAAGAGTATTTGGTTTCTTATGAAACATTATAAAGACATCATTTACTACCTACATCCCTAACAGAATTATGGTTATCTTAGGTTTTTTATTGCCATGAAGAGACACCATGATCACAGCAACTCTTATAACTGGAAACATTTAATTGGGTTGGCTTACTAACAGTTTCAGAGAATCAGTCCCATATCATCATAGTGGAGAGCATGGTGGCATGCAGGTAGACATAGTGTTAGAGAAGTAACTTGTAGTCCTACATCTTGCAGGCAACAGGAAGTCAACTGAGATACTGGGCAGTAATGTGAGCATAGGAAATATCAAATCCCCTACCCATAGCAACACACTTCCTCTAACAAGTCTATACCCACCCCAACAAAGCCACATCTCCTAATAATGCCACTCCCTATGAGATTATGGGGGCCAATTACATTCAAATTATCATACTGGTCATCTATATTTGCACCCAAAGTGTCTATTATACTGTGTTTCCAACATGACAAACTTGTTTTTTAGAAATTTTCTGTTTTTTTCGAAAACTTATTCTCCAATTTTTCAAAATTCTTCCTGAAGATTAGATTCAAAGGATTCTTAACACACATGATGAAATGTAAATTACAACAAAGGCTAATTGTAATAACAATTTTACTTGTTTAACATGTTTCTGTAACTGAAAAATACCTAAGAAAGTCAATTAAAGAAGGGAATATTTACTGTGGTTTAAACTTTCAGAAGTTCTTGGACTCAACCCAATGGCTCCATTTCTTTTCTTTAAGAAGCTCACAAAAAATAGAAAGTTGTATTTGATAGAGGAAATCTGTTGATCATGCTTGCAGGAAAAAAGAACATGAGAGAAATGAATAAGAGTGTCTGGAGATCCACATACACCCCGATAAGGCACACTTCTAGTGAATCCCTGTAACTAGGTCTTATTACCAAACAACACAATTAACTATTAGTATAAAATTGGATTAAGACCCTAATGCAGTCAGTGCCATCATGATCTAGTCCACAGGTGGGGACTGATTCTCTAGCACTTGTGCCTTGGAAGATATTTCACATATACATTACTGTTGACGGTAATCTTCAATTTATACTACTGTGAATAAGACCAAAGACAGCTAATCCTTGGGCTTATGTTATTTATTTTTAACTTGGGAAGGAAGAATACAGTGACTAAGAGGAAACCATTTTTAGCATGATGGCTATAGCATGAAGTTATAAAGCCAGATATAGATATCTGTATTTCACTGTGGCTCTATTGCTTATTCATTATGAGACTCTAGACTATTTAGTTTGATCACTAAATAAGTGCCTCATTTTTCATGCAAAAAATTTATAGGGATAATGATCATAAACACTTCATATGATGGTGGGAAGGAATGTGTTCCCATATTTAAAGTCCTCTGCTGCCTAGTTTTATGTCAACTTGACTAAAGCTGGAGTTAGGAGAGATACCATAAAAAAAACAGCCCCCCACCAGACCTGCTTGTGGACAAGGTTGTGGTGCATTTTCCTAATTGGTGATAAAGGGTTGCTTAGTCTGTTGTAATTTGTGCCACCCTGTGTGGATGGTCCTTGGGTGTTGAAGAAATCAGGACTATTAAGACATAAGGAATAATCCAGTAAACAACATTTTTCCATGGCTTCTGTATCAGCTCCCAAATCCAGGTTTCTCTTCTGCTTGAGTTGTTGCCCTGACTTCCCTGAGTGATAGATAGCTACCCAAAAGTGAAAATGTATAAAGCCTTTCTTCCACAAGTTTATTCTAGTCGTGGTGCTTGATCACAACTGTAGTAGCCTTACTTAATATAGGCCCTAATATATTATTTAGCATACTTTCATAGAGAAAGTATGCAGTAGAGATAAGAGTTAATATACAGCCATGTACAGTATTATTTCTTTCAATTGTATTACAAGCATGTGATTATTTCATTTCTTTTTAAATATGAAGTTTGATTTAATATATATATATATATATATATATATATATCAAATTTGTATGTCATTGACTTTATAAAGTCTTCCTTCTTAAAGATGACAGTTGAATTCCTATAAGATAGCATGAAGTTCTGTTTAATATGTAACTTATAGTAAAACTCTTCCAAAAAATAGTGAGTTATTCAATTCTAGTACCAAAATGCATGCATGAATACAGATCTAAAAATTCATTGAAATAATATCATAGTATTTGAAAACTTCCTATGAAAACTGTTTTATACAATGTTGATTTAAATATACTTAAGTGGATTATAGAAGACTTTACAGACTTATCAAATCATTCATCAAAATTCCTTTCTAAAATAAAATCTAGTTCCATTTTGCCACAAACTCTGTATTACAATAAGTTAATTCCAATTTAATTGAGAGTAAATTAATTCAAGGTGGTATACTGTTAAATTCTATCAATTATTATGGTTACAGTAATTATCTGAAAATATTATGAAGACTTATATAGTGCTTCATCAAAGAAGTGGCTAATGGTTGTCAAAGCCTAGGACATGTGGAAGTACATGTGGAAGAGTGTGATGGATTGGTTTCAGAGTTCCTCTTCAGTAATCTATAAACCATTACTGAAGATAGTCTAATGTTTTGGTAAAAATAAATATAAATATCTAATATATCAAATGAAATGGGAGTGACTAGTGAAAGGGAAATGATCACCTAAAAAGGTATGTGATCCCTACCTGAAGTATGCTTGTAAAGAATATTGTTTGTGTTATATTGAAACTACTTAGTAGTAGTTGCATCATCTTAATAATGTAAGCAATAAGTGCTTATTTCCCATGGCTTTTCAATAAGTAACCTCAGCACAAATGAGATGTTCTACAAAAAAGAAGCTTCTCACACTTTACAACTTACATACATATAAATCATGACCTTGAGCCTTTTGGTAAACCCTTTGTAAAAATCTCACCCTAAGAGAGACATCATTTTCCAGTTCTCTTCAAAATCAAGCACCAGGAAGAATATTTTAAATTTTAGTAACTGCATGGAACATTTTTTGTAATTGATAAAGTATTGAATCTCTTTTCACTATTATTTCAATGAAGCAAGATGAACATTTTTTTGTACAAGAATACATGTATTGTGTTGTGTTCTGTACAGAGAATTCTAATCCTGTATTTATAGTTTGTATATGGTATGAATTTCTGAATAACAATTCATGATCTTATTTACATGTCTCTCATGCACACACTCAACATTGTGATGTACAGTCCTCTAATGGAAATCAAACTGAATATAAGATCAATTCAGAGAATTGCATCAGTGTCATTCTTTCAATTACTTGATATTTTTTACAAATACTTTTTTGCTTTGAATTATAATATAATTACAATAGTTATTTTCCTACCTTCCAAGGACAACAACAGTAGGCATGCTCATTGTGCTAGGGAGAGGCCTGGGAAAAATCAGAGCTTCACAAAGGACTATAGGCAACTAAGGAATGCTGAGTGTCAGTAATGTTTTAAACACTTTATTTAAAAGAATTAATTTTTTATAAGTGTTGTTCTTGAAAGACCCAGAATGCTGTACATTATATAAGGCATTTAATATAGACTGTGTCATCTGAAAACTATACCTGAATAAATGTGAACTTCTGGTCAAAAGCATGATATCCTAACACAAGGATAAACTTTCCTATCTCTTTATATTAAGAATGCAGTAACCAGGAAAGGTTCTATTAAACTGAAACCAGAAAATGCTCAAATTCTACAACAGAATTATTCTTCTCTGCTCTTGTAGACATCAATTTAAATTACACTTCTCTAGTTTGAAAATGTGTATTAAAGACAAACTAAGCATATTTAAGATTATGAGATATATCACTGGATAAAGACACTTGCTGCCAAGCCTAAAGACCTGAGTTCAATTCCTCCTGGATCCCACATATGAAAGGAGAAAATTTATTCCTACTACCTATCCTCTGATCTCTGCATATGCTGTGGCACACACACACACACAGACACACACACACTATTAAAAATTAAAATTATGTTGATGCTACCTATCAAAGAGCATGGAAGATCTTTCCATTTTATGATATCTTCCTTAATTTCTTTCTTTAAAGACTTGAATTTCTTATCATATAGGTCTTTCACTTGTTTGGTTAGAGTTATCCCTAAGATATTTTATGTTATTTGTGTCTATTGTAAAGGGTGATGCTTCTCTTATTTCCTTCTCAGCCCATTTGTCATCTGTATATAGGAGAATTATTGATTTTTTTGAGTTAATCTTGTATCCTGCAGCATCGCTGAAGGTGTTTATCAGTTGTAGGAGTTCTCTGGAAGAATTTTTGGATCTCTTGTGTATATTATTGTATCATCAGCAAATAGTGAGAATTTGACTTCTTTTTTCCAGTTTGTATCAATTTGATCTCTTTTTGTTGTCTTATTGCTATAGCTAGAACTTCGAGTACTATGTTGACTAGATATGGACGAGTGGACAGCCCTGTCTTGTTCCTGATTTCTGTGTGATTGCCTTGTGTTTCTCTCCCTTTAGTTTGATATTGACTGTTGAATTACTGTATATTACGTTTATTACGTTTAGGTAGGTTTCTCATATCTCTATTCTCTCCAAGACCTTTACCATGAAAGGGTGTTGAATTTTATCAAAGGCTTTTTCAGTGAGATCATCGTGTGTGTGTGTGTGTGTGTGTGTGTGTGTGTGTGTGTGTGTGTGTGTGTGTCTGCTTTTTTTCAGTTTGTTTATATGGTGGATTACATTGATGGTTATTCATGTGCTGAACCATCCCTGCATCGCTGGGATGAATCCTACTTGGTCATGGTGGATTATTTTTCTGATTTGTTCTTGAATTCAGGTTGCCAGTATTTTTTAAGGTATTTTTGCATCTATGTTCATGAGGGAAATTGGTCTGTAATTCTCTCTCTTAGTGTATCTTTGTGTGGTTTGGGTATCAGGGTAACTATAGGCTCAGAAAAAGAGTTTGGCAATGTGCCTTCTGTTTCTGTTATATGAAATAATTTGAGAAGTTTGGTATTAGATCTTCTATGAACATCAGTAGATTCTGCACTGAATATCTGGACCTGGGCTTTTTTATGGTTAGGAGGATATTGATAACTGTTTCCATTTCCTTAGGGGTTATATGTGTATTCAAGTTGTTTATCTGTTCTTCATTTAATTTTGTTATGTGGTACTTATCTAGAAAATTGTCTACCTCATTAAAGTTTTCCAATTTTGCAGAGTACAGTACAATCCTACCAAAAATAATCTACAGATTCAATGCAGTCCCAATCAAAATCCCAGCAAAATTCTTCACATAACTTAAAAGAACAATACTCAACTACATATGGAAAAATAAAACAGCCAGAATAGCCAAAACAATCCTGTAAAATAAAGGATCAATGGGTGCATCACCATCTCTGACTTCAAGTTCTACTGTAAGGCTGTAGTAATGAAAACATCTTGGTATTGGCATAAAACCAGACAGATGGACCAATGGAATCTAATTGAAGACCCTGATATCAACACACACACACACACACACACACACACACACACACACACACACCTATAAACAGCTAATTTTTGACAAAGAAGCTAAAAATATAAAATGGAAAAAGAAAATATATTCAACAAATAGTGCTGTTATATCTGGCTGTCAACATGGAGAAGAATGAAAATAGATCCATATCTATCATCATGCATAAAACTCAAGTCTAAATGGATCAAAGACCTCAATATAAATCTATCAATACTGAACCTCATAGAAGAGAAAATGGGAAATACCCTTCAGTGCATAGGCACAGGAGACCACTTCCTAAATAGAACAACAATAGCACAGACACTGACAGCAACAGTTAATAAATGTGACCTTCTAAAACTGAGAAGTTTCTGTAAAGCAAACAACATGGTCAACAAGACAGAACCCTAACCCTACAGAATAGGAAAAGATCTTTACCAACCACACATCTGACAGAGGGCTAATCTCCAAAATATAAAAGGAATACAAGAAACTAGAAGACAAACTACCAAATAATCCAATTAAAAATGGATACAGGCTAGTTAAACCCACAGAAACAGCTGACCTAAACAAAGGGGAGCTCATGGATACTAGACTGATACCTGGGAAACCAGCATTGGACCAACCCAGACTCCCCAAATATGGGTATCAGTTAGGAGTCCTGGGCAATCTATGGGGCCTCTGGTAGTGAATCAGTAGTTATGCCTAGTATATGAATGGATTTGGGGAGCCCATTCATCATAGAGGGATACTCTCTCAGCCTAGACACATCAGGGAGGGCCTAGGCAGACTTTAAGATCCCCCATGGAAAGCCTCACCCTCCCTGCGTAACAGAGAGCTGATGGGATAGGGGGTTTGTAGGGGGCAGGGAGGGAGGGAAGGGAGAGTGTACTGGGATTGACATGTGAAAAAGCTTGTTTCTAAATTTAAATTTTAAAACAGGAAAATATGCGGTACAGATCTAAAGAGAGAATCATCAACAACACAATCTTAAATGATGGAGAGATACCCAAAGAAATGCTCAACATCATTAGTCATCAGGGAAATACAAATAAAAAAAAAAAACCCATTCTGAGATTCCATCTTAAACCAATCAGAATGGCTAAAATCAAAAACACCAATGACAGCTTATTCTGGACAGGATGTGGAGAATGGGAAACCTCTACCATTGCTGGTGAAAGTGAAAACTTGTACAGACACTGTGGAAGTCACTATGGCAATTTCTCAGAAAATTAGGGATCAACCCTACCTAAAGACCCTGCAATACCACTGTTGGGCATATATCCAAAGGAGGCACATTCACACCACAAGGACATTTGTTCAACTATATTCATGGCAACAGTATCCATAATAGCCAGATCTTGGAAACAACCTACATGACCCTCAACTGAAGAATGGATAAAAAAAATGTGGTATAGTTACACAATGGAGTACTACTCAGCAGTAAGAAGCAATGATATCCCAAAATGGACAGAACTAGAAAAAAATCTTCAGTAAGGTAACATAAAACCAGAAAAACAAATATAGCATGTATTCACTCATAAGTGGATACCAGACTTAAAGCAAGAGATACCCAGGCTAAAATTTACAACCCTAGAGAGGTCAGAACCCTCTTCCAGAAATAGATGGAAGCAGATGTAGAAATCCACAAGTAACCATTGGGCCAAGCTCCTAGAGTACAATCAAAGTGAGGGAGGAGCAATAATATGAACAAAGTCAAGACCATTATGGAGAAACCCACAGAAGCAGCTGACCCAAGCTAGTCAGAGATTACTGACTCAGGTCTGACAAATGGGGAACCAGCATAAGACCAAATTAGACACACTTAATATAGGTGACAATGGTGTGACTGGGATAATATATGAGGCCACTGTAAGTGGGTCCAAAATATAACTCTAATGCACAAACTGACTTAGTGGAGCCCATTCTATATGGAGAGAAACCTTGACCAGCTTGGACACAGTGGTTGTGGCGGGTAGGGTGGTGCCTTGGTCCTGCTTCCATGAGATGATGGGATAAACTTAATAGACTTTCTAGGGGAGGCCTAAAACTCTAAACATTCAGAACAAAGAAAGAATATAAAAGGCTATGAGGTAAACAGAGAATGTAACATATAAAGGCAAGTCTATTAGTATTACACCCAACTTCTCTGTGGAGACTCTAAAAGCCAGAAAGTCCAGGGCAAATGTACTGTTAACTATAAGAGATGATGGATGCCAACCTAGACTACTATACACAGAAAACTCTCAGTTACCATAGAAGAAAACAAGATATGACAAAATAAAGTCAAATTTAAACATGATCTATCCACAAATCCAGCCCTACAACAGGTATTAAAAGGAAAACTCCAATCCAAGGAGGTTGACTACACCCACAAAAGCATAGGAAATAAATAATCTCACACCAGCAAAACCAAAAGAAGATAAACACACCCACCACCACCACCACCACCACCACCACCCACCACCACCACCACCATCAAGAAGAGCAAGAAAAAAAAAAAACGAAAAAGAAATAGAAATTAACTATCATTGGCCATTAATATTGTTCACTGTCAATAGACACACGCAAAAGCAGAATCCATCTTTATGCTGCATATAAGAAACACACCTCAACATCCAAGACAGACATTACCTCAGAGTGAAGCACTGAAAAAAAAGGTTTTCAAGGAAATTGACTGGAATCAAGCCAATGTAACCATTCTAATATCTATCTATCAATATTGACTTCAAACCAAAATTATTCAAGAGAGATAGGGAAGGACACTTCATCTTTATCAAAGGAAAATCCCACCAAAGTCATGTTTCAATTCTTAACATATATGCCCCCAAAACAAGGACACCCATGTTTATAACAGAAACATTACTAAAACTTAAATCATACATTTATAGTGGAAGATTTCAATTCCCAGCTCTTACAAATGGATGGGTCATCCAGAAAAAAATAAAGAAGAAGAAAAACCCTAAACAGGGAAATACTGGGGCTAAAAGATGTTGTAAACATTTGCTAAAATACAAAAGCATATACTTTCTTCTCAACACCTCATGGAAAATTCTCCAAAATTGATGACATACTGAATCACAAAGCAAGTCTCAACAGATACAAGAAAATTGAATTAACACCCTGCATCTTTTCAGACCACCACAGATTAAAGTTGGATTTCAACAATAAGAAGAACAGGAAGTTTACAAAATCATGGAAACTGAACAAATCTTTACTGAATGATTACTAGATCCAAGGAGAAATAAAGAAAGAAACTAAACTTTCTGGAATTCAATGAAAATGAATCCACAGCATGCTCAAACTTATGGTACATGATAAAAGTAGTGTTAAGAGGGAAGTTCATAGAACTAAGTGCCTCCATTTTAAAAAATTGGCATGATTTCATACTAGCTACTGAACAGTACAACTGAAAAATCTAGAACAAACAAGAAGCAAGCACGGGCAAGAGGAAGAGATGGCATAAAAATATTAAACTGAGGCAGAATAAAAATAGAAAGAAGATAAGCAATACAAAGAATAAATGAAAAAATAGTTGCTTCTTTGAGAAAATCAACAAGATATACAAACCCTTATCCTAACTAACCAAAAGATCAAAAGAGAATATTCAAACTAACAAAATCGGGAACAAAACAATAGACACCAAGGAAATGCAGAGAGTCATTAAGTCACATTTTAAAAACCTGTGCTTCACAAAATTAGAAAATCTAAAAGAAATAGACAATTTTCTTGATAGATACCACTTATCAAAGTTTAATCAAGATCAGATACAATTTAAATAGACCTTTAACAGCTAAGGAAATAGAAGCAGTTATTAAAATTCTCCCAAACAAAAAGGGCCAAGGGCCAGAATGGTATAGTGCAGAAATCTACAAGGTGTTACTTAAATAATAGGTGACACCAATATCCCTCAAATTATTCCACAAATTGGAAACAGAAAGAACAATGCCAAATTTTTTCTATGAGGCCACAGTCACCCTGATACCCAAACTACATAATGATTCAACAAAGAAGGGGAATTACAGACCAGTCTCCCTTAAGCACATAGATGCAAAATCCTCAATAAGACACTTACAAACCAAATCCAAGAAAATATCAAAAAGGTCATCCATCATGATCAAGTGGGCTTTATCCCAGAGATGCAGGAATGCTACAACATAAGAAAATCTGATTATGTAATCCAGCATATAAACAAACTGAAAGAAAAAAAAAACTCATTGGATCCTGGAAAAGCCTTTGAAAAAAAGTCCAGCACCTCTTGGAGAGATCAGTGATACAATGGACACACTTACACATAATAACAGTAATTTACAGCAAGCTATAACCGATACCAAATTAAATGTGGAGAAACTCAAAGCAATTCCACTAAAATCAGAAACAAGAAAATGTTATCCACCTCCTCTATATCTATTCAGTATAGTACTTGAAGGTCTAGCTAAAGCAGTAAGGCAACTGATGGAGACCAAGGGGATACAAATTCAATAGGAAGAGGTCAAAGTATCATTAGTCACAGATGATAAGAGAGTATACATAAGTGACCACAACAATTGTATCAGGGAACTACTACAGCTGATACACACCTGTAAAGGGGCTGGACAAAAGACTGAGACAAAACTGTCAGTAGCCCTCCTATACACAAATGACAAATGAACTGAGAAAGAAATCAAGAAAACCACACCCTTCACAATAGACACAAATGAAATAAAATAATTGAGGTCATCATGACTAAGCAAGCAAAAAGCTTGTATAATAAAAATTTAAATCTTTGAGTAAAGAAATTGAAGAACATATCATAAGATGCATTGAAAATCTCCCATGCCCATGGATCAGTGTGCTCAACATAGTAAAAATGGCTGTCATTGTAAAAATAACTCTTTCCGCCAGCTACCTGAGTTCTGCCACCATGTTAGGTCCCTCAAAGAACACACAGAGATTAATATTATTTACAGTTCTGCTGGCCAATGACTAGAGGATTTCTTACTTGCCAGCTGTGTCTTAAGTATCAACCATAACCATTAATCTATATGAAGGGACCAGCTTCCCTTTTTGCAGCCATAACAACCAAAAACGTGCTTCTATGACCTTGTCCTAGACACTAGAAAGTCAGAGGCCTGCCTTGTGACAAGGAACCAATCAGAAGTTAGCTGGTGGTGCTATGCTTTACAACCCTGGGTATGCTTTACGGACAAGCGCACAGCAATGAAGCATAAAATATAGCAACCACCCTGGGAGGGCCTATGGGCCATAACAACCAGTTGACCAATCAACACAGGGCAAGCCCTCCAAGCCTGGAGGCACACCAATCCTGAGCCTGTGTGTACCCCTAGACACTCCCCTTACGCTGTCTTATAAGATCTCTTGGGAGGCCCTAGGAGCCGTCTTTTGCTAGCCATCTGCCATGGCGGGTGGGTGAAAGACCCGAGCTAACATGGGGTTAGCTCGTTAAATTACAATAAAGCCTCGTGCAGTTTGCATCAAGCTCTCGAATCGGCCTGGTGATTGGGGTGACCGCAGTCATGGCCTGGGACCTCGGATACCTGAGTTTTCCGGGGGTCTAACAATATATTTTATAAAGACTTAAAGAGGAAGCCAGCAGCATGCATCCTTTCTTCCCTGGGAGCACAGGGTGACCTCTCCTACTACATTTCCCAGAATCCTCCTTCTCTCCTAGTCCCAACTAACTTGCTCCCCAATTGGCCAACAATGTTTTATTTATCAACCAATAAGATAAACATATACACAGAAGAACTACCCCCATCAAGGTATCACCATCCTTGATTCCAAGAAGTATCACAGAGCTCTAGTAATAAAAACCACATGAAATTGGCATGAAAACAGATATGTTGATCAATGGAAATCAAATCAAATACCCAGACACAAATCTACACACCTATGGATACTTGATTTTTTAAATATATATAAAGGAGCCAGAAATACAGGATGGGAAAAAAGAATCATCAACAAATGGCACTGGTCTAACTGGAGATCTGTGTATAGAAGAACACAAAGGTCCATATTTATCACACTTCACAAAACTCAAGTACAAGTGGACCAAAGACCTCAACATAAAACCAGATATAGTGAAAGTAGAAAATAGCCTTTAATGCATTAGCACAGGAGATAACTTCCTACATTGAACACCAGCAGCACACGCATTATTATTGACAATTAATAAATGGGATTTCATGAAACTGAAAAGTTCTTTAAGGCAAATGACACTGCAAATTGGACAAAATGGCAGTCTATAGAATAGGAAAAAACTTTCAGGAACTCCACATAAGAAAAGGGCTTATATCCAAACATATTTTTCATATATATATATATATATATATATATATATATATATATATATATATGGGGGAGTGTATAAGAAAATAGATTTGAGAAAGAACAAAGTGAAGTAATTATGAAAATTTTATAATTCAAAGGCAATCCTTCACTACAATCCTTTTGTTCATTTATTCTAACTGAAAGTACCTTTTAAAATGTGTTGCAGGATTATTTATTTTAGATTAGTTGCAACATAACATGTTAGAAAGCAAACAAGATGTGGAATGAGACAGACTGTACTGTTAACATTTCCTACTCACTCAGCTTGTGGCCTTGAAGAAGTATAACTCCTGTGAAACCTTTGATTTTTTCATCTGTGAGTAGAATTTTGTGACCTCAGAATTTGTGTTTGAAAAGTTGAAACACCACATAAAGCTTCTCTTCCTAAATCTAAAACTAGAACATATTTAGTGAAGCATATTTTAAAACTACATATTAAAAATTGCAACAATGGAATGAATTACATATTCCATGTAGCAATGGATTCATATAAATGGATCATTTTCAACTAAATTCTTTGTTTCAATTTTAAAGTATGATACATGTTTAAAATAAGGGTTGGTCCATGACTGGACAAATATCTTAATCCTCATGGATGTTAAACACATGATTGGGGGGGCAGGGATGTGAAGTATGACTAAGCATAACTTTTGGCTCCCTGGATTGCAGTTCCTAGAACTCACCAGCAGAATTAGCAGACAAAAGTACTGGTCAAACACACCTAATAGAAAGAGAACTTGCATTTGTTTGTTAGTGTTACATGCTGAAAGTTCTTTCTATTAACAGATAGAACTTTTCCATGAAGCTTTCTGTGATTTGTTTTATGATTCAAATGCTTTCAGAGATATTAAAATTCATCCTTTAATCATTTTTTTCTATTCCTCTGACATAGTGATTAAGTTTCCAGTATCTGTACTAGGGAATAGATGCCATGGAACTCAATTCATGATACTCCTGAAATCATGGACCTTCACTTTAGATTTTATACATTCACTAACAATTACATTTTTATGCTTGTATCTATCACAGAAATACACCTGATATATAATAATTATATTCTGACCCTAACAGTAATTCAAGAGCTCACATTATCTTTTCAGATACTTTTCTAACCAGAACCATTTCAGCATCTGTATTGTTGTTCCAGACAACTCTAATTCCTATAATCCTACAACCAAATAGGTGATGTATAGTCTATGACAGGGAAGGCCTCTTAATTGCAGGACAATCTTTAAGGCTTCATCTGGAAACCGAATGTACTGCCTCTGACAACTGTTGAGAAAATCTCACATAAGGAAGATGCTGAAATGGAAAGTCATCAGGAAGCATGTGTATGTCTAAAATTTTATTACTATAGAGAAAAAAGAGAACAGCTTTAAGTGAATATATGAATACACATATTGCAGATATAATTTTAGTAATGTAATTACCAGGTCAAAGTATGAATTGGGGATGAAAATATTATGCTGAGTTTGACCCAAAATTTCTTTTCTGTTTGTGGTACCACTAACATTGATGCAGACTTTACCAAATTTTCTACTCACCACACATGATACTAATTTTATGTCAGCTTGACTTGTAATGGGCCTTTATTTGGACCATCAGCTCATGAATGACATGGGGACATTTTAGGAATTATGAAAACATGGCTTTAACTTAGACTTGTTCCCAACTATCTCTTAAAACTTAAATTAATCCATTTTTATTGATCTACATTTTGCCATGCTCTCTCAGTAACTTACATCCGACTTCCTCTGCATCTGGCTGGAAAATCTCCTGTGTCTCTGATTCTTTCCCAGAGTTCCTATCTCTTCCCCACAAGTTCCACAAATCTTCTTTTGCCTAGCTATTAGCTGATTAGATCTTTATTAAACCTATCAGAATGTGCCGTAGGCAGGTGAGGTAAAATAGAGGCACACAGTATATAAGAAGTTTATCTCAACATTGACTAGGCTAAGAGATGCCCAGGTAAGTAAAATATTAATTCTACATATGTATATGAAATGTTATGGAAGCGATTGACAATTGAATCAGTAATATGTTTAAGGAATAAACACTTTCACCAATGTGAGTGGGCATCATACCTTCTACTGAGGTCTCAAATAGAATCAAAGATGAAAGAAATCTGGATCCTCTCTTTCATGATTGTCGGGACATTTTTGTACTTTGACTTTGAATATCAGATTTCTGATCTTCAGGTTTTCACACTTGAATCATACAATTGCCTTTCTCCACTCTCTACTTTTCAAGGAGCAAATTGTATAACTTCTCAGTACTTCATAATCACATTGACCAATGACCAAAATAAAGGCCATATTTATCCATCATCTGTCACCTGTCATGTACCGCTTTCATCTATTGTTGCCTAGGCTAAAATGAGATTTCTTTTCAGACTCATGGTTCATCAATCAGTGGTGTGTGTATGTGTGTGTGTGTATGTGTGTGTGTGTGTGTGTGTGTGTGTGTGTGTAATAAGTATAGTCCCCATGTCACTCAGAAATTTTTTGAAGTATTTATACTTTTAGTTGTTTTTGTTTAGTCTTACATTTGATCAATTTTATCTGTAAACCAATTTATTACCAAACCAATTGTATGGGCCACAATTCAGGTTACTAGAATTGAATAACAGAAGTTTGTTTGTTTGTTTTTAAATAGAAAAGGCTGAACATGTTTAAATTTGTAGATATTTTTAATTTGAATTTTACAAATTTCAACTGGCATTACTTGATGGGGGATATCCTCTGTGTATATGTGTATATGTTTGTCTTATTGTTTGATAAATAAAGCACTGTTGGCCAATAGGAAAGCAAGTTAGGCAGGACAAGGAGAGGAGGATTCTGTGAAATGTAGGAAATGGGGGAGTCACCATGTGATCCCAGGAAGAAACGATGCATAATGCCAGCGTCCTCAGTAAGATAAATCCTTATAAAAAATATAGATTAGTAGTTATGGTTGAAAATTAAGACTGAGCTTGCAAATAAGAAATCTTAGTCATTGGCCAGCAGCTTTGCAGCTAATATAAAACTCTGTGTGTTATTTGGAGGCCCTAAAGTGGCTGCAGAACCCAGGCAGCTGGCAAAAAGAGTTATCATTACAATTACTATACATATTAATATAATATAATTTTAACTTTTTTCTGGCATAAAGTTTCCCTTCTAAAGTTCACTTTTCCACATAATTTTTATTGATTCTTTGGGAATTTCACATCATACACCCCATCCCCACTCATTTCCCTGACCCTCCATACTGGCCCTTTACCCTTGTAGAATTTCGCCTCCAAAGGAATACTTAAAAGTAAATAATAAAAATAAGTAATATAAATAATAATATTAATTAAAAAAACAAACAAGATAACCAAAACCAAACAAACAAAAAAGCAAGCAACAATAACAACACAAATACTTCAATCTTCCAGCCCCCCTCCCCATAGCCTACTTAGTCATCTTAGTGGCATTGAGACATTCTATGTATCAGGCAGTACATACTTTAGTCCAAAGGACTTCATTTGCAAATGTTCATCATGTAATGTGTTGTTGAACAGGTTCAAGGCCTCTGGCTTGTGGTACACCATTAATATTGGACCCTGATTGAAACTCCTCTTGGATATCCCATTGTTGCACCATGTCATGGAGATACTGTGTCTATAGTTCCACAGGACCAGTCACTTCTCATAGTCAAGCATGTCCCAAGTGAAGTAGATATTAGGGAGTACCAACTCAAAGCCCTGTATATGTGCAGGTAATACTGTGCTGCTGTGAACACCCACATCAGGTGAAGGAGGAAACAGCTTTCCCAAGTGCAGGGGTGGGTGTTCCTCTCCTCTGGGAAGAGGGGCCAGCCCTCCCACAGCAGAGTCATCAGGGGTCTGATATTTCATGGTCAGTGATGGGGAAGAGGCTTTCCCCTGTCAAGTGAGGAGCAGGGTAGGGGGAACTCAGCACTGCCTCATGCTTCAACATATTTAACATATTGTTCCCATGAGGCCCTGTGCTAAAACAGGCAATGGACATCAACACAGACACTAAACACAGCAGGGAGATGGACTGAGATATGGCCAGCAGCAGCAGCTTATGCCTGGATGTCACCATGAGCCCAGGTAGAAGCACAGACCTCTCAGCTCAGCTTTGGCCATGTCGGGGTCCAAGGGCCATACTGATGCTGGGGTCATGCCGATCTGAGTTCATTTTTCTTTTAACCACATATACAAATATATCTTTACTTTTCCATGCAATTGATTAAAGCTTGTTATCAATCTTTTTTATAAAATTCCATTATAACAGATAAAATATTTATTTTATAATTTTGATCACATTGTACAATTTTATATGAAACAGTGTTGGGAGACGATTGATTATCTACCTTCTGATTAATAAGCATGTATAAAATTCTCAAACAATAAAAACAGAG
The DNA here is from genome assembly GCF_003668045.3 of Cricetulus griseus. NCBI lineage: Eukaryota > Metazoa > Chordata > Mammalia > Rodentia > Cricetidae > Cricetulus > Cricetulus griseus. The sequence continues at coordinate 302,862,220 of NC_048595.1, read as the reverse complement.
AACAATATTATACAAACAAAAGATTTGATAAATCACACAAAGAAAAAACATTTTGTTGTGCCCACATAGTAAGGTGTTGATTCTGCTTTTCTTTCAAGTTAACAAGTATGATTCATTTAATTGAAATTTTACAGATGCTGAAAAATAATCATCATTCCTCTGTGTCAGTTCTTTCTCATTCATATCACTTAGAATTCCATCAATGTCCTCTGTTGTTCATTTCCTTTTTCTTTTTCCCCCCAAGACCGAGTTCCTTTGTGTTACAGATCTGCTGTCCTGGAACACACTTTGTAGACCATGCTGTCCTTGAATTCATAGAGATCTGCCTGCCTCTACCTCCTGAGTGTTTGGATATTAAAAGCATGTGCCACCAAATCCTGTTGTTTCTAGAGGCTTAACTATCCTGTTACTCATCAGAAAGACCCAATAACTCTTTCACAGGCAGAAATGGGCAGTGAACTTAGGAGTCAGAAACATCCTAATGTACAGAGTACACATGCCTTAAGCATTTTCAAAAAGGAGGAAATGCTTCTATCTTCTCACTACAGCAACATCCTTATACTTGGAAGGAAATTTTGTATATCCTTCATGTGCTCCATGTTTAATGTATAAGTCCTGAGCAAGGTATGGTTTTGTTCCTCTTATAAATTAAATCATTTTTTGTCATGACCTAATGGGATAATTTGAAGCACTGCATATTTAGCACCCTATATTTAAGTACAAATAGCCTAACTGATTTAACCTATGTTCTAAATCCATGCAATTATTATTTTTTTCTGAGTAATTTTCTCTGTGTCTAGAATTCCTTCCCTTTTTTGAAATACACTGAGCACTATATTCTTTCTTATAACTCATCTTAGCTCCTTATTTTTACTTACTAACCCTTTCCTATTTATTTTCATGTATGAGAGAGTTTCTACATTTCACCTCTACTATCAAAATGATTTGTTGCAAAATCTTTGAGTTTCATATTGTCTAATTATATCATTGCTAGGAATGAAATTTCTACTACCAAAAGTTTAACTACTTAAAACTTTGGCAGTATGTGATTTAATAGCACATACTGGTAGGATATGCTGAAGAAGTAGAAGCAAGAGAACCATGAATTTAAGGCCAGTGTGGTGAACCCCTCATGAGCTAGCCAGACAACTAAAATTCCATCACCAGAAACCACACAGTGAAGGAGAAAGGGACTCCCTCAAGTACTTTTCTGACCTCCAAGTGGTCATATCCATGCATACAACAAACACATTGTATCTGTGCCTGCGTACATGCACAGACACACAGAATAAAGGTAAAAGAGCTTTTCATCTTTCCACACAAACTTAATACTAATTTGTTTTTAAACAATATTTGTTATCAATGATAATGGAGCACATGCATAAGTACTACCGAATCAAAAGTGAATTTTGAATTAATTCTCAATGGCATCTACAATTGTCATTTCTCCAAGTATCTTCATGGCATCATTTTCCCTAAAAAAAAAAAGAAAAAGCTTAAATGTAGTCTAATACCCTAATTTCTTGAATCATTTAGCATCTTTCCTTATCTTCTCCATTTGAAAACAATTAGTCTTTTAAATGCATGCTTTATTATGGAAAAGGTGGTAGGCAGTATTGAGACATAATTTAGAATGTAAACAATTGCTTTAATTAGAAAAACAGGTGAAAACTCAGGATGACTTCAAGCTTCCCACTTAATTATCAGTGGAAGAATGATGCTGTGCTCAGGGAGCTGTGGTAGGGGGCATGGGCTTTGTGTGCAGACTCGGGTCATGAACTTACAAGTACTAGCATTATAAGCCTTGACAAGCTACACTTTTCTAGGTGGCATCATCTACAAATTAGTGACATCAAAATTTTGGGAATACAGAGTAATTTAAAAGGTGCAGAGTCCTAGACCATGTAACAGTAGCACAATACAGTATGCAATTGTGTGGTATTAAATATAAATTTCAAGAATGTTAAAACACACCATTGGATTATCTCCTGTTAGTATGCTAGTCAGAGACTGCCATTAAATGGTGATTTGATGCTTCAATGGCAATCCTGAGTGACCATCTATCACATCAGCCTCTTGATCTTTGTGGAACTGATTTCTGTATACCAAGATTTTTAGCAATTTGTCACACTCTTAATTTCATTCTATTGAGATTGATATTGCATGTTTGATCACATATTTCTATATAAGTAATAAAGTTTATTTCTATACTTTAGAACCTTTGTATTTGATAATAGAGAGTATGCTGTTTCACTGTTTATTTTTTAAAAAGAAGTTAAAGAATTACAATCATCCTTCTAACAAGAAGTAGGTCTTCATTAATGATAAATTTATGCCCTTTGGCTTAGTTGGGGTTTCTATTGCTGAGAACAGATTTCATGACCACTACAGCTCCTATAAAGAAAAACATTTAATTGGGGCTGGCATATAGTTTCATATGATTAGTTCATTTTCATTATGATGAGTGACATGCAGGCAGATGTGGTGCTTGAGAAAGAGCTGAGAGTTCTACATCTTGATCCTCAGGCAGCAGGGAGAGACTGTGTCACACTGGGAAGATCTTGAGCACATAAAATCTCAAAGCCTGCCCCCCAGTGACACACTTCCTCCAATGAGGCCACACCTCCTAAAAGTGCAACTCCTATGAGCCAAGCATTCAAACACATGAGTCTATGGGGGTCATGCTTATTCAAACCACCACACCTTTCTTCTTTAATCTTTAAAATTTCTTATATACAATATGTGTATATTCAAAGGTTGGATTATTATATGATTTTTGAATTTGGCATTGCATTTATTTGCAATACATATATGCATACCATGGATATACTTAACAAAAGTCATGACAATAAAGAACTATGAACAAATTTCTGTATGAGTAACAAGAACTGTGCCAAGTCAAAGTGACTGTATTAAAATATCAGTTATGTTTCATCAAAATTTCATAGACGATTAGTAGGGAAATGTATATTTAAAACTGACGAACCATGCCCAGTACATAATCTAATCTAAAGCAGAATCATTACAATTTCTGTACCAGGCTTTTTCCTTTAGGCCATCATCCAGCTCCCAAATCATGACAGAGAGACTTATTTGATTTTGAACACTTGGCCTAGCTTAGGCTATTTTCTGGCTATGTCTTTTAACTTAAAATAACCTGTTTGTCCTCATCTACCTTTTGTTTTGGGCCATTTTACTTTTCTTTCCTTCTTTATATCTTACTTTCACTGCTTCTCCTGTCTGGCTAGTGTCTTCCGGGCATCTTGGTCCAGGCATTTCCCTCTCTTTCTCCCTTGTTCTCTTCTGCTTCTTTTCTTCTCTCATGAGCCTAGATTTCTTCTCCTATTTATTCTCTCTGCCCACCAGCCCTGACTATTCTTTCTCTGTCTATCTGTTGGTGATTCATCTCTTTATTAGATCAGTCAGGTGCCATAGACAGGCAAGGTAAAACAAATGCAACACATCTTTACATAATTAAACGAATGCAGTGTAAACAAATGTAACACACCTTTACATCATTCACAAAGACAGCAGAAACAAATGTAAGAAATTTTTACACAGTAAAATAGTCCACCACAAATTCCAGATGAATGAATAGAAATTATATGAGATGGGAGGTTGTGTATATTATCAAGATGCATTGTCGTCTTGTAAGCCTCTTTAAAAGAATAAACAAATATAACTCTAAATGTACTCTGGAAAATGTTACTGACAGAAGGAAGGTAGAGATAGAGTAGAATGTAGGGAAATTTGTTACAATGGTGAAATCATTCTGTTTAATGCGTTAATGTGGACACATGGCACTATGCATTTGTCAAAAACCCATAAGCTTTACAGTACATGTGAAAAGAACAAAAACACTTTAGGAACAGAATATCCCAGAGGGAAATCAGACAGTTACAAAAAAATGAGCTGTATTACAAATGTAAATGCATCTCACTGAAGAGCTTGGGAGTAAATTTAAAAAGAAACTCTTCTGAAATTAAAGCTAGGAGAGCTATGCAAAATCATTGCATTTTATAGTTATTTCAAACAATGGTATCAATGATTCTGATGTTGTTACATATGTGTACTGGAAATGAAAGGTCACACTTATGAATAGTAGATGATGGGAGACAAGTTTTTCATTGTTGTAAAATGTATACATATACAAAGCTTGAAAATTAAATCAACCCATGCATAAATACATGCACAGACTTGAAGCAAGAGAGAGATCCATGGTTCTAGTACTAGAATAGATTGTAGAGATGATGAACCTGAAGTATAATGCAATTCTATTGTATAAAGTTCTTACAGACAACATGTTGTGAAATGGAATATAAGAGACAACTGAAAGAATTCCCAATGGCCATAGCCACAGCTACTTGAACAGGTAAAATAAATAATACAATATTGGATGCCAATGAGAAATATGAATTAAATGTCCATGAGTGTATACTGTTATAGGCAAATTCTAAGTGACAAATTAATTTTAAGGAGCTCAACAGTCCCTTTACATTCAAATAATTTCTATAGATAAGCTATCCTAAAAATAAAAATAATATAAGAAATATTTTAAATGATAACATGAATATCCATCCCTTAATAATGGAGTATACATAAAGAAAACACTGCACAACTTTGCATATACTTTGTAGGTTTGATAAATACTGCCTCAGTTGGCAGTCAAGGCCAACTTGACTGACAGATTATGTTGAGATGGTATGATTGTGTCTCTAATTTTTATGTGTGAAGGTCTAGGATATAGTGTGCAGTTACTCAACTGAATATTAATTTAAGCATTACTGAGTAGATACTTTATGAATGAAGTTAGTCAGCAATCAGTTGACTTTAATAAAGGAGATGAACCTCAGAAATGTAATTTGTCCACATCAAATCAGAGGAAAAGATCAAGATGATGCAGCAGGATGTTTCACAGTAGAAATTGTACCTAAATACAGCATCAATGCCTTGCTGATTTTCTGGACTATGATTTACAAATTTGAGATATACTAGACCCCTCAATTGTGGACATTATTCCTTAAAATAAATCTTATTCTATGGAGTAAAGTCATGCATGCTCTTTAATTTATTTTTAGTCTTTACTACATCTGTTTCACTGTATTTATTTGTGAACTAGAAATTAACGTGCATAAACATTGACTATCTTATATGCTTTCAAATGTATTTTAGGCATATGATAATAAATTAGTTATTAAGATTTAATGATACAGCATTTGAAATGTCTCAGTCACTAAAGGCATTTGCTGTCAAGACTGTCAATCTGTGTTTGTTTCCTGGAACTCACATAGCGGAAGGATAGAACTGACTCTTACAAGTTGTCCTATGCCCTCTACAAGCGCACTGTGGTACATGTGCACCCATCCCTCAATACAAAAACATAAAAAGTTTAATTTAATAAATTAAGAATAAAGAAAGACAACAGTTATTATGAAGTAACAATTGAAGAAATGTGGTTTGCTAGGATATGAGAGCTCATTTTTTCTTCTACGTTAGCATTGTCCCTTTAATATAATCCTGTTGTATCAGTGGCATAAGCTAATATGACCTTGGACTCAATAATTAATGAATATTGTCTTTTGAAACATATTTCTAGAATTTGAAATTTTGCTGCTAAGTTTTTCAAAAATAAATCCTGTGCTAAAGCAGGAAAAATAGTATAAATGTTACTACCAAAGTCCGTAGTAACCATCAATATAACTTAAAATATGATTAAATATGTTTCCTTTCAGATGTAAATAGGGAACTGCCCATTTTAAATATAGGGCTCAGTCAACAGAAAAATGGATAAACTTGACTGGGTATTTGTTTTCCTTGGCATTTCCAAGTATCTGAGACAAAATCATTTTCAGGTAGAACTTTTCATTTGAAAATCAGCTTTTATCCCTTAACAAAGGACACAAAAAGATACCTAGTTTGATTGATAGAAAGTTAACTCATAAAGTCTCCCAGTTGGAATTTATTTGATAATTACTTTTTTAATGCAAGTAGTGCTTGCCTTTTAAGTAATAGTAACTGTAATTAAGAGGGACAGAGTAATATATGTGTAAATCATGGAGGCTGAGCCTTGTCCTGCAATACAAGTATTTACACTTCCACACTGCTCAACAGACTCAATTTCTGTTAATGATGACTACAAATTTAAAACAGAATTTGTATCTTTCACACAAAAATACAGTAAATTAAAGATAATACTGTAGCCTATGTATATGAAGAAGAATTATGATTCAGTAAAGACTGCATTTTTTCTCAGATCCTTTGAGTTATTATTTTAAAGTATTTTCAGAATTTGCTTAATTATGAAAGTATAAAACACAAGTGAATGCTTCCTTGGAATATAATATTCATTAATAACAATGCAAATGATATTAATAGTTTTTATATAGGCAAGGCATATATGTCAATATAACTCTGTATAGTCCAAACTTTCTACAATTATGATTATTTTTTATAAAACTATAAATAAAATTAATGTACATATTCAATAACAAAGTCAAGATTCTACAGGCCAATTGAGACTATGCTGAGGTAAATGTATTGGAATGATTCAGGTCTACCTGGAAATAAATGTACCATGGAACGTTCACAGGAAGTGAGGAGAATTCCATCTTGTCCTTTTTATGTAAGTAATAGTTAACTGTGATGATAATTTTCAAATTAATTAATATCCTGTGCTTATAATGCTTTTATTTTAAAGTTGGAAAATGATTTTAACCTTAAAGCTGAGGTTATGATCTAGTTTGTAGATTCTGATTTCAAACCTATGGAGAAAAGTTAGAATTGCCATGTTGCTAAAGTTTTGTATTTAATATTGAATGTATATGCAATATGCATGTGTGTGTGTGTGTGTGTGTGTGTGTGTGTGTGTGTGTGTGTGTGTGTGTGTGTGTGTGTTTCATAGTCAGGTGCATATGTGCCACATCCTACATGTGAAGACTAGAAGAAAATATCTGAAGTCAGCAATTCTTTCTTTTTTTATCTTTTTGATGGGGGAAGTCCTTCTGTGTATATGTTTCTCTTATTGATTAATGAATAAAACACTGATTGGCTGATAGGCCAGGCAGGAAGTGACATAGCTGGGCAGAATCAGAATATAAGTTGGGACAAACAAGAGATGGAACTGTTCTTCTCTTCTCTGTGGACATGCTGATCGGTCAATATGTAGGACACCAAAGGAGAAACAGGTCCCTGGACCTTTCTCTGATAAAAGACCAGGGGGTAATACTTAGATGGATAGAAAAGAGTTAGTAATTTAATTCAGAGCTAGCCAAATAATAAACCTTAGCCTGTGTGTTTCTTTGGAGCAGAGAAGGGTGGCAGGACCTAGCTGGGCCAAAAAAACCTCACTTTTTTTTTTAAATTAAAATTAGAAACAATCTTATTTTACATATCAATCCCAGTTCCCTCTTCCTCCCACCCCCCCATGCCCTCCACCCACCAACAATTCCATCCCCTTTCTGCTTCCCAGGGAGGGTGAGGCCTTCCATGGGGGGGTCATCAAAAGTTTGTCACATCATTTGGGGCATGGCCTAGGTCCTTCCCCATAGGTCTAGACTGAGAGGGTATCCCTCTATGGGGAGTAATTCTTTCTAATCAGCTTCTTGAGGCACATCTCTCTGGTCATCATCAAGCTTATGCCACAAGTGTTTACCTAATGAGCCATCTCCCTGATTCACAAAACCAGTTTCAAAAGTATACACAGCAACAAAAATATACCATCACTTAAAATTCCCCATTGTGAATTTGGGGGACTCTTAGTGATAATCAGAGTATCAGAGTAGGTATTATGAGTTCAACCATTTTATAGGTAATATAACACCTAGCTTGCTACCCACTATGATACTGAGTGGAAGGACATTAACAGGAAGGTAGGGTAAGACTTTATCTTACTGATAATGACCACAAAAATCTAATCAGCCTGCATTTGAATCTTTAAAGGATTAGCTCCAGTGATTACTCTCTCCCAAATAAAATTAAATGTTAGAAAAAAATACAGTGACAGGAGAAAAGAAATCACAACCTGGAGAAATGCCTTAGGATGCATCATATCCGCATGAAAATAAGAGCACATTAGACCACTTTTACTCAGGATGATTAGCCCACTTTCATTTGGTAAGAAATGTCTTGAGAAAACATCCCCACTGGTATTCTTAGATTTAACCATTAAATTTCTTTTTTTAAATGTGAGATCTCTTTCCATGTTTGTTCCTCTAGCACCATTTATGGAAACATGAAGAGAATAATCATAATACGAAACAATACAAGCCTCTCCATTGCACTGATTAGCATTCTAATGATGTGAAGATGAATAGAGCGTTCAGTCCTAAGTTGAATTTTATTAGTGAGCTATGGTTAATAATATTACAAGGCCTGTGATAATATCATGAATTTAAATCCTGTCTCTAGTAAGTGCTGGGGCTTAGCCAAATGCAGTGTCAACCATGCTGTCAATTAATTGTCAATTACCAGTTCCAAGGTAAAGATGAGTTCTTTGTTTTCTGTGCAAACAATTCATTGAGAAGATTGTTTTAATTATAAATCTCTCACGTCCTTCCACATTAAGTGTCTTGCAAAAGGTTGAATAGTCATTAATATCTTGCAAAGCTGAGCCTTTAGAGCAATTGTTTAAAAGCTATTTTACAATTATAAGCAGTACACTAGCTAAACAAAACAAGAGTTCACAATTATTTTTTAATGAATTAGAAATATAACAATACATGTAACTCTCTGGAAGTCAAAGCGTGTTACATTTTCCATAGCATCCTATGGATTAAAGAGTTAATTTAAGGTATATAGTGTAGTTCTATAATTTATTTGAATTGTTTCTGGATAAGAGAGTCACAGGAATTGGCACTCCATAATTTTCTTAAGACTCAAGAAAGTTTATATTGGTCTCTTAGGTACTAAGCTACTATAGTAGAATTTTATCTGATTTTTTTTAATTACATACTCTTAATTTTATAACTGGGTACCCTGTTGCACTCAAAATATTATCTCTAAATAAGTAAGTGCTTTAAATTATCCTTTCCTCCTTTGTCCTTTTATTATTTCATGGTGGCTATAGCTGTCTAATTATAAAATTAAATAATTTTTAATCATGTTATAATTGTGTTTAAATTTGGGAAGTTGTTAATCTGTCCCAAATTGATAATGAAATTGGTTCTATCTTGGTAACGAAACAAAATCAAGTTTTTTTAAAAAAATGTTGAATTCTTGTACACTGATTAATTAGAAATCTCTGTAGAGCACAGAAAATATAAACAACCAAAACTGAAATGGAAAAGGCTACCATTTTAATTTTAGGTTATATTTAATGACCTATGTGCTTTCACTCCTAATGATCTTTTCCAAAAAATTTGTGTTTAACAACTCTGAAAATTATTGTTACCAGTTTTTTTTTCTGTTACATCAACCAATTCTCCACATGTATATTGTTTTCACTTAAAATAAAAGTCTGGCCATGTTTCTATTCTAACAGTCCCTGCAGAAGAAAAGCACCAGAGGCTAACCATGTTACACTGTCCAAGTTTGTGTTGCCACATAGTATTCGGTAAAATAAATGTTAGAAGGATAAAGTGAATGAATGAGCATAGAAGCTTATGAAGCCAGCTCCTGCAGTGGGCCATCACTCTGTAGCAGAAGCAAAGAGGCTATAATGTGTCTTCTGAATTCTGGTTCTCCAGCATTCACCAGGAAAGACGTCTGAAAGCACCTAGGCAACCGGAGAGATGTATATCATTCATGAAACACACATCAGAGGTCATTTGAAACATTCTGCAATATCAAACCATGACGGTTATTTCTGCTTAATGTAAAGGCATAGGCCATCATAAGACTGAATGCAGTAACCAAGGGGGCAATATTCTCACATGCAGAGACTATACGAGATCTGCCAGTCATGAACCTCTCAGTTTACTTTTGTCCTTGCACAAATCAATGGTACAAATCCAAGCTGCAAGCCTGACTCAAGTTGAGGGTACACTTTCAAGAGCAACCCCATGAAATAAATAAAAACAGGGTTTAATTAAATTTAATTTTATATCCATGTGACTCAGTTTCTACAGACTTTTTCCAATCTGTCATAGAGAACTTTCTAGGGAAGCTCAGGAGGCTAGAAAACATCAGGACCACAGTTTCAGAGAAAGAAGCTCTATGATTTGCACTAAACAATAGTGTCAAATGATAATCAAGGAGAACCAATGCCAAATATGACACTTCCTGCCTAGATCCTAAGCAGCTTCCTCCATTCTGAAGACCCTGGGGCTCGATTCCCTATTTGACAATTGTTTAAATTTGTTTTATTTTTTCATGATTCTCGTGTCCCTGAATGCAGTCCTTTTGCCTAGACCACACATGTGCCATTCTGTGAAGCCTTATGCTCAGTAGACAAAGTAGCTGCTGAATTTTTGTTTAAAACACCTTTGCTATTTTGGCTGCACAAACAGACATAGAAGCTATAGCACAAATAAAAGGTAATTTTCCCTTTCTTTGCAATATACATACAGAAGTTAAGCTGTATAGATGATTATGATATGAAATAGAGTCTACCAAGATTGGATAATTATTTAAGATAAATAAAGCCTACTTGGGTTGGATAAATAGCTAACATAAAAACTAATCCAAAAGACTTACGCTGTATCCTATGCAATTGTATATTATATAAAACTTTGTACTTTTCTCAAAATTATTATGTGCACTCTGTAAATTAGAAATATATTTCATATCATCATGTACTATATAATGTATGAGTTGAGTTTTGTTCAAAAATTAATTTAATGTATATCCATTGAAAGTACATATTTATTCAGTGGAAGACCATTTATTTGGAAAAGCAAAGATGAGAATATGCAATTATACAATTTACAATTATACATAAGTTTTTGGTATAGGAAAAACAATTAACAATTTTCCACTGCCATTTGAATACCAAGTTGAAATGAACTAGGCAAAATGAGGGAGCTGAACTCATTATATGAAGAATTAGAAAAGCTAGAATTTTAAAGTTTCCTTCAGCAACTAGTCTGCAGTAACTCACAGATTACTAACAACTTATGCAAGTTTTATATGCCGATTCCATCTGCTCTTCATTAAAAAAAAAGCCCATTGCCATAGCAACTGCCACATGCCATGGTATTTATGCTGCATCTGATGTACAAAGCATAGTTTGTGTAGGAAGGAGTGTGTGTGTATATGATGTGGCAGCTGTCGTCTCTGCCATTTTGTTGCTGCTCTAGAATAAAACAAGTAGTGGTTATGAATACTCATTTGAGTAGTGATCCTAGTGCTCATTTAACTAAATCCTCACACAAAATCCACATCTAATCAGCACACTCATTTGCTGACACAATATACATAAAAAGGATTGTATTAAATGGCTATTTAAAGAGAAATTTTATTTTTTACATTAGTTGTTTGTTAAAGAATCAATTACTGCTTTTCTTTGTCACTGAAAGAGCTACTGGCATGTTCAAATTGATATTTTAATATCAACCTGTCTTCCTAGATGAGACTTATCCTTCTAGATGTTTTTGGGAAATAAACTCTGAAAATGTGTGTTAGTTCCTTTGTGTCTTGCAATTTTCCTCTTAATTGTTAGAATCCAATTGGACATCAGACAAAGTTTAGAAACATACTCTAGTAGATACTGCTTATGCATTCCTCACCATTTACGAATTTTCTGTTTTCTACTGTAGAAACTATAAATACTATACATTTCCTTCCTATTATCTTCCAAAAGCTAATAGCTTAGAATTCTAGAATCTCTTGCAGCTACATGCATCTGGGCACTGCATCAATAAGATGAAATTAGAAGTTGCTTGGGGTATGTTAGTGGTTTGAATTAGAAATGTCCTCCACAGGCTCAGGCATTTGAACAGCTTATCAGCAGTTGCTGATACTGTTTTGGAAGGTTTGGAAAATGCAGCCTTATTGAATTAGATATGTACTGGAGGTGGGATTTGAGTATTCATAGCTTTACCCTATTTCCATTTCATTCTATCTGCTTTGTGACAGACATAAAAGGTATTCTCTCAGCTTCCTGTTTGTTCTGCTATACCTGCCACTTGATGTTATTTCTTCCTGTAAAGATAGGACTCTACTCTTCTGGACTCATAAGCTAAAATACACATTCTCTTCTATGAAGTGCCTTGGTTGTGATGTTTTATCATAGGACAGAAAAGTAAATAATAGAGGATATATCTGGGAAAACCTTGCATACTGGGTGGGAAAAAAGAAAAATATTCAGAAATAAAGACATAGCAAGTGCTACTGGCACTTCATATTATCCCTTAGAATTGCTATTCAAGTTTCAAAGGGCATTAACAAGCATAGTAGAAAAATACAAGAAACAGTTGCTAGGAAAGGATAGGGGCAAATCTTTAATTCCAGCATTTGGAAGGCAGAGCCAGGGGCTTTCTATGAGTTTTAGGCCAGCCTGTTTTGTATAGGAAGTTTCAGGACAGCCACAGCTACATACAGAGACCATACCTTGAAAAATAAAACAATAAATATAAAGAAGCAGAAATCTTTTAGGAATAGTGGAAATAGTGCATAAGCTTCATATACTCACTACCACACTTTCTCTTACATCTAAGTAATTCATGTCATTATGGTTTTGCCCATGATCAGTGTTAGTTTCTGTTAGCTACTGGTCACATATTGTGGTTTTTATTGTTCAGAGAATGTATAGCTTTTCTTTTACAATTAACAAAACAAAGAAACTGTTCTATTTTCAAGATTATTTTGTTTACTAAAATATAGATATGAGAAAGACACGACACATATTGTTCTAGTTTTGTAATTTTCTTTTCAATTTCTAATTTTGGTAGCATGAGAACAATCTCAGTTTAGAAATAAACAAAAAAAAAAGAAATGAATAGGTCTGTTTTTATAACCAAATGATAATAAAAGTATTTTTAAAATTACCCAAATACCAAAATCCCTAGATTTTTTTCCTGGAGGTACTATTCAATATTTTAAGAAACTCAGGATAACTTTCAAGATGTTCAGATTCATTGTGACAATTTATTATATAAACACATTGATAATATGAGGTTATTATGCCTCACTTAACTGAATCAAATATTTCAGTGCAAATTCATAGTCATATGTAGATTCTGAAGTGACAATACGGATCACACTAGCAATCAGATGGGTCTTTCATGGCATCAAAGTCATCCAAGATGAAAATAGTTTTCTTTTTTTCTTCTAAAAAATAACATTACATATTACATTAAACAACACTGTATGTGAGAACATTTACATATTTTAATATGTACTATATTCAAAGAAACTAATCAGCAATAAGATTCAAGCATCCAGCATAGAAACCAAGCAAAAATGAGACCACAATTTGGTTCTCCTGCCAATGCTTGGATGGACATAACTATGCTGTCTCTCAACCTTCTGTATACACACACAGTATCCCCCAAGCTATAATGTAGTGCAAAGTTGTAGTGATCTTTCAATGACAAGAAAGCATGTCTGAAAGAAGAAATGGAAGAGCAATAATCAGAGAACAGATAGGTAGTAGGCAGTTCACTGGGGTAGCAAAAGCATTGCTCTTTAGCTTTTCCATGTTTCAATTTCAAAAAATGGTTAATGATGACTATGAAGTAAAGTAATATGAGAAACAAAACTAATAACTTCAGTTTTAAAAGATCCTTATTTTTCTCAAATGTCTGCTTAACAATTTTAGCATTTATTAAATAAAACTATATGTATGAATATGGATATATAACAGAATTTAGTCTGAATGAATTAGTCAGAAATTCATAAATGACTTTGTACATTAATTTATTCAATTTATTACTTACCAATAAAATTATTCATTTATTCATTCAATAAAGTTACTGATCACTCTACAAAAGTAATTTAGCTTTCTTTAAAATTACTGCTCTCCTTAAAAGCTGTTATCTATTTTACAATAAATAATTTGAAATCTTTGAACATCTTTAAATTCTGCTATATATCTTTATAAAACTAGAATTTGGTTTTGCTTTATTTTGGAGCCATATCTCCAGCTAGACTTAGCTACTGATGCAAATTATTTTTCCTTTCTATATTTGTATAATTTTATTCTAACCTAAATTTGAATGTTAAAACAAAAATTCAGGAGTTAGTATGAAACAGGTTATAATTTGTCAAAGCATTTATCAATTTATAATTCAGTATGAATTCAAAGTTAAACTATTGCCAAAATTTTGAATGTCCAAACCACAGCATGCTATATCCATATGCCAGTAGAAAAACATTAGCTAAGTCTATAAAAGTGAGAGAGAGAAAGAGAGTAAGTGAGCAAAAGAGAGAGAGAGAGGAAAGAGAGGAGAGAGAGGAGATGAGAGAAAGGAGAGGAGTGTATTACTGCACTATATTGGCAGATGGAATTTCAGGTGCCTACATCATCACAGTTATTATTAAATTATCTTTTGTGATGATACCTCAGGTAGTCATGACTTATGCAATAGGGAGTTAGGGAGACATCTTCAGTTTTTAAAGCTATTAAAATTTCTTGCAGGTGTGTTTGAGAGAAGCACAGCACAAATTCACTTGCACACTATGAGGAGAAGAGACATGCAGCCCAGCCACAAGGGGCAATTAACACAAACAGTGTGAGGGAAGAAACAACCAGAGTTGCAAACTAAACAGAACTCACATTGCACTTGCATCTCCCAATTATATTACAAAGCACAGATGTTTATTCCACAAAATAAATGATATTGGCAGTTTTGGGCTATGATAAAACCCTATAGGACCAGCTTTCCTAAATACCCACTTTTGACTTATTTTATCTTTCCCCAAACTACCAGGACTGTGGATTGTTGTTTGTTTTCTCTGTGATGGAAGACTATTAAAACAATGAGGAGTTTCACTCATTTCCTGCTGCAGCTAGCCAAGGCTTCAATATGCTTCTTGGAAGAATTTTTTCTTTCAGTTACCTAGGTTAAAAGCTTATAGGATTTCCATTATTAAAACTTGTAAGGTCCATTTTCACCCAGATGTGACACATTTATATTATGCTAGTTTGTATGCTAATGCAATTTGAAGGTTGTTCCAGTGATCTTTAATACCAGTGTCCCCAAGACAATATTGTTTATTCTCCATTTATGTATCTAAGTCTGTCTACCTATTTTGACATGAAATTTTGACAACTTTAGCCCTTCTCTGCATTCCAGAACATTCAGAAGAAAGCATAGCATAAAGGATATAGCTTTGACTGCTACATCAACGTGTCATTTAAAAAAAACCGACATTAATCAATAACATCTGAACAGTTCAATTACTGAACAAGAAGGGCAAAGAAATGGAAAAAAGATTAACAGGTCTACCCCAAAATTAGAGCCCTAAAATAAAAAAGGGCCTGCAACCTGGGTAACTTGAAAAGAATATTACTGTTGAGTTAATATATAATTACCAAAACCCTTTATTTTTTTTCCACACAGAGCAGCCTGTTTCCGTGACAACTTTCCTGCTCTGAGAATTTTCCATCTTTGATTAATGACACTTACTAAAATTTCTAGTGAGTTGCAACAAGAGAAAAAGGAGCCACTTGAACAAATGGTGAAGGATCTTGCATAGCTAGGCTATAAAAGGTTAATGGCATCATTACTAAGTTCTTTTGAGTGCCTCTCTCTCTCTCTCTCTCTCTCTTTTTCTCTCTCTCTGTACATTAAACATGCTATATTAACTCCTTATGAACTATAAATCCATTGACAACTGCTAATTTTATAAAACAATTCATTAATGTTTTAAATACATGGCATCTTTTTCTTTATTTTCTGCATGATATATTTGCATGACATAGCACAATTGACAATATTCAAGAGAATAATTTTTAAATGATTCTGGATTTCTCTGAAGGGCAAGTTTTAGGTCCTCAACCAAGGATAAGCAAATTTACAGAAGTTGTTGACTATTTGTAAGCTGTGTTTGTATTCTGAAACTCTTTGGTGAAGATTCATATGAAGGAATGGAGGCATCTTGTACTTGTATTCTGATACTCTTTGGTGAATGTTCCTATGAAGAAAGGGAGGTATCTTGTATTTGGATTCTGATGCTGTTTGTTGAAGGTTCCTATGAAGGAATGGAGACATCTTTTTTTTTATTAGAAACAAGCTTTGTTTATGTGTCAATCCAAGTTCCCTATTCCTCTCCTCCTCCCCTGACCACCACAGACCTTCTATGACATCCCTTTTCTGCTCCCCTGGGAGCTTAGGCCTTCCATAGGGAATCTTCAAAGTCTGTCATATCATTTGGAGCATGGCCTAGACACCCCCCTCCAACCCCGGTATCTAGGCTGACAAAGTATCCCTCCATGTGGAGTGGGCTCCCAACGTCCATTCATGTATTACAGATAAATATTGATCCACTACCAGACGCCCCATAGATTGCCCAGACCTCCAAACTGACATCCACATTCAGAGGATCTATATCACTCCTATGCTGGTTTCCCAGCTATCAGTCTGTGGTCCATGAGCTTTCACTAGTTCAGATCAGCTGTTTCTCTGGGTTTTTCAAGCCTGGTCTTGACCACTCTGCTCATCACTCCTCTGTCTTTGCAACTGGATTCCAGAGTTCAGCTCAGTGTTCAGCTGAAGGTGTCTGCTTCTACTTCCATATGCTACTGGATGAAGGCTCTAGGATGGCATATAAGGTAGTCATCAATTTTTTTATCGGAGAAGGGCATTTAAGGTAGCCTTTCCACTATTACTTAGATTGTTAGTTGGGGTCATCTTTGTAGATCTCTGGACATTTCCCTAGTGCCAGATTTCTCTTTAAATCTATAATGGCTCCCTCTATTATGGTATTTCTTTTCTTGCTCTCCTCTATTCTTCCCCTGATTTTATCTTCTGGCTCTCTCATGTCCTCCTCTCCTCACCTCTTCTCCCCTTCTCTTTCTCACAACTCCCTCTCCACTCCCACCATGCTCCCAATACGCTCAGGAGATCTTGTCCCTCTGGAGATCTTCTTCTTCTCTTAGGGTCCTCCTTATTTCCTAGCTTCTCTGGTGGTGTGGATTGTAGGCTGGTAATCCTTTGCTCTATGTCTAAAATCCATATGAGTGAGTTTATACCATGTTTGTCTTTTTGTGACTGGGTTATCTCTCTCAGGACGGTTTCTTCTAGTTCCACACTTTTCCTGTGAATTTCAAGAATCCATTATTTTTTTTTCACTGGGTAGTATTCCATTGTGTATATGTTCCACAATTTCTTTATCCATACATCACTTGAGGGGCATCTAGGTTGATTCCACGATCTGGCTATTACAAATAATGCTGCTATGAACATAGTTGAAGACACGATATATACAAACTTATGGGACACTTTGAAAGCAGTGCTAAGAGGAAAGTTCATAGCACTAATTGCCCACCTGAAGAAACTGGAGAATAGTCACACTAGAGAATTAACAGCACAACTGAAAGCTCTGAAACCAGTAAGCTTCTTATACTTTCACTGGCATGTCTTTCAAAGGTTGGGGAAGTTTTCTTCCATGATTTTGTTGAATGTGTTTTCTGAGCCTTTGATTTGGATTTCTTCACCTTCTTCTATTCTTACGATTCTTTTTCTTTTCACAGTGTCCCATATTTCTTGGATATTTTATGTTAGGGATTTGTGGGACTTAAGATTTTCTTTGTTCAATAAATCTATTTTTCCTAGTGTATCTTCAATGCCTGAAATTCTCTCTTCTGTCTCTTGTATTCTGTTGGTTATGCTTGCATCTGTAGTTCCTGATCATTTACCCAGCTTTTCTATTCCAGCAATCCCTCAGTTTTTGTTTTCTTTATTTTCCCTATTTCAGTTTTCAGGTCTTAAACAGTTTATTTTATCTGTTTGATTGTTTTTTCTTGGCTTTTCAACTTTTTGTTGAGTTCTTGCATTTTTTGGGTTGTTTTTACTTCCATTTCTTTAAAGGATTTTCTCTTATCCTCTTTGAGGGCCTCTATCAGTTTCATGAAGTTGTTTTTAAGGTCATTCTCTTCTGCTACGTCTGTGTTGGGATGTTCAGGTCTTCCTGTTGTAGAGTCCCTAGACTCTATATTGGTGGTATCAGATTGGTTTTTCTGTTGTTAAATTTGTTTTTATATTGCCTTCTTCCCACTCGTTCCAGTGGATAAAGGTAGAGTCTCTTCCTCTCCTGGTGGGCAGGGATCCAAGGTTCTCTTCTGGTGTGTGCAAGCAGTTCCAATACTCCAATGGCTCTTCTCTTCCCATGGGTGGAGGCAGAACTAGTACCAAAAAGTTGACAGACCCTGGATGAGCTGTTACGCCAGGAGGGGTTCCCTGGTGTGCAGGGACCACACCTCAGGAGGCTTTGATCAGGGCACCAGAAGGCCCACACCCCAGGAGGCTCTGATCAGGGCACCCCAGAAGGTGGGCTGGAAACAGGCCCATGCTTACCTCCTCCCATAGGTGGTGGCAGTACTAGGGCGCTGGCAGCCTCAGAATGGGCTGGACCGCTGGGATGGGATACCGAGTAGTCCCCAGGCCTCAGGAGGCTTTGATCAGGGCACCGGAAAGCCGGCCAGAAATAGACCCACACTTACCTCCTCCCATAGGTGGAGGCTGGAATGGAGACATCTTGCATTTAGATTATGATAATTTTTGGTTAAGGTTCCTATAAAGGAATGGAGACATCTTGCCTTGCGGCAAAGTTAAAAGAATTTGCTGAGAGTGGGAGAGGCAAAGCAGACATCAAGGAGCATATAAGATGCTCTTTCAAGCAACTGACCAAGAAACTTCCTTTGTGGAGGCTAACACTAAGCTTTAGCTTACCTAATTGTTAGTGTTTAGAGTAGAAAGGAAGGACATTTGATGATCTTTGATCTCAGTGGATCAAAGTCTTCCTAGGGGTATTGATCAATGAAATAGTTCTAGCTTTCTTGCCTGACAGCTAAAAGCAATATAGCTAAAAGCTAAAAGCAATATAACCCTTTGACTGAGGAGAGACTATCAGCTGGCTGGGGTGATTTAGGCACACCTGGAATTTGAGGGATTTAAACTTATACCTAAGATTCTCAAAGCAGTGTATTCAGCCTCATTTTAGCTCTTCCAATCCTTAGGAAAATTTGAGGGCTTGGGCTTTCATAGTGTTCAGTGTTACAGATTAAACAGGAGTGTCAGTGCTTACTAGAACAATAACAGCCCTGTTATCTCTGGTGGTGAGATGTAGTGCAAAACTACATCTTGCAATGAAAAAGAGAAAGTTGATTTCTAAGAACTTCTATAAATGCTTTCTGGATTTCTTAGCTGACATGAGGCAAACAACCTATTTAAATGCTTTTAATTGCTTCTAGATTATTTTTCATTGTCATGGCTCTTATTGCCCATGTGCAAGAGCATTTCAAAGGCCATCACTTTCTTCTATTTATAGCTCATGCTACAACTTTCATACCGTAACACACGCACGTGCACACACACATACACACACACACACAAAGATGTATGATGCTATCCACTTTACATTCATAAGTATATTAGTGTCTTGATTAGTTTAGGTTGTGAAAATAAAATATCATGACCAAAAGTGACCTATGAGATTATGATCTTATTTCGGGTTATGGTTCCAGAGGGAGAGTCCATATGCAGGGAGAGGTATGACAACAAACAGCTTAAGCAGGAAACCCAGAGATCATATCTTCAATCACAAACACAGAACAGAAAGCAAACTGGAAGTGGGGCATGGCTACAATTCTCAAAAGCCCACCTCTGGTGACATGTTTCCTCCAGTAAGTCTCTATATCCCCATAATTTCTCTAAATAGTGCCACCAACTAGGAATCAAGTGTTTGAGTACCAAAAGTCATGGAGAGTATTTATTATTCAAACCACCACAATACACTCCATTGGTCCCATAGGCTGATGGCCATATTATAAGTGAAAATACATTTAATCAAACTTTCAAACTCCCCATAGTCTTTAATAGTCTCAACCTAAAATAATCTCTTAACTAATGGCCCTTATAAAATCAAAAGCCAGAACTATCAACATAAAATTTCAGAGAATATACATTTCTGTTCCAAAAGAGAATGGTAAGAGCATAGTGAGGAAATCCTGAACAAAAGCAAAAGCTAGACCACAGTCCATCAGGATAAGCACCAAATTCCATTCCTCTCTGTGTAGGGTTTGGCACCATAATTTCAAAGGGTTTAGAAGATTCTACCTCTTAGTTCTAATCAGCTCTAATATCTGAAAGATACATTCTCTCCCTCTCTCCCTCCCTCCCTCTCTTTCTCTCACTCTGTCTCTCTTTGTGTGTGTCTCTCTTTGGCTGCTTTCATCTCTCTCTCTCTCTCTCTCTCTCTCTCTCTCTCTCTCTCTCTCTCTCTCTCTCTCTCTCTCTTTTGCAGCCATCCTCAAGAGATAACTCACAGATTCCAGTATCTTGGAGGCCCAGCTGCAAACCCAGATTCACTTTCACAGCACTATGCAGAAGCAACAGTTCCTTTCAGATATTCCCTAGCCACAGGTTTCCAACCTCAGCATCTCTCTTCAATCACAAAGAAAAAAGTATGACTTTTTCAGTATGCATTCCTCCACACCCAGTGCCTCACAGACAATGCTGCCACATTTAGCTCCTATGGCAGGAAAGATCTTTGCCCTTTTGACAACATGAGTAACAGCTTTTATATGTTGAAACAATTGATCTGTAGGGATATGTAACCCAATAGGCTTTTCCTTTCATAAATTGCAAGCTCCACAAACTGGTGTTTGGCCTGACATATCCTTTTCATCATCACAGTGCAGAGCACCTCTTTAATCTCCTTAAAGTTGTAGCCTAAATTTCTGCAAATGCCTCAGTGGCAACATTAAGCTTCTAGAAGATCCTTTTCCTCTACAAAGTATGTATTCCTATACATTTTGCATTTCTTTTTGTCCCACTCATTCTTCATTGCTGTAAGTCTGTTGAAGAGTTATTAGTAGTGACCATTCCACATACTTGACATTACTCTTGAAATTTCTACCACCAAAGAAATTAGTCCATTACTTTTAAACTTACTTTCAGGTAAATTCTTAGCACATAGAATGTATGCAGATTATTTGCCAAAATATCAGAATTGTCTCTACGACACTTGCTAATATTGATCTCCTCTTGAAGTGCCTGAGCTAGGTCCCAAAATCTGCATTTCTCTCAATACTAATATATTCCAGCCTCATACAGGAATGTCCAGCTGAGCTCTGCTTACAACATTCCACTTTCTGTTCCAAAGTTGCAAGTTCTTCCATATTCCTCCCCAAACCAAAATTAATAGATAATTAATTCACAGCAACAGTACACCCTCTGATACCTGTATTTGTGACTTTTTTGTATCTGCAATTAAACACCATGGCCAAAAATGACTTACAGAAGGAAGACCTTGCTTTGGCTCACAGGCAGGAAGGGATTTCACAGTAGCAATGCAGGTACAGCAGCAGATACCTGGAGCAGGAAGCTGAGAGACCACATCTTCAACCACAAACATAAAACTGAGAGCAAACTACAAGTACCACCCTGTCCCTATGATGTACTTCCTCCAGTGTGGCTGCATTTCCCTGTAACTGTCCCAGATTGTACTATAAGCTGGTGATAAAATACCTGAACCTTTCTTATCACTTCTAATCAAAACACCCACACCTACTTAGAGCTTACCCTCATGACATTGACTCTGATGGGTATAAATGCTCCTGGTAATTCCTCCTAAAGACGTACTTTTAGAGATAAAGCTGATGCAGTAGTCTCAGTAATTTCCCTAAAATCACACTCTATAATAGAGATTTAATTTATATAAATTGAAATGGAAGAAACCACAAGAAGTTTGAAGGCAAATAGAATAAGGAACAGAGAAGGAAGAGAATTCAAATTATGAATATATTAATGATTAAGTAATGCTTGCTAATAGATGAAAATTTAACTTATGTATGTCCTGTGAGAACTGATTGCTGGGTGTTGGGATGTGTGGTTAGAGATACTTGTTTCCAGAATTTGATGTCCAGCTCCTAGAGTCTCACTTAAAGGTGAATTCCATGTCCTTCTGGAAAGAACTTGCTTCAAAATGGAATAATAGAAGTAATAATAAGATAATTAAATTGAAATGGTAAACTCCATAGTCAATTGGAAATGTCCTATAAAGATTTATAGTAAGATAAAGATACTTAAGTTTATCTCTGGTGTCTACCCATGTTCATCCAGGTGAGTTCATATAAGCACAGATATGTATTGATATACCTATTCTTGATGCAACAGTGTCTCTTTAGAGGTAATATGTTTTATGCTTTGAAAATTGTCTCTGATTTTATGGACATGTCCTCATGATTTGCATAGAAGAAAATGTTATTACTCCATTTATAATTCACTAAACTTGTGAATTATAATGGCAACTTCCATTTCAAATCTGGAGAGTTGTGCTTCAAACATTTTACATCACATATTACCCCAAGTGTTCTTACCTTACCTTGTTTCTGGAATTCAAACAAAATGGACATTAACTTTTCTTGCTTTATCTCTGAAGCTGATTTATTTTCATGTGTATTTTTTTTTATTTTTGTGTGTCTTGTTCTGAATAGTTTCTTCTGCTTCATTTTCAGTTTAAGAATACCTCTTCAGCTACAAATAATTTCTTCTTCCACAAATGAAATCATTCCTGCATTATTTTATAGCTATACCATTTAGGTGATTTTTATTTGCTTTCTTTTTAAATTTTTCATAAAATTATTTTATTTCCCTGCCAAATTATTATCAACTTGTCCCCCAAAAGAGTTCAATGTAGTTAATTATTTGACAGGTAGTTTTATTACCTAAAGTAATGGTAACTTCCTTCAGGGACATTTGTTGTAGTTTCTGGGAATTAGTCAAGACTTTTGGAATTTCTTGGTCTTAAATTATAAGAATGTGGCTACAAGTACCTGTAATACCTGATTTACTTCTGGCTCACACTTGTCAGGGATTAGATCTCTTTTATACCCAGTTTTAATTGTGGGCCAGAGTTTCTACTCTTAGTAGGATTTGGGTAAGCCAAGATTGCAAATGCTCACTCAGGTTAGCAAAGTATCTCAAAGCAAAGACAATTATGAATGTTTATTCTAGTTCTGCCAAGTAAAGAGCTGCCTATTCTTCATTATATTTAAGCTCTTTAAATGCTTAAAAATATGCTTTAAAAATGATTAATTTCTTAACTTTTTCTGAGAGGGACAATCAGATTTCATCTATTAGTCCTTTTATAAACAAAGTAAACTCATCCAACTCACATTCTTTATATTTTGATTATGTAAATTCACTTTCATATAAAGATTTTTACTGACACAATATTCCCTAATACAGAAAAAGATTAGTTAAATTCTAAAACTGACTTGCTATATACCGTCGACAAAGGTTTCTGTTATGCCTGGTCCTGCAGCCATTGAGTCCCAAATAAACACACTGAGGCCCATATTAACCACAAATTGGTGGCCTATTGTTCAGGCTTCTTACTGGCTAGCTCTCTCCCACTAACCAATCCATTTCCATTAAACCATGTATTGCCACAAGGCTGTGGCTTACCAGTAATGCTCAGGCATGTTACTCCTTCAGCAGCTACATGGCATCTTCCTCATGACTCTCCTTCACTCTTTTCCCAGCATTCCTAGTGTAATCACCCTACTTATACTTTCTACCTGGCTAGTTCCTGTCTGTTCATGGGCTGAAACAACTTTATTTATCAACCAATAAGAGAAACATATATTCACATCATACAGGACATCCCCCATCATTATCCAAATCATTTCAATGATTCATGATCACTTTGAAACTGATACTAAAGTATAGCAGACAGAATTACTAATTGTTTCAAGTGAAAATTCAGAGTAATTAATAAATTTGCTCACCTTCATTCCCCATTTAAGTTGTATTCTGCCAATTTTGGAAATTATCATTCACTTTTACAGATAAAATTTCTTACTAGCTGTGAAACACATAATTATTCCAATAATCTAGCCAAACTAGCCCTAATATGATAATTTCCCATGAACAGGTTTTAAGTAGTACAACCATTATAGAATACCCCTCATATCAAATATAGACCACTGTCATGAACAATAATAAATAAGCAAGTCTAATTCCATCTAATTTTTCAAGTTTATAATTGCACATGACTGCCCTTTAAGCCAAGCAACTGTCATCTTGCAGTGTTCAGCTGTGCTCCATTACATAAGCATCATCCCAGCTGTGCTTGTTGACTGGTTCTGTCCTCTTGTGGAAGATATAAATGGTCACAAATCCCTCATCTGTTTATCCAGAGCTGTATAGTGTATGTTATATGCAACTCTGCCTTAATTGTTCATGGTCTAGAGTATATATGCTGGGGAAGACTAGAGGAAGGGACCTTCATCTATGGAGCATTCATCTCTGTTGGGTAAAGACTTCCCAGGTACATGCCCAATAAATAAGCCTTCACCTACACTGTAGAAGAAGACCCAATAATCTCTTTGGTCCACACAATGAACTTTGGTGAAATTATACCTCAGCTTATCATTGCAACCTTTGGAGGAGAAGAGATAATGTTTGAATCTCCTGCAAGGATAGAAATTTAGAAACAGCTATCTTTTGAAAAATAACTTGTAATTATCATTTTGCTATACTTCTAGATCTATGGACCTTTACATCCCGAGAGAATGTGTAGTACAAACAGAACATATATTATGGCCAGCTAAATTCAGACTTTACACTGAATTTATCCTTGCAATTTTCTACTGTCATACCATAGACCACATTCTATTCCTTAAATATCTAGATAAAGTATGGAGATTAATGGCTAGAAAAAAGTTGCAAGTAGTGTCTTAAAGTGATAGATATTATTTTAGTTTTATGTTAGTCTGTGACAAAAAGAAATAGAAAAGGAATCACTAGGAAGAGTCCACATAACAAATGTATATGCAAAAATTAGGAAAAGTGAGGGACAGCTGACAAAACTAGGTTAAGAAATTATAAAAATGCAATCCTTCATTTCATAATCATGTTCTATATGAATGGGTAGAAAGGCATTGATGATGAACAATATGTCATTAACAAAGACAAAGAAAACAAAACAAAATGAATGAATAGGAGGTGGAAAAATAAATAGAAAGAATTGATAGCAGAAAGATAGTGTGATAGACAATTTTAAATATTTGAGCCCTAGTAATCAGAATACAGTTAACCAGTATTGCAAAGTCAGTATGCTGAGAGAGATTAATGACAAAGTACTTTAGATTTGTAAGTTGAGGTTTGTGAAGGATACTCAATGTGTAGTGAATTAAGATTGAGATCTTCAGTTTGTATAGGATATAGATGATACATGTTTTTGCAATTGACACATATCAATTGAACATGAAAATACATCCTTAGGCTATACTACATATTGTCCTGGTCTGACACTGTTGATAGCTCTAAACTTTGAGGGGAAACTAATACAATAGCAGGGCACATTTGATGGAATGGATGTATAACTTGAAACTGTATGGAAAAGGGAAGAAAAGGATAGTGTCCAGTGACTGGCTACATTGACCAATGTGGGAAAAAGGAAGGCAGAGCCTGAGAAAGGAGAGCAACAAAAGATGAAAAACACAGACTTTTTTGTAAGAAATAAAATTTAAAAATAGTTTGGTGAAGTTCATTGGTTTTGATTAGACAATATCTTCAACTATTTACAGCCATTTGTGTATGTGTTTTATATAGCTAGCTATTGTCCTTACATTTGCATTTTCTCTTTTTATTTCCATAGAAAATGAAAGGCATGAAGAAAGAAAAGCAAATATAGAAAACTCTTGAATACTAAAAGCCTGCTGTTTGCAATCTGTAGTCATCCAATGAGTTTTGCGTGCACAACATCCTTGGGAACAGTGCTATAGCTAGTGAAAAATGATGGGGGATTTGAGCAGGAGTTGTGTAGTAGGCATGATTCATGCCATTAGCTTTACAACACCCTTGACTTGTCCAAGCCTTCAAAAGCAGCACTCAGAATGGTTCAGTGTTTGCCACACTGTCATAGGCATTCCTACAGTGCAGCCGCTAACAGAGCTAGGTGGTCTCCAATCCCTAAATATATGATTGTTTACTTTTATATCAAGGCCAGGATATCACCCAAATCTGCATGTGCTCAGGTGGTTTTGGAGAGGTTGGTGCCATAAAACCCAAAGTACTTATGATAGTACCTAAGTCAAAGAAGCATGCCATCAGGACTGATGGTGTATCTGTGCTTGGTGTATCTGTGACAGGATCTTCCTTGTTGAACAATGGAAAACAATTGCAGAAGTTTTGAAGACACAAGTACAGAGTCAGAAAAGTAAGTAAATTTGAAACTATTTTTACATAATAAAAATCAAGTCCTATTCTATAAAATGGAAATGAATTCCTTAAGCAAACGCAACCACATTGGTTCTACAATTACATGTAGAAATGGCTTAAAGCCTACTGGCTGAGATTACACCATTTGAGGTAATCACTGGTATTTTATACTCTAAGAACTTAGAAGACTATACAGATCACAGAACACAAAAACCAAACCAAGTCATGGGGACAGCATTTCCCTCAATCCAAGTCATGGGGACAGCATTTCCCTCAAACTAAGTCATGGGGATAACATTTCCCTCACATTGGTTTTTTTTTTCTCTCTCTTAAGTTATATGTTTTGAGAACAAGTCATTATTAGTGCATTTTATCTTGTATGCACAAATAGCTTCCTGGGACTCAGAGGATATGTCTTGCCCACCAGCACAGTGAGCCATTTCAGTGTTTCTTTGGAGAAAAGAGAGAAGAAAGGGTTAAGGACAGAAGCCTCTCAGTTCACCAAGGCTAACTCACTCAGTTTCCCAGCTGAACTTATTTCTCCTGCCTCTAGCACAGAACTTTGAGCATAAGGAATCACTGCAGCCATGACACCCCCTCAGTGACCTCAGCACTGCAACAAAGCATGCAAGACAGCAATAAAATTTACACAAAGCAACATTTGCTCTTATTCCCAGAACAAAAATGCATATGGGGAGGCATAGGTAGAAATGCCGGAAACACAACTGGAAATACAGTATCAGGCAGAAACAACTGGAAAATGAAGCTTAATGATGAGAAAGGCTTTCAGATTAAGTCCCAGAAATACATTGTAACTAATAAGCACATTATGTAATATTTAAAGTGATTGATTTTACATTTTTTCTAGTAAAAGAGTATAAGTCTCCTAAAGGACTCTCAGTGATAAATTTTAAAAGGAATAGACTTCTTACTATGAGTAGACATTAACTTAATGGATACTTCTGCTGATGCTACAACTCAGACTAGATGCCTTGATAAAGGAAGACCTCCTGTCTCTGCTGGCAACATGCTTATATCACCAATGGTCACCAAAAAAATAAATAAATAAACTCCATAGCTTGCATAGAAGTCCCGTTTTGTATGACCCCAACTAAGAATCGAATTAATAGCAGAGAGTCTACCTTAAATGCCCTTCTCCGATAATAAGGCTGATGACTACCTTATATGCCATCCTAGAGCCTTCATCCAGTAGCTGATGGAAGCAGAAGCAGACACCCACAGCTAAACACTGAGCCCTACTCCTGGAATCCAGTTACAGAGAGGGAGGATTGATAGCTGGGAATCCAGCACAGGACCGACCAAGATCCCCTGAAAGTGGGTGTCAGTGAGGAGACCTCGGCAGTCTATGGAGCCTCTGGTAGTGGATCAGTATTTATCCCTAGTGTACAAATGGACATTGGGAGCCCATTCCACATAGAGGGATACTCTCTCAGCCTAGACACATGGGGATGGCCTAGGCCCTGCTCCAAATGATGTGACAGACTTGGAAGATCCCCCATAAAAGGCATCACTCTCCCTGGGGTACCAAAATGGGGAAAGTTCAGGCAGGGGAGGAGGAGAGGGAGACAGAACTGGAATTGACATGTATACAAGATTGTTTCTAATTTAAATTACTGTATGAAAAAAGAAAATAAAAGGATTAGGAGAAAAGCAAACAGATTAAAAAAGAAGTCTCCTTTGTTTCCATAGTGGATAGTAACCATGATTTTGAAAACAAAAATTCACAGTAAAATTACAACATTCCTTCCCTCAAAGTATGCTTATGATATATATATATATATATATATATATATATATATATATATATAATAGCTACCCCAAAACTATACCATTGTCTTAGTTAATAGGTTAAAGGATAAATAACAAGATGCTGGGAAAGGCCACTTATTTCCATACACTTAAAGGGCCTAGGCCCTGCCCTTCGTGTCTAGGCTGAGAGAGTAGCCCTCTATGTGGAATGGGCTCTCAAAGTCCATTCCTATGCTAGGGATAAGTACTGATCAACTACAAGAGGCCCCATAGATTGCTGAGGCCTCCTCACTGACACCCACATTCATGGGGTCTGGATCAGTTCCATGCTGGTTTCCCAGTGATCAGTCTGGGGGCCAAGAGCTCACCCTTGTTCAGGTCAGCTGTTTCTGTAGGTTTCACCAACCTGGTCTTGACAACATTGCTCATCACTCCTCCTTCTTTGCAACTGGATCTCAGTTCAGTTAAGTGTTTAGCTGGGGATATCTTCTTCTACTTCAATCTGCTGCTGAATGAAGGCTCGAGGATGGCATATAAGTTAGTCATCAATCTCATTATTGGGGAGGGCATTTAAGGCATCCTCTCCACTGTTGCTTAGATGGTTAGTTGGTGTCATTCCTGTAGATATCTAGACATTTCCCTAGTGCCTGATTTCTCTTTAAACCTATACTGGTTCCCTCTCTGATGGTATCTCTTATTTTGCTCTCCTCTATTCTTCACCCTATACAACCTTCCTACTACTTTATGTCCTTCTCTCCCCTCCTCTTTTCCCCTTCTGATCCCCTTCTGCAGGATCCCTCTCCTCCCCCCCACCCGCCATGCTCCCAATTTGCTCGGGAGATCTTGTACTTTCCCCTTCTCTGGGGGACCATGTATTTCTCTCTTAAAGTCCTCCTTGTTGCCTAGCTTCTCTGCTGGTGTGGATTGTGGGCTAGTAATCCTTTGCTGTATGTGTAAAATCCATATATGAGTGAGTGCATACCATGTTTGTCTTTTTGTGATTGTGTTACAAGCTCAGTATGGTTTCTTCTAGTTCCTTCCATTTGCCTGCGAATTTCAAGATTCCATTGCCCGCCCCCACGCTGAGAATACTCCATTGTGTAAATGTATCACATTTTCACCATCCATTCTTCAGTTAAGTGTCATTTAGGTTGATTCCAGTTTCTGGCTATTAAAAATAAAGCTGCTATAAACATAGTTGAGCAGATGTCCTTGTATTAATGTGATTCTTTTGGTTATATGCCTAAAAGTGGAATTGCTAGATCTTGCAGTAAACTGATTACCATTTTCCTGAGAAATCACCATACCAATTTCCAAAGTGGCTGTCCAAGTTTGCATTCCCACCAAAAATGGAGGTGTATTCAAAAAAACAAAAAAAACAAAAAAACAGTAGCCCTACTACATACAAATGATAAGAGGGCTGAGAAAGAAATCAGAGAAACGTCACCCTTTACAATAGCCACAAACAACATAAAAAATATCTTGGGGTAGCACTAACCATACAAGTGAAAGTCCTGTATAGCAAGAACTTTGAGTCTTTAAAGAAAGAAATTAAAGAAGATACCAGAAAATGGAAAGATCTTCCATGCTCTTGGATAGGTAGGATTAACATAGTATAAATGGTAATCTTGCCAAAAGCAATCTACACATTCAATGCAATCCCCACCAAAATACAGGCACAATTCTTCACAGACCTTGAAAGAACAATGCTCAACTTTATATGGAGAAACCAAAGACCCGGGAATGCCAAAGCAACCCTGTACATTAAAAGAACTTCCGGTGGCATCACCATCCTTGACTTTAAGCCCTATTATAGAGCTATAGTCCTGAAAACAGCTTGGTATTGACACAAAAATAGACAGGTAGACCAATGTAATTGAATTGAAAACCCTGATATTAACCCCCATACCTAAGAACACCTGCTTTTTCACAAAGAAGCTAAAGATATACCATGGAAAAAAGAAAGCATCTTCAACAAATGGTGCTGGCATAACTGGATTCTGGCATGTAGAAGACTGCAGATAGATCCATGTCTATCATCATGCACAAAACTTAAGTCCAAATGGATGAAAGACCTCAACATAGATCCACCTACACTGAACCTCTTAGAAGAGAAAATGGGAAGTACCCATGAGTGAATTGGTACAGGAGACAGCTTCCTGAACGTTACACCTGTGGCATAGACACTGAAATCCTCAATTAATAAATGGGACCTCCTGAAACTGAGAAGCTTCTTTAAGGCAAAGGACACAGTCAGCAAGACAAAACAGCAACCCACAGAATGGGGAAAGATATTCACCAACTCATATACAACAGAGGGCTGATCTCCAAAATTTACAAAGAACACAAGAAGCTAGTTCCCAAAACACCAAATAATCCAATTAAAAACTGGGGTACAGAACTAAATAGAGAATTCTCAATAGAGGAATCTAAAATGGCTGAAAGATATATAAGAAAGTGCCCATCATACTTAGCCATCAGGGAAATGCAAATCAAAGCAACTCTGAGATGCCATTTTACTCCAGCCAGAATGGCTAAAATCAAAACCACCAATAACTTATGCTGGAGAGGATGTGGAGAATATTTTCTTTAATTTTATAGATTCTCTTAGTCTTCAGAGAAGTGGACAGATTTATAATCTGAACTATATATACATATAGCGTGTCCTATATGGACAGAGCTCAACGTCACTTAGAAGAGTCCACATTTAATCAAATTATCTATATTTACTAATATTTTGAATAAGCAAATTGATCTGTGTAATTTTGTTCTGGCTTACAGTGCTTTCATGTTGATTACTAATTTGTTTAGGATTAGACAGCAAAAAACAAAACAAACCTAGGATCATTGTCATTTGGTCCCCCGGTGCCTTGGGAAAGATATTTAAATTAGCCCACCCAGGTTTTTGGCCACAAGAAGAAAGAAATGAAGAATATCCAGTAAATTGTCAGACTACTTCATACTACTGTTTTGTTCTCTCTTCTGTTGGGAAGTAGCATAATTTCACATTCTATAGGTATCACTAAGAACTGCAAACAAAATATAAACTATTGGATCACTCAAAGCCATCTGGACAAACTGACTTTGACTGGGCCCTATGAGACTGTATAGCCAGTATATTTCTAGATTGGGCACAGAGAATAATAAGTAGCCATGTTTTTCACCTACCCTCCTCTATTAGGAATCAGCCTTATACTCTACAAGGTTGAGTCAATCTCCACTCACAAGATCTTACTGTTTGGGAGCAACGTTTGTCTCCTGTGCACCTTCTGAGTGTATAGCCCGGATGGACGATCTAGTTTGCCTAGTGTTCATCACATATTAAATGCTTAAATATTATTCTCACTGGGCGTTGGTCACGCACGCCTTTGATCCTAGCGCTTGGGAGGCAGAAGCAGGCAGATCTCTGTGAGTTCAAGGCCAGCCTGGTCTCCAGAGTGAGTGCCAGGATAGGCTCCAAAACTACACAGAGAAACCCTGTCTCAAAAAACCAAAAAAAAAAAATAAATCTTATTCTCAAAGAATGTTATTAGTATCCAAAATAGTATTTTTATTTCTAGTTGCATAACTATGTGTATGCTGCATTAGGTTTCAAACTCAAGCAATAAATTCCCAAAGGATTATTACATGTTTAGGGGAATGCACATTTCCAAATACTTAATAAAACTGGCATTTTTCAGAAGTACCCAGTTACTGACCCTTGTTGTTCATAGGGAAATTATATGAGAAAATATCAAATGTGACTAGAAGATAAAACATTATGTTGAAAATTGACTGCCTTGTTGCTGAAATGGGGGTTTTAGAATGGCATCTGGGGAACCAGCTTAAGACTGAACCAGGCCCCCTGAACTTGTGTGTGAGTTAGGCAGTCTATGGGGCCTCAGGCAGTGGAAGCAGTATTTATCCCTAGTAAATGAATGGACTTTGGGAGCCCATTCCCTATGGAGAGATACTCTTTCAGCCTAGATACACTGGAGAGGGCCTAGGCCCTGCCCCAAATGATTTTTAAATTTAAATTAGAAACACGATTGTTTTACATGTCAATCTCAGTTCCCTCTTTCTCCTCTTCTCCCCTGTCCCCCACTAACACCCTATCTATACCATACACTTTCTGCTCCCCAAGGAGGGTGACACATTCCATGGGGAATCTTCAGAGTCTGTTATATCCTTTGGGATAGGGCCTAGGCCCTCCACTGTGTTTCTATGTGTGTCCCTCTATGTGGAATGAGTTCCCAAAATCCATTCCTATGTTAGGGATAAGGACTGGTCTACTACAAGAGGCCCCATAGATTTCCTAGGCCTCCTCACTGACACCCACTTTCAGGGGCTCCAGATTAGTCCCATGGTGGTTTCCCAGATATCATTCTGGGACCATTTGCTCCCCCTTGATCAGGTCAGCTGTTTCTGTCAGTTTCACCAGCCTCATCTTGACCCCTTTGCTCATTACTCCTCTCTCTCTGCAATTGGGTTCCAGTTCAGTTCAGTGTTTAGCTGTGGGTGTCTACTTCTACTTCCACCAACTGCTGGATGAAGCTCTAGGATGGCATATAAGTTAGTCATCAATCTCATTATCAGGGGACGGCATTTAATGCATACTCTCCAATGTTGCTTAGATTGTTAGTTGGTGTCATCCTTGTAGATCTCTGAATATTTCCCTAGTGCCTGATTTCTCTTTAAACCTATAATGGCTCCCTCTAATATGGTATCTCTTATCTTTCTCTCCTCTATTCTTCCCCTGACTCAACCTTCCTGCTCCCTTATGTCCTTCCCTCCCCTCCTCATCTACCCTGCTTATTCTCCTAGCTTTCTCTCCCCTCCCCACATATTCCCAAATTGCTCAAGATATCTTGTCCCTTTCCCCTTCTCCAGGGGACCATGTATGTCTCTCTTAGGGTCCTCCTTGTTTCCTAGATTCTCTGGTGGTGTGCATAGTAGGCTGGTAATCCTTTGCTCTATGTTTCAAATTCATATAAGATTGAGTACATACCATGTTTGTCTTTTTGTGACTGGATTATCTTGCTCAGAATGGTTTCTTCTACTTCCATCCATTTTCTTGGGAATTTCAAGATTCCATTGTTTTTTTTTCCACTGAGTAGTTTTTTTTTTAATTAGCTTTTAAAACCTTTAAAACTGTAAATAAGTATAAATTGAAATGAGAGCATCATGGCTTCTTTACAATGCTTTCCAATTTATGTATCTGGAATAATCAGATTTTAATCCTCATTTTGGTAAAATAATATACTGTCTTGGACACTTTAAGAAAGATAAATAGTGTCCATACCAGACTGGTAAAACCCACAGAAACAGCTGACCTGAACAAGGGAGAGTTCTTGGTCTCCAGACGGATAGCTGGGAAACCAGCATTGGATTGATCTAGACCTCGTGAATGTGGGTGTCAGTGAGGAGACCTTGGAAATCTATGGGTCCCCTTGTAGTGGATCAGCACTTATCCCTAGCATAGGAATGGACTTTGGGAGCCCATCCCACATGGAGGGATACTCCCTCAGCCTAGACACAAAGGGCGTGGCCTAGGCCCTACCCCAAAGAATAGGACAGACTTTGAAGACCCGCTATGGAAGGCCTCACCCTCCTTGGGGAGCAGAATGGGTATGGGATAGATAGGGTGTTAGTTGGGGGGGGGCTGGGAAGCAGGGGAAGGAGAGTTACCTGGAATTGGCATGTAAAATAATTTCTTTCTAATAAAAATTAAAAATTAAAAAAGAAAGATAAATAAAAATGTTAAACAGCATATGGTGAAGTCATGTTCCTGGGAATTGGAAAAATGGCCTTCAGAACAAGAAAATCACCATCTTTCCACTTTTACTGCCCTCACAAGCACAGATTTCTGTTCAAAGCTCCCTAAAAGAATCATTTCATGATTTTAATGCAATGTTTAAAGGGAATGAGTAATATAATCTACAACATTAATTTTTTCTTGAATTTTAAAAAGTTTTTTTAAATTAAAATATAATTACATAATTTCTCCCTTCCCTATCATACTTCCAACTCTTCCCAAGCACCCATCACTTGCTCTCTTAAAATTCATAGCCGCTGTTTCCTGAAGTGTGTGTGTGTGTGTGTGTGTGTGTGTGTGTGTGTGTGTGTGTGTGTGAACATGGATGATACTAATAAATACAGTAGCAAGGATATGTTAGAGGGAAATTTCCTGGAGTCTCAATCCTAGTCAAATAACTATATACAATTAAGGAAGGGTGAGCAGGAGAAATAGTCTTCCCTGGAGAAAAGCCCTATTCACTGTTTTTGTTTTTGTTTTTGTTTTTGTTTTTGTTTCAAACTGGCTAGCACTGTCAGTTACTGTGTTAGAATACCTTAATGATCACTGTTTCCAGAACATCAATCTTTCCCCACCCAGGATGAGGGAAGCTTCTCTTCCCAATGAAGACAAAGAGGCCACAAGAATGTGACTTATACATCATTGAAGAAGTGTACAGTGGCATGGTGTGAGAACAAGAAGTATTTGGCAGTTCTCTCACCCTCACTGGGATTAACCTCTGAGAACTGATAATCTCTAGGTATAGGGAATTATTGTGCATAACAATCAGACAATTACTTATATTTATCTGATTAATCGATAAGAGAGAGACTGTGGTTCAACATTCCCCAAAATGCTTTGTCATAGACTCCAACAACTGCATACAAATCGTGTTTGTTCTAGTTTCTGCTGTCATTGCTTTTCAACAAGAGCTGCAATAAATTCTCTCAAGGGATAGCAAGGTTTACACACTCTGATCTTACTTGCTCCCAATGATAGGTCCAAAATTCTGTTGTCTTGGAATTGGATCATATTGGTGAACTCATCTGGAATGCAGCTGTGCACTGCTCTGACTGAACACTTTGGGCCACCATGGTTCTCTACCTCTTGATTATTTATTAAAAGACCAAAAGCCATTTTGCAACTTCCATCATCTCTCTATGGAAATATTCCATTTCAGTCTGCAGATGAAACCAAGTTTCTCCTGAAGAACTGTCAGTTGACTGACATTCTTGGTGCTTTTCTGTCTTTTTGTATGGCAGGACACTTTACCATATAATACACTTGCTTGTGTTAATATGTATTAAACTTGCTTGATTTAAAACTCAATAAACACAGCAACTGTGTAATACATAAAGAAAAATCCTGACCTCCAATCATGTTTTACCAAATCTGTTACCTTCTTCGCAGTGAAATTCAAAAGCATGTGTTAAGGTGAATAAGATAAACAAACAAACGAACAAGCAGAGTCAGCGTGTTCCTCCCTCTTACCAACAATACTCATTTCCATCTGGATGTGCTTCATTATACTCCATAAATCTGCCTTTAAAAACTTGTGGTTTTGAACCAATCAAGTGTATTAGCATATATGGATCATGATTCCCATTCCAGAATGTTTTTTTTTTTTTTTGCCAGAAATAGTGACAATTTCCTGCTTTATTAAAATCACCCTGGGGTACTCCCTGACTCTTAGCAGTAGAGATGAATGATCCTGGTTGTTTGAATACAAGCACACTCTTGGTGTTGATGAAATGCATACTGTGTATCTGGAAGTGACTGGAGCCACTGATACTGTATTTCTTAATTATACTATGGCTGCAATAGAAATTCTTCCATTAATAAATTGAAAACACAGCAGCTTAAACAGTAATAAATACATTATTCAGCAATTTCCACTAGGCAAGACTATGTCAAATTCTAGCTGTATCATTTTCTCAAGGTCTCACACAGCTAAATTCAGGTGAATTCTGCCTTTCTCATCTAAGAATATACTAGAGAATGATCCACTTCCTAGTTCCTTCAAGTCATCAGAAGACTAGTACAGTTCCTATCCTCTTGTTAATTGTTATCCAAGAAACTTGTTTAACAAGGAAATGTGAGGCCTTGCCATAGGGACTCCTCTGAAAGCATTTCACAGCATGGCTTTTTATTCCCATAAGCCCCTCAGGAAATTTGTAGCAATCTTCTAGAAACTGTCTTTAAAAGCTTGCCAGATAAAACTATGCCTATTCATGGTAATCTCTTTGAAAATTCAAAATCAAGTGATTAATGACCTAAATTTTATTACCAAAATCATTTAACCTTTCCCATATAATGGACTTTAGCCATGGTGCCAAGGTTTTACTTGTGCACAAAATATATATATATATATATATATATATATATATATATATTGGGTCAAAGTGAAGGATTACAAAGACAAAATAACATGAGTTAGAAGTTAATGCTCATCCTCAAACTCTCTCATCACAAGGCTTTTGGCACATTCATGTTCTTAACAAGCAACAAAAATAATATGCTACACATACTGCCTACATACAGGACTAAATGGTGTCCTATAAAATGTGTTATGACACCATCATCTCTTCTTATGGCTTTCTAACTGATATGAGAAGAAATAAAATCCAAATGAAAAGAAAAAAGTTAAAGATGATTTGATTAATGGTGAAAATTGCTGGAGAATAGAGCAGGTCTCCTAGCTCCTTTCTTGACCTACAGCTTGTTATATCTAGCCTGTTACAGGTAGAAACTTGGAAAATGATGGAACAACAAAAGGTCATTTACTTGTTGCTTGATTATGCATGGATTTTTGAGATCAGACATTTCGATGTATCCCAAGTAGAATTTAACTGATGCTATGCTCTTCCGTACTGAGAGTACAGGTCTGTGTACTCTCTGCTTAACTCTCTGCTGCCTGAAAGAACAAGTGACACGGAGAAGATAGGGTATGATTCTGCTTGCCCCCCAATTGTATGCCTGTAGTTTTGATATAGTATTGTGCTATTCTCAACTGAGTAGTCAATGCACAAGCAAGTAGTTCTTACCTAGGCCTCAATTATAAAAAGTCATTCATAGGCCTCATCACAATCCAGACTTCTTTCATCACTGTAGCAGTAAGAGGAGAGTTCTAAATCACCAGCCCCTCCAACACAACATAGAACACTGTGTGCCACCTTTTTCTCAGTTTCAAATCAACTTATATGAATACACAATGAAGAAGCACAGTTCTCCCAGGTGTCTCACAAAGAAAAATTACCATAAGTCTTTGGTGGATGGCATTGACATAAACAACACACAGCTTAGTACATGTTATTTTTCTCCATGGAAGTTGCAGTTACCAAAGAAGACAAGGTCTCAAAAATATTTATGCTAACATTGTCTCTTCTACAAGCACAAAACATGGGATTGCTAATTGCAAATGTTGTACACAAAACTAATAACTTCCTTTTACCAGTAAGGATAAAAAGAATTGAATACATTTGTGAACCAATTCTGTAGTTTGAAGCTCCATTTTGGCAGATATTGTTTCAGGGAATAATGGACAAGTACAATTTCACAAGCCTGCTTTGCAGGTAGCTGAAAGAGCGTCTAGCCCCACAAAGAGGCCCCACATAGAACAGGGAAGACAGCGACTGCCACATTTTAGGAGGCCGCCTTCAAATCAAGCTGTATGTCTGGAGTTTCTGTGCAGAGCAGGATCTGAGAGCTGGCTCTGTGCTGGGTGAGAAGTGTGAAGCCTGTGCCAGAGTGAGTGCACATCAGAATCCTGGCACAGGCTCTCTTCGGAAACGGACAGAAGACCAACTGCAACATACGGCTCATTCTTCTCACGTCATAAATGTAAAGGCATTAATCACTGGGAGGCCGCCCAGAAATTAAAGTTCATCTATTGGTTATGGAGTGTCAAAAGGCAAATGTGGAGTATTTTACATGTGCTTAGTTTTCCTGTGATATAAAATACAGGTTTCCAATGCTGGCTTTATCATCAAAATAGGCTGCTGCCCTGCCAAAGCTAACACAGAGAACCCAGAACCCCACACAGGTTTCTCAGTTATGGCATAATTTCCTTCAAAGATGCCTGTTTTAAAATGTAGATTAACCCTTGGTGTTTGAATTTTCCAAGTGGAAACTTTGAAACAATGAGGTCCCATCTGCCAAGAAAGAATGCCAAGCAGCAAAAGAGTTGCCCATAGTTTCCTCCAGGGAGGAAGACAGTGGGAGGAATTTTGCAGTTTTGCTGAAGTCTGTGTGGTAGCAGACATCATGCTACATTCTCCAGAAGTCTTGGGTCAGTCATGACAAGAGAGGTAAGTACTGTACACTCAACTGTGAATTTTAGTCATAGGATAAAGAATCCATTGTGTTTGTTCTTTCTTGAGAAAGCCTAAACCCCTTGGTATCATTGCTACCAAGGAGAAACAGTTGAACCAAAGGGAACAATCTGGAGAAGTGATTACCAGGCATTAATCCAACCACCTTTATGGGTCTAAATATGAATATAACTACTTCAAACCCATACTCCTAAAGGAACTATGCATGATTCTTGTTGTATTTATTCTACCTAAAAACTTGTATTTAAGAGGAGAGAGGGG
The DNA here is from genome assembly GCF_003668045.3 of Cricetulus griseus. Taxonomy (NCBI): domain Eukaryota; kingdom Metazoa; phylum Chordata; class Mammalia; order Rodentia; family Cricetidae; genus Cricetulus; species Cricetulus griseus. The sequence continues at coordinate 302,823,815 of NC_048595.1, read as the reverse complement.
AGTTTTAGAGGCTTCTGATGGCTGGACTGCACACTTCACCACAGGTAGCCATGTAGACTTACCTGCATATTGTTATTACAAATGAATTTCCAATAGTCTCATGGAAGGTACAGGCTCTCAACTTTCATAATAACTAGGGTTGCTAAAAATCACAAGGCCTGGTTGACACAATATGCTATCTCTTCTTATAATACAGACATTTCATTGTTTGTTTCTTTAATGATCTTTAAAAAATGACATATATGACATATCCTCTAGAACTCAACCTATCATGACACATCACTAAACCTTAATTATAATGACTTTTTCCACAGCATACAAATTGTTTTTTGAAAGTAACATTGAAAGATACATTTGAAGATTAGCACATCTAGAAAATATCTAAAGTCCAGTACATAGAAACAATACATGGCATTCTTTTAGTGTGACTGATGATGATGGAAAAAAGATTTGAGACAAAGAAATGTTTAAAGATTTGGAATTAGCTGTCTATAGGTCTGGCTTCAAATTTCAGTTTTAGCATCTACAACTGATGTGATTTCTTGGGGAAATAAGTAGATCCAAGATAAAGATACACATTAAAGGACTGTGAGAATTTATGCTCTTTCCTAAAGGAGAGGAGTCCCTTAAATATGCCTCAAGACTATGAGAAGGGAAGGGAGCGCATAAGAGACAGAGCATCACAAATTTGAAGGCCTAAAACAAGGATTTTTAGAAACCCAAGAGAAGATAAAAGTGTAAAGAATGAAATATATCAAAACTGCTGAATTCTAGTGTACCCTATAAAGGTTTGTTGTCAACGGATACACAGGAGTTGGAGCTAAAGATTTTAAAGCTTGATACTTTTATAGTACCAATTCCATGAATATCTACTGATGGAGCTTCTGAAATAGTACTGAGTAGCACAGGTTCTCACACATTCTAAATATGACTTGAGCACAGATATTTCAGTCTAAGAGTGGAGAAGCTTAAATAAATGGCCCAATGCAATAATTGTAAGGATTTGCAGTCCAGATTGCTTCCCTAGAGGAACTGTAACATAGAACAGCATGGGAAACTTCAAATTGATAATTGATAATAACACATAAATTTCTAGAGAATATTTCCCCTCTGCAATGACTACCTGCTAAACCAAAATACTTAATACAGTCAACAATGAAATGTAAATATTAAAAAGAATAAATATCTGCCATAGATCCATTGTTTTTCCCTTGAACAAGTGTTCATTGCTTCTCTTTATGCATCTTCCAAAAGTTCATTTGAATTTTTAGGTGAATGCCTATCATAGGATTATTTTAATCTTGAGGTAATAGCAAATACCACCACATATTTTTAACATACAGACCCCAGTGAATTGAAAATTTTGACCTGATTTGGTTTTCCAATGCAATGGGAAATAACTTGCTTTAAATAAGAAGGAGGAAGCCACTTACTCATAAACTCAGAATTAATCTTTCCATAATCCATCTTTGCACATTAATTAGTGTGGAAAATTCCAATCAAATAACTTCTTTAGGGCTTTCAAAAAACTGTAAGAAAACACTCTTGAAGTTCATTAAATTTCCGGACTTCTTCACCAAAACAAATCTCCTAGCAAAAGATTTTGTTCATTTTTGTAGGTATGGAGGATAATACAGAAATTGATGTATTATATGATTTAATTTCTTAAATTAAAAGTATATGTTTCAATAAATTAAATTTATACCAAATAGTAATTTCATAGAACTGTTTTGATAAAGATCTACCAAGATCTTATCATGAGCACTATACATAATATAGAGGTACCAAACATTAGCCATATTAAGTCACTGACTAGAAGAAAATCAACATTATTGAAAGCTAACACTCTGCTTTTGGATGAATCAGTTCAACATTTGAGCATAAACAGTATAAATTTGCATAACCTTGTCATGTGAACTATAAAACTTACTTTAGTATGAGTTCAAAAGAGTGTAGACAGTTTCTAGTTGACTACAGAAGGCTTCATGGAGAAGGTGCTGTTTCCATTTAGAAAATCTAAAGCAATCATTAATATGTGAACATCTTGATGTGTTTAAGGAAGAAACACAAACTAAAGTCACTAGAATAAGGGAAATTTCCCCCACAAAGACAAGAAAAGAACTGAAATTTGAAGCATAAAGTAAGACCTTTAACATTTTCTTCTTTGAGTCTCCTGACCTGTGGCCACCACTCACAATCCAGTAGACACATACATGCACACACACACACACACAGAGAGAGAGAGAGAGAGAGAGAGAGAGAGAGAGAGAGAGAGAGAGAGAGGGAGAGAGAGAGAGAGAGAGAGAGGTGAATATCAGGGGCTTTCTCAAGCTACCTTTCCCTCTTTAAGTACCTTGACCAATGTCCACCAGTCACCCTTTGGGGGAAAGAGAGAGGGAGAGAGGGAGGGAGGAGAGGCCCCACCTGTAACCACTGGAAGAAGAGATGGGAAGAAAAAAGTATACAAACACATGCAACAACAGACTTATATGATACCATCAGAGTCTAGGGATTCTACTCTAGCAAGACTTGAACATCCCAAGGCAGATGAAGCAGAAGAGAATGACTTTAAAAACAACTTCATGAAAATGATAGAGGCCCTCAAAGAGTATGTGAAAATCCCTTAAAGAATTGGAAGAAAAAACAAAAAAATACAAGAAATCAACAAATCTCTTAAAGAAACAAAAGAAAGCCAAGAGAAAACAAACAGATGAAGTAACCAATTAAAACAGTTAAAAACCTGAAAACTGAAATAGATACAATAAAAAAAACACAAATTGAGGGATTGCTCGAAATAGAACAGCAACCTGAAGAACATGCCTATGAAAGTACAAGAAGTTTACCAAACACCAAATAGACTGGACCAAAATAAAAAGTCCCCTTGCCACATAATAAGCAAATTCCCAAACACACAGAATAAAGAAAGAATATTAAGAGCAGTGAAGGAAAAAGGGCAAGTAACATATAAAGGCAAATATATCAGAATTACACCCAACTTCTCCATGGAACTCTGAAAGCCAGAAAGTCCTGGATAGATGTTCTACAAACACTAAGAGACCACAGATGCCATCCCAGACTACTATAACCAGAAAAACTCTCAATCACTATAGATGGAGAAAACAAGACATTCCATGACAAAACCAGATTTACACAACACATATCCACAAATTCAGCCCTACACAAAGTTCTAAAAGGAAACTCCAACCCAAGGAAGTTAACTACAACACTTAAGAAATTGCTCAATATCCTTAGCCATTAGGGAAATGTAAATCGAAACAACTCTGAGATAGATACCATCTTACACCTGTTAGAATGGCTAAAATAAAAAACACCAATGACAGTTTATGCTGGAGAGGATGTGGAGGAATGGGAACATTTCTCCATTGCTACTGGGAGTGCGAACTCGCACAGCCACTTTGGAAATCAGTATGGTGGTTTCTTAGGAAAGTGGGAACCAGTCTACCTCAAGATCCAGCAATTCCACTCTTAGGCATCTACCCAAAGATGCACATAATACAATAAAGACATCTGTTCAAATATTTTCATAGCAGCATTATTTGTAATAACCAGAACCTGGAAGCAATCTAGATGCCCCTCAACCAAAGAATGGATATGGAAAATGTGGTACATTTACACAATGGAGTACTACTCAGCGTAAAAAAAAAACAATTGAATGTTGAAATTTGCAGGCAAATAGATGTAACTGAAAGAAATCTCCCTAAGTGAGGTAACCCAGTCACAGAAAGACAAACGTGGTATGTACTCACCCATATATGGATATTAGACATAGAGCAAAGGATTACCAGCCTACAATCCACACCTCCAGAGAAGCAAGGAAACAGAGAGGACCTCGATAGAGACATATATGGTCCCCCAGTAAAATGGTAAAGCCAAGAGTCCCTGGACACATTGGGAGCATGGGGGGGGGGCGACAGGCGGGAGTCAGGAAAAAGAGAAGCGGGGAAGAGGAGGGGAAAGGAGAGCAGGAGGGATCAGGAAGATTGACTGGGGGAGAGGAATAAAGGAGAGCAAGCAAAGAGACAGAGGGAGCCACTATAGGTTTAAAGAGAAATCTGAAACTAGTGAATTGTACAGAGATCCACAAGGATGACCCCAACGAAGAACCTAAGCAATAGTGGAGAGGCTACCTTAAATGTCCTTCCTCTATAATGAGAATGATGACTACCCTAAATGCCATCCTAGAGCATTTATCCAGTAGCAGAAGCTGAGATCCACAGCTAAGCACTGAGCCATACTCCTGAAATCCAATTGTAGAGAGGAAGGAGGGAGAGCAAATCAGTCAAGACCTTGCTGGAGAAACCTACAGTACCAGATGACCTGACCTAGTGAGAACCTACAGACCCCAGTTGTAAAGCTGGGTAACCAGTATTGGACTGAACCAAAACCTCTGAATGTGGGTGCCAGTTAGAAGGCCTGGGCGGGACCCCTAACAGTGGAACCAGTATTTATCCCTAGTGCACAAATGGATTTTGGGAACCCATTCCCTATGGAGGGACACTATTTCAGCCCAGATACATGGAGGAGGGCCTAGTCCTCCCCCAAATGATGTGACAGACTTTGATGATTCCCCATGGAAGGCCTCACCATCCTTGGGCAGCTGGTGGGGGATGGGTTGGGGAGGTTGCTAGGGGGCATGTGAGGATGGGAGGGAGAGGGAATGGGGGATTGATATGTTGTTCCTAAATAAATAAAAGTTAAAAAACAAAAAGACAAGAATAGAAAAATTACCAAAAAAAGTAAGATTCTTAATTCAGTAGTGAGACATTGTGGTAAATAGAGAGCTAAATGCTATTAGATGTTACTTAAAGTTTGGTAACTCTTTTTGCCCCCAATTTTTTTCTGGTGATACATATTTTAATACCTAATAAAGCAACTGGAAATCAAAATGCAATGTTAGCCACAGTCATAGTCATAGGCAGTGGTAATACACACCTTTAATCCCAGCAGCCATATTAGTTAGCCATAGAGACCAGGAGGTAGTGGTACACACCTTTAATTCCAGGACTCTAGAGAGAGAGGCAGATGGAACTCTGTTAGTTCAAGGACACACTGAGCTACATGAAATTGATCCAGTCTACAAGAGAAACAGCTCAGGCAAAGGTGATCTCAGCGCTTGGGATCACATGCCTAAAACCATCCTGAATGAGGAAACCCAGTCACAAAAAGACAAAAATGGTATGTACTCACTCATACATGGATTTTAGACATAAAGCAAAGGAGTACCAGCCTACAATCCACACTGCCAGAGAAGCTAGGAAACAAGGAGGATCATAAGAGAGATATACATGGTCCCCTGGAGAAGGGGAAAGGGACAAGATCTCCTGAGCAAATTGGGAGCATGGGGGAGAGGGGAAAGGAAGCTAGGAGAATGAGAAGGGGAGAAGAGGAAGGGAGGGAAGGACATAAGGGAGCAGGAAGGTTGAGTCGGGGAAGAATAGAGGAGAGAAAGAAAAGAGATACCATATTAGAAGGAGCCATTATAGGTTTAAAGAGAAATCTGGCACTAGCATAATACCCAGGGATCTATGAGTTTGATCCCCAACTAATAATCTAAGAAGTGCTTGAGAGGCTACCTCAAATGCCCTTCTCCAATAATGAGATTTATGAGTACCTTGTATGCCATTCTTAGGGCCTTCATCCAGTAGCTGATGGAAGCAGAAGCAGACACCCACAGCTAAACACTAAGCTGAACTTTGGAATCCACTTGCAGAGAGGTAGGAGTGATGAGCAAAGGGGTCAGGACCAGACTGGAGAAACCCACAGCTAAAGCTGACATGTACAAGGGGTTGTTCATGGACCCCAGATTGGTAGCTGGGAAACCAACATAGGACTATTCCAGACCCTCTGAACATGGGTGTCAGTTTGGAGGTCTGGGCAATCTATGAGGCCTCTGGTAGTGCATCAGTATTTATCCCTAGTGTAAGAATGGTCTTTGGAAGCCTTCTCCACATAGAGGGATATGCTGTAAGCCTATACACATGGTGGGGGTAGGGGTGGGGCTGGTCTAGGTCCTGCTCCAAATGATATGACAGATTTAAAGATCCCCCATGGAAGGCCTCACCCTCCCTGGGGAGCAGAAAGGGCTTAGGATGGGAGGTGGGGTCAGGAGTGCAGAGGAGGGAGAGGGGTCTGAGATTGACATGTAAAAGAAGCTTGTTTCTATTAAAAAAGAGTCTTATATTGGAAGCAACTTTCGTACATAAATAGGAAAATATGAAATAAATAGGTACTTGGTTTTGTTCACAACTTCTCCCAAGCTCATGGGCGGTGTATGTTTTGGAAATCAGATGTCCTATGGTTTTAGAAAGTCACAAATAGCATAAAAGCATATTTTAACAACCTTAGTACTTAAAACGTTTTCTGAACATCAAAAACAACTATATTTGTGCTTAGTAGGATGCCTACACCTTATACATTGTTTTACATTCTTTAAGGTCAAATTTGGCCATAAATAACTTAATTTAGAGTGATTGCACTGTCAATAAATTCAGGAAAGTACTTGATGTTTATCATGGTGTTGGATTTTCTACTTGCTAATCAAGGACCTTGGAATTGGGGATACATGGGGAGGACTTCAAGCCCTAATCAAGCTCTGACTCCTAATCCACTTTCACTACCCTTTCTAACTTGATGATAATCCAAGAGTCATAGTAAGATTATGCTGCAGACCATGCCCTTCCATGCTTGACCTCTGAGAGATAAATGTGAATTCAAACTCACTTTATCCAAGGGTCACAATGGTCCCAATGAGAAAAAAAAAAAGTGTGTTTGTGTGGGGGAGTGAGACTAGAATTACCCATAATTCCATTGTTCCAAAATAAACTTTATTAACATTTGAGTGTTTATTCCTAATGTTTTTGCCTCCATGTATATATAGCTGTCTTGTTTTCAATCAAGTCATCATCATATCAATGAGATAGATACTATCTTAGAACAGACATCCCAAGTCTCAGCACCCACACTTCCTCACTAAGGAAGGGACTTGTCTTGTTCCCTACTATTTGTCACAGGAAATATTATGGTTGCTCAACAAATAGTCATGAAGTAGATATTATTAAGTAAAATAATGCATGCAAAATTCCAGTAACTCAGACTCATTTGTTATGGAACATACTCACATATAGAAACTCAAAGAGATATCTCACATGAGTTCAGCAGATAGGTGATACGGTCATTCTCAGTGGAAGACTGAAAAAAAAAAATAACCATTGAGTTTAAATTCCCTACTCTGATCCCTCTGAGTTGATGATTGTCATTTGTAAAATTGCAGTTATCCAAGTATAGGCATAGATCTTCTTGAGTCACTTTGATCATGGTAGGTACTAGAGACATGTCAGAGGGAAGGTGGTTGAAACTTTTAAAGTAGCAAGTGATTCCTTGACAGGGCATGTGCTCCATTCTATGTCCAACCCCAATAATTAGTATTATAAGTTTCTGGTATTATTATTTATTTCTAGTATTGTTTCTAGTAGCCTTATAAATTCCAAGTAGTATTATTTTAAAAACCACCACATAAAGCAGTGATCCCCAGCTAATGATGATCTTCTGGAGTATTTCTTAGTGAAAGTAAAATGTGGAATAAAAAGCAAGTCAAATGTTAGTCAGTCCTTTAATAAAATTGTGTATATTTGCTACCACAGGAGGAAAGAAGCAGCTGGTTTCATACTTTCCAGAAATAGAAAAAGGAAATAATGGGAAAAGACAAGTCTTTCAGGTCTGCTTGCTTTGTTATTGTCCAGGAAACAAGAAACTAATTATTTCACCTAGATAATAGTGGGGAAACAGTCTGGGGCTATAATGCACAACCTATGTTTAAACAAACTGTCCACATAAACAGAAACACAATTCTATAAGTTAAAATGATATATATTCAAGTCAAATATTCAAACAATGCTGTTTCTCCTTTCAGTTGATAAAGTGTCCAGACTCTGGGTAGAAAGATGCTTTTCCCTCTTGTCACCTCTCCTTCCTACAATCTCTGCCTTCATACATGGTAGATAATGGTACAAGCCATATTTAGGCTTATTGATGTATTAGAAATACTTCAAATCTTAAGGAGAGTTTTGTTCTCATGTCTGCCACTGCTTAAACTGCAGTATATAATAGGATCAATTTGTTCTTTTCTCAATTAACCTTGAGGTCTAGTGTATTAAAAGGAAATGAGTTTTAACATTCAAAACAAAAACAAAAACATGAAGAATTTACCCAACAAAACATATACAAAGCAGTTTATTTCATTTATTTGTATCATTAAAGAGACAAATCCATGGAGATTAACCAACAAAAAGCAAAGATGTAATTTATTAGCAAGCACAGATCATGTGGACAAATTGGCTAGTATATTCAAATTAAAGTCATGTGAACAACTATAGTAAAAGAAATTTTACAAGCATTAGCCTATTTCAATAGCTATATACTTTAGAAGCAGTTATAAGTTTTCTGTATGAGAATACCATTTTCCTGATTTTTTGTTTTCATAGATCTTCATAATTAAAACGATGTGAACTTTCCATTTTTCTGCACCATTGTGCACACTAAATATGATCAAGAAAGATGACTTACCCACAAGCTTTTCTAGTCAAAACAAAAGGATAAAAGCTTCTTTCCAAATACATATGAAATGACAACAGGAATTCTGACAACTTTTCAAATGTCTTCCACCAAATTTTGCTTCTGAATGTTCCCAATTTAGCTGTGGATGTGGTCATTTTCCTCTGAGTCAAATATAATTATAATCTTTATCTCATATCACACACGTTCAATGCTTTGTTCTCTATGTCTCTTCAGTTCCACTGAAGAGACATAGTTCATATAGAATGTTCCACTGCAATGAGGACTTCATCAGTTTATTCATAGAACCACTCTCTAGCTTATTACCAGTTGCTCCAGTTTTTCTTGTAATTATTTGCCAAGCTATGTTTTTCAGATCCTAAAATGTCTTTGGGCACACAGTATCACAAATTCTGTAGTCTTCAGAAGTTTAGGTGCCTCTATAGCATGTCCACACCTGCATCATTTTGTTTTCCATGGCTTGGCACTATGTCTTCTCCTACAGTAGGATGAGCTCTAGCCATGTGTACCACCATATCTGAGTTCCTCTACCTCCTTCCCAAACAAATAGCCCTCCCACCTTCTAGTTCCATTTCAAAATCAACTCTTCCCAAAATGTTTTCTTTATTTTTATTTTAATTTCAAAATTTATTGTACAATTTGTATGTGGGAATAAATGTTTCATATAGAAAGTCAATTAACTTCATTGGAAGATCATATTAAGGCATGTATCTGACATCATGCCAACACCACAGCTTATATCTGACATCATAACCAACATCACAACTTGTGTCTGACATCATAGCCAAAGTCACAGGATGTGCCTGACACCATACCAATGTCACAGTATGTGTCTGGCATCATAACCAATGTCAGAGCATATGTCTGATATAACCAACATCATCATAGCGTGTGTCTGACCTCATAATCAACAACACAGTATGTGTCTGACATTGTGACCACTGTCACAACCTATGTCTGACATTATAACCAAAGTCACAGCATGTCTCTGACATCATAATCAGTGACACAGTATGTGTCTGACATAACCAATGTCACAGAGGTGATTATATAATGGTCATTAAAAGAATTTAAAATTTTTCGGCGGATTTCATTGTTTCTTTTCATTATTTTTCAATTTTCCAAATGCTTGTAGTTGATAACCTTTATTTGTTTTATATGTTACTTTTGAATCCTCAATTCAAAAGTATTCTTTATTTATCCTGCTTTGTGCCCACTTCAGAAAGCCAAGATAGTTTAGAACACATTTATCTGGCTGTGAATATTGGAAGTAAATAAGAAAAACATTTTAAAAAGAATATAGTATCTAGTTTCAAATATGGTCAGGAAAGTATCAAAGATTTCAGTATTTTATTTCAATTTTTATATGTATGGGTATTATGCCTGAATGTAGGTCTGTTAATCATGTGCATACCAACTGCACTGCAATTGGAGGCCAGAAAATGGTGTCAGATCCCCTGGAACTGAAATTACAGAAAGTTGTGAGTCACTATGTGGGTGTTAGGATAGAACTCAGGTTTCCAGAAGAGAAGCCAGTGTGCTGAAACTCTAATCCATCTCTCAAATCCCCAAGACAATATCAAAATAAAATGCTTTGGGGAGAAAACCAACCAGTTGAATCTGTCAGTTGATTGCGTCTCCTTGTCTCCCTAATGCACCCTTCTTTGCATAAACCATGAGCTTTACAAACATCTTCCAAATTTGGGGTTAAGTTTTTGATATTCATTGTTATTTTGATTAGCTTCAGTACTTCTATTTTTATTTGGTTTTAATTTCAGTCAATTCTACAGGTCACTTGGGAGGCAGAGGCAGGTGGATCTCTGTGAGTTCAAAACCAGCCTGGTCTACAAGAGCTACTTCCAGGACAGCCTTCAAAGCCACAGAGAAACCCTGTTTCGAAAAACCAAAATCAATCAATCAATCAATCAATTAATCAATCAATCAATCAATCAATCTAAATAAATAAATAAATAAAATAAAAAAGTTTTAAAGAACCAAATAGTTTTATAAAAAATTAAATCCCTATCCATAGTCTCAGTTTTCTTCTCTCCACAGAAACATTTTTTTTCTGTGTGTTGGTGCATATCACCATGTGTCTAGTAACTTACTTTTATTTGTAGTTTTTAGATAATGACCTTAGTAAAATCCATTTTATTTCTAACAATGTCAATTACTTATTAAATTTCAATTCTTTGAAGTCTCTATTCTTAAGGCCTCATCCTCAAAACTCAACTATTATTCCACAACCTGTATAACCTCAAATAGTTACTCTATATTCTTTGGTGGTTTCAATGAGAAATCCCTCCCATAAGCTTATGTATTTGAACACTTGGTTCCCAGTTAGTGCTACTACTTGGGGAGACTATGGAACCATTAGAAGATGAAGCTTTTCTGGAGGAGATACAGCACTAGTGGTGAATGTTGAGGGTTTACAATATCAATCCACTTCTTGCTCTCTATTTCTCTATATAGATGAAACATGACCAGCAAATTTCCTGCCTCGGTCCCGATGCTGACAGGAAAGGAAGCAGTACCTCTTTGTTTATTTTAGTTTGCAAGCGCCACACTGTCTTCGAGACAGAGTCCTGCAGTAGATTACCAACAGTCTTGCTTCCATGTAGCTTTCCTCAGATTTGCCTATTTCTTGCTTTGTCCATGCTTACATGGTGTTCACACTTAGCTCCAAATTGTTTGCTTCACTTAAAAAATCTCCTTAGAGGTTCAATGTGTTAAGTAATCAATTTCATTTCCCTAAAGGGGATTTTCTGGTACTCTAACACCTTCATTCTGAGCTGATTTTCCCAAAGAAAAACTGAACAGAACCGACCCTGATGTCATTGTTGCTACTCTCCCATTATTAATCACCTGCCCCCAAATCTAACCATTATGATTCTAGTGCTCTTTTCAAGAATGCCACAGTTTTTTAGGTCACTTTGAGAAGACATGTCTCTTTCTTTAGCTTTTACTTTTCCTGTAATTGTGTACAAATTTCTCCTTTTTTTTTTACAGTTGTAAAATTTTGTAAATCTGTTTTTCGCCTCCTTGCATAGAAATCACTGGAACAAGGAAAATATGTTCTTGCACTTTTAAAAAAGAAAATTATATTTTATCTTCTTAGTTTTATTTTATATTACTTGTGAAATTGCTACTTTTTAGATATTGCTTCTACTAAAATAAAACTTTAAATTTCTGATTTTTTATTATGTTTTTATTATGTTTTCAATCTTATTGACACTTTGATGTATATTTTGAAAGATTTTCTAAAACTTGCCTTCATAGAATAACTATTTTTCTCGCATATCATAAACTTCAACAGTTTTAATTATCTATACAACCAGAACTTTAACAGAATTCTTGTTTCCCAATGAGTATGTTTCTTATCTATTTTTAATTATTTCTCACTTTTACTAATCACATTGTTATATATTATGTTCTTTAATTCCACATCAGAGGCTAATCTGATATTTTCATGTTGTCTGCCAATACTTTCTATGTATTTAAATAATTTCAGTTTCTTAGCTTCTATCTGAATTTTAAAATGGAAAGGATAAGGCTCTTGATTAATACCTTTTATAGAAAGAGGAAAAGAAAAAGATAACTAAAACATATCCTAAATAGCTTTATATACCATGGATAAACATTATGTTCTTGAAATTTAAAGCCTATAAAGTGATATTTAGTAATTAAATGAGAATTGTATTTTGTTGCAAATACTGGATTAAACTTTTCACTCTCCCTCTCAAGTGGGAACTCTTTCTATAGCACCATCTATCTCCTGTAACCCACTCAGGAAATGCTATTTGAAGCAAAAGTCATTTTAAATCTGAATGACGATCAGAAGAATGAGACAGTCTTTACTGGTCCATGCAAAAGGACAACCACCAGTCAGTGTGTTGTGCTAATTGACTAGGTACATTCTACAAGAAACAAAGCTTGGCATTCAGATATATTAAAATGAAAAAAGAACTTCAAGAGAAATCTGTTGTCTAGCCTCAAAATAGTTTGCCAGAGAAAGAAAGTAGAAAAATTTGGCTCGTAGAGTGTTTATTTTCAGACCAAATGAGATTTGTACTTTTCTCCAAATGTTCTGTTGAAATTTAGATTAAAGTTAAAAACGTGAATCCCCTATTAATGGCATATGAATAAGCATGTATGTTGTACAGGAGATAGCTGACTGACTAATAGAGAGGTAGGTAGGTGCTTAGACATGAGGTAAGTAGTTAGACATGAAAACTAATAGGTAGATAGATCCAAAAATTTCTTCCTAAAATCCATTTACTGCATGTTCACCAAATAGGAAATGAAAATAACAGAAGCAAGAATTGTCATACAAGTACTAAAAGAATCAGTTTAAATGACTTTCAGATACAGTAACAGTTTAAATGAGAAGTAAATATATTTCTTAGTATTCATATATTATATGAATTAATATCGATATATTAAAATTTAGGATGACTTTAATGTTAAAAGACTTCACAGGGGAGTTTCATTGTGATAACTCCATGAGACTGTTTTAAAACCATTATATATATATATATATATATATATATATATATATATATATATAAAACTATGACAACATATATTTTTAAAAGTTGAAATTTTTGGTTGTGAGCCTAGCCTTTAAAGGCTGAGCTAAAGACCCCCTGAATGAGGATGTCAGTTTGGAGGTCTGGACAATCTATGAGGCCTGTGGTAGTGGATCAGTACTTATCCCTAGCACACTAATGGACTTTGGGAGACTTCTCCACATAAAGGGATACTCTCTCAGCCTATATCCATGGGGGAGGGTCTAGGCCCTGCTCCAAATGATATGACAGACTTTGAAGATTCCCCCATGGAAGGTCTCACCCTCCTTGGGAAGCCAAAAGGGAATGGGATGGGGTGGGAGAACAAGGGAAGAGGGGAGGGAGAGGGAACTGGGATTGACATGTAAAAGAAGCTTGTTTCTAATTTAAAATTGGTCTAATTATGATTATAAAAATTAAAAATAGGAAAAACAAACAAAAAAGATTAGACTTAAGTTAAACACCTATAAAACTATTTCAGTTTTAAATATATCTGTACTTACAGAGGAAGAGTGATTTTAAACACATCTTCCTAAGACAAAGTATTATAATATTTTACAAAATAAATGACAGTTGAATTTATTATAAAAAATTGAAATTATGAAAAAACAATCCTATTATGAAGTGAGAAAGCCAGTGAATTACAGAAGAAATAGGTTAGAATAAATTTTTTTGTCTACCAACACTAACATACAACAGATCTACTAACATGAGGGACTTTGCTCCTTAGGTGGCTTCTCTGAGTTGCAAGCATAAGATATATGAAAATATTAGTGAACACATCTTGGTCAGTACTAAACAGCTACTTTGCATTAGAGAGCTAATCACAATACTTCAGAGCTGCCTTTACGAAAGAACCTAATGATGTGTTTCTATTTTCACTTGGTTTTTTGTTTTGTATTTTGAGACAGGGTTTCTCTGTATTACTTTGGAGGCTGTCCTAGAACTTGCCCTGTAGTCCTGGCTGGCCTTGAACTCACAGAGATCCACCTGCCTATGCCTCCCTGGTGCTGGGATTAAAGGTGTGTGCCATCAACACCAAGCTCTATCTAATGTTTTAATAAACTGAAAAAAAAACATTTCACTGAACACATTTGTGATGTTTTATAAAAAGTAACAAAACTAAGATTTAATTAAATAATTTGGAAATTTTGAATGGGATGCAAAGCAAATCTCTGTAAGTAACTGAATATACATCACTAGTTCATTAGCACACTGCATGATCTAAACATGGGCAAATTCAATACCATGTCTTTTTGCCATTCAATGACAAGATAACATGTTTTAAATGATTAGAAGTAGATTAAAAGTTGTTGGAAATAAAACTCATGAATCAAAAAGATTCACTAAAAGATGCAAGCAAAGTATTCTGTAGATTAACCTGCATTTTACATAAGGCATTTCTACTTCCATTGTGATACCTACATGAGACTAAAGTAATTCTCCCAATTTTTATGCAAAAATTCTAACAGTTTTTAGTTGCATAGGTGCTCTGAACTACCGTTACTACACCAGTACATTTTCGTTTTCTGTTGGCTTGTTAATTTGAAATGAGGCTGGCTGTGTGCCTGGTGCCTTTTATAAGAATGCATTTCTCAGAAATATTTGAATAATTTAGCTTTATTATGTAGCATTTACATGAACTACCCTAAATATTCACTTAAAACATCATTTAATCCTGTACAATTTCCTGTTCCTCCTATCCCTTGACCATCAGTGGAAAAAGTCACTGTATAATTTGAGACACTAATAAATTTAGAAGATTATTCATTTTTCTTTCTCTGGGGTTAACTAACTTGTTTTTAACTCAACATTTGTTAGACTCTTCAATTCCAAGATTAATTTTTTGTTACTCTAGTGTAATGTTGCATATTCATTTGCAAAACAAAGACACATGGGCAAAAACTTCTGCAATATTGTCTGTCTAGGGACAGCTCTGAGGATTACAATATGTTCAGCTCTCAATTTTTTCTAACAACTTAGGGATACAGTCTTTAGTTGAATTTCAAGATGGATCCTAATTTTTACATGGATCTTTCTGGCAAGAAAATTCTGGATACCTTAAGTAACTGCAATAAAATTTATAAGCCATGGATTCTTGAAATCCCCCCTCTGTCTAGATGAAAATGAGCATAGGAAAACATACTGTGATAATCCAAAACATTCATTATGAAAATCATGTAAGATTTGAAACTCTCTCTGCAAGCTGCATTTGATTACAAACTTCTCTTGGGACTATGCCTAGGTATTCTTGGGCTTGAAACCAGACTACATTGCTTAGCCTACCAACCACTGAGCATGGTTTAACATCACTCAACTACATAAGACCTACACTATGCAAGAGTTCACATTTGACATACTTTCTAAACAATTTTGGGATTTTTGCAAAATACAATCATTAAACAGTAGCATTTTGAAAATGTACACTACCCATATTTTCAGCAACATCACTGCTCTTTCTGGATGTCTAAAAGCAATATATTCATTCATTAGCATTTGATCTTTGTTAAGTGCAGATACTCAGGTATCTGATATAAAAAAATGCCTTTGCTAATAATGCCCAGGGAAATATCACTACCCTATGCTACCCATATAAGTGGTATGTCTTGGGTTCAAGAACGAGTCTAGGTCTATAGAGGAGAATATCTATTCATACACAAAAGATAGTCAGGGAATATAGTTATTTTAATTTTGTAACTTGAATGCTCTGACTGTCCATATATAGCAGGAATATATTTTCAGAAAATGTCCAGATCAAGGCATTTCCTCAAACAAAGATACTTTTGGAGTATGCATATGAACACATTCATTCACAAGGAAATTTGTAGAGTACCTAATATTCATACTGCAAAAGAAAGATGAATCTTAGATTACTAATACTATTTTTAAAATTTCACATCACTTATTACTCCTTTTCCAACATTTATTCATTGTTCTTGAGGATAATGGTTTTGTACTTTAGATCCTCTTCAATTCAACTCCAAATGACTTTCCCAGTTTACTATCTGCCCATAATGACAAGCATACAATTCTGTATCATTTTAAAAAAAAATTGGTATTTCTTTTTTATTGTTTATGTTTTTATTAGCAAGAAAATTATTTTACATGTCAATCCAGGTCCCTCTTCCTCCTCCCATACCCCTCCCAACTAACACCCTACTCATCCCATTCCCTTTCTGCCCCCTAGGAAGGGTGAGGCCTTCCATAGGGGTCTTCAAATTCTGTCATATTCTTTGGGATAGGGCCTAGGCCAACCCCCTTGTGTCTAGGCTCAAGGAGTATCCCCTCATGTGGCATGGGCTCCTAAAGTCCATTCCTATGGTAGTGTTAAGTACTGATCCACTACAAGAGGCCCCATAGATTTCCAAGGTCTCCTCACTGACACCCACATTTAGGGGGTCTGGACCCCTTTGCTCATCAGTCCTCCTTCTCTGCATCTGTATTTCAGTTCAGTTCAAGGTTTAACTGTGGGTGTCTGCTTCTACTTCCACCAGCTGCTGGATGAGCGCTATGCAATGGCATATGAATTAGTCATCAATCTCATTATCAGGAGAGGGCATTTAAGGTAGCCTCTCCTCTGTTGCTTAGATTGTAAGTTGGTGTCATCTTTGTAGCTCTCCAGACATTTCCTTAGTGCCTGATTTCTCTTTAAACTTATAATGTCTCCCTCTATTATAATATCTCATATATTTCTCTTCTGTCCTTCCCTCAACTCAAACTCCCTGTCCCATCATGTCCTCCTCACCCCTCCTCTTCTCCCTTTCTCATACTCCTAGTTCCCTCCCCCATGCTCCCAATTTTTCTTTATCTCTACCTATGACATACTCTGTAGACTTATTTTCTTTTTGAATATTAACAACTCTTTTGAGATATTTTTCTAGCTCTTCTGTTATGCCTTTTCCACTCAACTCAAATTTGAAGGAGAATATATTGCTCTTCAGTGACCTCACCATCTCTCAAAGTTATATAAATTCTGTATACTGCTTACATTTAACAAATGCAGCAAACACGTCTCAGTTCCTATTAGTACAAGAAACACACTTCTCCAGGTAAGAAAGGTACAGATTTTCAAGCTTAAAAGACAGAGAAAGAAGTCAAATCCTAAACCACTACATTATGATAAGGTAGATTTTAGATGGCACAGGAAATGTATGAAGACACCCTTATTAGAGAAAGAAAACTGAAATCCAAATGTGTGATAGAGTATTGATATAAAATTAAAATATTTCTTGGGTTCACTTACTGTTAGAGGAATTTTTCTCCTGGAGTGTACTGTGGGACTGCAACTTCATTTTAATTATATACGGTCATTAGTTCCTAAGTGCTTTATGTATATGTAAGCATTTTAGTTAGCTTGTTTCCAGCTACAGATAACAGGAATTCCTATATCAGCTGGCTTAAACACACACACACACACACACACACACACACACACACACACACATACACCTTTTACAAAATACAAGAAAAATATGTGATGCAGTATGTCATGGTTGGTTAAAAGTGAATGACTCAATTCAAGTGAATAGGTCTGTTCTCTTGCTCTATGAGGCTAAGATTCTGTATTTTGAATCCCCTTCTTATAGTCACAGGATGGCTACCATTGGAATAATTTTCATCCAGATGAACACTACGTGCAGAAGAAAAAGAACATGTATTTGCTTTTCTACCTAAAGAAAAATGCATCATGAGAACAGTGGTGACTAATCAACTGTCAATTTGACAACATCTAGACTCACCAGAAAAACAATCTTCCATACATGGTTTAAAGAATTATCTAGATTATATTCAACAGGGCAAGAAAAACTACACCCTAATTGTGGGTAGCACCATTTCCCAGCCTTGGGTCCTGGGCTGTATAAAATTTTGAAACCTGAATGAATATAATCATCTATGTCTTTCTGCATCCTTATTCAGAATACAATGTGACCAGCTGCCTTTAGACCCTAGTACCATGACATCCTTGCCAAGATAGACGGCAGCTTCCAATTTTGAGTTAAAATAGGACCTTCCTTCAATGTTGCTATTGTCAAACATATTATGGCAGCAAAGGTTTCACTTCTACCATTGTCAATATAGTGAAATAAAGTTGCAAGGATGTGTCAAAAATTACCTCTTTTTGGATCTTCATGTTACACCTCAATAAGGTGATGTCCTGAAATTCAATGAGTTAGATACATGGCATCCACAATCTCATAATTTTCTAATTGTCCAGAATGCAGTGGGAAATCATTTATTATACCTAAAACTAAGGAGTTATCATCCTGAATGAGAAAAGACAATCAACCAATAGAAATGCCAAGTGAATACCCAGGCTGGGGTTATCTGTGAAGTTTTAAAAGCAGCTATCTTTGAAATGCTCCACTGAATAAGAATGATCCCCATAGTCTCCTATATTTGAATGTTTGACCCCAGTTAGTGGAAGTGTTTGGAAAGGATTAGGAGGTGTGGTCTTGTTGGAATTGTATCACTGGGGATGGGCTTTTGAATTTCAAAAATCCCATGCTACTCCCTCTTGTGTATCAGATATAAATAAGCTCTCACCTACTTCTCTAGCACCATAGCTGCTTCCCACCATGATTATTATGGATTCATGCTCTGATACTGTAAGCAAACTCCCAAAGAAATACATCATTTTACAAGTTCTCTTGGTCATGGTGTTTCTTCACAGCAATAGAACAGTAACTAAGATCTTACTAAAGCAAACAAAACAGAAAATCTCAACAAAGAAATATAAGATAATAATATGAAGAAATCTGTGTATCTTAAAATTAAAAGTATACAATAATCACAAAATTTTAACATACTGATTTACTCAATAGGGAAATACATATAAGAGGAGCAGTAAACTCGATGATAAGCTTAGAAACAGTACAAGTCTAATAAACAGGAAACATGGCTTGCAAAAAAAAGTGGGTATAACACCAGAATACTAATGTGACATAACAGAGTTCCTGCATGTCCAACTTGTGTTTGAAAAACAGAGGAGAAGAATTCATGACTGAGAAAGGATTTGCTAAAGCAGTGAGTGAAAGACATATATTTATATATTTAAGGAGCTAAATGAAACAAAGACAAGATATATCCCCCAAATTTATATCATACTAATCTTCAGAAATTTTTTAAAAATAAATCTTGAAGGCAGAAATCTTAAAGAAAATGACACATTTCAGTAGATATGCAAGGACTTGAATGACAACATATGTAAACATAACCACAGAAACCAGGAAAGGGGACATAATTTCTTTCAACTGGTAAATGAAAAACAAAAGGCAAATCAAATAAAGAACACCACTCACACACAAGAAAGAACACACAAACAAACAAAAAGAATAAACCAGCCATTATAAGATTTATGCCATGGAAAATACCCTTTCAGGTTGAAAATAAATAATACATCTTCAAATTAAAAAAAACTTCTAAGAATTTATCCCCAGAATTACCTTAAGATTTTTAACACTTATTCAGATAGGCATGTAGTGAAATGAAAGAAAATTTATTATTAATGTCAGAACTGGAGAAATAATAAGAAAAACAAAATGTTGGTGAGTTAAACACAGTGTCTGTCAAACTTTGTACACTGCACAACTTACATCTCTGTCTGACATGAGTCTGCATATGGCCGACAAAATAGTAAACAATTCCATTATGAAGAAGGGTAAGGGTAGTGAGACCTACATTGTATCCAGATTTACTTGAATTAGTGAAATGCCACTGCTAGAGTTTTTATCAAAACATAAGTCCTATCACTTTCCTGCTTAATATCAATTTTGACTTCTCAAGAACTCCTTCACATGATTTAGTGTTCACAGACATCATTTCCAAGAGTCTTTTCCTGGGGTTTTACTATTCTAAACCTGAAGACCCTATGATAGCTTTCCACTGTTTCTTTTAAACACTAATTCATGTGTGTTTATAGGTTTTACCCATGTAGTATAAGGGTGCACATGTGGAGGTCAGATTGGAGTATTCTTTTCTATCAATTTCTACTATATTCTTTTGAAGCAAAATCTCTCCCTGAACCCAGATCTCTCTCTCTCTCTCTCTCTCTCTCTCTCTCTCTCTCTCTCTCTCTCTCTGTCTGTCTGTCTCTCTCTCTCTCTCTCTCTCTCTCTCTCTCTTCTGTCACTGCCTCTCAGTCTCTCTGAGTTCTCTCTGTCTGTGTCTCTCTCTGTCTCTCTGTCTCTGTCTCTGTCTCTCTCTCTCTCTCTCTCTCTCTCTCTCTCTACTAAGCTATCAACCAGGAAACCCAAGCCCCAGTGATCCTCCTGTCTCTGACCTGGACAGGTCGCATTTGAGACTATTCCTGCACTATACATAGTTGCACAGGTATCTCTTTTAACCACTGAGACATCTCTCCTGCTCTATTATTTGTTTTTGTCTTTTTTTCAGAAGCTTCCTATGTTGTCTGAGCTGATTACAAACATACAATTGTCCTGTAGTAGCATCTTAGGTGGCAAGGATCAAAAGCATATACCATCACAGATGTAACATAAACTGACATCCTGGCTATCTGAAAGCCTCTCCACTTCACTCACTATAGCTCTGGGATGCTGCCCTCACCCATGAAATGTTTGTTACCAGATCTCTTCCAACAGCTTTAGTATGCTACACTTGTCTTTATGGAACTCCCAAGACAGATCTTTGCTAACAGCCTAAATTTCCTAATCTTTCCTAACTGCCTAACTGATATGGTTTCCTTCATTCCTTATAATATTAGTTTTCCTATATCTTCATAGCACCTCAAACTTAAAATTGCCCTGTTCATTTAGCTGTGTATTCTCCTACCTATTTTCAACCTCTGTAACATAAGCTCTCCGAACTCAGGAACCACACTTACACTGCAGAGAGTAGACATTAGTCAAGTTTTACAGAATACTGCTACATTTTACTGCAGTATTTTCACTGAAAACCTTTGTCAATGAGGATGAGAAATGAGAAGCCAAGCTACCATACAGACAAAATGTATGAATTTTCTTCCAATGCTAATTTTCAAATATATCATAATCGATATTTTATTTACAAAATATTTTCTATAACCTGTCTCTGGAAAAATGAAAATCATTTCTAAAGTGATCATATCTAGAAAAATATATTTGATTTCTGTAGAGATACTTTTCTCTACAACCCAGTCCCACAGCATTTTAGTCCCAAATAAACACACAGAAACTTATAATAATTATATACTGTTTGGCCGATGGCTTAGGCTTCTTACTGGCTATCTCTGTCTTAATTACTAACCCATAATTATTAATCTATATATTTTCAAATGGTCTTTTCTTAACAGAGAATGCCTGGGCATCCTACCTTCCCAGTAGCTATATGGGGTCCCCCTGGCAGCTCATTCTCTGCCTTCCTCTTCCTGTAATTCTCCTAGTCTGGTAGCCCCACTTATGCTTCCTGCCTGGCTATATCCTGCCTGCCATTGGCCAAAACAGCTTCATTCATCAACCAATAAGAGAAACATATGTTCACAGCACACAGGACATCCCACATCATTTCTTTTCTGTCTAAATAAAAAGGAAGGTTTTAACTTTAGCATAGTACAATTATATATAACAAAACTGTTATCAAGCAAGAACTATAGTTACAATATTTAGTCCATTAATACTTAGCAAGATTTAAAGAAAATGTTCTATCATCTTTCTTATCTGTGTTAGTCTAATTTATCTTTTATCATAAATAAGGAAAACCATAACAATAAATATCTGTCTTCAACTCCATTGAAGACCCCATAAGGATAATATATAAACTCTAGAATTGACAGAGACATCTCACTGCCTGCACAGTCACCAAAAGTTCCTCTGTAATTTTGGGGCATCCATCTTCAGCCTATGGGTCCAGAGTGTCTGGCACACTTTTATGTGAAGCAGGATATTCTGAAGGGCTGTCCCACTTTGTCTTGGCAAGATTTTGCAGTCAGTCTCTTTTGTGTCCCGCTTGTGCAATTTGAACAGCATACTGTCAGCAGTCGAGGCAAGGGCACTTTCTTACCCAGTGGCTACATTTGTCACAAAGAAAATAAACTCCATGTGGAGTTTCTTCAATGTCCACCATCTTCTCTGAAGCAGATTGGTGTTGCCAAGAGCATTTGTGTCTCGTTGTCTTGAAAAACCCTAAAACACATTTTAAATGCATATTCTGTAGGTCTTTGGAAATTTTGAAGAATACCTACCATTTGAATTATATCTCTGTACATCTAGAAAACCTAACTAACATAACTATAAGTTTGCTTATTATAGGTGACTATCTATAATCTGCATTTAACTATACATTAAATTTTTAAGAGCTATATAAACACAATACCTAAATAAGAGTAGAAATGTACATATAACAAAACCCACCATAAATTTGTATCAATCAGCAAAAACCTATACCAACACAAAGTATTCATTTCTATATCTTGTTCCTTTTTTCTTTAGAAACAGATTGTGATCATTAACCATTAACTGTTAAAATGAAAACAAACATTTATAAACAATAGTTATAACCAAACTGCTTCCTGCTCTTTTGGGGCATTGTCAATCCTAAGGGGATCCTGAGAAAACCCAGAACCATGGTCAAATCTTGGCTGTAGTATTCTGCAAGGTTGCATTGCCCAGTTGTCTTTGATGTTGGATCACTTAGGCTACTGCTTCAGGAGATCTTGCTTGATCAAACCATATTAGTCTGGAAGGACTCCACAGCTTTTCAGCTTTGTGGAAACAAAAGCAGAACCTCTTTTCCAAAGTAACATGTCTTTAGACTTTAATTTTGAAGTCAAGGCATTTTCAAAATGTATAGGTTGGATTCACCTAGCAGCATTTATCGTCAAATGGCTTTTAGCAGCTGTTGCTCTTTCCTCAGCAATCAAACAATTCAAACACAATAAAACAGTATCCAGATTCTGTGTTTTTTTTTCCATATTTACATGACTTTTTGCATTACTCTATAGATTTTATCTTTTTGTTGGTTTGTTTTTTTAAAAAATAGGGTTTCTCAGTGTATTTTTGGCTGCCCTGGAACTCACTTTGTAAGCTTGATTGGCCTTGAAATCACAGAGATCTACCTGCTGTTGCCTCTGGAGTGTTGGGATTAAAGGCATGTTGCCACCACACCCAGCTACCCTATTTCTCCTCTAAGGACTTTCTCTATTCTTTTTCTTTTTGTCTCCCAAGCCTACACATATTTTTAAACACACTGTAAAACCTTTAGAGGTTTTTTATTCATCTGAATCAGTCTTTATTGTATATCTCTATGTTTTTGTAACCATGACTGTTTAATCTGCCAAACAGCATGGCTATGATTAAAGCAGAGGTTTTGGCTGTTGGGTGGAACCAGATAAGGTTTCCAATTGGGCAGGGTTATGTTTACTGCCAGTTATGGGAGCTGTGCTCTCCTCCTCAACTCTGGTCTATACCACCATCAAACAGATTGCAGCACGCTGCCTATTGTCAGGTACTAATAAAGCAGAAGGGATCTAACCACAGTCTTTACAGGTAGCATGGTGTGGTTGGTGGGGAAGATTAGCATCATTGCAGAGTTCCCATGATAGAATTTTTTTGTCCTTCTCAGAAGAGGAACGGGATACATGTGCAGTCTCCCTGTACTTTCCATGAATGTTCTACATGACATCAAATCTCTACCAGCAAGAAAACCAGCACCACATACAGCCTTTGAATCCTTGAACGAGGTTCTTAGAAAACACTCTTTTCATTAAAACTGGCCCAGATTGTGCTTTGTTGATATCCACAACAGGAAATAGTTACAACACATCTCCTGTACCCAAGGTCTAGAGAATATCCTGGAAGAAAGAAAGAAAAGATTATAGAACCAAAGAACCAGCAAATCTCCTATGAGACTGTGTCTCCTAGATAATACCAATAAACATGCCAACATGGATGGGGGAAATCTCACTGGATGTTACCCCTAGACAAGTAACTAAGGACAACTACTGCCCCTTAGAGAAGAACTGTCTTGTCTTCTCCCAGAGATGAGCCTCCTATTTGTTATATAATACAACATAGTCAACTTTGGAAATATATACATGCAATAACAAAAAATAGATTCATATATTATATATATAATATATATATGTGTGTGTGTGTGTGTGTGTGTGTGTGTGTGTGTGTGTGTGTGATAGTATATGCCTCTGTGTGTGTGCAACAACAATAATAAAATAAAATGAAGCACCAATTTGAAAGAAAGGGAGCAAACAAGGTATGGATTGAAGGGAGGTAAATAAAGGAAAGGATATGTTTATATTTTAATATAAAATATATTTTAAAAAGAAATTCAACAACGATGCCCAGAATCAAATACTATAAAATAATCACTCATAAATGTAAACTAAAGTTAAATAGTTCTGAGGTCTTACACAATCAACTTAAGCTAGCAAAATAGTCTCATAATCAAAATGTTGGTTGTTTTTTCTTGTTTTTTCATTGAATCTCAAAATCACAAGAAAACTTGGTGATCATGGGCCTTGTAATAATTGACTACAGAGGTTAAGTGATATTTTGAAAGCTAAATAAGAAGGTAGCAATCATATAAGACCAGAATACCAGTCTCAATGACAGTATGTTTTCAATTAACATGGCTTGATTTAACTTTTTCCTGGGGAATAATTAAATCAACATACAAGATGAAAATAGAACTTTTGTTGTTTTCATAAGTTATTTATTTGTAGGATTAATAATGTTTCAGACAAAAATCTATTTGTAAGGAAGGTCATATTATTTTGCTTAGCACACATCTTGTTAGTTCTAACAGGAGATTCATTGATGTGATATAAGTTGGAGTGAAATCAAACCCAGGTATATCCAGCTGCTATTCACTGTTCCATCCTATTCAAAGCCTCCTATAAATGCTAAATCTATATTTGTTCAGAGAACAGTGGGCTGCCAGACTTTGATCTAATGCAGAACATTATCTGCATTGACCAGTTCACTGCAGAATCTTGGCAAGGTTTCCTCCACCTGTTAAGAAACTAATTCATTGCAGTCAGACATATATTTATGCTTTATTTATATCTATTGGACAAAAGATTATTAAAAAGAATGAATGTTAAGAGTACATTAAAAGGGTTGACAGGCAGCAGAACTCCAGAGTTAAGACTTTGTCTTCTCCCTTTACCTCAGCCACTTGCAGCTTCCTGGCCAGCTCTTGAAGACAGCCGGCTCGCTTAGTGTTTACACTTCTTGGGCAGAAGCAAAGGTTTAACTGCTGAGAGAAAAAGCTTGTGCTCCTGCTAAACATGATAAACAATCACTTGTTTTGTTTCAATGGTTTTATTGTGTTTCACTCTTTATACAGTTGCTGTTCTAAAACCACCCTTGCCAAGAGGGTCCTGGAGGAAACATGGGGCTACTGACTTGATTTGCATTGCCTTCTGGTGACCTCCCTGCAGGCAGAGCCATATAGATGCCCTCCAGGAAATCCAGGTAGAGTTTAAAACACAGAGTTTGCCTGTATGAGATTTTTAAATTGCCGGAGTTATGAGAAAGAGAAACAAAAATTATGACTCAATGGCTCGTTTTCTTCCAAAGTGTCTCAAGAGTCTCCAGAAATATTTAGCAACACTCCCACTGCTTTTGTATTATTTAGATTTATTTTCCTTGGAATATAGTCATTTCTTTGCAACCCACATGTCCAAGGCATTCTCATTATCCTTAGAGCAGTCACATGACAGATGGTAATGGCTGTTTCTGTGTGAAAGAATGTCAATTGTCATACTGTAAAGAGATTTTACATTGTGGGTGAGACATTCTGAAGAGAATAGTGCCCATCTTTACACCATGGCAAAAAGCTTGACCCTACTATTGCATCAAAAGATCCACTGCCCCCAACTAAGTCATTCTTACTGTAGAATCATGTGACTGCATTTAAGGTACTTAGAAAGCATCTGAACTCATCCATTTATATTTGTGTAAATCAAAACTGAATGCTGTGCTGGTGAGGCATTGCTCAGTAGCCACATTTGTCACTGTATTTATATTTGCTTGGGTAGTTGCTTATATTTCTTACATTACAAGCAAATTTGTGCCTTTATGTGCCATGTGTTTTAAATGAGAACTGTTTTGACAAACCTACCAGAAACTCTTTTTTAACTCCTAAACTCCAGAAATCCAGTCTCTAACAGGACCTTTAATAATTGTAGTTAGAAAACAAAAGGTTAATATTGCAGTTTTATTTTACATATACTATGGTCACAGTAGCATACATCTTCTGAAGGGAATGTCTGAGGTAAATCTAGTTTTTAACCTGATTTTCAGTAGGAAGTTGGACAAAACTACATGGCTTTCATTCTTTCAGATATTATTTTTATTACTAGCTTTAGTATTTTTCCAGCCTATAAAACACAATCTCTTGATTTAACTTAAGTTATTTAGTCTTGGGAGAATTTCTTAAGGACCTACTATGCTCTAATTTTAAAGAGTAGGATGTGAAAACAGTGTGAAAACAGTTTCAATATGAATCAGGTATCAGGTGTCATTTAATAAAACAAGCAAAATGTTTTTGAAACAGTGGCAGTAAAGTTTTCATATATAGAATGAGATTTTTGTATGTCTTAAAAAGTTATCATGGTTTGTTTATTCTGAGGAAATATCACATGTGGAAGATTGTTTAAGACAGTGACAACAGTGTGAAGCTGGGAAAGTTCATGGCAAATGTGGAAAAATAGAATTCTTTCTGATACAGCCTTAGAGAGGTAATAGGGGTAAGAATCCTCGAAATCTGGCTAAGCAACTGTCAAGGGTGTTTATTTACATCTATAAGCACAGAGAAGCAATCAAAGGCATTTGCTTATGTAGTCATGGTTATTTAAAACAAAGGTGTTACAATTCCTAACCCACCTGTACTTGAAAGAGAACCTTGCAAATATTGAAAAAAAACCTACATTAGAGGGGAAAAACAGTGGGTTTGGAAATCAGTGAAAAGGTATTGTTATAATACTCAAAGAATGGGTGTGAGACTAGTAAAGAGAAACACAAAATTCAAATGCAAAATAGAGACATTTAAGACCTTAACAAGCTCCAGACGTGGATTAGAGGGAGAGGAAAAAGTGATGAACTCAAAAGCCTGCATTGGATAGCAGTGGGTGAGGCTTGCAAAGGGAAAGGTTGGATGTCAGCACATGCAAGGGACAAGCTACTCCCCCATCACCAGCAGTCAGGCCAGAACCCCCTTGCAAGTGCTGGCCTGGCCTGTTCCTATCTCCTCAGGCCACTGCTGCCTCCCCCATCCATTTCTTCAACAAAGCCCTGCAGACTGCATGACACAAGGTCTTTCATAAAAGCCACCATCCCTTACTGAAGTTCACATCAATAAACTGAGACTAATAATAGAATATAGACCTTGCTTTGAAATTGGGTTCAATTTCATCCTTGAAATTTATACTTCCATGTGCTCTGAGTGTTTAAATAAGTATGTAACCATGTTTTACTTTTGTTAACTTTTGTTGAAAAATTATCCACCTAGTTAAAATCAACAAAATTTTCCAGAATTTGTATATAGAAAGTGCCATCTTCGGGCAATTATTCTTTTGTCAGTGTGTATAGGGAGTCCTCAAAACTCAGACAAAATCTACTTGTATACATTCTTTCCTAGCATCATTGTCCTATTAACACCATTCATTGGACTCAGTATATGATTTGGTTTAGCACACTGCCTAATGAAGCTCATTATTTGTGTTTGAGAACATTTTCTGCTGTCTTTGGAATCATTTAGGGTAAAGCTAAATGTTTACTCTACTAGAAACCTGGATGAATTGGGTGGGTCAATATAAAAATTTGAACAATGTTTTATTAAGATTTATTAACTCAGTTGTGATGGGTAATCTTCATTGTTAACAAGATGGGTTGAGAATCACCATGGCCTCATACCTGTGAGTGACTGAGGGTTTCCTGAAAGAGTTCACTGTGTAGAAAAGACGCACTAAGAACTGGGGGAGCACCATCCATGATCTTGGGCATCAGACTGAATAAAAAGGAAACTGAACAGTATTGCTGTCTTTTGTCCCGCGCAATCGTCTCGCCAGCAAGAACCACACAGGACACTCGGATCCTTCTGCAGTAAAGCTTTATGTGTCTTGAGAGAGAGAGAGCATAAGCTTACAAAAGCGGAGACCCCGAGCCAAGAATCCCGTCCCCTAATAAAGGCTGGCAGCCGCCGCCTGGGACGTGTCACCCTATGATTGGCTGCAGCTCCTCAGGCCATATGACGCCACGGAATAGGCAGAGATCAAGGAATGGAAAATTACCCAGCGCCTGCGCAATAATCTTGTTTACATTCAGTGCCTGCAGGCGCCATCATTGTAATGGAGAATGTAGGGACGGCTCCCTACAGTCTTTCCTTCATAATTATGATGCAATGTGACAGCTGCTTCTTACCACACTCTCACTGCCATAATGGACTGTCTCCTTGAACTGTAAGGAAATGAAACTTTTTGTTCCTCAAGTGGCTTTGGGGGGTGTTTGATCCAGCAATAAGCAAAACTAATAAAATTTTAGGTGAAGATGTAGTTATGCTGACCTCCTTTGCTGTGTCTACCATCATGAGATGCTGATCTCCCAG
The DNA here is from genome assembly GCF_003668045.3 of Cricetulus griseus. Lineage (NCBI taxonomy): Eukaryota > Metazoa > Chordata > Mammalia > Rodentia > Cricetidae > Cricetulus > Cricetulus griseus. The sequence continues at coordinate 302,795,100 of NC_048595.1, read as the reverse complement.
CACTATGTCTAACATCATGCTATGCTGACCTCCCAGCCCTATGTTTAACATCATGAGATGCTGATCTCCCAGCACCTTGTCTAACGTCATGCAATGCTGACCTCCAGCTCTGTGTCTAACATAGTGATTTAAATGCTGCCTTCTCTTTGCAGGTGACAAATAGTAGTAGAAAAGAAGTGATGCTTGAGTAGACACTTCAAAAAAGAAGCAAAATAAAAACCAAATCTAAAAATACTAAAGCCTACGTCATCTATGTTTTGTGATGTACTAGAGAGAGGCAGAAACAAATTCCCACATTCTCAACCTAAGGGTTAGCACAAGTGAAGTCAGCAAGGTGTGTTGGCAAAACAATAAGCCATGAATTTCAAGAGAAATGCTTTATAAAATGTTTTCTGGGTGATGATAGGCATAGGCCGTAGAGCATCCTATACATATTTGCTGACATAACGTTTTGATTACAAAACTTATTTTGACTAAACAAATAGCCTCTGAATACATAATTTGTAGTCTAGTATAGGAAAACTCCTACAATGTCAGGAGAAGTTCTCCTTTGTACCAAAAATAAAGGTAATAAGAGAAAGAACAAGTGCAGTGAGCAGCAAACAGCATTTATGGGCTACACAAACCCCACATTTCCCCCTAGAGAACTGAGCCCAGGCTGTTGGAGAGGCTCTGAAAAGAAAGACAGAGAGGGGAAAATTCCTGGAAGTTTGTGTTTTCCTACTTCAGTCCCCAATTTCCTCAACTCCAAACACGCAAGAACAGTTACAATGACTGCTTGGTGTCAAAATATGGAAGCCTGTCCCTTTTGTTGATGGAACCAACAGCCAGGTGCAATTTGCTTTATGGAACTCCTCTGTAGGATCAGATTAATATCGTCTAATTAACTTTCTGTGTCTTGTCCGCATTGCCAACAGCATCACACACACACACACACACACACACACACACACACACACACACACACACACACACACACACACACAGAGCTCCTTAGTGAATTTCTTGGGAGATGTTCTTTTGTGTGTTCATGTACACTAATTCTTGTCTGTGGATCAGTTCAGGGAACTAGCTGAGAAGACATTCTGGATTATTTAAGGTGCCATTTTTATATTTCCTTCCATCTATCTGTACTGCTTCAAAAATTGGCGTTCTCTGGCCTAGTAAATAAATTCCAATCAGAAGGTGAAACAGTCTTGCATTTGTGAGTTCAAGACAAGGCTGTCAATAAGATCCATACTCCCTAAACTAAGTTAAAATTGCATAAAGGTAATTTTGTCTACCCTATCTTCACAAAGTTATTACATATTGCAAAGATGAACATGCTTATGGATTGCTTTTTTCTTCAGAACCATGAATTGAAACACAAAAGAAACACAAAGGGATAAAGACAATGGTGCTTAACCCAATTGAGTAGTGATAATAATGGGTGTAAAAAGTTTTTGGATCTAGTGAAATAGCTCAGTAGGTAAAGCTGCCTGCTATGCAGTCTGATGACATTAATTCAATACTCAGGACTCATGTGGTAGGATGAAAGGGTGACTCTCACATACTATTCTCTGATGCCCACACAGAGGCATTGCCATGTCCAAACCCACACATATACTGAGATACAGCATGTAACTCAGTAAATAGTTTTTAAGCAAAAGGGGGGGGCATCTCATAGCTTCTTTCCCTGTATTTGTTGAATATATTCTGCACCCTTGGAAATCAGAATGACACATCCTTTTGTGTTCTATGATACTCTTATAGTGACATTAGATGACAGCAACCAAACGTTGCTATTTGCTGCTATGGGCCAACAGAATTTCAAAAACATGCCTAATGAGCACATGAATGAAGATTAGTCCAAATTATCAACGAAGGGCAAAATTGCCTTTCTTGAATTGCATGCTTTATTTTAGCAGAGTAGTCAATTTTTGATGACACAGAAGATAGGTTACATATTCTAATCTAAGGAATCAGGGCATTTATAGTGGCAAGTGAATATGGAAGGGGGTAGGAGGCATGAACTGATGCTCTAGAAGGGCCTGGAAACATTTAACCTTGATACTAACTTGAAGACTTATTCACTATTGATTGGAAGGATTCCCATGAAAATGCCACTATTGTCGCATTGACTCATTAGTGTGAGTACTCAATATTTGCTCACTGAATAAGCTAATGATGAAATAAATCTACTTGGAGATCTGCTTCAAGAATTCAGTGGGAGGAGGCATGTGCTGCCTCCACTTAATGGTCCACTGTATCTGCATATTCTTTGAAATAGTTCAGGAACATAAGGTCTTCTTACACATTTTGAGATAGATTTTTCTCTTCCAGTTTTCTAAACTAGCAGATTTGAGATCCTAAATAAACTACCCAGGATCCACTGTGAAATGGTAACTAGAGTGGGATGTGCTGGTAGAGTCCTAAGTGAATAATCTGCATTTCCTTACTGTTTCTCAAATTTCTGTTACACTGAAAAGCATTCACACTCCTGATTCAGACCTTCAGTTCTACTCCAACTGTGAAGAAAAAAAAAGTGTATAAGCTAACGAGAAATTTTTTCAAACCACAGTGTAAATTCTTGTACCTGTACAAATTTTAACATTTACTCTGCATCTTGTGACTCTTTCATCAAAAACTATGAGTAAGGTCTCAGAAGTTTTCAACACACATGCTTGAAAGGAAGCAATCCACCATCATTGGGGTTTTCTGACATGTACACCTATCCAAATATGGCTTTTTACTGCCACTTGAAGTGTTGGCTTTTCTTATATGAATATTGTAAGTTAGATTGGTTTATGACTCAGAAAAAAGTTTTCTTTGACTTGTAAAGGATTACACTGTTCAAACACGATTGCCTGCATTAAAAACTAACTTCAGAAATGTTCAGGTATATATAACTCAAATCCAGTACCTATTTCTTCTCTTTTGCTTCTGGCATGCTGTTCAAAACATAGCATAGACCTACCAGGAAGACAGAAACAGGTTTGGCAATATCTTGAAACTATCTCTAATAAATATATCAATGAATGATACAGCTGCAGGCTCACAGGTAGCCATTTGAATATCAAGTTCATGACCTGAAAAAACAAAACAACTGTCTCCATATACAAAGTATTACAGTACAACACAGTGATTCTGTTCCCTATAAAAACTGTGCTCTTGCTGTCCAGCTATAGTAAGAAACTTTGAAACAGAAAGGTGTAGAAATTTAGATATTTGAGGGGGGAAAGCCATAAAATTCAATGCAGTGATAATTGTGAAAATTCTAAGTTTTTTAAGACTTTACTCATGGAGAAAGGTGTTCCTTTGGGCTTACACATTTTAAAGCTATATATAAGTTATACCAAATATTTCAATTCATTTGCAACTTTGGACTCAGTCTCAAATGCATGACACTGTAGCATACACTGGAAAATACAAAGACACATTGTTTCTTCCAAAATCTCAAAATGAATGTGGAGAGAAAATATGTTGGACCAAAGAGGTGTTAATGGTAGTATATGTAGGGCTAATTTCCCAAGATGCAATAAATAAAAACAGCGAGATATTTATTAATGGTTGATCTCAGTGTCTGTGCTACTGATGTTATATTCAGGAAGCAGTCTCCTGTACAATTCGTTCAAGGGTATTTCCTGCTTTCTCTTCTAATAAGTTTGGTGTGGCTGGGTATATGTTGAGGTCTTTGATCCATTTGGACTTAAGTTTTGTGCATGGCTATAGACACGGATCTATCTGCAGTCTTCTATATGCCAGCATCCAGTTATGCCAGCACCATTTGTTGAAGATGCTTTCTTTCTTCCATTGTATAGCTTTAGCTCCTTTGTCAAAAATCAGGTGTTCATAGGTGTTCGGGTTAGTATCAGGGTTTTCAACTTGATTCCATTGGTCTACCTGTCTATTTGTAACTCTATAAAAGTGCTTGAAATCAGGGATAGTGATGCCTCCGGAAGTTCTGTTATTGTACAGAACTGTTTAGGCTATCCTGGGTCTATTGTTTTTCCATATAAAGTTAAGAATTGTTTTTGCAAGGTCTAAGAAGTGCTGGGATTTTGATGGGGATTGCATTGAATCTGTACATTACTCTTGACAAAATTGCCATTTTTACTATGATGATCCTACCTATCCAAGAACATGGGAGATCCTTCCATTTTCTGGTGTCTTCTTTAAATTTTTTCTTTAAAGACTCAAAATCATTATGATACAGATCTTTCACTTTTTTGGTTAGCATTACCCTAAGGTATTTTATGTTGTTTCTGGCAATTGTAAAGGGTGATCTTTCTCTGATTTCTTTCTTAGTACATTTATCATCCATATATAGTAGGACCTCCTGAAACTGAGAAGCTTCTGTAAGGCAAAGGACACAGTCAACAAGACAAAATGACAGCTTGCAGATTGGGGAAAGATATTCACCAACCCCACATCCTACAGAGGGCTGATCCCCAAAATTTATGAAGAATTCAAGAAGCTAGTTTCCAAAACACCAAACAATCCAATTAAAAAGTGGTGTACAGAACTAAATAGACAATTCTCAATAGAGGAATCTAAAATGGCTGAAAGACACATGAGAAAGTGTTCAATATCCTTAACCATCAGGGAAATGCAAATCAAAACAACTCTGAGATACCAACTTACTCCTGTCAGAATGGCTAAAATCAAAAAGACCGTTGACAGTTTATGCTGGAGAGGATGTGGAGAAAGGGGAACACTCCTCCACTGCTGGTGAGAGTGCCAACTTGTACAGCCCGTTTGGAAATCTGCATGGCGATTCCTCAGGAAAATGGGAATCAGTCTACCACAAGATCTAGCAATTCCACTCTTAGGCATATACCCAAAAGAAGCACATTCATACAACAAGGACATCTGTTCAACGGTGTTCATAGCAGCACTATTTGTAATAGCCAGAACCTGGAAGCAACCTAGATGCCCCTCAACTGAAGAATGGATAGAGAAAATGTATATTTACACAATGGAGTACTACTCGGCGGAGGAAAAAAAAAAAACAATGAAGTCTTGAAATTTGCAGGCAAATGGATGGAACTCGAAGAAACCATTATGAGCGAGGTAACCTAGTCACAAAAATACAAACATGGAATGTACTCAATCATATGTGGATTTTAGACATAGAGTAAAGTATTACCAGCCTATAATCCATACTGCCAGAGAAGCTAGTAAACAAGGAGGACCCTATGAGAGACATGACATACATGGTCCTCTGGAGAAGCAGAGAGGGACAAGATCTCCTGAGCAAATTCGGAGCACGGGGGGTGGGGGGATCATGGAGAATGAGAAGGGGAGAAGAGGTGGGGTGAGGAAGACATGATGGGACAAGAAGGTTGAGTTGAGGGAAGAACAGAAGAGAGCAAGATAAGACATCAACTAACAATCTAAGCAACAGAGGAGAGGCTACCTTCAATGCCCTCTCCTGATAATGAGATTGATGACTAAATCATATGACATCATATAGCCTTCATCCAATAGCTGGTTAAAGGTAGAAGGAGACACCCACAGCTAAACCTTGAACCGAACTGGAATCCAGTTGCAGAGAAGGAGGACTGATGAACAATGGTATCCACACCAGGTTGGTAAAACCCACAGAAACAGCTGACCTGAACAAAGGAGAGCTCTTGGTCCCCAGACTGATAGCTAGGGAACTAGCATGGGACTGATCCAGACCCGCTGAATGTGGGTGTCAGTGAGGAGACCTCAGAAATCTATGGGACCTCTTGTAGTGGATCAGCACTTATCCCTAGCATAGGAATGGACTTTGGGAGCCCATCCCACATAGAGGGATACTCCCTCAGCCTAGACACAAGGGGGTTGGCCTAGGCCCTATCACAAAGAATAAGACAGACTTTGTAGACCCTCCTATGGAAGGCCTCGCCCTCCCTTGGGAGCAGAAAGGGTATGGGATAGGTAGGTTGTTAGCTGGGGGGGGGGCAGTGGAAGATAGGAAGGAAAGGGATCTGGGATTGACATGTAAAATAACTTTCTTTCTAATTAAAATTTAAAAGGAAAAAAACCACAAGATCATTCTCACAATTTGCTAATGTAGTTCAAGGTAGCACAACTACTTACTGATAAATATTTACATAAATGAACAGGTTTATACATAAGTGCTAGTAATCCTCTATGACATAAGAATTCCACTGCTAGTCATGTGTGCATTGGAAATGTACATATGCATGTTCACCAAAGATATACATTAGGATATCCATAGCTCGTATGAGTGCCTATCAGAAAGAAATACAATTAAATATTATAAATTTTAGCTGTTTCTACAATAGAATACTGCCTACTGTGACTATGACTGTTTATACAGGCTGTGTTTGAATATTTTATTCCCTTCCAGAGAGGCTGTCCTAGGAACTTGGAGAACATGACTAAGTATAGCCTACATGGGAAAAGTGGGTCCTTCATCTGAAGGCATTAAGGATTACAGCCTACAACCAGTTCTTGCTTGGTTTCTCTGTTTTCTAATCTGTTGAGTTCTATACACTTGCCTGCCACCATGATGTTTTTGATGGATTGTGAGCCAAAACAAATTCTTCTTCCTTTAAACTAATTTTCCCAGATATTTGCTCACAGTGATGAAAAAGGGTCATGAAGACATAAATTATTATTGGAGAGTTACATAAATTATTCTCAGATTGTTATGGTGATAAATCTAGCCATAGAATAAGGCCTTCGAAATTGATTTATAGAAGAAATATGAAAGAGTTTGGAGATGGTGACAAAGAAACCTTATATTGGTATAAGCAGAGTTTAGTGAACTATCCTGTCAGGAGTTCTCAAGACTAGAATGCCAAATAAAGACATTCAGGAAATGCTTGACCCATAAGGACAGAGAGAAACACATACCTTTATTGAGCACTAAACAAGAGACTATCAGTCCTACTCAGCTTCCCTTTGCTGTGGTAATGCATTGAACAGAAACAACTTCAGGGAGAAAGTGGTTTGTTTCATTTTACAAATACTAGGTCATAATCCATCACTGAAAAAGTCAGTAATATCCCAGGCAGGAACCTGTAGGCAAGAACTGAATTAAAACCTATGGAGGAACTTTGCTTACTGGCTTGCTTTCCGTGGCTGGCCCAGCTTGCTTTCTCATTCAGTTCAAGACCAACTGTTTAGGGTGACAACACCCACAGAAGTCTGGGTGATTTAATTATTAATTAATCATTGATCAAGAAAATGTCCCATAGTCATGCCTAGGGAACAATCTGTTGGAAACAATTCCTTCAGTGAGATCCCCTCTCCTAAATGATTCTAGTCAAAGTGAAAAAACTTAGCAGAACAATACTATGCTATGTGAAGCTGAAGTTAAACTGATGTACAAATTTGTTTGGTGATGGAAATTTCAAGACCACATGACATTCAAGCAATGGGATGGTTATTGCTCATACATTTATTAAGATTTAATGCTGAGAATTCAAAGGAGAAAATGAAATGAAGCAGAAAGATGAAAGGGCCTTGATCTCAGTCAAAGTTGCAGATAAGGCACATAAGGGAAATGTGGCTAAAACTGCCAAAGAGATTTCTGCTAGTAAATCTAAATATAGTACTTTGCTTTGAGATTGTTGGAAAAGTGACTAAGGGCTAGATCCTACTCAAGGTTGTGACAATTCAAAAACAATAGAAAAGCTTACATTTGGGGAGAAAGTGCATTAATAAATAGTGCTTTCAACATCTTTCTCCAATGAGTTAACCTAGGGAAGTCTTTACCCAACTTGAGTCAGGCAGGCCACGTGGATTATTATTTGCTCTTTGCTGTGGTCCAAGGGGGTCAAGAAACATCTCTAGCTGCCAGTAGAACTTCATGTTGTCTTTTTTATGCTTCTTTTGTGGGCAACCAGGGTGTCAGATTTTTGAAGTCACAAAGACACTTACCAGAGTTCTAGAAAGACACTGAGGCCAGACAATGTGCAGTAGGTTTGGATCCTCTGAATGAAGCTGCTGAGTGTTGTATATGAAGTTATGAAGCTGAATGTTGAGACCATGATTTAGTTCCATTTTTAGTGCTAATACCAAGTCAAATGACTTTGCTCCTCCTTGTGCATGCAACAGCACCACTTACCCAGCACCTCACATGAGACATAGATTGATAAAAAACAAACTTGTTTTTAAATGTAAAAGGAATCACTCTACAAACTTTCAAATTACATTGGAATCTTATGAGAGTATTGTCATATTAAAATAGTGTGGGTCATGGGAGGATGGGAGGGAGAGGAAATGGGTTGATATGTAATATGAGATTGTTTCTAATTTAAATAAAATCTATTTAAAAAATCATATCAATGAAACCTGGCTGGAGAACTTATCACACTCCCAGGAAGAGTTCAACATTCCTACCTGAACTACATAAAGAGGAGGAAATCTATATCTACAATGACAATGGTCCCCACTGAAATATTTTCTGACCACTCAATTTGTTCAAGTGACCAAGAGGAAGAACATTCCTGTCTGCCCAAAGAACTTTAGCTTAGTTTGCTCTCCATTGTCAACAAGTCACTACTCTAATTGTTCTCTGTTCATTTATCTGTCTGCCTGGACCTGGATCTACACCTTTCCTCCAAGCTCCTGGAGTTCTATGCCTCATCTGTATCTACTTTATGGTCTTACATCTTACTTGTGCACTTTAACTCAACACCATCACTCCATTGCTTGACTCTGCAGACCATTGGCCTTTATATTTGTTTCAGCCCACTCCCTCTGCCTATAGTAAATCCTTCCTGAACTTAAAGTCTCCTACAGGGTCTTTAACTCTTCTGCAAATATATTGCAATCTACATATGCATAAGTGAATGGATAAATAGACAGGCAGTCAAATATAGGTAGAAGACAAGTAGATGGCAGTGTAAATATTATGTAATGAGTAATGTATGATCTAAGAGTTAATATTAATAATATAATAAAAGACCTGTGTTTGCAAATGGCCAGCTACCAAGGGAAATTGGGATAATATTGCACCTTACTGCCAATGAAACAGATATAACTTTTGAATTTATTATTAGTTAATAATATGTGGAAAGACAAATGTGTCTGTCTGTTTCTGACATAGCAACTCATGACAGTCAAACCCGAAGAGATTGCAGGATATAGAAGATGCTAGAAGTTTCATTTGTTTACAGAGGAAAGCTCTACAGAGTAGAGATAGCCCAAATGAAAGACCACATATGCTGCAAGCTGTGCAAACCCACTGAAGCTAGACATAGAGAATCCAGTTTTATTGTTTATTCTGCTCGATTTTGCTTGCTCTGTCCTGAGGCTTATTTGCTGTGCCCATTCTTCCCTTAAAGAATTAGAATGTTTATGTCATTGTATATAGGGGTTGAATAGCTTTTCTCTCTCTCTGTTTTTAAGAGCCTAACAGTTAATGCATTGCCTTTAGTCTTAGAAGAGAGTTCGAAGTTTGGATATGTGAACACCATTTGAATTGTGAGGTTACAAGAACATTTGAAATTAATCTAAATGCATTTTACATTATAAAATGGCTATAAGCCTACAGAGAGTGAAATATGTTTTGCACATGAAATAACCCCACAGGCTCATATGCTTAAACATTTGGTCACCAACTGATGGTGCTATCTTGGACAGTTGTGGACCCTTCAGGAGGAAGGGCTGAAGGAAATGGTTTACTGAGACACAGGGGTTTAAATATTACTGGCCTCAGCTAAGGCCTGATCATTCTCCTTTGTTCACAAACTCTTGCATCCATGTTTTTTTTCTGCCATGTTGAACTGTATTCCCCTAAAACCATAGGCTAAAATTATTATTGTCAGCTATTTGTTCCCTGTAAGGAAGATAGTAAATAATACTGACACTAAATGGCAATAAAAATGATTTGCCCTGCTTAGCTGAGAAGATCCTTGCCAACATTCTTTCATCAGTAAGAATGTTAGAACAGCCAAATTTAATAAATATAAAAAGGTTAAGTCATTGCTTAAGTTATTCAGGAAGTTGCTACTCACTACTTCTTTGTTCTTACTTTGATATTCATAAAATGACCAATTAGTAAGGATTAATTATATATAGATATTAAATACTGTTGATATAAAAGTTCTTGAAAAGTTCATATGCTTAACCTCTAGGGTGGTGCTATGAGGAAGTCCTCTGAACCTTTAGAACAGTGGTTCTCATGAACCTTTCACAGAGGTTGCGTAAGACCATTGGAAAACACAGGTATTTACTTTATGACTCATAACAGTAACAAAATTACAGTTATAAAGTAGCAACAAAAATGATTTTAGGCTTGAAAATCACCACAAGGGTAACAGGGTAATGTGTTGTGCCAGAGTACACTAGAAATTATTATTCCCAACAAACAATTGCACTGTACCATCCCTACATACTCTTAGATGCCTTACTCTTTAGTAACTATTACTCTGCTTGTATCTCACAGTAAATCATTTTTTTTAAGATTTCCCCTAGATGAGATCATGTAGTCCTTTTTCTTCTACGTTTGACATATGTGACAGGACAGTGTTTTCCATGTTCATCCACAGTGTGATAAATTAGAGAGGATTGCATTTGTTTTTACATCTGAAGGCTGTGTATATAGCCTAACATGTTTTCTTTGCCTATAGTTTTCTTGGGTATTTAGCTTGATCATATGTGGCTGATATGAGTAGTATTGCAATAAGCATGTGAGTGCAGGTGTCTTTTCAGCATGTTAGTGTCAGTACCTTTCTCTATATACTCAGCAGTGAGATTGCTGGACCACATGGTAGTTCTACATTTCTGGTTTTTTTTTTTTTTTCTTGTTTTTAGACAGAATTATACTGTTATCCATACTGACTGCATTAATTTACATTTCTGTCAGAAACAGCTAAATATTATTCATTTTTCAACATTTCTAGCACCTGTTATGTTCTGTGATTTTTAAAATTGTTTTTTTCTTTTATTTATTGAGATTGTAATATAATTTAGATCATTTCACCCTTCCCATTTCTTATTTCTAACCTTTCCGTATACCTGCCCTTGTACTCTTTCAAGTTCTTGGCCTCTTTTTCTATTAATCACTGTTTCATACATATATGCATATACACATATATTCCTAAATATGCCAATTGGATTTTAAAAATAGATATTCTCAATGTGGTGAAGTGTGTGATGTATAACATTGATGGATGAACTTTACAGGGTCTAGAATCATCCAGGCTTCTGGGGTTGCTTACAAAGGTTTCTCATCATTGTATTAACTGAGGGGGAAAGACCCTCCCTGACAGTGGCCAGCAACATTTCTTAGACTTGAGTCCTGGGCTATATAAGAAGGAAAAAATTGTTGAGCATGAGCATTTATTTCCCTCTGCTTTTTGTCATGGATAGAATATCACCAGCTTCCTCCAGCTTCCTACCGTGATAGAAAGTGCCCTCAAATTGGGAACATAAATAAAACTTTGCTTCTCTAATTTGACTTTAATAAAATATTTTGTCATAACAATGAGACAAATTACTAAGGCATAAATTATCTCATGTATTTTGATATGCTTTTCCAACGATTACATTAATATTTTTTCATCTATCTGTTGGAAATTTATGTATCATCAGGATTCACAAAGTTCAGGGAAGATCATAAAAGAGAGAATTAAAAGAAGAGGATGGCAAAGAATGCTGTGAAATCTGGTATCTAAATATGACATTATTGATACATAGAGGAATTCACAGTAGCTGTTAAAACCTTCACATGACCTTCAAAAGCAAAAGAGAGTTAAAACTTCCAGCATGGGAAAGGTAAGGTTTCCCATGTTCACCTCTAAATGGGGATTTAATGGTGATCAGTGGCTTCTGAGGAAGGGAATATCACTAATGTGGGATAGGGGCATCTACTTGTAGGTTACTCTTGCCCAACTGAATGACAAATACATGCCTATATGGGAAGCACTACCTAGACTTAGTTAACATATTTCTTGTTTTATTGGCCAACTCCTTCTGGCCAACCAAAACAAACTCCACTTTTTTGTGTTTCATTCTGTTGTTTCTTTTTGGCATTTCTCTTAGTGGTTTTGTGTTTGTTTGTTTGTTTTTCCTTTTTTAAAGAGTGAGTGAAAGAGTGAATGAGTTGTGTGGGTAGAGAGGTGGAAAGTATCTGGGAGAAGTTGCAAGAGGCAAAAACAAGATAAAATATATTTCATGAAAACACAGTTTTCTTCATAGATGTGGCAAATGGCAGGCCACCCATTATCTAGTGATTGATCCTAAATAATATACATACAGGCAACACTAAGTGTACTTGGTGGGCTTAAAAAACAGTGAGATAGGAGGGTAGAGGAGAAAATGTTGGAGAGGAAGCAATAACAATTATAATCTCAAACATTAATACATTTTTCTTAAAAAGAAAAGGATATGAAGTTGGGAGGAAGGATGAAAACTATGTTGGGATGAGTCCTGAAGGAAGAGAGTAGGGGAAAGCTATGACCTAGACACATTTCATGCATATATGAAATTTTCAAAAATGTTTAATATTGCTAAACTATACTTAATTGTCTAGCAAATACATGAGATTCCAATTACTAGTAATTATTTCCTTTCTGTACTTTATTTCAATAAACATAGAGCTGCTTGAATATTAAAAGTTTATGTCTGGTTGTATACTACACATAAATTGAGTTGTGTAATTACATAGACAAAAAGGTCAGCCCTCCACAAGCTGGAGAGCCAGGGATACTGCTGTATACTTCTGCCTACATTCAAAGCCTGAATTTCAAAAATGTTGAAGGCAGAAGGTGCACTTATAGGTCAAAGGAAAGAAAATTGTTCCTTCCTTGTACTTTGTTATATTTGAACCTTCAATGGACAGAATGCTCTCAGCCCAATTTTGATAATCTTCTTTTCTGAGATTACTAATTCAGAAAAAAACACACATCACCAAAAATCATATTTTGCTGGTTTTCTAAACATCCCCTAATCCAGCCAAACGACACAAAAATTTAAATAAAAAACTGGGAAGTGTCTAGGCGGTGGTGTGTCACTCCTTTAATCCCAGCACTTGGGAGGCAGAGGCAGGTGGATCTCTGTGACTTTGAGACCAGCCTGGTCTACAACAGCTAGTTCCAGGACAGCCTCCAAAGACACAGAGAAACTCTGTCTTGAAAAACCACAAAACAAAACTAAAACTAAAACTAAAACTAAAACTGGGAAGTGTTCTGATATGTCCCTACAATATATACAACTTTGTTGTAATGACTATTCTGACTTTACGGAACTTACTTCACATCCAATACAACACAGGTTCTTCAAATTTTCTGTAATTAGTAAATACGGGAGGAATCTCCCATATATAGTATGCCCTTCCCACACCAAGGGAGAAGAAATAATCTCATCTTCAAAATGGAACTGAGGCAAAGAACATGCAAATACACAGATTTTGTTGACATCAGGCTTATCTCCATTCAGTCTTCTAATGCATTTTATTCATTTACTCATAATCGCCACTTCTTGTTCAACCTACTGGGTAACCATTTAGGTTTTAGCACTTCATTGTTTATTTTTTTAACTACTTGTAAACATTTAATGAATATCAGGCATACTGGTACAGACATGGTTCTGGAGAGGTAGCTGGGAGTTCTATGTCTTGTACAGGCAACAGGAAGTGGTCTATCTCACTGGATGTAGTTTGAGCACATAAGAGACCTCAAAACCTGCTTCCATAGTGACACACTGCCTCCAACAAGGCCACACCTCCTAATTATGCCTTTCGATTTGAGGGCAATAATCTTTCAAACCACCACATTCATTCCCTGACCCCCAAAGGCTCATAACCATGTTATAATACAAAAAAAAAATGTATTCTGTCCTACTTGAATAGTCCCCCATAGTCTCATATAAGAGTCTGAAATGTATTTAAAAGTCTAAAGTGTTCAATGTCTTTAGATAAAAAAAATGTATACTGAATAGATTTTTAAAAGAAAAGATATATTAAGAAGTTTTAAATCCTACACAGGAAGTGAGACAAAAGTTAAGGACATTCTGCCATATTTAAAATTTGAAACATTATGGGATGAGGGTATAATTCAGTGGGAAAGCACTGCCTAGTGCACACAAAGCTGAGCTCTGTCCCCACCAATGCTTGCTGGATTTCAGTAGATTCTTACTGATTCTATCCACCTCACTAGAGGCAAAGATTACATGCTGAATTCTGAGAAAATTCAAAGTTGTAAACAAAGGGACCCTTGAGGCACAGACTCATGTAAGCAAGCCTTGGCTCCAGTATTTCCTTTATTTCTCTAAAGAACTTATTTTAAGCTAGAAAATCAGATTATAATTAAATAAAAGATGCCACCCCAGGATGGAGAAATGGCTCAGTGGTTAAGAACACTGACAGCTCTTCCAGAGGACCTGGGTTCAATTCCCAGCACCTGCTTGGCAACTTACAATTGTCTGAACTCCAGTTCTGGAGATATGATAACCTCACATGGGCATATGTATAGGCAAAAACACTTATGCATAAAAGGTAACAGTACAAAAATTATATAAAAATATGCCACTCTGATCAGCAGCTCTGGTACCTGACTGCAGTGTTAGTGATTTTACACTATTGTCCTCAAGTTCCCTCTGCCCCCTCCACAAAGGGAAAGAACAAAAAAGGTAAGGAAAATCAGCCAGTCTCACCTGAGTTACTGTGAATTCCTGTGCTGGAATTTTAGTGTTTTACCAAAAAAGAAAGTTGGTCATCTTGAAAGTACATGAAATGCAGCACTATTTAGAGCAACGGTGAAATGGAACCTTGTGTGCTCTCTGTGGAGTTTGCAGCATTTGACAAATTGTAATTCTGTTCTTTGCAAACTTCTAAACACTTCCTGCTAAGTGACAACAAGCTTCAGCAAGTTTCCACAAACCTTCTGCAGCTTCTTCAACTCACTATAAAGAACAGATGCCTCTGAGGGGCTGCTGTGAGCTCTTCTGTTCTCTGTACAATATGTACACGTACAGAAAGGAATTCACATTTGATGAAAACGTGATAGCCAAGGCCTCCAGAAAATGTTGGCAGTGAGTGTATGGCATTCCAACAGCTGGCCTGGATCAAGGGCTCTCTGTCAATCATATAGAAATGTGACAGACTTGTGACTTTGTGGCAAAAGTGACAAAATTTACAGTTTGACTGAATCACATCAATAACAAAGTAATTTGTGTTGTTAAAATACACAAAGATGCTCCAATTTGTTTTCTAACAAGTTTAATAAAATGAATGTGTATTTTCATATTTAATAGTAGAAACCTGAAAAGTTAGGTAAATTAATATAGTTTTAGTCATTTAATATAAATTAAGGTGAAACTATACAACTGATATAATAGAAATGGTTTTCTCAGAGAACATAATATATGTAAAATGTGATGCATTTTCTTGCAGGATTTCCTCTATTCTGGGTTTTTATAGTTGGCATCTTCTGGCTTGAATGTTGGATTATAATTCTCAATTGCAGTTAATATTTGAGTTTTAATACTTTGCCATCATTCATTGTTTTTACTGATGCCTTTTAGTTAATAAATTAATGCAATTAGTAAGCCTACTTAAATATATTTGTGTCTGGAGATAATAGAACTCTATGTTTCATATGACCCATGCTATTTTCAAGCTTAAACTTCTCTCAGGCTAGTCTTCATCTACAAAATGGGCTGGCGAGGGCACTTGAGTATTTATGAGAACTGGATGAATTAAAATACTTAAAGTAATGACAATATGAACCAGCACATGGCAGATATTCAATAAATGTTACTCGCAGTGTGAGATGTTCTGTCTTCTCAAATACCATGATTCCTACATTGAACATATGATTTATCATCCAAACTAGGAATTTTATAGTAGTAAAGTCAAGCATGATTAATAACTTCATGAGATCAAAAGTAAACATCTGAATAGCCCTAGAAAACAAAGCTATGCAACCACCACTTTTGATATTTAAATATCATTAGTTTTATGTTTACTATAGTAAAAAATAGACTAAGAAAATGATGCTAGATTAAAATTTTATGGAACTTTAAAAGTTCTTTGAAGATAGTAAAATTATCTAACTTCATTTCAGCACTTTTTTCCTGGAGAGAAGTTGAGGTTCCATAAAGTTAATCACTGATGTTTAAGCCTGGGAGATGGGACTCAGTGAATCAGTACGTTGACTCTGTTGAAATTTTGTCTGCAATAGAATAGATAATAAGTGTAATATTCCTCAGTTTGTTTTTGTTTTGTTTTGTTATGGGTTTTTTTATGAGAAAAAGACCAGCCACAGCTGAGCACTGAACTGAGCAGGGGGGGTTTCTTGAAGAGAGCCACTTCTCAAAAGATATGTGTAAAGGAAATAGAGATGGGAATGTATGACATCTAAGCTAAGTGGACACATAGAAGTCTAGAAAGTGTTCCAAAGGTAGCTGGGTATATTTTTATACATCCTAAAGGGACTATATGTATTTATTAGACATAAGTTTTAAGGAAGTATTTTCCATTTTTAAGTGAGAATATGTATGTTTGGTTTTGGAAGATTCACCCATACTTCCTATACACAAGTTTCCAAACTGAGTTTACCCTCAGTGTCTTAGGATTTCTATTGCTGTAAAGAGACATCATGACCATGGTGACTCTTATAAAGGAAAACATTTAATTGGGTGGCTTACAATTCAGAGGTTCAGTCCAATAGAGTCTATACTAGGCTATTTTAAGCTTTCTTCTGTCAATGGAATCAATCCAAATCTCTTCACTTTAGCCTCAGGCAAAATCTTAGGACAAGGGCAAAAAGCAGCCACAGTTGTTCACCAAAATATCACAAGAACGATCTTTAGGCAATATATTAAAATTCTTCTCCTCAGGAGCCTCTTGAGCCAGCTCCCTGCATTTTAAACCACTCTCAGAAACATTTTCTTCCATGTTGCTTCTAGCATGGCCCATTAAGAATAACTTGAAGCATTCCACTGCTTTCCTACCTCAAAGTACCAAAGTCTAAATTCCTCCAAACAAAAACATGGCCAGACCTATTAAACTTCTGGTACCAACTTTGGTCTTAGTTAGGAAGAAACACTATCATCAAGGGAACTCTTATAAAGAAAAACATTTAATTGGACTAGCTTACATTTTAGAGGCTCAGTTCATTATTACCATGGTGGGACATGGAAGCATGTAGAAAGAACTGGTTCTGGAGAGGTAGCTGAGAGTTCTACATCTTGCAAAGGCAACAAGAAGTGGTCTATCTCACTGGACATGGCTTGAGCATATATGAGACCTCAAAGCCTACATCCACAGTAACACACTTCCTCCAATAAGGCCACACCTACTCCAACAAGGCCATACATCCTAATAGTGTGCTTCCCTTTAGGGGGTATTTTTTTTTCAAACCACCACACTCAGATTGCAGAGACAGGCATAGGACTAGCTAAATCATCCATGTAAACCCACAATCTATAAAAGTTGCTGCAAACAACACTAAAGAACTCAGGGTAAGTCTACCAGTTTAGGGAGAGAGTTTTATGTCAAGAAGTAGGAACATTGTTACTGAGTGTGCCTCTCTGTTGAAACTGATAGGTATCTCTGCAACATTTCATAAGAGAAAGATTTCTTTTTTTTCCAGGCAGCAATATCAAAGCTTTAATCAAATGTCTCCCTAAAAGAAAAGCCCAGAACTGGGTGGATTCACTGCTGAATTTTTTCCCATTATTTTATATAAATTAGGAACAAGACTGTTTTAAATGTCAATCCCAGTTCCCTCTCCCTCCCCACCTCCCCTGCCCCCACTAACTCCCTATCCTATCCTCTTTCTGCTCCCCAGGTAGGGTGAGGCCTTTCATGGGGGATCTTCAGACTCTGTCATATGCTTTAAAGCAGGGCCTAGGCTCTCCCCCATGTGTATAGGCTGAGAGACATTCACTCTATGTGGAATGGGCTCCTAAAGTCCACTCTTATACTAGGAATAAATACTGATCTACTACCAGAGGCCCTATAGATTTCTCAGGCCTCCTTACTGACACCCACATTTGGGGTGTCTGCAACAGTCCAATGGTAGCTTCCCATCTATCAGTCTAGAGTTCATGATCTCCCTCTTGTTCAGGTCAGCTGTTTTTGTGGGTTTCACAAGCCTGGTCTTGACACCTTTGCTCATCACTCCTCCCTCTATGCAACTAGATTCCAGTTCAATTCAGTGCTTAGCTGTGGGTGTCTACTTCTACTTCCATCAGTTGCTGGATGAAGGCTCTAGGATGGCATATAAGGTAGTCATCAATCTCATTATCAGGGAAGGGCATTTAAGGTAGCCTCACCAGTATCTTTTAGATTGTTAGTTGGTGTCATCCTTGTAGATCTCTAGATATTTCCCTAGTGTCAGAATTATCTTTTAACCTGCAATGGCTCCCTCTATTATGGTATCTCTTGTCTTGCTCTCCCCTATTCTTCCCGGACTCAACCTTCCTGCTCCCTCATGTCCTCCTCTCCCTCCTCTTCTTCCTTTCTCATTCTCTTAGCTCCCTCTCCCCTGCCCCCTATGCTCCCAATTTTCTCAGGACATCTTGTCCCTTTCCCCTTCTCCAGGAGACCATGTATGTCTCTCTTAAGGTATTCCTTGTTTCCTAGCTTCTTGGGAGGTGTGGATTGTAGGCTGGCAATCCTTTGCTCTATGTCTATAATCCATATATGAGTGAGTACATACAATGTTTGTCTTTTTGTGACTGGGTTACCTCTCTCAGGATGGTTTCTTCTAGTTCCATCCATTTCGCTGCAAACTTCAAGATTCCATTTTTTTTTTCTGCTGAGTAGAACTCTTGAAAATGAATAAGCTAAGAAGAATACAGAGTGGGTTCGTCTTAATTTTTATTACTAGTCCAATATCAGAGTAAAACTGGGGTCATGGAGCCATTCTCTACCCTTTCCCCACCTCCATCATAGTAAAGGGAAACTAATAGATTGCTGCAAGAACAATAAAATAGAAACAAACAAATTTACATACACAAAGCAGTAAATTAACGTGAAAAATAATAAAGATATGCTCTAAATTGAAATATTAGTTGATGATATTTCTTCACAAGCTCCTACACTTAAGACTGAACACTAAATTTTTTCAGTTACCTGTTCTGAAGGCATAATTTTTGAAGAGTTCACATAAACTAACTGCAACCTGTCATTGGCTGCCTTGTGAAGGCACCTAATGACCTGTATTATTATTCAAGTACTGTAATAAGAAATCCAGCTTACAAGAGAAAATAGAAACTTGAAAGTGGAATGGAAAACTAGTAGCCAAATACTTATTTATCCAGTGTTCTTTTATTTCACCATGTGAAATACAGGCAGGCAAGGGAAAACACAGATGCAGTCGCCCAGAAAGCTTTCTGTGATGGGGAAAAGGGAGGCAAGCTTGCTCTCTAGAAGCAGGTGCCAGCTCCACGATGAAGGTTATCTGACTCCTCCAGAGGCATTCTCAGGAACTCTGGATGTGTCAGCCAGACCTGTGCTGTTTGCACTCAGCCTCTTGTCACAGTTTCAGAATGTGTGAAAATCACCAAATTAGACAGTGTCATGTGAAACTATGAACATTTTCCTTTCTTGTTGTTCATTGTTAGAAATTGTAATTGACCTGTATAAGTGATTTCTGCCACACTGCTTAAATAGCTGAGGTTTGATGAGAACTGTGTTCACAGTAATGAAGAAAGGGGCATTTGCTTCAGTAACTCAAGTGTGACAGAAATGTCAACTATGAAAAACATAACATTTTTATCCCTGAAACAAAGAATAATTTCTGTGTTTTCCCCCAATGTAGCACCATATGAGCTTCAAATCTGGTCTTGTTCAGTCCTCAGGAAAATCTCATAGATTAGTAATTGTCTTGTTCTTCACTAATTACATTGCAAGTTACCAAACTAAATCTCTATTTCTTAGTAATGGATTTTACTCTAGTTCTGAACTCCTTCATAGCAGTAAGCAAAGACATAAAGAAAACAGTATCTATTAAGATCTACTATAAGTGGGACTAGGGAAATCCGACTTATTTTTTGTCAATTTTCTCTGGTTTGTATCACAGTGTGGTCCTGAAATTCCAGTTTAGTGGTTAGTTAATCTTTCTTAGTCCTATAAATTTTGGGTAAGAGAGCGTTTGCAGACTTTAATATTCTGCGCTTTCGACATCAGCAAAACCCAGAGCTTTGCTATGGAAGTGGTGTGATTCTGTTTAATCACAGTGTTATATAACTCTGCAGATTTGCCAAGGTGTAATGATATTTAGAGGTGACAGTGAAAGCATTACATTTCAAACAAGTGTTATACATAAAAACTATGCATAAGGAAGGCTGAACTTCATAAACACCTAGTGGGAACATATTGGGCGTTTTTTGTTATTTTTTTGTTTTTCTTTGTGACAGTTTAATTGAACAGAAATAGCTAGTTAAGAGTTTGGTTAATATAATATACCTACTATGCTGACAAATATACCTACTAAGCTGGCAAGTAAATCCTGCACACTCTCATGGGTTCTCAAAACAGCCATAGCATGGGCATCCAGCAGGGACTTCATGACTCAAATGGACTAGTACTCTATCACTACCTTTAGCATATTTGAATGAAAAATAAACTATCAATGTGGAGACCTCCCAAATTCCCTGGAGTCATTGTCTTTTGAAGTGTTCCTAAAGTTCTGTCTTATCATGACATTACCATTATTAGTAGAAGTGTTAAGGTGATGCTATAAAAATGAGCATTTCTCACAAATATTCTTATGGAACAGATTAAAGCTCAGAAATATATCATTGTGTAAGTAGGAAATTTATGTCAGTGTGAAAATTTCCCCAGAAATCCTGAAACTATGTGATTATCTGGGATATTAGTGTGACTTATATTAGCAGATGACAGGATGCTGAATGCAGTAACTGTCAATTAGGAGTGCTGGTTAAAGCATAGAGCACAACATCGCTTGAACACAGTGAAGAGTCTGTGAAAAAACTCACAAATGTAAACATAGAACACTGAATTCCAGGGGAGTGAGGAAAGAACAGCAGTTTTGAAAACTAGAATTCATCCAGTCAGATGTCTATACAGGAAGAAAGTAATCTCTATCTCAGTTTGGCAACATATGGTACTGAATGGAAATGTAACATACAAAATGGAGTCTATGTGGTAACATAAAATGATTTTCATTTTTATTTTTAAGAAGTGAAGATCTCTTTAGAAAGATCTTGAAAACCTTAGCCGTATGAGGTTCATGTACAGCTGGATATCATTCTATTCACTCTAACCATGCACTTCTTTTGATAAAAACACACCATTAAGAAAAGAGAAGGCAGGGCTGATAGATGGCTCTGCAGGTAAAAGTTTTTGTTGCACAACCCTGATGACCTCAGATTAATCCCTGGGACTCAGGTAAAACCTCAGATGTATGTTTAAAATCTAACGGTTGTGGAGTTGCTTTTTTAATATAATATTTTTATTTAATCTTCTCTCATATATTATATCCCAACCAGGCTCCCTTCCTTCCTGTGCTTCCTGTCCCTCCCCCCACCTCTCCTCTCTCCCAGATCCACTCCTCCTTTGTTTCCTACAGAAAAAAAATCAAGCCTTTCAGGGATATCAACTGAACATAGCATAACAAAGATGTAAAATGACTAAGCAAAAACAACAACAATAAAAACCACAGCAGTTCCTCAACCATTAAATTCTCCACATGCATTTAGTGCAATTCACTAAAGCACTCAGGCTCTACTTGCCATTTCCATTGTATGTGCTGTAACTTTCTCCACCAAAGTCTTGAGTTCCTCAGTCATGCACTAGAGTTAGCATGAACTGCTTCCAAACTTCTGCCTAGCTTTTTGACTTCCAACCACAGATAAAAAACGTTTTTACTGAAAAAAAAAAAGAGAGAGAGATGCAGCCACATATGCAATCCTGGCCATTTTAGTGTAAGATGGGGGACTTAGAGACAGGAAATCTGTTCATAGAATAGCTAGCCTTGAGCAAAAGAAGCTGAACTATAGCTCAAACCTAACTCCACAAGCTGGAAAGAGACAATCAACCAAACAACACACACACACACACCTTAAAGGAAAATGAAAAATGTAACCAGCAACTAGGTAAAAACATTTGTAAAACATATAAATTATTAAGAACTTTAATACAATTTAAAAAATACAAGCTGCCCAATATAGACTTATTAAGTATACACTTCCTCTAACAAAACACACAAGTAGGTACCACGTAAATCTAACATAATGTTGCATATTCTGAAGTTCATCCACACTTCATGGTGGAGGGAAAATTTAACACTATTTAATGCTCATGGAAAATCCTTACTTCAGAAGTAAGGTAATAGAAAGAATGCTCCATATATTTCTGCTGAATGGTGAGCATTTCTATGGTACAGACCAGGAACAACAAAAGCAGCTCAAATGTGCAAATAAATGTTTTCTAATGGCCCTTTGCATTAAACGAGTATTTTCTTTTAAAATAGAACTGGGCACATTGGCTATAAGAATGAGCTCCATAACTTTTCTTCCATATTTTTATATCCCTAGAACAGTTCTATTTACATAGTCCAGTGGTTGAGGGAAAATACTGCACCTCTTTGAAAGAGCAACTCAAAAACCCTCTGAAAGTATGATGAAATTGTATTCCTTAAAATAGCAAATGGACCTAGCATTCCTGACACAATCACACTCATGCAGGACTCTGGGAACATTTCTTCCTTTCCCCACAGTGTGCAACAACACTCTTATGAATGACTTCTATTTCCTCTTACTATAGATGTAGAGCAGCTCCTGTTGTCATAGTTAGCTTCCATTCTGATGAAAAAGACAGCTACAAAACTTGATTAAAGAGTTGTTGGATGCATCCTCTCTCTGAAAATAACATAAACTTATGTGCATTTCCTTAAGTAAATTACAATACCTTAGAGCTGGTTTGGTCAGCTGGTTTGGAAGCTAGAGAAAGCTTAAGAATCAAAAGGAGCACAGTGATTTACTTCTATGGTGGGAGTGTGAGGGAGCTTAATGAACACTGACAGGTAGATTCTGTCAAACTGTTTATGCCTCAGAAAAGCCATATTGGACTTAGTTACTCAACCTGAAAGAAACATAGCCTCTGTGTTACTCAAGACTAATTTATTTCAGTCATTAGTTGTATTTAATGATTATCAGCTTTATTTATCCTTCAAATTCCAAGAGTAGTGTTTTGTTCTGGGACTCAAGCTAATGAAGTAGTCTCTATATGAAGGTATTCAGTATGCAGCATTACATGACTGTGCAGAAAAAAAAAACAAAAAAAAAAACATAACACTGGTTCCAAAAAGTGGGGATCAGAAACACCCTATCACTCCATTTTTATTTTATTTGCTAACATTAGTCAATGGGACAGCGATGTGTTAGCATGAGATAAAAAGAGATGTCTACAGAGACAAACAGGGAACACTGTGTGAGTATTACAGATCTCTTGACAATTAATTTCCACTCTCAGTGTACCCTAGGTAGAAGAAGACAAAACTGCTTTTAACAAATTTTATTTCATGGATAATGGAAGGAAAGAGTCACTAACTGGTAACTCTCTAGGTTAAGTTCTTCTCTTAAGTCCTTCCTACAACCTCAAATCTAGAGTATAAAATAGCATCAGCATTCCAGTTATGCAAAGGAAATCAACAATGCTAAAGTGATGCAAAGCTATGGCAGCAATCATACCATGCTAAACTGCCTGTGAATATAATCATTTGAATCAAGTACATGGGAAATCATACTCATTCTCAAAAGGATTCATTAAGAACTCAAATGTATATGGCAGAAACTACAAATGCGTAGTTTCACTTTGTGGTTGACAGACTTAGAGGTATGCCCAACTCCTAATTATAAATTAGAAAGAAACTAAAATCAATCTAACATTTATATGGGATCAACAAATAAAATTTATAACTACATTAGGGCTAAAAGACAAAGCATACAGCTCAGCTTACCTTCTAATTGATTGTGAAACTACTACAAAGCAGTAATCCTCAAAACAGTATGAAGTACATAAATAGAATAATTGAAAAATAAACAAACTAACAATGGAACAAGGTACAGCCCAGATAAGTAAGGAAGTAATCAAGGAGGACCCTAAGAGGATCCTACATGGTCCCTGGAGAAGGGGAAAGGGACAAGATCTCCTGAGAAAACTGGAAGCATGGGGGAGGGGGAGGGAACTAGAATGAGAAGGGGAGAAGAAGAGGGGTGAGGAGGACATGATGGGGCAGGGAGGTTGAGTTGGGCGAAGAACAGAAGAGAGCAAGATAAGAGATAATATAATAGAGGGAGACATTAAAGGTTTAAGGAGAAATCAGAAATGTCTGGAGAGCTACAAAGATGACACCAACTAAGAATCTAAGCAACAAAGGAGAGGCTACCTTAAATACCCTCCCCTGATAATGGGATTGATAACTAATTCATATGCCGTCACATAGCCCTCATCCAGCAGCTGGTGGAAGTAGAAGCGGCCATCCACAGCTAAACATTGAACTGAACTGAAATCCAGGTGCAGAGAAGGAGGACTGATAAGCAAAGGGGTCCAGACCCCCAAAATGTGGGTGTCAGTGAGGAGAACTTGGAAATCTATGGGGCCTCTTATAGTGGGTCAGCACTTAACACTACCATAGGAATGGACTTTAGGAGCCCATCCCACATGGAGGGATACTCCTTGAGCCTAGACACAAAGGGGTTGGCCTACACTCTATCCCAAAGACTATGACAGACTTTTAAGATCCCCTATGGAAGCCCTCACCCTTCCTCAGGAGCAGAAAGAGTATTGGATAGGTAGGTTGTTGTCCCCCAGCGATCATCTCGCCAGCAAGAACAACACAGGACACTTGGATCCTTCTGCAGTAAAGCTTTAATGTGTCTTGAGAGAGAGAGCATAAGCTTACAGAGCGGAGACTGCGAGCCAAGAATCCCGTCCCCTAATAAAGGCTCATAAGCTCTGAGCAGTGCGTGTACAGCTGGGATAGGTGGATGACTCATCACCCTATATGACGCCATGGAATAGGCGGGGCTAGGCAAGTGGAAAAACACTGGGCACATGCATACAAACGTTGTTTACTTGATCTGGCAGCGGATGTCAGCGCCATCTTGTAATGGCGAATGTGAGTGGGGCTCCTCACAGGTTGTTGGTTGGGGGGGCAGGGCAGGGGAGGAGGGGAGGGAGAAGGACCTGGGATTGACATGTAAAATAATTTTCTTGCTAATAAAAAAAGAATACATAACAGAGGAAAAGGTTTTTTTTTTTTTTTTAGAAAGAAATGTGATCCAACAGGATAATCTAACAGGGAGTCTTGCTCAGGCACATGATGTTGAAAAGGAGATGAATCCATAGACTTTTTTTCTATGGGGAGATAAATCATTCCATTCCTCAGTGCAGTTTGTTAAGCTCAGGAAGTAAAAGATTCAATGGCTTCAGGAATTCCCATAAACTGAACAAATTCACTAAGATCCTCCTTTTGTGATCATATGTAAGCCATAAGGACTGCTACGAGATACTCTCAGATCAGCTGCTTTGCCCAGATGATCTGGTGGCAAGCCAAACTTCCTGGAAGGAACTGGGACTGACTCAACTGCCTAGAAGTAACTCAGACCAACTGTGGGACCTGGAAAGGACATTCTCCAACATGTTGAGAATCTGCCAGTTGTGCAGTGTGTTCCAGAGTTCTAGGTTTCATGAGCTGTCACCTATACTGGGCTTGGCTTTTGCTGATTCAGCTTTCTTTTAAAGCTATGTCTTGTTTCTGAAGGATATCCCTAATACATATTCCTGTGAGTAAGCTCAAGGAAACACAATTAAGAGAATGTCAGTGGTCATAAAACTTAAGTTTTTAGGTACTATGAATGTGATTTAAGAGACATTGCCACTTATTTTAAAATTTATGCACTTGCAGCTCTTTGTGGGATCATTATATCACATTAAGCATTAATTATGACCTGGTTAAGTATATAATGCATTAACCATTGTACATGGGATAATTATATCATGGTAGGCATAATTATGACTAGATTGTTGTTTTCATTTGAAATTAAACATGACCTAAGGAGAAAAAAATAATAAACAAAATAACAATGGAACAAGGTATAGCCCAGGGAAGTAAGCCCACACATCTAAAGTCAATGGATCAGTTTTTTAAAGGTGTTAAGAAAATATGCAGAAAGGGAAATTTTCTTTTCTATAAATAATGCTGGAGATTCTGGACATCTGCATGTGGATGAATGAAGTTATGGCCCTACCCCTTACACACAGTTACACACACAAATACAAATATAAAGGTGTAAGCAAAATGCTTGAAATTACCAGGAATACAGATGGGTTGAAAACAGAACACTGGAGTGGATTGGAATTATATATACAAGGCCTTCAAGCATGTTAGTGACAGAAAACAAAAATAGACAAATGAGAGGCATACAACTGCAATGCTTCTCAAGAGTAAGTGGAACAAAAATGAGAGCAAATAAAAAACTTAAAGAATTGCAGAAAAATCCACTAACTATACATCAAAAGAAGTTTAATGTCCAGAACTTAACAAGGAACCAAAATAGTTCAGTATCAGAAAAAAAAAAAAAAAACACTTTTAAAAAATTAGTGATAGACCTAAGAAAACATTTCTCCCCAAAAAAGCCATTCAATGACTTAGAAGGTCCATGAAAAAAATTTTCACAAATACCATTCATGGAGAAAATGCATCCAAATCCATAATATTTCGCTTTGTTCCAGTAAACATGGTATTGTCTAGGAGAGTTAATAAGTGGTGGCAAGGACATGGAGAAATGGGCTCTGCACAACAGTCTGTGAATGAATTAGTGCAACCATTATGGAAAATAAGATGTAGGCTCCTCAAGAAATTAAAAATAGATCATATAATTCAGTAGCCTCAGTACTGAATATATATACTCAGTACTGAGTATATATCAAAAACAATAAGATCAATATTTTAAATACTCTTCTATCATACCTCATTTGCTACTACATTATTGGCAAATGTTCCAAATGAAGCCAAATTGTCCATCAGCTGATGAATGAATAAAGAAAATGTAGCAAAGAAAGGATGTATGATAGTATTCAGTTATAACAAAAAGTGTGATGTCATTTGCAGCAAGGTGGATGGAACATAAAATTATTACATCAAACAAACTAAGCCAGGAACAGAAAACCAGACTATGAGTCTTTTCCACATGTGGAATCTGAGGAAATCACTCTAGATTGTTACAGAAAGAACTCTGGGGGTGGGGTTAACAGGACAGGAAGAACTGTGGGGGTGGGGTTGACAGAAGAGAAAGAATGGGGGGTTGGGGTTATTAGAACAAGAAGAAATGTGTGGGGGTGGTTTAACAGAAAAGGAAGGACTGGGCATGGGGTTGACAGACAAGGAAGAACTGTGGGGGTGGGGTTGACAGAAAGGAAGAACTGTGGGGGTGGGGTTGACAGAACAGGAAGAATGGGGGTGGAGCTATTAGAACAGGAAGAACTGTGGGGGTGGGGTTGACAGAATAGGAAGATCTGTATGGGGAGGATCAAGCAGAAGCTGTCCTTTAGGGCTGGTCCCGTTCACATGAGCAGGCCTTATGTAAAGACAATGAACTGTACATTTCAAAACACTTGGGAGGAATGATTTTGAAAGTTTGAATTGCTTGAATAAATACATTTAATTCTGCTCAACCATTATGTAATTTAGTCACATATCAAAAAAACTGTACTGTACTTCATTTATATATAATTTTAATATTTTGTAATAGAAATAAATGTAATATAATGAAAATAATTACATAGAATAACAAAAATAAGCATAAAATCAATATATAAGCAAATAGGAAAATATTTACACTCCATAAAATAAATTAGATACAAATGAAACTTATGCATAAAGAATAAAAATAAGATAAAATGGGAAAAATTGTAAAACCAGCATTCAAATCACTATGCCATTAATGTTTCATTCATTATAAAGTGAATATAGACAGAATATATGCAAAAATTCTGAATCTTTTAGCTTAACAAAACAGAAATAAGTGGCATGTATGTCTCAGGATTGTTCTGCTCAGAATCTGAAAACACAACATTTAATAATTATGTACACACATTTACCAAAAATCTAATAAAGTATGTAACAACTATACTTACAAGTCTCTTCTGTTACAGCAAAATTGCTATTTACTTTTAAAACTATAGTAATTGTTTCTCAATAATGCTGACAGCAAACATTTTTACTTTTATTCTCTATACTTTCTTTGCTCTCCATGTCTTTTTGTTGATTTGGTGTATTCTATCAGGCCTCACATTCCACCGTAGAGCTATTGCACTCCTGGGATTTTATTCATTACCTGGACTCTGGGTCACAGCCTCCAGAACATGTTTATCACAGTCTAAATGATCTGCCTCTGCCATCTTCTAGAAGAAAAGGTTATTTTCTTCTCTTCCAGTCCCTATTTGACTCAATATATTCAGTGTAGAAAGGAGCCAGGACACATTAAATCACACATTAAATCAAGCACTCAGGGGGATGTGCTGTCTCCCACCAACCATGGGAACTTAGATGCTGGCCTTACATTGTGGTGCCACATCTTTGTAGAGTTTTGAGAGGCATTCTATGTCAGGTTTTATTGACTCAGTTTAGATTGTTCTTCACTCTCAACTATGGAGTGAATCACTGAGTCTTCTTCTAAATTATGCATTTTCAGGTTACTGTGACCCCTGAAGCTAAGAAATTATGCTTATTCAAGGTAAACTTTCAGATTCAAAGATGGGGAAAAGTTTCCCCCACTAAAGAACCTCAGCTGAGGAAAAAGCTGTAAAAACACTCCTGAAAACTCAGGACAGTGTGACAGTGTCAGACAAACTCAGACTGCTATAAAAAAAATTCTGGTTTGTTCAATGTATAATATAAAAATTGGAAAGAAGTTTTGCTTAAAAATAAAACAGTGATATAATAATCCAAAGTATGCTTTACAAATAATCATTTATCCCTTGGCATTAACATTAAGGGTAAGGAGAAAAAGTACTTTCTTAGCCACATTTTTCTGTACTGACTTTCATGCCCTTGCATCAAGCCAAGAGCTGTGTTCTTTCTGTTCTGTCTTTTCAGCAGTTCCTTCTCCTAACCATATTCCAAACAGGTATCTTTCAAGACCCAGCTCATGTAATCTTCTCCTTTATTCTTTCTATATATTCTATAAAGAAAAATAACAAGGCCTCCCAAGATAATCTACTACCCCCTCTGATCTTGTGTGATTTCACACTTTTTACCTTAAACCACAATTATTTTAATTCATATGTGAATAATTTTTATGGTAAAGCAAAGACAAAGGCACATTATCATTTGCAGTCCCTGTAGAAGGATATGGCACCTTTAGTGATAACTAAACCAGTGAAGAAAATAAGCATATCAAAGATTGTCAGGATCCATAAAGAGGAGTCCATTTCATCTTGCCTCAAGATCAGAGTTCAAAACTTTCCTAGACCTATAAGTCTGTAGCTTGGCTGCTGCAGGGTATTTCTGCCTTGGTAGCAGATGTCTTTATCTAAATAACAACAGACTTGGGCTCAGGTGTGTTTACTCTTGACCCTGAAGGCCAGATGGCAGGTGTGGCTAGCAAATACCTGGAGAATTAAGGGAAGTAAGTCTGTTTTCTCCTTATTTACACGATAATAGAAAACTTCTGTGAATTTCCCCACTTTTGGTTGAAGAATAAAATCGGGGCATTCAGTATGGACTAAATGGCCCTCCTGACATCTATCCTGTGTCTCCATCTTTTTCTTTAATGTCTTTAGCTAGCCTTTCTTAACCCACACTCCCCAACTCAGGTACAAATCTTGGCAAGTCGGCTGGCTCTGACTGCAGTCCTGGAAAGACTGCTTCCCACAAAAGATACTTTAGTAACCAGGATTCCCTCAGGATATAACCAGGTTTGTCTAAAAGATGATACTAAACAATATCCTTAAAATTATTATAAATAGGTCTGGAGAGATGGCTTAGAGGTTAAGAGCACCGGCTGTTCTTCCAGAGGTCCTGAGTTCAATTCCCAGCTACCACATGGTGGCTCACAACCATCCATTATGAGATCTGGTGCCCTCTTCTGGTGTGCAGATATACATGGAAGCAGAATGTTGTATACATAATAAATAAATGAAATCTTTAAAAATTATTATACATATTTTTTTAAATTTTTTCCAAAATTTTTGAGAATTTAATGTGTGACTATATCTGTCCCCATTATTTGCTCCCTCCAACTGCCCTAAAAATCTCCCAACATACCTCATCCCAGCTTCATATCTGCCTTAGTTATGGTTCATATTGCTGTGACAAAACACCATGACCACAAACAACATGTGGTCATTTCTCCTACACTTCAGCAAAACAGTCAATCATAGAAGGAAGTCAGGGACAGGATTCAAGCATGACTGAACCCAGAGGCAGGAGGCTCTGCATCTGTGGAGGGATTCTGCTTTCTGGCTTGCTCCTCATAGTTTGCTTAGCCTGATTTCTTCTAGCATCCAGCACCATCAATACAAATATGGCATCACTCACAATGGCCTGGGCCCTCTCTCACTAATCATTAGTTATGAAATTTTATAAATGTATTCTCTCAATCAATGTTCCCTCCTTTCAGAAGACTCTAGCTTGTGTCAAGTTGGCATAAAAGTAGCCAGCACAATGTCTTGTGAATGTAGTTCATTCAGCCCATATATTCAAAGGCATGGGGACATCCAGTGAATTTAGTTAGTACAGCCCATATATTCAAAGGCATGTGGACATCCACTAGAACATGGAAAACCTCCTTGTGGCCACATCTTCAGAAAAGAACGATTCTCTCCCTACCCCCTAGCAAGTATCCACTGCCAGTCTTGGATTAGATACAAAGAAAGCTGAGCAAGGCATGAGAAACAATCCAAAAAGTAGTTATCTTCCCTGGTTTACACATCATCTGGTGTTTCCAAGTTCATTCTGTGAGTTTTTGTCCTAACTTCCTTTGGAGGGACTGTGGGCAGTAGTGTAAAATGTACCCTTTCCTCCCAAGTTGCTTCTGATCATGGTGTTTATTAAAGCAATAGAAAGCAGAGAACTGTTGAGAAATATTACTTTGAAGGGAAACTCTGTGTGTGTGTGTGTGTGTGTGTGTGTGTGTGTGTGTGTGTGTGTGTGTGTGTGTGTGTGTTTCTATATAAACTTGAGGGGGAGAAACAAACTCCAAACATAATTGCAACTCCTTAATGAGAAAGATAACACATCATTTTTTTCTCAATGATGAAACTGAGCCAGTGTCAGAGGAGCCTGTGGATCCTTGAGTGATGTTAATCAACACAGAGGAAGGGGCTACATGAAACTGAGAACACCTAACCAAGAACTTCAAGAGAGAGCACTTGTTGAGCTCATTAATACTCTGCCTCACAGTAATTCCTCATAATTATTAGTAAATGAATGAGTGTCAAATATTCTTTGAATCCCCTACCCCAGGGAGCTGTGATCTTCTTATTGGCTAATAAATCACCTAAATTTATTTCTCAAAGTTCTTAATTCTAACAAATTTCAAACTCAAAGTATTAAGAGAGGTAGTATACAGTGAGAGTCTGTTCCCCAGTTCATAGATGTTGCGTTCTCCCTCTGATAAGAAATTCTTTTACAGGGCATAAGTCAGCTCTGAAGGTTCCATATTTACTACTTAATTGACTACTTAATTGCCTCTCAATACCTGCACTTTCTAAGACCAACTTCTTAGAGGTAAGGATTTGAATATATGAATGTCAAGAGACCACAAGCATTAGCCCAGAATATAGATTGTACTTGTTCATAACTGCAAAATTGAGAACTTTTGAAAGAGAATCCAAAATGTTAAAGAATTATCCCTTAGTTATAAGTTGATATCTGTAGTAGTTTGAATGTAACTAGCCCCCATACGCTCATAAGAAGTGGCACTATTCAGAGGTATGGCTTTGTTGGGGGAGGTATGGCCTTGTTGGAGAAAGTATGTCACTGTGGGAGTGGGCTTTGAGGTCTTAAATATGCTTAAGCCATGCCCAGTGCAGATGTAGGACTCTCAGATCCTTCTCCAGTACCATGTCTTCCTGCACACCACCATGTCCCACCGTTATGAATATGGACTAAACCTCTGGAAATGTAGGCCACCCAATTAAATGTTTTCCTTTATAAGAGTTGCAGGTGTCTTTTTACAGAAACCCTAACTAAAACAATACCCGAATAAACAATGTCTAAAAGTGTTTCTCTGGCTGCTGCTTCTTTTGAGATTGCCTTTCTATTAATAATAGATTTGTCCTCCAAACACACCAGTTAGTCACTCCCTCACAGATGGTCATGCACTAACCATGACGCACTCCTGCCACCTGTAAGGACCATGGCAATGTGAATATGACGTTGGTTGGCTTTCCATCTTTGCTTTCTAAGAGAGAAGTTAAGAACAGCCTCCGATAGCTAATTTAGTCTGTTAGCACCCTCCGAGGGTCAGGCATGTGTCCATGCCTTCTCTGGGCAAAGAAAGGGGGTGGGAAGCCTAGCAAGGCAATCAAGATCAAAATCACAACTCCATGATAAGAAATGCTGTCAGCGTGGTAATGACTTGTTTAAACATTTATTAAATCACTTCACAACAAATAGTAACACTTGAAGTGTTATCCTCACATTTCACAGCAACATCACTTCTAAGCAGAAAAAAAAAAGAGAAAAAGAAAAAAGAAAAAGAAAGAAAAAATGCTAGCCAAATTGTTTTAAAACCTTCAAGTCATTATTTAGTTAATATTGAGAGGATTAATTTTTCCTGTCTGTTCACAAACATTCTAATAAACAAATTTGGCAACAACATGAAATCACAGGTGCATTGTTGGATCTGAGAAAAACTAATACCTAAAACAAGGAAACACGATGTTGGACTATCTGCAACTGCAACAGTCTTATTTTGTGCACTTTCAAGCTTTCTACATTTCACTTTGACTTGCAGTCATCATAGATCCTAACAAACTTATTATCATTCTCAGAATAACAACTTTAAAAAAATCATGAGAATTTTAGATTCAACAAGAAGTTTCCTTTTTTATCACTTTTTAAAACATGTCTTTCAGTGAAAAAGGATGATCATTTTTTAATACACGTGCATGTAATTCCAACCCTTGGGAGGCACTGGCCAGAGGACTTTGAGTTCAAGTTCAGTCTGGACTATATATGGAGCCCTGTTTCCTCTCATCCACCCCAAGAGAAGACTCTGCCGTTAGTAGCCATTCCTATATGCACATTCCTTCACACACATATACACCCTCTAACACAATATTTCAGAAAATAAAATGTTACTAAGATGCCTTTTTCCATTATTTGGATTTTCTATCTAAATGGTTTTCAGCATAAAGGTTTTGCTACTAAAACCCAAAGCCATGAAGGTCAATGCTAAATAGGACACTAACTTTAAGATATCCACTGGATTCTCATTCCACTGTGTAATGTTGAAGGACTACAGGACAAAACACATCCTCTCTTTGAAGAAATTGCTGACAGTTAGGTCTGAGATAGTGAGCAGGAGGATTACCACAAGGTTTAGTCAGCCTCATCTGTACAGTGAGTCATATGCCAGCTACAGCTACTTAACTGCCTCAAAAATTAAAACAAAATAAACACAAGACAAAAATAAAACAACAAGGCTACTTCTATTTGGATACTGTTCACATCTCTTACTTTTGTTAAAGCCTTTGTTCTTATTCTCTTGAACTACAGGACAACATGGAAATATTGTTTCGATTAGGGTTAGCTCTGTAACCCATAGCTACAATTGTTACCTTATATTACTAAAGAAAGGAGAAATACAGAGACATTTAGAAGACTCCTCCACACTTCATTGTATGAAAATTTTAACAGTTAAACAATCAACAGCCTTGCTATTCCTGTAGGAAGTAGGACATGTTTTATCCTGCTCTTACTGTCAGAGGTAGCACATGGCTTATATTGCCATTCCTATAGGAAGTGGGGTATGTGATGTGGGATGTCCCTCTGTATGCTTCGGATATGTGTTGCTTTTTATGGTTGATAAACAAAGTTGATTTGGCAAATGACCAGGCAGACATCAGCCAGGCAGGGATTCCAAAAAGCTGTGGAGAGAAAGAAGGCAGAGTCAGAGAGATGCCATGTAGCTGCCAGAGAAGCAAGATGTACGGTAACAAGCCACGAGCCTCATGGTAAAATATAAACTAATAGAAATGGGTCAATTTAATTGTGAGAGCTAATCAGTAATATGTCTGAGCCATTGGCCAGACAATTACAACTAACATTAAACCTTAGAGTAGCTATATGGGAACTGGTGTGTAGGATGAGAAACCTCCATTTACAGACATGTTTTACCTTGCTGTGACTGTAGGAAGTAGACATGCTTTATCTTCCTCTTACTGTAGGAAGTAGACATGATTTACCTTGATTTTACTGTAGGAAGTGGAGCATGTTTTACCTAACTCATACTGTAGGATGTGGAAAATGTTTTATTCTGTTCTCACTGTAGGAAGTAGGACATGCTTTACTTTGCTCTTACTGTAGGAAGTAGCGTGTGTCTTACCTTGCTCTTACTGTAGGATGTGGAATATGTGTTACCGTGCTCTTACTGTAGGAAGTGGGACATGCTTTACCTTGGACTTACCATAGGAAGTAGCATGTTTTTTTACCGTGCTCTAGCTGTAAGAAATGGGACCTGTTTTACCTTGCTCTTACTGTAGGAAGTGGGGCATGTTTTACCCTGCTCTTCCTGTAGAAAGTAGCACAGGTTTTACCTTGCTTTTCCTATAGGAAATGGGACATAAATCACATTAGCTGTGAAGGGAGAAACATACCTAAAAAGCCCATCTTGTTCTTTGGACACCGATTTTGAACTAGACTTAATGTCCCACAAGTACTGTCCTCCCAAATTATCTTCAATATGGCACCTTACATCAATAGAAATTAAAATAGCTTGTTCATGTTAGTATACTACTGGGGGTACAGGAAGAGGAGGGAAAGCCCCAGGAACCCCACAGGGAGATTAATTGATAGTCCATCTCTGCAATGTGAGAGCAGGATTGTCTGTGTGCGCTCTGTGTTCTACACAAGCAGCAGGAACCAAATCAACAATCTATTGTAATACAACCATTGCTGTGTAAAGTTCAAACTATGATATCACTGTATTAATTAAACTTAATGTTTGAAAATGTCATACATCTATATAATGATTTCTGTAAAGTCTGGTAACTTTTACCCCAACCCTCTCTTACGTCTGTCCTCCTATCCCTCCCACACACAGTACTGCTGTCCCAATAACAAAACCTTCAAAATATTGCTTACTCATAGTTTGACTGAGACTAACATCTTGGAACAAAGAACCAGACCTACATCCTTTAAGTCAAAAAATTATATTCCTGTCAATATACTGTGTTATTCTGAAAAAATACAAATTTCATATCATAAATTATCCTCACATCTTCTAGGAGAAGAGTAAATCCTCTGATGTCAACAATTTTAAAACTCTGGTGTCACTGCCTAATCATCTGTCTCCACTGGTACAGAAATACTTTCCAGATAATTCAGTGAAAATCAAGTGGTAGAGTTCAAGAATGGCTAACTTTTTCTATGATTTAGAGTGATTTCCAAGTCACAAGCTCTTAGCCACCTGCATTCCAGTAAAGTTTGGGGGATGAAAACAAAATTGCCTGACAATAAGCAGGTATCATTTTCAAGATTTGCACACACACACACACACACCCAATCCACAAAAGAGTGCATCTTATGGAAAAACAGCATTTTTATGTGTCTTTTGTAAGAATTTTGAGTTAATATAAAATATCTGAGATTACATATTTTGTTGAGGTCACAATAAAAATTTATCATTTATCATTCAGTCATCAGTAGGATCAATAAATAACCGAAGCAGGAAGAGACCTGAGGCTGTTAACAGGAAGGAGACAAGGTGTAGTCTTGTTTGTATGTAAATACCAGAAAAGTGTCTTTGCCAACATCCCATATTATGAGTAAAGGAGTATAAAAAATGAGAAAATAATTCAAAGAACCATCCTTACCTTCCATGAGTCAGTACAAATTTATTTTATTTCAGGTAGTCAGCAACTACATTATAAAAGCATTGCCCCACTCTACAGTGTTGTGTGCATGTGTAATATTATAAAAAGTTTTTTTCTTATCCTATTACTTGAATTCTTGTGTTTCTCTCAAACCAAAAATTCTCCTGAGAGACAGGAAAAAAGTTTCATTCATTTTTGTTCATCTGTAAGTAATACTCACAAAATGTGTTTTTGAAAATAGAAATGGGTAGTAAAAGGACAAAGACAACACAGTCAAGCCACTGGAGGCTGTAGAAATAGTTCAGGCAAGAGATTATCCTGGCCTTAGGTAGAGTGAGAATCATGAAGCACAGGAAAGGGGATAAAATGTTATATTTGCACCACATGTCTAAAGTACAGTCAATCGGCTCCCCACAAGACTGTTGTCTGTGGGTACAAAACAAGAAAGAAAAAGAAAAAACAAAACAATTAAAGAGTACAACCTTCTTGAATGGGACTGTCAGAAGTGTGGGAGTTTTGAAACCGTGAAAATACATCATGTAATTAAAGGATAGAACACACATAATGATATATGATATAGGGAGTTTCTAGTACAATGATATTTAGGAGTGACCAAACAAGTAGAAATAGAACTAAGACAGATTCTGCTCTTGAAGCTAATAGAAGGAGTTATGTTTAAGGAAGGAACTGCTTTTAGTGGAGTCATACAGGTGAAATCCCCTTACTATGAGAACAGAAGAAAAACAGTGAGATAAAATAGAAAATTGTTGATTTTCAATATAACTTAGTATAACTCTTCTGAAGGATTGTGTTGTAAACAATGAGCAGAGAAATACAGTACCTTGTGGCGAAATTAATCACCAGAGTGCTTTTATTATGCTTCAAATGAGAGAAATGACAGGACTAGAAATGAATTGGTGCAAAGTAAGGCTAGAGATGCAATGTGGGCATGGGGAAATCTCTTGGATGAGGTGGACACTGCAGTACTTGGATGTGCAGATGAGAAAGAAGCAGATTCACATTGGGGAGACAGAATGTTAAACTTGTGGCAATCAGGGCAGATGTGGTGGTTGACATGGTGACAGGGTACTGAAGAAAACTGTATGACCTCAGAGCACTGTAAAGGAAGACTATTAGAAGAAATTGAGAAAGAACAGTTGAGGCTTGAAAGGATGCAGAAAGAACAGTATTGGTAAAAATAAACTAGATTAAGTTTAGGTCTACTTGATAGCACTAAATATCTGGTTGAAATGATTATGAATTTAAAGTAAAATGAACCATCATGGCTGGTTATTTTTTCTCTATATAAGTGCAGCTGCTTATGCTCAGGCACAAAGTAGAAATAGTTTAAACATTATTCCAACATTACTGATCCTGAAATATTTACTTAATATCTACAAGCTCCTATTTTTTAAATTTACTTTTACAGGTGTGTTTTAAGACTCAAATGAGATAATATATGTATGCTGTAGTGATTAAAAGCTCAAACACTGGAATTAGTCTGATTGAGTTTAAATCCTAACTCCTATGTTAGTAAAAGAGAGACAGGTGAGACAAATAAAGGTGTGCATAAAATGATGCTTATAATTTCTACAGGGATTCCAAGCTTGATAAGAAGGGAAAGAAGAGCACCAAATTTACAGAATAAGTAAACTTAAGGCACAGCACTGGGTATGTTGGGCTTAACTATATGTTTATCCTTGCGAAGTCATGACATCAGAGCTGAGCACAAAAGATGATCAAAAAGTAGAATACTTAAACTGAGATCATGAAGAAGTTTTTGATAATTGATCTGAAAGTTGTTAGTAACTATCTTGTGGAAGATGACATTAATGAAGAAGAAATCTGTAACACGAATAGTAAAAACCCAGAGACAGATATTGGGGTTCAAGCAGAAATATCAGAGAAGCAAAGCAGCCAGTCAGAAGCTCCTTCCTCTACCTCAGACCAAAATGGAATATTGTCTCCAGGAATCCTCAGAGACAATGCTCTCCACCAAACCTGCTTTCAGCTCCTGTCTCCTCCCACCTTATAGTCCTCTCTCTGCCCAGTCATATCATGACTGTCTCCACCCCCCCAGTGCTGGAATTAAAGGTGTGTGATCCTAAGTGCTGAGTTCTCCTTTGTGTGGGCTATTTCTCTTTTAAACTGGTTCAATTCTATGTAGCTAAGTGTGATCTTTAACAGAGATCTGTCTGCCTCTGCCTCTCTGCCTCTGCCTCTGCCCCTCTGCTTCTGCCTTTAGTCTTGGGATTAAAGATGTTTATCACTACTGCCTGACTCTATGGTTGTGGCTAGCTTAGCATTTTGATCTCCAGTGGCTTTATTAGATTATAAATAATATGTCACCACAGGAATCACAGAGCTAAGTGTCCAAGTGTCATAAATGCCAATACTGAAGTCACTAGGAAAAATGACTGACAGTGTTTCTGAGGCATACTATAAGAATGCTAGAAAAAAAAATGTCTGCCTCAACCCACTTTGTTGGCTTTCTATTACTGTGATAAAGACCATGATCAAAAACAATTTGGGGATGAAGGGAAGGGTGTATTTAGGTCTATATGTCCCAGTCCTAGTCATCCATTGAAGGAAGCCACGCCAGCAACTAAACCTTGGAGAGCAAGTATAGCAGAGACCCTGAGGGAACACTGCTTACTTGATTGCTCCCATTGACCCACTCAGCTCTCCTTTTTATGCTGACTAGAACCAGCTGCCTAGGGTTGAACAATAGGCAGTTGCGTGGGCCCTTTCATATCAACAATTAATAAAGAAAATGCCATTCAGACTTGCTTACTGGACAGTCTGATGGAAGCACTTTACCAATCCGGGTTTCCTCTTCCCAAATGACCCTAACTCATATCAAGGTAGCAAAAATAAATAAATAAATAAGCTAACCAGCACATCATTCAAATCACTGAAAGAATCAGCACAGCTGGAGAATATTAATGTTCTAGTTTCATTTCTGTTCCAGTGATGTGACACCCAGATGAAAAGAAACTTATTGGAGAGGAACTTTCTTTCAGCTTACATTTCTAGGTTACAGTCCATCATTGTACTGAAGTCACGGCAGAAACACCAAACAAGTCACAGTCAAAAACACGTAAAAAAAAATGCATGAATTAAGCTCTCTTGTTTGTTTGTTTATGCTGTGCTAATTACCTTTTTGACACAGCACAGGAACCCCTGCCTAGGGAATAGTACCACCCACATCACTTAGCCTAATGGAGATAATCTGCCACAGACAAACCCACAGACCAACCCAGTGTTGAAAATTCCTTACTAAGACTAGCTTTTGCAGGTGATTCTAGTTTGGAAGAAGCTGTCAAATATATTACCCATTACAGTGAGAGAATCATAGTCAATCTAATTTGTGGTATCATGGGGTCTCTTTTTCTTTACTGATTTGGTCTCTGTTTTGTCTCTTAGTTAATCCAGCTGAAGATCTGTCAATCTGTTTTTATTTTTTAATTTTACTTCATTTATTGGCCCTGTGTGTGTATATTCCCAACACTTCTTGCTTGTGTGTGTACCTGTACCTGCCATGGCACATGTGTGGAGGTCAAAAGACAACCTTCAGAAATCAAGGTCAGTTCTCTCCTTCTACAATGTGAGTCCCAGGGATCAACAGGCTTGGTGGTGGGTGCCTTTTGCCACTGAGCCATCTCATTTCACCAGCCCTTGTTCATTTATTAAATAAAAATTATAAGTTCATTTAACTTTGTTATTGTTTTGTTTATCTGCCTGGATCATTTAAAAAAGATCTACCACTGTGTCCCTGGATTAATTCTCCTACTTTGCTGGGTGACTTCTTCTATTGATTTTTTTTCAGTCTTTGAGTTTTTTTTTTTAAATTTAAATTAGAAACAATCTTGTTTTACATGTCAATCCCAGTTCTAATCATTGAATTTTCACCTGCAAGTTTTCTGCTTTTATTTTAAATTGGATTCTAGTTCACTATTGTTTTTTCTTTTATTTTCCTAGTGTATTGTTTTCCTGGTATCAGTCAATTGTTTGCTTTCTTTTTATTAATCATTGTGCTACAAGACAACATAAACAGAATAAACCATATTAAAATAATGTTAGCTCAATGTATCAGGAAAAGTAGTAACACATTTGCAAAAATAGACAAAGCAGCTGACCATGGTGGCACACGCCTTTAATCTCAGCATTCAGGAGACAGAGGCAGGCAGATCTCTGTGAGTTCAAGGCCAGCCTTAGTATAGTGAGTTCCAGGACACCCAAAGCAGTCACACAGAGAAAACCTATCTTGAAACAAAACAACAAAATTTGACACAGGAATTATAATTTTTAACGATCCACAGATACTTCTGATAGTCAAAGTAATTTAAAAAGAAGTAGTATATTTTCAACACAGTTACCTGGATTTAAAATATACAGCAAAGCTATCATATTCAAGAGCTATCATATTCAAGAGCTATCATATTCATTTGTTTGTAAGAACAAAAAAAAGACAGAACTGTAAAGAAAGTACAGCCTTCTTAGCAGCCCATTAAACTTCTCAAAAACTGACCACATATTAAGAAATAAAGCAAGCCGGGTGTTGGTGGCGCATGCCTTTAATCCCAGCACTCGGGAGGCAGAGGCAGGTGGATCTCTGTGAGTTTGAGGCCAGCCTGGTCTTCAGAGCGAGTGCCAGGATAGGCTCCAAAGCTACACAGAGAAATCCTGTCTTGGAAAAAAAAGAAAGAAAGAAAGAAAGAAAGAAAGAAAGAAAGAAAGAAAGAAAGAAAGAAAGAAAGGCTGTGTTGCAAGTCAAATGGCTACTGCTTGTAAGCTTGTGGGCGTAAACCGATTACAATTCAGAATGCAAAACATGGCAGAGAAGGGTGCAGCCACCACAGCTGTGGCAGCTTTGGTGACAGCTACTACAAAGATGTGGCTGATGACCTCGAGGTCAAGGCAAGGTGTTCAAGAAACTAATGAGTGTGAACTGTCCCTTCTTTGATGATCTGTGTATTACAGAGCCGAAGAATTCTGGAACTGCTGTGTAGACCTCAAAGTACTGGTTGGACATACTGGAATGGATGTGTATATGGGTCTGTCCCTCCTTGCAGGGCAAATTTAGTTCACTAAAAGGAACTGCAGTAGATGTGAAGATATAAGAGGTAGTGAAGCTAGGCCATGAACTGATGTTGTGTGTACCAGATGACCAGGACCTTCTAATAGGCTGTGAGTGTCCCCAGAAGCAGCTGCAGTTCTTTGACCAGTTGCTGGATATGATGCTGAGCCTGACCACTGGGTTCTCCGGTAGTTCTAGCCTGACTGAAGGAACACCTTGAAGATTCCAGAGTAAAGAATGAAGACTTGTTGGGGGAGCTCTTCTCCAGCCCCAACCTGTGGGTGATCTTGAAGCCTGAGAATGACCCATGGGCCCTGGACATGCAGTCCACTCTCAAAAAGCAATGAGATGACTTGCCAAAGGCTAAACCCTCTGCCTAGTCAGAGGGAGAGAAGGTGGCAGATCTGACCAGACAGCTGCAGGAAAGGGCTTCTAATCTTCAGACACACAGAGACCAGTGCTTTACAAGGCATAAAAAGGGACCAACAGCAGTACCATAGACCAGAAGCTTTGTCTGGTCATCTCTGACTTGTTCCAGCCTACCTTGGCGTTCCTGCAAGTCTATGAGAATGAGCAAGGTGAGTATGGACAGTGTCCACTACCCAGCCTGCACTCAAGTGGCCACATCATCCAAACTGTTTATCAGACCCTGGCTTCCTGTGGCCAGTTATTGAAAGCAGTCATGAAGATTGCAGACACCTCTGCTGAAGCTATGGAAACATCCAGGAGGTAGCAAGGAGAGCTGAATTGTTGAGGCAGCAACAACTCTGGGATAAGCCTATCCACCAGGACTAATGAAGTAACACAGAAGTGCAAGACCCTCACTGGCAGATTGCACAGAGACACAAGATAATGTGGGGTTAGATGGCCCTTCCTGGGGCTGTTAGGAGGGGCAGTTCCAATCCATTCCCTGGCCTGCATGCATTTCTACTTACTTGGTATTGCAATTTGGAGGAATGAAGGAAGAGGATGGTAGAGAAGGCAGGCAAACATAAGTAGAACAGGGGAGCTAGAAATAAAAGAAACCTCATGTTATGAAAAAAAACAAAATAATACAATTTCCAAAAGATATAGGGAAATTTAGAAGATTTCCCATATTCTACCTGACCACAAATGAAACACTGCTAGATATAAACAGCTGTAGAGACTACAGAAAGCTTAAAATTCATGTGAAGTTAGTAATATACTATTAAATTAAAATTGACTCACTGAGGAAAAATTAATATATATATATATATATATATATATATATATATATATATATATATATATATTTAGAAAGAGAGAGAGAGAGAGAGAGAGAGAGAGAGAGAGAGAGAGAACCAAACAAAAGTGAAAATCTTTAGGATAAGATGAAGACAGTCCTAAGAGGAAAGTTTATAGATCTAAGTGCAAATGTGTAAAAATTTGAGATCTAAACCTGATCAATCAATGACTGACCTAAAGTTTTTGGGGAAACTAGAACAAACCAAATCTTAAAGCAACAGACAAAAAGAAATAATCAAAATCATGGCAGAGGTTAAGTAGAAACCAAAAATGCAAAAAATAAATGAAACAAAAAACTCAAAAAGTTGGTTCTTTGTAAAGATCACCAATCTTGACAATTCCTAAGCAATTATAACCAAAAGTAAAAGAGAGAATACCAAAATTCATGAAATTAGAAATGAAAAGAAAGATATTTGCAATAGATACCAATAAGATAGAGAAAATCACAGGGATATACTTTAGAAACCTCTATTCCACTAAATTGGAAACTCTAAAAGAAATAGATTAATGCCTAGACAATACAATATATCTACCAAATTTAAACCAGTGGTTCTCAACTTTTGGGTTTTACCCCTTTGAGGGTCACGTTTAGATATGAATATCAGATATTTATATTATGATTCATAAGAGTACCAAAATTACAGTAGCAACAAAACAATTTTATGGTTGTGGTCACCACAACATGAGGAACTGCATTCAGGGGTCACAGCATTAGGAAGGTTGAGAGCCTCTGCTCTAGCCAGATAACCACCGACAAGATTAAAGCATTAGTAAAATTGTTTCCTACTAATGTAAGTCCAGAACCAGTTAAAATCACTGGAGAATTACACCAGAATTTCAAAAAAACTGATTTAATGTTGTGTTGATGTTGTCCTTGTTTTTCTGAGACAAGGTGTCAATACTCAGTCTTGACTGGCCTGAAAATTTCCATGTGGGGTAGACTGACCAAAAACTGCTTGACATTTCCTGACTCTGCTTACCAAGTACTGGGAATGCAGCCTCACTATCCTTCTTCCTGCTCTGAAACTCATTACTTAAATAATTAACCAAAAAGAGGGAAAAGATAGTAATAGAGATAGTAACTCTGTAGCTACTCTTACTTGGCATTCCCACCTCTGTATATTTATTTAAGTGAATTAAAAGTAAAAATCTTAAGGAGGTGTTTGCAT
The DNA here is from genome assembly GCF_003668045.3 of Cricetulus griseus. Taxonomy (NCBI): domain Eukaryota; kingdom Metazoa; phylum Chordata; class Mammalia; order Rodentia; family Cricetidae; genus Cricetulus; species Cricetulus griseus. The sequence continues at coordinate 302,751,617 of NC_048595.1, read as the reverse complement.
TGCTTTTCCATTGTAGCTTTGTTCTCCATAGTTAACATATGGAGATATCCTAAGTGCCTAACAAAGAAAGAAAGGGAGTAGAAATTATAACATACTTATTATTTATATAATGATAAGCTATTTATGTACTTAATCTTGCATATACTGTGGGGGGCCCTTAAAAGTGACTTAAGGTCAGAGAGTTCAAACCTATCCTTGCTCTTTCAAGGTTAAAGGCCAAAGACCCAAAGGTCTAAAGTGTAGTTACTAGATGTATTAATCCTCAAGGCCAGGTAACAGAATACTTGATCTAAGGTGTGGTTACTAGATGTTTTGAGAATTAAGGAAGTAATTACATCTGTTTGTTTCTTGCATTATTGGAAAGGAAGCCCTTTTGTCTCCCCCCCCCCCACTTTGGTTGGCATGTATAAGAACTTTGAGCAATAAACTTGCGGCTGAACACAATATTTACTGGATGCCCTCCCAACTCTCTCTCTCTCTCTCTCTCTCTCTCTCTCTCTCTCTCTCTCTCTCTCTCTCTCTCTCTCTCAGATAAGTTTGTATTTATGTACAGAAAACTTAGCAGTGAATGTACATATAACCCAGTTTAGTATCGAGTTCTTTGGCCTTTGCCTTGTTCAGCTTGGCAATTAGAGCGACAGATTTAGGACCCAGGACATTGCCTTCCCAGTGGCAGCGGATCTCATCATATCTGTCTTTGTAATTGGTACTAATAGCTTCCACCAGCTTAGCCAGAGCACCCTTGTCTTCTGAGTTAACCTGTGTGAAGGCAACTGTGGTACATGTTTTCCTGTGGACCAGTCATCCCAGCCTGACTTTTCCCTTCATCATGCAGTAGGGGACCCCATCTTCCGAAACAGGGCAGGCAGGAAGACCACCAGCTCAATGGGGTCTACATAGTGGGCGATTACCACCAGCTGAGCCTTCTTGTTCTGCACCAAGGTGGTGAATGTATTGACTCCTCGAAGAACAGGTGGCCTCTTAGTTGGGACATCTCCTTTTCCAGTAGACTTGTCAGCACGAACCAACAGCCTTTGCTTCGTCTCCTGCTTTGTCCCTGGCCTGTACTTGTGGGCAAGCTGGGTAGCTGTTTGCCGGTCCAGGGCCTGAGTGAACTGGTTAATGGCAGGAGGAACTTTAAGCGGCTTATAGAGGATGACCCTTTGCCTCTGCAGCAGAATGTATCGGGGTCATTTGATGAAGCGTGTGAGATCTCGTTTGGGCTAGATGTCCTGCACAATGCCGAAGTTCTTAGGCCTTTTCTCAAACAAATGGTTCACCACCTTCTTGGCCTCCTGTTTCTTCACGACAGCAGGGGCCGGGACCACCTTCTTCCCCTTGGCCTTCTTTCCCTTGAGCATCTTGCTCGGCTGGAGAATAGAGAGTATCTCTTGTCCCCTGTCTATTTTTTTCTCAATCCACACTCCCCCTCTCAAGCACAGACGAGATAAGTCTGATAGACCACACAATATACTCATATAAATATGTGACTGGTAATTGTTTATTAAAAGGAAGGACACCTTGTCACTTGGCACATGAGTGAATCTGAAGTATAGTATACTTACTAAGTATAATGAGGCAGATAAAGAAAGACAAGTAATTTTTAACCTTAGTTAAAATAGAAAAGCTAAAACAGCTAAATTGTTGAAGCAAAAGATAGAAATTGATTACCAAAAGCCATGACAAGTGAGACACAGGCGAGGTTGTTCAAGGTGTAAGGAGTATCAGTTATAGGGAACAAAAAACATTTTACAGCGTTGGCACATAGTAGAATGAGGATAATAATAATACCTTGGCATACTTAAAATTCTTTAGCAGGGTAAATCATAACTCTATTCATAACACAGTAAATAATTTTGTGAAATGACAGATAGACTAATGAGTTTGATTACGTGTGGACAAGTTCATCACTTCACGAAGTTGAAGTTATTGAATATCTGCAACTTTACAGCCATAAGAAAGTAGATAGCTACTATATTCCCCATAAATCCCTCATTGCTAAGTACAGAGACACAGGTATTTCATGTATATATTTACATACTAAAAAATGAAACCAGCAGTTACTTATTTCAATGCAAATACCTCCTTGGTGTCTTGGGACCCATTCCATGACAGCTTTCTGCTACCATGGTGTCCTTTTTACCAGATTAGTAAAATTATCCTTTGTTCTGTTGGGAAAGGTTTACATTTGCTACTGGCACTTATCAAAATGATGATGAAATGATATAAAAGCAGTCTTGATAAGATTTCTAAATATCCATTGAAGCTATTTCACATCTGGAATGGCTAAATTGAAGCAATCTTCACAGGAAAATTAAACCACCAAAAATAATATGATAATAAACCATTGCAACACATTGCAGCTTTATTTCAATGATGCTAAGCTAATGTGAGAAGTGCAGAAATCTCAGCTCTTTAACCATTCAGGATAGAATAAATAAGAACTTATGACAGAACAAATTAAGGAGTGAACAATTTAATACCATAATTAGTAGTGAGAAATGTAAAAATTAGTAATTATTGAAGAAACCATATGTTTAATGTATTAACTCCTGCTATTAAAACTATATTATACTATTTTGTCAGATTATGTAATGAGTGAGATTTTTCCAGAGCTTAAGCTACTTCCTGAGAGGGAGGAAGATTAGATTTGAAGAAAGCCTCATTATTTAGGCCATAGTTTACTGTACATTAGTTCTGTATTATTCTTTGCACATTGGGAGGTCTGATTCAATTGTAAAAATAGAATTTTAAAAGTGTTTGATTAGGTGTCCATAAACAATATTTAGCAATGGGAAAGTTAAGGTCAGCAAATAAATCTAGAATCTCTGTTTGTAGCATAAACACACAAGATTTCAGGAGGTAAAATTTGCAAACGTCGGGTGACCCTGATAGATTCTGAAACTTTTCTATGCTCAGAGATTCCCAGAATGCCACACAACTTCACAATACCCCCAGGAGTACTGGTATATGCCAGATGAAGCTAGCCAATTCATGATCTAGAAATTATACGAACAACTAGGATTTGGGTCACTTAAAATAGCCAGAATTTTCCTAGTTTTCCATGACTTATTATGGGAAAGCCGTACAGAGTCATATCAATTAATCACAAAATATTGAATGTCCACAGAGTAGTTTGAATGGTGATATATATGTTTATATGTATACACACACATATATATATGTATATATATGTACATATATATATATATATGTACATATATATGTGGCTACCTACACATATATTTTTGTTTATATGTGTATTGGTATATAAGATATTTATATTTTACTAGGGAATATACTAATGTATACTTATAGATCTCAATGTGCATGTACATAAATGAATCTAACTCAGGTTAAATGCAATGAAAGAAATTCATAAGGGGATGACTAAGTTACATTTCTATTGTTATAAGACACCATGACCAAGACAACTTATCAATAAAAGAGTTTGTTTGGGTCTTTCAGTTTCTGAGGATGAGTCTATGATTATCATTGTAGAAATCATGGCAGTAGGCAGGCAAGCATGGCACTGGGACAAAAGCTGAGAGTTTATGTTTAGACCCACAACCATGAGGCAGAGAGCTAGCTGGGAATGATGTAGGGTTCTGAAATCTTCAAGCCAGCGCCCTCCCCAACATCCCCAACACATCTCCAGTTAGGTCATACCTCCTAATCCTTCCCTACCAATTCCACTATTGAAGGGTACAAAGTATTCAAATATATGAGCCTATAGAGGCCATTTTTTATTCAGATCACCACAGGGACTTAAAACTACAGAAGCTAAGAATAAAAATTTTCTTTGAAACTTCAGCAACAATCTGAGGAGGTCAGATTAGCTGCACCTGAAAGAAGCTACCTTCAGAACTGTGTAGGAAAGAACATTCCAGAGAGGATAAGTTGGTGCAGAAAATTTTGGATAATGCAAGGAACAACAATTTAAAAAAAATACATCAAAAGTCTAACAACTTAGGGAAGAAGAAAACTCTCACACATGCATTCTCCAATTTCCCTGAATAACAAGAAAAATTTGACTGAGGTGGAATATAAAATAAGCATGAGAGTCAACTAGTTTACACACAATAAAATGAGTAGGTGAGTGTGTATGTGTAACTCTAAATGAAGCATGTACATTTGTGTGCAATTATCACCAACATTTAAGTATTCACAACAAAGCAGGGTATGTGCTGCAACCTATTACTCCAGCACTCAGAATAGAGCAGAAGAAGACATGTCATGAGTTTAAGGTCACACCCAGATATACAATAAGCCTGGGTTACACGAGGTCATATTGAAAACAAATCACAACTTTCCACCTGGTTTTCATGAATCCAGCAAGGGGCCTCATGTTCTTTGCAGCTATGCTCTAAATAATAACTATTTATTGAGATTAAGAGTAGATCTTATTTCTGGCAACAGGTAAATTTCATGGTATAATGTGTGCTTGAGTTTTTGTTTTCTCTCATTTAGTATGTTTTTCTGGCTATTGTGTTCTCTTCCACTGTGTGTCTTTTGCCACTCTTTGTTGCTGATCTATGTTTAATTGGATATAGATAGTCACTACTCTCTGTAATCATACACTTGACATTGGCATTGTTTCACCTTTAGTATACTCGGCATAATGATGCTACAAGCATTAACAAATAAGGAATTATATGGACACTAATTTTAATAAAATACCTAGGAATAAATGCATTTGGCCAATTATATATTACCTGTGATGAATGATTTTTTGCAGATTTATTTTTTATTTGAATGAGAAACAAGTTTGCTTTACATGACAATCCCAGTTCCCTTCTCCCTCCCATCCTCCCCTACTGCCCGCCCCCAGCTAAAACCCTACCTATCATGTATCCTTTCTGCGCCCGCTGGATGGTGAGGCCTTCCATAGGGTGTCATCAGATTCTATCATATCATATCTGGTGGCATATAAGTTAGTCATCAATCTCATTATCAAGGGAGGGCATATAAGGTAGCCTCTCCTCTGTTGCTTAGATTGTTAGCTGTCATCTTTGTAGCTCTCCAGACATTTCCCTAGTGCCTCATTTCTCTGTAAACCTAAAATGACTAACACTATTATGGAATCTCCATTCTTGTTATCTTCTATTCTTCACCTGACTCAAACTTTCTGCTCCCTCATGTCTTCTGTGTCCCAACTCTTCTCACCTTCTCATTCTCCTAGCTCCCTCCAAACACTTCCCGTGCTCCCAATTTGCTCAGGGGATCTTGATCCTTTCCCCTTCTCCAGGGGAGCATGTATGTCATTCTTAGGGTCCTCCTTGTTTATTAGATTCTCTGGCAGTGTGGATTGTGAGCTAGTAATCATTTACTCTATGTCTAAAATCCACATATGATTGAGTACATACCATGTTTGTCTTTTTTGCGATTGGGTTATCTCACTAAGAATGGTTTCTTCTAGTTCCATCCATTTTCCTGCAAATTTCAAGATTCCATTGTTTTTTTCCCACTGAGTAGTACTCCATTTTGAAAATGTACCACAATTTCTCTATCCATTCTTCGGTTGAGGGGCATCTAGGCTGCTTCCAGTTTCTGGCTATTACAAATGGTGCTGCTATGAACATCATTGAACAGATGTCCTTGTTGTATGAATGTGCTTCTTTTGTGTATATGCCTAAGAGAGGAATTGCTGGATCTGGTGGTAGAATGATATGCATTTTCTTGAGGAGTCACCATACTGATTTCCAAAGTGGCTTGTACAAGTTGGCACTCCAACCAGCAGTGGAGGAGTGTTCCCCTTTCTCTGCATCCTCTCCAGCATAAAATGTCTTTTTTTGTTTTTGATTTTGGCTATTCTGACAGGAGTAAAATGGTATCTCAGAGTTGTATTGATTTGCATTTCTCTGATGGCTAAGGATGCTGAACACTCTCTTATGTGTCTTTCAGCCATTTTAGAATCCTCTATTGAGAATTGTCTATTCAGTTCTGTACCCCACTCTTTAATTGGATTGTTTGGCATTTTGGAGAATAGCTTCTTGAGTTCTTTGTATATTTTGGAGTTCAGCCCTCTGTCAGATGTCGAGTTGGTGAATATCTTTTCCCACTCTGTGGTATGCCATTTGGTCTTGCTAACTGTGTCTTTTGCCTTACAGAAGCTTCTCAGTTTCAGGATGTCCCATTTATCAATTGTTGATTTCAGTGTCTGTGCTACTAATGTAATATTCAGGAAGCAGTCTCCTGTACCAATTAATTTAAGGGTATTTCCCACTTTGTCTTCTAATATGTTTAGTGTGGCTGGATTTATGTTGAGGTCTTTGATCTATTTTGACTTAAGTTTTGTGCATGGCGATAGGCTTGGGTCTATCTGCAGTCTTCTACATGCCAGCATCAGGTTATGGCAGCACTATTTGTTGAAGATGTTTTCTTTGTTCCATTGTATAGAATTGGATTGTTTGTCAAATCAGGTGTTCATAGGTGTGTGGTTTAATATTAGGGTTTTCATGTCAATTCCATTGGTCTACCTGTCTATTTTTGTGCCAATATCAAGCTGTTTTCAGGACTATAGCTCTGTAATAGAGCTTGAAGTCAGGGATGGTGATGCCTCAGAAGTTCCTCTATTGTACAGGGTTGTTTTGGCTATCCTGGGTCTTTTGTTTCTCCATATAAAGTTGAGAAGTGTTCTTTCAATGTTTGTGAAGAATTGTGTTGGGATTTTGATGGGGATTGCATTGAATCTGTAATTGCTTTTGGCAAGATTGCCATTTTCACTATGTTGATCCTACATATCCAAGAGCATGGGAGATCTTTCCATTTTCTGGTATCTTCTTTAATTTCTTTCTTTAGAGATTCAAAGTTCCTATCAAACAGGTCTCTCACTTTTTTTGGTTAGTGTTAACCAAAGATATTTTATGTTGCTTGTGGCAATTGTAAAGGGTGATGTTTCTCTGATTTCTTTCTCCACCAATGTGTCATCGGTATATAGTAGGACCACAGATTTTTTTTAGTTAATCTTGTATCCTGCCACTTTGCTGAAGGTGTTTATCAGCTGTAGTAGTTCCCTGGTAGAGTTTTTCGAGTCACTTATGTAGACTATCATATCATCTGCAAATAGTGAGAGTTTGACTTCTTCCTTTCTGATTTGTATTCCCTTGATCTCCTTTTGTTGTCTTATTTCTGTAGCTAGAACTTCAAGAAAAATATTGAAGAATTATGGAGAGAGTGGACAGCCTTGTATTATTCCAGATTTTAGAAGAATTGAATTGAGTTTCTCTCCATTTAATTTGATGTTGCCTATAAGCTTGCTTTGTATTGCCTTTATTATGTTGAGGTATGTTCCTGTTATCCATGTTTTCTCCAAGACTTTTATCATGAAGGGGTGTTGGATTTTGTCAAAGGCTTTTTCAGCATCTAGTGAGATGATCATGTTTTTTTTTTTTTCCCTCAGTCTGTTTATATGGGGAATTACATTGATCGATTTTCGTATGTTGAACCATCCTTGAATCCCTGGGATGAAGCCTACTTGATCATTGTGGATGATTTCTCTGATGTGTTCTTGGTTTGTTTTGCCAGTATTTTATTGAGAATTTTTGCATCAATGTTCATGAGGGATATTTGTCTGTAATTATGTTTCTTAGTTGTGTCTTTGTGTGGCTTGGGTATCAAAGTTATTGAAGCCCCATAAAAAGAGTTTGACAATGATCCTGTGATTCTATTGAGTGGCATACTTTGAGGAGAATTGGTATTAGCTGTTCCTTGAATTTCTGGTAGAATTCTACATTGAAGCCGTGTTTGGCCCTGGGTTTTTTGTTTGGTTGGGAAACTTCTGATGAGTGCTTCTTTTTCATTAGGGGTTATAGGTCTATTTAAGTTGCATATCTATTATTGATTTAATTTTGGCAAGTGAAGTCTGTCCAGAAAATTGTCCATTTCCTTTAGATTTTCAAATTTTGAAGAATATAGGTTTTCAAAGTATGACCTGATGATTCTCTGAATTTTCTCTGTGTCTGTTGTTATGTCCCCCTTTTCATTACTGATTTTATTAATTTGCATGTTCACTCTCTGCTGTTTGTTAAGTTTGGATAAAGGTTTGTCTATCTTTTTGATTTTCTCGAAGAACCAACTTTTTGTTATATTGATCCTTTGTATTGTTCTCCTAGTTTTCATTTTATTGATTTCAGCCCTCAATTTGATTATTTCCTAGCATCTGCTCCTCTGGGGTGTATTGGCTTCTTTGTGTTCTAAAGCTTTCGGTTGGGCTGTTAATTCTCTAGTGTGATTATTCTCCTGGTTTGTTCATGTGTGCACTTAGCGCTATGAACTTTCCTCTTAGCCCTGCTTTCAAAGTGTTCCATAGGTTTGGGTATGTTGTGTCCACATTCTCATTGAATTCTAGGAAATCTTCAGTTTCTTTTTTTACTTCTTCCTCGACCCAGGAATTGTGCAATTGGGTGTTACTTAATTTCCATGAGTTAGTAGGTTTTCTCTAATTTGTGTTGTTGGTGAATTCTAACTTTAAGACATGGTGGTCTGATAAGATACAGGGGGTTATTTCAATTTTTTGTACCTGTTGAGGTTTTCTATGTTGCCAAGTATGTGGTTGATTTTAGAGAAGGTTCTATGTGGCACTGAGAAGAAGGTAAATTGTTTTGTATTTGGATGGAATGTTCTATAGATATCTGTTAAGTCCTATTGCACCATAATTTCTATTAGTTCCTTTGTTTCTTTGTTAAGTTTCTGTCTAGTGTTCCTGTCCAGTGGTGAGAGTGGGGTGTTGAAGTCTCCCACTATAAGTGTATGTGATTTTATGTGTGATTTGAGTTTTAGTAATGTTTCTTTTACAAACATGGTTGCAGTTGTATTTGGGGCAGAAATGTTCAGAATTGACCCTTCATCCGGATGTATTTTTCTTGTGATGAGTAGGAAGTGACCTCCTTCATCTATTTTCATTGATTTTAGTTTAAAGTCCAATTTGTTGGATATTAGGATTGCTAGCCCCACTTGTTTCTTGGGTCCATTTGATTAGAAAATCTTTTCCCAACCTTTAATTCTTATGTACCATCTGTCTTTGAAGTTGAGGTGTGTTTCTTGTATGCAGCAGAAGGATGGATTCTGTCTTTTTATCCCTTCTACTAATCTGTGTGTTTTTATAGGTGAGTTGAGACCATTAATATTGAGGGATATTAATGACCATTGATTGTTCGTTCTTGTTTGTTTTTGATTTGGTGATGGTGGCAAAATTATGTGTGGGATTCTATCCCTTTTTTTTTCTTTTGGCTGTTGGTAAATTGGGATTATCTATTGCCTATATTTTTCTGGTTATAGTTAACTTCCTTGGGTTACAATTTTCCTTCCAGAACTTTCTGTAGGACTGGAGTGGTGGATATGTATTGTTTGAATCAGGTTTTGTCATGGAATAACTTGTTTTCTCCATCTTTATTGATTGAAAGCTTTGCTGAGTATAATAGTCTGGGCTGGCATCTATGCTTCCTTAGTGTTTGTAGGATATCTATCCTGGACCTTCTGGTGTAGGGGAAGCTGTAGCCACGCCTTCTTAGGGGCTGGCTACAGGAGTACCTGAGGGCTTGTGAGGGCGTGGTCAGAGTGAGTAGGGGGACTGCGTTTTCGGTTTCGGTTTCTCTTTGCTTCTTGCTGTACAGACTACCACCGGCTGGCTGGTTCGCTCTGTAAGTAAGGCTTTTCCCTATTAAATACCCTTATATTTCTACCTGACTCCGTATTGGTAATTACCTACTATATCTGGTTGTCAGAAGCGGGATATTGGAAACCCACACCCCATTTGGGACAGGCTGTGGGTTCCATCGGGCCCGCCGCCTAGGCCCGGAAAGCACCCTCTTTCCACAGGCGTTCCCGGCTAGCAGCTGACCCACGGCAGCTGTGCTGCTCAGAGCCATCCACCCAGTTTCTAGCTGCCTAGAGGTGAGTAAGTTTCGGCTTTCAGCAGAGGCTTCCCCTTGCCGCAGAACGGGAAAGCCAAAGCTGAAAAGCCGTATACTCTCTAAGATAAGCGCAGCCGCTTTTGTGACCGCTCTCCACTGCTGACCGACTGCTGCCAAACGCCTCGGAATAACTGAAGGCCTGTGCTACCTGCTGGTCAAATATATTTACTGCATCTAGAGTTGAAATCAGGTAAAATCATGGCGGAATATTTATCATTTGCTAAAATTGGTAATGTTTTTGCTTATTACGTGAATTCACTGTTTGAGGAGGATGCTAATTTGCCAATTATTGGCCTATATGCTGTCATGGCAGTCAGCTTGCTGGTACAAATAGTATTACTAGCCAGAGGACTCAGGAACAGGGACAGAAATAACCTCACCACCTGCTTGCAGGAAATAACAGCTTTACGCAATGAGGTTTTGGAAAACAGATTAGGTCAGACCACAATTGTGCAGCAAGTGGAACAGAAATTGGATGATAAGCTTGGCTCTGTGTCCAATACACTAAAGACAGAGCTGTCTGATGAGATACAGCGTATTTATGATAAGATAAACACAGAGAGATCCTCCATGTCTGAGGCCTTAGAGGCTAGGCTGTCAGAAGACCATGACCAGCTAAAGAATATCTGTAGCCAGCTAGAAACTCAGATAGGCAATGTTACTCATCAACTAGACACAACGGTGCAAAATACCCAGTATAGGGTTAAAGAATTGGACAATGCCATTCAATCAGTTATTGAAGCATCCAAGGTAACAGATCAGAAATTTAAGTCTAGATTTAAATGTTTGAAAGATAATTTACAGTACAGGGCTGACAGATTACATAGGTCCATACGGTCGATTGCTGAGGACTCAAAATCAACAAATCATGACCTGGAATCTAGACTCCAATACCTAGAAGGCAGTTTCCATGCCATCCAGATGCTGTCTAAGGATGATCGTATGAAAGACCTAGAAAAACGTGTAGATGAGCAGTTAGAGCAATTTACAGATTCACTAACATGCTTGGAATCTTTTATGATTAAGGAGATTGAAACTTTTCAAAAGGATATCATTGCTAGGCTTAAAGATCAATGGGATGCCTCAGAAGCAGAATCACTCCAATCCCAGGCACCTACTCCACCCAGGTATCGTGACTATTCTTCTAAGGTTGTTACTCATACACCATTAGTGTACCCAGCTACCATGGTAAAAAGGCCAGCTTCTAAGAAACACCCTCATGGACAAATGGTTTATGAATGGCAACCTATACAGCCGAAGGATCTTAAAAATATTAAAGAATCAGTTGTCTCATATGGTCTCCATAGCCCATATGTAAAACAGCTATTACATTCATGGGCAATCTTTAACAGGGTGACACCCACAGATTGGAAACTATTGGTAACAGCTGTATTTGAGAATTCATGCCAAATCCAGTGGAAGGCATTGGTAAGGGAAGAGGCAAAGCTCCTTAAACGTCAGGGCATAAAGGAAGGTTTTAAAGCCCCTCTAGATAAGCTTCTTGGTCAGGATATTTATGCTGACCCACAGGTTCAAACAAGCTTGGAAGACTAAATCCCCCAAACATAGGTTACATAATGCTTTATTAACACTAAACTTTCTTAATGCCAATAAAAAAGGACAAACAGCTACAAAAAGACACTGGACCATAAAAAAAAACTGCTAAACTCAATCAGCCAGTATACTTCAAAGATGTACTAACCTCTACATGGAAACCAGGACATGTATTACGTTGGGGTAGGGGTTTTACATTGGTTTCTACAGGAGAAGAAAAACTTTAGATACCATCAAAGTTGATCAAGATTCGACTAAAAAAGGAAAAACCTCTCAACGAGGACAAATGACAGGTATTCTACTAAGGTATATCTTATAAACTAAATAAAAACCTCCCAAAGGAAAGGGAAGTGTTTTGCTTTTATCTTCACAGGAAAACTCATCTTCAGAAGGCAAAAGACACTACATGGGTAGATACTTAAGAAGACAAGATAACTATAACCATCAAATAAAAGGAATGTGCCGTACGGCAAACTTTACAGCTGTCTCTCAAAAAACTCTCTATATCCTAGTCCCTATTCAATTAAACCAATGCTAGATTTAGAGGTGGATTTGGCTTTCCTCCTCTAAAATCCAAGCACATTATTTAACTAAACTTTAATGTTTCTGTGTTGTATCAAGAAGCCAATTGATATAATACAAAATAAAAGAAGAATTTGGGGACTGTCTTTGTCTTTTCTTGGATCTTTCTCTCAAGGTGTACACCCTTTCATTATTGTTATGCTCTCATGGTTACATTCCTCAGCATGTGTACATACACAAACAAACATTTCTCTACTAACTGTTTATGTTTGAGTCCCACACAGCCAATAAAGACCTGCCTGACAACAATCCCTAGACACCCTAAAAAGAAAATGGGCCACACCTCCTCAACTACACTGAATCCAACTTGCTCCATTTCAACTGACACTCTGGCCAGAGGTTCGGGTACTGACTTCAATCAAGTTGAGGATTTCAAGCGAGACCTTCAATCAAGTAAATCCCATCTAACATGGACTGGATACTAACATTTTCTTTCTACAGGACCCCATATGACTCTCATCGTCCCATTTCAGCAAAAAGTAACTTGGAGAATGCTACGCCCCCTTTCCCCATTGTTGTCACTTAGGATAGTGTATATACCTAGTTAGGAATAGCTTCCTATTGTTTATGACTTTAGGGTTTATTATATTTTACCTTTATACTGTTAAGTTTTAATCCTCTTTTAGACTAAAAGGGGAATTGTAGGGGAAGCTGTAGCCACGCCTTCTTAGGGGCTGGCTACAGGAGTACCTGAGGGCTTGTGAGGGCGTGGTCAGAGTGAGTAGGGGGACTGCGTTTTCAGTTTCGGTTTCTCTTTGCTTCTTGCTGAACAGACTACCACTGGCTGGCTGGTTCGCTCTGTAAGTAAGGCTTTTCCCTATTAAATACCCTTATATTTCTACCTGGCTCCGTATTGGTAATTACCTACTATATTCTGGCTTTCAGAGTTTCCATGGAAAAATCAGGTGCAATTCTGATAGGATTGCCTTTATATGTTACTTGACATTTTTCCTTTGATGCTCTGAATATTTTCTCTCTATTTTGTATGTTTGGTGTTTTCATTATTATGTGGCAAGGAGACCTTTTTATTGGTTCAGTCTATTTTGTGTTCTGTTGGCTTCTTGTATCATTGGCATGTCTTTCTTTAGATTGGGAAAGTTTTCTTCTATGATTTTGTTGAATATGTTTTCTGTGCCTTTGTGTTGGATTTCTTCACATTCTTCTAAACCTATTATTCTTAGGTTTGGTCTTTTCACAGTATCCCATATTTTCTGGATATTTCATGTTAGGGTTTTGTTGGACTTAAGATTTTCTTTGGTTGACGAGTCTATTTCTCCTAGTGTATCTTCAACTCCTGAGATTCTCTCTTCCATCTCTTGTATTCTGTTGGTTATGCTTGCATCTGTAGTTCCTGATCATTTACCCAGCTTTTCTATTTCCAGCATTCCCTCAGATTGTGCTTTCGTTATCGTCTCTATTTCAGTTTTTAGGTCTTGAACTGTTTCCTTGAGAGATTTGTTGACATCTTGTATTTTTTGCTTTGTTTTTTCTTCCATTTCTTTAAGGGATTTTCTCATGTCCTCTTTGAGGTCCTCTATCATTTTCATGAAGATGTGTGTAAGGTCATTCTCTTCTGCTTCATCTGTATTGTGATGTTCATGTCTTGCTGGTGTATGGTTCCTAGTCTCTGGTGGTATCATATTGGTTTTCTGTTGTTGAATGTGCTTTTACATTGTTCTCTTCTCATCCTTTCTTCTGGTGGGTGTAACAGGAGTCTCTTCCTCTCCTGGTGGGTATGGAACCAAGGTTCCCTTCTGTTAGATGCAAATAGTTTCAGTTCTCTGATGTCTGTCCTCTTGTTGTGGATGGAGGCGGAACTGCCACCAGGGCATTGGCAGTGCCTGGATGTGTTGGATCCCACTGCTGAGTTCGGATCTGGTGAGCAGACCCCTGGTGTCAGATGTTTCTGAGCAGGGCCGCTGAACCAGAAGCAGAAACAGCCCCTGGCCTACCTGGGCAGGTGGATGGAGGCAGAACTCTAATTTTTAAATTCTCTACAGTTTAGATTTTATAGTGTTAATTCCTTCATCAAAGGTCAATCCTACTGAATAATTGTAGCTATAAAGACAGGTAACATACTAGATGAAGTCTGTATGTTACTTATTTCATTCCACTCTGACATCATAACTAAATTAACTGGACACTCCAAAGGAAAACAGCAACTTTTAGCATTGTATGGAAATTCAAGGCAGTGAGAACAAAGTAGTTAACTTGTAGGAGGCTCATATGAATGATGCATAAAATTAAGTGCATTGTATTAGGGCACTGTCTGTCATAGAAAATATTCTTATTAATGGAACTGAGACTTGTATAAGTTCTCTGAGTTTAGATATTTACCTTTAGCAAGCAACCTCCTTCCACTTTTAGATTCAAATCATAAAATTTCCTTTCTGTGAGGAAATGCTTCCTCAGTGCTAAGTATTTTCTATCTGCCCATCATCTAAATCTGAGAAATGTACTTTGCAAATACCCTTTTAAATCTCAGGAATCTTAAAGGTCAGAGAAATGCTGAAATGGCCCCAATAACAAAGGTTGGCAAAGCTGATGAGAGACAATGTGCATTGACTTTATATATGAGGCAGAAGCATGCACAACACATGAAAAGAAAAAGGAACTAAAAATATCTATGTTGTTATAAAGGAAAGATGAGCCAAAGCAATTTGTCTCTGCTTCTTTCCATCTGTGTGGCTCCTCCACTTCAACAGCCAATGTCGATGAATCTGATTTGCTTTCCTGCTATAATAGTTGTGGCTTAGCGAGAAACTATGCTGCAATGTCTAGATAAAGACATCTTTGTGTAAATACTGCATGTGTCTCAGTTTAACACATATGCTTTGACATGTGATTTTTGTACACACACCCTGTCTTCCTGTCTTTAGGTAACATATGAGCTCCTGACAAATACCTGAAGGGAGAATGTTTTTCTTAGAGCCTGAAAATGATACTTTCCCCAGAACTATACCATTCAAGAAGCTGCAGTTAATTTTCTATTCTATATCAGAAAGTTCTCCAGTATACTCAGGAATGAAAAACTCTCTCTCTCTCTCTCTCTCTCTCTCTCTCTCTCTCTCTCTCTCTCTCTCTCTCTCAGAAGAGAAAAAGTATATGGACTATGGTCATTGTCATTGTTCATGAAATAAGAGCTAAGAGGTTAAAATTATTTTTTCCAGTGTTGCTAAGTGCTTCTTATGAGGAGGTAAACATGATGTTCTGATTGCCTTCCCTTCAGACTAGTGTTTCAACCAGCTGACCACTCTTGATGTAAACATTTGCCCTGGCTGGATTTTCCTACTCCTGGATGATTGTCTGCCTGGCAACAAGATGACAGAAGCACAAAGCCAAAATATCCTTATGTGGGCATAGCTGCCTCTCATGGCAGAGCCAATTTGGATCCTATCCATTGGCAGGGATGTCCCAGAAGCAGCCAATTTTAGTTCAGTCTCTTTAAAACTATGGATTGTAAACAAACAGTAGGATTTTCCACAGCAGAAGGGAGAATAGTGAGAAGATAAGGAGGAACTAAAGCTAGCCACCAGTTTACTAGTTCAGAGGAATTGGGGTATTGAAAAACAGCTACAAACTTCCAGGTACTCTAGAATAAATAGATAATGCATTAAGTTAACAAACTTACTGCGGTCCTTTTTGCCTTTTCTTTCCTAGTCTCCTAATTCCATACCTTCCCATTTCTTGGCCTTTAATAGGAAACAATCAAAACTAGACAAGTTCAATGGGTGGTTGCTCAGTTGTAGTAGGCAAAGCTGAACATTGCCTGGAATGCAGGGTATTCAGGTTTTCATGGATATTTCAAATAGGTCTTCTAGACTATCTTTAACTATAGTTGGTTAGATTCAAATATAGTTTTTAAAAGTTCTATTCAGATCCTCTATACGAATCATGCCTTTGGGAATCAAGTTCAACAGCAATATGCATACATTGCATGCTGCTGTTCAAGCTGTGTCAGCAGAGCAAGAAATCATCCAAGTGGTCAAGGGAAGACCAAGAAGCCTTGTTTCCAGCTGACTCTGGGTCCTCAGACAATACCCTTGAATTCCTTGAGTACTGGCTGCCTCTTAGACCAATGTTAATGATAAAAGTAGAAACTGATGACATATGCCTTATGTTATAAGAGCTAATAACTTCCAATATGCAATACAAAAGGTATTATTAGTCATATCATTAATTTATTAGTATGCTATCAAAGTGAATATTAAATTACTAATAACCAATTCACAACAATGTTGTGATTGAAAATAATTGACTTGGTAATTGCATAGTGAATTAGGGTTCCTTTCTTTCCACATATTCTTCAATACTTGTGAGATTTATAGAAAGTAGAAATAATGACTGGGGTGTAGTGGTATCTCTATCTTGGAGTAGTTTTAATTTTCATTTCCATCATGGCTAGTGATACTGAACATTTTTAAAAATAATTATTGGTCACTTGTGTCTCTTATTTTGAAAAGTGTCTAATTAATTTGTCCATTTGTTGATTGGCAACTTTGTTTCCTTGGTGCTTAATTTCTGTAATTCTTTGTAAGTTAGAGACATCAGTTTCTTTTTCAGAAGCGTAGCTGATAAGGATGTTCTCCCCTTTTGGGATCTCTCTGTTTGTTCTGTTTATGTTTTCTTGTTTTGTTTTGTTGCTGTGCAGAAACTTTTTTTTCATGTAGTCCCATCTGTGCTATCTAGAAAGTTCTTACCCACCCTAAGGTCTTGAAGAGCGGTCTTCATACTATCTTTTAGAAGTTTCATTGTTTCTGGTTTTAAATAAAAGTTATTGACCCATTTTGAATTAATTTTTGCACAAATTTTGGAAATTATCTTGAAGTCTCCTCAAAATATCAAAAGCAAATCTACTGTAAGCCCAGCTATTTCACTCCTTGGAATATAAGTAGAGAAACCATAGAAATATTTGATTCCTAATATTCATTGATGACCTTATCACTATAGCAAGGGAATGTAATTAATAAGTCTGTCAAAAGATAAGTAGAATATATATATATATATATATATATATATATATATACTATTCAACTCTAAGGAAAAATAAAATCATAAAAACATGTTGTGTGTGTATAGGGGTTGGTATAGCATGTAGAAAGGAGAATATGAAGGGTAAAAAATAGGTGTTGAAGAAGCACTGAGTGACACTTGAGTCATAAAAGAGTACATATGTAAATAATTATTTTTCTAGTTTTACCTCTGACATAGCCTTTTTAAAAAAATTGGTGGTGAATAAGTGAATAAAATATATATAATAGTGAAAGTATAAAATCTAATGTAAACCTTCATGGTTTCAGAATGGCTACTCCAAATTTATACAAATTCATTGAAATTTATAGCCTTTGGATCTGGTCCTAATGTATGATTACTTTTTACTTAAATGTCTTTATAATAGAGATTTAATAAATCTTAGAAGTATATTTGACAGGCTAGGCATGGTGTCACCCTCAGAAGTCAGAAGCAGACCAATTTTCGTGAATTCAAGCCCAGAATGATCTACAACACAGCCTTTGGACGAGGCCAGACAGAGCTGTAGTGAAACCTTGTCTCAAAACAAAAAAAATAAAACAAACAAAAACTTCTTGTCAATTACATTACAACAAATATAATACTCACAATTGGTCTACCCAAGATATTTTAAATGTGGTAAGAGTTAATCGAAAACCAGTCAAGATATCAGAATCACTTTCTATGTATGTGTATTTCATTGATTGCAGAAGCATTTACATGAAGTTAGAAAAGAAACACTATTTTTTAATGTTAGATGTAGTTATTTAGAGTATAAAATAAAAATACTTGGTGTACTATGGGTAGATGGCCCCTACCTAATAGCTATGTCACTTTTCAAGGATCCTATAGCATATAGGTGATCACTAAAGTTAATTGAGGTCTAAAAAAGTTGGGAACCCTGTACATACAGCTTTGCTAGCCAAGTAGAAATGTTAACCTGCTCTTTCCCAGGATATTAGAAAAGCATTAAAGATACTTTATGAGACAAATTGAAAAGGGATAAATATGAGACCTTAAGAAAAATACATTACTTTTTGCCTTTTTTAAGCACTTAGATCTGATGCATGACACCTGCTTAAAGCCCAAAGTATTGTCACAGCTTTGCTGAGGAAGAGGAGATAAGACTTATGCTTAGATGAAAGTTCATACTACATCAAGTCAGTGTGTTTAAACCAATGAAAAACAACCCAGAGATTGTGTCTGCTATAAGCATAAAGCAATGCATGATGGCATACTGTATGTCAAGCTGTACAAATTACTCATGGCAGAATGGCAAGATATATATCCATTAAAATCAAATAAGTATTTCAATGTGTGTTGGCCAACAAAGATAAATAGTGTCTCTCTGAATCAAATACAAAACTATTTCTCTCCTTACAATTTTAGACTTCTATGCCTTTCAACCACAATTATTTCTAGTTTATTTGGGAAATTTTCACTTTCTACCTTCATTTAGAAATTCTTAGTTTGTCCATCAAAATCACTTTCTACTTTAACTGAAAGGAATATTCATTAGGGATTAAAGTATGCATATTTCTATAGGTTTCTTTCTGATTATCTCATTCATATTCATAAGTTGATTGGATGAATAAAATATGAGGAATGCAAAGGCTACTCTCAGCAGAATTACATCATCAATACAAGTAGTTGGTTTAAATGGGCTATGGACTATGATTAAGAGTATAATTATTGATAGGCAGAGCTATACAAGATTTATCTTTCTTTCATGATTGTTTTCTCCATTTCATTTCCATTAACAAAATTTCAAAAAGTAATTTTAGTACATAAAATTTTAGATATGATATTTAAAATTTAAAATCTATGAAGTCACGTTATTTGAAAAATGTAGAAAATTTCTGATTCTTAGGAAAATAACATAGGATAACATAGATTTTGAAATAGCCAGTATTTGCACTGCATAGTCCTATACATGTCTCTAGATCTTCATATGTGACCTTATCATTAGCAAAGAAAAACATACTACTCTGGTTGAAATAAAAACAATGTGAAATATTTAAGGAAATAAAACTTATTAAGTAATCTGTCAGCAGCAATGTCTCTGTTTCTTCATTTTTAAATCTAAAGTGTGGGCTGATACCTGGGATTATAATATAAAATATTATCCAAGTATATCAAACAAGAAGACAGTAAAAAGAAACCTTCAAAATCTCCTTTCAAAGTTAATAATCATGTACAAAACTCTAATCCAAATATACTCTTTAAATTTCCTATTTTTCCTCAATTTTCAAAATTACATGGCTACACTAATTACCATCTATGCTCAAGATCATACTACTAGAAAGTGCCTACAAGTAAGGTTTCAACATAGGTATGACTAACCCTCAAATCCTGTGTCCTTGACAATGATTTCACATATGTGGTATTGTTTCTAGACACATTTATTCTTCCCTTGATGAAAAATAAACCATCCTAGGTAAGCTAGTCAAGCCCCACACCTAGATATATCAAACTCTGGGCAGACACAGTCAAGCATACCTACACACACACACACACACACACACACACACACAACACAGTGGCTTTCCATTCTATGCAGAATAACATTTTAAGGTCCTACACTAGTATACCAATGTCCTATTTGGCATGGTCCTTCCCTATCAATCTTACTACCATCTTCTCCCCTTTCTGCAAGAGCCACCCTCTGCTGTGCCAAATAGATCCCTAGTCATCCAGTGATTGTTATGCTAGTCTTCCTTCTACCTGCTTAATATCCAACATTGCCTATGTCTAACTATACTCTATTGCTCACACCTCAATTTAGGTGCCAGCTTCCCCCCAAAAAATCTTTTGTGATTCATCTGTATGTTTCTCTTATTGGTTAATGAATAAAACACTGATTGGCTGATTGGCCAGACAGGAAGTAGTGTAGCTGGGCAGAATCAGGATACAAGCAGGGACAAACAATAAATCTCTCTCTTCTCTGTGGAGATGCTGAGCAGTCATCATGTAGCAGGCAAAGGAGTTGCAGGTCTGGCATTCCCTGCTAAGCCAAGACCATGTGGAAATACATGGATTAACAGAAATGGGTTAATAGGCCAACCTGACCCATAGCGAGGTGAGTGACCCTCTCCTCTTGCCCAACTCCTGTCCAAAGCTCCATTCACCCCAATCACTCTGGGCCTGCACCTACTTGGAGTAGAACTGCCCAGCCAGGGAGGAGCTCCCTGAGTCTGGAAACACCCCATTCTTCCTTCACATTCCGCCGACCTGATCCATAACAAGCTAAAGGCCTAACTCCTTCAGAATGAGGAGACTACCAGGAGAGGCAAGACCATCCAGAGCTGCAGACATTGAATCCTTGGCCCACACACAACCACTGGGTCACAAGGGGAGATAGAGACACCCCACCTGCACCCAGTGGAAGAAGATATGGGAAAAAGACAGAATAAGAACTCACTCAACAACAGAAAGACCAATATGACACCAACAGAATCTAGGGACTTCACACCAGCAAGATCTGAAAAGCGCGACACAAAATATGAATAAGAGATGGACCTCAAAAATTATCTCGGCAAGATGATAGAGACCTTTAAAGAGGAAACAAGAAAATCCCTCAAAGAAATAAAAGAAAAATCAAGCAAACCAATAGCCAACATCAAACTAAATGGAGAGAAACTCAAAGCATTCCCTCTAAAATCAGGAACAAGACAAGGCTGTCCACTCTCTCAACATCTCTTCAATATTGTACTTGAAGTTCTAGCTAGAGCAATAAGACAAAAAAAAAAAAAAAGGAGATCAAATGGATACAAATGGGAAAAGAAGAAGTCAAACTTTCACTATTTGCAGATGATATGATAGTCTACATTAGTGACTCGAAAAACTCTACCAGGGAACTCCTACAGCTGATAAACTCCTTCAGCAAGGTAGCAGGATACAAAATTAACTCAAAAAAGTCAGTAGCCCTACTATATACAGATGATAAATCCAATGAGAAAGAAATCAGGGGAATATCACCTTTCATAATATCCACAAGCAACATAAAATATCTTGAGGAAACACTAACCAAAAAAGTGAAAGACCTGTACAGTAAGAACTTTGAGACTTTAAAGAAAGAAATTAAAGAAGATACCAGAAAATGGAAAGATCTCACATGCTCTTGGATAAGTAGAATCAACATAGTAAAAATGGCAATCTTGTGAAAATGATCTACAGATTCAACGCAACACCTATCAAAATCCCAACACAGTTCTTCACAGACCTTGAAAGAACAATACTCAACTTTATTAGGAAAAATAAAAAAACCCAGGATAGCCAAGACAATTCTTTACAATAAAGGATCTTCTGGAGGCATCACCATCCCTGACTTCATGCTCTACTATAGAGCCATAGTTCTGAAAACAGCTTGGTATTGGCAGAAAAGTAGACAGACAGACCAATGGAATCACAATGAAAACCCTGATATTAACCCACACACCTACGAATACCTTATTTTTGACAAAGGTGCTAATCTATACAATGGAAAAAAGATAGCATCTTCAACATAAATGGTGCTGGCACAATTGGATTCTGACATGCAGAAGATTGCACATAGATCCATACCTGTCACCATGCACAAAACATAAGTGCAAATGGATCAAAGATCTCAACATAAATCCAGCCACACTGAATCTTCCAGAAGAGAAAGTGGGAATTACCCTTGAACAAATTGTCACAGGAGACCGCTTCCTGAACTTTACACCAGTAGCACAGACATTGAGGTCTGCAATTAATAAATGGGACCTTCTTAAACTGAGAAGTTTCTGCAAGGCAAAGGACATAGTTAATAAGACTAAACGTCTACCCACAGAATGGGAAAAGATCTTCACCGACCCCACATCTGACAGAGGGCTGATTTCCAAAATATACAAGGATCTCAAGAAGCTAGCCACCAAAATACCAAACAGTGAAATTAAAAAGTGGGGTGCAGAACTAAATAGAAAATTCTCAACAGAGGAATCTGAAATGGATGAAAGAGACTTAAGAATGTGCTCAAAATCCTTGAGCATCGGAGAAATGCAACTCAAAACAACTCTGAGATACCACCTCACACCTGTCAGAATGGCTAAAATCAAAAATACCAATGACAATCTATGCCTGAGAGGATGTGGAGAAAAAGAAACACTCCTCCAATGCTGGTGGGAGTGTGAACTTGTAAGACCACTCTGGAAATCAGTATGGCAGTGGCTCAGAAAAATGGGAATCAGTCTACTTCAAGATCCAGCAATTCCTCTCTTGGGCATATACCCAAATAATGCACATTCATACAACAAGGACTCAACCATGTTCATAGCAGCATTGTTTGTAATAGCCAGAACCTGGAAACAACCTAGATGCCCCTCAATTGAAGAATGGATAGAGAAAATGTGGTACATTTATACAATGGAGTACTACTCAGCAGAAAAAAGCAATGGGATCTTGAAATTCACAGGCAAATGGATGGAACTAGAAGAAACCATACTGAGTGAGGTAACCCAGTCACAAAAAGACAAACATAGTATGTACTCACTCGTATATGAATTTTAGACATAGAGCAAAGGATTACCAGTCTACAATCCTCTTCACCAAAGAAACTAGGAAACATGAAGGACTCTAAGGGAAAATGCATGGACCCCAGGAATGGGAAATGGCATAAACTCCTGAGCTAATTGGGAGCATGAGGGTAGGGGAGAGGGAGCTGGCACAATAAGAGCAGGAGAAGAAGAGTAGAGGAGAGGAAATAGAGGAGCAGAAATATTGAGTTGGGGGAAGAATAGAGGAGAGAGTGCAGGATGATAGAGATACCATATTAGAGGGAGCCACTATAGGTCTGAGAAGAGATCTGGAATGAGGGATATCTCTAGAGACCTACAAGGATGACACAATCTGACAATCCAGGCAATGGTGGAGAGGATAACCTAAAAGCCCTTCCCTTAAAATGAGATTGATGACCTCTCTTTACACCATCCTAGAGCCCTCATCCAGTGGCTGATGGAAGCAGAGACAGAAATCCACAGATATACACTGAGCTGAAATCTGGAATTTAGTTGAAGAGAGGGAGGAATGAAGAGCGAAGGGGTCTGTACCAGGTTGGAAAAACCCACAGAAACAGTTGGCCTGAACAAGGGAGAGCACAGGGACCCCAGATGCTGTCTGGGAGGCCAGTACAAGACTGATCCAGACCCCTGAACATGAATGTCAATAAGGAGGCCTCTGCACTCCAGGGAGCCTCTGGTAGTGGATTAGTATTTTTCCCTGGTATAAGAAGCGACTTTGAGAGCCCATCCCACATGAAGGGATACACTCTGGCCCTGGACACATGGGGAAGGGCCCAGGCCCAGCACAGGAAGATTTGGTGGAATTTGCAGAGCCCCCATTGAGGGCCCTACCCTGCCTGGGGTGTGGTGGGTGGATGAGGTGGGGGATGGGTCAGGGGTGGGGGAAGAAGGATGTGGTGAGGGGAGGGAGAGGGAGAAGGGATTGACATGTGAAACAAGCTTGTTCCTAACTTGAACTAATAAAAAAAAATTTTAAAAGAAATAGGTTAATAATTAAGACAGACCTAGGTAATTAGAAACCATAGTCTCAGGCCAACAAATTTATAACTATTATAGCATTCATGTGTTCCTTTGGGGCTGAAGCCGTGGTGGGGCCTAGCCAGCACAAAATAAATAAATAAATAAATAAATAAATAAATAAATAAATAAAATAAAAAAAAGCCTCACATTACAAAATGGTGACCAACGTGGGGCATGATTTTCTGCATAAAACCTTACAAAACCTTAAGAAGGGATAAAAAAAAAATAAAAAAGCAAGCACAGCTTCTTGGTAGCAGCATTTTCTTGGGTGGACTCTATATTTTTAGAGACAAGCAGAGACTTACATGGCTCCTTTAAGGGAGGTTTCCTGACTCAGTATAGTGGAAAAAACTGCAAGGCTCTTTTAACAGGCCCTGCCACTAAAACATAAATTGTGTTTATGAGAAGCTGGTGGCAGCAGTGACCAGCATGCTGCATAGCAGATTTAGCTTTTATTCATAAAGGTTTAAGAGTTGAAGCAGTGAGCACAGCACTTACTGCTGATGGTAAATTTTTCCCACCATGTTGAAAAGAAGTAAAAACATCCTCTTTAATCCTAGCAATGCTGCTTAATAGATAAAAGGCTCATGGCCTTAAAAAGATAGAGAAATGTGGTAAAGACAGATTCAGAAGAACAAAAGTTATAAAGGATTTACAGTGTATTTAAAAATGTATGTAGGCTTGTGAGAGGAAAAACAGGATGAAGTTGTTTTAAAAAGAGAGAAAGAAAGAAAGAAAGAAAGAAAGAAAGAAAGAAAGAAAGAAAGAAAGAAAGGAAGGAAGGAAGAAAGAAGGAAAGAAAGAAAGATAATAGCTGGGTGGTGGTGGCACATGCCTTTAATCCCAGACTCAGGAGGCAGACTCAAGCATATCTCTGTGATTTCAAGGCCAGCTTGGTGTACAGAGGGAATTCCAGGACAGGCAAAAGTACACAGTAAAATCAAAATTAAAAAAAAACAGAATAATAATAAATAAATAAGCCACATAAAGATGAAAATACACAGAGAGTCTGGATACTGTATGCTTTATGTTGTCTTTGAATTGTTCAATTGTTAAGGAAGGAACAGCTTTGAAAATACACTTGATTATAAATGCTGCTGGATTAATCCAATTTATATATTTTAGAACAGCTTTGACTTCAAAATTTAATCTTAAGAACATGTTACTTTGGAAAAGAGTTTTTTTCTTGTTTCTACAGAAAGTGAAATGCTGTGGACTCCTTCCTTACTAATATGGTTTGATGAAGCAAGAACTCCCCCCCCCAAGCAATGGCCCAGGTGATATAACATATAAAACAACTGAGATGATGCAGCCATGCAGAATACTACAATAAAGACTTGGTCAGATTTCTGTGTTTTCTAAGGATCCCCATGGTATTTCAGTATCCCCAAACAATAGGAGGCTGTTTGGAGACAATGATGCCCACATTCCCAAATATTGTTTGTAAATGTTTGTTTTCATTTAAATGGGGTTGATTATAAATGGTTAAGGATCACAGTCAATCTCCTTCTAAAGAAAAAAAGGGGGAAATAATATAGAAATGAATAATTTTCATTGACATGGATTTTCATTTATTGATACAAATGTAATATTAATTTTGTTATATGTAAATTTCTTCTCTTGCTTAGGTATTGTGCTTATACAAATCTTTTAAAATGTGATGCAATTGAGTTACCTTGCTCAGAATGGTTTCTTCTAGTTCCATCCATTTTCCTGCAAATTTCAAGATTCCATTGTTTTTTTTTTTTTGTTTTTGTTTTTTTCCGAAAAGACAAACATGCCTTCATCCAGCAGCTGGTGGAAGTAGAAGCAGACACCCACAACTAATCACCGAACTGAACTGAAACCCAGATTCAGAGAAGGACGAGTGAAGAGCACAGGGGTCCAGACCAGGCTGGTGAAACATACAGAAACAGCTGAACTGAACAACGGGGAACTCTTGCTCCCCAGAATGATACCTGGAATACCAGCATGGGACTGATCCAGACCCCAGGAACATGGGTTTCTGTGAGGAAACCTCGGCAATCTATGGGACCTCCTGTAGAAGTTCAGTACTTATCCCTAGCATAGGTGTGGACTTTGGGAGCCCATTCCATATAGAGGAATACTTCCTGAGCCAAGACACATGGGGATGGGCCTAGGCCCTATCCCAAAGGATACAATAGATGCTGATGACACCCTATGGAAGGCCTCATCATCCAGGGGGAGCAGAAAGGATATGTGATAGATAGGGTTTTAGTTGGGGGGAGTGATAGGGGAAGATGGGTGAGAGAAGGGAACAGGGATTGTCATGTAAATAAATCCTGTTTCTAATTCAAATAAAAAAAGAAAAAATAATAAAATGTAATGCATAGTTAAATACAGATTTTATATAGTTACCTATAATAGGAAGAACTTATAGTTAGGTTAGTTAGGCTTTCTAGATACACAGAGATTGATTTGATATGGATAGATATTCTTCAAACCTTTCAAATACCTACAGAATATGGCATTTAAAATGGCTCATGTTTTTCTCAATAGTGAGACACAATTGCTCCTCGAACATCAATTATGTCTGAGAGAAAGATGGGCATTGAAGAAACTCATTATGGAGTTTGCTTTCAATGGTGAGACTAGCCATTTGGGCAAGAAACTGTTCTTGCTTGGACTGTTTGACTGTATGTTGTATAGAGTAGACATTCAGGACCCTCAGAAAAGTGACTGCTGAATTTTCAAAACAAGACAGACGTGACTGGTTCCTGCTGCATGGAAGAGTCTGCCAGACATTGTGTAGGACACAGAGAAAAATGACTGACAAAAGAAGCTAAACATCCTCTTTAATCCTAGCAATGCTGCGTAATAGATAAAAGATTCATGGCCAAAAAAAAAAAAAAAAAAAAAAGATAGAGATATACAGTAAAGACAGATTCAGATGAAGAAAAATTTATAAAGGATTTACAGTGTGTTTAAAAATGTATGTAGGCTTGTGAGAGGAAAAACAGGATAAAGTTGTTTAAAAAAGAAAGAGAGAGAGAGAGAGAGAGAGAGAGAGAGAGAGAGAGAGAGAGAGAGAAGGACTGGCTGGGTGGTGGCAGCACATGCCTTATTCCCAAACTTCAGGTGACTGTCCAGGTAGTGAGATGTCTCTGTCAATTCTAGAGTTTATATACCATCCTTCTGTGGTCTTTGATAGAGTTCAAGACAGATAGTTAAGGTTATGGTTTTTGTTAGTTATGATAAAAGATAAGGTATATATAAGACTTTAGACTCACAAAGATAGGATAGGTAATAGAATATTTTCTTTAAATTTGCCACATGTTTATGGACTAAATATTGTAGTTATAGTTCTTGCTTAATAACTATTTTGTTATATATAATTTTACAATGTTAAAGTTAAACCTTTCTTTTTATTTAGACAGAGAAGAGAAGGTGATGGGGAATGTTTTTCTGTATATGTTTCTCTTATTGGTTAATGAATAAAACACTGATTGGCTGATTGGCCAGACAGGAAGTGGTGTAGCTGGGCAGAAACAGGATATAAGCAGGGATAAACAGGAAATTGCTCTCTTCTCTGTGGAGACACTGTACAGTCATCATGTAGCAGGCAAAGGAGTTGCAGGTCCGGCATTCCCCCATAAGCTAAGATCACATGGAAATTTGTGGATTAATAGAAATGGGTTAATAACTAAGACAGAGCTAGCCAATAGGAAACCCTAGTCACTGGCCAACAGATTTGTAACTAATATAGTGTCCTTGTATTCATTTGGGGTTGAAGCAGTGTCGGGGCCTAGCTGGGACAACAACAACAACAACAAAAAACTCACATTACAGTGATTCTCAAAATTGAGTAGGTAGCTAGTCATTCTCTTGTCACCCCACTGTATTCTAATTCTCTGCATTGTCTTTTATACCTTGCCTGAATGATTATGTGTAGTGTTTAAAACCTACAAAGAACATAATCTCATGAACATATTATCTAATCCATTACTTCACTCACCAAACTACAAATGTTGAATTCTCATAGAAAAACGCTTAACTGAATCACAACTAAAGAAACCATTGTATTTGGACTGATCACCTACAGGGAGGTGACTTTAGACATGTTGATTCTCCAGGTTACTCATCTAATTTATAGGTGTGTGGCTCTACATCAGAAGACAAATTATAAAAAGAAAAAAAAGGCTAAATAACTGAGCTAAAATAAATGTCTACCTGATTGTCCATTTTTTTGTCCTTTAGTATTCAGTTAATTTCAAATCAAATAAAGATATCTATTTGAATCTTGTTTCATAAGTTTGGAAGAGAAATGCAGAACTGAAGATTTTAAATGACTTCAGAGTGCCCCAGCTTCTGTCCTGAGATGGATTTTTATATTAGCTAGTAAGGCATGAGCGAAGCTTACTGTTTCTTAGAAAAAGTCAAGTACTGACAGAAGATGGCCATCTGTTCTTCACATTGCTACAGCCAGAACAAAAGGAAAAGAATAAAATGTAGTACAGCAGGGTTTAGATTAGATCTTAGAAGGATGCCTACACAGGAAAGTGAGTTGTTACACAGCAAGACAAGCTTTGAGAATGAACTAACTCCAAACTTTTAATGTGGAACTTCTTAGAATTAATTCAAATTTTATCCCAAAATTTTAAGCAGGATTTTTGTTGTGAATTCAAGGAAATGAAGCTTTTTATTCTTGAATGAGACATTAATTTCATGTATCAAATAACAACATTCAAAAGAACTTAAGCATTAGAAATCCAGGGTGACATTGTAGGACATATGTCATATACAGGAGTATTTGTACATGCAATAGCAGAGACCAGAGACAGAAGTTAAGTCAACTTGAGCTTTATTTAATATTTAATATTAAATATTAAATATCTTTATTGACATCACATAGAAACAGTACAATGTATGTCATGGAGTTGTCTGATTGAAGAATATCCATTGGTCAGCAAGACAAGCAATAGAAAACATAAAGTAAGAGGGTGCAGGGCCAACTTTGCTCTTTTCTCAAATATTCTCATAGAAGAGTGTCCCCTTCATGAAACAGGTTTTATTTTATTTTATTTGTTTGTGTAATTTGTGTGTGTGTATGTGTGTGTGTGTGTGTGTGTGTGTGTGTGTGTGTGTGTGTGTGTACAGTAAACCTGCAACCTTCTGAAATGTCTGTGATCCAAATTTTTCTTCTCTTACACCAAGTCCTCCAGGTACAGTTCACTCCAGTAAACCAGTGGCTGGAGCAGCAGGCTTTGGCTCACATCTTGATCCACAAACAAGAAGAAAAGAAAACAAACTGTGAATGGTGATGGCAAGAGGCTTTTGAAATCTCAAAGTCAGTACCATACTTCCTCCAGCAAGGCCACATCTGCTAATCCTCTCTAAACAGCCACCTACTAGGAAGCAAGTATTCAAGTCCCTGAAACTTACTGGGAGCATCTCATTCAAACCAGCACAGGTGGTACCCAGCCATTCTCTGATTCACTGTAAGGCCTGATGTCATGGAGGAAATGCATGCCTGGTACTGCCAATGATCCATTTGAGAGCTCCAGCAAGGAAGCTACCACTATTATTTTACTAAACAGACAGTATCAAACTGCTGTCTAAACTAGTATCTCTAGACTCATGGATTAGTGCAGCATTCAAACCTCATCAGACAAATTTCTTTTTTTTCTCTCTTTTTATTATTATTATTATTATTATTATTATTATTATTATTATTATTAATTCAAGTTAGGGAACAGGCTTGTTTCACATGTAATTCCCCTCTCCCTCCCCTCACCCCATTCCTTCTCCCCCACCTCCAACCTACCCCCCACCCCATCCACCCACCACTCCCCAGGCAGGGTAGGGCCCCCAACCGGGGCTCCACCAAGTCCACCAAATCTTCCTGTGCTGGGCCTAGGTCCCTCCCCATGTGTTCAGAGACAGAGTGCATCCCTTCAAGTGGGATGGGCTCTCGAGGTCCCCCCCACACACCAGGGCAAAACACCAGTCCACCTCCCGAGTCTCCCAGGAGTGCAGGGGCCTCCCCATTGGCATCCATGATCAGGGGGCTGGATTAGTCCCGTACTGGCCTCCCAAAGAGCGTCTGGGGTCGATATGCTTTCCATTTTTCAGGCCAACTGTTTCTGTGGGTTTCTCCAACCTGGTACAGACCCCTTCGTTCTTCATTCCTCCCTCTCTTCAACTAGATTCCAGATTTCAGCTCAGTGTATTTCTGTGGATGTCTGTCTCTGCTTCCATCAGCCACTAGATGAGGACTCTAGGATAGCATAGAGAGTAGTCATCAATCTCATTCTAGGGGAAGGGCTTCTAGGCCATCCTCTCCTCCACTGCCCGGACTGTCAGATCGTGCAAATTTCTTTGTGCAGTTCTTAAAACACACATACACACAATTCACCAAAGCACATGTTCATGGAGCTCAACCACAAATAGAAAAGCTTAATCACAGAATTTCCACCAAGGCTCAGGGATCTTTGTAAAGTGGTTTGGAACAAACTGCACCCTCTGAAGGTGACAGCAATACTGCACCAGTGAACTCATAACAGCTGTGATTACCTGCAGGAGACCTGTACACAGTCATTCCAACCAATATTCTAGCTTGGAAGGGCAAGGGGATCACAAGCCTCCACCCTAACTGAGGAGCTATTGAAGGTGGATTGATTCTGCAAAGAGAGGGTCAGTTTTCTTTAAGGATGTGGCATCTGGCAGATCAACTGCTCTCCAGTGGATGACCCCACATCCATGACTATAGGGCCAGCACAAATTGGACTCTATGGCTTATTTTAAAACAGAAAAAGAGAGCATTTGAGAGTGACATAGGAAGTGGAGTAGGAATTCTGATGTAATCAAAATGTACTATATGTGTGTATGAAATTCTCAAATAATTAATCAGAAAATTCTATTAAAAAAATACTAATTCAGGCTAGCCACCTGTGGCTCTGTCTTCTGCTGTGCTGTCTTCTGTTCCACTCTACTAAACCAATGCTGATTAAAAAACACAAGTTTGGGGTTTTGAAAGCTATGGTGCAACTTTACCTGCTACTTGAGAAATATATATTTAATTGTTTGCTTAATTCTTAGACAATCAAGCAGGTGTTGATGCCCAGAGTCCATACTTAAAGACACTTGTCTCAGCCTTCTGTCATCAACACTGGGAATGTTGGATTCCTTGTAGCTTTGTCTTAAACATAAAAGATCATAGAAATGAAATGGCTTGAGAGTTACAAATGGAAAATATTGGGGTTAGACTGCTCCCACATATGATTTAATGATAATTTGTTTTTAGATAGTTTCTGCAAGGTCAGGTATATCACATATAACCTTATCTTTTGCATATTATTTTAAGTGTTTCCATTTTATAGAATCTGTGATGTCCAAGAAATGAGGAAACTAATGCCTCAGCACTAAAAATGTATTGTCTGGGGTCATTGCTGAGCTACTCCCCTCCACAAGAGACAATCTGCTTAACTTCTTTTGCCCTCAGTTTCTTCATCTATGAAAAGGGAATGGAATTACCCCACAAGGATAAGTATGAGGTTCATTGTAACAAGTTATGCAGCTAAAATAATGACTGGCTACACAGTAGCAAAATGATTACATTTAATTGTTTATCACCATTTTGTAATTACCACTTTATGACCTGCTTAAGGACAGAAATCCTTGCATAAGAATTAGTATGTTTCTGTGAAAATTTTAAAATGCTATTCTAGAAAATGTTATAAAACCTAAAACCTGTTCTAAAATGCCTTACAAACTAATAAGGTTTTTTGTGTTATAAAGTAAAAATAATAAAATGTACACAAAGCAGAAATAACATAAGAGAAATTAAATGCAAAGAGCTCAAGAAATGAGAAAACCATTTCTGACAGAGGGCTGTATAAATAAAAGGGCTTTTCAAGTAGATTTAAAAGGTATAAGAAAAGAGATGACTATTGGGCACATATAGAATTGTTAATGAGTTTGTCTATGTGCTAAAATATCAAATGCTCAGGTAAGGTGGCAATGAGTGATAGATAAAAGAAGCACATGGTACCAGTCCCCAAGTATCTTAAGTTAAATTGTAAAGTCCAGGGAAAGCCAATAAAACCTATGGAAATGAAAGTGCTGGGATAAGATTGGTCCTATGGACATTTTTAAGATGTCAGGGCAGTGTTCCCTAACTGTCATCTTTGCACCTTTGTCATCAGGATTAACTCCGAGCCTATAGAAATGCAAATTCTTAGGCCTCTTTTATTTTTTCTTATTCGGAAAACTTTATTATGATCCTGATAATATAATCTTTGTGATGTACAATCATGATTTTTTGGCCAAGAATATTTGTTGGGTGTTCTCAACGTTGGTTACATTTTTTAATTATTCCTTTTAATTTTTAACATGATAATATAATTAAATCAGCTCTCCCTTCTCTTTCCTCGCTGCAAACCCTCCATATACTCCTCCTTGCTCTCTTTCAAATCCTTGGTCTTTTTTTCACTAATTGTTATTACATGTATATATGAATATGGACATGCATATGTATCCCCAAATATAACTTCAATTTTTGTTATGTTACTCTTGTCAGATAAGCTGAGTGAAAACCTTTGGCGGCCCAGTACTCTAAGCTTCATAAATTGCCCAAGTGATCCCAATTCAAGTTCAAGCTTTCCCTAATGCCTCAAAGTAGAAAATGATTGGAGGGGAATGAGAAAACTGTTTTGAGATCCATTGGGAATTTAATGAACCATATAGGAAACTGAGAGTAAGATGCTAAAATCCCATGTATGCAATGTGAGAGAGCCAGGGCTGAGCTACGTCAGTGTGGACAGAGCAAAGTGGTTCACACTAGTAGCAGAAAGCAGTTGGTTCTTGTCATTTGTAATCATGGTCATTACTAATTAAAACAAATCTACCTCAAAGCTTACAAACTATATAATTATTAGTGTGAAGATATGAAATTGACAAATGGCATCAGTGTCCCCTTTCTCTTTTCCACAGTTGAATTCCATTGAAAGAAAAAATAATATCTCATTGCATCACCCTTGAGATTAAACAGCACACTGCTGCCATCACTGTGCCTTACTAATGCCAGACTCCCTTTGGTTTCACACCGTGCTTTTTAATGGTCTTATTTGTGCATTATTTCATTTTCATTATATATTGTGCCATTTTGTATTCCCCATGATTATGTTTTCACTGAACAGATGCACTACAGTTTTGCTGCACCAAATTCTATGATCCATAATTAGATGTCAATATGTTTTCTTTATGAACTAAATACATTTTTAGTTACTTGGACATTAATTAAAATCACATGCTGGATTGTTACATCCTTTCAACACATTTTTGAGGAAATATTTTTGGTTTACTTGAATTCTTTAAAACATTCAATTTTATAATATACAATTCTTTTTCCATAAGAATACATACTGTAGCTAATATATAAATATTAATTATAGAGTTACACCACACAACCCATTAATGAGATATAGTCATTCACATATGAAAGAAATGCCATTTGATGAATTAAGTGAAGTATTTTTAATTACCACTTTAAAAATATATCATGCATTTTGATGCAATCCTAATAAAATTAACTGAAATGATTTTTCAATACAATTGAAAGCAATGACCAATATTGCTCTAACATGATAATAAAAACAAATCTGAAATTTTATGTTGAGAGAAAAACCCAGCTCATATGAATTAATAATTCCAGATAGTATTGTACTGAATATGCTGCATGGACTTTAATGACCCATTCATATGGAAAAACTAGAAAAACTAGTATCCGGGACTTGATCAGAGAGACAGGTAGATGAGAATAAATGGACATGATTTTAATGTCTTTGCCCTTCTATTTCTGTTACAAGATTTACTTATTTAGAATCACATGCAAGTTTATAGGAAAGCTCAGAAGGTATAAAAATCCCTTCAGTACAACACACAATAAAAGCTGTCACACCTACAAACACTTTCTCGGGTTTTACCTCAAAATATATTTGATACCATAGAGACATAAACTCTGAACTGATAGAAATGTGTTTGATACAAATAACTCCTCCACTTTTTGTTTCTATTAGCTTTCCCCTGGGAATACCATAGGTGAAAGGGAATGTTTCTGACTATCTGTGAGTATCTTCAGCTAATTATACAAAGTGCTCAAAAGAACAGTGACAGCTTCCTATAACTCAGCATCCTACATGGTTAGGTGGCATTTTCAAAATGTTTCAGAGTAAGTCACTACAAGGACTAAGCCTACTAAACACTTAGCA
This sequence comes from Cricetulus griseus, assembly GCF_003668045.3. Taxonomy (NCBI): domain Eukaryota; kingdom Metazoa; phylum Chordata; class Mammalia; order Rodentia; family Cricetidae; genus Cricetulus; species Cricetulus griseus. The sequence goes on along the minus strand of NC_048595.1, from coordinate 302,717,771 downwards.
ACATTGAATCAGTGGCATCTCCATGCATAATTGACAATATATCCCAAAAGTTAGAACAAAATACTTGTCTTGGGGATTTTAGAAGGATTAGCTGGAAATTATTTTCTGTTGCTAATGGATTGTTATTTGTGTGCGGGGTGGGTAGTACCTGTGTTGGAAGAGCAGAAACTGCCCATGTTAGAATTGGCGGTGTCTCAAGCTTTGCCTCACAGTGATAGGATCAGAATTTTCCATTTGACAAGTCCTCCAGGAACTGAGTACTGCACAGTGAAGGGGAAGCAAAATTTTCCAGAATCCTTTACTCACAATAATGCTCATAAATAATAGATCCTACCATATCTAATTATACCTTGGATGATTCATAGACGAGATGATTAGATGCAAGAACATATCAAACACATATTGTAAAGTTCATTTTCCATGTGAACTCCAAATTTTATCCACTAACCCTGGCCAGGATTCATGTTAGGTTTTTATTCCCTTGTGATAGATTTTACCCTGTAAATCTGTTCTGGCCCTCATGGAGGCTAACCTTTCCAAGAGGAACTACTCACCTTGGTCTGAGTCCCCTCCCTCCCCTGTAGTTCTTCCCAGTGAGGAGATGTGCCCTTCTTGGTTGCCTTTACTGAGCCCATGCCCAATACATGTAACTTACTAGATCCAAAAGTGACTTTCTCTCCTATCAATATCACACCAAATTTAGCCATTTGACAGCAAACCCCAGGACTTCCAGTTTGTAGCTATAGGCAGACTTGCCTTCCCAAAGAAAAAAAAAAACAATAATGTGAGATGAATTATCATCTCATACTTGTTATGGTACAAGTAAATAACCAGTTGTTGAGCTAAAAATCTCAGCAAACACTAGACATATGTCATTAAGGCCACTGGATAAGATCTGAGGGATTTACTGAACAGCGCACTCAAAGTATCTTTGAAATGACCTTCCAGGCTTAACAATAAAGACAAAGCCCAGCCCAGGCCAGGGTATGAGTCCAGTATCCATAACTACGATGCCCATTACACATGTGCACATGCACACAAACACAAATCACACAAAAATAAAAAATAAAGTTAATCTATTATCTAAAGAATAAAATATAGCTTGATAATTAATCAAAGAAAAGATCACAAGAGTTAAATATTAAATGCAGTGAATAAAATATTCACAAACAGTAAAATCTACCCTTGAGAACCTCCACTGAGAAAAAAAATGAAAGGAATTTTCCAAACATAGAAAAGCATGAGAGAATTTGCTGAGATATACATACACATTGATTTTTTTTAGTGAATAAAATCTCAGTAAAACAAAATAACTATAAGTGTCTTCTTGCTGAATGTAGACATGCTGAAAACTTACTGTAGCTTCAGGAACAAGATGTCTATACTTGGTACCAATATAAGATCTATGTACATATTTTAATGTGTATGACTGCTAGGAAACAAGTATCTGTGCACTGTGTGCTTGCAGTCCCAATTGAAGCCAGAGGGGGGACCTCAGATCCTCTTGAAATGGACTTACAAACATTGTGAGCCACCAAGTAGGTGCTAAGAATCAAACCTGAGTCCTCTACAAGAATAGCCCGTGTTCCTAACCATCTATTCATCTTTTTGGTTCCTAATATTATTATTTCTATTCATAACTGTACTATTTGTCAGAGCCAGCATAAAAAGAGAAGAAAAAGAAATCAAAGTGTGTACACTGGAAATTATATAGTAAAGTCGTTATTAACTACAAACTTATTGTTTCCTACTGAGGAAATCCTAAAACAGTAACTGATAAAGAGTCAAATTTGGTAAGGTTTTTGATTTAAAGCTCTACAGAAAAATTACAATTTATAAACAAGGCACAAATTTACATTATAAAAAGTATGTGTTAGCATTTTTAACACATCACAAATATAATAAATATCTATAAAAAGTTATAGACAAATTATAAGTACCTTAGGTAAATTCATAAATCAGATTATTTTTATTTTGAGAAAATGTTAGATCTTAGAAAATTTTAAGCAAAATTCAGTTTCTAGGTGGGTTTTCTTCAAGTTAAAATGGAAGAGAAACAGGCTAAGAATTGCTACAGTTTTCTTGAATGAGAAACTGAAATATGCCTCATCCCAAGTTAAGGATTAGTTTCATTTATTGAAATTAAGACAAGCTATATTGCAAAACAGACAGGAAATTGGCTAATCAAAACAATTAGGCACAAACTTACATGTACAAGGAAACTTGACTTATAACAAAGGTGATGGTTAACATTTATAAAATACAGAATCTACAATAAAAGAAAATTGGGGCAATTGGTTATTTTTTATAGAAGAAAGAAAATGGAGACACAGCATACCCAAAATTATGGGACACTTTGAAAGCAGTACTAAGAGGAAAGTTCATAGCTCTAAGTGCTCACATGAAGAAACTAGAGAATAGTCACACCAGAGAATTGACATCACAGATGAAAGCTCTAGAATTGACATCACAGCTGAAAGCTCTAGAAGCAAATTCACCCGGGAAGAGTAGACACCAGGGAATAATCAAACTGAGGACAGAAATCAATAAAGTCAAAACAAAGAAAACAATTCAAAGAATCAATGTAACAAATAGTTGGTTCTTCGAGAAAATCAACAAGTTGGACAAACCTTTATCCAAACTAAGGAAAAGGCAGAGAGAAAACATGCAAATTAACAAAATCAGAAATGAAAAGGGGGACACAAAAAAGGAGACTGAGGAAATACAGAGAATCTTCAGGTCATACTTTGAAAACTGGTACTCAACAAATTTTAAAGGAAATGGACAATTTTCTGGATAGATATCACTTGCCAAAATTGAATCAAGAACAGATAAGCAACTTAAACAGACCTATAACCTCTAAGGAAATAGAAACAGTCATCAAAAGTCTCCCACCTGCCAGGCGGTGCTGGCACACGCCTTTAATCCTACCACTTGGGAGGCAGAGTCAGGCAGATCTCTGTGACTTGGAGACCAGCCTGGTCTACAAGAGCTAGTTCCAGGACAGCCTCCAAAGCCACAGGGAAACCCTGTCTGGAAAAAACAAACAAACAAACAAAAAGTCTCCCATCCGAAAAAAGCCTAGGGCCTTAAGTGCAGAATTCTACCAGAAATTCAAAGAAGAGCTAATACCAATACCCCTCAAATTGTTTCACAAAACAGAAGCAGAATGTTCATTGCCAAACTCTTTTTACCAGGCTACAATTACCTTGGTGCCCAAGCCACACAAAGACACACCTAAGAAAGAGGACTACAGACCACTATCCCTCATGAATATAAATGCAAAAAAACTAAAAAAAAAAAAATACTGGCAAATGAATCCAAGAACACATCAGAGAAATCATCCCAGGGATGCAAGGATGGTTCAACATACGAAAATCCATCAATGGAATCCACCACATAAACAGACCAAGAAAGAAAAAACATATGAACATCTCACTAGATGCTGAAAAAGCCTTTGACAAAATCCAACACCCCTTCGTGATAAAGGTCCTGGAGAGATTAGGAATAACAGGAACATACCTCAACATAATGAAAACAATATACAGTAAGCCAACATCCAATATCAAACTAAATGGAGAGAAACTGAAAGCTATTCCTCTAAAACCAGGAACAAGACAAAGCTGTCCACTCTCTTCGTATCTGTTCAGTATTGTCCTTGAATTTCTAGCTAGAGCAATAAGACAACAAAAACAGAAAGGAAGAAGTCAAACTTTCACTGTTTGCAGATGATATGATAGTCTACATAAGTGAACCGAAAAACTACCAGGGAATGACTACAGCTGATAAACACCTTCAGCAATGTGGCAGGATACAAGATTGACTCAAAAAAAAAAAAAAAAAAAAAAAAACAGTAGTCTTACTATATATAGATGGTAAATGTGCTGAGAAAGAAATCAGAGAAACCTTACCCTTTATAATTGCCACAAAACAACATAAAATGCCTTCAGGTAACAGTAACCAAAAAAGTGAAAGACCTGTATCATAAGAATTTTGAGTCTTTAAAGAAAGAAATTAAAGCAGATACCAGAAAATGGAAGGATCTCCCATGTTCTTGGAAAGGTAGGATCAACATAGTAAAAACGGCAATCTTGCCTAAAGCAATCTACAGATTGAATGCAATCCCCATCAAAATCCCAGCACAATTTCTCACAGATCTTGAAAAAACAATTCTCAACATTATATGGAAAAATAAAAGACCCAGGAGAGCCAAAACAACCCTGCACAATAAAGGAACTTCCAGAGGCATCACCATCCCCGAATTCAAGCTCTATTATAGAGCTTTTTCCTGAAAACAGCTTGATATTGGCACAAAAATAGACAGGTAGACCAATGGAATAGAGTTGAAAACCCTGATATTAAACTGCACAACTACGAACACCTGATTTTTGAAAAAGAACCTAAAGCTATACAATAAAAAAAGCATCTTCAACAAATGCTGCTGGCATAACTGGATGCTGGCATGTAGAAGACTGCAAATACATCCATGTCTATGGCCATGCACAAAACTTAAGTCCAAATTGATCAAAGTCCTCAACATAAATCCTGCCACAATGAACTTATTAGAAAAGAAAGTAGGAAATACTCTTGAACCAATTGGTACAGGAGACTGCTTCCTGAACATAACACCAGTAGCACAGACACTGAGATCAACAATTGATAAATGAGACCTCCTGAAACTGAGAAGCTTCTGTAGGGCAAAGGACACAGTCAACAAGACAACCCCAAATCTGACAGATGGCTGATCTCCAAAATATACAAAGAAGCCAAGAAGCTAGTCTCCAAAACACCAAACAATCCAATTAAAAAGTGGGGTACAGAACTAAATAGACAATTCTCAATAGAGGAATCTAAAATGGCTGAAAGACACATAAGAAAGTGGTCAACATTCTTAGCCATCAGGGAAATGCAAATCAAAACAACTCTGAGATACCATCTTACTCCTGTCAGAAATGGCTAAAATCAAAAGCACCAATGACAGTTTATGCTGGAGAGGATGTGGAGAAAGGGAAACACTTCTCCATTGCTGGTGAGAGTGCCAATTTATACAGCCACTTTGGAAATCAATATGGTGGTTACTCAGGAAAATGGGAATCAGTCTACCACAAGATCCAGCAATTCCACTCTTAGGCATATACTCAAAAGAAGCACATTCATACAATAAGGACATCTGTTCAACGATGTTCATCGAAGCATTATTTTTAATTGACAGAACCTGGAAACAACCTAGATGGCACTCAACTGAAGAATGGATAAAGAAAATGTGGTACATTTACACAATGGAGTACTACTCAGAAGAAAAAAACAAAACAAAACAATGGAATCTTGAAATTCACAGGTAAATGGATGGAACTAGAAGAAACCACTCTGATTGAGGTAACCCAGTCACAAAAAGACAAACATGGTATATACTCACTCATATGTGGATTTTAGACACAGAGTAAAGGATTACCAACCTACAATCCACACTGCCAGAGAAGCTAGTAAACAAAAAGGACCTTAAGAGAGACATACATGTTCCATTGAAGAAGGGGAAAGGGACAAGATGTCCTGAGAATATTGGGAGCATGGAGGGAGGGGATAGGGATCTAGGAGAATGAGAATGGGAGAAGAGGAGGGTTGAAGAGGACATGATTGGGCAGGGAGGTTGAGTTGGGGGAAGAACAGAGATCAAGATAAGAGATAATATAATAGAGGGAGACATAGGTTTAAAGAGAAATCAGGTACTAGGGAAATGTCTGGAGAGCTACAAAGGTGACACCAATTAACAATCTAAGCAACAGAGGAGAGGCTACCTTAAACGCCCTCCCCAAATAATGAGATTGTTATCTGACTTACATGCCTCATCCAGCAGCTGGTGGAAGTAGAAGCAGATACCCACAGCTAATCCTTGAACTGGACTGAAATCCAGTTACAGAGAAGGATGAGTGATGAGCAAAGGGGTTCAGACAAGGCTGTTGAAACCCACAGAAACAACTGACCTGAACAAGGGAGATCTCTTGGTCCCCAGACTGATAGCTAGGAAACCAGCATGGGACTGATCCAGACACCCTGAATGTGGGTGTCAGTGAGGAGACCTTGGAAATCTATGGGCCCCTTGTAGTGGATCAGTACTTATCTTTAGCATAGGAATGGATTTTGGGAACCCATCCCACATGGAGGTATACTCCCTGAGCCAAGACACATGGGGGTGGGCCTAGGCCCTATCCCAAGGATATGACAGACTCTAAAGACACCCTATGGAAGGCCTCACCCTCCCTGGGGAGCAGAAAGGGTATGGATTATGTAGGGTGTTAGTTGGGGCAGGGCAGGGCAGGAGGGTAGGGAGAGGGACATGAGATTGACATGTAAAATAATTTTCTTTCTAATTAAAATTTTAAAAAAAATATTTGCCCCATACTAAAAGAAAGAATGAAGAAAAATGGATTCTTACTACACAATCACTACAAAATGTTGATCTCATGTTATAAGATATCAAACTCTGAAACCTGAAAGTTTAATGAAATAATAAAGGAAAATTATTTTTTGAATTTTATAATAAAAATAACTTACTCTACCTAATGACAAGAGTCTAAAAGGTGTAAATGTATGCTTGCAGAGATGTGAAATCACCTAAGCCTTCAGGGGTTGAAATTCCATCTCCATTTTTAGAAGTTATCAGGGTGGAAATCTACTCTGACTATGGTGTTTAGAGATGAGGTCTTTGGAAAGATTAGACCAAGTCACTTACAAGGAGCCTCACTTTTGGATCAGTTTGTCTCTAAGGGTGGTGATGACCCATGCCTTTTATCCCAGCACACAGGAGGCAGATGCAGGGAGGTCTCTGTAAGTTTGGGGACAGCCTAGTCTACAGAGTGAGTTCCAGGAAAGCCAGGGTTGTTCCACAGAGAACCCCTATAAAAAACAAAAAACAAAACAAACAAACAAACAAAAACCAGAGAGACCAGCCAGAAGAAACAATAAAAAAGTACTTTTCTTTTGTCATGGAATTGCTTGTCTGTACTTCCTAGGAGATTAGCAAGCATCCTACAGCCAAATGTGTATGCTCATCCATAACCATGATCCAATGCAAACCAATTTTCTTCATGAAAAAGTAAAATAAAGGATTTTAGAGAGAATAGGGCAACATTGAAGATGGAATTATATCTGCTCATCACTTCTGAAGATAAAAGACACAATCTAAAGAAGAAAATTATTCAACTTATCACAGAGTTTTAAGAGGCAGGCTTTCCAACCTACTAGTAAATAAGGAAATAGAACTGAATGATAAATGAAACAAGAAAGAAGTTCATCATACAAAGACAAGCAGAAACAGGGGCTAAGGAAATGTTCGTCAATGGACTCAGAGTTTCAGTTAGTTCTAGAAATCTACTACAAACCATGATAATGCAACATTTTCAAAGCTGAAAGAGAATTTAAATGAGTTGCCATTCAAACTGAGACTATCAATCTACTTGCCTTAATTTGAAAATTTCAAAATGTATGTGTGTATGTATGCATGTATATATGAAAGAATTACACATAACCTATTAATAGCATTTTGAAGTAAAATTAAATATTAAGACAATAAAAAAGAATAGAAAACAGGCAATATAATTGAACAGATGATTCAGACAACAAGTACAAATAGGTAATAAAAATGACAAAAGAATAAATAACAGTAATTTCAGCGAAATATAAACTGAAACTAATAAAATAGCATTATGTATTTTCTCAGTGAGTGTAAAACACAAGTCTGACCAAATCATATTCTGACAAATATACGACACAATCAGAATGCTGATACATGCATTCAATATTGGAAGCTTTTACAAAGGTAAACTGCTTTAGAAAACAGTGTTAAATATTACATTTTATGAGCCATAAAGTAAATTTTTGAGTTCCAATGTCATGAAGCACATGACGTACAGATCTTAACCATAAATTCATGAACTTTAATATCCAGTCATGTAATTTGAAATACAAACAAGATGTTGAACCTTTCCACAATACTCAAATCCTTATGCTCCCCTGATTTTCTGATCTTTACTCATATAGATTTTTGGGGGGTATCCTCAGACCACACATAATCGGAGTAATAAATTTTGTTTGTGTTTGAAAAGGAACACAACCATACACAAGATATGGCTATTGAAAATATATTTATAAATGAGAACAACTCACACCAAAATCCAAATTGGTACGCCAAGAAATCCAGTCCCAGGCACACTCTGAGACCTGGCTTGAACCCTGAAAGAGGGCGAGAGCCTCCTTCCCAGTTTTAATCCCATCCCTTTTGAGAACCATTTGGGCATGGTTATTGATACAGGTAAGTGGAAATTCTCCCTACATGTGTTGGCTTCTGATGTTTAATATAAAACCATTTATATTTTTAATGCATTCATCATTTGACTTTGTTTATTGCTGTGTACTAGTCCACTGTTTGGTACAATGCAGTGTTTTATGTTCATTCATTCTCATGACAGGTATTTAGAGGAGTCTCTAATTTTGAACTATAGTAAAATTGCAAGTTGAGTAAAAGAGAAGACTCATCTTTTCACAGCAAGAGATACAACTGAAACCATCCATATGTAAGGGAAAAAAAAAACATTAAAATCGAAATAAATCCATGGCTGTTATACACAGTGGAATTCCAGAGAGCAACGGAGCAACAATTAGTTATATTTGCCTCCAATGTAAAAAGATACATATACTATTATTCTACTTATACAAAACTAAGCAAGCAGCATATGCATTTATAGAAATATCTATGTACTTGTGTGAGAGTATTGCACTTATGTATGATGGCATGAGCCTGTGCAACATGCAAAGTCAGAAAAGGTAATGAATGTCTGCCTCTGTCACTCTCCACCTATCCCCTCAGAGCAGGTCTTTTACTATACCCTAGGTTCATGTTTTCTTGGCTCAATGAAAGCCAGCAAGCCCCCCAAATCCTTCCTTCTCTGTGCCCATCAGAGTTGGCCTTACAAGTATTTACAGGATGCCCAGGTTATATATTAGCACTGAGTCCTAAACTCCAGTCTTCACTGTTGCAAAGCAACCATTCTTAACCACTGAGATATCTCTCCAGCCAAATATATGGTTTGTTACTATAAGCATAATGTTAATTAGGTCAAAGAAATAATAAAGAAATGAGAAATGAGTTTGAAGCTGTTGTTTCTTTCTTTTTTTTTTTTTTTGAGAATAAGAGAAAATGGATTTACATGGGAGAGTCCCAAAACTTATAATGTTCAAGTTTTCAGTTGTGTGGTATGTATAAGCAGCCCCTGAAAATGTTTGTTTACATATTACCTATACTTTAAAAGTATTTCTTAGAATGCCTTCAGTTGATGGCTTCTAGGGTAGGGTCAGGTTTTGCTAAGGATTAGGCCCCTGATGGGCTGACCCTGTTCCAGTGGAAGACCACACACTAAGGGATATATAAGAAACACAAATTAAACACAATGGGTTATTTTTTGTTTGTTTTGTTTTTGATTTTGTTTTGTTTTTATTTATTTTTATTTTTTATTCAAATTAGAAACAAGCTTGCTTCACAAGTCAATTCCAGCTCTCTCTCCCTCCCCTCCTCCCCCACCCCTACCAATCCCCCCAAGTCTCCACCCCATCTGCCCTCCACTTCCCAACAAGGGTTAAGGCCCTCCACGGGGAATCTCCAAAGTCTGTCATATCATCCCAGTCAGGGCCTAGGCCCTCCCCTATGTGTTCAGGCTGAAAGAGCATCCCTCAATGTGGAATGGGCTCCCAAAGTTCATTGGTACACCAGGGATAAATACTGATCTACTACCCGAGGCCCCATATATTGCCAGGTTATTTCTTTAAAAGGACACAAAACTGGGAGAGGATGCAAGAAAGGTGATTATGGCTCTTAGAGAAGTAAAGGCGGGGAGTAGTGGACAAAAGTGATCAAAATCAATTAATGAGATTCTCAAATAGTAAATATTTAAAACAAAAAGATGAATTCGCTGATCTTCATTTAGTCCATACATCTGACTTTGAAGGTAATGTGCAAAATCAGCAGATAAGTGAAAAATGGAGACTTACAGGTTTTTTGTTTGTTTTTGTTTTTTTCCATTTTTTATTTGAATTAGAAACAAGATTGTTTTACATGTCAATCTCAGTTCCCTCTCCCTTCCCTCCTCCCTGCAACCCCTCCAAAAAAACCCTAACTATCCCATACCCTTTCTGCTCCCCAGGGAGGGTGAGGCCTTCCATAGGGGTGTCTTTATAGTCTGTCATATCCTTGGGATAGGGCCTAGGACCACCCCCATGTGTCTTGGCTCAGGGAGTATACCTCCATGTGGGATGGGTTCCCAAAATCCATTCCTATGCTAGAGATAAGTACTGATCCACTACAAGGGGCCCATAGATTTCCAAGGTCTCCTCATTGACACCCAGGTTCATGGGGTCTGGATTAGTCCCATGTTAGTTTCCCAGCTATCAGTCTGGGGACCAAGAGCTCCCCCTTGTTCAGGTCAGCTGTTTCTGTGGGTTTCAACAGCCTGGTCTGGACCCCTTTGCTCATCACTCCTCCTTCTCTGCAACTGGATTCCAGTTCAGTGATTACCTGTGGGTATCTGCTTCTACTTCCACCAGCTGCTGGATGAAGGCTACAGGATGGCATATAAGTCAGTTAATAAACTCATTATCAGGGGAGGGCACTTAAGGTAACCTCTCCTCTGTTGCTTAGAGTGTTAGTTAGTGTCATCTTTGTAGATCTCCAGACATTCCCCTAGTACCTGATTTCTCTTTAAATCTAAAATGGCTCCCTCTATTATGGTATCTCTTATCTTGTTTTCTTCTATTCTTCTCCCGACTCAACCTTTCTGCTCCCTCATGTCCTCCTTACCCCTCGTCTTCTCCTTTCTCATTCTCCTAGCTCCCTCTCCCCTTCTCCCATGCTCCCAATTTGCTCAGGAGATCTTGTCCCTTTCCCCTTCTGCATGGGACCATGTGTGTTAGAGTCCTTTTAACCTGTGTATATGATAAACACAAAATAGTTTGAGTAGAATCTGAGATATACCCTCCTTTCTGTGGCTTTCACTGAATTCTGTTCATTAAATGATGAACTACATTCTAAAATGTGAATAATGATCTATAGAATTGCTAAATGTTTGTATTAATTCTATAAGTATTTATTGAGCCCATATTAATCGCAAGATAATATGTCTGGCACTAACCTCTCTCATTCAGAGGTTTTAAATAAATCCCCAGATTCTCTCCCTCTCCCACAAACATCAAATCTAGTTGTTTTTCTGTTGCCTCCCACCCACATTCTACCAACCAGAAGTAAACATAGTGCCCAGTTGATGATGAACATTTAACTGCACTTCTCTGATAGTTTATTTTCTTGCAAGCCTCGTGTTCTATCAGGGCCTAGAAGGTAATTCCATGATTCCAGTTCACCAAGAACACACACAAAAAAAGCTAGGAGGTGATTCCCTGATAGAAAAGTGTAGCAGTCATTCTGGTGCAGCCACCACTACTCCATTAAACAAAGGCCTAGTACTGCTCTCTTTGTGTGGAAATAATCATCTGGATTTTTGAACTGTCTCCTCCTGAATTTTCAAGTGCTGACAATCTCTCCATGTGATGGTTAATCTCTATTATCAGCTAGACAGAACCATAGAAACAAATCTCTGTATCTGTACATGACAGTAAATTGAGGAGAGAAGACCACTCCATGGTCTTGGATCTTGGACTAAATAAGAATGATACAGCAAGGGAAGCCCCAGGGCTCACTGCACTCTGCTTCCTCATCGAGAATCAAGGAAAGCAGCTGGCTGCCTGTCTCAGCCACCCTGTCTGCCCTGCCATGACACAAGTTATCCCTTAACCCAGAATGAAGATTTATGTAGTTTCTTGTCAGTTATTTTGTTCCAAAAATAAAAAGGAACTAATATATTTCATTTTCAGAAGTTCAAAACACCTGATGATTTACAAAATAAACTCCTTGCCAAACTGCACAGGGTTTCCATACTAAGTTCGGAAACTGACACCTTCAATCTTTCCCCATACTCGGTACTTTGCATCCATACTTCCTGGACACACCATGTTTTTGCCAGGTCCATAACCAACATGAATTGTGATTTGGATCAACCCCCATGCACAACCTATTCACCCTCAAGAACTCACTGTCATTGCACTCTAAAGTCTCCCTCCACACATATAGGACACAGTGAACCAGGACACACTATATCTGTCTCTGTTACTTGTACATATACATACAGGCTGTCCCTGACTTTCAGATTCTCAGCTTTGGAGCAGCCAACACTTTCATGCATTATACATCGACACTCCATAGTGCCTTTTGTATGCCAAATGCAGACTTTCATACATCAGCAGATCAACGAGCATTTTGCACTAATGTGTGGTGGCACTGCCTGACAGCCAAGAGTTCTGTTTGGGCAGTCATGCCATCTTTGTCTGGAAGAGCAGACTTTATATAATTATTTGAATTTTTTGCTCTTTGCCCTTATTATTTTGCCAAACTGAGTAGAAAATGAACATTGGAAATAGTGATAATAGTGGAAAAAATCACAGGTCTCATAAGCTCCATACAGTAAAACAAAGAGGAAATCACTCAGTGTTCCTATTTTGGCATATCTTTAACCCAAACTATGGTCCTAGTAGATTTAAACCCAGTCAACTGTGGTTCAATTATAACAGAAAAAAATAAGATTAAGGACTCTGTATAAAATGTTGGGAAAATTGTTGAAGATTATCTGTAAATGGCAAGGTATAATTAGAGATCATATCTTATATTTAAGCTTTCAAGAAAAAGAGAAAACTGGGTAGCATATAAGTCTACATTCCTTACTTTTCCATTTAGAGTCCTTACATGCTTAAGGAAGGCATTTTCTGTGAACCAGTGGACATTGGGTAAGCACTTTCACTTTGTGTATCTGTCTGCCTGCTGTCTCATTTGATTATAAACCCATTTACCTTCTAGGATACTCAGATACATAGGCTTTCTCATTCTCCCCTGGATAGCCAGGATGTAAAATGGAGGAGGAAGAATAATTTCTGACTCCAAAGGAGTCGGGACAATTAAGGAAAAGCAAAGATTGCACATACTGAATGCAGCAAACAGACTAAGCACGTTTTGTGGAATAGGAAAAAGAGTTCAAACAAGTTCCATGTGTCTAACTACATATCATATGTCTGCATAACATGTTGCTTATTCTCACAAAAAACTCTTGTGAGTAATTGACTAGAGGAGAAAATGTACTCAAGAATTTAGTTTATTCTAGATGTCACACATAACACGTATAATCTCTCATTTTCTGTCTCTCTCTTTCTCTCTTACACACACACACACACACACACACACACACACAGAGTTAATCCATAAATTTAAGCTATGTATCTGAATTTAAAATACATCTTGTTTTAAAAGTGTGATACCTTCAGTATGTTCAGTGTTGCAGATACTGGGGACGGGTGCTATCAAATAATCCACAGACTTCAGTTCTGCTGGCTCATCCTTCAAACCTGTCCTCTATGATTTAACTTTCTTTTCTAAAAAGTCCTAGTACAATTTCACTTAAATAGTTCATTTCATTAAGCACTACAAAGGAATGTATTGACTCTCATCCATGAATAGTGTCTTTTTAAACAGTAGATATTTTACAACACAGCTCACTTATAGCCATCATTTACTGAAATAAGTTCTTTAATAGTATTAAGAATGGATTTACTACAGGACATGTAGACTTCTCATTCTGACTTCTCCTATTCATAACTCTGTCTACTGTACCAGCCGGATGCTTATTACAGATATGGCTAGATCCTTCCTGGGTATCCAGTTTCCCTTTTGTCTCCTGCAATGGCTGCTAATGCTCATCTCTTAGCTTCAACCTCCTCAAACTCATAGCCCATAGGGTCTTTAAATCACCTTGGTAGAGGTGCTTAAGAGAATCCCTCTTCTATCTGGTTAATTCAGAGCCAATGGATCCTTGATGAAGGATATAAAAGCCCCACCTCCTCAAGGTGTGGCCAACTTTAGTATGCAGTCCTTGATCTGTGAAAGACTGGTGAGTCTGGACACAAGAAATCATCCTTGATTAGGTTTTCCTCTTTTGCTATCGCTTCCAACTCTCATATAGACTATACTTGAACACAAAAGTCTAGGTCCACTTTGTGATATTTCTACTAAAGAGAACAGGCTGGGAAATTTATTGAAAATATTAATCTACTTTCTCATTTTCTCATAGTTTTTAACACTAGAAATTCCAAGATCAATGCTTATATTTGTTTCTTCTTTGTTTCCAACTGTTACATTTTCCTAGAACAGACAAAATAATGCTCTTCTTAAATATTAATACTTTTGTCAGAATAGAACTTTCATATCATTTTATGATAGACAAAAAGCATTAATTTATTTATCATGGACTTAATGTGCCCTAACCATGCACTGAGACATTCCATCTGTAGTGTATCTGTATTCCATTAGAAGACAAAAACGGGAGGTAAAAGTAAATACATGGCAACTAACTTACATGAGAACAACACAAGAAGATTGGTAGAAACCAAATACTGTGGGAGAGAAGTGATATCCTCCAGTCAGAGGGATTAGAGAAGATAACCTGCACGAACGATAAAAGAAATAAAGGTCAAGTAGGAAGAACTGTGCTTTAAGAAGACATAATCACAGTGTACACTTCCAAGTTCAGAACCACAAAGAAAATTGTTCAATAAACAGAAAAGATGTGACAAGCATTGTCAGATTTATTCCCAGGAAAATTATACACAGGCCAGGAAGAGTCACCAAGGGTCCAAAGACTCAGGTACATCTAAGACACCAGTTACAGAATGCGTAAGATACAGTGAAACATGGAAATGTGGCACTCACTGACTAAAACCATGCACACTGAGAAGTATAGGCAACTAAAGGGTGCTTATACAGGAGGAAATATTCTTACCCAGAGAAGAGCACATAAATGGTTATCCAATACCAAATGAAAAGACAGAAACATTACACAGTCTGAGCATATTATATAAGAATATGTATGTACACAAGCACACAGGTATGTAACAACAATTAATGAAAGCAAGACTATGAATTTAAAGAGAGCAAAGTGGTGTAGATGGGAGGGCTTGGAAGGAGGAAAGGAAAGGAGGAAACGATACACTTACATCATAATCTCAAGAATAAAACAACCTATAGTCAAACTGTAGACAACTGTAAGCTTTATTATAACATGTTCTCAATTGTTGTATCATCTAATGGAAAATGAAAGAAACTGAGGTATTATAAACTAATTATTTGCAATGATAACCCAAACCTAAAGGCAAGAAAAAATCAAGCTAAAATAGACTGATATTTTAGTGATTTTTGGAAAAAATACATGTTTTCAGTGTGGTTTTGTTCATTTGGACTTGAAAGTATTCCTTCTGACAATATATTTCATTTAAAAAACATAAAAAGGAAAAAATATAACCCTTTCTTCCTCTCTCACTCCAGGTTGCCAAAAAAGTGTTTTTCATTCATTATTTAAGATTTCCCTTGCTAACCCAGTAGCACTTGTTGAGTGCTACACTCCGTTCCGGAACACAGCCTAGTGGAAGTGTCTAACCCCACCCTCTCCCTTCTCAATAGTCACCCAAAAACACAGCCTAGTGGAAGTGTCCAATCCCACACTCTTCTCCATGGTTCCCAAAAGACTCAGAAGAGAGATATGTCATTGTCTGAGATCACTGTTGATAGGATCATCGGAAAAGTTGTACTGATAGTAATGTTACTACTCAAACTCAACATACTTTAAATATTATTTGGGTGGAAGAACCTCCCTCAAGTGATCATTCTGACTCAGAAGTAACATCGTAATTTCCTAGACATAAAAATATTTTAAAAGTGCTGATGAGCCCCTTCCTGTTTATTCATTTTTCCTTTTTATTCTATTCTTACATAAATTCAAAGATTACTCTTAGAGCTAGAATTATTTCATTTACAATTTAAGGAGTACCTCCAGCATGCCAGGCCCATACCTGAATGAATTAACTCCAAAATTAAAATTCAAACCATGCTATACTACAACCTCACAGTTTGTACAGTGCCGTCTTTTAACCATAACAGCTTCATGTCTGCAAAAAAAAAAAAAACAAAACACTTTTAAATTAATCATTTTCGATGTCCCAAGCACAGATGCAGAATAATACTCAAAGCCAAAGACAGAAAGATAACTCTGTATAGGTACCAAGGACCAGAGCTCGTAGGTTAGCTGCTGGAGTTGCCCAGATAGACTGAGCTTCCAACTCAAGGTGGTCTGGTTGTAATAATGGCTTTGCTAGTAGCAGTCTTCTATTCCCTCATGTTCTTCAGTGGAACAGCAAGTCTCTTATTTCCCCCACATTTGTCAGTGGGGAAGTACTAGCTAATTCCACATTCTGAGTGTCCTTTTGTTAACCCTTTGCATTTTGTAGCTCATCAACTTTAGAAAGTTGAACTTCAGAGTTATTTGTCTACAAGGGATTTTGAGTATAACATTAATGAACTAGGGATATTAGCAAAAGATTGACTAGGAATATGGCTGCAAGCACTTCACTGAAGTGTTTTCAGCCAAGCAGTAGGTTTCAAAGGGATGTGTCTGCAGTTTAATATCATTGAGCACCTTATTTATGAGGCTTCCAGATCCTAAAAGATGTAGTTCTTGTATGCATGTGTTTAAAGAGGTCTGAAGATCAAGCCAGTGATTGTCTGAATACATCAAAAGTTTCACAGCAATCCCAAGCATCTGCTGATTAACCCAGTAGGATATTAATTATGAACACATCTGCCATTCTTACTTTTTGTTCTTTTGCTTTAAATAGGAATGGAGTAATTCAAACCTGTATGTGTGATTAGGTGTAGCTAGTGGTGCGTGATGAGCTAGATTTAGATACGCTTATGAAACATCAGAAAAAATAAAAGTGTTTACTAGGAAATAACTGTACTGGGGATTGGACAAAGTAATGGAACAATTTTTAAGAATAAATTAAAAATAAATTTCAAAAAAGCTTAACCTTAAATGAAGCAGCATATGGAGAAGATAAACGTGAAAGAATAGATGGCTTCATTGTTTCTCTAGAACAAAAGTATTTATAGTTCCTCCTCTTATGACTCAACACTGCTATAAAATATTTGGGGTATTACTCATAATTACAAAAAAGGGCTGGAATAGAATAATGTTAGCACAAAGGATGAGGGGAAAACTTATTGGCATTCTTCTTGTGACAAACAGGTATAAGAGAAAAAAAATTCTCTTTAATTTTGCCTTTCTTCATACAAGTGCAAATGCAGTTATAAACCAGTGATAGTGTGTATGTCTTATATCTAAAATTGTCAAAATACATAAATTAGAAACAAGGCATAGGATGCAAAAAAACCAATACACTTCGATTCATTACCCTTAAATGTGATTGTTGTTAGGAAGACTTGTACTTAGGGAAATAGAAATCACAAAAAGTACCAGTTAACTACCCCTCCCATTTTCAGACAAGATTAGAATTTGAAGGAAACAGGTGAACAAAATAAATTATTGACGATACCTGAGAAGCAAGAAAACCAAAAATTCTGCCTACAAATGAAACTAACTGCTTTTTAAGTAGAAGTTAGTTGGGTAAAACATTCATCTTCTAAACTTTTTCTATGGTCTTTTCCAATACGTAGTTCTCTAAAATATGAGGTTAAATTTCCTCAAGAATATTAAAAATCCTAAAGGAAAATTGCTGATTAGTTATAATTTTATATAAACCACTTCAAGAATATAGAGAACAAAGCATGTTCAGCAGCTCTTAAACCATGCATGCCACTTTAAAACTTTTCTCCTGGAAATGATGTCATCTTTTGCTCCATTCCTTTCTGTCTTTGATCATGGCTGCATGTGTAACGTAAGTCGTATTTCCAGCATTTCACCATCCAGCTTCTCATCCTCCAGTGAGCTAGCTGGCCACGCTCCTAGACTTCTTACATTTACTCTGAAAGTTAAGTTCATATTAACTTACTGAAGACCTACCATTTATGGACCAAAACATTAGGGGAAATTTAATCTTAAATCTCATTAGATACCTGTTGTGAGTTTTCAATTCTATATCACAGATTCTCACCAAACAACTGAAATATATGAATGTATGTAAACATGTAGAATATCTAGCTTCCTGATAGATGTTTAGGTAGTACTGGATAATGGCTTTATTACTAAAAGTTTAACTCCTGGCTGTTCTGAGTAAAACTATAGGTGGTAAAGGCCTATTGTGGTCTTTCTAGAAACGCTTGAAAGAATCTGTGATGATAAAAGCTTCAGGGGCCAGCTTGTGTATTGAGAGATAAAGTTCTCAATCTTTTCTTCCTTGTCATTTGGAGCAACACAGTATTTTGTTGAATGGGGTTCCCTAATGCACTGTGATCTATTCAGTAGCATCCTTATCTCTACCTAACAGATGCCAGGAGCATTAGTACCAACCATACCTACCCCTCTTTCCTGGTTACTAAAGTGAAAAAAAATTAATGTATCCAAACACCAGCTATCTCCCACAGGGTAATAAAATCAAAACTTGTAGATGACTCCTATTACCTCTTTCAAAATCCATATCCCTCGTGACCAGCCTCCAATATATATTATAAGTTGATAGAGTTATTTATCACAGATATGAAATTATGATATACTCTTACTTATTAAGTGTAACAGCCTCAAGATAACCACTAAGAGAGAATTAAGTAAAATTGAGAAAGAATATGAGTTGGAGAACAAAGACACTCGGATCATTTGTGGGCAGTGACTAAAATAGAATTTAATTATGGGTGTGCCATGAAATTTACAGGAAGTTTACAGATTGGAAACCTACTAAGTTCATAAAGTTAGTGCATTGCCAAAAAAAAAAAAATGACTGAATGAAAAACTTTACATCTGCTCAATACTTAAAACAACTCTCTGGCTACCAGACTTGTAAGAGCAGGAAGTGAGTTGAGACAAGGTACTACAGTTACAGCAGGCACATCCTTGTACATCCACTTCACATAGGATCATTGAGAACAATAGGTGGAGAAATAAAGCAGAATCATGACCTAATTAAGGAAGTTCCCACCCTGTCCCTACCCATCCTTTATCCCTCAAATTTGCTATTAACCAAGGACTGTGGGCTATTTCTAGTGCTTTCCCTTTCTAATTAGAGTGTTCCTTTGTTTGTTTGGGGTGAAGGGCAGATAAGGTTTGTCTTTCAAGTTCGTAGGATGCTGGAATAAATGGAGACACACTTGGACCTGATTCAGAGGCTTCCTTGAGCCCAGGATTCCCATACATACTTACATCCCTGGATTGAATGGGGTGAACAATTCAATAGTTGAACAACGTTTAGACTTTCCTCCCCAGGTAAAGATCCAGTTTGTTTCTATGTGTAACAGAAAAGAAGTCAAGGTAATTTTGTCAATGGACCACACAAACAGTGCATTATCAAATATAGTTTCCCACAGGGAAACTATAGCTACTATAGCATGGACTAACCTATCCTAATTCAGTTGTCTATGATCTCCACTACCATCACTATCAGTTATTGAGACAGATTCATCACTGCTATCGGGCTCAGATGGTTGCTGGTGTGTAGGAGGAATATTTACAGTTTTATATAGAAATCATTAGTGTGTATATTACAAAGACATGAAGAACATGACTCTGGAATAATCATGTTTCTGTCTGAGGAATGTGCTCCTGACAGTGTTTTGTTTGTTTGTTTGTTTCTTTGTTTTTTGTTTGTTTGTTTCTTTTTTCCCAAGAAATTATTTTTTATTAGTTCAAATTAGAAACAAGCCTGCTTCACATGTCAATCCCTTCTCCCTTCTCCTAACAGTGTTATCCTTAATATTATATCTTTTGTCAACTGAAAGGTGTCTTCAGTTTTCTGCAAAGTACATCAAAACCACAAGTTCCTCCTACTTTCAGCTAAACAGGTATGTTTCGTGCAACCAATCAGGAATGTCCTTTCCTCAAACAATAGTTCTTCTAACCCCAGCCTTCTGCATTGTGACCTACATGTTGTTCTCTCCTAAGGACTTTGGGATTGTGGCTCTTAGGTGATACACTGGTTAGTTTATGTCAACTTGACACAAGCTAGACTTGTTAGAGAAGAGGGAGCTTCAGTGAGAAAATGTCTCCATAAAATCTGGCTGTACACAGGAAGATTTGGTGGACTTTGCAGAGCCCCCGTTGAGGGCCCTACCCTGCCTGGGGAGTGCTGGGTGGATGGGGTGGGGGGTAGGCTGGGGGTGGGGGAGGAGGATGATGGTGAGGGGAGGGAGAGGGAGAAGGGACTTACATGTGAAACAAGCTTGTTCCCTAACTAGAACTAATAAAAAAGAAAAAAAAAAAAAAAGATCTGGCTGTAGGCAAGCCTACAGGGCATTATCTTAATTTGTGATTGATATGGAAAGGCCTGACCCATTGTATGTGTGGGCCCCCATCAGACTAGTTCTCCTGGGTTCTGTAAGGAAGCAGGCTAAGCAAGCCGTGTAGAGCAAGCCAGTAAGAAGGATTCTTCCATGACCTCTACCTCAGCTCCTATCTCCAGGATCGTCCCCGGCTTGACTCTGACTCCTGCCCTGACTTCCTTCAATAATGAACAGTGATGTGAATGTACAAGCTGAATAAGTCTCCTTTCTCCCCAAGCTGATTTTGAAAATGCCGTTTCATCATAACAGTAGTAAACCTAACTAGTGTTGGAAGACGTGGCTGGCTGCTCAGAAGACGCAGCCTCCTCGTGGCCTAGCACCTTATCTAAAGTGTATATATTCCTTGTACTCTGAAATAAAATTGATCTGATTCATCAAAATCTGTCTCTCTTACATGCTCATGCACCACCAAAGCCTTCTTTCAACCCATCTGCCTCTTTTATCTCTCTGCTTGTAGTCAACAGGCCCAGAGGGAAAGAGGACCCCCCACAATGGAGGATATGTGGACAATAAAGTTTTCTGCTGAATTAAATTTACACTTTCCAAAGTTTCCAAAGCCCACTCCTTATACAGACAATCAACAACAAACATTCATCCGTTTTACCATTATTACCAAAACCCACAAAATTATCCAAATAGACTAAAACATAGCAAAAATACTAAAGTATCATTTAGTTGTGTCTACTTTTCTGGATATAAGTGCATTCTCCATAAACTTTTTAAATTTTTCATCAGTTTCTAATAAGTTTCTTCTCATACTATATTTCCAGGTTCTTTCAGGGTGTTTCCCTCTGGCTACTCCCATTGTACTTTCAAAGTCAACACAATGAACACCTGTATCCATCTAGCAATGTATTCTTGCTCCTAACTTCTCCATTGATGTGGACTGTTTTCGTTTCCCCACACATTGATGTAAGATCTAAGTGCTATCTTTCAGTTCTCACCACTCTCTTCTATAAGCTGTGACATAAAAAGTACAGTGGCGTCAAGGCCACCAGCATCTCAGGTCTAAGAAATTGTCTGCATTTCTATTGCCTCCTTTATCAAAACTGCTAGTTAGACCTTTACAGGTCCTTTAAAATGGCCTCTCTACACATAGTGTTTTATTACTCAATGCATTCTTTTACACGGCTACAAAACATTATTTTTAAGTCAATATACCATTTTCATTTAAAATATGGCCATTTTCTCTCATTTGCCTATAGCCCTAAATTTTCATTTTGTTTCTTAAGATCTTCTTCTTCATTGTGAAGTCACCCTGCCTTTTCTATTTTAAATCTTCTTGCTTTCCTACATTTATTATACTCATTAGGAGATTCAATGACTCATCAATTCTTGGCTCTTTGAAACCAGCACTTGTGCTAATGCCTTTGGCTAAATACTGTCAACATCTTCTCACAGACAGTGCTGCTCACCTTTCAAATTCCATGTCAGTGATTAATTGTTCATCAAAACTTTTTATGATCTCATTAGTTGGAAGTATTTTTGATAAGCACTAATTAAAAATCAGGTTTCATTATACTGTTGATTATCTACATTACTTTTAACTTATAGGTTATTGGGTAGGAAAGGCTAAAATTAAAAAATCAGATTGAATTGAATTGTTACACAGGATGGCCTAATCACTCTGTTATATAATGTTCCATTGGTCTTTCTAGCTTCTGTCCATTCTATTTCATTCTCCTCACCTTTATCTTTAAGTGTCCTCCTCTTTTACAAGCACGATAATACCTATATTTTGCAGACTTAATACACCTAATGATCTATATTACAGCATCATGCAATACTAATCTGAAGCAAGTTATACCTAGGAGCCCTGGATAATTAGGGTCTGGATGTCGTGAGTTGATGCTTCCCTCTATTGATTGCTCAGTTCCTCTGCCAATACAAGACTGCACTGCATCAACTCAATTCGGCCCTAGCAGGAGCATCACACAAAATGTATCATCATGAATATTTTATTCAATTGATTCAAGCAAGATTCCAGAAAGACTCAAATGCCCATCTTTGTTTCTGCATATAGGACAACTTTTGTAAAGAGAGTCACATACTATTTATATTGATGAAGATATAAAACCAATCCTTAAGGTGACTCATTCATTCTGTGGATTTCTTTAGACAAAGTAACACCTCCTTTTATTATCTAGAATCAGATCATGGAACATTGACTACCCAAGTGTGTCAGTGACTTCAGTTTAATTATGCCTTGACCTACATCCCAAATGTTCCTCTAGAAATGAATGACACTGTTGCACCCATGAAAGTAGCTGTCATACTCTAGAATTTGAAGTATACAGCATTTTTCTCCTCAATGAGTTATCTATTAAGTATTTTTAAAAAGCAATTGCATACAATTGAAATATAAAATTTTATATGTATTTATACACACATTACAATAAAACACTTCATTAAGTAGACTTCATGCTCTAAAATCCAATAGAAGTTACATGAGATAAAGAAACTGGGAATCATAGTGTCATCACATCCATTTCTCGTGGAATTAACTGTCTTTTCTTCTCTGGCTTCAAGGGTTACCCAAGACAAACCCCTGTCATATGAACAGGGATTATTATCCCCTTTGCAACTATTAACATCAATAACTTCAGTTCTTTGCAAATTCCGAAATTGAATCTATTTTATTTGCATGTCCATATACTGTAAAGACCAAACATCTAACCTTAAGAACTCCAGATTTTAATATTCAGTTTCATCGTTTTAACTCTTTTTTTCTCAAATAATTGAAGTTTTAGGATTTTAAGATAGAGGATTCAAAGTAGTTGGTTGCTCTCTGGGATGATCATCTGCACTGGTTGAGGGATCAGTTTTCCCACTTGTAGTTTCTGTCCCAACTCAATCATGAAATCAAAGAAAAGTTGTCATAGAGCAAGAAGCATTTTAAACTTCAGATTCTTCTCCTAGCTGAACCATTCCATTTATACATCTTGGCAGTAGTCATTAGCAGTGAGAATCCTAAGGAGACAACAAAAGAAAATGTGCAAGTCTTTTTTTCAAGAGCTTCTGAAGTGTTGAAAAGTGTTTCTATTTAAAATCTCCTGACAATGATTGGCAGGATCTGAGAAAACCTCACAAGATGAGCCCCACCCTCCAAAAATTAGTGCTGGGATAACAGTGAAAGGCTAACACCTAATCCATTCTCATCACAATTGAGGGATTACAAGCTAATTGCTATTCTGTGGCCCTCTCAAAGGCCACAAATGAAAGGGAACAAAGCACAGGTCATTGCTGAGCACCCTATAAAGGCTGCCAAATCTCCAGAAATAGGAGAAGTAAAATATACCATATTATACTGACATAATAAAGCAAAGAGAAGTGTGTATCAATTGACTGAGTGATTACCTACAGGTCTATTAGACTAGTGTTGTCCTATGAATCTTAACACTTAAAACAGTTTTTAAAAAATGGGATGGGTGTAATTTAAATTTTAGGGGACTTAACATGAAGATAAGAGAGTGCCTAGGTGTATAACATCCGTCCAATTTTCTGCAGACAGAAAATACAGAGAGAAATGGAAATTACAGCCAATTCAGAATAGACATAATGAAGCCCATTTACATTTGATGTAATAGATGTTTAGAATATTAATGATATACATAATAAAATCGTAGTTGCTAAAAATGAAATTAAATATCACCTTTGAGTTCCCTTTGCTTTATACAAATAACCATTAAATTATAAATATAAATACCATTAAAAATAATAAAAAATTTTACCAACCAATTGTATTTTAGGCCTCAAACAAATGCATTTAAGCTTTTCTGGGTATGCAATTCATAACTGTTATTTATCCTAAGAAAATATTTGCCAAGTTAATTCTGGCAAGTAGTGAAAGTTGGTGGTCATTTTCATCATAGCACAGAGAGGGAAGCAAAAACATGTCTTTGACATTTATCATTTAAGAAACACATGAGTGTGTGACTCATTTGTCTTTATTCATCTTTATGTAGTAATCAAGGAAGATGCCTTCCTGAGTCATTTGTTTTGTCAACCAGGCAAATGTACATTTAATCTAAATGAATAAAGAAATCACTTGGCAAATAGAAAGTCCAAGATGAAAAACTCACACATGCTTAAACAGCTCGATTTCAAATGTCACATTATAAAATATATGCCTAATCAAACAAAGGGAACGGTTATATTTTGGTATCAGGTTGAGTTTTTAGATACTCTACAAAGGTTCTAAAATGCTTTGTAAAAAGATGGAATGATAGAATATAAATTGTGCTTTGATTTGGATATTCGATTCAACCAAGAATCCAACAAAGACTGGTATGTGTTAGACACTGCCATTGTACAAAGATAAGGTCACAAGTTAAGAGCATCTAATAATTAAAATATGTTCAGGAACAGGTTGAGCCTCTTGGACTTGTGCACAGTGAGAATAAAAACTGACTTCTACTGCAGTTGTATAACTCCTTTATTTATTATCTCACAACAGATGATATTTGTTTTTCTGTCTCATTTTTTTCCCTGCTAACCTGAGTCACAGGCCAGATTATCCTCCTCTGCAACTCTACAGGGGTTCTTCGATTGGTGTCTTTTTGCAATTCTGTTCTGCATTTTAAATATGGCTTGTTCTCTTGGGATTTAAGCTACCTTCCCCTCACTGAATGCCTTGGATCAAGAATAGTTTTAATAGCAGGAGATATCTAGGCATATTATTGGTTTGGATTGATAGTAAGTATATATGTTTCATAAACACTATGTATGAACTTCTTTGAGGGTAAACTGTATTATTTTACAGTTTAAACTGTGTTCCATGAGACATATGACAACTCTTCATAGATTTATGTGGGATACATATAATGCTTCAATGAGGTCACTTCAAAAACAACTTAATACAAATGAATTACAATATTTTTTCCATTGTAGTCTGAGATTTCTCAAAAGCAAAATTAAGTTTCTGTACTGGCAAACAATAGTAACTTTTTATCTATGAAACAGAATTCCTGAAATAAAATATGTTGTATGCAGACATGTGCATGCATATGTGTATTGCACAAGTGTGTGTGCGCATATGTTTGTATTCTAATTGTTCTATATAATGTCCACAGGAGATGGCAACATACTCTGGAAGAACCAGACCAAGTTTACCTCTGAGTAGAACACTAATATCATAATATTGTGTCACATCCCTCTCCATTGACTTATATGACCCTTCTTGGAGAGTTCTTGAATTTTTAAAAATACTGAATTTTTGAATTTTCATTTTAAATTTTACTTTACTTATTTACATGTCTCTGTGTCTATATGCACTATTGCATGTTCCCTTGTGTGTACATAGGCATGGAGAAGGTGAGGGATCTGTTGGAAATGAAGTATCCAGTGTCTCTGGGATTCATGGCTTGCTAATGGATGCTGGGATACTTATGTTTGTGCAGAGATGATTTTAGTGGCTATGCCACATCTCCAGTCCAGAATTTTCCTTTTTAATTAAAAGATAACAAATGCATAAATTAATGTGTGTTTTGATAGGTGTATTGTGTTCAAGTGGTAGCAACTTCTGTGCTCTCAACTATGGAAAATAGACAACTGATAATCGAGTCTCAGACAGAACTAGAAAGCAGTAGTAGAAAATATGACAGTGATTATCAAAAAATATTAATGCCTTTGATTCCATGGGGCTGTCAATTTATTAGACATGGAGAATCAAAGCATAATGAGATCATGTATTCAGGCAAATACAGTTTATTTCCTTTATGTTCAATGTTGCAGTTTCCTAGGCATATTTGTCTGATGGGCACACAGTTCTGAATTACATGTCAGTAATTCCTTTGTAGTTTTTGTATATTGTTATATTGCCTCTATACATATCTGTGATTCATATGTATGTCTGGTGCTCACAGAGAACAAAAGAGGGTGTTGGATCCCCTTGAACTGGAGTTTCATGAAGTTGTGAACCACAGTGTGGGTACCAGGAATCAAAACCTGGTCTGATGGAAGAGGAACAAGTGGTCTTACCAAAGCAGTCATCTCTTTGATCCCTATAAGTCAATGGTTCATGATTGCAGACAGCATTCTCTGGGAGACTGTTGCCAGTGCAAATTCTCAAGCCTCCAACGAGGTTCAGAGATTCAGAATAGCTTCAAACTGTTAGCAAGAAGGCACCATTCTAGCAACTTTAGTTCTTCTTGAGTTCGAGAAATAGCATACCATGTCATTATTTTTAGGAAAAGTTGCAAGATAGTAGTCTATTTTGCATTTGAATAAGCAATAAAAACATTACTTAATATTACACAGATTTGTGCATCTCAAAAATCTTTCAGCTGCATTCAGCTCATCTGACCTTTCTATATCACTGTGAAATGGACAGGAACTTTCATTTTTAAGATTGAGTTTGGCAGAGATAAGTGAATTCATCAACTTCATAATCCCTCTTAATGGGAGAGCTCAGTTTGAATCCTGTCTTCAGCTAGTAAAATATGCAGGCTGCAAATAGGTAAGGCAGAGTCATTCAAGGATTAATAGTGACTCAGAACTGATTGCTTTCAATAAAATTCATTTATTTACTTATTTATTATGAAGCAATCCATTGAAATCAAAACAACATTGTCATTTCTTTTAAAATGTTAAATTATTACTCAATTTGCCAAAAATTAGTCTTTACACTCTATACCTATAATATAAAGGTATATTAAATTTGAACTCCTACCTCTACTCAAATTGGTAAACCAATTCTACTATCAGCAAAGGTCCAGTTAATGAGGTTTCACCAACAAATATAGCAAACATTCATATTTGCTTCTATTTCAAAAAGCAATTTGAGGACATAAATAGCTTCATAGAATTCAGTTTTGATAAACTCATGAAAAAAGATTGAATTTGTGAGAATTAAATCATTTAAAATGCAATTATCTAATTAACAGTTTAGAGAGTGTTATATGCAATTAGGCCTGCTAGACTACAAATGGCTGAGAGGCATAGCTGGAGCTTCAGCTGAGATTCTAAGGACTCTCCCTATCCCCACCTAATATGAAGAAATGTCCGTGATCAAGAAGTGTAGTCTTGATGCAATCCATCAAAGAGACATGGCCAACCTACTGAAGATAGTAGCTGTTTTGCTAAGAGGACTGTGTTCTTTATCTCTTCCAAAACCTCAGGTTTTTATTAGTCATTTTTTTCTGCAACAAATTTTGTCATGACCCAACCTCTTCATGATTTAAAAAGTAGAATTTGAGGATGTTAAAAAGCTGACACATTCTCAATTCAGATTGACACTACTCAAGACATAGGCATAAATGCTGTTTGTTCAGAAAACCACTTCACAGACACTGTGAGAATTTCTGATATCTATAGAAATATTAAAGAAAAACGTGGGGAAACATATTTCAGGCTTTTGCAGATGTTCGCCAATCCAATAGCATTTCTAGAAAAAAAAGGTGTGAGATGTTTCCCTGAATGACATTGAAGGACAATTTAAAGTTCTACCAAGGATCTCTCAGAAGAGGAATGAGAATGCTCTCTTACAAAGAGATATCTGTTCTACATGTCTGTCATTTCAGTTGTGATCAATAAAATATGTCGTTTATGTGGGGCTGGAGAACTTTCAGACAATCATTCTTTAAACTACTTTTAAAGAATAAATATGTTTCTTAAATTATGTTTCCTTAAAATACTGTTCCAGGAGATACATAAAGGTGAAATACACATGAATTTGAAATATGTCTTAGGAGTTAAGAGCTTACACTGCTCGTGCAGAGGACAAGAGTTCAGTTCTAAGACTGACTCCAGCTCCAGGGCTATTGGAACCTTCTGAGTTTGCTGGTGCTTGAACTAATATTCACATATACGCCTAAACAGACACATGAATAAAGTTCAAATAAAATATGTCTTTAAAAATTTAATGTCTTTTCTTAAGGTGCATTTGTCATATCTATCTAAAAATATTAGCAGCAATTTATTGACTGGCTCAGACCAGATGAGATTTTACAGGCAAAAAGAATTCCTTAATAAGAGCTTAAATAAATATAAAATAATATCTTAAACACATATGAAAAGACAGAGTGGTAGTTACAAACTCTAGCTACATTTTCATATTGCATCACCCTTGAATGATGTCCCAGTTGACAAAATAGAAGCATTCCAACCCAACATATAAGAATATTACATCACTAAAATATGTTTGAAGTTGATGAAGCATGATTATGGTACCAATCAGATTGATTTTTGTCCTGTTTTATTATCTTAAAATTCTATGCAGATGTGGATGCCTATTGCTTGGACCAGACTATACTATTCCCTCAGGCCATTCCTTAAGGCATCGCTGCAGAGTTCGTGGGATATGTGATCCCTTTAGCAGTCTATACTTAGTATTTTATAGGCAAAATCCTCAGTGGGAAGATAACAGTTCCATCTGAAGATAATCTTTAAGCTAAACTATGCAGAGGCTGGAGAGATTGCTCAGTAGGTAAGAGCACTTGCTGCTCTTTCTGAGGATACCGGTTCAGTTCTAACCACCCACAAAGTGGCCAAATTCTAAAGTGACTCCTCTTCCAGTGGATCCAGTGCCCTCTTCTGACCTTCAAGAGTACCTATTCTGCATTCAGCATATATACATATATATGCAAGCAAAAGGTTCATATGCATAAAATAAAATAAAACTTAAAATGATGTTGTGGAATATTATTTTAAGGTGTGCTACATTTGTTTATGCTGTGCAGAATTTCTTTTTTTTTCTGGTTTTTCAAGACAGGGTTTCTCTGTGGCTTTGGAGGCTGTCCTGGAACTAGCTCTTGTAGACCAGGCTGGTCTCAAACTCACAGAAATACACCTGCCTCTGCCTCCGGAGTGCTGGGATTAAAGGAGTGCACCACCAATTCCCAGGGCAAAATATCTTTAATGATTTAAAGATGTGTTGCTTTTGTTTGTGTTGCATGGGTTTAACTCTGTTCAGCTGTGATTCTTTGCCTGTCTAAAACACCTGGTTGTCTAATGAAGTACTAAACAGCCAATAGCAAGACAGGGGAAAGGATAGGTGGGGCTGGTATGCAGGGAGTCTAAATAGGAGGAAAATCTGGAAGAACAAGGAATGAGAAGAGCAAGGAGGGGAGGAAATTAGGCGCCAGCCATACAGTCACACAGCCAGCCACAGAGTAAGAGTGAAAGTAAGATCAATTACTGATGAGGGATAAATTGACAGACAGAAGAGATAGGGAAAGTTCTGTATACATGTTTGGATGTCTTCACTAAAGTAAACTAGAAATGAAGATACTCTAGTAGCAGTAACTTCTCCCACACTCAAGCCTCTATTTACAAAATATGAGGCTGGACACCTCCGACTGTGGGAAAATATAAATAAATCACACCTGTATTCCCCCAAATGAGGACAGAAAACACACACACACACACACACACACACACACACACACACACACACACACACAGAGAGAGAGAGAGAGAGAGAGAGAGAGAGAGAGAGAGAGAGAGAGAGAGAGAGAGAGAGAGACTGGAATACATGTTTCTCTAATTGGTCAGGTCTGGGAGAAATTATATATCAAAATAAATAATGATAATGCCTTACAATAACTCACTAAAGTTAATTACTGTGATAATTAACGAGGTCATTATGAAACAAATATGTAGTTAGATATTTTAAGAGGGAAAATGCAATTAGGTAAGTGTTAACTAAAGAATAGAGAAAAACACAGAATTAAAAGTTTACTATACTTACTATAGTCCAATAACTATTGTAATATGTGATTGTGGCATAAGTCATCACTGGATACTAAAACTAGAGTATTACTATTTTATGAAACAGTATATTCTTAAAATCTAAAAGTATCTCACCACAAGAGTCTCATTAATTATGAAGGAGAAATACTAACATCAAGGGTGAAAGCTGAGAGACGCCACCTTAACCAAATGAGCAAAGTTAGTTCACCAGTAATGGCATAAATGGGCATCATGTGCCTCTTGGGGCCACAGCATCACGTTTGTGGTAATTCCTGCTAAAAATGTATAGCACAGTTCTGTGGAAATATTAGATGAACCAAAAATTGAGGGAAGTGCTACCAAAATATTTAGCCTGTATCTTTGAAAATGTCAAAGTTGTGAAAACAAATAAAGAATGAAAACTATTCCAGGAGAAGCAAGACAAAACTCACATAGCAACCACATGTAACAGTGATTATAGACCAGAAAATAATATTTTGCTTCTAAGGACATTGTTTGAAAACTGAAAAAAATCTAAGTGTGCTGCTTTATGATTATTAACTGTTTTATTTGCAATGATAAATTACTTTATTAATGACAATTTTCTGATTAAACTCTGGTCATATATAGGAACATTTCTGAGGTGATACAGAAGCATTTAGATACAAATGTGCAATGCATTTGCCCTTACTTCTGACAATTTAAAAAAAGGAGTTAGAGATGAGGGTGGTTATCATGTAAGGAATCTAGAGAAATGCTAGTTACTCTCCATTTTTGTAAGCTTTCTGTCACTTTGGAGTCATTTCAGAAAAGTAAATTCAATCGTATTCTTCTGTTATGATTAACACGTACAGTGTGCTACAAAAGGCTCAGCTGGGGTTCGGGGCAATACTCTCTAGGGGTGTGGGTATGATGACCAGTTTCCTAGAGCAGCAAGAGCAAGAAGCTTATCCCTTCTGTGGACTACCATTGTAATGTAAAAAGGAGCAAAATAAAAATTGAATTCAGAGGAGGAAATTGCAAAGGCGAAGTCAGACAACATCTTGTCACGTGGATGCATTTGAACTATTTAAAGGAATGAACAAAACCTCAGCAAACTGAAGGATATCTCTGAAGTTACCTAGAGAAGGCAATCAATTCAACAATGCAGGTGTGAAAGTAAACCCAGCCTTGGTGAATTTTTAGAGACCAAGATATAGGGGAGAAACACTTCAGTGATATTCAGAGGAAAAAAATGGATATTTTAGTCATCTTTAAAAAAAGTTTACCCATCTTTTCTAATTCTAGCATTCCCTCAGACTGTCCTTCCCCTATAATGAGGTTGATGACTACCTTACAAGCCATCGTAGAGCCTTCATCCAGTAGCTAACGGACGGAGAAGCAAACCCCCACAGCTAAGCACTTGAACCGAACTCCTGAAATCCAGTTGCAGAGAGGGAGGAGTGATGACTAAAGGGGTCAAGACCATGCTGGGAAAGCCCACAGAAACAGCTGGCCTGAACAAGGGGTTGCTCATAGACCCCAGACTGATAGCTGGGAAACCAGTATAGGATGGACCCAGAAGCCCTGAACGTGGCTGTTAGTTAGGAGGACTAAGCAATCTATGGAGCCTGTGGTAGTGGATCAGTATTTATCCCTAGTGTACAAATGGACTTTGGGAGCCCCTTCCACGTAGAGGGATAGTCTCTCAGCCTAGACACATGGGGGAGGGCCTAGGCCCTGCTCCAAATAATGTGACAGACTTTGAAGATTCCCCAGTGGAAGGCCTCACCTTCCCTGGGGAGCTGAAAGGGGATTGGATAGGTGATCAGTAGGGGCCAAGGGAGGATGGGAGGAAGAGGGAACTGGGATTGACATGTAAAACAACATTGTTCTAATTTAAATAAAAAATTTAAAAAGTAGATGCTGGAAAGAAGAAAATGTTGCATTGAACATTATACAAACAAAATCCTGGAAACAGTTGCAATGTGCAAATTCTGGGTCATGAAAATGTAGATATTGGGTGATTGCTCTGAGCATTGCTAAAAGTTTAGTGGAAACGACTTTATTTTCACTGGGTTTGCCAGACACAAGTTTTCTCCTAAGTTAAAATGAAGTCTACACACATTACTTTTGCTTCCCAGAGCAATTGTTTATATTTCATGGCAAATCACCACATATTAAAAAGAATACAGATTTATTCCCACCTTCTAATATAGTTGAAAGAAGTTTTAAATCAAATTAATTTTAGAAAGTGTGACCAAGTTGAAGAATATGGTCTAGCACTGGCAACGAGTTATCCTATTTAGAAACTGGTTGGCAGAGACGTTCACCAAATTCACCAAAACAACTTCAGAATTTAACTACATGAGGACAAGCATAAAACATTTTCTCAGATTGAAATTACTATAAAATTCAATTTGCTATTTTTTAATTTTATATATATATATGTGTGTGTGTGTGAGTGTGTGTGTGTGTGTGCGTGTGTGTGTGTGCGCGCGCGCGTGCATGCTGACATGCATGCACTTTAACACATGTGCCTGCATAACCCAATAAAAAAAGACACTGGATCCCTCTGGAGCCAGAGAATAGGTTCTGAGACCCTCAACTCAGGTGCTTGGAATTGGTCTCAGGTCCTTGGTAAGAGCAGTATGTGACCCTAAAAACTGAACCATCTCTCCATCCTTCAAGTGGAGATTATCAGGAGAGCAAAGCTATTGGTTCTGTAAATTTTGCATGGCTTAGTCATAAAATATAAAAATAGGAACTTACTGATGATACAAATTAAAAATTATGTTGATCAACATTTGAGTGGGAACATTCTAGTTTTCTGACTGTGTGTGCTTATGTATTGTGTGCATGAGTGTTTGTAGTTGCAAACATGTTGCATACTTGTTACCTTGATTAGAATGTATACATAGCTTGCCTAGTAGAGTCTGGCATAATTCTAAGCACTGAAGACAGACAGCAAGAAACATAAACAAATAGATGACCTTGTACTCATAAAATACAGTTGATCCACAATTTAAAGCTTTGTTTTATTTTCCTCAGATTCCCTTCATGTTATTAAATATTTGTAAATGGTAGTATAGATTTAATATTTCCTGAATGTCATGAACCACTCATTTAACTTTTCCTATTGTGGGATATTAACTACTTCCAAACTTTATTATAACAAACACTGCTAAAGAGTGGTGCACATTTATAATTAATGCCATTTCTTATCCAGTCCCTAAAAACATGATATAAGTAAGTGTATTAATGGTCCCTCTTCCTCTGTGTTTTCCCACTGGCTCTTGCAGGACCATAATTATTTACGCAACAAATTTAAGCATTGAGTTCATGCACTTGATATCCTTACAGATAATACTGAGACAAAATTAGAAAATGAAATAACCAACTGATTAACTAAAATGTTTTACTACTGAAGTTTCAGTTTACATTTTATTATAATTGAGAAAATAATTTATATTTATTGGATATTTTCATTCATTTTTCTGATTTTTCATATACTTTCTTATTAGTGTGTGAGACTTTTATCTTGTTCACATTATTTTAAGCACTTTTTATATGGGTAACAATAATAATATTTTGGCAAGGAAACTTATACTATATAGTAATAGGAAAATATAAAAACAACCTTAAAACTAATGCATTTATATAAACATATGCTGGAGAATTTCTGACCTGATTGTATTACATATTGACTTCAAAAGGTTCAAGTAGCATAAGCTAAAGAAGGGCAACACTGAAATACACTAGGGAAAAAAGTCCACTTTTATTTTAAGGTTTTTATATTAAGAAAAGACATGTGTTAACTGTGGGAGGAAACACTTACTATTCTTTAAATGTGAAAAGGCCCACTCATATTTGGATGTACATTTTAAGAAGGATATGAACATTAAAGGCCTTTCTAGAGGAAAGTGAGAATTGGAATAGAGTTTAAAATTAGATCGTCTTGGGGAAAGAAGTAGAGCAGGATTTTCTCCGTCTACCTACTAATATCCCAGAATTAATTTCTACTAAGTTTTAGATGTTCTCTGCTTTCAGTGAGTGTATAGTCTACTAACAGTAGAATTTCAACAAGTGATTATTGAGAGTATTAAGTGGCTGAAGAATGAGTGATTGGATGAATTGCCAAGTGAGTCAAGTTCAAAATCACAGTATCTGTTTATTGTGATCTTTCTAATATTAAGGTTTTCTGAACAAAGGAGAAATTGCCACAAGGAACAATGTGCAAGCAGTATCCGACAGACTCGGTTAACCCAAAGTGGAGAAGAAACTTGAGAGACAGAGAAGCAAGTTAGCATTCTCTAGCTTCTTCAATAAGGATACTCTTATCTCCACAATCCTGGGTTTCTCTGAGAGAAAAAGAGTTTGCCATGCACTAATGAAAATAATAATAAAGGGATGGGTGGAACAAAATGAGGATTGAGAAGTACTCAAAGTTTCGTTAGTTTGAGCCTGAGATGATGGGGAGGTTTAGGAAGGAGTTGTTATGTACACATAATATTTGAAGATATATTTCAAATGGGAAACCTGAATGTCAGAAACTCAAATTTAAAATATCTCTTGGATTAACTTAAATCATTTTATATCATTTTTTGCATTCTAGAATGGAATTATGTATTTAAATGTGATGCTTCCCCAAAACACTGAATGAAGCAAACACACTCAGGAAGTGCACCTCCTTCATATTAGGCTTGGTGGAGGTGCTATGGGCACCAGAAGGTAATGTTTCGTTATTAAATTTATCAGAGCTGGCTTGACAGAATGAGTTGTTCTAGAGAATGGGTCTAATTGAGATAAGAATTTTTCCTGAACTTTTATACCTAATACATTAACTGCAACCATGTCTCTAGCCAAATTAATCAAGCAGATATATAAACTATTTAAGACGTTTGAGTGGGAGAGCCAGAGCCTCTCTTTCTAGGCTCAGTCTGCCAAAAACCATTGGAGGCATCTCTATTTCTAATATTAGATACTACAATTGGACCTCCGCCTCCTGCCTTCAGATAACTATTCAGCAGGGCCGACTCTCAGCTTATGTGAAGATATAGGAGAACAGAATTTGTGACAACCTGGGAGTTTGCCAGATTTCAGTGGGTGGTGGGACCAAGGCTGAAGGCCAAATGACAAATCCACTAGAAACATGCACAAAACATACCCTCATGCTTTTGTTGACTAAAAAGATACTTTTTTTGATCATGGAGGTAGTAAGGAAATAATCTAGTTACAGTGTCTCTCCAAGAAAAATAATTCCAAGTTGAGACTGGTATACTGAGAGGGAAAAAAACTAAAATAAAAGGCTTAGCTGTGGTTCATTAACTTTAATTGGTTTTTGTTGCTTCTCCTCAGGTTTCCTGGATCTTTCCGCTGTCTCCTCCCCCAACTCTCTGCTTCCCCTTCTTCTACCTCTCGCCTCCTCCCCCTCCAATCTGGCTACCCTCCTTCCTGGCAGCATTTTTAGCTTTAATTTGATAGTAAAAAAACTGAATCCAAAGTTACAGAATTCTTCAAATTCAACTTCTTTGAAGAAAAAGTTTAAGAAAAAGAATAGCTACCCCAGCTGAGATCCAGAAAGACATGAAAGGCACATGTCCCAACTCATGACAGCTGCCCTCAGAGGGCAAAAATACTGCTCTCCTCAGGAAATCAGCCACTTTTTTTTAAAGAAGAGATTGGTGGAACCCTTAGTTTAGGCACATGTATCTCCCTCAGAAAAAAGCAGAGACACAAACAAGGTCTCCATTATCAGGGATTTTAGATGACTGAAAAAACAGATAAAAACAAGTGAACAAGCCAATATATTTTTAAAATGTAAGTGGAATGAAAAAGCAAAGGGCTGTGAGATTAAAGACAGTGTGATACTTAGAGTATGAACAAAAATCTTCTCTAGGATCTGCACAATGAATGCACCCCAGAAGAATACAAGGGTATATATACTGTACATTTTCTTCAAGAAGGACCTTTAGACAGGCATAAATAAAACGAAAGTTAGAATACAATAAATAAGACAGACATGAGAAAGAGGCCAACAAAAAATGAAAAAGAAAGTTAATTGAATATCTTTGCATTCATCCCCTACTAGTACAGAGTTATCTGTATGCAAGTCTTCTGCAACAGTCAACAAATCTGTCAGGCACCAAACACTTGCTATATTGAAATTTTATGAACAATTAATTCTAAAATGTGATACTTTTAAAAATCCTTGCTCCAGAGTTGCTACTCTCTATCATTTCAAAATTATTTTACAATCTTGATTCAATCATGAGGTACTAAATTTGGGTATAACATGTAAAGGAAGATAGGAAATATATCTTAATAAAAATAGTTCTTTCCTATGTACCAAAAATTATCCTACCCAAATTAAATTTAGCTACATGAATGTGCAATTCTTTCACCTTTTATTTCTATTGTATTCCATAAAGTTGGAGTTAAATTGATGCATACATGGCCCATGATACATTGATATCTAAAGTATACACACACAAACACACACACACACACACACACACACACACACACACACACACACTTCTATTTTAGCACACACACATAAGAACACATGTACTAAAATAGAATTGCAAGTGTGTTTGTGTGTATATTGTGTATCTCATTTTAAGACCATGAAAAATATGGCCAAATGCATTTAATTATCTATATTGTGTTTTTATATTATGATGTTTCTTCAGAGAATGTAAAGCTATTTTAGATCCACTTCTAACTCATCAGATATAGAGGTTTACTCCCAACGAAAGAAGAAAATAGAAAAGAATATTCAAGTAGTTTTGGTTCAATTGAATATTCCGAAGCACACACAAGTGCTAATTTCATCACTAATGTGGTCCAACCTGATGTATCCAGGCAAGTGCACCTCAAACTCACAATTAATTCCATGATTTCTAATGGGAGTGGAAGTCTAATTTGGAAAAGAAAAAAGTTTGAAGGAAAACAAAACATGGCAATAATGGCTGGGCAAAATATAAATTCCTGAAACCAAGAGAACTTAATTCCAGTTCTCTTGTATGACAAACTGACAAATGGAAAGCTGTTTAACCTTCTGGACCTCAGCATCCTCATATTGACAATAAGACTATATTGAACCCACAGTTTTAAAGACAATGTAAATGTTTTAGTTCAATTATTAAACTGTTAAGTAGATGCAAAGATTTTTCCAATAGACAGTTGAATAAAAAGTCTATGTCCATAATTCTCCTTCAGTGGCACTATATTGATGAGACTGTTGGCTATTTTCTTCATGAAAAATACAAATTATATTAATAGTTTGGAAAGGAAGGACAAATTGAAAGAAAACAAATAAGGCAACCCCACAATCATAACTGAACCATGCAATCATCACAAAGTGAATTTTCTGACACCATCACCGAACACCACAGTAGATCAAATTGCAAAGAGCAACTAATTGTTAGGTGTTCAGCCCCAGTTGACAAATCTATCACACAACCACTACACCTAAGACTCCAGGAACATGTCAGTGGAAAGACTGAAACAGACAGATGGCTAGGATGTGTGCTGTGTGACTGTGTCTTCTATGCACAATAAGAAAACTGCATCCCCCCCCCAAAAAAAAAGAAAGCTACACCCATGAAATTTCAACAATATGGCAACCTAAATTAGACTTTCACAATGACAACACCAGCTGATATGTGAATGAGAATGAGGGAACTCTCACAACGCCCCACCCTAGATGAAGACTGATAGCCAATTTCAACTTCTGAAAGAGGAAAAATCAGTCTTCTGCACCGAGTCTCTTAATCATTTATATAAAACTACTAAGTGGTGAGCCTTAAAAACACACTCATTCTATCAGTACTAAAGTGATTCCTCAGGTTCTATTTGGATGCTTATATGTAGTTATACATACAACAATAACAATTAAGGAAAAATGAACAATAGAGATAATACATAAGAGTGGAAGGAGGGATTAGAAGCAGAGGAAGGGGAACAGTGGGAGAAGTGCACAATGTGATCCTAGGAGACTGAAGGTGACCAACATGTATATATGTATAAAATGTGATAGGAAAATGCATTATTTTACACAAAATAATAAATGCTTCTAAAAGGACAGTGGTGGCACGTGCCTTTAATCCCAGCACCAGGGAGGCAGAGGCAGGTGGAACTCTGTGAGTTCAAGACCAGCGTGGTCTACAGGAGCTAGTTCCAGGACAGCCTGCAAAGCCACAGAGAAACCCTGTCTCAAAAAAATCCCAAAGATAAAAAATGAAATAGAAACAGAAAAAAAAGAACTAGAACTAAAGAGTTAGCTAAATGGTGTCTTACAGACAATGCAGTAAGTACCCCTGCACTCATGAACTCATAGCACTGTGTTTGCCTGCAAAAAATCAAACCAATCAACATTCTAGCATGGGGTGGGGGTATAAACAGTTGGTGGCTTCTACAGGAGAGAGATTTAAAAATATAATAAATGGCCCCTAGTAGGTTGATCATGCTTCAGGGATGAACCCACATTTAGGAGTACATTGGCAGCACAAATTGAACTCCATGTGTTATTTAAGGAAGGGTGTTTGGAAGGCATTTGGGATATGGGCAGTTCATCTAGGAGTTAGGAAAGGAGTGTGGTGAATATGATTAAAATACAGCATATGACAATCTTAAAGAATTAATAAGATAGTATCTTTACAAAAGAGGTTGTAAACTGCATCTTTCTCTTTCCAAAAGACCATTGTCTCTTTAGCCTTCAAGTGGTATATGGTTTCAGAATTAATGATCAGTCAGTAGCCATGAAGGAAACTGAATAAATCACATAGGTCAAGTTACTGAAATTTTGAGTAACTGGTCAAATGTCCTAAATAACCCTCAATCTATGCTTTGGACGAACAAGTATCCCCTGAGATTATGTTTTTTCCTTCTTAATCTCCTCAACCATATTGGACATCAAAATAATTTTTTCAGCAAATAACATCTGAATTCATATTCATAGAAGTTTTGTTCTTCCATGCATTTGCTTGTTCATTGAACTGGGTTTCTAGTTTTATTTGCCTATAAATAGCTTCCAATCTAAAGGAATTACATCCTGGGAGTGGAAATTCAGATGACTTCCTGTGTGGAGTATGGGAATTAGAATGGTGAAGGTAAACTAATTCAAAGGCTGGGTGAATACACTCAGAACATCTGGCATTCAAAGTTATAATTGCTTACTGTTGAGACAAAGGAGAGGTGTGTCATGAATACTGGAGACATCATTCCTGTCATTCACAAAGTTAGATATTCATACATATATATGGATGAATGAATTTATTTCTTCTATAGCTCTTCACAGGGTTTGGCATAGTAGTGAGAAATAGAAATCATACAAATTGTTATTTTCTGGATGTCTAGGGCATTTCTATCAATATGTCCTTAATACTTGTCTCTACAGAACCAAAACCATCAGGACCAGAGAAGTGACATTACTCAAAGCAAATTCAAATTAGTAATTTTATGGCAACCAAGTCTAGTCAAAAAAACTGGGCCTTTGACCTGAGACTAACATTTGGCTCCTACAATTACAAATATTTAGGTCTTGCAGGAAAGTTACTGACACTTGCTAGATCATAATTGCCTCCTCTCTGAAAAATGGTTAATGATACTACACTTCACTGTGGTGCCCTGGGGACTAAGCTACTGATAAGAAAGCAGGTGAAGGAGTCTATCTGCTGCAGATGTTTACTGTTAACCTCTTTCACCTTTTCTCCTTTGATATGCAGAAGTGACTGAATAATCATGAAAAGGCACCATGGCTGTCACATAGATTGTAGCATTTATGAGAAAGGCTCTGCTTTGGAGCCCATTGGCTGCATCTTTCACATTTACATCCACAAAGCACATGCTGATCCTTCATTATCTGAAGAGCAACAATTCATCCCAAGGCTGTTTCAAGGCATCTTTCTTTTCCTAATGCGTTATGCACACTCCTTCTTTCACAGCTGGTATTATAAATATTATAAATATAATTCTTTTATTATTATTTCTTTTACTTTTTGAGATTATAATATAATTATATTGTTTTGCCTTTCCATGTCCTCTCTCCAAATCCTCACATATGCTTGCCTTTGCTCTCTTTAAAAATCATGGCTCCATTTTTTATTCATTACATACATACATGTATAGGTATATAAACATATATATTCCTAAATAAATAAAAACAATTTATTCAATCAATATAATAGTACTTGTATGTATGTTTTCAATGCTGAACTTTAGCCAACTAATGAATATAACTATGTATATCCAGGAAAAAAAAATATATATTTATATATAGAAAGAGAGCAATTCATATATATATATATATAATATATATATATATATATATATATATTTCAAGGAATTGCTCTATGTCAAAGCAAGATACAATTTTTTTCACATGTCCTTAACATTAGAATGCTTTCAATTTAAAATAAAGCCTTCCAATTCTCTCTGGACAATACTTCTAAAATACAGTAAAAATCTAGTGATAGTGTTAGTTACATACCTTGCTGGCATAAAGGGATTCCTTTGCAGAAACAAAAGCTCTCCCAAGGTTCCCCCATGATTTTACCCCATGCCCACCTTGTTTTATAGCTCCTTCCTAAATAGAGAACACTGAGGCTCAGAGGAAAAAGGGACTAGATGAAGTCAGACTATAGGAAGATACACAGAAAGGGGCCAGAAATCCATCATTTCTCCAGATGAGATACTGAGCTCTAGATTGAAGATCAAAATAAAAAACTCAAAAGGTTCAAAACCTTCCCAGAACTCACAGACCAGGGATTACTAAGGAGGGTTCTCTTCCCTCAGACACCACAAATGGTCAGTGAGCACATGAATGGGAGAATGTAGCTTTTGCAGGACTGGAGGGGCTTTCAGTGAAGAGATGGCATTTGAGCTAGGTCCTACTGCACGAGTGGGAGTTTGCTGTGCATAGAAAGGAAGGAAGGGCACTCCAGGAAAAGAAACAGCATCTGGGACAAGACAGAGTTTCAAAGACTGGCATATTCAGAACACAGTGAGACATGCCTTGTGGCTGAAGCGTAGGGGGCATGTGGGAGAGGAGAAGACAGGAAGAAAGTTTTAGAGGAAAAGGCTGGGAGGCTTTGCACCACCCCCAGAAGGCTTTGGGGATAATGGATAAGGGCGTGGCCTAGCACCACCTTGCACTTTCAGGGATGTCCCTGGAAGCTTGAACAGACTAGAATATAAAGCCAACTGATACCCAGTTTCCAGAAAGTAATTAGGCAGATGGTCCTGATCGCCATGCATGGAGAGGCCACATATGAACATTCTCTAACCTACGGGACTATCTAAGGATGATGAATAATGAAGAATATGTGTTTAACTTGGTAGATGAGCAAGCAGCAGCAGTCAAGATGGAGCAGAAATGAAGAGACACTAAAGAGGGAGAATGAGGAGGACTTAGTGGCTGAACTAGGAAGTGACTAGGAAGAGAGAATAAGCACAAAGCCGCATCTCATTAAAGCTCCAGCATTGCTTGACTTTGGTGCTGTTAACTGAGGACAAGAGGGCAAGATGAAAAATGGGTT
Source organism: Cricetulus griseus (assembly GCF_003668045.3). Lineage (NCBI taxonomy): Eukaryota > Metazoa > Chordata > Mammalia > Rodentia > Cricetidae > Cricetulus > Cricetulus griseus. The sequence continues at coordinate 302,676,161 of NC_048595.1, read as the reverse complement.
TCTGGAGTTGATGAGATTTACTTCATTTGCATAATAATTTCCCACATGGAAGCATCAAAACTAGACAAAAAAGATAAAGCTGTTTGCCCCCCACCCACCCACCGTTTCTCCAGTGTTGTGTGTATGTGTTATTGTGTACATGTTAGTATGGGTATGTGTGTATGTGCTTGTGGGTGGGCATGAATGTGGAGGCCAGAGGTGAAGACCAGGTGGCTTTCAAGATTTAGTTTTGTATTTCTGTGTACATGTGCATGTGTTCACGGAGGCCAAAAGAAAGTGTAAGATTCCTTTGAACTGCAGTTAGGAGCTGCCTGGTGTGAGTGCTGGTAATCAAACTCAGTTTCTACAGAAGAGCAGCAAGCACTTTCAACAGCTGAGACATCTCTCAAGCCCCTAAGAAATTGACATCAGATGTCTTCACTCAGTGGCATGTCACCTGTATATTTTCAGACAGTTTCTCTAACAACCCAAAGCTCATCTGTTCAGTTAGGCTGGCTAGCCAATGAGTTTTAGGGATCCCCCTGGTTATGCCCCCAGTACTAGGGGTTGCATGTGCACACATCTGTAGCTGGCATTATATGTGTGCTCTGGGAATCTGCACCCTGTCCTCATGCTGCTGGTGGCAGGAAGTTTCCTACCCATCGGTCTCCTTAGACCTTCTCTGCTTTTCATGGCATCCTAGTCCCAAACTATTAAGAAAGCATCACATGTCACTACTCCATGTAGTCTAAGCATGACATGGTCTGCCATAGAACTGAGATTAAGCACAAAGCAGAAGATGGAGACAGAGACTCTCCAGATTTCACATATGCAGTCTTTGTGGTACCTCTGCTGTGATTTCTTTCCTAACCACTTAACGGTTCTATCACAGTGAATCAAAGTTTTGGCCTACAGGTAGAAAAGGACTGTATTCTAAATGCTAAAACACAGTCAAGTGGGCTTTAATATGACTTAAAGAAATAGACATGGGTTTTTAAAAATTATCTCTCAATTAACAATATTTCCTTTGAAACGGTTGTATTTTATATTCTGATGTGTTGTTTATACTAACCTTTCATGTTTGGAATGTCCGGGGTCAGTTCAGCCATTTATGTTTCTTCATATGATTTCTCCCAAAACCTATGAACAGCTCCAGGAGTATTCTCAGCCATCTCAAACCCTAAGACGCTGAGAAGATTGACCCACACATATGTCTAATATGTCTAGCCCAGGACCGGGAGAGACAGTTGTGTCACACAGAGCCCCACTGCGCAGTGTGAGAGAAGACATTTTGCCTCATGTGTCTGAATGTGCTGTCCCACCTGTCAGGAAGTACTAGATATAAAACACCAACAACAAACAAACACAATGACAGGATCATTAGCCAGGAAAGGAAGACAGCAATAAGTATAATATAGGTATATTATCACTGATTGCTTTCAGTTTAATAGAAACAGTGTTGTTTCACAAACTTGTTATGTAGATATTTATGATTGTAATTGCCATCTGAAAAGTAACGAAAGGCTCTCTCTCTCTCTCTCTCTCTCTCTCTCTCTCTCTCTCTCTCACACACACACACACACACACACACACACACACACACACACACACACACACTATCCTTTCAGGCACATAATAAAAACTAAGTCATTTTAAGGAAATTGTTTTAAAGCATGATTTTGTTCCTCCAATTATGTAAACATGGTAAGGATTTTTCTCATGACTTTTTAAAATTATTTTTATTATTCCGTTTTTAGGTCTCTAATTAAATCAGGGGGCTTTTTCAAAAGCTTGTTTCTGAAAAACCTCAATTATTTGCTCTTCCTAAATGTTTTCCATTGCAAGGATTAGAGGTGATAAATCACAGTGGGTTTATCTCCTACGGTTTCTTCTAGCACATTGTCAACTCCCCTCTCACCCTCATATGCACACCCCCTGCAAAGTAACTGCATATGGGACAGTGTAAAGGCTGTGGGATAAGTGACACTATTAGCACAGTGTGGTGGCTTTGATGTGTAGCTCTCGGCAGGGTTGCCAGAAGAGTGACAGACTCAGGCTCTAATGCAAAGACTATTTCCCATCTACTCCGTTCCCTTCTAATGGTCTTTTATTACTATTAGTGGCACAAAGCAGACAGGCATCATGGCTGCAAACCCTCTTTCTTAGGATTAGCTTCTTACTTTACATTCCTATTTTCTGTATGCACTGTTCTTATAAATACAAATTATTAAACTACTTGGAAGCATAATGGGTATCAAAATGAGGCCAGTGATTTTTGTCTTGATTCAAATGAAAATTGTATTATATCCAACACCACCAACCCTTACCCTTTGCTGAGGCATGCGCGTCTGGAAACTCATTTTGTTTTTCAAAGTATCTGTGGTCAATGCTATCCTAGTCTCTGCACACTGGTGTTCCAAAAATTCAGTTTTGCCAATGTCTAGTCTTCAACAAAATGTTAAAGATTAATATAAAAATTTATATCTAAAAAAATTTACAGTGGTTGAAGAGTAGGGGGGTTAAGCATCAAAGGCACTTAGGATAATAAACTAGATTATACTATGAAAACAATGGACGAGTTAACCAATGAACAGTTACCCAGTAAGTTTAAAACAGAAGCTGAACTACCCACAAGTGTGAGAACATGTTATGTGCAAGAATCTGTTAAAGGGGACTTAAAAGAACAAAAAGTACCCTTCATTCCCCTAATTAACTTTGAAGAGTCTAATTAAGGGCAACATAAAAGCCTAAGAAATGCTGGTTATTAGGCATGTACTTTAACTTGATCAGTGAGATGGTATTCTTGTAAACAAAGATGCTAATTTCACCCAGCCCAAAATAAACCCCTCTGCAAATATCTCACAACATAATCATGCAGTACCTTGGGAGCAGAACCCTATCTAGTGCAGGCTGCCTCTTGAGGTTACTAATTCTAGGCATAATGGCACTCGATTTGAAGATGTAATAGAGGGGAAAGAACATTCCAATAATGTGTGAGTATGCCACTTGTTAGTCTCCTTTTTCTTATTTTTAAATTGACCTAAGAATTCCAAAGAACTGACCATTTCAATCCTAAGAATTTTATCTCTAAAATGGAGGCAAGTGGGACAGAGTTTAAGAGCATCTTTACCTAATGACAGTGCTATATCCACTTGATTCTAGAGTCCTGGGCTTTGCTGTAGCTTCAAGAATATCATTTTTGGTTTTTGATTTTAGCTTCACCACTCAAATTTAGAAAGAAGAGATAGAAATTCTTTGTAAAAAGGAGCGTGTCAGTAATATAAAGACAGTTATAATACTGGAAGGGGTGATAAAATTATGACTTTCATCTCATTTCCCCTGAGTTACTCTAAATGGAGTGAATACACACCCCGAGTCAAAAGCTCTGACTTCTGGGAACTAGCTTCACATTTTGATTCAGTGAGCAGCAGTGTTTCATTAGGAAATGCAGATCAGGTTATTTTCTGAGATGCTTCACAGGGATGCTCCAAAAAGATCGTTTTGAAGAGCCTTGTATTTCTTATGAATAGGGACTTCTGATTTTTTTCTTCCAACACTAGTATTTAGAACCAGTCTGTATTAATCTAGACAATAGTGCTGTCTCATTTTCATCATCCATAGGCTAAAGTTCCTGGCCAGTCTTAAATAGGAATGTTGGTAAAACCAACCCCCTCTAGCTGGCGTGAAATTATGGCTTCTGTCTTACCTTGAGACTTTGATTCCAACATCTGTCCAACATCTACATATAAAGAGACAGTCTTTGGGACTGGGGAGATGGCTCAGTGGTTAAGAGCACTGGCTGCTGTTCCAGAGGTCCTGAGTCTGATTCCCAGCAACCACATGGTGGCTCACAACCACCTGTTATGCAATCTGGTGCCCTTTTCTGGCCTGCAGGCAGAACACTGTATGCATCTTCATCTAGTAGCTGATGGAAGTAGAAGCAGAGAATCTCAGCCAAGCATTGAGCTTGAACTCCTAGAACCCAATTGTAAAGAGGGAGGAGCAATGAGCAAAGAGGTCGAGACCATGCTAGGGTAACCCACAGAAACAGCTGACCTGAGCAAGTAGAAGTTCATGGACCCCAGTCTGACAGCTGGGGAGCCAGCATAGGACCGAACAAGGTACCCTGAACATAGGTGTCAGTTGGGAGACCTGGGCAGTCTATGGGACCTCTGGCAGTGGAACCAGTATTTATCCCTAGTGCACAAATGGGCTTTGGGAGTCCATTCCCTATGGAGGGATACTCTCTCAGCCTAGATACATGGGAGCATGGGAGAGGGAACTGGGATTGGTATGCAAAATAAGATTGTTTTTATTTTAAATACAATTTATTTTTTAAAGTCTCTTTTTAAAAAAGTCTTCAATAAAGGTAGCATTAACAGCCTTGAGACAGGATTGGAGATTGTAGAGTTATAAAAGTATATTTGGCCTACAGAAACATCTTAGAGGTTTACCCTGGTGGACTCTCTAGGCTAACTGTCTGTACTTACCCCAAAAAAGCCTAGAGAGAAGGCTTTGCCCAGGGTCAGAGATTGGAGACTTCTGCATCTGGAGAAACAGCTCAGTGTAGAAGTTACAAGTCACAAAAATGACACCGAAAACTCACAATGAAAGAATAAAGCACCCAAGAATTCCCAACAGAGTAGCCTGGGACTATCCATCTGAAAAAGGCACCTACCTATATTTAGATGCCTTTTGCATCATTGTAAAGCAACATATACAGTTAATCCTTCTGCAAAACATTAAACTTTTGTTTGAAATACAGCAAATAGTGTACAAACATGGCATAAGAGAAAAGAGGCCCTCCAGGAAACAGAATTGCTGAGACATCTTCTTTAAGGACAGATTTGTAACCAACCAGCTTTCAATTTAGTATGAAGACAGTATTAGATCCATAAATAATATATTAAACTGCTCCAAACTATAACTATCCTGAGTGTCTGCTTCCTACCTAGCGATATCCTTCCTCTTCTATTGTTGTAGCTTCCTCATTTATGTGAGAAAAATGAGATAGCTTTCCAGAAAGGTACACAAAAATTTACATTAACTAAATTAAATTTTCTGAACAAATATTAAAAATATGAAGTTTAGAACATATTCATATCCATTTTCAAGTGTGTTTAAACATCATATGAGATAGTCTAAGCTCTAATTATAGTTTTCTGGGCTGCTTGCTTTCCTCATATCCCTAATCTGTCTAGGGTAGAACCAATCACAGCTGGTCAAAAAAAAATCTATGAAATGATTCCTAATTGTATTCTCCAATACTCATAGATCTTGCTTTGTCTAGTCATCATCAGAGAGGTTTCCTCTAGCAGCAGATGGGAGCAGATGAAGAGATCCATAGCAGAGAACGACAGTCTAAATTGGAAAATTCCACTAGGTGCCTCTTCTCAGAGATCAGAGAACCAACAAGGAAGATGGGTTGGAAAAATTGTACTAATCAGAGGGAACAGAGGAAACCAATAGGTCCACCAAATCAACTAAGCAGGCTCATATGGGCTCACAGAGACTGAAGAGGCAAGTGCAGGGCCTGCATGGGGCTGTACCAGGTCTCCTGCATATATGTTATGGCTATTTGCTTTGTGTTTTCATGGGACTCCTACCCATGAGAGTGGGTGTATTTCTGACTCATTTGCCTGTTTTGGGGACTCTTTTCCTCCTATTGGATTACCTTGTCCAACCTTATTCTGAGGGCCTTTGTTTTGACTTATTGCATCTTGTTTTGTCCTGTTCAGTTGTTGTCTCTTAAAGGCCTGTTCTTTTCTGATGGGTCATAGAGCCATGTGGATCAAGGGAGAAGAGATGTGGAGGATAACTTGGAGGAGTGGAGAAAGTTGAAACTGTGGTTAGCATGCATTGTATGACAGAAGAATCTATTTGCAATTAAAAAATAACTAATGCTATGTATGCTGTTAAAAATAGTAAAAGTGAAAAGTTATTTGAGAACAAAGTAAAAAAAAAAAAGCCCTGTTTTCTTTCTCAGTGCTTTCCAATGTATCTAAAACATGACTAAAATGATGTCTTGCTCAGCACAGATCTAATGCTGTCAGAACAGTTGGCCAATCACAGTCCTTCTTAAATGCCACTGTGATATGCCATAATGATGATGTATATGAACATGTAGCCATAGTTTCCTGCCATGGATAGAAGGGAATTAGAAGGGAATTCATGAACAGGCACACACACACACATACACACACACACACACACACACACACACACACACACCACACACACACACAGAGAGAGAGAGAGAGAGAGAGAGAGAGAGAGAGAGAAAGAGAGAGAGAGATAATTTCCTACTACACACACACACACACACAACACACACACACACACACACACGTGTGTGTGTGTGTGTGTGTGTGTTGTGTGTGTGTGTTATCAATTCACCTTTTAGAACAATTTTAGCTTCATAGCAATATTGAAGTAAAGGTACAGAGGTATGCCATATGTTGTCTGCCCACATATACGCAGCATCACCTTACTCTCCTCTCATAGCAGAGTGGTGTGTTTGTTACAAGTGAGGGACCTATGCTGACATGTTATTATCATCCATAGTTTATATTAGAGTTCAGTTCAGTGTCATATATTTGTTGAGTGTGGAAAAGAGCATAAATACATAGACCCATCATTACATTATCATGCAGAGTATTTTCAGTGACCTGAAACCCATTATTTCTGCCTGCTAATCTCTTCTCCAACAACTCCTGGGGAAACACTGGTATTTGCAATATCTCTTCAGGTTTTTCTTTTTTTTGTCTGGTTGGTTGGTTGGCTGTTATTTCTTGAGATAATGTGCCCTGTAATCCAACTGTCCTTGATCTTACCAATAGCAGAGGAGAACATTGAATTTTTGATTCTGTCTCCAATGCCAAGTGCTAGAAAGATATGCATGAACTATGATGCCGGATTTTAACAATTTTGACTTTTACAGAGTGCCACATAGTTGCATAGTCATCTCAGGTTAGACTCCTTAATTCAGCAGTATAGAAATTTAAATTTTCTCTGCATCTTCTCAAGGCTTTAAAACTAGTTTTTAGTGATGAAAATATTTCACTAACTAGTTGTATAATAGGTTATTTAGCTGTTTGTCTACGGAAGGCATCTGGTTATCTTCCAAATTTAGGCAACTATGATTGAGACTGTTAGAAAAGTCCATTTGCAATTTTGTGTAGATAGAATTTTCTATTCCTCTGAGTTAACACAAGGAATACAATTAGTGGATCATATAGAAAGAGTATGTTTAGTTTTATAAGCAACTGTCAAAGTGTTTGAAAATGCCATAATTAAACAAAATACTTTGTATATAAATTTTAAAAATGTAAAAGTGAAATAAGATATTGTTTTGAAACCAAATGAAAAGAAACCAATTTCTCCATCTTGTGTTTTTTTTTTTTCTAGGCATCTTCCAAAGTGGCAGTCATTTGTCTTCCAACCAGCAAAGACTTCAAGTCCATTGCTCTGTATCTACCAGTGTTTAATATTGTCACTTTTGTAGATTTTGCCTAATAGTTATGTAGTGGTACCACATCATAACTGGCACTTTTGAAATTGCAAGTCATGGGGATGCTCTTTGCCAGCATATTATCCTAAGTGAGGTGTCTGTTAAAATCTTTAGCCCATCTTTTAGTTGGCTTGCTTGTTTTCCTATTGTTGAATTATAGTTGTTTTATGCACGGCTTAGAAAAATAGTTCATCAGATAAGTCTTTTATAAATATTAGTCATAGTGTGTGGATTAATTTTATGTTATTTTGACAGCATCTAATATAAACCCTGAGTGTAAATTTAATAAAGTTCACCTTAATATTTCTTCTTACATATATCATGCTTCTAGAATTGACTAAATCTAAAAGATGGTTGGCAAATAAATACCATCTATATTTCCTCCAATATTACATTTTAGCTGTCCTATACTTTTTGGATTTGAATATGTGATTCATCTTGAATTATCTTAAGGATATATATATATATATATATATATATATATATTATAGATGTTCAGTTGACAAAGTGCCATTCACTAGTCTTTCCTCTATTGTTTTGTCCTTACTCTTTTACCAAGGATTAGTTGGTTGATTCTTGTGAAACTCCTCTAAAGTCTCTATTACATTCCATTGATCTATTTTTCACATGTACCCTACTTTTTATAGTAAGTCCTGATGCCATGTATGGAAGCCACCTGCAATACATATCTCAAGGGCTTTATATGAATGAAGGAATGATCTATAATGATAAACTTTGTCCACTACTTCTTAGTCTCCCATTGTAGGTTAATTGCTTCCATCCAGAATAGATATAATAATAGAAGAATAGAATCAATTTGCAGCCATAAAGCAGAGAGGGAGCTTTCAACCTCAGGAATAGACAATGGCATCATTGAGAAAAGTATTTATTAATTTTCCAGAGCTAACCATTCTTACAAGGGAAAGATTGGTACTGAAAAAAATGTAGATGGGCCAGAACTGGCTTTTGATAAGACTTACCATGTACCAACCAGTCACAGTGATATATACTAAGAATGGGTTTCAAAAAGCACACAATAGGCAAGTCTATACAAATAGAGGGAGAATATTAAGGACAAAAGTATTGATAAAAAAGGATTGATAACATTCCATGTTTTAAAAAGTATTCATTATTAGCATTATGAAATACCTGAAAAACATTTGTGATTTCTGTATGGCTTGTTTTAGTTTTTAACAAAAATTCTGCGTTGGTGTTAAACAGATTTTCAACCCTCAACAAACCAGATGGCTAATCCAAAATTATTACATGAAATATGAATAGCAAACTAAGAACTGTACACTGCTAAAAGATAATGAGAATTTTTTAGCATTTACATTTTTACGAAATAACTTATATTTCTATTTCATTGGTATCTACTTTGGAATTATAATGAACAGTCCCAGTGATAATTACCAAATATATATATTTAAGGGAACATAGCACATGTGTATCATAAATAATAGCACAAATTCATATTTCTGAATTGCCTGTTCTGCTAGATATAGACATTTGGTAATTATCACCAAGGTTGGCATGTAATAGCGTGTTTATACAATTTCAAAAATGAATATTGCTTATCCAATAGACTATGTAATAATTATGTTTTGCAATTGCAAACCATATCCAGGTATGTTAGACTATGAAGAGGTCTCAGCTCACTAGACAACAAAAGAAAGGTGTATACTTCAGCTTAGTGAACATGACTACCTTGGGAATATCTGAGACAGCTTTGTCTATGACTGATAAATCACTCCAAAGCTAAAATGTTTACTGCTCAAATATTATTTTTGTACCTTGGCACAAAGAAGTTCATTAATTCTGCATCACTTAGTCTCCTGTAGCTTTTAGTTCTAACTTATTGTCTGATTGGCAGAGAAACTTCCAGCAGAGAAGGTTTAGCATAACCTGGCCCAGAAAGGGCTTGCTTTTGGCTGCTTACCTGGTATAACGGATATCTATTTATCTCTGTCTCTCTGTCTCTCTGTCTTTCTCTTTCTCTTTCCCTCCCTCCCTCTTGCTTAGGTAGTATGCACAGCATACATACAGAAAAGAAATACAGGAAGAAGTTGAAAAATATGCTTGGTTCCATATATTTGGCATCTTGCCAAATCTTGGCAGTTATTATTTTAAACACAGAAAGGCACATGAAACACATTCAACTTCACCAGGTGACACTAACAACAGTGATGGCCGCTGTGACTTGGACAATGGAGAAGACCAACTGGCTGATAGTGACGAAAGTGAAGATACTAAACTAAAGCTACCTTGCTTGTTGCCAAAGTAGGAAGGTGGTGCATCTCAGCAGGTTGCTAATGAGAAGCAAAAGAGAAAGGCAGTGCCAAGAGGTGTAAGATAAAAGAAGGGAGATAATTAAGAGGTAGAATTTAAACTTCAAATGTAATCCAAATTTTTAGCAGTAAGAATAAGGATATGGGCCAATTTGAATTAACTATTAGCGTGAATTTGACAACTGTGCATGAGATGCTAAGAAGAAAACTATATCATAGTAGAGTAAAAGAAATAGAAAATAAGACCAATGTGAGTGAAACCTTAGTTAACATAACAATTAAAGGAACTGTCATAACAACTTCTAGTATAAGTTAGCATGACATATTTGTGAGTTCTTGGCAGGTTTCTAAGAGTCATTTTTTTCTGTGTTAAATACATTTACATATTAATCCATCCTATATGATGAAAGGAAATATAATATGCTATATAATAATTATAGTATATATAGAAGAACCATTCTTTTCCTGTTATACAATGACTTAGATTATCAGTGATGTTATCCTTTACTTTATGATGTTTTGTTATTGTAGTAATCTTTAATCAATACTGGCTCATGAAATCCAGTATAATGACCTCATATTCTTGCAAGAAATGCTACAGTAACATCTTTCTCCAGATGCTCACCTGTAATAAATTTTTATGATGTGCTGTGCTACAATTTTTGGTTAGTATTCAAACAAAACTAACTAAGCTGTCACATGAAGGGAATTTACAAAAGCAATAATGACTCCATAACCAGTTGACTTCTGACACAAAGATTATCCTGGAAAAGTCCTCATCTATGGTTAGAAGCCCTTCAAGAGCAGAACATATGCCTACATGAGAAAGAAATCAGTGTTCCCTTCATATCTACTAGCTATCTTTACTTCGTGTTTTGAAAAGTGATTGTCTGTCTATCAGTCAATGTTTATTATTGTTTCTTTTTAAGTTCTTAAAGTATTCTAGACGTTATCCCTTCTAGCTGTGTAATTGTCAAGGATTTTCCTTCTTTTTATAGACCGTTTCTTCACTTTGTTGTTTTTTTTCTTGTGAGGAAACTTTTTAATTTCATGTAATCTTATTTGTCATTTATTGAAATTGTTTTCTAAATTATTGGAATCCTACTTCAGAAAGTTCTTGAATATGCCCATATATTAAAGTTTTCACTGTATTCATACAGCTGTTTACAGAGCTTCAGGTCTCATATTAATGTTTTTTAGTTCATTTTGAGTTGATTTTTACACAGATTGAGAAATTATTGGATAAAAAACAAACAGAACACATTCTGAAGAAGTTGTAGTCTAGGCAAGACCCTTCTACACAGCAGGTGGGTATACAGTTGAGTACACCCTCTATATCATCCAGCTACACCACTCCTGGGATTATACCCAAAGGAAACTTAGTCAGCATCCACAAACACCTGCACATACATGTTTACTGAAGTTCTATTCAAAACAGCCAACTTACAGAATGAGTTCAGAAGTTTTTCCCAACTAATGAAGAGAAAAGGGAAATGTGACATATATACACACTGGAGTTTTAGTCAAACAAATAAAATTGAAAGTATTCCATTTTCAGGGCAATGGGTGAAACTAGGAGTCATTACATGAAAGAAAAAATAAGGTAGACCCAGAAAAAGAATTTTTACTTGTTTGTTTTCATATGTGAGACATACATGAAAATGGAAGATGAAGGAAACTGGGGGAGTGAATGTCATAGTACAAAATCTACTTGAAGAAAAATGTCAGTAATGTAACCCATTGCTTTTTATAATTCAAGGTTTGATAAAAAGAAAAAAGGAGTCCTCCTGTGGGTAGCAGATTTGGGCTGTGATAGCCAGTTTCAGCCTCTTCCTTATCTCCTTGTTATTGTGGTACCTCTGTGGAGTTTACCTCATTCCTTTTAATAAAGCTGTAGCTATTTATTCTGCTTCTCTGGCTTAATCCTGACTGATACACTGAACTAAGCACACACATACACACACACACACACACACACACACACACACACACACACACACACACTTTATGACAAACAAACTCACAAGTGAGAGCACGTATGTCACCCACTGAATCAGCTACAAATAAAGATGCATTTATCACCTGAGTCTCTCCTTTCTTAGTGACAGGATTGAAGCTACAAGTCATGCTAATAAACACACCAGCAAAAGGAGCCTGCAATGCAGTGGCAGGCTAGAAGGAAGTGCTGCTTAACATGCACATGACTCCATAAGAATGAGAAACATGCCCCCTTTTGATTAGCCTCAGATTTGACAACATCACATTAAGATTTACCATCTAAGGGTAGTCTGTTGTCCCATTGAATAGGCGTTCCTAACTTTTTAGAGTTATGTCTGTCAAGTGACTATATACATGGAAGGGCAGTATTTGGAAACTCCCTGGGCATAGCCTTTTTAAAAGTTACAACAAAAGCAGCATTAGAACAGGATGAACTCCTACAGCTGATTAACACTTTAAGCAAATTAGCGGGATACAAAATTAACTCAAAAAATCAGTAGCCCTGCTATATACAGATGATAAATCCAATGAGAAAGAAATCAGAGAAACATCACCCTTCACAATACCCTCAAGTAACATAAAATACCTTAGGGTAATGCTAACCAAAAAAGTGAAAGACCTGTACAGTAACAACTTTGAGTCTTTAAAGAAAGAAATTAAAGAAGATACCAGAAAATGGAAAGATATCCCATGCTCTTAGATAGGAAGAATCAACATAGTAAAAATGGCAATCTTGCCAAGAGTAATCTACAGAGTCAACGCAATCCCCATCAAAATCCCAACACAGTTCTTCACAGAGCTTGAAAGAACAATACTCAAATTTATATGGAAAAACAAAAAACGCAGGATAACCAAAACAACGATGTACAATAGAGGATCTTCTGGAGGCATCACCATCCTGACTTCAGGCTCTACTATAGAGTGACAGTTCTGAAGACAGCTTGGTATTGACACAGATAGACCAATGGAATCCAATTGAAAACCCTGATATTAACCCACACACCATAAGAAGACCTTGTCTTTGACAAAGATGCTAAATCTAAACAATGGAAGAAAGATAGCATCTTCAACAAATGGTGCTGGCACAACTGAATTCAGACATGCAGAAGATTGCAGATAGATCAATATCTGTCACCATGCACAAAGCTTAAGTGCAAATGGATCAAAGATCTCAACATAAATCCAGCCACTCTGAATCTTCTAGAAGAGAAAGTGGGAAGTACCCTTGAACAAATTGGTACAGGAGAGCACTTCCTCAACATTACACCGGTAGCACAGACATTGAGATCTGCAATTAATAAATGGTACTTCCTGAAATTGAGAAGCTTCTGTAAGACAAAGGACACAGTGAGTAAGACAAAACAACAGTCCACAGAATGGAAAAAGATCTTCACCAACCCCACATCTGACAGAGGGCTGATTTCCAAAGTATACAATGAACTCAAGAAGCTAGCCACCAAAACACCAAATAATAAAATTAAAAAGTGGGTTGCAGAACTAAATAGAGAATTCTCACAGAGGAATCTGAAATGGCTGAAAGACACCTAAGAAAGTGCTCAAAATCCTTGGCCATCAGAGAAAATGCAACTCAAAACAACTCTGAGATACCACCTCAGACCTGTCAGAATGGCTAAAATCAAAAACACCAATGACAATCTATGCTGGAGAGGATGTGTAGAAAAAGGAACACTCCTCCATTGCTGGTGGGAGTGCGAACTCGTAAGACCACTTTGGAAATCAGTATGGTGGTTGCTCTGAAAAATGGGAATCAGTCTACCTCAAAACCCAGCAATTCCTCTCTTGGGCATATACCCAAATAATGCACATTCATACAACAAGGACATATGTTCAACCATGTTCATAGCAGCATTGTTTGTAATAGCCAGAATCTGGAAGCAACCTAGATGCCCCTCAACTGAAGAATGGATAGAGAAAATGTGGTACATTTATACAATGGAATCTTGAAATTAGCAGGCAAATGGATGGAACTAGAAGAAGCCATCCAGAGTGAAGTAACCCAGTCACAAAAAGACAAACATGGTATGTACTCATTCATATATGAATTTTAGACATAGAGCAAAGGATTACCAGCCTACAATCCTCTTCACCAAAGAAACTAGGAAACATGAAGGACTCTAAGGGAAAATGCATGGACCCCAGGAATGGGAAGGGGCAGGAACTCCTGAGTTAATTGTGAGTATGAGGGTAGGAGAGAGGGAGCTGCCAGAATGAAAAGAGAAGAAAAGAGGAGAGGAGGAAATAGAGGAGCAGAAATATTGAGTTGGGGGAAGAATAGAGGAGAGCAGGATGAGAGATACCATATTAGAGAGAGCCATTATAGGTCCGAGGAGAGATCTGGCACTAGGGAGATTTCCAGAGATCTACAAGGATGACACGACGTGACAATCCAGGCAAGGGTGGAGAGGACAACCTAAACACCCTTCCCCTAAAATGAGATTGATGACTACTTTTTATGCCATGCTAGAGCCCTCATCCAATGGCTGATGGAAGAAGAGGCAGACACTCACAGATACACACTGAACTGAACTCTAGAACTTAGTTGTAGAGAGGGAGGACTGAGGATCGAAGGGGTGGATGCCAGGGTGCTCAAACTCACACAAACAGCTGGCCTAAACAAGGGGAAGCACATCGACGCCAGACTGCTGTCTGGGAGGCCAGTACAGGATTGATCCAGACCCCTGAACTTGGATGTCAATGAGGAGGCCTCTGCATTCTAGGGGGCCCCTGATAGTGCATTAGTATTTTTTCCTCTTGTAATAAGGGACTTTGAGAGCCCATCCCATGTGAAGGGATGCACTCTTGGCCTGGACACATGGGGAATGGCCTAGGCCAGCCTAGGATGATGTGGTAGACTGTGGGGAGCCCCCATTGAGAGCCCTACCCTGCCTGGGGAGTGGAGTGTGGATGGGATGGGGGGTAGGTCGTGGGTGGGGGAGGAAGGGTGGGGGTGAGGGAAGGGAGAGGGAGAAGGGATTGATATGTTAAACAAGCTTGTTCCTAATTTGACCTAATAAAAATTTTTTTTAAACAGAACAGGATGACTAGCCTGTTCATTTCTGCAACCAGGAGAAGGCAGAAATCAGTAGTGTAATTTACATACTGATTTTAAGTATTACCAACCTTGCATTACTTTATCAAATACATTTTCTTATACTTGTTTAACTTTAGTTTTTACCACAGCTCACACTTATTATCCACAGTTCCCCATGATCACTAGCACACTACAGGGAGAAGGAAGAGATATTGAGCTAATGATGTCCAATAAGGACAAAAAATCAAAATATTAATTTTGGGACTCTATCAGGGGAAATATCACCTTTTTAGCTTTCTTTGGTCTATATTCATGTAGCTGGGTTCTGGGTGCACACTTTTACATAGACACTTAGACTTGTCTAGGAGGCTAGAACGCTACCAAATTGTAATAAAGGATTTCTATTGGTGCTTTTATTGTGTTTTATTGATTAAGATAAATGTATGTCCTACAGCTCTGGTGGCATGTTTTTCATTGTACAAGAACAGTGTCAGTGTGGGGTAGGTGTGTGTCTGTAGTCTCAGGTATTTGAGAGGTTGAGATGGAGAATTACTTTAGGTTAAGATTTTAACAGCAATAAAAAGACAAGAGGAAAGTAGTGGGAGAGAGAAAGGGAATAAGGACAGATGGGGGTAAAAGGCAAGGGAGAGACAATATATATTTAGCTTTCATATAAAAATGCTATGACTGATGACTACCTTATATGCCATTCTAGAGCCTTCATCCAGTGGCTGAGGAGAGCGAGGCAGACACCCACAGCTAAACACTGAGCTGAACTCTGGAACCCAGTTGCAGAAAGGGAGGAGTGAAGAGCAAAGAGGTTGGGACCAGGCTGGTGAAACCCACAGAAACAGCTGACCTGAACAAGGGGGAGCACATGGACCCCAGCCAGCATGGGACTGATCCAGACCCAATGAGGAGGCCTTGGCATGCTATGGGGCCTCTGGTAGTTCATCAGTATTTATCCCTGGGTTAAGAAGGGACTTTGGGAGTCCATCCCACATGGAGGGATGCTCTGTAATCCTGGACACATGGGGGAGGTCCTAGGCCCTGCCCAGGATGGTATGACAGACTTTGGGGAGCAGAGGGGGTGGGCTAGGGGGTGGTGGGGGGCAGGGAAGGAAGGGAGGGAGAGGGAGCAGGGATTGACATGTGAAGAAGGCTTGTTTCTAATTTGAACTAATAAATAAAATAAAATAAAATTTTCACATTTGTGAAATAATGTGATTTAAATTCTTTTCTAAGCATTTTCCTATTTTTTTTCTAAAATGAAGATGCATTACTTTTGGGGGTAATGTATTTTTTATTTAAATTAGAAACAAGTTTGTTTTACATGCCAATCCCAGTTCCCTCTCCCTCCCCTCTTCCCCTGCCCCCCACCTACCTCCTATCCCATCCCCTTTCTACTCTACAGGGCCATCCTAGAGCCTTCATCCAGTAGCTGATGGAAGCAGAAGCAGACACCCACAGCTAAACACTGAGCTGAATTCCTGGAATCCAGTCTCAGAGAGAGAGGAGTGATGAGAAAAGCAGTCAAGATGAGGCTAGAGAAACCCACAGAAACAGCTGACCTGAACAAAGGGAGCTCATGGACTCCAGACTGATAGCTGGAAAACCAGCATAGGACCAGCATTCAGACCCCCTGAGGGAGGATGGCCGTTAGGAGGCCTGGGCAATCTATGTGACCTCTGATAGTGGACCATTATTTATCCCTAGTACACGAATGGATTTTGGGAGCCTAATCCACATAGTGTCTGAGATACTGTCTCAGCCTAGACACATGGGAGAAGGCCTAGGCCCTGCTCCAAATGATGTGACAGACTTTAGAGATCCCCCATGGAAGGCCTCACCCTCCATGGGGAGAAAATGCATTACTTTTAACCAGTAAAAATCTTTATACTATACCCAGCAAATCAATTAATTTTGATAATGTAGAAGACACAGATAAATAGAGATAGTAGCATTATCAGAGGAGGGCCTTGAATTTATTTAGCACTTCTTAGACAATTTTCCATCTACATTTTTCCATCTTTGGATAATTAATATGCATCTACTCTACTGAATCGCCAACAGTACTTTTTAATGAACATCCAATCCTTCCCTGGAAACTCATAATTATCTTATGCAGTGAATGTAACTCTGAATGCACACTTTCATCTTAACATATATCTACTCAAGTTCCTTAATGAATTTCACTTTAAACAAATGGATCAGGCCAAGTTATAATTCACATAATGGTATGTTCTTTATATTAAAATATGCTCCTAAGTTCTTGTGCTTAGATACTTTATTTCTAGGCAACTTAGCACTATATCCACCTACAAAGTTTGTGAAGGAAGTCAAATTACCCAATCTCTTGCAGGTTGATACTATCTGTTCCAGATTTCTTGACCTGTAAGGACCATGTGTTGTTTTTAAATTATCAATGTTAATTATTTTGCAGCTTTGTTAGTCAGTGTTTAATTTTGCAGCATGCCCGGTTTTACTCTGTAATTTCTGAATTGTGCAATTCTCTCCAACTTACACATGCATAGTACTTCACTATGTTTTTGACATTTGCCAAAAAGCTTTGTTTTTCTCTGTTTTATTGTTTCCATCAAATATGAAACTAGTAGAATATATGCATACATGCAAACATAAACATATACAATGTACATAGACAAGAGGCAAAGTGAATGAAGATGATGGCTAGGAAAGATTTAAATGTTCAGCCTTAGAAGCCCAATGGCAAAGGGACTGAGGGCCTTGGCAGTTTTGACATTTTTAAAGTCTCCACAAGTTGAAGGGGGGGAAATGACAATTCCTGTCTGAACTGCTTTCATCTGGTTTCTAACTTTGGTGGCATTTCCCTGGTCCTTTTTTTTCTTATTCGTAATTATATACCAACCTCCAAATACTCAAATGTTACCTTGCCTGTGTGAAGATGTCAGTGTCAGGAACAAATATAGCCCTGGTTTTACTTGTTTTACCAAAAGAGCTCTGGAAGACTTCAGAGGTGTTTTGTCAACTAACTTTTGGGTTTGTTTATTTCAGAGAAACGCTTTAACATTTTTCAGAAGGTTGGCAAATAAGATCAATCATACCATTTTTTAATGAGCTCACCTAAGGGTATCCTAAGGGCATGATATGAGAGCTGGGTGTGAACGGGACTTTCTTTTTCTACAGTATCATTATGGTTTTGCTGCATAAGTCCTGGAAAATAAAAAGCTTTCTGCATCTTAATAAATGTAACATGCTATCCCTACTGCAAACATGTATACAGGCCTGCCGCCAAAGAACTACAGAATTAGTGACTTCTGAATGACTGTCAATTCACTTAGACACCCCAGTGGACTGAAATATCCATAGACCCATGAGTGGCTTTTGAAATAGTACAACCACATATATCCCTATAACTTGCACACAGCAAAAACAGCCACATGGCATTTTCAATGAGTACTTTCCCAAAATACCAATTGACTATTTGCTGTTCTAAGAACTGTTTAGTGAGAACGAGAGATAAATATTAAAGTATAAATAAACATACAAAACCGAGAAAGCAACTTCTTAGTTTGGGGGCAGACAGAGCTTATGTTCACCCAGTGTGGTTGGAACAAATGTAGCCAACATTTATTTAACTTCTAAAAAAAAAGTCTCAGTTATCCATGGAGTACAGGAACTTCTTCATTTTAAATTTTTAGTATCGTGAAGCTGAGAGTTAAGTTGGGCTTTATTGATGACCGATAGATGAGAATGAAAATTCTTATATGATGGAAGAATTAAATAATAATGACCAGAACCAGCCTACAAACTGACTGTTATTGGCTTAAAAGAAGAGTGTTATCTCTTTCCAGGGATTTACTGATAGAAGAGGAACTACTTCTGATGACAAGCTAGCACAGATAAACATCCAAGAATTACTCCTGTGCATCTGAAATATGTTCAAAATGTACTAAGGAGAAAACATGGTTCATTATATTAATTAGCTAGCATGCAAGAAAACCAGTGACAGCATTTAAGACTTTGAAATCAGCCTTCCAAATCACAGCTGAGTGTTTTCTTCCCCCATAAGGGTCACGAACGATTCACATCCTCCTGCTATTGTACTAATTTAAAGAAAAGAAATTGTTTTCACTCAACAGCTTGTCACCCTTTCAAACTATCTGCTAGAAACCATGCTCTACTATCTGTCTTTGAATATTCCTCTATGTGGATAGTATTTTAAAAATACTGATTCCCTGATGCTTCACTTAGGGGTTGGTATAGAAAAGGGCTGCTGATGGGAAAAATAGTGAAAATAATTCAACCTTCATCCTGGAGAGCATGACATTTTGCTTGTTTTGTTGTTCCTCAAACCTTCTACATTGGTTCCAAACATATTTCTCGTATGTTTTATTTTTTCGTAAATTTCATATCCTAGAAATAAGTAAAATTTATGTTTGTGCATAGAGGTTACTTTTATTTTGAAACTCAAAATCTTTAATTAACTTCCATAACTTGTACACCATAAGATGTGAGTTGAAAATGCCATTTTGATAATTTGGGCCAGCCTCCATGAGATCTAGTCTGCTCTGTCTGCATGTGAAAATCCAGCCAATATTAGGCAAAAGAAATAAATCAGCTTTGGCCTTTTATCATAACCTGTTGATTAACTACTAGCAATCTATCAAGCTCTGGGTCACATTACCACAGAAAATGGAGCGCCGGCTCCCAGAGTGCCCCTCTGAGAACCTCAAGTTCATGGGAATGCACAGTGGAAGGGACCTCTGAACTCTTTCCCACAGTGAAATGGCAGCTGTGATGCTTTGGCCTCAGCTGCCTCAGTGTTGACTCCGCATGAGGGTTGTGGCAATTCCCTCACAGTGCCCTAGGCAGGCTCTCGATGTTTGCTACTCTGAACAATTATTGAAAGATGTATGGTTTTCCTATTACCCAGTTGGATTAAAAAAAAAATCCATCTTCTAATATAGAGTGAACAAGCCACAGCTCAAACATGAGATGGGAGTGGCTGCCTGTGCTATTTCCCTGCATCTTTACTCCTGGTTTTTTTTTTTTTTTTTTTTTTTTTTTTTTTAACAAAACCATATGAGGTTTCTTTTTACTGAAAAGTTTCTCACATCAGA
The DNA here is from genome assembly GCF_003668045.3 of Cricetulus griseus. Lineage (NCBI taxonomy): Eukaryota > Metazoa > Chordata > Mammalia > Rodentia > Cricetidae > Cricetulus > Cricetulus griseus. The sequence continues at coordinate 302,656,232 of NC_048595.1, read as the reverse complement.
GTAATGGGGTGGGGGTATAAAAAGACAAATGAAAAATTCAAAGTTTTAAGGAAAGGCTTGAATTGTAGTTTTGTCAAGGTCCTACTAGAGTGGTGAAAACCATGGGAAAATTTTCCATCTCTAAAATGGAAACAATTTATACTTCATATCATTGTTGAAATTCAAACTACAGCCATGAGACAGGAGATGAAGAACTTTATATCTTATTAATATACTCAGTGGACTTTAGTGGCATAAGTGTCAAGCTTGGTTTTGTTGGAGATTTTGTTTTATTTGCTAATTTTTAAAAAGCATTTTAGGCTTATTTAGTATGTGTGCTAATTCAGCCATTGGAACCTCAAAAGTGAACCCTTTATTTTATTCTTAAATATCATAATTAAATGAAGGATTAATATTATTAAGTTTTAAAATTTTACTTTATATTATTTTACTTTGCTTAATGATGTTTACTCATCAGACAAATTATTGTGTTGAGGTTTTAAGTATAATTTTCATTATCAGCATTGTCAATTTCCAAGCCGTAAGAAAACTCATATCTTCATGAGCTTCATTGCTATTTCGCAAAATGTGAGACATTATTCATTACAGCAGAATAAAGCTAATAAATGTAAATTAAGTTCATATCTTCTCTAGATTATTCACATTGGGCCCTCAATTACAAAAATACAAAATGTCTCTTCCTTGAAGTTTATCTTATAGAAGATTGACAGTAACTGCCCCATAAGCTTTATAAGAGAAATAAGAGACTGACAATGAAAAAATGATACGACAGAGTCCTTTATGGGACTTTAGGTGGACAGGGGTTTATAGGGGTGAGTCACTACAACAGGGCATTGTAAGTGACATTATGTAAGGAGTTAGCCACCCAACTGGGAAGCTCTACTCCCAGAGGATGAGGTGATGCTATAAGAATGGATCTGACTGTTATATGCTGGAGAAGAAGAAGAAGAAGAAGAAGAAGAAGAAGAAGAAGAAGAAGAAGAAGAAGAAGAAGAAGAAGAAGATCCCAACAACACAGGAAGTAGAAGATAATGAAGAGAAGTTGGTTTTATCTCTGGCGTTATAGAAAAGCAGTGCATAGGTGGAAGTCTTGTCTTTAAAAACTTTTAAACCAAAAAGGGACTACAGGGGGACCAAAAAGCCTGGTTACTATGGTTACTTCTTAGGAAGGTCCAGGAGAGAAATGACAGAAGCATATTCTAGGGTGTGGTAACAGAGATGAAAACTGGTGTTCATATTAAAGTATTGTATACATGGAAAGTGGGTTAACCTTGGGGCCGTGTTATTAGTGTCAAAGAAAGGGCAAAATTTAAAAATGGGAAATGTTTCTGAGAGGGGAAAGAAAGGAAAATTGTTTTCAAGAGAAGTTTAAGGAAGAAGAGATGAGTATTTTCTTTAGAAGCTGCTGTTTTTTATGCAGATCACTAGACACACATGAGGAGATGATTAGACCTGAATGCCTTAATGCCTCCATGATGCTGACACCCCCAAAATTGCTATTGATCAGACCAAAATACCCTGGCTTGATCTGACATCCTGGCCACGTGTACTTCCTCCCTAAAATCCCGTTACAGTGTTAAATGTATCTGATAATGAATCCATTTCAGAAAGTTATTGGGTAAATCAATACCTGTGTCAGGGACAGGAGCCTCCTGCTGGTTTCAATTTCTTAAATGTACTATGAGATCACTTTGTCATTTACATGGGCCTGGCTTATGAAATCCAGAAACAAAGTAAAGTGTGGGCCATGAAGAAAGTGGTCAACCAAAGATACTAAAAATGCAGATTTATTATTTGGTGTTTAGGCTGAAGGCAGTTCTACAGAGGGCCCCCAGGACGGGTAAGTAGGCTGGAACAACCCAGTATCAGGGGACTTCAGAGAGTCCTTTTACTTGTTGGCATGCACAGTCAACTCCCACAAGGTCATCATGAAAGATGTGCCCCAATAATTTATGCCTGGCCTTGCTCTATCTAAACCTCCTTAACCTCTTGTTAGCAAAACAACTAACTAATAATCATATATAGCTAGTTGAACTTACGTTGAACCTTTTTACTTGGTCTTTTCATTGCTTTTCTCTAATTAATATCCTAATGATTGCAAAATACAAAAAAAAAAAAACAGCAACAACAACAACAAAAAAGTTGCAGTGATGCAGTGATGTCAATCTAGCTCATGTTTCCAGATACACCGGGTTTTGCAAATCCTGGCAGCCAGATGAAGACATTCGCCAAACTTTTCTAGGATTGTTTGACTTTTCACACAATGTTAGAATGTATTTTGAACAGTTCCTATGCTTTCAAAGCGGAGCACTTCACAAAAGAGGAGGGTGTCTCCCGTGTTGGGGGAGGGTAAGAGGATACTGGGTGTAAAACGGGTGTAGCAGAAGACGTGATAATACACTCCAAACAGTTTCAGTGCAGCACAGAGTCACAGCATTAGTGCTGTGGGGCCTTGGTGATCCCTGAGATCGGTGGTGTAATTCGGCACAAGGCTGCTGTATTGTGGGGTAGCTGAGGGCTGCAGTCCTGCTGTGGAGCCAAGACAGTTACACACTTTTGGTCTTCCCATCTGAGCTGCTACACAAGGAGCGGGTTTTGGAGCGAGTTCTTACAGCACAAAGCCATCATGACTGGAGTTTGATGCTCCAAACACAGACACATTCTCACTTCCACAAATGTTTTAGTAAAATGAGAATGTGCTGAGAGAGGAAATTATTGTCTTTTTGTTTCCTTCCTTTCATTTTCTTCTCTTGTGAAAGCACACCTCGTATGGTGTTTTGACTTAGAGAAAATGAAAAACAAAGATTAATTCTGAAACTGCTAATTGTGTAAAAGCATGGGTTTTCAAAGAAAATAAAAGTTCTTTTATTAACACAGAAAAACTTTTGAAGAAAAGCATCAACAATTGCATTTCCGTAGTTGTTTTCTAACTAATGAAACAGATATTTGGACAAGATTCCTCAAAATATATCTATCAAACACCTTTGTCTCATCCAGTTTACTTTTAAGGTCCCATAGGATCACAATTAATATAATTCATAACACAGAATGATTTTTCCTTTAGAGCATTTGATTTTTATTTTCTATAACAATATATGCAAATAACCATAACCTGAATTATTGTAGTTAATTTCATTTATACATCAGTGTTAATAGTATAGAAATGAGATGTTCATTGATCCTAGGTGAAAGACAAGAGGAGAGAGCTGTAAAACCACACAGTAAAAATATTTGCTTGTGGTTACCTATTACCACACATTCCCTTTTAAAACTTAACCCCTGACTTTTCCTGGAGCTGCCTCATCATATCTCATGGATTTGACAGCTCATCTATGAAAACTAAGAAGGCACCTCCCCAGGTGATTATTTCAGATATTCTTTTGGGAAGGGCTGAGATACAGAGAAAGTATTTTAGTTAGAGTGTCAGGATCTGTGTGATGGCATAACTACCTCTGGAGATTTTTGTGCATATTCTGTTGTGAGCAACTGCTACTGAAGAGGCTTTTGCCCAAGAGTGGCATCTATAGCCCACTCTGTGAGACTGAGAGAAAAAAAATAGGAGCCCACCTGACTTCTGAAGGAATAACACTACCTTTAACACCATTGTGACTGGAATCTTTCAGTAGTCAGTAACATGGTGTTTGTGACATGTTACCCTTTCCTTTTATGAACTGATATATCTGAATGTTGACTTTGTACAATGTGAAGGATCCAGAGAGATGCTTGTTTCTCTAAAGCTCTGTGAAAGAGAAGCTGGTCACTTATCATTCAAAATAAAACAACCTCCAACATGGATTGCAGAATTGGATGAAGACTACATCTCAAAAAGCCCTTATTTGGGAGGAGAGGAACCTATCAGAGGAATTGATGAGTAAAACAGCCTGCTCTGTGCTTCCAACATTCAAATGTATCCTCTGCTGTGTTAGTTTTCCCAGAATCATAGTTCTCTGCAGGCGGCAGTTCTGCCTCAGCCAGTAAACTTATCATGTGCTCACAGTTCCATTTAGTCCAACACAATTGTAGTTCAGGGTACAGTGGGACTTAGTCAGCAAAATCATCATTCTGTCCAGGGGAGGCAAAAAGTCTGTGGAACTTGGGCACTGTTGAATGGTGAGAGAATAGAATTCCAGTGTTCACCAATACTTGCTTTAGAATAACAAGTTAAGTACATCGTCCTGTGAAACTGCTGAGGAAGGGTTCCTTGACACATGCTAACTAGGGTGATTATTTCAGGGAGACAGAAAGTAGCAGAAAAAACTTCAGGACTATGGAACGGTTTCAACATCTACTTTCAGTGGGGGAGACATATTTTCATTCTCTCACTTTCTTCACCTGCTCTACTTCAGCAAAAGGTGAGGTGAATCCCTTCTGTTCTTTCGAAACAGCTTTACCGGTTGTTTTAAGCCATAATTGCACAGAGAGCAAGCTTGTTCAAAAGGTTAAAATAAAATAAAGTTCCTCAAGTCACAGAAAATATCAAATAGCAAATGATCCAGTTTTAAGTGGAAGTGGAGAAAGCCCAGGAGATGTCTCAGATGCTCAACAGTGAGAAACACTTACTGCTTTTGTGGAGGACAAAAGCAGTTTTGCTTCAGTTGCCTAGGACACCCTCTTCTGACTATCCCAGGCACCTGTGTGCAATCACATAAATAAAAATAAATTTTCAGGCTAAAGCAAAGAAAACATCCATTTCTTCCCAGAAACATATATAATTCGTTTCATTCATTGCAATACACCTAGTAGAATTATTTGACTTTACCTCAAGATTTTTCTAGGAAATGCACAAATTTCAGTAAAAGATAAAACTTTGAAAATACCTAAAAATTTATAAACACATTTTAAAACCACTGTTTGAACTTAGAATGTATTTTAACAAATGGGGTAAACTATTTTAAGTAGACATTGTGTTTCTAGGTAAGCTAATGGTAACTTTATATTAATACCTATGTGTGGAAGTGTGCATCTACTATTGTAGTGAAATTGCAACTACTGTATGCTTAAAATACTAATGATTCATGCCAGTGGAAATCACTGGTGTTTCAAAATCGATGTCTAGAAATAATAAGCATGTAAAATTATAAGATTTAGTATATGTTAAAGATGTATTGCCTATTTCTAAGACTGATCCAAACTTTAAGGGTGAGATTTGGATACTCAGACCAGTTACATTTGAAAAATTAAAAATAACATCATCAGTGTGTGTTTAATTCACAGTTATCTTCCAGTTCTCTAAAGCAGCTGCATGGTGTTTTCCTGTTGTTTGCATTTAATTTCAATGGTAGATTTTCAACCCTCATTTGACACAAGGTAAGTGAAATTGTCTCTCAATGGAATAACTGATACATCATGACTTTGAAGTGCTCCTGGACCTCACCCTGAATCTTACAGCTAACCAAAGACAGCCTTTTACTTTGAGATACCAAGTTACACTTTCCAAGAGCTACAACACAACCTTCAGTGTGGGGAGAATCCTGTTTGGGACACTTGAAGATTAGCAGAAGAGGTGGAAAAATACTAAATTAACATGATATTTGTAGAGCAAGAGAGAAACTATCCATCATTTCCCTGCTTATATTACTTCCTGAAATAGGCCATTTCCACAGAAGCCAAAGAACTCTGTAAAACAAACACAGCTGCCCATCTCTGTCTTATTCATTGGCTTCATATTGTCCTTAGAGTAAAACTGTCCATCATGCTCAATTTAATGGCCTAGCCCTAATCACTTCTCTGTCTCCCTTCTCCTCCCTTTCTCTTCAGTCCTGTAGACCTGAAGCACCGCTGAGCTCTTCCATGTCTAAGTATCTAAATGGTAGTTATTTGTTTCTTCCACATGAAGCACTCTTCCACGTGCTATAGAGCTAGCTCCTTAACACATTGCCACAAATTGCCATTTCTTACCTAACCACACTCTTTAAAGTGGCCTGGCATTTCCCCCTTTACTTTCTATATTTAAAACAATTTATCACTGTTCTGAAATCACAATTTTCCTCCATATTTCTAGTTATTGCTGCTTCTCCTCCATAGAAATGTAAAGTTCGTGAGAGTAAAGACTATTCAATATTCCTGAACATCACTCCTGTATCATCTAGTCTAATGTCTGTTGGAAACAAGGTACATGCATAAAGCATGTTACATTCATGGAATACTGATGATAAGACATCCTTGAATATAATCACCATACTACTGTTAAATTATGATAAATCATCTTGTAGCCTAGAGGAAGAATTCTTTGCCCTTTACAATAGAAATACCAAGTTTAAGAGGTGAAAGTTCAAGTTAAGAGGAAAACACAAAGTCTGAAAGCACTTTAAGCTGATCCTTAAAAAAAATTAACTGGAAAGAAAGGTTAAAGGGATTAAGTTTTTTTTCACGTACCAAAGGGGGACCTAGGAGATTAGTTAATTATTACCTTCACATTTTGAAGACATTTTGTCATGGAAATGTCAAGCTTTTATCTGTCCATGAATGGGAAAGAAAAGAAACAAATCTAAATTCCTACTGATGATAATTAGAGTGAATGCAAGATGTGGTCAGCCCCAAAGAGTAGGCTTCTAAGAGGATTCTGGAGAATATGTGGCCAAAACTCTAACAGGATGTTTAAAATAACTATACTGAACATACAAAAAATAATAGGTATGAAAGGTAAAGATAGTAGGGGATAGCAGGTAGCCTTATTTGGCTAAGGAATGCTTTTAAAAATAAAAGGTAAACATAAATGGATATGTATGTATGCAAATACAACTATGCCAACACATTCTTTGTTCTTTTCTACTTCACTCTATCCAATTGACATCCTCTAAGTTTTCAAATAAGTATCTGTTTTTTCTCTCCATTTCTTATTTAAATTAGAAACAAGATTATTTTACATGTTAATCCCAGTTCCCTCTGCCTCCTCTGCTCCCCTTCACCCCCCAACTAACACCCTACCTATCCCATACCCTTTCTGTTTCCCAGGGAGGATGAGGCCTTCCATAGGAGGTCTTCAGAGTCTGTCATATCCTTTGGGATAGGGCCTAGGCCCACCCTCTTGTGTCTAGGCTCAAGGAATATCCCTCTATGTAGAATGGACTCCCAAAGTCCATTCCTATGCTAGGGATAAGTACTGATGCCACATAGATTTCCAAGGTCTCCTCATTGACACCCACATTCATGGGGTCTGGATCAATTCCATACTGGTATCCCAGCTATCAGTCTGGGAACTAAGAGTTTCCCCTGGTTCAAAAACAAAAAAAGTATCTGGTTTAATAAGCAACATCAAACTGGAAGCCAAGCACATCACACTTTGTGCATAGTCCATTTCTTCTCCCTCCTCTCTTACTTATTTTTTTTAGGAGCACCTGAAGAAAGGGTAGTAAAAGATAATTGTCCAGTCAAACTTGTAATCAACAGTAGTGTAAGCATTTTCTGGAGTTACTTCATGAGAGTAAAATTACTGTTTTGTTTTTTTTTCTTGAGACAGGCTTTCACTATGTAGCCCAGGCAGGCCTTGAACTGAGGATTCTTCTGCTTCTGCCTTCTGGTACTGTTGCTTAAGTGCCGTCATTAATTTCTAACATTAATTACATTAATCATGATATATTAAATATCAATAATATGGCAGTCCTTTTCTGGAGAATATACATGAATAGCATACATCTCATTGTTTGTTGAAGAAACTGATACAAAACCAAGTCAAACAACATTTAAGTGGGTATGAAGAAGAAACAACAAAATCAACCCCGGAAGCCCCTACCTCGGACGACACTGCTCATTCTGAGCTACTCCCTCTTAGAATAAGCTGGAACAGACTAGAAACAGAAAATAACCATCACAGAAGTAGAATTTTCATTTATGACAGAAAACTATGTTCTTGAGTCCTATGAGAAAATGATTATCTGTCTCCTCCCAAAGTCACTCCCTAGAGCATCACTTTCCATCTAATATTATCTGACCACTGGCCAACAGCCATCACTCATTTTTCAGTCAAACCATCCTCTAATACTCAATGAACTAGCATGTGTAGGCACAGAACAACAACTCAGAGTGTGAGTGAAGGGATGAACACAAAATCCAGGTCTGACTCCAGCATCTCTGGCTAGGATCCAAATGTAATGCCCTGTCAGCGTCAGGGTAGATTCAAGAAAAGTCTATTTCCATAAGTTCACAGAGACTAAAAGGCAATATTATTTCTGTGCAGACATGAGGTACTATTCTAGTTGGGCTTTCTCAGGATAGTACAATTTCTTAAAATATGTATAAGGTTTGCCTAACAACTTTTTCTAATGAATATGCAAAGGATGTGATTGTAACTTGAGTAGCAAGTTCAGCTAAAATGTTCTTTGCAGTGTTGTTTACAATTTTAAAAATAAGTGAACCCAAATAACAACTCCTCACGTTAGTTAAATTAATCCTCTTATGTCAGTACAAAAGCATTCATTTGTGGTTAGAGAGATGGCTTATCAGTTAGGAGCACTTTTTAAATTAAATTCATTTATTTATTTTACATACCGACCACAGTCTTCCTTCCCTCTTTTCCTCTCACTTCTTCTCCCTACTTCCCCTATGCCTCCACCCAATCCACTCCTCCATTTCTGTTCAGAAATGGACAGGCCTTCCATGGATACCAGCAAAACACTGCATGCCAAGTAGGTGTAAGAATAAGCTCCTCCCCTTGTATTAAGGCTGGACAAGGAAACCCAGTATGAGGAATAGGTTCTCCAAAGCCAGCCAAAGCTTTAGGGACGGCGCCTGCTCCAACTGTTCGGAGTCTGACAAGTAGCTCAAGCTACAGAATTGTCACATATATGTAGAGGGCCTAGCTCCCATGCAGGCTCCCTGTTTGATGATTCTGTGAGCTCCTTTGGCCCCAGGCTAGTTTTTTTGTTTTGTTTTGTTTTGTTTGTTTTATTTTATGATGTCCTTAACCTCCCTGACACCTACAATCCATTCTCCATCTTTTCAGCAGAATTCTCCAATCATGTTTGCTTCTATCCTAGGTCTCTAAGTCATCCAGCCTCTGTCACCTGGCAGTGTCAGGGGTGAGCTCATTCTCATGACATGGGACTGAGGCTGGACCAGTCTCTGGCTGGCCACTCTCCTATAGCTGATAAATACCTTTACTGGAGTGGCTGGACACAAGATTAACTCAAAAAAAATGTAGCCCTCATATATAAATGATAAATGGGCTGAGAAGGAAATCAGGGAAACAATAGTGTTATGAAAATTACTTTAACTATGTAAAGATAGTTTACATTTGTTTATGCTGTGGAATATTAATTTAACTATGCGAAGGTATGTTACATTTGTTTTTGCTGCCTTCATTATCGATGTAAAGATGTATTACATGTAATTTGTGATGTATTTGTTTACTTATGTAAAGATGTGTTGCATTTGTTTCACCTTGCCTGCCTAAGGTACATGATTGGTCTAAAAAAAAAAAAAGCTGAATGGCCAATAGATAGGTAGGAGAGGGTTAGGAAGAGCTGGAGGGCAGAGAGAATAAGTAAAAGAAGAAATCTAGTCTCCAGAGAAAAGGAGGAGAGAACAAGGCAGCTGCCAGCTAGAGGTGGAGACAGCAGGAAAGAAAAGTGAGGAAGGAAGGAAGGTAGGAAGGAAGGAAGGAAGGAAGGGAGGGAGGGAGGGAGGGAGGGAGGAAGGAAGGTAAAAAGGCCCTGGGCAAACAATGATGAAGACAAACAGACTACCAGGACAGACTCCAAAACAATAAAGAGAAATCCTGTCGCAGAAAACCAAAACACGAAACAAAACAAACAAACAAACAAACAAAAAAAAAACCAAAACAAGCTAAGCTAAGCTAAGACCCAGCTTGTCACAATTTGAGAGTTAGTTGATCGATTAAGTACTGACTGCACAAGTACCTACAAGGCAAGCAGGCATATTACACCAGCATCCAGGAGGCAGAGGCCAAGATCTATTTAGTGGTTAATGTCAACTGTCAATTTGGTAAGGTCTAGAACCATATGAGAGACTGGCTTCTGGGTGTGTCTAAGAGGAGGAAACATCCTGAATATGTTAATGGATGGAAAGATCCTCCCACTGAGGGTAGACTCACTCCCTGGTTTGCAATTCTGGGCAGCATGGAAAGGAGGTAGTGAAATGAGCCAAAGCTTTTGTTGCTTTCTGCATCTTGACCATGCATGCCAAGGGACCAGGTACTCCATCTCCTGCTGCTGTGGCTTACAATAACCATAGACTGGAAACCAAAATAAACTTTTTCTTTTTTACGTTTCCTTTGCAAGGACATTTTGTCACAGAGACAGGAAAAGAAACTACAATGTTCTACAGCTATATAGAAAGTGGGTAGCAATTGATCAAGGAAGGAACCAGAAATGAACTTCAAGCTTCTCCATTTAAAGGAGCATATAAGGATACCCACACACCCCACCTTCATGCACGAACATTAATACACACAGGAGCACACACAGAAGAAAAGATACATTTTTATACTTTTATTAATTTGTACTTTTCATTAGTATTCATAAATAAGGATACTTGCCCACACTAGGCAACCAAACAAATGGAAATTTAACAATAAGAGGACCTGTTTCTCTATTAATCAATTAACAAAATTTGCTTAAATTTGAAGAAATTGATGGCTGACTTTCTGATGAAGTGGTTAGGGCCCCATGAGACTTCTCTCTTTCATGTTAGTGTTTATTGGTGTCATGTTTGTTCAAATCTTAGTCCTCAAATCATGTACAAACATATAAGTAACATCATATGAACTGAGCAGGTTGTATTTATAAACTTAAGAACACACATACACATAGTCACACACTAAAATAACAAATAAAGAAAAAGATGCCATGAGTTTGAAAGAAAGAAAGAAGGTGTGTGTAGGAGAGATTGGAGGGATGAAAAGGTAAAGGAAATATAACATAAAGGTATTTTAATTTCAAAGCTTTAAAATTAGAATATTTATTTTTATTTATGTGTATGCTTATGAGTTTTTCTGTATATATGTGTATGTGTTTTCACACTTGCATGAAGTTTCCTTTGGGAGCCCAACAGACATTATCAGATATCCTGGAGTTGGAGTTACAGGCTGTTGTGAACCACCTCAAGTAGATGCTGGGAACTAAACACATGGCCTTATGATGACTGGAGTTCAATTCTTGAGAACCAGGTAGTGGAATGAGAAAATTGACTCTTACAAGGTGTCCTCTGACCCTCATGCATGTAATATGGCATACATATAAGCATTCTCTCTCTCTTTCTCTCTCTCTCTCTCTCTCTCTCTCTCTGCCTATATGCATTTCCTGCGTTTTGTAGTTATGTACACTGATAAACAGAAATATAAAACCCCAATCCAAGTGCCTGCACTCTGAGAAGAAAGAAGATGGTAGCTGGGGTACTCAACAGTTTGGCAGAGGACTGCACCACACAGGACACTGTATCTTTTCACTGCAAAGACAAATGCAGTTCTTAATGTCACATAAAGCTAAAGAAGCTAACTTGTTCTACATACTAAAACCAGAACATTTTTGTCATGAACACATGATATTTACTCCAGAGGAAGAAAGGGTAGACCTGAGTAACCTTCTGAACTAGCTGACAGACTTCCAGGGACCATGATCAGTAAGGATGCCTTCAATAGTCTGTGCTACTGTGGTGGTAAGGACTCCATCTTCTCATATTTTAAAAGCTCTGTGAGTTCAAAATCTGAATCAGTAATTATAAGAAATCTTGCAGGTGGAATGTCCTTACCAAAAATCATTTAATGATTTCATAGGAGGCTGACATGCAGGTCACATGTGTTTGTGAATGTTGTTATTCATTATTAAAAACATTTCTAGTGTAAAGATGATAGAGAAAAAGAGAGAGGTCTGCTTTGCATGAATTCCCACTAGTCAAAGCCTAAGAGCTGAAGAGTGAGACCTACAAGGTTGGACGCAGTGACTGATCTGAACTGCAGCTGTGATGCCCTGTGGCTCTTGGGAAGCAGCCTCACCCAGCATGGAAGGCACTCATAACAATGACTGGAAGACTGGCTTCCTGTGTTTAAGGTGACAGAGAAAATATAAATGTTCATACTGATCAATATTAGGAATTAAAATTTTGATGTATTTAGGCTTCATGGAACGAACTGGACCACAACACTAGGAAAACTGCCTTTTTCCAGAAACTAAGGTAAATAAAACATTGTTTTGAAAAAATAGGAGAAAGCTATCCACCTGTTCTAAACTACAAAGTATTAAATTCAGAGACTACAAAGAAAACATGTTCCAAGTTTTGAGACAGCTTATTTCATAGAATATGACAGAAACTCCTAGATAACAAAGACTTCTGACAAAAGGCACAAATGAAGGCCAAAGAATCTCAGGATCAGATGCAGTTGTACTTTGTGGACTATGGTAATTGCTCACTATATTATGCCTTAAGATTATCATCACTGTTTTTACTACAGATAAACTCAGAATCTCACAAGCCTCCCCAAAATTGAGGAGTCCAGGCAGTAAATACTATATAAAAGGTACAAGATGGGAAACCTTACCACCAGACAATTTGATGGAACAAGCTCTCTCTAAGGTATCAACTCACTAGAGCAGAATTCAGTTTGCACACTCTGTTCAGTCTGTGGTTACACGTTCATAGGCTGCACTATATTTTGGGGTGGGGGAGTTTGAGACAGGGTTTCTCTGTGGCTTTGGAGGCTGTCCTGGAATTAGCTCTTGTAGACCAGGCCTGTATCGAACTCACAGAGATCTCCCTGCCTCTGTCTTCTAAGTGCTGGGACTAAAGGCATGCACCATCACCACCTGGCCTTAGGTTGTACTCTTAATATAAACTAAATTCCTGTCAATTGATTCCTACTACAGAGTGTTATAGAACTGATATGAAAATCTATATAGTCAAAGCTTTAACTAATAATGAAATCCACCTAAGTTTTAACATTTTAGAAACAAAATAAATAACTGAGTAATAGTGCAGCATTTTCCAGTGTTGCCAATAATACAGAAGACCCTATTACAGCTCACAGCATCCTCAGAAAAACTTAAAGCAGGGATTACCAGCTCCCCTGACAAACCTGTCAGCCCATTCATTCCTAATCTTGCAGAAAACAGAAATCTGGTGCCACCCAGCATTCTGTGGAGGGCACAGGATTTCTGCTCAAGAGATCAGGAGAGCAAAGAACTGCATTCTTCCTAGAGAAAGCTCTTTTAGAGTTTCTGCTGAACTGAGCTTTCCATGCATGTGGAAAACCTAGTGTAAGGGATGTGGTTGCATTAATTATAAGATTTCAATTTGACAGTTTAATTAGGAAAAGGAGAGTTAGTGTAGGGCTTGCAGAATTCATGATGAATCACATACTCCAATAGACTTCATTTTCATATTTCAATTACACACATTTCTAACTGATGAACAGCAACATAGCATTTTCTGTTTAATAAATGTGATATCTGTTGGAATTGATAACATTAGTTCAGTAATTACTGAGCCATTATTGTCAGCCTTTTAAAAAACATGGGAAGAAGACTTAGTTATTAAAGTTTAGCATCAGCACAAACTACATTTGAGATGTTCCTACTACAGAGCTTTGAACCAAGTATGAGGCAACCCTTACAGAGAGAAGAGGAGAATTCATTAGCAGGTGTTTGCATGAGCTTGATTTTGATCTAATCACACCTTAATCACTCCCAGACATACCACTGCAGTTACTCTGTTCATTTTACATCCTTATCTCAGAAAAAAGCAGGCACAAAATACAGGTTTAAATCATCTAATTTAATGTGAGATCAGGCTAAGATTCCAAGCTTGGTGTAATAATTCTAACAAAACAGAAGAAAATTTTTATTTTCATCTGTCTAAAGAGAGGTGTGAATTGAAGGAGGATGAAGATTTAAGTTGCCAAGTCTATCAAAACATGTGCAAACTTATGTGTCCTTTCCCAGAGAGGTTGTTCTGAGGACTGGGAACTAAACTTGAAAGCTGAGTATGTCATAGATTCATTGGAGTCTTTTATTTCATGGGTTTCAAACAAACAGAAGTTCATTAAATCAAATACAGATGTCAGTTTCCTCAGGGACTTGGGGAAAGTTCTTGTCCTACAATAAACACAACCACACATACTGGAAGTGAAGCATACTTTTGTGGTTTTAATTACCTCCAAATTTGTTCATATGGATCTCTACATGAACAGTTATCTTGAATTCTATGTCTTTGAACTACATGCCTGTTCATATATGGGAATGATCCTCTTACTTTGCTTGGATTAAACATATTTATGTTTGTAGGGTTGCATAATGTTTCTATGAGTGTCATGAATACTGCTAATCATGTTAGGCCTAGACAGTAGGCAAGAAATCAGAATGGGCACTTAGTCCACATTAAGGTTATAGGGTTTGTATTTTATCATTTCCAGTTACTCATATTTTTTGTTTTTTTGTTTTTTTGTTTTTTTGAGACAGGGTTTCTCTGTATTGCTTTGGAGGTCATCCTAGAACTCGATCTGTAGACCAGGCTGACCCTGAACTCACAGAGATCTGCCTGCTTCTGCCTTCCAAGTGCTGGGATTAAAGGCGTGCTCCATGAACACCATGAACGCCCAGTTCAAGTTACTCATTTTTAACAGTCCAATTGCAATGACTTAAGGAAAACTGCACAATTAAACATTCTATGATTGCTTTAGAAAGTTAATTAAGACAGTGATCATAAACTGATTAGCACAGTGTGTAGCATGTTCCTCAATAAGTGATATTTACTTGGGAATTGGACATTTCATTGTTCCTTCAGCAAAGAGAGTTTTTTGCATAATTATGAAAACTAGGAAGTGTAAGAAAAGATTGTATTCTGCCATATTAAACTGTCTAATTTTGTGACAACTGTTACAAGTAGACAACATAACCCTGGGGATGTTTAAGATCATTTCATTCAATTCATAAGGTCAAAATTAGTTTTCTAATCATTATAAGATACTTTGATAATTCAGTCTATTGATATCTCACTACTAATAGAAAAAAACATGATAGCTTAAACATTGGAGACTGTGAATAAAAGCATTGCCACCAAACTACACAAGTACTTAATACAGTTTTCAATCCCACACTGTCATCATAAAAGTTTGTAAATTAAAAATGTGTTCATTAGCCAGGTGTTGGTGGCGTACACTTTAATCCCAGCACTCAGAAGGCAGACGCAGGCAGATTTTTGTGAGTTGGAGGCCAGCCTGGTCTATACAGCAAGTGCCAGGATAGGCTCCAAAGCTACACAGAGAAACCCTGTCTTGAAAAACAAAAACAAACAAACAACAAAAACATGTTTATTGAACTTTGAATATACACATTTTAATATCCTTTATGAGAGACCAAGTAGGAAATATAGCAGATGTGTTCCTGCTTATAGGAGGTTGATGCCAGACTCAAGGGAAAGTGGTATGATGGTCTAAATTTCTATCATGGAACTTTGAGGAACATGTTTCTTGAAAAAGCAGACACTATATTCAGGTTTGTTCTTTTGGTGTCTATTTTCTTGAAAATTACATAATTAACCTTGACACGTGCCTAAAATACACAGTTGGCACTTTGTTTTCATGATTAAAATCTAATATTTAAGGATGAAAAAGAGAAATTTGGAAGAATCTGTATTATTTATCAAGGCATATTCTAAAGTCTTAACAAGTCTTCCACTGATTTTTTATGATATTAATAAATGTTATTTATAGGTAATATAAAAACCTGTGCCTACGTGAAAGATAGACCAATGAATCTTAATATTATAACAGAACATAAAAAATACTCCACATGTTTGTAGACTGTGCTTTTCAAATAAGCTTCCAAAAATTATTGCTACTTATCAAGTTTTGAGTATCAAATATCCATAGCTATCAGAATGGTAGTCAAATATTCCTCAGTTTTTAACTATGTTAGTTTATGAAAGTAGATTATTTTCATCATCAATGACAAAACGACATAAAGAACTAGATTGAACACAGAAACGTGAATGAGGATCTGTCTACTTTCAATTAAGCCAATGGTAAAGTTATTCAAAATCATGTACAACAAGTTATATGTTCACTGAATTATGACCATATTGGAAAATACAGGAATGTTTTATAAAATATTATTCTATTTCATATTTCTATAATTACTTTAATGTTATTTTTGGTTACAATTTTGAAATAAAGAAGTTGGATAGTCTTCAGCTTTCTTAGCTATAATTTTGAATGTAGTATATATTGGTGTTACTCACAAAAGGTTACTTTAGTCTTAAATAAATTTGAAAACCACAGTCTCATATTGTCCATAAAAATAACAAATGGGTTTCTAACAGAAAAAATTAAATCAGCTGATAGTGACTGACAAATCCTGGTAGGAAAAACTAAATCTAAGAAACCATGTTTCAGAGCAATAAGACTTGTATGCTGTCTCTGAGAGCATGTGGTAGAATGCTACCACCCACTTGGAATACCTTAGAGCCCACTCATTGTCCCCATGATGTCACACATCCTAATCATGAGGTAGAGATTAAGAAATGTTCAAGAAACTTACTGGGCCTAATGGAAAATTTATGCCACTTGCACTTTTCCAAAATTCTAACACAACACAGAAGGTTGATGGTTACTGTTCTAGGGAGCAAATGCCAAAAAAAAAAAAAAAAATCCAAAGAGTCTTAACATGTGAAGCAAATACACTAGACAATTATGTAGGTTGTGTGATTTTAAAAGAACAGAATATATTCCTTCCCACCTTTCCATAAATGAAACATTTTATACCTCATAGTTGATGTCTGAATTCATTATTATAATTGGATATATGGCCTTTTATTCTATAATGAAAATGTCAAAATACAAATATTCAAAAAAGAAGCAGCTTATTCACTCAAATTCACAATAAATTTAAAATGATTGATATTACACAGGTTTCAAAGTGACATAATCAAATGAAAATAATAGGGTAGTAGATCTCAAATGGAAGACAGTTAATAGATGGTGAGAGGAAAGACACTAAGTGGAAAAATTGGAGCTTTAAAAGAAACTTTATTTCATAATTTAATACAAAAATGAGTCATGTTTTGGAAATCTTTAAATGCCACTCCCCATAAATTACTAATCATAAATTTCCATACCTTCCATCATACTGTATTTACATAGAAAGAAAATGCATTCAAAAGAAATCACTCTTAGCCCACACACTAAATTAGAGCTTTGACCTCTCAGGCATTTGTATGTCAGCTACTATCTTGTGAAGTTATTATTCTGTCTTTCCTATGTTCAGACATTCAAGGCTTTCCCTTTGCAATGGAAAGATTGTGTATTTTTAGATCAACTATTGTGGTTCAGCATGATAGAGAGGGAGCTAGAGAAGAAGAAAAGGTTAATCTGTGTCCACTCAACCTCCTTAGTTGTCATCTTTGGCATGGAGGACAAGAATATAAGTTCTTTGAGCTTGGTTTTCCTTAAGAGAAAAGTAGTAGTGATTTTTATTATCATTGTCATTACTTCTACTAGTACTAATACTACTTTGCTACTACTATTACTTGAAACATGAAACACCACTATATTAATTTGAATTATTAAGATAAGAAGTTGAAATTTCTGTCACAAATAAAATTTTAACATGTTATTGGAATTTTGTAGAATAAGATTTCTTTCAATCAAAATAAGAATGCAAAATATAAAGAGCATTTTAATGAGACAAATTTGTCTCATGAGGAGAAAAATTTATATTTAAGCAACTTCTTTGTTTATCTCAGTTTCTCATTAACTAGTTAAGAACAAGTACTCTTCCATTCACTTTTCTCCAGCAATGCCCAAAGGGTTTCCTCCCAAACAGTAAAAGAAATATAAAGAATTTAAAATAAGAATCTGTCTCTATCAAAATCCATCTCTGGCCATGACCATGTCCTACGGGAATTCTGAGAGGTCAAGATGCCACAATCATGTATTTTCCACCGCTTATAAAACTGTCCTACAGTAGAGATGGAAACTGCCCATAAATCTTGACAATGTACATGCCATACATTACATATTACTCCTATCATGTGCTCTCAGTTACCTGTTCACCATTAAGTGCACAGACTCTCTTGCCTATAGACACTTGCAAGTGGAAAAATCAGTCTTTATAAAAGAAAGATCTACTTTTATATGTTTCACCCCAGTAGTTCTGAACATCTCCTTGCCTTCGAATGGCAGTGCTGTACCAATATATATTTAAAAATCACCAGCAAATATACACAAGAATTCAAATGACTAGTCACCTCAAAGTCTCTACCTGAGATGCTGATGTTGCTTACTATGTCTCATCATCCCCCTGGCTTTTAAGTTATGTTACAATTGATATCTGTTGGTATATTTGAATGAATCTTTGTTAGGAAAAAAAAAAAAAAACTCCTAACTTGAAATGTAATTAAATACTAGAAAACAAGGGAATGGCTGTCAAATCATCACATGATTACAATAGATTTATTGGGAAAACCTCTCCCTTTTTCTGGCTGCATGACTGCTAGAATTATTGACTCAGTGCATCAGATGAAGAACAGTCATAACTAAGGAGCATTTTTTAACTCAGTGAATCAACAGATTTATTTGTTAGTCTTTGTACTCAGTAGTACATGGTGTTAGTACTTCAGACAACATGTTTTTACTCTATGTGCAGTACTACCGAATACATTGCCTCTGTGGTAAGGATTCCATCTCTCACCTTGTGTCTGAATAGTCTGAAACTAGACTGGTTAATACAAGTTCTGGTAGCTCATAACTTTGATATGTCTGTTTATTAATGGCAATTGCATTATGATTGAAATAGTGCTTTCCAGTTCCAAATCATTTGTTAATGCTCTTTTCCTTCTACCTTCAAGGCCAAAAAATACACATCACATTTATACTACGTATTTTGAGACATATATACATTGGTATGTGATTGCTACTATCAGGCTGAAATTAATATATATTTAGCTTTTTAGGGATGGAACCCTTCAAAAACATTATCCTGACTGAGTCTGTATGTTAATATGTTATTATTAACATAGGATACCATGCTGTAAATAGACCATCAGAACTCTTCCATCTCATAACTGAACGTTTGTACCGTTCAATGTTCTTTTTAAAATAGAATTTCTAAATCCTTCTAAAAGTCCAAGACAACAACTATTACAAATATAGAAGTCCTTTAAGGTTTTTCTGTCCTTTAAAAAACAAGTCAAGGATCAATTATCAAAACAAACCTATTTCATTAATCAGTTTACTAAGGTGCAAATTGTTTATCAGAACACAATGCCAGGGAGTCTGCTTTGTTTAATGACAATCCTAACAGCAAGAATCCCCGGGGCAGGAAACAAGTAATCAGGAATCCATCTCTGAAACTTTGAGAATGCTGGCAGTCTATACTAATGTACACTTACGGGGAGACCTTGTACAGAGAACAATACACTGAAATAGACTAGACTTGTTATGAAACAGAAAACTTAAAAATAGCTCTGGACCTAATACAATTTAGCCACTTTTGCCTTCTAGGATCAAGTTTAACACTTTAGACTGTTTCAAATAGTTTTTTTGTTGCCCACTTTGTGCACATGAATATACAGAGCACAATCACATTTTCACAAAGAACTTCATGATGTGTGATTGTCCATGAAGGTTCATGATGACACTAAACTCAAACTTGAACTGCTAAATACTTGATATAGAGATAGATCAAGTAGATATTTTAATGTTTCCATGTACTTATTCTGTGTTAGAAGAAATTTAAAAAAAAAAACACACACAAAAAAGTTACACTAATCCTACAAACATACTAGCAAGATTAAGTATCCAAGTGAAATATCAATTTAACATCATATGGTTTCAGGAGGAAAAAAAGGAGAACGGACTGAGCTGACCCTCTTTCAGAAACAGCAGCGTGTGCAGAGGAAGGATATAGAGAAGGAAGGGCTATCCTTATGTTGAAGGGACTGTGAGTCCATAATCTGGGCTTATGTCAGGGGTACTGAATTGTGAGTCCTACAATATGAATCCAGAAGATAGGTTGAAGCCCAATTATGGAGACAAAGCCAGTTTTTCAAACACAAATCTAATTTTTTTGTTCAGTCTCAAAACTGAGGGAGTGCTCTCAGAGTTACATGATGATCAACATTTCTCCCAACTTAGAGGTGGGGTCAGGAATGCTGGGAAGAGGTCAGGGTCACTTGGAGAGTGACACAGGGAATGACAGAGAGTCCTGTTTCCCAGTCCAGACATCTCCCAGCCAAGATACACTCCAGCCTCCCTCTTCTTTCCCAGGTTCCAAAGCCCTGCAATGGAATGACCGGCTGGAAGCTGGAACTGCCCCTTATTTTTTCCTTTCCCTGTGACAAGAAAGAAAAGAGGGCCACTGAACTTTCAACTTCCTGATAAACTATAATGTGGGAAAGTGCCATTTTTAGGGTTACATGAAGGAGCTACCTCTGAGAATGGCCTCTTGCCCTGTGAAAAACTAGAAACATCCCAGGAAGTCACTGCAATGTTGTAGTACTGTGAGAAATTGTATAAAAATAAACATTGGATTATTTCAGGCCTATTCCCTTGAGAAAATGAACCAGAATTACTCAGAACTACTAGCCTAATCTTGACAGAACAGAGGAAATTAACAACTGAAGCCAGATTTTTTTCCCCTTCTAAAAAAACTAGGGGAAACTATTTATGATATTTTGGAAAATAAAAAGAATCAGGTTAGCCGTGTGATTCAAATGACCCTGAACTCAAGATGGCTGATGTTCCTGATGAGAACAATCTAAAAGGATCACTGCCTTGGGACAGGGTCTGCTAGAAGCCAGACTCAGGACAGCCTGAACCCTACATTCAAAGAAGCACAAGGTTCTACCCTCTGAAAACTTAATTCTCTAGAGCTTGGTGAGTCTTTTTAAAGCTTTGTTTAAGTATTTGTTTTTCCTTGGAAGAAATAAAGATTTAAAAGCTGAAAGGAAGCATGCTCATCATGATGTCACTATGGGAACTATCCTCAAGCATGACCAAGAAAGGGCTTCCTTTCCACTGAAAACAACCTCCCATTGAACCTCTGGTTTAAAAACAAACATCTACTCATTGAGAAAGCCAAAATCAGCCCAAGACTTAATTCATGTTAGTAAGAGTGACTAAACAACAGCTCAGAGGATTATGCTGAAATGTTAAAAGCAATTCCCTCCTAAGTGCTATCACTTTCTATAATTTAATCAATCAACACTGTACTATTCTAAGTCCAACTCTGTGAGCTGAAGCCTTGGCTTCAGTGTAACTTCTTTACATAAGCAGAGTTTCGGGTCCATGATATCCTGGCTTTGTGTGGGACAGAAATAATCTAGAGACCAACATGGAGTAGAAAATGGAGGTATCATGCCTCTTATTCTTTACTGCTAAATTGAATCTCAGAATGCCACATGGACATTCATGAAAAAGGCCTTTCTACTTCTAACAATGAGTAGTTGGACAAGCAGCTTGAAGATATTACATTTATACAATCTACACTCCCAGAAAATAAAGAGAAATATGAATAGGTAGCTTCTTTGCTCTAATGTTTGCGAAAGGAGCTCACATCTTCATTACCTGTGATAGTTAAATCCACCAGAAAGGAGATGTAAATATAGCATTACAACTAATAGCCTGGAGTAAGTGAGGGCATTTCTTGTTGAGGAGTGCCAGTAAACAGTTTAGGGTAAAGGAAAAGGAGGTACCATGGAGAGACCTAAATTCTCAAGCTGTGCTGCAGCTCTGATGCCTAGGAGAGGAGGTCCAGATACAAGGGGAATTAGCCAGGCAGGGCCTTCAACACAGCATAGTCTTGAGACATTTTCAGCCACAGTGATGACTAGTAGATAATTTTGCAGTAGGTAGAATATCTAAGCCCTGGAGTGCTGCTTTTCCCTGTCCATTTGCTTGGGTTCTCTATGGGCCAAATAGTAAAGTAGATCTCAAGGGGCCACACTCATACTTGGAGCAGCAGGATGGCAGTTTGTTACTGGAAGGATATCTAAGTGATGGACACCAGTGTTACAATTGTCCATCCTTGAGTTGCATGAACCTAGCTTTTCATTGTCTAAGTAAAGTCATTCCAGGGTTCAGGGGAGATTAATCCTGAGAGCTTATATACCCTACTTCTACATCATTTCAGGACCATAAGTGGTACTCAGTCTCCTTCCTTTATACCCATTCTAAATCTCCTTTTTTCTCATCTCTTTCCTCTCATGGCCTTGCAATCTTCCCAGTGTTATGACCCAAACACTAATTCCTAAGGAAGCTGAACCCTAGTGATCATTTCCTTTTCATGCTGGAGTTATCATGTTTATGGAATCACAGGGCCAATAGGCAATGGAGTGGGGCAGGAACTAGCAACTAGATCTCGATTAACTTTATTCCTACCTGCTGTAATCTAGGAACCCTGTTTGAATTTACTAGTCAAGTCAATCACTTCTGCAAGGCAGTGAATACTCTTCTAACACATTGACTCTTGAGCACAGAGAAACTAGAATACTTTAAATTTCAGTGAGATCTTGCTGGGTGCGTTGGAAGTATATTCCCTTTCTTCTATGCCCCACTCTCAATGCTAGAAACCAGTCATACCTTCTCAAATGTGTATGATTTCATATACAGTCTCAAGCTAATGCTTCTACAGAACTATGACCTATTGTATCTCTTAAATCACTAACATTAGGAATCATGTCTGAATGTAGCTTGCAATTCAACCACATCACTTCTTGGTTAAACCCACATTCTGAATCAATCCATCCAGCACCAAGCTTTGGAATTTTCTCTTCCTCCAACCTTTATGAATGACACTTTATCTTTCATAAGAATATAGTCACAAAGTAAGGAAGATTCAGGTAAAATGTTAGGGTTGACATGAAAGAGGGGCAAGAATATACTATTGACTTATACTTTCCTCATGCTTTCTTTTTCACTTTGATTTCTTATACATTTGTCACTTCTTGTGAACTTCTGCTAGCTATGGTCAACTCAACTACTTGGGAGATACAACTGAACCCAGCTCATATGGGTCTTTCCAGAACTTAGTAACTTGTCAGATTTTCTCAGTGAAAATGTTATTCCTCATTGCAAATGTCATTCATATCTTTGCCTTAGACCCTAGGGACTAGATATGTGATTTGTACCAATATGATAGAGACCACTACTTTTGTATCTTTAAAGTACTTAAAGACAATTCTAATCAGTGGCTTTTCTCTTGACAGTAATAATGATTTTCAATTCCCTATTTCAGTTGATGTAGGAGGCAGTCCAAAAGTCATTTGCTTTTCCTTTTCCATTCTAATGGCTCTCAATCCATAGGCCAAGATTTCAATTTCAGTTATTCTAAACTTTTTAGTATCTAATTCTAAGTTGTACAGTTGGTGAGTGAGTAAATAAACATTAGGTCGGCTCAAGAACATATTGGAACTTCACTAAGATAAGCTTTGGTCAGGGTCCCACAGATCTCTATATCTGAGTAGTCCTCCCATTCTAACAGGAACATTCTATCCATCAGGTTTATTACTTACACAGTACAAGTTAAGACCCTGTCCACATCAGCCCTAGAAATGTTTGGGACTGCCATGCTTCAAGACATGAGCACACAGGTACCTTAGTTAGTCACAGTATTTTGTAGCTAGAAATTGAGTCCCTGAAGTTGGGACCCCCCTACTCATTAATACTTGTTTTTATAATATGCTAAATATAAAATCAATATCCTCTTTAAATTTAAGGTTGTTCTTCTCTGTAAACAACATACTATATACAGTCTTCTTAGCAATCCCTGACTGTGCCAAGCCCAGCATAATTCATATCCTTTGATTTTTGGCAGTTATCACTACTATATCAGCATTACTGCTTCAGAGCTCCAGCGATCCATAAGCTCCTGAAGATCTCTGCTCTATGATTGCCTCTCCTGCCATCAACTAGTGTTTCCCGTGGTAAAGAAAGGGGTCACCACCAAACTCCTCAGTGATTCTGATTTCACTTCTCAGTGAAGCCTGAATGCTTTTGATGTTAGATGAGTCATCTGGGTCTTCTCTACAGAATAATCTTCTTATGGTTCTTTTGATTTTCTATAATACATAAATCCTAGAATCCTAGCATGCCAACCTCCTAGAGCCTTCTAACTTCTTTCTTCATCCTCTACAGCTGCAGTTCAGCATTTCACTTCCACATTGTTATCCATCACTCTGGCCAAACGTCAAAGACAATTCTAGCAATAGATTTTCCTTTTCTCTGGACTCTTTTTGAACTGTTAGATAACATGTGGAGACAAAATGTCTATGAGTAAATGAACTCTTTCTTAACCATCTTGTGTTCTAGTTCCCTCATTCAACCTCACTAAAAATGAATTTCATGGCTTCTGACAATAATAGATCATGCAATTTCCTCAATATAAGTGCTATAATATACAAATTTCCCGATTCTCAGATTCCTAGAGTATTAGTTACCTCTACTAAAATCCACCACAATATGGGGTGGATCAGTATTTACCCCTAGTACACAAATGAACTTTGGGAGCCCTCTCCACATAGAGGGATACTCTCTCAGCCTAGACACACTGGGGAAGGTCTAGGCCCTGCTCCAAATGGGGATTAGATAGGAGTTGGGATAGGGGGCCGGTGGGGGGAAGGGGAGGAGGGTAGGGACAGGGAACTGAGATTGACATGTAAAAGAAACTTGTTTCTAATTTAAATAAAAATGAAAAACTAAATAAAATAAAATACAGTCACTATTCATATCCTTATAATAATGGACATACTTATTGATTACTGATAAAATAGCTATATATATATTTGTTAAGGCACTTTAGAGTAAGCATCTGACACCACCATTATGCCCTTAGGATTATATTCATCCTAAGCCTGGCTCATTTACTGTCACAAAGTGGCTACCAGAAACAAATGGGCCTATCTGTTACATTGTTTATATACAGTCTGTGAGAGAGAAAATTTCTTCTCTTTTCCTTATTTGATTGAGAAAATATGGAGCTTATGCTCAATATTGACATAATACCATGAGAATTAAGTTATTTAAGTCTCTAATATAATAGCTAGAGCTCTAGCTGCCTCAACAAGCTATGTCTAAAACTGATAGAAATATACTAATGAAAGAAATGAATGAAGGTTAAAAATTAGAGAAAAAATGGTCAAAGAGATGCTGTAAGCCTGAGTTTCTCTTAAATCTCTGACTTAAGAAGTAGGGCATTTAGTCAGCAAGAAGAATGGATACTTAAGCAATCCTGATCAATGTGTGGTTCTGGCCATCATCTCCCAGCACTTCCAGGTAGCCCATCCTGCACAATAACCCATAAAATCGGTTCATTTGCTATTCAGTCTCACCTTCCTAAATAATTGTCTTTGGGCAATGTAGAGGCAGTCCTGTCAGAAGACAACCAAAGGCAGAACAACCAGGATTTGAACTATTTTCAGTTACTAGGTAGGACTAAAAGAAGATTCAGTGGTTTCAACCTGAATAGTTCCATTTTTTTAACCTATTTATTAATACTATTTAAACAAGATGAAAAGGACTTTTGTCTTCCTGCATTCTTGCTTTAGCTTATTATTTATATTATTATGCGCTTTTAAAATGCAATTTCCACACATCTAGACTCAGTGAGTAGGACTGCCTATCATGGATATGTGTATGCAATAAATATTTAAATAATGTCAATTAATGTAACCTTTGAAACCTAAAGTTAGGGTGGATTTTGAAGATCACTGAGGAAATGGACTGAAGTGATCATAATTTTTGTTCTAATTTGAAGAAGACATTAAATAATAATTCTCTCAGACCACTGGCTGCTATATTGCAGTTCTTAATTTTTTTGTCAACTTGACTGGGCTAACAGGCAGCACTGTGAAAAACTAATGGAACATCATTTCTTGATATTTCTCTGAGGGTATTTTGAAAAGTTGTTTACAAGTGTATTCATATCCTGAGAAAAGATTGGTAGAGGGATGTAAGAGACAAACAAAGGATGAGAATGCATTTTCTAGGCATGACATCATCCTTGTGTCCAAAATGGAAATTATTTGTGATGACCTATACAACACACTATACAAGATCTATACAAGATAGATATAAGAATGGGGCCCTCGGCATCCTGTCACAGATAATGAGATCAAGGGACTCCCCTCCTCCCTGACGATTTGAAGAAGTTAATCATTGCCAGGACAAGAAGACATTTTCTTCAGTGGTGTAACTACTAGCAAGTTACTCATGCTTCTGTAAATCATCCTAATTAATGTCATTGGGTCAAGTTTCCTCTTACTTTCAAGTTTCAGGAAGAGAATCATCAGAATATAAGGAGGATTAGACAGACTGAGTATATTAAAACACACGTATGAAAATGCCATTATCACATATTATTAATATATACTAATAAAAGATTGTTCTATCCAAAGTCCATAAATAGCATTGAGTCAGATGAGAGGCCATATTGAACAAAAAGAAAGATAGAAGGTAAATTACCCTCTCACAGCTTAAACACATCTCCTACCCTCAGATGATGGTCCTTGGAACTCAATCCAGAACTTAACAGCAACTACTCCAATTGTCAGTCAGATCGCAAAGTCGGAACACAATGGATGTCCTGGCTTCTCACCTTGAAAAAGGTGGGATTCTCAGGAGCCAAAATCACCTAAGCCTCTTCTTATATATATATATATATATATATACTGTTCTATATAAATATATATATATATACTGTTCTTATATATATATACTGTTCTACAATAAACCTCTTCTTATATATATATATACTGTTGGTTTTCTTTTCTTTAATGTTCTCTTGCTTATACACACATCTCTTTCAGTAGAATAAGCATTTCAATGGGTGAGCAGAATTCATCACACAAATCCTCTACCTGTAACACTGTGATTCAAATTGGAAGTATTTCGTTTTCTTGGTATTAATGAAAGTTAAGGTAGTTTTCTCTGTTTTAAATAATTAGTACTTTACAATTCTCTTAAGGAGATATTGTGCTTTTAAAACCATCATCTATTCATGTGTCTGATATTTGAAACAATCACTCTCTAGCAATGTAACACCCAAAGTGAAAATTCAATATCTTCTATCATTAACAACATCATTAATAACAAATGTCTGTTTAATTACTCTTGCTAAGATTAAAAAGGCCATTATTCTTGTAACTTGAGAAATTCATTAGCTGGAAAAGGCTGTTTAATGCCAAATGCACTCCTTAAAGATGCAGTCCCCGATATTTGAAGGTATTTCTGACACTCATGCATTTGTATTACTTTAAAAAAGCACTACCCAACTGTGCTGAAGATCATGCTGGGACAATAAGCAAGCACTGTAACGTTTCAAAATCAAAAACGAAGCTTCAAGACATTTTATAATACCATTCAGAGTCTGTTCTTTGGAATATTTAAACTCTCCACACTGAACCCATTATTCATCGTGCACTTCTCACTAATTCTGTGTTCCAATGAGTCTCACATCAATACAGTGTATCTAGAGGTACAGGTAATATTCATAAGCACCTCCTCAAAGGGATTCAGAACCATAACTTGAGATTTCTGAAAGTCAATTTTAACGTCTGAGACTTCAAGGAATTTAGACCCATTAAATGAAAATTAGAAGATGGATGTAGAACAACATCTTTCTTAATCCACTGTTTTAGCTCAATATATTTTTAGCACAGAAACTTGCTTAATATTTAGTAAGAATAGAACAGTGACAGTACTCTCAGAAAGCAACTCAGGTTGTTTCAGTGCTAACAGCCACGTGCCATGTTTTGTAACAGCTTTTCATTTCTTTTCACTGCAAACAATAAGCTAGTCATACAACTAGCCATGCTGAAGCACTTCTCCTTATGGCAGGATGCATGTACTTAATGAATCTGATGGCATTTAATACTCATAACTTAGCCTCTTCTTAGAGGCTATCTCAACAACACAGGAGCACAGGCAACAGCAGGATTCAAGTAACTATGCTGAATTATTATCTGGAAGAATGACACTGCTTCTTAAGAATTAAATGCCTTGCAATAGTCAATGGTTCTCCCTTTTTTTTTCCTTGCTTTAGTACATACAAATTGATAGCCTCTTCAATGTCAGAAGCTATGATAAGGTATATCATGGAGGAGTTCTTACACTCTACCTGGGATGCTAAACCTCTCAATCAGTAGAGGCAATCTGGTAGGTGCCACACTGATTATTTGTACAGGCTTCAGTATGACAGCAAAGGTGAGAAAAACGTTCTTCCAAGTCAGGATAGGTATATAAAAAGCATAAAACTAAGTAAATTCTGATGGATCTTGACTTACTTAGGGCTTCTACTGCTGTGAAGAGAAGTCATGACTATTGCAACTCTTATAAAATGAAGCATTTATATAGCAAGTCATTATCTGTCCTGCCAGACAGCTCCCAAATAATGTCACACAGGCTTCTTGTTAATTAAGATAGTCAGCCTATAGCTTAGGCTTGTTTCTAAGTTGTTCTTAGAACTTAAATTAACCCATTTCTAATAATCTATGTCCTGCCACATGCTTTGGTTACCTCTTTTTCATTCAGTACCTCCAACTTGTTCTGTATTTGGCTGGCGACTCCACCTTTCTTCTTCCCAGAGTCATCTCTCTGCTCAGAAATTCTGCCTATAGCTCCTGCCTAGATATTGGCCATTTAGCTTTTTATTACACCAATCACAGCAATACACTTTCACACAGTGTACAAATATCCCCCAACACATTTGATTGGAACTGGTTTATAGTTTCAGAGTTTTATTCCATTATTATCATGGTGGGAAGCATATAGCAAACAGGCACACCTACTGCCAGAAAAGGAGCTGAGAGTTGTCTGTCCGTCTAGATCAGCAGAGAGCAGGTAAAGAGTGACAGTGGACCTGGGTTGAGCATCTGAAACCTCAAAGCCCCCCATCCCAGCCCAGTAACACACTTCCTGCAATAATTCCATGCCTACCCCCAAAAGACCATGCCTCCCAATAGGCCATTCTCTATAGCCTATGGGGCCTATTTTTTAGTCAAACCACCACAGATCTGAAAGGGTAAATAGAGCTTGGGCCAACTGTCTTTCTTGCCCTTGTGTAATAGGGCCAGATGAGTGAAGGGAGGTTCTATTTGAGCCTGTACTTTTACCCACAAGCCTGGTTCCTGTTCCTTCCAATGTTGTGCAGAGCAGCTTGGTATTTTGTCTCTGGAGACGTTCAGGACCCACAGCACAGGCTCATGGTTTCTGCATCATTTGTTGCATTGCTTCTTAGAATGATTTTCCTCTGGGGAACACACTGTCTTCCAAACCTTGTCAAATCAGTTTTTGTCTATCATTGCTATTGGTTGGGATGCAGTATTGTTTACAGCATAAATTTCCAGAGATAATAATGAAAGGCAAGAGACTTGTGTTTCTTCATCTCATAGCATAAAAAAAATGTCTACTTGATTTTAAACATTTTGATGAGTAAATTCATTGATGGTTAGATAATAAAAATTACATATAACTGATGATTATACAGAAAAAAAGGATATGCTACTCTAAGGAAGTTATCTGTTATATTTAGCTATATGTAAAAGGAATTGCTTTTCCCCTTGATAAACACTCTGAAATTGGAGGTAGGAAAGTCAAAATTCATTACCATTAATTAAGAATTTTGTTAGATATCCCCCTTAAGAAAATTGCTTGTATTCCTGTTTTGCTGTCATGATTTTTGTAATTATATAACATACCACAATTTGGGATAAAGAAATGTTTACCATAGCCATCTTTTTGGTCTATAAATTTTTCAAAGGTAGAGTATTGTACTATGAATTATATAAACCCAGAGACAGATATCAAGGTTCAAGCTGAAATTCAGAGAAACAAAGAAGCCAGGGATCAGAGAACTCTTACCTCATCCAAGGTTGAAATGGCTATCCTGTCCTCACCATGGCTAGAGAGTAATTACCAGAATACAGCCTTGCTCCTGTCTTTTATATCTCTCTATTGCTGGAATTAAAGGTGCATGATCCCAAATCCTGGGGTTAAAGGTGTGTGGCACTACTGCCTGACTTCTATGGCTATGATTAACTTTGTATTTTGATCTCCAGTGGCTTTAATAAATCATAAACAATATATTACCACAGAGTAGTTTGAGTCCAAATAAAATAAAGTTACCAAGAACAATTCCACTGGGGGCTAGAGAGATGACTCAACAGTTAAGAACATGGCTATTCTTCTACAGGACTCAGGTTCAACACCAGTATGCACATGGCACTTCACAACCTTCTGTGATTCTAGTTCCAGGAGATCTGATGCTCTCTTAAGGCGTCCCCAGGCACCAGGTGTGCAAGTAATGCACAGATATGCATATAGGCAAAACACTCATACATGTAAAAATTTAAAGAGTCTCCCAAAATTAACTCAATAAAAAAGAACAATTCCATTTGTCTTGGCAGGGTTTCAGGCTCAAACACTTCTGTCAAATTAATTCATTCAAATTATAATAATATATATGCTGTAGGACCAAAACCAAACTGCTAGATGACATCCAATGCTGCCAGTTATGCTCTGTTATCAGAGGCTGAGTGCTTTACATGATCATGTGACTTCCCTTTGGCCCTGGCAAGAGTGCTGAGTCTGCTCTCCACTTGTGAAAAAAGTCAAAGTAATATCAATAGTCTGCCTGCAAAAGTGAGAATGACTTTGAGTGGAAAATGTGGTGCACACCTGTGACCCCCAACACTGAGGATAATGATTTCAGAGGATCAGAAGCTTGGACAACATAGTGCCCCTCTGTCTAAAATGATAGAAGTAAAAGCTTCAAAAATTCAGAAAATCATATAGACAATCCAACACATCATGTTTTAGGGAGCACATCCTCAATGCCTTCTGAAATTAGTACATGGAACCAAGGAATCTTTTACCATACTCATGTGTTCTATTCTTCAGAAATTAGCCTGACTTTTTTATATGATATTTTTATACACATATGTGAGCACACTCATAAAATTCTAAACTAAATTTGCACTTCCATGGGAACTACCGAGGCATTTATAGTGCCTTACAGATAAAATGAAGGGAACAGATCATTTTCCCTTTTGTGAAAGAATCAATTTTATTCTGTGAAATTCTATTGGGAAATTTTAAAAGGTAAGAATGTGCCTCCTTAAGCAGAACAAAGCCTTGGTTTTGCAATGAACATTAAAATTCACACAAAGTTGAGTCTGTCCTATAAGTAGAAAGTGGTGTGTGTGTGTGTGTGTGTGTGTGTGTGTGTGTGTGTGTGTGTGTGTGTGTAAAAGGGCAGAGAGATACACAGAGAAAGACTAAGAGAGAGAATTTCAAGTAATTTAACAACAAAAATGGTTTTACTTCTTATGAAACAAGCAGAAGTATTTACATGGAAATTAATAATTGTGAAAGTGATTGCTTGAACTTCAAGAAATAAGTAGGACAAAATTGTACATCCTACAGCAAAAAGGAATTTCTCACTTGGTATACCATCTTGAATTCGATTCTCGGGTTAGATGACTTTGGAAGAACATTTAAAAACAGACACAGCTTTGTATTCAAAACAAAAGATTGGGAAGAGAGTAGAAATCAACATTAGAAAACCTTTTAAACTAGTTTAGTAAAAAAGGGGAAAATTATCACAAAGGAACCCAAGAACAGATGGGCTTCAGATTAAAAAAAAAAAATGTCAGCATCAACCAAATCTCTAAAACCAAGGTTGCCAGGCATTTGGAAGTTAGGAAAGTTTTACTTCTGATCTCTTATAACCATGTCTCATATGATCCCACTGTTTATTGGTATTAAAATACCATTCCACACAAACAATATGTTTCCTGAATCATTTATTTTTTAATTTTATTTATTTCTTATGTATACAACATTCTGCTTCCATGTATATCTGCATACCAGATATACATGGCACCATATCTCATAACAGATGGTTGTGAGCCACCATGTGGTTGCTGCGAATTGAACTCAGGACCTCTGGAAGAGTAGTCAGTGCTCTTAAACTCTGAGCCATCTTTCCAGCCCACCTGAATCATTTATAAAGCTTCTTTATATCCCAATAAAAAGGAGCAAACATGGTGGGGAACAAACATACTGGATGTAAGTCCATGTGCCCAGGTAAAGACAAACGTATCAGCTTGAGTAAGACATCAAACTTTGAGCCAAACATCTGTGACAAGATAAATAGAATCAAACCACAAAAATGGTCACCATGTTATTGTATAATAAGTAAATAGACAGAAGACAACCATTTTGTTATTAGGGATTTTGTGATCACTTCTCTAGCTTGAAATTAAGCAAAGTCAGGGAGCTGCAGGGGCATCACGAGACTGAAAACAAATTCATGCTAGAGAGGAATCTCACTTTAATTAGTTTTCTTTTTTACTAGTTAAATAATAGGCCTGTGTTTAAAGTACAAAAATGTCTGCTATCACCTGGAAAAGATCTCAAAGGAACTCTCAGAGTCTCATGTTGTCTTTGATAATTGCCTTAACCAAGATTTTCTCCTAAAAGTCCTAGTTTATCCATCTCTCCAAGACAGACTTATGTTAACAACTCCCCTGAATCAGTCATGAGACTATTATGGATACTCCAAACAATAAAATCACACACACACACACACACACACACACACACACACACACTTTCTCTCCATACATACATACACACACGACCACCACCATGTTCTAAAAATATATCAATGCAATATAAAACTACACATGTCAGAAAATTCATGCAAAAATGTCTTCTACTTTCTCTAAAATTAAGAAATCTAAAAAAAAATTTTTAGAATTTATGCCACCAACCTTATCATATTTGTTCAAAAATGAGAGTAGAAGAAATGGCCTACCTCAGTGAAGAGTATCCCAATTGGTTATCCAATACCAATTGGTCATCTCTAAGTCTCTCTCTCTCTCTCTCTCTCTCTCTCTCTCTCTCTCTCTCTCTCTCTCTGTGTGTGTGTGTGTGTGTGTGTGTGTATGTTTAAAAACAATTAAGAATAAGTGACCATGAATTTGAGAGAGAGCAAGGGATGGCCTGGGAGTAGTTAGAAGGAGAAAAGTGAAATGTAGAAATGATAAATTATAATTAAAAATAATTGATACAGCAAATAACTAAGATTGGTGATATGCCTAAGTTGTGATAAAATGCAAAAACTATATGACTATTTTTAAAATTGAGTTTACTGTTCAAAATAAAAATCTGGTGTTTTTGAGGTTTTAATATCATTGTATCGCAGTGACCTGCGTGCCCGACCAGTTTGGCTGCAGGTTCCGATATCCAAACACCCAGAGGCAGCCCGGCCTCCATCCGCTGCACCGGTCCAGGACCCTGCACGCCCGAACACTGCCACACCTAGGGAACAGTGACACCTCCATTCAGGAGAAGAGAACTGACATCAGAGTATTGGATCTGTTTGCATCTACCAGAAGAGAACCTTGGTCCCATACCCACCGGGAGAACAAGAAACTTTTACTACACCCACCAGAAGAAAGGATGAGAAGAGGACAAGATAAAAACACATCCAACAACAGAAAACCCAATATAACACCACTGGAGACTAGGAACCATACACCAGTAAGACCTGAACATCACAATGCAGATGAACCAAAAGAAAATGACCTTAAAAACATCTTCAGGAAAATGATAGAGGATCTCAAAGAGGACATGAGAAAAATCCCTTAAAGAAATGCAAGAAAAAACTAACCAAAAAATACAAGATACCAATTTTCAAGTCAACCAATATCAATCTCTCAAGGAAACAGTTCAAGAACTAAAAACTGAAATAGAGACAATGAAGAAAGTACAATCTGAGGGAATGCTGGAAATAGAAAAGCTGGGTAAATGATCAGGAACTACAGATGTAAGCATAAACAACAGAATACAAGAGATAGAAGACAGAATATCAGGGGTTAAAGACACACTAGAGGAAATAGACTCATCAACCAAAGAAAGTCTTAAGTCCAACAAATCCCTATCACAAAATATCCAGGAACTATAGGACACTGTGAAAAGACCAAACCTAAGAATAATAGGTATAGAAGAAGGTGAAGAAATCCAACTCAAAGGCGCAGAAAAACATATTCAACAAAATCATAGAAGAAAACTTTCCCAACCTAAAGAAAGACAAACCAATGAAAATACAAGAAGCCTACAGAACACCAAATAGACTGAACCAAAAAAAAATCACCTCACCACATAATAATCAAATCACCAAACATACACAACAAAGAGAAAATGTTAAGAGAAACAAAGGAAAAAGGTCAAGTAACATATAATGGCAAACCTATCAGAATCACACTTGATTTTCCTTGGAAACTCTGAAAGCCAGAAGATCCTTGATAGATATTCTACCTACACTAAGAGACCATGGATGCCAGCACAGACTACTATACCCAGCAAAGCTTTTAGTCATTATAGATGGAGAAAACAAGATATATCATGACAAAAGCAGATTCAAACAATACATATCCAACCATCCAGCCCTACAGAAAGTGTTGGAAGGAAAACTCCAACCCAGGGAAGTTAACTATAACCAGAAAAACATAGGCAATAGATAATCCCAACTTACGAACAGCCAAAAGGAAAAAGGGAAAGAATCACACACATAATCTCACCACCATCACCAAATCAAATACAAACAAGAATGAACAATAATCAAGGGTCACTAATATCCATCAACATTAATGGTATCAACTAGCCAATAAAAAGA
The DNA here is from genome assembly GCF_003668045.3 of Cricetulus griseus. Lineage (NCBI taxonomy): Eukaryota > Metazoa > Chordata > Mammalia > Rodentia > Cricetidae > Cricetulus > Cricetulus griseus. The sequence goes on along the minus strand of NC_048595.1, from coordinate 302,621,607 downwards.
CACAGATTAGCAGAATGGATAAGAAAACAGAATCCTTCCTTCTGCTGCATACAAGAAACTCACCTCAAACTCAAAGACAGACAATACCTAAGAATTAAAGGTTGGGGAAAGATATTCCAATCAAATGGACCCAATAAACAAGCAGGAGTAGCAATCCTAATATCCAATAAATTGGACTTTAAACTAAAATCAGTCAAAAGAGATGAAGAAGGTCACTTCCTACTCATCACAGGAGAAATCCATAAGGATGAAGTCTCAATTCTGAATATTTACACCCCAAATACAAAGGCATCCACATTTGTAAAAGAAACATTACTAAAACTCAAATCACACATAAAACTGCACACACTTATAGTGGGAGATTTCAACACTCCACTCTCATCACTGGACAGAAACACCAGACAGAAACTTAACAAAGAAATAAAAGATCTAATAGAAGTTATGGCGCAATTGGACTTAACAGATACCTATAGAATACTCCACCAAAATACAAAACAATTTACCTTCTTCTCAGCACCACATGGAACCTTCTCTAAAATCGACCACATACTTGGCAACATAGCAAACCTCAACAGGTACAGAAAACTTGAAATAACCCCCTGTGTCTTATTAGACCACCGTGCTTTAAAATTAGAATTTAACAACAACAAGAACTACAGAAAACCTAAAAACTCATGGAAATTAAGTAACACCCAATTGCACAATTCATGGATCCAGGAAGAAATCAAAAGCAAAATTAAAGATTTCCTAGAATTCAATGAGAATGTGGACACAACATACCCAAACCTACTTTGAAAGCAGTGCTAAGAGGAAAGTTCACAGCGCTAAATGCCCACATGAAAAAACAGGAGAATAATCACACTAGAGAATTAATAGCACAACTGAAAGCTTTAGAAAACAAAGACGCCAATACACCCCGGGGGAGCAGATGCCAGGAAATAATCAAATTGAGGGCTGAAATCAATAAAATGGAAAGTAGAACAATACAAAGAATCAATATAACAAAATGTTGGTTCTTCAAGAAAATCAACAAGATAGACAAACCTTTATCCAAAATTACCAAACAACAAAGAGTAAACATGCAAATTAATAAAATCAGGAATGAAAAGGGGGACATAACAACAGACACAGAGGAAATCCAGAGAATCATCAGGTCATACTTTGAAAACCTATACTCCTCAAAATTTGAAAATCTAAAGGAAATGGACAATTTTATGGACAGATTTCACTTCCAAAATTAAATCAAGAACAGATAAGCAATTTAAATAGACCTATAACCTCTAATGAAATTGAAGCAGTCATTAGAAGTCTCCCAACCAAAAAAAAGCCCAGGGCCAGATGGCTTCAGTGCAGAATTCTACCAGAAATTCAAAGTACAGCTAATACCAATTCTCCTCAAAGTATTCCACACAATAGAAGCAGAAGGGTCATTACCAAACTCTTTTTATGAGGCCACAATAACCTTGATACCCAAGCCACACAAAGACACAACTAAGAAAGAGAACTACAGACCAATATCCCTCATGAACATTGATGCAAAAATTCTCAATAAAATATTGGCAAATCGAATCCAAGAACACATCAAAGAAATCATCCATCCCAATAAAGTAGGCTTCATCCCAGGCATGCAAGGATGAGGGTTCAACATACGAAAACCCATCAATGTAATCCACCATATGAACAGACTGAGGAAAAAAATCACATGATCATCTCACTAGATGCCAAAAAAGCCTTTGACAAAATCCAACACCCCTTCATGATAAAGGTCCTGGAGAAATCAGGAATAACAGGAACATACCTCAACATAATAAAAGCAATATACAGCAAGCCAGGAGCTAACATCACATTTAATGGTGAGAAACTCAACGCAATTCCTCTAAATTCAGGAAAAAGGCAAGGCTGTCCACTCTCTCCATACCTCTTCAATATTGTCATTGATGTTCTAGCTAGAGCAATAAGACAACAAAAGGAGATTAAGGGAATACAAATCAGAAAGAAAGAAGTCAAACTCTCACTATTTGCAGATGATATGATAGTCTACATAAGGGACCCGAAAAAACTCAGCAAGGGAACTCCTAAAGCTGATAAACACCTTCAATAAAGTGGCAGGATACAAGATTAACTCAAAAACATCTGTAGCCCTACTATATACAGATGGCACATTGGTGGAGAAAGAAATAAGAGAATCATCACCCTTTACAATTGCCACAAACAACCTAAAATACCTTAGAGTAACACTAACCAAAAAAGTGAAAGACCTGTACAATAAGAATTTTGAGTCTCTAAAGAAAGAAATTAAAGAAGATACCAGAAAATTGAAAGATCTCCCTTGCTCCTGGATAGGCAGGATCAACATAGTAAAAATGGCAATCTTACCAAAAGCAATCTACAGATTCAATGCAATCCCCATCAAAATCCCAACACAATTCTTCACTGACCTTGAAAAAACAATTCTCAACTTTATGTGGAGAAACAAAAGACCCAGGATAGCCTTAACAACCCTGTACAATAGAGGAACTTCTGGAGGAATCACCATCCCTAACTTTAAGCTCTATTAAAGAGCTGTAGTCCTGAAAACAGCTTGGTATTGGCACAAAAATAGACAGGTAGTCCAATGGAATAGAATTGAAAACCCTGATATTAACTCACACACCTATGAACACCTGATTTTTGATAAACAATCCAAATATATATATGATAAACAATCCAAACAAAGAGAACATCTTCAACAAATGGTGCTGGCATAACTGGATGCAAACATGTAGAAGACTACAGATAGACCCAAGCCTTTTGACCTGCACAAAACTTAAGTCAAAATGGATCAAAGACATCAACATAAACCCAGCCACACTGAACGTACTAGAAGATAAAGTGGGAAATACCCTTGAATTAATCGGTACAGGAGACAGCTTCCTGAACATAAAACCAGTAGCACAGACACTGAGGTCAACAATTGATAAATGGGACCTCCTGAAACTGAGAAGCTTCTGTAAGGCAAAGGAGACTGTCAGCATGACAAAACGGTAGCCCACAGACTGAGAAAAGATATTCACGAACCCCACATCTGATAGAGGGCTGATCTCCAAAATACACAAAGAACTCAAGAAGCTAGTCTCTAAAACACCAAACAATCCAATTAAAAAGTGGGGTACAGAACTAAATAGACAATTCTCAACAGAGGAATCTAAAATGGCTGAAAGACACATAAGAAAGTGTTCAACATCCTTAGCCATCAGGGAAATGCAAATCAAAACAACTCTGAGATACCATCTTACTCCTGTCAGAATGGCTAAAATAAAAAATACCAATGACAGTTTATGCTGGAGAGGATGCAGAGAAAGAGGAACACTTCTCCACTGCTGGTGGGAGTGCCAACTTTTACAGCCACTGTGGAAATCATTATGGTGACTCCTCAAGAAAATGGGAATGAGTCTACCACAAGATCCAGCAATTCCACTCCTAGGCATATACCCAAAAGAAGCACATTCATATAACAAGGACATATGTTCAACCATGTTCATAGCAGCATTATTTGTAATAGCCAGAAACTGAAAGCAGCCTAGATGCCCCTCAACCAAAGAATGGATAGAGAAATTGTGGTACATTTACACAATGGAGTACTACTCAGCAGGAAAAAAAAACAATGGAATCTTGGAATTTGCAGGAAAATGATGGAACTCGAAGAAACCATTCTGAGAGAGGTAATCCAATCACCAAAAGACAAACATGATATGTACTCACTCATATGTGGACCTGCTTTATGATACATAATAGTGACCATGCTTTATCAGAGCTGTTTTTAATGATGTTGCTTAGAATGGTTTCCTCCCAGATGATGACTGAGGAGCTAATTAAAAAAAAAATGGTGCCAAGTACCACAAGACTAACAGAACTGTGCTGTGTTCTGGGATTTTGTTTTTTACTTTGTTGTTGTTGTTGTTTGTTTTTGTTTTCGTTTTTGTTTTCTTCTTTGTTTTTTAAATGGAGTGTGCTGGATGTCTCTACAATTTTGTTCAAATGACTGCAGAACCTGGAAAAGCTGTTGCTGCTATTGATGCATAACATATATATATATATATATATATATATATATATATATATGAAACTCAAATATGTGATGAATCCAAGGTGTTTCAGAGAGTGCTCACCTGTGCATGCAAATTTGATTTCATCTTTAGTAAGTAGTAAAGTTATATGCTTGCCAAAAAAAAAAAATAAGTGACACACTGGAAGACAAATGTCACACAATTTCAATTTTATGTGTAACCTAGAAATGATGAACTTATGGGAACAGAGAGCAAAATTGTGGCTATTAGGCTTCAGGGTGGGTCCTTTAACAATGGGAAAACGATTGGTTTAAGGATATAAAACTGCATTTGGACAAGAGGCATGGACTCTGTGAAGTCTTGAGGTCTACTGAGAGCATGATAAATAGGGTTGATAACAATATGCTGTATTTTAAAAGTTGTGAGATAGTATACTTTAAGTGTTCTCAAAACAAAAATGATGAATATGTGTGATATAACATGTTAATTGGTTTAATTTATCCATGCCATTGTGAACATACTGTATTGTGTATCATAATTGTGCATGACTTTATTTATGAGCTAAATAAATGAATGGAAATAAAAGAAAGGAACTATGAAAAAATATCATTATATCATTTACTTCCTCAATCTCCTCTATCCAAACCTTCTCATGCACACTTGTTGTCTTTCAAATTCATGACACTTTGTTGCTACATATGTGGGTATGTGTTTCTAAATACATAAATACAACCTGCTCCGCCTCTATAATGCTACCTATAAGTCTCCAATTTCAGAGTTGGCCATTTGGTATTAGATAACCAATTGGCATTCTCTTCCCTGTGGAAGACTATATCTCCCATTCTTTCCAGGTTTTGGTTGTCTGTAGTTCTTTGACTTGGGTCGAAACCTCATGAGCTTTCCTTAGCCCATGTTAACAAATCTATTGGTGTCTCTCTTATATAGGACATGTTTAGGCATGCGATGGAACACTCAAACAGATAAATATATTATGACTTATATAAATATAATTATATATTATATAATGACATACTAAAACAAAACAAAGGATTTGTTTAAAAAAAAAAACTAGCCTAGAGACCTAGGATAGAACCAAATACAACCAGCCAAAAAAAAGAAGGAAAGAAATGATTCCTAGTAATATTCCACTATACTCATAAATCAGTGCTTAGCCCAATAGTTATCACAGAGACTTCATCCAGAAACTGATGGGAGCAGAGGCAAAGGCCCACAGATGAACATTAGGAGCTCCAAGATGACTGCAGAGGGGGGGCAGAAGGATTATAGGAGCCAGAGTGGTTGAGGACACTGAAAGAACAAGGTCCACAGAATTAACTAAGCAAAGCTCATAGGAGATAACAGAGACTGAAAGAACAATCACAGAGCTTACACGGTTCTGAGCTAGGTTCTTTGCAAATATTTTATGGCTGTGTAGCTTTGTCTTCTTTTGAGACTCCTAACAGTGGGAGTGTGTGTGGTATCTCTGACTCATTTGCTCTAGGGACACTTTTTTTCCTACTGGGTTGCCTCATCTAGCCTTAATATAAGAGGAGGTACTTAGTTTTACTGCAGTTTGTTATATCTGGGAAACCTGCTCTTTGATGAAGGGAAATGGAGGAGGAGTGGATCTAGGGGTATACTTAGAGGAACTTAGAAGAATGGAGAGAATTTATGAGAGAAGAATATTTTTTAAAAAAAAATGAGTGTTTCAAAGCAATTAAGCACAGGACTCAGAAAAAAGCAAAAGTACAAAGTAAAGTGAAAGAAGAAACCAAGGAATAGTTAAGTGAATGAAATTTAATGAAAGGAAAAGTTATAGAATTATTAAGAGAAACTGGTACATTAGAAAGCTGACAAAAGGAGAAGACTGAGAAACAAAGAAAAGAAAGTGTTGAGTTAACAGCAGTTAAGAATAAATTCTATAAACAATATCTTCACATTATAAAAATTACTCTTCTGAAAACATATTTTATCAAAATTGACTATAATTATAAAATTAGAGGGTTATGCTTATTTCTAAAAATAATTAATTCAAGATAAGCTTCCATGAAGAAGATATAAACTGAGACAATTTTAGAAGTACTCAACAAGCATTCAATAAACCTGCATTATAAAATCTCTTCACAAAGTTTGAAAAGTGGGAAAGCAACCCAATTAGGTCCCCAAAGTTAGCATAAGGACAATTCCAAAGCCAGATAATACTGCTCATGAAACTTGGGAATGAAAGATTCTGGAACATGTGTGGGAGTAGAAAGAGCCAAGAATATCTCTGACAATTTTGGAGGGAAAAGAAGGAAAGAAGAAAGAGTTGAGAAACACATTCAACACACAATGGGATATTAAAAAGAGAAATATGCTTCCATATAAATGGCACTTTTTACATGCAGACAAATATTTGGTAAGAAGAAATTGTTTAATGAAATGTGGTCACTTTGTTGTCTGTATGGAAGACAATGTCACATTACACTGCCAAAAATCAACAAGAAGAAGTCAATTGGGTTCCAAAATCAGCTCAAAACAACTGGAAGTATAGAAGGGTTGAAACTTCAGAACTTTAAGATGAAAATTTGGGAAATCATTCATTTCAGGACCATAGAGGACTAAAGCCAATTCAATTTATTGAAATCTAAATGTATGATATAACATTAGATTCCACAAACCTATTTTTAAAAGACACATTCAGCCTCAAGACACACACTTGGAAAAGATAATTAGATACTGTTATGCAAACAAGAATAAAGTATCCAGAACATATAAAATACAACACATAAGAAGATAGACATGTACAAAATACATACTTCTATTGATGGTAAAGCCCAGAAAGATAGCTCATGGGGGAAAGATACATGCTGTCAAGCCTGACAACCAAAGTTTAAATCTACATTATGGAAAAGGAATTTCTGTATGTTCTCTGGATGTGACACACATGCTTTGGCTTTTGCACCCACAAATATGCAGGTACATTACACACACATGCATACACATACACAAAGTAAATAAACAAATAAATAAATAAATAAATACAAACCTTTTAAAAATCCAATTGTAAATAAATGTCAGAGCATATGACTTGTCTTTATCTAATTCAAATGGGAAAACCAGAGTGTGAGTTTCTTCGTTATCTTTCAGCTTCATCTCCTTTGTCCACTTTTCCCAGAAATTCCTTCCCTACATCAGGAGCTTTCACTGGAAATGCAATAGGAGAAGGCTTTGAGAAACATTGGTGTAGGAGAAGCATACACACATACATGTGGCTATCATGTTTCCTTAAAAAAATGAGAGTTCATACCAGAATGGAAGGCTCAACAGGGTGATAAGCTTCTACTGATTTGCCCAACATTTGAGCTCCATTGTATCTGAAACCCTTCCTTCAGCTTCACAATTTTTGTGCATGTTGGAAACATAAAATACTGTAAAACATTGATGAATTCCTTAGAAGGATTTGTGTTAAACAGTGATGTCTTCATCCACCAAACAAGACATTGCCAAAAAGTTATGGTATATAAGAACAAAACTGATCACTGTGTCATAAAATGTCCTTTTACAAAGAAAGACCCTCACAAGAAATTTCTTTTGGAATTTATTACAAAGAATTTTTGGTTTTTTTAAAAAATTATACTTCAAACAATTGAAATGTGAAGCCAAACAAGCTCTTTTTTGATTTGGATCAAATTGTGGCCACAATGTAGGCAACACTGCCAAGTACACTGTTCCTGCTTCAAGAACTCTTGGTTTCCTTTTTCCTTGCTTCTGTCCTCTCCAGTCCATCATTAAAATCTGCAATAGTGCATAGTTTATATAACTTTATTAGCCTCTACAAATCCTACTTAAATAACAGTAAGTGCATATGTGACTGACTACAGAGTGCAAATGTACAAGCTCTATTTGAATAGGCTATTTGGAGATTTTTCAAGTCAATTTCCCAGATTTGATTCAAAACTCAATGTTTTAACTTTCAATCTTATAGTAATATTTCTTAGTCAAGTGGATGAGGTAAAGGTATTGATCTCAAAATCTCATGTCACGAATCCAAGAGCTGACCCTTCCGCTGATGAATTAGTTACATGACAACACCATGGAATTTTTATACAGTACATTTTCCTTGTATATGAACTATGCCAACAAAGATGTTTTCAGAATTCTGTTAGGAAAAACATAGAAACCCATATTTTAAATCAAAGTTCTCAAAAAACAAATTATAAGAACAAACCTTAGTTCTAACATAATTTAAATTTAAACTCTGCTTCTATCATTTTGTTGCTCCAAATTCTTAGCTTAGTTTTAATCTCTTAAGGTCTCTGAAAAATGGAGATGACAAAATTTGCACAATGACACGTACCTGCAATTCCAGCACCTGAGAAGCAATTGGTCTCCACAGAAAAAAGAAAAGGCAGATGGCAAGAAATACTTTAATAATTGATATATGGAAATGTATGCATACATGCATGAATGTAGACATACATGATTACAATGCATGAATCATTGATATAGATATAAATCTTAAAGATGTAAGACAATAATAAACTACTACTGTAACAAATTGTTCTTAACTAGATGGTGATGGTGGAATATCCTTCTGTATGCTGTGAATATGCTTCTCTTATTGGTTTAATAAATGCTGATTGGACAGTAGCCAGGCAGGAAGTATAGGTAGGGCTCCCAGAGTAGGAGAATGCTGGTAAGAGGAAGGCAGAGAGGAGCCACTAGGGATACACCATGTAGCTACCAGGATGATAGGATGCTGGGAATTCTCTGGTTAGATAAGCCCATGCGGAAATATATAGATTAAGAGTTATAGGTTAATAATTAAGAGAGAGCTGGCCAGTAAGAAACCTGAGCCATTGGTCAAACAGTTTATAATTAATATAAGCCTCTGTGTGCTTATTAGGGACTAAAGAGCTGTGGGAACAAGAGATGCAGAAATTCCATCTCCAGGATGGTACATAATACCAGAGCCTGATACTGCCTATAATACAACTGATATTGAATAATTAAGATAAATTATTTTAAATATTAAAGTGTAAATATTTTGAAATGGGCCTAATTTATACACATCCATATAAGTAGCATTATGTGGATTGGACAGGCTATACTTAAGAATACATATAGGCCTCATAAACATACACATATACATATGCATAGGATAACAATTAATAAAAATCATGTCATGAATTTGAAGGAGAGTGGGGAGGGTTCTTTGGAGGGAGGAAAGGGAAGGGAGAGATGTAATTAAATTATCACCTCAAAAATTAAAAAAAAAACAGCATATTAAAATACCTAAGAGAGGACTAAATAATATAAATATATAAATATATAAATAAATAAAATTGCCTAAAGAGAAGTCACATTTATATAAAAAAATTAGTTTCTGGAATTTTTCTACTACACTGATTATTAATGCATGAACTAAATTTCCAGATAATTTAATAATATCTCTTTTGCAAAAGAATTCCAGTGTTCAAACAATTTTAGCAACTACACAGAGCACATGGGCAGCCTGTACTGGAAAAAGTACCTGTACAAACATTACCCTTTCCGCATATTTCCTTTAGTGAGCAGTGAGCAGGTTCATCTTGCCCTTTGTAACTCACCTACTAACATGAGGAATACGTGTATCATTCTTTTTTTTGTTTAGTTTTGGTTTTGGTTTTTCAAGACAGGGTTTCTCTGTGGAGCTTTGGAGCCTATCCTGGCACTCGTCCTGGAGACCAGGCTGGCCTCAAATTCAAAGAGATCAGCCTGCCTCTGCCTCACAAGTGCTGGGATTAAAGGCGTGTGCCACCAACGCCCGGCACATGTTTCATTCTTAGTATACGCTGACACTATTCTAGTACTAGATAATAGTATACAAGAGAAAATCTTTCTCTCATGGAATTTGCATTACACAAATGTAATGTGGGATGTGTTTGTGTTAACCCATATGTTACTTGATATGGGTAGAGGAGGAATCTAATAAGATGATATTCGAGCAGTATTCCCAGTGAAGCCAATGATATTGCAGACATGAACATTGCATACGTCAGGAAAAATAATTGAAAAGTCCTAAGAGAAAGGCCTTAGAATTTTCAAAGAACAGTAAGAAAATCCATGAAATAAAGCAGGACAAAAGGAGAGTTGGTAGGAGAATCAGGGAGTTAGTGGTAGAAATGTTCAACATGGGCTTGGTGGGGTTGTGGCTTTGGGAGAATGCAGTATGATGAGACAGAAGGGGATGAGTGGGATTAGGTGCTTTCAAATACATCATTTCTATGTAAGAAATTGACTATCAAAGTGAATAAAATAAGTGTCAGTAGCATGCTCAGCCACAAATGCTACATCTTTACCTGTTTTGGATCATCACAGATGAGAAAACAGGAAGATTCTACAAGTCATAGGTCAGGGAGGACAATGTGAGACAAAGTTGTCTGGATACTGTAGGAACAGTACACTCATGAGCTCAGCATTTCTGGTTTCCTCAACAAGACACACTCAAGAACAAACCAGCCAGCATTTTATAATAGATGGGGAGGGCCTTGAGAGCCCTCACCCCACCACTAAATGGAGAGCTATTGGCAGGTGATGGCCTCTAAGGAAAGGAAGGTTTGTTTCCTTTAAGAATGTGGCCCCTAGAGGTCAAACCTACTCCAATGGATGGTCCCATACCCAGGAGTATATGAGGAACACATATTGGACTTTGTTTCCAAGTCAGTAAGAGGTTATAGCCATCTAGATGTCACATGTCAGGCATGGAAGGGAAAGATGGACAGAGAGGGGCAGATTATGCAGGGAGGTAGTCAAAGATATGAGACTGAGTCAGTGCTACCCATGACCTCCAAGGCGATACTTAGGCATTAGCCAGCATTCCTAGATATATTCAATAACCCTGGAGGAATAGCAGAGGTCTGGGATGTGGTAGAGAAGCTACTGGGAACCTTTCATGTATTTACATAAAAATGGAAGAGACTCTGAACTTCTGTCAGTGTTGCCTTAATATCACTCATGGAGACAAGATAAAATTAGTCATATTATAGGATTGCCACCAATAAATCCAGAAGCTTTCTGGGTAGAATTGAAAATCAAAAAGCTGGGACTTAAAAACTGTCTTAAATATGAAGGGGCTAGGAAGCCACTGACAGGTTCTCATCTATTCCTCTCTCCTTATATGTTTCTCAGGGGGTGAGGGAAGTTTTTGGGGAGATGCTGGACTGAGCACTACAATGACAACTTATAAATGTGACTGCCCTACAGCCCACAACTTGGAAATCCAATTTCATGTGTCATTCATAGGACATCTATGCCATATATTACAATGAGTCTTCTCACTTTGTACAGTCAGTTATGTAACCAGCAGGATAAATTTTAGAGATTGAACATTGTTTACTTTCAGCTTGACTTCTTAAGAGGTTCAAATTCCATTGCTCAAATATCCTACATTGCTGTTAAGTCATACACCTGCCACCAGACAGAGCATGTTGATTTGGGTTATTTAGGAAAATGCACCATGTTCTCACACCCTCCCTGGATGACTGAACTAGTTTACTAAAGTCATCAGCTTAATCATCTCATAAGTCATTTTAAAGTATAACAACTGAAGGACTCTTGACATTATTTGTACACCCTGAAGCCAAAATACTAAGTCTCATATTTAGTGTGCAATGTATCTGTTTTCTCCCCGCCATTTATGTTCAAGGTAGATATTACCATCGTAAAGACAGTTATTTGTATAAACTCAGAAATAGCCTAAACAAGACCCTCCGAATGTTATTTTATATATGCTTTTCTTTTCCTCCTCCTGTAGTCTTTAGAGCCTCACAAGACCATTCAGTGGTATAAAGCAGATAAGCAAGTGAAATCTTACATTTGCAGGAAGATATCAGGCATGAGAAGAAAAATGTAGGTGGAAGCTACACTCACATGACACACTTTTCAGCTGTGATTCAGACAGCTCAGAAATGCTTACCAGACTCATTGAATATATGCTACCATGACCACCTGATTCCTCTTGTCTGCTTGCCTCGGGGATTATCTGCTCTTCAGATGTCATTACAAAAGTCAGGCCAGCTCAGTATTCTGTCAAACAGTTTCTCCACTGTCCTCATTTCAACTCCCACAGCTTCTTAGACTGCACGGGGTCCTTACCACATATCATGGGATAAGAGTGGGTGCCTCCTTGAATTGCCTACATTATTATCCTGAACACAGGTAATGTGAATCCTAAGGAGCAGCTCCTGTGGTGTGGTTTTCTTTGACATCTAAGCAAATATTACTCCTCTTGTGGGAAGCAAAAGAAAGCATTCTTAGAATGTACCAACACTTCAGTTTGCTACTTTGAGATGACTATTCACTTAATGAAAATGAATTGTATTTTATAAGCATAAAAATATTATGCTGTTTTGACTCCCATGATAGGCCTGCCCCCTTCTGAAAGGAGGAGGAGTGGATGTGTCGGGGGTAGACTGGAGGCTCTAAACAGGGAATATGAAGAGAGGAGCCAGGGGAAATTGTGGTTGGTATGTAACATAGATGAAAAATGTAATAGAAAATATAAAGAAAACCATATTTTCTAAAATATTCTACTTTAATTTTGGTTCTCTGGATTAAATTTGGTTAATCTAGATTAATTTTGATAATAATCTTATCTCTCCACAGGAATTTCACACCTTAACTTTCCAGTGTCCTACATTTGAATAATATAGTCCAATCATATTTTCTAAAGCTTTTATGACATTGTTTTAAAGTAGCATAATAATGAAAAGTAAGCCTAATTTCATGTTAGATACCTTGTATGGATAGTTGTGCTGCTCTGCCTTTTTTTTTTTAATTAAGGCGATTTCCAGCAGTCATTGCTGACTCCCCTGGCATCTCTCTGCAAATCCTCCCCACTTTCCTGCCGCACCGAGGTTCATTTGTGTCATTCAAATCTTTGCTCTTTAAATATCCACTTATAAATTTCTTATGGCAACACATTCATATCTTTACATTTAATCTGAAACTTGGATAACAAGCAGGAGATGGAATAAATGAGTAGCAGACTCGCTTGACAAAGTTAAAATGCTCTGCTGTCAGAGCCGATGTGAACTGTTACAGTGACAGAAGAGCATTTTAATCTTGTCCAGTTCTTCCTTCTCCATCCCCCATCATTGCTTCTATCCAGATTGCTGTGAAACGTTTGATAAAAGACCCAGAGTTTAAGTGTCCAACATCCTCATGAAAATGTGTTGGGGGTGTTTCAAAATCATGGCTTTTGAATGACACAGATGAACTTCACTGCTGTGCTGCTGCAGTGGGGATTTATCATTTCGTTAATTAAGAAGGGTTTTCCAATTGTAACTCCAGAAATTGCCTCTGGAATATCATTAATTAACAATTCCACTTCCATCACGGAAAGAAGGGGGTAGGCCAAGCAAAACTGACAAAAGGAGTAACTTACAATACACACACACACACACACACACACACACACACACACACACACACGAGGCACACACATACATACAAACATGGAATTCACCGGTCTATTTTGGAGAAGGGGACAGGAATTACTTAAAGCAGGTATTATTGGACCAACAGGAAAACAACACAACAAAACAAAACAAAAAACAATTTGCAGCATAAAAGCTATCCTGGTTCCCAGGGTTGTGTTAGTTTCTAAACAAAGTCAACAGTTGGGAAACTCTTTATCCAAACTAGACTATTTACTGTATTGCTTAGAATTCGAGGGGTGTTTTATTCTTTGTCTTTTCTTTTTTCCAGGATGAGTTTCCTTTCTAAGGAAGAAGAAAACAAGTCTCCCACCTAGCTTTCTTATTTGTTGAGTATCCTGGTAACAAACTACTTAAAATCAACGAAACAAAACTTGATAATTGGCCCCTATCCCCATCTGAGCCACAGAAGAATGTAACCATAGCAACCTGTCGTTTAGCGCAGGCCATCTCATGTACCTTTCAGAATGTAAGTCTGTGAGAATCTCCATCCCTAAGTAGAATTATCGTGCTGGGAACACTTTGTTCTTTACTGTAAAGCAAGTATGATGCCAGCCACTCAGATGGTTCTCAACAAGGTGTTCAGGTGAAGAAGAGGTTCACACAACATGAAAAAATGCAAATATATCCACAGATCTAACATTCTTTCTAGAAAGGAACAGGAATGGATTCTATGAAGGACATCCATTAATGCCACTGTTAATAACAATGCCTTGCTGAAATCTAAGTGCTCTTAGTAACAATCTTTGGCAGAGAGGAAACAACACATTCTTTTTAAAAATATATTTATTTGTTTTACATCCTAGCTACAGTTTCTTCTCCCTCCTCTGCTCCAAGTCCCTTCTCCCCACTCTTCTCTGTTCCCACCCCCAAACCCACTCCCCATCTATTTCTCTTCAGAAAGGGGCAGGTCTTACATGAGTATCAGAAAAGCATGGCATATCAAGTTGCAATATGACAAAGCTCGTCCCCATGTATTAAGGCTGGGCAAGGAGACCCAGTATGAAGAATAGTGTCCCAAAAGCCAGTAAAAGAGTCAGAGACAGGAGCCACTGTTCCCACTGTTAGGAATCCCACAAGAACACCAGGCTTCACATAATACAACTGTAACATACATGTAGAGTGTCTAGGTCAGTCCCATGCAGGCTCCTTCATTGTCAGTTCAGACTCTGTGAGTCCCTCTGAGCCTGGGTTAGTTGATTCTGTGAGTTTTCTTGTGGTGTCCTTGATTCTCTAGCTACTACAATCCTTTCTCCCCTCTTCTGCAGGATTTCCCCAACTCCACCTAATGTTTGGCTGTGGGTCTGGATCTGGTTCCATAAATTGCTAAATGAAGCCTCTCTTAAAACAATTAGGCTAGGCACCAATCTGTTCACAGGAGATGGCCAATTCAGGCTACATGTATGCTATCTTGTTAATTCCTGGAAGATTCCCTTATGCCAGGTTTTTACCTGACTAGAAAATGCCCCCGTTTCCAGTAGCCTCTTACTCTCCCTCTTCCCTCTCAACCTGATCGCTCCTGTTCCCAACCCAACTCACCCTCACTCAGTCTTCTCACGAGATCTATTCCCCCTTCTGAGGAAGATCAGGCCTCCCATGAACCCTCTCATTAAATGCTGAAAAGGCCAACATGATTGAAGTTCTTGGAGAGAGCATGAATCCAAGGGACATACCTAAATATAATAAAAACAATATACAGCAAGCCTATTGCCAACATCAACTTAAATGGAGAGAAACTCAAAGCAATTCCACTAAAATCAGGAACAAAACAAGGTTGTCCACTCTCTCCATACCTATTTGATATAATACTTGAAGTCCTAGCTTCAGCAATAAGACAAATAAAGGACATCAAGGGGATACAAATTGGAAATGAAGAAGTCAAAGTATCATTATTCACAGATGATATGATAGTATACATCAGCGACCCCAGAAACTCTACCAGGGAACTCCTACCTTTAGTCAAATGGCTGGATAAAAAATTAACTCAAAAAGAAATCAGTAGCCATCCTATATAAAAATGATAAACAGGCTGAAAATAAATCAGCGAAATACCACCCTTCACAATAGCAAGAAATAATGTAAAATATCTCTGTGTAACTGTAGCCAAGGAAATGAAAGACCTGTATGACAAGAACTTTAAGTCTTTGAAGAAAGAAATTGAAGAAGATATCAGAAGATGGAATGACCTCCTATGATCACGGATCAGTAGGATAAATATAGTAAAAATTACCATCTTTCTAAAATTAATCTACAGATTCAATCAAACCCCCTTTAAAATGCCAATGCAATCTTTTTAAACATTAAGAGAACAATTCTTAACTTCATATGGAAAAACAAATATCCCCAGGATAGCTTAAACAATCCTGTACAATAAAAGAACTTCCAGATGTATCACCATTCCCTTATTTCAAGCACTATTACAGACATACAGTAATAAAAATCACATGATATTGGCATAAAAACAGACGGGTGAATCAATGGGATCACATGAATATCCAGAAGTTAATCCACACACCGATGGATACCTGATTTCAACAAAGAAGCCAGAATTATACACTTGAGAAAAGGAAACAGCACATCCCGATACACACGTCTTCAATGTTAAAGAAGGCGATTTTTTTGCAATCACCTGGCAAACATTTATTGTTGTTTGGCAATTAAACCTCAACAGATACTGATCTCTGTAGAGTTTATAATGCATCAAAGAAGTGGGGTGGGAGTCTCCTATACTGACTGGGAATGATTTGCAGGTTCTTAATATTTTTGTCGCAAATTGGAAAGAGTTTGAAAAACTGATCCCTTAATAAAGAGAATTCTTTCACTTCAGAGTTAAAATACTGATAGTTCTAGTTTTTAAACTGTGGTCACTTTTAATTCTAGCAACAAAATCCATTTCCACTACTATAATTTTTAAAAATATGAGCATAAAAGAAACACTGATGAGTGAATAGCTCAAGTTATGAGGCTAGTGGGAATGAATTAAGTTCTATAACAGGTGCTATATTCTCTTTGAAGTCTCTACATGAAGGGGCTTTAACCCGTGCCTCGATAGTTACCATACTATTGATTTGTATTTCTACCTTGATGCTATGTACGTGTATCTTCTGAACTGTGACTAACACTTTTATCTGTGTACAATTTTGAAACCATAGAGATAATTCTACAACTCCTGCTGAAGCCAATGAATGTATACTGAGCAGCTATTGTGGGAAATTATTGTGCAAAAAGCAGAGGGGCATGCTGAGGAGAAGTGCCTGGCTAACCATGAAATTGAAGCTTGCTTCCTTAAAGAATCCCCTAGTATCCTAGAAATTTTAAACGCATACTGTTATTATCTTTTAAAGGCCTTTCTAAAGCATTGTGACTCGTCAACTCCCTTACATGAGTGTCTCTACCATCACCACTGCAGCTTAATGAAAGTATCCTAATATCCATGTTTGTCTGTGTAGAACTATTTGTAAGAAAAACAGTGAGGAAAAAACTGACTGACCACTGTCAAGTACTAAAAGAGAAAAGAATAAGGTGACAAGAAAGTGTTTTTGATTATAAGTGAGACTACAAGGATGTTAGGAATCTACACTGGACTATGTTATCTATGGTTAAGATTTTAACATACGATTGTCTAGATGTGCTAACATTGTTGTATTGATAAGTATTTAATGTTAAAATAATATCAAGAGAATAAATTATGATTATGTAATAAGTAGAAAATTATAATCACAACAATAATTGTCTGCTGACTAAGGTATTTTTGTTGTACAGTGTGTAAAAACATATATGAACAATAAAACATAAGTAAAGTTGTGAGGCAGTTATCTTGCCTCTCTGCATTGTACAGAGAAATCTGAACACTGGCAAAATTCAGTAACTTGCCAGAACTTACATTACTTGTAAGCAGCGCCTTAGAAAACTGTAGCACGATAATAAAAACCCAGAGACAGATACTGGGGTTGAAGCTGAAGATCAGAAAAGCAAAGTAGCCAAGCCAGTAGCTCTGATATCTATCAAGGCTGAGATGGAGTTCATATCTTCCCTGCAACTGGAAACTGAATCTCTCTTTTCTTCTTCTTTATATAGTTTTCTAGTGCTGAGATTAGAGGTGTGAGCTCTGTTACTCTTTGAGACTGATTCACTCTCATGTAGCCTTGGGTGGCCTTGAACTCACAGAGATCCATCTGCCTTTGTCTCATGAGTCCTGGGATTAGAGATGTGTGTCATCACTGCCCAGCTTCTATGGCTAACTAGTGTAGCTGGGTTTGCATTCTGATCTTCAGTGGCTTTATTAGCTCATAAACGATATATCACCACAGAAAACATACTATTTGATTGTAATAGAGGTAATGGTTTTCACAGTTAATATTGTTCACGTGTTTGATGAAATGGTTCCACTTCTAGGAGTTTCCCATAAATAAATCATCTGAAGATAGACTCTGTTGTGCACATTGTAGTCCTGACTGTGGAAGATAGGGTTAGATGACCAAGCGTTTGAGCTAGACTGGAGTAGATACTGAATTCCACATTACTCATACCACCCTACTTCAAAAGGCAGAACAAAATTATTCAGAAAAGACAGCAATATTTATACCCAAAAGTGCTCTTCTCAGTGTCATGTATAGTAAATTATAACAATCACACATTAAGGATTTGTAACTGTATTAGAATGAGACAAATTTGTCAGAATATTATGTAGCTCTTGAGTTTTATTTGAACCTTTACAAAACATTGTGACATAAAACTTTAAACATATAAAATGTTTTAAAATTATTGAAAGAAAATGTGCAAAACACGAGTGATTTAAGATGACCATGGAAGTGTTGGAAGGTTATATTGCATTTGAAAATCTGAAACTGAAGCCAGAAAAAAATGTATCTGAACTTTCAGTAGGATGGCAAAATCACTAAAATAGTAATACCCTGGTAATTTATAGAGTTTTTCAAGTACTTGGTCCTAAACACATGTACAGAATTAAATAAACTTGGTAGGCTATATGTGTGTGTTCATGTGTATGATCATATATGTAATGTAGCAATAATAATAAAGAAGGGGAGGTCATACATTTATGAGGGCATGTTGGGACACTGAAAAGAGGGAGGCATGTAAATATTGCAAATATAATATTCATCTATTAAATTCATAAAAGTAAAATATTTAGATTAATTCTACCACTACTACAGATAAAAGTTAATAAAAGCAGCTAACATTAAATGATATTCTGATACCTTTTTGCTCCCAAATTTTACATTTTCTCTGGACTCATGATGTTCTCTAAACTTTATATTACACTTAAAGTTTTGTTTTTATTTTTGTGAGACAGCAGTAAAATTTGAAGATGTTGAACTAGTTTCCCAAGAGGTGAAGAACTTTTCATGGATCTTGAAATGTTGGGGTTGTGTAAGAACATATGACATCCTAAATTCAATATCAAGGTAATTTAATCTTAACATTGGAACAGTTTCCAATTTGGTAAAATATTTCCTTTGAAAATATAGAAAAAAATAGCTACTTATGTAAACTGATTTTTTTCCCTCAATTGAATGCCAACTTTGGGTCTTGTTTTGTTTTGTTGTGTTTTAGTAATATTTCAGGTCAGATCACCATAGGCATTTGAAGCAAAGATAGACAATGGAAGAGAATTTGCCTATTACTATTGAAGACTGGGACTAGAAACAACACACTTTCATTTATCATAGATGTATGTAATGATGAACTTGCAATGCCATTCATTTCAGGAATAGAAACTAAGGTGTAGACTCCAAAGAACTCATGGTATTTGATTAAATTGAGTGTATAAAATGATCACAATGAAAAGCATTTAACCATTTTAGAGACCATAAGTTCCAGTCTTCAATGTCTTAGCAGCAGACACAACATGTTCAACATGAAAATATTCTCCCATCTTCATGTTTGGTTTGATGAAATGTACCACTAAGAGAGTATGTTCAGACACATTTCAAATACGGAATTGCAAATCTGGGAAAAAAGAAAAAAGTTTCCACATGACACAAACAAAGCTCTGAGCTGGGGGAGGGGGAGAAAAGATAAACCCACCCATCTAGGCTACTTGGTACCACCAGAGGTTGTTAATGGCCACCCATTCTAAGTGTCACTTTGCAAACAGACTTAAATTGATCTTTGGGAATTCAGCTGAAGTATAAATAGTTTTGGAAGGAGGAGGCCCATCAATATGGAAGTGAAAGTCAAAACCATGAGTCATAGTTGATTCTGGGAAGAGCACAGAACAGAAAGAGAAAATGCAAGCAGCAAACTGTAGGAATGCTCACACAGATAAGGACTTCAGTCCAGAGCACAGCACTTTTCAACATAGAAAACTCAGAGATGTAAGACCAAATTCACACTTAAGGTTGTATTAGGATAATTCACATTTGAAGTCTAGAATGAAAAAGCCAGAGGAAAACAAAGACAAATATCTTTCCTCAGAACTCTGAGTGAGTTATTTGTTGAAAAACAAGAACACCTTTAAAATCAACTGGCCAATGACTACATGGTACTGAAGAGATTTATAATTAAAACAAAAATTCTCTGGGAAAAGAAGGAGAAAGCATTTCATATTCTTAGTGAATTACAAATTCAAATGGTTAAGACTAAAGATTATTTACCTGTAAAGCATCGCAGTTAATTGAAATGCCCTGTAGTTGAGATAGAAGTGATCATGTTTCTCTACTAAATGCATCATGCATTTAGATACAAAGACCTCTAGAAGCAACAATCATTTAAATTTTATATTCTTCTGTATGCATTTTATTCACACAGTGATTGCAAGCCTGCCTAATTTTGGTATCCCTTAAATCAAGCTTGTTCTTCCTGATGGCAGAATCCCCCAATAAGATCTTGTTAACTGGAGAGAAGTACTAAATTTCAAAAGTATTTACTGGGAATTTGTAGGTGTGTCATGTGGCAGGGTACCAGTAACCCAGTGCCACATACAAGAGTTAGATATGGTGGCTATAAATTTTTATTAATTGCTGTGATATAGTGAACAAAAAGTTTAAAAAAGTTGCTTTTTTAAACTCAGTAATTGCTCACAAATTCTATAATTCCAAAGTCATAAGTTTTTAAAGAAATATGGCAAGCAATGGAGATAAGCAAAGTTCTTATGCCTCCCTCCCATTTCACTTCCTCACTCCCTGTGTTGTCTATATTTGTGTCAGCTTGAAACAAGAAAGAGAGATCCTCAATCGAGAAAATACCTGTGGTGTATTTTTCTTGTCTGATGATTGTTGAGGGAGGGCCCATCCCATTGTGTGTGGTGCCACTCCTGGATTGGTAGCCATGAGAGCTATAGTATAGTAAGTTGAACAAGCCATGAGGAGCAAGCCAATAATCAGCACCTCTCAAGGGCCTGTATCAGTTCCTCACTCCAAGCCCCTTCTATGCTTGAGTTCCTTCCCAGAATTCTCCCAATGATGGACTGTTACTTAAGAGTATAAGATGAAATAAACTCTCTCCTCCCCAAGTTGTTTTTGGCCTTGGCATGTTACCAACGCAATAATAACTCTGAGATACTCCCTGAAAGTGAACTATGCACACAGACTTTTTGACTTCAGAAACTGTAAGTTAATACTCTATCTTATGAGTAGACAGGGAAGTGCAAATTAAAACCATGAGAAACCATTTTATATACAGCATTCCATTTCAACTGTGTATAGCCTATACATCCAAGGTTTTGTGAGTTTACAACAAAATTCTCTTATCCATTTGATGGCAATATAAACTTGAAATGATCTCTTTTGAAAGGAATTTTCCAAAATCTTGGAAATGTAGAATGTCTTTAGTAAATAGCAGAACAAGTTTATGGCTAGGTATGAAAACAAGAATATAGAAATATTGTATTGTAAGACACCCTTTCCCCCAAGTAATTGGGTGTGGTTAGGTCTTTCTACCCAATGATTTAGAGTAAAATAAAAATCACTGTCACAAGTATCTGGATACATAACTAAAAATGTAGAACTCGAACCTCATCTTCTTGCCTTGGCAAGATTATCTTGAGATTATGTATTAACCTGAAGGGGCCATATAATGAAGGCCACCTGGGAATGCCAAACCAAGAACCATGATGAAAAGAGCCCCAGAGGATCACATGAACTTGTTAGTGGAATTTATATGAACAAGACACAAACATTGATATTTGGAATCTTCTTATGGAAGCACAATTAGCTTAGTCTGACTTCTACATACACATATACACCAAACAGACAGGTGTATAAGTGCAATCATTTTGATGACAAAAAATATTGAAAATCCTCTCCATCTTTATAAAAAGTGAAATCAAATTAAAATTGAAGAAACTTTTTATGCTTATATTTTTAAGAGAATCCAGTTGCTATATGATATTCACAATACAGAAATTCCAGAATTTTAACTCAATCAGGGCACAAAATTTTTATTAAGTACCAAATTCTCAGTGCTTAATACAATCCCTGGCAAGAAATAGAATAATTCAATAAATAGTTGTGAGATTAGTATTATTTTATAAAATTTAAAAATACAATACTTGTGATAGTTAATCGGGATTTTCAGCATGAGAGGATGTAGTATCAGCTAGCTAATCCCCTTGGCATTCTTGTGAGGAATTACCTAGTTTAATTTAATTCAAGTATTATTAATTCAAAGTTAAACCCTACCTTAACTTTGGCCTAAGGTCAGCCACCCGAGTGTCTGCATTCATCTGTTTACCACCTGATTGTGAAGGCAATGTGACCAGCCACCGCAAGTTCCTGCCACCATAACTTCTCTTCCATAATGCACATTATTCTTGCCCTTTCATTTTTGATTTGTGCTTGTCAGGCATCTGTGTGAAGTAACAAGAACATAATATTGATAGTGAGAGTGAACCTGTTGCTGTGTACCACGTGACTCTTGGGTCTTAGGAACAGTTTTGTAGAAGGAATGCGGGAAATCTTGGAACTTTGAACTAGAAATGCCCTTGAATATGGAAAGCAGGAATACTGTAAGCAGAGCTCAATGGTCCATTCTGACAAGTAGACAAGAGTAGACAATGAAAGCCCAAATCACCAAGTTTCTAAGAGGAACAAGGACCCAATCAGAAACTGGATGAGTGTACACTTCTGTGATATGCTGCCAAGTAATCTGGTGATAGTCAGCCTATGTCCTGAGAACAGAAGGAAGAGCGGATGGATTCAGGAGCAGCAGATTAGTGTGGTTTGCAGACAGGACAACATTCTTTTAGAATATGGCTTGGTTACTGCTTGCAGTTCTTCTCTAGGTCTATAACTAAAATTAATAAATGGAACAAAAATCATAAAAAATGTGCAGTTCAGCAAGAAATGGAGCCTAAGTAAGTTTGAAGTTGATTACTTAAAAAAGAAGTAGTAGCTGAAAAAGAGACTATGGTTGTTGGCCATGGGGGCTGGGGGGGTGCTCCAGTTCTTCACTGGGACATGAAGAAGGGGGAATCTGAGAACTAGGCCCTGCCCATCAAAAGCTCCAACTTCTGAATTCCATATTCATTTGAAAGGAGAGTCTACTCAGAGAGCATCACTAAGAGATTGCCCCCAATAAGTGCTTCCCTAGGATCAGCATAGCGACTCCTGCAACAGTGAACCAAGAGGACCAGCTTCTGTCTTTAGCTAGCAGAAATTTTGGAAGCAATGTCCATGTAACACTAGACCTGTGGTCATGAAAATGCAAACTTAGGAGGGTAAGGAGTACTTTGTCAGGGTCCAGAGAGTCACTGAGGCCAGACAATGTATAGCAAGGTCAGAGTATCTCAGAGACAACTGTAGATGAGGCCTACTAGGGACTCCATAGTACCAGAGATCCTGGACCAGGAAGTAGACAAGAGCTGCTTGTAGGTAGCTGAGCCACTCCAAGAGGGATACTATGTGTGCTATAGGTACCTGAGCAACAGGGCCTGGGCTACCTAATCCCACCAAAGCCCACAATGACTGGAACACAAGTGTCAGGTGCCAAACATGGAACTGCAGGATTTGGTGTTTACCTGCTGAGTTTCAAGCTTGTTTTGCTCGCATATTTCCTTGTTGTGATCCCATCCCTTCATTTTGAAATGGGAAAATTTATTCCATGTTTTCGTATGTTGAAAATTAAGCTAATTTTGTAATTTTTATAGGGATTCAATGCTAAGAGACTTGTTTGAATCTCAGAAACATCCCAAAGTTTTAAGCAGTGTTGGAACTATAAAGACTGGGACTTTGGGAGTTAGAGTAAATGCATTTTGCATTATGAAATGGTCATAAGCTATAAATACAAGGAGTACAAAAAGTTATGGTACAAAAGTGATGTCTTTGGGTGCTGAGTTAACAAAGGGGAGAGGTGTGATTGTTACAATTGTCCAATTGACAGGATCTAGAAACACCACAGAAATAAACCTCTAGGCATGCATATGAGTGATGGTCAAAATGAGGTTAATTGTTGGTGCTACCAATCCATGGGCTAGAAATCTAGACTGAATAAAAACTAGTGAGCTCACCAAGAGGACTCTTGTATTTTGCATTCAAATTGGACACTTACTATTGGTAATAAACATAGTACTTAACTCTTCAATGCCACAGTCTCTTTACTGGTAAAAAGAAAGAAAATGCAACATATGTTTTATGAAGTAGTGGAGATGAAGTTAAATAATAAGCAGTTTTGTGAACACAGAGAAATGTAAACAGCCAGTAATTATTGTTAGCTAATGCTACTTCTGTTATAACTACTATTATTAATAGCAGACTTTTTGAAAATCATCAGTCAGTTTTCTAATATTTCATTTGTAAATCATGATATCTCTACCTACAGAGTGCAAGTGGAGATTTTTCTGTTGTCCTGCTCTCCCACAGCTACATATAAAATAATCACTCAGAGGCTTAATAATAATTACAATTGTTTGGCCGATGGCGGCTTAGGCTTATTACACGGCTGTTGCGCTATCTCATTTTCTACATGTCTTGTTCCCTTGGTTGCTACAGGCATGCTCTCCATGCTCTCCTGACTCTTCCTCCTTTCTGTATCTCTGCTTACATTTCCCCCTAGCTATATTCTTCCCTGACATAAACCAAAGAAGCTTTATTCATCCACCAATAAAGGCAAAACATATTCACAGTGTACAGAAGGACACCCCATATCAGCAGAGATTAATAAATCAAATGAATTGATATATTTACCACTGATAATATACAAGGTGTTTACACTGACAGTTTCACTACATAAACATGCATTATAGCAAGGAATCTATTATCAGGCCTGAATCTGTGAAACTGAAACATGAGAAGGAAGAGGAGAGGTGCTTACAGCAGATTCTTAAGGCTTTGACTTCCTGTTCTTTTTAATAGTTGGGTTTGTTCAATGCTACAAAGCTGGACTTTTTAAATGTTCATAACATTCACAATATTCCAAACAGATATTGCTGTTAGCCATCTTATACTTAGAGGTTAGACAGAATTGATTATGTAGAAGTTCAAGATTCAAAGCTATTTTTCTGTCCCTATGAGAATGAACTTTAGGTTGAGGTGGCACTGTTACATTGCCTCCTTAGAAAATCAATAGCCCTCAGTGGCAGTCCTAGCCAAACTGCTTGAGTTCTGGAATTTCACTTAATGAGAACACTCATTAAACTTAACAATTGTCTTTAGTTTCTGTGTCTTGTTGACAATTACTCAGAATTCTATTAATCAGATACATTAAATTGGCCAGATATAATAGTTTTCAAAATGTGCAAATAAGACTAGATATGAATGCTATTCAGCAAAGCATTAACTTCTCTTTAAATTATTCAACTTGGAATCATGACTTGCAAGGAAATGATGTAGGACACCCAAGGATGGTATCAGTTTATAATATCCTACTTAGCTACGAATATGATTTACACTATGTACAGTTTCACAGAAGACAATATTTCAGTCTATTAGTTGTAAGTGAAATAAGGAACGTAAGTGGTAGGAAAATCTAAGATATACCCAAAATATCATGCAAAGAAGTTTAACTTGCAAGAAAATTTAATAAAAAAATCAGTAATATAAACATATTCTATAGCTATTGTATACTTTTGTTTCTCTTTTAACACATCTCTTTTTCATTGTGATGCCAATAATTTATAAGCCTGTTTGTTGAAAGTAAAGCAGATAAATATTAGGGAGTTTAATTTTCAGAAGGTAAACACTGCTTTGCACTAAACTTTACCCATGGAGAATTTGTATCTTGTAGGTTTTGAAAGAAATAAAAGCTCATTAACAGAATATTTTTTTTACCCAAACCATTACAACTTCATCATTTTGAATCATAGCTCATTAAAACAATTATAATCAAATGTTTCATTTCTTTTTCCCTTTTGAGAAACAGCTAAAAAGGTTATGTTTGTTGTTCTTTATACAAATCTCTGGGGCGACATAAACAGGTTACATTGATTTGTGTGCTGTTTTTCATTTAAGTTTCAAAGTCTCTCTGATGCTGGTTTCAGTTATTTCTATTTATTTCAACATTATTTCAATAGAATTTCAAACCTTGGCATTAGAAACACAGTTAAATTAACAAGACATTTAATATCATCTTCTCAAAATTCAAATATTGGCAGGTGATTGCTTAATGGAATTCAGTTAGACTTGCAGGTGTATTCTATTTTGGATCTCTCCAAAGTTGAAAGAGGATACATCCTTAATGGTTAGTATGTCTTGTTTTATAATCTGAAGTATAATAGGATACATTTACATGAGCAACCTTGGACAACAGCAGAAAAACATCACTATGGCTGCAAGTACCTGTCCAACACAGAATTGAATTCAATCACAACATGCATTCTATTTTAGGAGGCACAGAAAGTTGAATGGAAAATTTGACCTTTCCCTGTTTTCCTTTCTACACACAGGTAGACTAAGTTAGGATCTATAGCTATGATTCGATTCAAATTAGCCATCTTGGGACTCTGATTAACTGTAAGAAAAAACCCTGTTTATTCAAATGTGTATTTAAAAGAATTTTGCCATCTGATTCCAACTTCTGTTATCAGGTCATGTTTAGAGGACCATCTTAACTCTCTTAATCATTCCAGCATCATCTTAACTGTCAACAAAAATAATCGCTAACAAGTAAACAATCACCCACAGTATTATTCACTTTCTTGTTGCTTTGATAAAACCCATGACCAAAATCAACTAAAGAAGAAAAGGTTTTGCTTTGTTTTTTCTCCATTTTTTATTTAAATTGGAAACAAGATTGTTTTTGCATGTCAATCCCAGTTCTCTCTCCCTCCTCTCCTTCCATGCCCCCCCCCAACTAACAGCCTACCTATCCCATTCTGTTTCTGCTCCCCAGGGAGGGTGAGGCCTTCCCATAGGGGATCTTCAGAGTCTGTCATATCCTTTGGGACAGGGCTTAGGCCCACCCCCTTGTGTCTAGGCTCAGAGAGCATCCCTCTATGTGGAATGGGCTCCCAAAGTCCATTCTTATTTTAGGGATAAGTACTGATCTACTACAAGATGCCCCAAAGATTTCTGAGGTCTCCTCACAGACACCCACATTCATGGGGTCTGGATCAGTCCCATGCTGGTTTCCCAGCTATCAGTCTGAGGACCAAGAGCTCCCCCTTGTTCAGGTCAGCTGTTTCTGGGGGTTTCACCAGCCTGGTCTTGACCCCTTGCAGAGAAGGAGGAGTGCTGAGCAAAGGAGAAAAGGTTTTAATCATGGTTCCAGAGGTATAAGTCTATTAGTGTAGAAGACATGGCAGCAGGCGGGAAAAGCATGGAGGCACTAAGTGAAGACTAAGTGAAGACCAATGAAATTATTCATTCAAACCACCATACCTTTTGTTAAGAAAACTCTACTTATACAACCAAATCGTTCACATAAAATCCTAATGAATTATAAACAAATATTTCATTTACTTAGGTTGAAGATTTCTTATTTAACTATAAAAGAATTATTATATAAAAGACTTCTCAAAGTGATAAGACAATGTTTATTTAAAAAAAAACCCTGGGGCCCTTATCAAAATAACTTACATTACTGCATTTTTTTTCAAGAGTTGTCCCCAGTAAACTAAGTTATGAGACTATATCCATTTTATACATACATAATAAATATATCATTATAACTGCTCATCATTTAGATAATCAGTAAGTCCAGAGGCCTTAGATGGAAACCCTCATTGTTTTGGTTTGAAATGTGGCAGATTTATCATCACGTTAGTCACCTCTGCTGTCAAAACTGCAAGTAACTTGTCATTGATGATAGAACTACAGCTTTCCCATGTAAACACAAAGTTAATGCACATTCATCTTTCTATCTATGTGTCTACTGCAAACCTTACCTAAGTCTTGATGCATACATTTTTCCACTCTGAAGTTTCTCTAAGTCAGCAGTTCTCAACCTTCTTAATGCTTCAACCCTTTAGTAAACTTCCGTATGCTATGGTGACCCCCAACCATAAAATTATTTTCATTGCTACTTCATAACTGTAATTTTTGTACTCTTATGAATTGTAATGTAAATATCTGATATGCAACCCCTACAATAGGGTCGTTCAACCCTCAAATGGGTTGTGAGCCACAGGTTGGGAACTACTGCTGTAGATCTTGATTTGTATGGCATGAAGAAGAAAATTAAATGCGTAGAAACCCAATGAGTTGGGTGTTGGTGGAGCACGCCTTTAATCCCAGCACTCAGGAGACAGAGGCAGGCAGATCTCTGTGAGTTCAAGGGCAACATGGTCTACAGAGTGAGTTCCAGGACAACCTCCAAAGCAATACAGAGAAACCCTGTCTCAACTCCCTCCCCCCAAAAAGAAAGAAAGAAACACAATGAAAATGGGGGAAAATAGCATCACTGGAAAAACATTTTATAAGATGCAGGAGCAAGATACAATTCTGATCTCATACTCCTGGTTCCAAACATAATACTAGTCCAGCAAACTATATATTCTAAGTAGTGTGGCTGTGTAACAAGTGATCCCAAACTCAAATTTACATTGCATGGGTGTATGTCATCAAAAATGTATTCTTGCCTACAATAATGACAGGTTAAGATACAGAAAAAACAATGTATTCATTGTTGGTAGGAATTGTAGTAACTGTGAGAAATAGCTTGAATTTCACCCAACAACTGTACTCCCGTGTATATTATTTCCCTAAAGAATTGAAAACATTCTGTTAGCCTGTATCTATTTATAGGCAAGTTAAGACCATTAATATTCAGTGATATTAATGACCAGATCATTGATTCTTGTTTGTATCGGATCTGTTGGTGGTGGTGTTATTATGTGTGGATTTCCCCCTTTTTTATTTTGGTGTTTGGTAAAGTGGGATTATCTATTGCCTATGTCTTTTTGAGCATAGTTATCTTCATTAGGTTGGAGTTTTCATTCTAGTAATTTCTATAGGGCTGGACTTGTGAATATGTATTGCATAATTCTGGTTTTTGTCATGGAATACCTTGTTTTCTCCATCTATACCAATTGAAAGCTTTGCTGGATAAAGTAGTCTGGGCTGGCATGCATGTTCCCTTAGCATTCATACTTCTATCCAGTATCTTCTGGCTTTCAAAGTTTCCATTGAGAAGTCGGGTGTAATTCGGATAGGTCTGCCTTTATATGTATGCATCCAGCAAGATCAAGTTGACTTCATCCCAGGAATGCAGGGATGGTTCAACATACAAAAATCCATTAATGTAGTCCACCATATAGACAAACTGAAAAAGAAAAACAACATGATCCTCTCACTAGATGCAGAAAAGGCCTTTGACAAAATCCAACACCCCGCCATGATAAAGGTATTGGAGAGATCAGGAATGACAGGAACATACCTAAACAAGATCAAAGCAATATACAGCAAACCAACAGCCAACATCAAACTAAATGGAGACAAACTCAAAGTGACTCCTCTAAAATCAAGAACAAGACAAGGCTGCCCACTCTCTTCATATCTCTTGAATATTGTACTTAAAGTTTAGGCTAGAGCAATAAGACAATAAAAGGAGATCAAAGGGATACAAATTGGAAAGGAAGAACTCAAACTTTCACTATTTTCAGAAGATATGATAGTTTACATGTGACCCAAAAAACTCTACCAGGGAACTCCTACAGCTGATAAACACATTCTGCAAACTGGCAGGATACGAGATAAACTCAAAAAGCTCAGTAGCCCTACTATATACAGATGATAAATGAGTCAAGAAAGAAGTCAGAGAAACATCATCATTTACAATAGCAAATAACAACATAAAATATCTTGGGGTAACGCTAACCAAACAAGGGAATGACCTGTACAGTAAGAACTCTGAGTCTTTAAAGAAAGAAATGAAAGAAGATTAAGAAAATGGAAAGATCTACCACATTCTTGAATAGGTAGAATCAGCATAGTAAAAATGGCAATCTTGCCAAAAGCAATCTACAGATTCAATGCAATTCTCATCAAAATCCCAACATGATTCTTCACAAACCTTGAAAAAACAATACTCAACTTCATATGGAAAAACGAAAAACCCAGGATAGCTAAAACAACCCTGTACAATAAAGGAACTTCCAGAGGCATCACCATCCTTGACTTCAAGCTCTATTATAGAGCTATAGTCCTGAAAACAGCTTGGTATTGGCACAAAAATAGAAAGGTAGACCAATGGAATAGAATTGAAAACCCTGATATTACCCCATACACCTATGAACACCTGATTTTTGACAAACAATCCAAATTTATAAGTTGGAACAAAGAGAACATCTTCAACAAATGGTGCTGGCATAACTGGTTGCAGACATGTAGAAGACTACATTTAGACCCAAGCCTATCACCTTGCACAAAACTTAAGTCACAATGGATCAAAGATATCAACATAAACCCAGCTACACTGAACCTATTAGAATACAAATAGCCTTGAATTAATCAGTACAGGAGACCACTTCCTGAACATAAAACCAGTAGCACAGACACTGAGGTCAACAATTGATAAATGGGACCTCCTGAAACTGAGAAGCTTCTGTAAGGCAAAGGAGACTGTCAGCATGACAAAACGGTAGCCCACAGACTGAGAAAAGATATTCACGAACCCCACATCTGATAGAGGGCTGATCTCCAAAATATACAAAGAACTCAAGAAGCTAGTCTCCAAAACACCAAACAATCCAATTAAAAAGTGGGGTACAGAACTAAATAGACAATTCTCAACAGAGGAATCTAAAATGGCTGAAAGACACATAAGAAAGTGTTCAACATCCTTAGCCATCAGGGAAATGCAAATCAAAACAACTCTGAGATACCATCTTACTCCTGTCAGAATGGCCAAAATCAAAAACACCAATGACAGTTCATGCTGGAGAGGATGTGGAGAAAGGGGAACACTTCTCCACTGCTGGTGGGAGTGCCAACTTGTACAGCCACTTTGGAAATCAGTATGGCGACTCCTCAAAAAAATGGGAATCAGTCTACCACAAGATCCAGCAATTCCACTCTTAGGCATATACCCAAAAGAAGCACATTCATACAACAAGGACATATGTTCAACGATGTTCATAGCAGCACTATTTGTAATAACCAGAAACTGGAAGCAACCTAGATGCCCCTCAACCGAAGAATGGATAGAGAAAATGTGGTACATTTACACAATGGAGTACTACTCAGCGGAAAAAACAATGGAATCTTGAAATTTGCAGGAAAATGGATGGATATAGAAGAAACCATTCTGAGTGAGGTAACCCAATCGCAAAAAGACAAACATGCACAAAACCTAAGTCCAAATGAGCCAAAGACCTCAACATAAATTCAGCCACACTGAAACTCCTAGACGAGAAGGCGGGAGACTGCTTTTTGAACATAACAACAGTAGCACAAATATTGAGATTGACAATTAATAAATGGGACCTTCTGAAACCCAGAAGCTTCTGTAAGGCAAAGGACACAATCAACAAGACAAAATGCCACACACAGAATGGAAAAGATATCCAACAACCCCACATATGACAGAGGGCTGATCACCACAATATACAACGAACTCAAGAAGCTAGTCATCAAAACACCAAACAATCCAATTAAATGTTGGACTGCAGAACTAAATAGAGAATTCTCAATAGAGGAATCCAAAATGGCTGAAAGACACGTGAGAACGTGCTCAGCATCCTTAGCCATCAGGGAAATGCAACTCAAAACCACTCTGAGATAACATCTTACACTGGCAAGAATGGCTAAAATCAAAAACACCGATGACAGTCTATGCTGGAGAGGATGTGGAGAAAGAGGAATTCTCCTCCATTGCTGGTGGGAATGCCAACTAGTACAGCCACTTTGGAAATCAGTACAGTGGTTACTCAGGAAAATAGGAATCAGTCTACCTCAAGATGCAGCAATTCCTCTCTTTGGCATATACCCAAAGAATGCACACTCATACAATAAGGACATATGTTCAACTATGTTCATAGCAGCATTATTTGTAATAGCCAGAACATGAAAGCAACCTAGATGCCCCTCAGCTGAAGAATGGATAGAGAAAATGTGGTACATTTACACAATGTAGTACTACTCAGCAGATCCACACTGCAAGAGGAGCTAGGAAACAAGGAGGACCCTAAGAGAAGATTGTATAGTCCCTCGAAGAAGGGGATGTGGACAAGAACCCCTGACCAAAGTGAGAGCCCTTGGGCGGGGGAGAAGGAAGGGGAGGGAAGAAGCAGAGAGGAGAGCAAGAGGACTGAGACAGTGGAGGAATAGAGGAGGGTAAGAAAGGAAATGCCTTGGTAGAGGGAGACAGTACAGGTTTGGAGAGATGTCTGGCACAGGGAAAATGTTAGGGGAATCACAGTGATGACCCCAACTATGAAGCCAGGCACTGGTGGAGAGGATGCCATTGATTCCCTTCCCCTATAATGAGATTGATTCCTACCTTGGTTACCATTCCTAGAGCCTTCATCCAGTAGCTGTTCAAAGCAGAAACAGGCACCCACAGCTAAGCACTGAACCACAATACTGGAATCCAGTTGTGGAGAGGGAGGAGTGATGAGCAAAGGAGCCAAGATGGGGCTGGAGAAACTCAGAAACAGTGGACCTGATCTACTGATAGCATGGAGACCCTAGTCATAAAGCTGGGTAAACAGCATTGGACCAAACCAAGCTCTCTGGATGTGGGTACCAGCCAGGAGGTCAAGACAGTCTATGGGACCTTTAACAGTGGAGCCAGTGTTTATCCCTAGAGCACAAATTGATTTTGGGAGCCCATGCCGTATGGAGGGATACTATTGCAGCACAGATACAGCAAGGAGGGCATAGGCCCTCCCGCAAATGATTTGATGAACTTTGAAGGTCCCTGGTGCAGGGCCTTACTATCCCTAGGGAGGAGTTGGAGGGTTGGTTGCGGGGGTTGGTGGGGAACATGGAAGCATGGGAGGGGAAGGGAATGGGGGATGGATATGTAAATATGAGTAGTAATTAAAGAATAAAAAAAGAATTGAAAATACATCTTCATATGAAAAGTCATGTATGTTCATGAAAGTGTTTATGATAATTGTGGTTGTTTACATGTGAAATGTGTCTAATTTTAAATTCATGTTAAACTATTGGTCTAGTACACTTTGAAAGGTCCTTGTAAACTTTAGGAGGTGGACTTTGCTATAGAAAGTAATCACTCTGAATAGGCCATATATCCTTTCTTGACCACCCAGTTTCTCAAATCATTACCTCTTGTTTTTCTTCTTTAAATATAATGTGTTGGTACACGTGTATGTATATGTGTTCATATATCTTCTTGAGTCTACATATTGTTCCTCATATATAAATGTGTTTAAGGCTGACCACTTGGAATTGGATGTTCTCTCAGGAAACCTTGTCATTGAAGAAGATAAGATTCTCTCTCTCTCTCTCTCTCTCTCTCTCTCTCTCTCTCTCTCTCTCTCTATCTTTCTCTCTCCCTCTCCCTCCATCTCTCCCTCTCTTTCTCTCTCTGCAACCATTATCTGCCATACCTCCTCACCTATGTGGTGAACCTTGTGAGATTTCTGACATTCACATTAGTATGTCAACAGATGTCATTATGGGGGTCTTATTTAATTGACCATACTTTAGAGAATTGATGGGTGCAGCTTCACTGTCATATATAAAAGGTATTTTCTCACAGCAGATGTCCTGGTGCCCTGGCCCTTTTCTTACAATCTTTAAGTCCTCTCTTCCTCAGTGTTCCCTGAGCCATAAGTATAGGCCTTGTGTTGTAAATGTGTCAATTGGGCTTGGGCACCTTATGTTCAGTTGTTCTCTATGTTTTGATGGGTTGTAAATTTCTGTAATGGTCTCAGCCTGCTACACAGACAAATTTCTTAATGATGGATGAAAACTACATTTATCTATGGGTGCAAGGCTAAGTATTTAGAATTCAGTTAAAATTATACTGTTTTAGGCAAGTAATAGTAATAGGATCTATGGTCTCACCAGCCATTAGTAGTTGACTGGATTCCAGTAGCAGACATTAATCTCCCCCTATCGAATGAGCCTAAAGTCCAATTAGGCAGTTGTTGGTTAACCCTCAAGATATATAAGCCACCATCAAACTCTTAGGGATATCTTGACATGCTAGTTGTTGTTATGGTTATAGGTTTTAGAGCTGGACAGGATGATTGCTTGCATTTTTCCCTGGCAACTTGCGTAGCACCATCAGATACTATGAGACTTCTTCCTGAGGAAGGAGGCTTTCAGATAATTTCCAGCTCAATTCCTTCAAGTCCTGTGTCCCAAGCATGCTGTACGATGTCATCAGCATGAGTCTGACTTAAAGTTCAAGAAGTCAATCAAGGGCAATGGCAACAGCTACAGTATTTGGGGAGTTTCCCCTGACCACCAATTTGAAGCAATATTTCTTATGCTTGGCTGTGGGGTTTGATTAGATTGCCTATGGTTCCTGGAGGAAGTGTTACCATACTAAGTGGCCCATCTTCACTAAAATATACATGAACACGCACACACAATGTATTTTTAAGTAAACATTAAATAAATATTTCTCTATGGCTTTTTCAGACATCTTTTATGTTAAAACTTAATTCTTAGAGCAAGCATACTTCTTCATTCTCAAAATATATACTGATGTTTCATGAGGAACTAAATAGCTGCCATGAAATATAATACTTGTTACTTGTGAACCTCTGACAACTAATCTTCTCTTAACCTTTATTTTAAATAATATTAATTTGTAATTATTAATTGTATTAACCCTTAGTATTCCCACTAAATGCATTTGTATCATATATTAAATTTAGAAACCACATGGAAATACATGCTAAAGGAGTTGTAACATTCTTTCCATGTTATTTGGTACATCTATCTATTTTCTCTTCTGTAGGAATCTGTGTTAATCATGATAGTTGCTAACCAGGAGCTATATTACATAGAAAATTGTGAATTACTTATGCATGCAAGCATAGTTCAGATGCCTCTGATATGGAACCATTTAAAATGTCAGGAGAGGCGATGACTCCAATCCTGACAATACTTTATAATACAAAGCCTGCCAATCTGTATTATAAATCACTTGTCTCCATTTGATAATAATTCCATTAGTTTACTGAGAACCTATTAAAAGCTAGATAACATTTAAATACCTTCCAAACCCTAGAGTGCCTACTTTAAGGCTCTTAATCCACACAATTCTGAGAAATGCAGTACGATTTTCTTAATTCTAAAAATAAAGAGGCTCGCTGGATAAATCAACCACACTCTAGGGCAGGCTTCATAAACCCCATAGTACTGGATGGGGTGAGAGGTGTTGCTAATTTTGTTTGGGCATTTGTTTTTGTCTTACTTGGTTTGATTTTCAATTTTTGTTTGGGGGTATGTGGGTATATTTTTATGAGAGATAAAGAGGGTAGGGTGTGATAGTAGTAAGTAGGGAGGGGAGAAGGATCTGGGAGTGGATAGGGTAAGGAAAAAAACATAATATAAATACATTTTACATAAAGATACTTCTTAAAAGAAATAAATAGGCTGTGTAACTTTCCCTGAAGCCCACCATTAGATAACATTCAAAGGTCAGATCCAGGCAGCTTGTTCATCTTCAGTTAGATTCACCACTTCTTTCTCCTCATCCCACCCACTCTAGCTTAATGATTTCTAAGATGGTCTACTTCTACCCAGCACATCTTTCTAGATCTACAAGTCTTGTGGTATTGAAGAAATTTCAAATATGAAGCCCTCTTCCTGCTCCACAATGTGCTTCTAGATCCTACCTTCACATTCTAGGTAACACCACTCAAGAAACAACCAGTTAATAGAGGTCTTGTCATTTTATTCCTGAACACTTGGGAATGAAGTAAAACCGAATGGCTATCAATTCACAAATGTCACAGGGACATAAAAAGAACAGATTACCAGAGATACTGCAAACAGCTGTGTCAAGTATTGGCAACAAAGACTGATTTGCCTGGCATGCTTCCAGGAAGTACTGTCAAAGAGACCATCCAAAGGTGTTTTTTCATATCTCTTCATTTCTAAAAAATTACATGTCAACATCATAAACAGATACTTTCAATTCCTTCAAGCAGCCATTCAGATTTTACTCCCATGATTCCTGCTAAGAAAAATCATCATTAAGTATCTAAAGACTTAGGGCTAAGAACATTGAAGCACAGAGGAGACTAGATGTTGTAGGAATATTACTGTGTTACCCCAGTTTTCTTGGGAAATTGAAAGTATGAAAGACCACAATGCTTTAAGGAACACTGTATAGAACCCTCGCATCCAATTCCAAGTCAGGACACTGCAGACATACTCACAGTCTTCTCTTGTGTATTCCAACCCATTAATTTTTTTTTTTGTAGTTGTCACTAAAGCTACCCACTTTATGTTCTCCATATATCCAAATTGTATCAGCCATTCAAAGCCAGATGAAGTTTTTGCTGTTGTAACTTTTAAAAATAAATTAAGCTTAGGAACTTCATTGCTTCCATTTTAAACAATTTCTCCTGTATGTATTTCCTACAGAAAAATTAACATGTAATACTGCAACACTGACTTATCCTTTTCCTCAAAGGATATAGTATTTTGTTTCTCACCGAGACTTCAACAACTATGTCCTGAATTTGATTAAAACATCTTGTTTTGCTAATTTCCTGTATTTGTGAAAATCATAAGGTAGCTGTTGCAATTTTTATAACCACAGTGTTTCAGCAAAATCTTATATCATACACTTGAGTTATATTTTACTGTGGGGAATGGTGAAACTGATGTAATCAATTATATAGGTATTTATACAATGGGAAGTTATGTCTTCATTGGAATGTAAATTGATTTGAATGCCATAAGTAAATCTCCAAAACCCAGATCATCATCCATTCATACTTTCAGAAATCTGCATTTTACACAGCAAAATGAGATGTCATCTGGAGAAAAATTACCTCAGGGAACTCACTTATGACTAAGTAGTTTCCACTGAGCTGTGACTTAGAACATAATAAGAATTAAGAAACATCAAAAAACCAACCAACCAACCAAACAAACAAACAAAAACTAAAGAATCCTTATCAAAGAATTCCTTTCATGAACTCTCACTCTCTTAAATATTACACTAAGCCAAATAGGAACATTTATCGGACTAAGAATAAACTTTTGATATATTCAATATGTAAGTCTCTGAGCCACTAGACATTGAGTTCATTCTGAAGATCAATTAGTTTATCTAGCCATGTCAAACTGCCAATCAAGTTGTCCTCCCTAAATTCAGAATTGTCAAGTTTGATAAGAAAAGCAACCCCTAAAAGGAAATGATAGGAGTCATGGGGCAACAATTAATTTGGCTTTTGAAAGTGGAGTCCTTAGGAAATTTTTCTTGTGACATGCTGCACGCCCATCTTTTTTTCTTATCCCAAACTAAACAATTTGACGGCATTATTATTATTATTATTATTATTATTATTATTATTATTATGAAACAATCTTATTTTACATATCACTCCCAGTTCCCTCTCCCTCCCCTTCTCCCATGCCCCCCACCTACCCCCAATCCCATCCCCTATCCACTCCCCAGGGAAGGTGAGGCCTTCCATGTGGGATCATCAAAGTCTGTCATATTATTTAATATTATTTTCAATATAGGAGACCAGGCTGCTTATAGACTAGAATGATATTGAACTCACAGAGCTTCACTTGTCTCTGCCTCCTGAGTGTTGGGATTCAAATGCACAGCTTCTGGGTTTTTTTTTTTAACATTGGAATGAATGTGAGCATTGTAATGATCCCATACCTATATAGAATGTAGTAGAATGGAACACAGCACTTTTCCTTACATGCAGCTTTTTTATCTTTGCTAGGAACCCACACATTTCCTCTGATGCACTTAAAACAATTCATGTCCTTTAGTATCTTCTCAAGATATACTGTATCTTAAATTTACTGTTTACACAATGCACATTAAGAGTACATAGATGTATACAAGGTTGTACCTTGTGCTGACAACCAAAATTGGTAGTGTAACAGTGACCCAGTTGGCACTTCTTTTGAAGACATGAAGAGGTCATGGAGAGCAGTTGAGGCTTGGCACTATGTAGCAGGGTTACAGTTGCTGAAGAAAGCCAGCCAATTTATAAAACCATAACCATGGGATAATAATTAAGAAAAGCAGAAGCATTGGAGTAGAGCCAATCAGAGCCTAGAAGCAAGAGCTGTGTATTCCATAGAAGGCAGAGCCAGGAAGTCACCTAGGCCCTTTGGAAGATCCCAAAAGATTGTGAGTGGATCCAGACTTTGAATACTGGCTTTCACTTCATTAAGTTAATGACTGTCCCCCTGATTCTTCTCTCTTGGAGTAAGAAAGTATTTAACTTATTTCAGAGGAACCCAGAGTTGAGAGATTTTGTATTTTAACAGACTAGATATTTTAAAGAGACTGAACTTAAGAGTTTGAAATTTTAAATATTGAAGGACATTTAAATATTGAAATGTTGATATTGTAATGTATGATCATACAGATGAACAAGAAAAGGAAGGTTATGGCTTAAGCAGTGGTGTATTTATGTGCCAAGTTGACTAGGGATGAAATGTGCTGGCTATTTTTATGTCAACTTGACAGAAGCTAGAGTCATCTGAAAAAATGGAGCCTCAACTGAGAAAATGCCTCCTAAGATTTGACTGTAGAGCATTTTCTTAATTAGTGATTGATAGGGAAGGGCCCAGGCCATTGCAGGTGATTCCATTCCTGGGCTGGTGTTCCTGGCTTGTATAAGAATGCAAGCTGAGAAAGCTATAAAAATCAAGTCAGCAAGCAGCTCTTCTCCATGGTGTCTGTATCAGCTCCTGCCTCCAGGTCCTGTTCTATTTGAGTTTTTATCATAACCTCCTTCAGGGATGGTCTAGAATGTGAAAGTGTACATTAAAAACACCCTTTCTGCCCCAACTTGGTTTTGGTCACAATGTTTCATCACAGCAATATTAGCCCTAACTATGATACATAGTAAGAAAACATGAAAATGTACAGCAAAGCCCTTATTTCCTTTATTCTTAACACCCAAGGGTGGATTTATTGGATCCTCAACACAAAACCCAATGCCAAGTTTTGAAAGAAATGTAAGCCTGTTTGATAGCCAGATTTGCATTACTCTGCCATGGGATTCCTAATCAAGGCAGAGATTCTGACCAAGTGACTCTGCACCCTTCTTTGTTGACTAAAGCCACTGAGATGGCCAGCTTCCCTTCTCCATACTAGTCTATACTTTATGGTAGTTTTCTTTTTCTTTTTGTAATCCCAAATTTGATGGATTCTGAAAAAAATAAACAGTGGGAAAAACTTGTCTTCTGAAGTGATTCAACAGAAAAGTAATGCACATTTACATAGAAGAGAATTTGGCAGTTTCAAGACATATACATCTTACCAAAAACTTTATTAAAGATAGAATTTTGAAATTATGGATGAGAATTTAGCTCAGTAGTACAACATTTTCCTAGTGTATATAAAATCCTGTGGTGGGCTTCCAGAACCAACAAAACTAAGATTTTGCCCCTTATCATTGACTTCACAACTAATAAAATGTTCTCCCCTCTAAATCTGAGCGTAATACACTCAGCAAAATTTAAATTTTGCTACCTAGGCAAAACTGATATATTTTATATGTTTATTTCAAATAGACATATATTAACTCATATAACCTATATTTGCTCTTTAACTTTATGTAAATTATTAGACATTCTCTAAGTAATTGCTAAGGAAAATAAATCAATATTGATCACTTATTCTAATTATGTGTTTCTAAGACCTATATGTTGGTTTCAGTGGCTATAAGTAGCTATGGCTAGAGTTACTAATTTTTGTAAATTTATGTAAAACCGACAATATCTCTCCAATGATACTAAATGCTAATCTGGTATTAGAAACCAATAAATATTTAAAGTTAAATATTAAATCACAACATCTTTTTTTTATTTTAGAAGCACTATTATTTACGTATCAATCCTCCCTTTACCTCCCATGCTCCACACAGACCCTCCAACCCACCTTCCACCCACTCCCCAAGGATAGTGAGGCCCACCACGGCGGGGAGGGGGGGCACATCAAAGTCCTGTCCATCACATCATTTGGAGAGCCTAAGTCCTCTTTCTTGCATTTGGGCTGCAGTAGTGCCCCTCCATAGGGAATGGGCTCCCAAAGTCCTTTTGTGCTCTAGGGATAAACATTGGCTCCACTGTTAGAGGTTCCATAGACTGCCCTGGCCTCATAACTGGCACCAACATTCAAAGGGCTTGGTTCATTCCAATGCTGGTTCCCCAGCTTTATGACTAGGGTCTTCTTACACTCACTAGATCAGAGTGGGTTCCTCCAGCACAGTCTTGGCTCCTTTGTTCATCCTGCAAGTAGATTACAGGAGTATGCCTCTGTGTTTAGCTGTGGGAGCCTATTTCTGCTTCGATCAGCTACTGGATGAAAGCTCTATGAATGGCAAACAAGGTAGTCATCAATCTCATTTTAGGGGAAGGGCATCAAAGGCAACCTCTCCACTGCTGCTTAGATTCTTAGTTGGGATCATCCCTGTAGATCCCCTAACATTTCCCCTGTGCCAGGCCTCTCTCCAAACCTGTACTGGCTCCCTCTATCAAGGCATCTCCTTTCTTGCCTTCCATGATTCCTCCCCTGTCTCAGTCCTCCTATTCTCTCCTGTTCTGCTGTCCCATTCTCTTCTCCCCCTCTCTGCTTCCCACATCCCTCCTCTCTCCCTCAGTGCTCCCAATTTGCTCAGGGGTTGTTGTCCCCCTCCCCTTCTTTAAGGGACCATGAGATCATTGCTTGGGGTCCTTATTGTTCCATAGTTTCTCTGGTGATGTGGACTGTAGGCTGGTAGTCCTTTGCTCTATGTCTAATATCCAGATATGAGTGAGTGCATACCCTGCTTGTCTTTCTTTAATTGGGTTACCTCACTAAGGATGTTTTCTTCCAGTTCCATCCTTTGCTTGAGAATTTCAAGATTTCATTTTTTTTCTGGTAATACTTCATTGTGTAAATGTACCACATTTTCTCTATCCATTCTTCAGTTGAGGGACATCTAGGTTGCTTCCAGGTTCTGGCTATTATAAACAAGACTGTTATGAACATAGTTGAACATATGTCCTTGTTGCTGAATGTACATTCTTTGGGTATATGTCCAAGAGAGGAATTGCTGGATCTTAAAGTAGTCTGATTCCCATATTCCTGAGAAA
The DNA here is from genome assembly GCF_003668045.3 of Cricetulus griseus. Classification (NCBI taxonomy): domain Eukaryota; kingdom Metazoa; phylum Chordata; class Mammalia; order Rodentia; family Cricetidae; genus Cricetulus; species Cricetulus griseus. Next base: position 302,580,492 of record NC_048595.1, on the reverse strand, counting down.
TCACCATACTGATTTTAAAAGTGGTCATACAAGTTTGCACTCCCACCAGCACTGGAGGAGTGTTCTTCTTTCTCTACATCCTCTCCAGCATAAACTGTCATTGGTGTTTTTGATTTTAGTCATTCTGGCAGGTGTAAGATGGTTTCTCAGAGTTGTGTTGAGCTGCATTTCCCTGATGGCTAAGGATGTTGAACACTTTAAGTGTTCAACCATTTTAGATTCCTCTATTGAGAATTCTCTGGACCCCTCTTTTTAATTGGATTGTTTGGTGTTTTGTTGTTTAGCTTCTTCAGCTCATTGTGTATTTTGGAAATCAGCTCTCTGTCAGATGTGGGGTTTTGTGAAGATCTTTTCTCATTCTGTGAACTGCTGCTTTGTCTTGTTGACAGTGTCCTTTGCATTGCAGAAGCTTCTGAGTTTCTGGAGGTCCCATTTATTAATTGTCAATTTCAATGTCTATGCTACTGGTGTTATGTACATGAAGCAGTTTCCTGTACCAATTTATTCAAGGGTACCACCCATTTTCTCTTCTAAGAGATTCAGTGTGGCTGGATTAATGTTGAGGTCTTTGATCCATTTTGACTTAAGTTTTGTGCATCTTCTACATGTCCAAATTCAGATATTCCACCATTTCTTGAAGATGCTTTCTTTTTTCCATTGTATACCTTTAGCTTCTTTCTCAAATATCAGGTGCTCATAGGTATGTGGGTTAATATTATGATTTTCGAATCAATTCCATTGGCATTCCTTGTTATGATAAAACTTTCCACCAAAGCCGCCCGAGCCCTAAGGCCACGTGGGAGATCTCGGCCAGCGGTCCAAGTTCTGCCCCGCCACGTGTATGGACAAAATAATACAGAGACATATTAGGTACAATGCTGCTTGGCCAATGACTAGGATTTCTCATCTGTTACCTCAGTCTTAATTATCATAAATCTATATATTTTGTAAGACTTATTTATCGGACCCCTTATTGGTGTCCCTCCTTGCCTGTGGATCACATTGTGCTGCTGGAGGAAGAGCAGAGGGTAAAAGGGGCACTTCCTGTTTCTCCTTTCTTAAATATGAGTCTCCTTGCTATGTCACTTCCTGCCTGGAACACCACTTTTCTACTACATTTCCCAGAATCCTCTTTGACTCCTAGTCCTGCCTAACTTGTTGCCATTGACCAAACAGTATTTTATTTATCATTCAGTAAGACAAACACACAAAAGCACTTCCCCCACCATCTCCTCTTTTCTGTCTAAATAAAAAGAAGGATAACTTATCGTTTATAATAACTGAAGAAAACTATAACCATAACTATTTGTTTGCAACTCTATCAAAGACCACAGAAGGATAATATATAAACTCTAGAATTGACAGGACATCTCGTTACCTGGACAGTCACCCAAAGTTCCTCTGTAACATTGGGGCATCCATCTTCAGCTCATAGGCCACAGTGTGTCTGTCACACTTCTCCATTTCAACAGGAACCCTTCAGTACTGTCTTGTTTTGTAAGTTCAGCAGTCATTTTCTTGTGGGTCCTGCATGTCCAGTTTATACAGCAACAAACAGTCCAGGCAAGAGCAGTTTCTTGCCCAAATGGCTTATCTTGCCATGTTAAAAGGAAACTCCATAAGGAGTTTCTTTGATGCCCATCCTCCTTTCTGACATAATTGCTGTGCCAGGAGCAGTTGTGTCTCACTGCCAAGAAAAACCCTAAACCATTTAAATGCCATATTTCTGTAGGTCTTTGAAAGGTTTGAAGAATACCTATTTATCTCAAATATATCTCTGTATATCTAGAAAACATAACTAACCTAATTATAAGTTCTGACTATTATAGGTGACTATATAACCTGTATTTAATCATGTATATCATTTTAAAAGATCTGTATAAATGCAATTCCTAAACAAGAAGAGACATATACATATCACAAAATTGACCTTAAAGTTGTATCAATAAATGAAAATCTATACCAATGCAAAGTATTCATTATTCCTATAACCTATTCCCCTTTTTTTTCTTTAAAAAAAATTGACTATGCTCATTATCATTTATACCCAACCCCATTTAAATGAAAACAAACATTTATAAACAATATTTGGTAATTTGGGTGCCGTTCCTCTAAACTGCTTCCTGCTGATTGGGGGCGATGTACATGCTATAGGGATCATGATAAAACACAGAAATCTGACCAAGTCCTTGATTTTGTAGTCTGTAAGGCTGTAGTGTCTCAGCTTCAGGGGGTCTTGCTTCATCAAACCATATTAATCTGGAAGGAATCCATAGCTTTCTATTTTCTGTGGAAACACAAACAGAAATTCTTTTACCAAGAAGCCTGTCCTTAGACTCAAATTTTGAAGTCAAAGCATTTTCAAAATGTATAAGTTGGATTAACTTAGCAGCATTTATAATCAAATGTATTTTAGCTGCTGTACGTCTTTCTTCAGCAATCAAACGATTTAAAGACATCAATATGGCATATAGTATCCAGATTCTCTATTTATTTTCCATCTTTATGTGGCTTTTTTATTACTTTATTTTTACCTTCTTTTCAGCAAATCCAGTGTGTGCCACCACAACCTGCTACTCTATTTCCTCCTGTTATTTTTTTTTCTCTCACAAGCCTACATATATTTTTAAACATGGTATAAACCTTTAGAGGTTTTTCTTTATCTGGATCTGTCTTTATCATCTCAGAAGTGCCCAGAGAAACCCCAAGAGCACCAAGAAGGTGTTAGCATATGGAAAAGCTGTTCCAATGCCTCTCAGCAGTTGGACAGGGCAGGCTGTGGTGGCAGGATTCCCTCTTCCTCTAGGAACATTGGGGCATAGGGTCATCCCACTCACTGACACCTATCCCTGTCTATTTTTGTGCCAAAACCAAGCTGTTTTCAGGACTATGGAGCTATAATAGAGCTTGAAGTCAAGGATGGTGATGCCTCCAGATGTTCCGTTATTACTCAGAGTTGTTTTGGCTATCCTGGGTTTTTGTTTTTCCATATAGAGTTAAGTATTGTTCTTTCAAGGTCTGTGAAAAATTGTGTTGGGATTTTGATGGAGATTGCATTGAATCTGTAGATTGCTTTTGGTAAGATTGTCATTTTTACTATGCTGATCCTAGCTATCCAAAAATGTGGTAGATCTTTTCATTTTCTTTATCTTCTTTCATTTCTTTCTTTAAAGACTCAAATGTCTTACTATACAGTCTTTCACTTGTTTGGTTAGCATTACCCCAAGATATTTTATGTTGTTTGTGACTATTGTAAAAAGTTTCTCTGATTTCTTTCTCTGCCTATTTATTGTCTGTATATAGTAGGGCTACTGATTTTTTTAAATTAAGTTTGTATCCTACCACTTTGCTGAAGGTGTTTATCAGCTGTAGGAGTTCCCTGGTAGAGTTTCTCAGGTCACTTATGTAAACTATCACATCGTCTACAAATAGTGAGAGTTTGACTTCTTCCTTTCCAATTTGTATCCCCTTGACATCCTTTTGTTGTCTTCTTGCCCTAGCTAGAACTTCAAATACAGGAATGAAGAGATATGGAGAGAGTGGACAACCTTGTCTTGTTCCTGATTTTAGAACAATTGTGCTGTTTCTCTCCACTTAGTTTGATGTTGGCTGTCAGTTTGCTGTATATTGCTTTTATTATGTTTAGATATGTTCCTGTTATTCCTGATCTCTCCAACACCTTTATCATGAAGGGGTGTTGGATTTTGTTAAAGGCTTTTTCATAATCTACTGAGATGTTCATATGTTTTTTTCTTTCTCAGTCTGTTCATATGGTGGATTACATTGATGGATTTTCACATGTTGAACCTTCCTTGCATCCCTGGGATGAAGCTTACTTGATCATGTTGGATGATTTCTCTGATGTGTTCTTGGTTTCAACTTGCCAGTATTTTGTTGAGAATTTTTGCATCAATGTTCATGAGGTATATTGGTCTGTAGTTCTCTTTCTTAGTTGTGTCTTTGTGTGACTTGGCTAGCAAGGTAATTGTAGCCTCATAAAAGAGTTTGGCAGTGTTCCCTGCTACTTCTAATGTGTGGAACATTTTGAGGACTATTGATATTAGCCTTTCTTTGAATTTCTGGTAGAATTCTGCAGTGAAACCATTTGGCCCTAGGCTTTTTTTTTGTTGGGAGTCTTTTGATGACTGCTTCTATTTCATTAGGGGGTTATATGTCTATTTATATTGCTTATCTGTTCTTGATTTAATTTTAGTAAGTTACATCTATCCAGAAAGTTTTCCATTTCCTTTAGATTTTTGAATTTTGTGGAATGCAGGTTTTCAAAATATGACCTGATGATTCTCTGGATTTACTCAGTGTCTGTTATTTCCCCCATTTCATTTTTGATTTTGTTAATTTGCGTGTTCACTCTCTACATTTTGGTTAGTTTGGATAAAGGCCTGTTTATCATGTTGATTTTCTTGAAGAGCCAACTCTTTGTTTCATTGATTCTTTGAATTATTTTCCTAGTTTTTACTTTATTGTTTTCAGCCCTCAGTTTGATTATTTCCTGGAGTCTACTCCTCCAGGGTGAGTTTGCTTCTTTGTGTTCCAGAGCTTTCAGTTGTGCTGTTAATTCCCTAGTTTGATTATTGTACAGTTTCTTCATGTGGGCACTTAGTGCTATGAACTTTCCTCTTAGCACTGCTTTCAGAGTGTTCCATAAGTTTGGGTATGCTGTGTCTACACTCTTGCTGAATTCTAGGAAGTCTTTAATTTCTTTTTTTTATATCATCCTGGACCACATGGAACCTTCTCTAAAATCAACCACATACTCAGCAACATAGCAAACCTCAGAAAATACAAAAAAAAAAAAAAACTTGGAATAACCCACTGTATCTTATTAGATCACCATGGTTTAAAGTTAGCTTTCAACAACAACACAAATGGCAGAAACCCTACAAACTCATGGAAATTGAATAATGAGCAATTGCACCATTCCTGGGTCAAGGAAATAATAAAAAAGAAATTAAAGAATCATAACATTGTAAAGGTCTTGATACAAGTTTGTATTTATAAGCAAAACATCACCTTCTAAGAGATAAATATTCCTCTTCTTCCCTCTGGAAAAATAATCAAAACAGAGTGTGGTATTTGAATATTAACACACAAACTAATAGTAATCAATACTCAGGATGGGCTCATGTGATCCACTTGCCACATTCACTTTTCTTTCATACACTTGCATAATGTCAACCTTGTGGACAAGGAACAAACAAAAGTCATATCTGTAAGACTCTGGGAAATGCCAGGTCCTTTTTATTGTACAGGAAGGAGGAAAGTCTCACAATCCAGGGACAGGAAGCTATGATTTACATAATGAATGTGGCAAAGAGACCTATAAAGAAACAAGACTTCTATGGCAGAAAAATTACATTGGCTTTATTCCAAGACACCAGGCACATCCCTGGAAAATCTGATGTGCCAGAACATAACAGTATGTACTGTTCCCAGAGCCAGAATCTTTGCAGTATTTGGCTTTCTACTTGTGTTTGGAACATGGGACTATTTTTCTCACACCCTACTAGGGTTCCATTTATGTTTAGCACCTGCATGCAACCCAGGAGCTTGAGAACAAAATTTTATATATGGATGTGAACTGCTTGACAATAGCATTATTTTGCAACTTAAAGGTATTCATTTTCATAATCCCTATATTCTACCATCTAGCAATCATGAGGTTCAAAGTGTTAGACTCACTCAATTGTAGTAGCTCCATGTTAAAATTAGTTCCTACAAATTTCATCATTGTACAAAGAAATAAATTGTTCATCGGGGCAATATATAAGGGTAAAATTGATCGGACAAGACAAAGCCAAGCCATGCTCAATTTTGCGTAACCCAGGGTGACCTCAAACTCAAAGAGATCTGTAGCATGTATAATAAAAATCCAGAGACAGATATTGGGGTTCAAGCTGAAGACGAGAAAAGCAAATTAGCCAAGTCACCAGAGAACTTTCACATCTACCAAGGTTGGGGGGATCCTGTCCTTATCATGGCTGGAGATGAATTGTCTGCTGAGTACTGCCTGAGACCATGTGCTCCTATCTTATATACCTCTGTAGTTCTGGTATTAAAGGCATGGGATTCCCAAGTGCTGAAATCACCTTTGTGTGAGCTGTTTCTCTTTTAGACTGATTCACTCTAGTTCAGACTAGGGTGGCCTTGAACTCACAGAGATCCATCTGCCTTTGTCTTCTGAGTCCTGGGACTAAAGGTGTGCACCACCACTGCCTGGCCTGTATGGCTATGGCTAGCTGTGCATTCTGATTTCCAGACAAGTTTATTAGATCATAAACAATATATCACCACAGAGATCTGCCTGCCTCTGCCTCTGCCTCTGCCTCTGCCTCTGCCTCTGCCTCTGCCTCTGCCTCTGCCTCTGCCTCTGCCTCTGCCTCTGCCTCTGCCTCTCTGCCTCTCTGCCTCTGCCTCTGCCTCTGCCTCCTGAGTGCTGGGATTAAAGATGCCTCCACCACCACCTGGATCCTTTCCTTTTCTTTAATGCCATGCATTCCTGGAAGGGAATTCTAGATTTGCAGAATAGAAAGCTATTATAGGCTAAATAGTGTCCCCTCAAAATTTATGTGTTAAAATCCTTTAATAGCTCAAAATATGACTTATTAGGACTAAGTTCTTTAAAAAGACCAGTAAGTTAAAATTAGAGTTTTGGCATGGGACTCAGTTCAATCTAGCTCATAATAATGATAATAATAATAATAATAATAATAATAATAATAATAATAATAATAATTTTCTGGGCATGGTGGCATATACCTTTAATCACAGTATGTGGAAGGCAGAGGCAGATGGATCTCTGTGACTTGGAGGCCATCTTGGAGTATAGATAGAGAGTTCCAGGACAGTCAAGGCTATTACACAGAGAAACATTGTCTTGAAAAATCAAAAGTAATAATAATAATAATAATCTGAAAGTTATCAGGAACAGACCAGTTGAAAAAAACACAATGTGAGAACACATGAAGAAAGTCTCCCTCTGTAAGGACAAATGAACCCATCGGAATGATCTCACTCCCCAGTACTGACAAAATAAATTCTGTAGTTCAAGCCATGGTATGGTATGTTATGATATTCTTAGAAAATTAATACAGGAAATAAGCATTTAAACTAGCTACAGAGCAATAAATATCTACTTTGTCCAGTTGTTGCTTAATTAGATAAAGTATTTAACACATCTCTTACTGACAGATAGTCATGAACAATGATCTTAGCTATGTTATTTATGCATTTTAAAGATTTTTTAAAAAAGATTTTCTGTCTTTCTTCCACAAGTATGCCTGTTTTATAAACAGTTGAGTTGTGGATAACTCTTGGTCAACAGAAGCAATTTGATCTGTGAAGTTATGACAAGGCAGCCTATCCCATATCCCCTATCCATATCTCCTCATTGAGGTTGCAATGGGAAGAGTTTTCTTCTTTCATAACTGTCTTCTTGCATTTCTACTACTGTGATAAATCACTGTGACCAAGGCAATGTATAGAAGGGATGGTTTGTTTGGGGCTTGCAGTTCCATACAGTTAAGTGTCCATCTCTGATGGGAGTTTTCTTTCTGTATACATGTTTGTCTTATTTGGTTGATGAATAAAACACTTATTTGCCAGGCAGGATGATAGGTGGGACTAGGAGACAAGGAGGATTCTTGGAAGTGTAGGCAGAGAGGAGTTATCACGTGAGCCCAGGGAAGAGAGGACACAAGTGAGGTGTTCTCCCATAAGATAAGACCATGTGGAAATACACAAATTAACAGAAATGTGTTAATAATTAAGACAGAGCTAGTCAATAAGAAGCCTTATTGGTCCTATTTGTTTAGACTTACATTTTATGGTAAGTCATTGGCCAACAGTACTATAATTAATGTAAATCTCTGAGTGTTCATTTGGGGGAAGGCAGCTGAGGAATGGGGTGGGAAATTCCATAAAACATCTCCATCATAGAAGCATTGCAGCACTAGGCATTGAGGCAAGAACAGCTAAAGGCTCTCATCATGAACCCCGAACAGAGAGCAGAAAAGGAAAACTCACAATGGCAAGTCTTTAAGCTCTCTAAATCTACCTCCAGTGACATACTTCCTCTAGCATGATCACAATTCCTGAGTCTAAACATATAGGACCAACAATTGTGGACCAAGTACCACAATGCCAGAGACCATGGGAACAATTCATTTCAACTACCATAATAATATCTAAAGGTCACAATTTACTGCAGAAAAAATGTGCCCAGTGAAGAACTTTACATGCAAATAAAGTTAGACACACGAGAAGGCATTGTTTTAGTTTGACAAATTTTTGACATTTTGAAACATATTTGAGGCATATGAATTTTTTTATTTTGACTTACATTTTATGGTAATATTTGTGTATATGTTTTATATTTATGGTTGTATTTATATATGTGTGAATGTGTTTGTGTGTCCTTATGGGAGACAGAGGTTGATAGCAGTTGTCTCCTTGGTCATTCTCCACCTTATTTTTGAGACAGGGTGTCTAACTGAACCTAGAACTCACTTTTGCAGCTAGTTTACCCAACAAGTAAGCCCCTGGAGTCTACCTGCTCTCTTCTCCCAGGATTAGGCTTACAGCACTTCTCCATGCTGTGCTTTTCCATGGATGTTAGGATCAAAACTCAGGTCTTGCACTATGTGGTAACATTTTACCCACTACCCCAGCCCAGCATGCAGTCTTTAATAAATTACTTTTTCCCTATTATTTCACAGTCCCAGATACTGTTCTAAATACATTTTGCATATTGTGATCTAATCCTCATCATGTTTATTCAATACATATGATTTATACATAAGGAAACTGAGTTACAAAGAGATTCAATAACATACTCAAGCTTAAACAGCTAGAGAATGGAGTTGGGGTTTAAAGTTTGGTGCTCTTAAACCAGAATGTGTACATTTATCTTCTCAATATACTTCTTCACAAACTTTATTGGGAAGATACAAACATTTTATTCATTCTCAAACACATTTAACACAAAGTGTTTGTTTGAAGGATAATACTGTATAGTTCTTTATCAGGAAAAATTGATGTGTTTGTTTGAGAATTAAATAAATACAAATGCATGCTTAAAAGCAAGTTCTCTGCCCTTTGGCTCATATTCCAAATATCTACCTTAACAATGTCTATGGGCTGAATTACTGAGGACCATTTTCAAGGCATTATGAACATGGGTGCTGAGATAAGAAACTGTTCACATGCCACGGACATTATTATTTAACTTTTCTAGGGCAGGCAGGTTACACTTGAAATATTAGAATCCATTATTCAAGGGCAACACTGGGATTAGCTCACAAAGTTCTCTGACTCTGAATAGTAATGACTCAAGTAGGATTTCATTGTTAGAATGATTTATTTTTATTCCATGTGTATGAGTGTTCTTCTGCATATATGTGTACCATGCCTGTGCCTGGTGCCCATAGATGCTGGAAGAGGACATCAGATCCCCTGCAACTAGAGAAATAGATGGTTGTGAGCTACAATATGGATATTGAGAACCAAACCTGGGTCTTCTACAGGAGAAACAAGTTCTCTTAACCATTGGTCCATCTCTCCAGTCACAAATACGTCTCTTTTTTGTGAGAATTAAAGTAGGTTCTTGGACAGGATATTCTGTTAGTATATGTTCTTGGTGGAAAATGTGGAGAATAGAGGAGGAGTCAGTATAAACAGCAGTGCTTTCATCATATTTCCAAATGTAGTCAGTAAGGACTAAAATAGGTCTGTAGCAATAGCTGTGCAATTATGGAAGATAAGACTTTGGCAAAAAGAGAATGAGATATTGTCACTAATTTATTAAGAGAGAAAAGTAAAGATAAATTTAAAAGATTAAGGTTCTCATCATCAAGAGTAAATGATAAGACACGATCCTGGTTTAAATAATTCCTATTTATAAAATATTGTAGCAGTCAGGTGAGATGGCTCAGCAGGTGAAGATGCCTAAAGCAAGCTGACTTTGGTATCCATCATGACCCACATGGTAGAGGAAGAGAACTAGCCACTATAGTGCATCCTCTTCTATATTATTTTTGGGGCCCCTCTACCTCCCCAAAATAATAAATTTTAAAAAATAATGAAAAAGTAATAAAATATTATATAGTTTGTTTTAAATCCATACAATATATTTCAGCTCTGTCTAGTTTTGAAAAACAGACAGTTCAAATAAATGATTTAAAATATTAGACACCTTTGAATTATAGATATGTAAATTCAACATTATTTGATTTTAAGTGAGCCAAGTCAACACATAAGGAGATTGTCCCTCCAGGCAAACCACTTGCTGTTGACACAAGCTGATACTTGACAGGGGATTAAAAGGAAAAATGGAGCAGAAGGAACATTAAAATGTAAACAGTGTCCAAGCCTTGTTGCTCATGCCTTTCATTAGATGTCTTACAGATTGGGGGTTAATACTGGCTATTTTCAGAGTGTTTTGTTTTGTTTTAAGAGCTACTGGATTTTAACTGTTTCTGGAAACAAACTGCTCAGAGACCAAACTCTCAAGATTTATATTTGTAAAGATAATGAAATTCAGCTGATTTGGGAATTGTTCTTCAAATTAGAAATGGTGTTCCAATACCAAAATCAAACCTGTGAGCTTTTATTTGCTTTTAGGGATTTCAGAAAAGTGAGACTTTTGGAGGCATTGAAGATGTTTTGTGAGGTCCCTGGCAGATGTGCCACAGGTCCCTGGCTTTGACTTCCTTCTGCTTTATTGGGTTGGTATGCAGCTATAGAAGTTGGCATGCTCTCTGGTGGTTCCATGCACAGCACTCTTCACTGTTCTAGTGAGTACTCTGAAGTCAGAAGAACAATAACTCAGGGCTTGAGAAAACTAATGTACTGCTCTCAGTGCCAAAGTTTTACAAAGTCGCCTATGTTAAAAGACAGGTGTCAGGTCATAGTATTTATACAAGTTGTATGTTGGGTTTCAGGGGATAAAGGAGGTTATTGCTATCTTTGAAGAGGAATACACCTCTTTGCAGTAACTCACTATGTAGCCAAAGATAACCTTGAATTTCTGCTCATTTTCCTCTGTCTTCCAAGTGCTGGGCTTGCAGGTGTGCCTTAACATTCAGTTTTATGAAGTCCTGGAGGTCAAACCCCAGAGACTTTCATGAACATGCTAGGCGAGCACTGTTCCAAATGAGCTACATCCCCAGTCCACAGTGTATGTTTAAACTACAAATAGTAGCAAAAACTAGAATAAATTGAAAAGTTTATGACTTCCCATGGGCATTGGTGGGAGTGGGGGCTGGGGTGGGGGAATAGGGATGAGTGTGACACAGCATCTGATAAACCCTTAAAGTGGACTTTTGAAAGTGTAGTTAAATCACAGAAGAATAGTGCAATACCCAACTCTATCCAAGGTCATAATTAACAAGAACTAAGGCCACATTGTTTTTAATGTTCCAATAATATGAACAGATACTCAGTTTGTATGGGAAACTATATTCACTCATTTACTTGCTCTTTTTACTTGCCCTAAATATAAGTTTGTGTTTCCAGGTAAAAGTAGACACAATAGCAGAATCATCATAGTCTGGGGAAATTTCTATTCTATTTGCCTCCTGATTTTTGTGTATTTGGGCTAGCTACGTTGTCTCTGAAGCCCAGTGTCCTTACCTGGAAAAAATAGTTATTACAAGTATTGAATAAACTTACTGTGAATAAGATAATTCCTATGGCATGCCCTTAAGAAATGCTGGCTTGTTAGTATCGGTTATGTTAATTCTACTCCACTTATTAAATTGTTGTTATCTTTAAGACAATGAATACTATATGATTCTGTATATCACTACAAACATCACCCTCAGGCTTGCATTTCAAAGATATCCACACACATATAATGTGTTGTTGACATTCCAAAAGTCTATAAATTTAAATCACCATTATATGAAATTTATGAGAAAACTTAGCCCAAAGTAAATATGTCATTAAATTATACTTTGAAATTTGAAAACAGAAAATGGGAAACAAAACAAAATAAATGGGTTTTTGTTGTTGTTGTTGCTTGTTTGTTTTGTTTTTTTTTTGTTGTTGTTGTTTTTTTTTTTGTCTACACAGTGCTCCTCAAGAAGAAACCTCATTGTGCTGGATAGTTTTGTGTCAACACGATACAAGCTAAAGTCATCTGAGAGGAAGGACCTTAAATAAAAAAAATGCCTCCATAAGATCAGGCTACAGGCAAGCCTGTAGATGGAGCAGGGCAGGCCCAGCCTATTGTAGATGGTTCCATCCCTGGATTGGTAGTCGAGAGTTCTGAAAAACAAAAAAACAAAAAAACAAAAACAAAAAAAAGCAGATTGATAGATTGATCAAGCCATGATAAGCAAGCAGTAAGCTCACTCCTCCATGGCCCCTGCATGAGTTCCTGGCCCCAGGTTTCTGCCTTGCTTGAATCCTGTCCTGATTACCTTTGATGATGAACTGCAATGTGAAGGAAACATAAGCTGAAAAAATCTGGATCCATAGCTTTATTCATGGTGTTTCATCAGGACAATAGTAACCCTGAGTCACTGAGGTACTGGCAGTGGTAGGGAAGCAAGAAGAGGTCTAGGCTGATGGAGATACTCATGTTTACCATGTAGCTTACACAGAACTGTCCATGGTTTAAAAGTCTCATAACTTCACCAAGAAGAAAATCTGATTCTATTATGTGATGTTTAAAGAATCCACTTAATATTTTAGTTGTAAAAAGAGTGACAGTTAGTGGTGTGTCATCCAGGTGACAGGACTTATGGCTTGAAGTGATGAAAAAGAGTGATAATCCATGTTATAATTAGAAAAAATAATTAAAAACAGTTTTTGTCTAAGTAATTTTTCCAAATTAGAATTCCCATCCTTTTGACATATTTACATATCAAAACCATGTACATGGATATGTTTTATGCTTTCATTCATCATATGAAGTACTGCACTCTCATTGACTTGGAAAAGTGAGAAGCTACATGCCTGCAATATCCATCATGCTTCCACTGAGAACAGAAAGAATCTAGTGATCTCATTTGGAAGACTGAGATACTGGACAGGTTCTCTTGCAAGTGCAACCAGAGCCCTAGGTATGTCTCTCAGCCCATTTAGATTCCAGCAGTGAGGAAGACATGTAGACTCTGAAAGCAGAGGGCTGTGAGAACAGAAGGTGTGGCCTCACAGAGACAAGAGCTCAGAATTTTGGCCTTCCCAACATTTTCCCTTTCTCCCACTACCTCTGATTCATTGATGTGACCACCAGAGTGGCCTTTCAAAACTTCAATTTTAAACTGTCATATGTTCTTCAAGAGTTTTCAGGTATGTCCTTGTAGTGTGAAATGTAAACACCTAGACAAACAAACTGGTCACTGAAGGGAGAATGTCATGTGTATTTCAGCATCAAGTCTTTGACCCTCCACACCAGACATGTAGAAATTACTGTAGGCTCCTCAGAGTTGGATTTTAACTTGGCTTTATAACCTGCCTTTTCCTTTGCTTGAAATATTCTTTCCCCACTTCTCAGAGTCACACTTAGTCCTTTTTCAAAAACAAATTTAGATGTGACCTCCACAGGAATTTGTTTTGTTGATATTCCCAACTTAAATCAAATTCCCTTCATTCAATCATTAATTCAACAAATATATTTAACAACAACTGTCTTAGGTGTTCTATGGCTGTGAAGAGACACCATAACTATCGAAACTCCTATAAAGGAAATCATTTAATTGGGGTGGCTTAGAGTTCAGAGGTTTAGTTCATGATGATCATCACAGTGGGACCTGAAGGCATGCAGGCAGACACACTGCTTCCCAGGGAGCTAAGAGTGCTATATCTGGATCTGCAGGCAACAAATAGTGAACTGTCTATTGTACTGAGCATACCTTGAGCAAAGGAGAGCATAAGGCTCATCCCCACAGTGACACACTTCCTCCTACAAGGTCATACCTACTCCAACAGAACCACACCACCTAATATTGTCACTCTTTTGGGGGGGCATTTTCTTTCAAACCACACCAATCATGTGGCAACTTTATTCTATACTCCAGAAATATAACCATGTACATATTAGCTGAAAATCCCTCCTATAGGCTAACTGATGCTCAGGGAATGAGGAGGAATGAGTAAAACAAGTAAATTGAGGTAGAATACAGAGTTTGGCAGAAAATTTGAATTGCTCAGGTGTTCAGGATGTCCTGACAAGTGAGGCTGAGCAAGCAGACATGAAAGCAGAAATCTTAAGAAAGTGGAGACACAAAACTGGTAAATATTCAGAGGAGACGTGCTGCAAAATGAGGGAAAGTAAGCCCCAAAACCTGAAGGGAATGGAGTTAGTCTGGGTTGTGCTGGGTTAGGTCACTCATTTTAAAGGGCTTAAGTGGACTCTAGCATTTACTAGGGATTGGCTACATTATAAAGAGAATCTGTTTAAGTGCCTTACCCTGTTTCTATCTAAAGGCATGGGTAGGGGTGACAGATCAGTTAATAAAACATACAATGTCTTATAGAGAAGAGATAAAAGGGTCCCTAATTATCTCTTTGGCAAGGTTATTGGAAGTCCAGACCATTGATTTCTTGCCCTTGTACAAAAACAATGCCCCCCTTTGAAAGGAGTGGCCAGCAGCCTTTTAGTATATGGTAGCCACATTTTAAAAAACAATATACACTGAGCCACACTCAGTGTACAGCACACTCAGTGTATACACTCAGTGTATGGTGGATAGCACACTCCTGTAATCCCAGAGCTTGGGAGGTATTATTAGGTAGTACAATCTGAAATTTAAGATTAGCCTTGGGTACATATCAAATTCAAGTCAGCATGGGCAACCTGAGATCCATAGATTCATATACATATATAAATCTATTTTTACGTGTGTATCTGTCTCTCATATATGAACACACACACACACACACACACACAGTTCTCAATACAATTTTACTGAATAAGTAAATCTAATACAAACTTTTGTAGAAAACTGAATCCCAAAGGAGTCCAAAAATCTTGCACATTTAAACAGAAATTTTCACATAAACAGCAACCTGAGTGAATTCAGAAGAATGAGAATGACCCTATAGGTTTGAGATGTTGGTCCTTGAACTGTCTAGTAAAACTGTGTAAAGGGAAATAGGTCTATGAGCCAGCCCTATCAATGATGACTGAAAAGTTTGGTCAGGGTACACAGGGAAAGTCCTAAGTCATGTACATGAAGCAAGTGAAGCAGGATTAACAAGGCAATCTCTGCTTCATGGTATTAAGATGAAAATGGAGAAAAGTTTAAGTGAAGTAAATACATCAGTTCATGCTTTTGCAAAAAGCATTTGAAAATGGGGCAGAGTCTTTGAGTCAGGGTAGATTTTGATGGTCTCAATCCTCAAACCACAGAAAAAGCTTTGCTTCATGTACTAGGTTATTTTGCTTTACTTTAGTTGTGTTGTTGCTTTTACTTACTATTTATTTTACAGCCATGGTCTTCATAGCACAATTTGGTCTCCAACTTCCTATTTAGCAGATGATAGCGTTAAGCCCCTGATCTCTCTGCTTTCCTGCCCAAGTGCTAAGATTACAGGCATGAACCACAGTGCATGCCCATGTAATAGTTTAACATTGCTGATATAAACCTTCCTACAAGCTTAGAGGTTGAAACAACACAAATGTGTTACGTTACTTCTGAAGCCAGAAGTCTGACACAGATCCCCATACAACTGTGGTGTTGGCAGGCTGTTTTTCTTCCTGGAGACTCCAAGAAACAGCCATTCCCTTGTCTTTTCCAGCTCCAGGAGCTTGTTGTTTTCCTTGGCTCTTTCAACTTGCAAGTCAGCAAAGGCAGGTTGAAAGCATCTCATCCTGACCTCTATGTTTCTCTTGCTCTTCCAATCTAAGAGTCCTTTATTTTTGTTAGGCATATCCAAGACATTCAAGACTGTCTCCCTATCATAAAGCCATATTATTAGCCACATTAATGCCCTTTGTGACCTGTAAAGTAGCACATTTACATGCCACAGAAATGGGGACATAGACACATGGAAGGAGCCCACTGTAATTATAATTTGTTTTTATAAGCATATCATTGAAAAGACATTTAGATAAACTCTTGGTATTTACTGAAGAACAAATAACAAAAATGAAATAACCAAGGTGAAATTTCCATATCAGACTTTATCAAAATTAACATTTCAAAAGAGTATATAAATCTATATTATTCCTGTACAAACAAGCAAATATGTAAGATATCTGTTCAATCTCCATATTTTTGTGGATAATATTTAGTAATGTTTCTAAAACTTTTCTGTTTTTTAATGTCATTTGATCTAAACAAAACACAGATACACACAAAGCAGATAGAGAAATTGGCAAATGAGTGCTTAGACATATGTATTAAGTATGAAATGTGTTTTAACCTACAAGCCAAAGAATTGGCAGTTTATGCTAAGGAGGGTACATGAGGAACAAATGATTGCTTGCCTAGTGTCATGATGACAATTGAAGCACCCTCTAAAAAACACAAAAATAGAAGATTTTCAAATCTCTACATGATTTTTCTCAAAATTCTACTTCTACAAGAATAAAAATGTAGAAAATAAATATAGATCACAGAAGAAGTAAGGTATATGATGAACTCATGCATTCATCAAAATTAATTTTTATTATAAGGTATATACAAGTGAAATGTGTCTGTTGTAAAAAGCATTTTGAATTCAATTACATGATAATATTCACATATCAAAAATATTGCAATAAGCCGGGAGTCGGTGGCACACCCCTTTAATCCCAGCCCTCGGGAGGTAGATGCAGGTGGATCTCTGTCAGTTCGAGGCCAGCCTGGTCTACAAAGCGAGTGCCAGGACAGCCACGGTAGTTGCCCAGAGAAACCCTGACTTGCAAAACTAAAAAAAAATAATAATAATGATGCAATAACATATTATGAAATTTCTTCTTTAGAGAAATTTTCTCAATTTCTTCTCTATCTTTAGCTTGTTTCCTAATTTTCACAGAAAAATAGCTTTAAAATCCACTTTTTTAGAAATAAAACTATGAATTGGAATTAGTAAGACCTCCATCTGTCTTCTTCTCCCTCTACCCCTAATTAATTAAGAAGTTAAGTATTAAAAATTAAAATTTATAAACCAATCTAATAAACTATATGAAAAAACAAAACATTATATGTGTATGTGTGTCTGTCTATGTGTGTGCATATGTGTGTATGTGTGTGCACTGTCTGTATGTGTTTCTGTCTGTGTGTCTGTCTATATGTATGTGTGTGTGTGTGTTAGTCTAATAATTCATAGCCTACATTCCTCAAAACACTAAGTATGTATAATCTTTCCCATTTCTAACTCCTTATGTAAGTTCTGAACAGACTCTAAGGTCTTCAAATTCTCAAATTTACTATCTATTTAAGAATCAGACATTTTCAAAAAAGACAAATGTGATTTTTATTTGTTTGACCCTTAAATATATTTAAGTAATGATTCCAGTCATTTTAGTCCCCACTCCTAACTTCCTGATGCTTCAGTGGAAATGATTTAACCACCAAGTCTCCTACGTTACTTTTTGTCTTCTTTTTACATGTGAACCTCTGAATTTACTGAGATTTCTTGCTCTGCATGAGGGTGGGCTATTTACTAGAACAAGGACAATGTATCAGTGGCTAAACCTGTTTAAAATGTTATATTTCTCCAACAGTAAAGTAACAGACATTTCCTCTTGGGAGAATAGGGTCTCATAGGTTGATTTTAAATATTCTTCTAGCTTTTATTATCTGTTGAAATGTACAGTTTCTTGATATCCAAGTGAGTAAGGAGAATTGACAAGAGTAAAATGAAAGTAAATGTATGTTTATTGATTTTTGCCTATTAAAAAATAGCACCAGTATTTATCCCTAGTGCACGAATAGAATTTTGGTGCCCATTCCCCATGGAGGAATCTTTGTGTATCTCAGCCTAGATACACAAAGGAGGGTCTAGGTCTTGCCCCAAATGATGTGATCTATAGAACATTCTATCCAAACACAAAAGAATATACATTCTTTTCAGCACCATATGGAACCTTCTCTAAAATCAACCACATAGTTGACAACATAGCAAACCTCAATAGGTACAAAAAAAAATGGAAAACACTCTGTATTTTATCAGACCACTATGCTTTAAAGTCAGAATTCAACAGCAGCACAAATTGCAGAAAACCTACAAACCCATGGAAATTGAACAATGCTCAGTTGAATCACTCCTGGATCAAGGAAGAAATTTAAAAAAAAAGAAATTAAAGACTTCATAGAATTCAATGAGAGTGAAGACAAAACATACCAAAATTTATGGGACGCCTTGCAAACAGTACTAAGAGGAAAATCCATAGCACTAAATGCCCACATGAAAAAACTGTAAAATAGTCACACTAGAGAATTAACAACACAACTGAAAGCTCTAGAACAAAAAGAAGCAAACTCACCCTGGAGAAGTAGATGCCATGAAATAATCAAATTGAGAGCTGAAATCAATAAAGTTGAAACTAGGAAAACAGTCAAAACAATAATGGAAAAATGAGTTGGTTCTTCGAGAAAATCAACAAGATAGACAAAGCTTTATCCAAACTTACCAAAATGCAGAGAGTGGACATGCAAATTAACAAAATCAGGAATGAAATGGGAGAAATAACGACACTGAATAAATAAAGAGGATCATCAGGTCATAATTTGAAAACCTGTACCTCAAAATTCAAAAATCTAAAGGGAATGGACAATTTTCTGGATATGTATCACTTACCAAAATTAAATCAAGATCAGATAAGCAATTTAAATAGACCTATAACCCCTTAATGAAATAGAAGCAGTCATCAAGCGTCTCCCACCCCCTCCAAAAAAAAAATAATAATCTCAGGGCCACATCGCTTCAGCACAGAATTCTACCAGAAATTCAAAGAACAGGTAATACCAATTTTCCTCAAAGTATTCCACACAATAATAGAGAAAGAATCATTGCCAAACTCTTTTTACAAGGCTTCAATAACTTTGGTACCCAAGCCACACAAAGACACAACTAAGAATGAGAACTACAAATCAATATCCTTCATGAACACTGATGCAAAAATACACAATAAAATACTGGCAAATTGAATCCAGGAACATATCAGAAAAATCAACCACCATGATGAAGTAGGCTTCATCCTAGGGATGCAGGGATGGTTCCACATATGAAAATCCATCAATTTAATTTTAATTCACCATGTAAACAAACTGAGAAAGAAAAATCATGTGACCATCTCACTAGATGTCGAAAATGCTTTTTACACAATCCAACGCCTCTTCATGATAAAGGTCTTAGAGAGATCAGGGATAACAGGAACAGACCAAGGTATAATGAAAGCAATATACAGCCAAAGGACAACATTAAACGAAATGGAGAGAAACTCAATGCAATCCTCTATAATCAGGAACCATACAAGGCTGTCCACTCTCTCCATACCTCTCCAATATTGTAATTGAAGTTCTAGCTAGAGCAATAAGAAAACAGAAGAAGAGCAAGGGATATAAATTGAAAAAGAAGAAGACAAACATTCACTATTTGCAGATGATATGTTAGTTTACACAAGTGACCCTACTCTACCAGGGAACTCCTACAGCTGATAAACACCTTCAGGATACAAGATTAATTAAAAAATCAGTAGCCCTAATATATACAGATGATGCATGGGCTATGAAAGAAATCAGAGAAACATCACCCTTTACAATTGCCACAAACAACAGAGGCAGGCAGATCTCTGTGAGTTCGAGTCCAGCCTGGTCTCCAGAGTGAGTGCCAGGATAGGCTCCAAAGCTACACAGGGAAACCCTGCCTCGGAAAAAAAGATAAAAAAAAAGACAAAAAAAATTGCCACAAACAACATAAAATATCTGGGGGAATGTTAATAAAACAAGTGAAAGAACTATATAGCAAGAACTCAGTCTTTAAAGAAAGAAATGAAAGAATATAAAGAAAATGGAAAGATCTCCCATGCTCTTTGATAGGCAGAATCAACATAGTAAAAATGGCAATCTTGCCAAAAACCAATCTACAGATTCCATGCAATCCCCATCAAAATCCCAACACCATTCTTCACCGACCTTGAAAGAGCAATTATCAACTTTATATGGAAAGGCAAAAGTCCCAGGATAGCCAAAATAACCCTTACTATAAAGGAACATCTGGAGGCATCACCATTCCTGACTTCAAGCTCTATTATAGAGCTACAGTCTTGTAAACAGCTTGGTATTGGCACAAAAGTAGACAGGTAGACCAATGGAATTGAATTGAAAACCTGGATATAAATCCACACACCTAAGAACACGTGATTTTGGACAAAGAAGCTAAAATTATACAATGGAAAAAAAGAAGCATCTTCAACAAATGGTGCTGGCATAACTGGATGCTGAAGTGTAGAAGACTGCAGATAGATCCTATCACCATGCACAAAACTTAAGTACAAATGGATCAAAGACCTCAACATAAATCCAGCCACACTGAACCTCTTACAAGAGAAAGTAGGTGGTACCGTGGAATGAACTGCTTCCTGAACATAACACCAGTAGCACAAACACTGAGATCAACAATTAATAAATAGGACCTCCTGAAACTGAGAAGGACAGAATCAGCAAGACAAAACAGCAGCCCACAGAATGGGAAAATATCTTGACCAACTCCACATCTGACAGAGGGATGATTTCCAAAATATACAAAGAACTCAAGAAGTTAGTCACCAAAACAACAAGTAATCCATTTAAAAAGTGGGGTACAGAATTAAATAGAGAATTCTCAATAGAGGAATCTAAAATGGCTGAAAGAAACATAAATGCTCAACATCCTTAGCCATCAAGGAAATGAAAATCAAAACAACTCTGAGATGCCATCTTACTCCTGTCACAATGGCTAAAATAAAAAAACACCAGTGACAGTTTATGCTGGAGTGGTTGTGGAGAAAGGGAAACACTTCCCCACTGCTGGTCAGAGTACAAACTCATACAGCCACTTTGGAAATCAGTATGGTGGTTCCTCAGGAAAATGGGAATTAGTCTACCACAAGATCCAGCAATTCCAGTCTTAGGCATATACCCAAAAGATGTACATTCATACAACAAGGACATGTGTTCACCCTGTTCATAGCAGCATTATTTGTAATAGCTAGAAACTGGAAGCGACCTAGATGTCACTCAACAAAAGAATGGATAAAGAAAATGTGGTACATTTACACAATGGAGTACTACTCAGCAGAAAAAAAATGGAATCCTGAAATTCACAGGCAAATGGATGGAATTAGAAGAAACCATCCTGTGTGAGGTAACCCAGTCACAAAAAGACAAACATGGTATGTACTCACTCATATATGGGGTTTAGACCTAGAGTAAAGGATTACCAGCCTACAATCCACACTGTGAGAGAAGCTAGGAAACAAGGAGGACCCTAAGGAAGACATACATGGTCCCCAGGAGAATGGGAATGGGACAAGATCTCCTGAGCTAATTGGGAGCATTGGGGGAGGAGAGAGGGAGTTAGGAGAAAGAGAAGAGGAGAAGAGGAGGGGAGAGGAGGACATGAGAGAGCAAGAAGATTGAGTCCATCAGTCAAAGGAGAGCAAGACAAGATATACCATAATAGAAGGAGCCATTATAGGTTTAAAGAGATATCTGGCACTAGGGAAATGTCCAGAGATCTGCAAGGTTGATACCAACTAACAATCTAAACAATAGTGGAGAGGCTACCTTAAATGCCCTTCCCCAATAATGAGATTGATGACTACATTATATGCCATCCTGGAGCCTTCATTCAGTAGCTGATCGAAACAGAAGCAGACACCCACAGCTAAACACTGAGCTGAACTCTGGAATCCAATTGCAGAGAGGGAGGAGTGATGAACAAAGGTGTCAAAACTAGGCTGGAGAAACTCACAGAAACAACTGACCTGAATAAGGGATGCTCATGGACCCCAGACTGAAAGCTGGGAAACCAGCATAGGACTGATCCACACCCCCTAAATATGGGTGCCAGAAGGAGGCCTCTCCAATCTATGGGGCATCTAGTAGTAGACCAGTATTTATCCCTAGCAAAAGAATGGACTTTGGGAGACTATTCCACAAAGAGGGATAGGGATAGTCACACAGCCTGACCAGTATTTATCCCTAGCAAAAGAATGGACTTTGGGAGACTATTCCACAAAGAGGGATAGGGATAGTCTCTCAGCCTAGATACATGGGCGGGGCGGGGGGGCCGCTA
The DNA here is from genome assembly GCF_003668045.3 of Cricetulus griseus. Taxonomy (NCBI): domain Eukaryota; kingdom Metazoa; phylum Chordata; class Mammalia; order Rodentia; family Cricetidae; genus Cricetulus; species Cricetulus griseus. Next base: position 302,558,259 of record NC_048595.1, on the reverse strand, counting down.
TGCCCTGATCCAAATGATATGACAGATTTTAAAGATTCCCCCATGGAAGTCCTCACCCTCCCTGGGGAACAAAAAGGGAATGGGATAGGGGATCGGTGAGGGGCAGGGAAGGAGAGGAGGGAGTAGAACTGGCATTGACATGTAAAACAAGCTTGTTTCTAATTGAAATTAAACATAAGCAAAGCTTTGTTTATGTCTGCCTTGTTTAAATGTTTAGTTCATTTGTTCACACATGTTATCATGAGGTATACTTGTTAATTCAAACTAGAAAATAGCTCAATGGCTAAGAGCACCTGTTACTCTTAGAGAGGACCTAAATTCAATTTCCAGTACCTACACAGTGGCCTGAAACCATCTGTAACTCCAGTTCCAGGGGATCTGATGAATCCTTCTGGCTTCCACAGGCACTGCACTCATCCGGGGCACATACATAATGCAGGCAAATACATGTATATAAAATAAAGTTTCTAAAAATACTCTTAAGATAGGAAATAAACATTATTTTAGTAGAGCCAATTCAGAAGTCAAACATACACTTTCCCCATACTTTCTTCCACTCTTTAAAGAAGACATTCTTGTCTTTGTTCATCCAAAATCTCACTTTGATGCACACTCCTAAAGCATGAATTTTTATTTGACCAATCCAAGGAAAAGTCTGTAACACTGGTGTGTAGGAAGACAACCCAGACCAAAGCAACAGACTTGTGTCTGCCCCATATTTTAGTTGTTTCCCTTCAGGGCTAACTGTGGAGTTAAAAGTATGTATCATGGGCTACACTGGAACATTTCAAACTCCAGTACATTGTGAGAAAGGATAACCAAGACAAAGACAACTTCCTATCACTCCACATTGTCCCCGGGGAACTCACAATGTTCCTAAGTAGCCTTGTGAGAGAGTGACTCAGAGACAAAATATTCAATCCAAAAGACAAAAACCAGATACTCAACCCTAGTTCATTAATTATAATCACTTCTAGGAATGAGAAGTGGATATAGGATTTCTGGAAAAATTAACTTTTGCTTCCAAATTTTTAAACTAAAATTGAAAAATCTAACATTTTGGGGCAAGAATTGAAAGTTAAGTCAGCTTTTGATTGATTCTTATACCAATGAAAACCTAAAGATTATAAATTAAATGAGTTAAATTTACAGTTCAAGGTTTTCATGGTAATTCAAAATGATATACAAAGTAAAAATTGTGTTTGATACATTTTAGATACCATAAAAATAATCAAATGGAGGCTGTCGTATTAAGATAAATAAACTGCACGGAGAACAAAAGGTGTGTTTTTTCCCTTTTATGTAGAAATCAATATTTATTATACATACATGTAATGTGAAATATATATATGCACATATATATACTATATAATGTATACATATCAGATGAAACTAAAAGGAGATTATATGGATAAAAAGAAACTAGTGATGATAAGTGATAGCAATGAGGGATAAATCTGATCAAAACACATATGTAAATGTATGCATATGTATGAAAATGTTGTAATAAAACCCATTACTTTATACAATGTCCTTATGTTAATTAAAATATGTGTGAAGGTATATATATATATTTTAAAAAGGATGTATGTTGAAGGCACAACACTGTAGTATTTGTATAACCCAGAACTGAGGACACAAAGACAGGATTGTGAGCTCCAGACTATCTGGTCAACTTAGCAAGTGTCTAGCAAGAGAGATAGAAGATAGATAGATAGATAGATAGATAGATAGATAGATAGATAGATAGATATGCATTGGCATAAATGAATCAGTATAAATAGTATTTTTGACTTACGTTTTCTGACTATGTTATAAACAAGATGCCTCTGCATGAGGAAGAGACAGGAATGACTCTTACTTGAAAAGATTGGGGAAACATTCATGGTACTCACTAGTTGGCTGGGTTAAATCTTTTGAAAGGCAGGTGACACTGAATTCTTAACATTCAATGAAATCAAAGGAAGCCATCCTAATAAAATTGACAGTTCAAATATAATTTTAATAATATACCACATTACATGATTTATGACCTACAACTGAAAATTAATTTAAAATAATGTGAAAATTTATATTCCTGTGAAAATACGTATCCTTATATACACAAAGAAGTGTCAATCTTACTTTTCAAGCAAGAAGTAATTTTATTCAGACAGTGGCTACTATGATGATCCACAACTAGTTATGAATGAGAGGTAAGTGATCATGGGTTGCTCTGCACCAATAACCTACTATTATATAAAAGTGTTTTACGTTTGTCTATGCTGGTTTTGTTTAACGATGTAATAATGTGTGTTTAATTATGTAAAGATATGTAGCATTTGTTTTACTTTGTCTGCCTAAGTCTTCTAATTGGTCTAATAAAATGATGAATGACCAATATCTAGGCAGGAGAAGGCTAGGCAGGCTAGTGGGCAGAGATAATAATTAGAAGAGTAAATCTAGGTTTGAGAGAAGAAGAAACGAAGAGAATGAGGGAGAGAGGGACTCACCCAGGGCCAGAAGCCAGGCAGGTGCCAGCAGGAAAGAAAGAAAGAAAGAAAGAAAGAAAGAAAGAAAGAAAGAAAGAAAGAAAGAAAGAAAGAAAGAAAGGAAGGAAGGAAGGAAGGAAGGAAGGGACAGAGAGAGAGAGGAACTGAGGGAGAGAAAGACAAAGAGAGAGAAGAAAGAAAGACAGGGAAAAGGGAGAAAAAGAAAGAAAGATAAAGCATAAAGAAAGAGAAACATTAATATAAGAGCTCAGCTAAGGCCAAGCATTCAAAACTCATAAAAAGTCTCTGTGCCTTGATTTGGGAGCTTGTTGGCCCAAAAGAAAAATGTCTGCTACACCAAGGCTTAGGGAACATCATGGAAGAGCAGATGGAAATATTCTAATAGCAGGAAATCATAACTACTGCACTGGTGACCTGCATAACGACAGCACCAGTCATCATGTCAGTAGGGATGGAGGATATTTCACAAGGTTCTAGATAAAGAACTACAGGGAATTAGTGGCTAGTAAGAGAAGGAATATCAGGCTTCTCTGGGAATGAGCCCTCTGATAGGTTACCTTATCCCAAGCTGTCACCCTAAATATATGTACATAAGAACAACACTACAACAAAAAATGCATTCAATGGGTTGTGTATGTGTATGTGCACAAATGTGTAACAATAATACTAATATAAGAAGTTGTGAACTAGAAAGGAAGTAGGGAGGAATTGAAAAATAAAAGGGAAGATGGAAGGCCAGAAATGAGGTAGACATATTACTCATGTATGAAAGTCTCAAAAAATTGAAAAGTAAATTTAAAAAATTAAAGAAAGTGGTATAAAACTTTTTATTTTGGTAACATAATACACATTAATATATGTAACTACGAATATATATTTTTAAATTAAACTTTAGAAACACCTTTAAATGTTTAACAGTTTTTCAGAATTTGAGGTTTGTGCACTTGTGTACAATAATAATAATTGGAATGGCAATTCAATTCTGACAAAATGGTTGACATTTTAGTCATATAGTTGTAGGAAATGTATATCAGCATATTTACAGATTATTGTATTTTATTGCAAATAACCAAAACTAAGTATACAACAAATTCCAATTACCATACCTCTAATAGGTTAGACCCTGTGAAGGAATGCAATGACAATATGAAACGAGACAGAATATTTCTCAGCCATTAATAAATGTTCTTTCTTTTAATGGGCTCTGGTGGCTTTCATGTCAGTGTGGTGCTCCGACTCCACTGGATGCTATTAAGAGACTGGCATTACCATTTTATTTTACAGTGGCAATAATCACGATAAAATGTAAGTTGAGAGCAAATTTTGTTGCTAAAAGGACTTTAGGCAGCAGCTTAATATTGTGAAAAGGCTTATACAGACCACACACCAAAAAAAGTGATAACCGCTTAAAGACTTTTTGCATCTTTCCCTTTTTTTAATAAACAGAAGGGCCAACATCTACAGAAGAAATCTAACCAGAAGCTAAATAGCATTTCCATTTGTGACCACAAGTTGGACACAGTAAAGCACAGAGAATTTTAAGCCCAGTTTCAGAAGAAATTGGAAGAGAGACGCATCCCTCCAAAGTGCTAACTGGAAGTAGCTTAATTACCGAAAGTTTGTGTGTTTCACATGCTTTATGAATTACTTAGACAAACTCAACCATCCAGAATTCATAAACACTGTCCCTTTAGCTATATGCTAAAATGGTATATGTGAATAGCCAGTGATGAGTATAGTAGCTACAGCCAAACTATCCAAAAAAGGCTAATTAATTTAGGTCATACTTAAGCCAGGGCACACAGATTACCCGTAAGATAGTCAAGCTACTCATTGATTGGTTTGATGGCAATGAAAAAGGCAGAAGACAGATTCTCCCTGCCCCCACCTCATTTGCATGGCATGAACACATCTTCCCTATTGACTAAATGCAAACTGCAAAAATGTAAAATAAAAGTCTTGAATGGTGTTTGAAATACATACATCTGTGAATATGCCTATGGGTATACATGTAGAGTATTATGTAGACACATAACAAAACCTCTTCTCCATATCTATCATGAGTGTCCATTCTCCAACTCCAGGTCACTTTTGCCAGTCTTTTAAGTTTCATAAGAGAGAGCTGTACACATTTTTTCTTTTGAAAAGAAAAATAAATGTAAAAGTCTGTGAGTGTGTATCAGAACACACATAAGCACACCTAAGCAACTGGGAGTTATAGTAACCTCAAATTTTATTTTACTTACTGAGATATTTCAAAATTAAGCTTTAAATAGGCTAAAATAAAATCTTACACAATTAGTGATGAAAAGAAAATACATACACTTCCTCAAAGAAACCCAAAAGTTCATGGATTTGATAGCTTTAAAGGACAAATTGTTTTTGCTATTTTTGTCCTTCTTCCCCTCTCTGCCTCCCTTCCTCCCTTTTCTCCCTTCTATCCTGCCTCCCTCCTTCCCTTCTTCTTTCTTTCATTCCACTTTCATTTCTTTCAATAAATGTTCTACCCATGAGCTTGTGCCCAGCTCACAGTCAGCCAATCAAGATCCAAGTAAGTTAATTAGGAAAAACATGATAATATTATTTCATGGTTGGTGTCACTGACTCTGACAACTAGATGCTCAAAATTTACAGAAATCCTAAAATCTATGAAAACTCAGAGGCTGGCCACAACTTTCAGGATATGTGTCTTCATTCCTATTTGATCTTGCATAAGTTAATGGTTCCTCCTAGATTCTCATACTATCAACATGAATGGTTCATTAGTGAAAAGTTATTACTAAAATATTTGGTAATCATTGTCTATTGTTATATCAGTCTCCATTAGCATTAGCATTATTCTTTCTTTTGCTGCTGTAACAAAATTACTTCTAATGTAGTGACCTAAAACACCCAAATGCATTACTGTTGAACAGGTCTAACATGGGCTTTCCTGGGATAATCAAAGTGCTGGCAGTACTGCATTCCTTCTTCTTTTTAATGTTTTATTTTTAATAATTTCTTTTATTTTGAGATCTTAATAAAATTACATCATTTACCCCTTCAGTTTCTTCCCTCCAAAACCTCCCATATACCCCCTTGTACTCTTTCAAATTCACATCTTTTTCATATACATATATGTATATATCTGTATCTATAATTTATAAAGAACTATATGTTCATAACTACACCCTTTCCAGTCTGTACAATGTTACTTGTGTGAATATATTTTCAGAGCTGACCATTTGGTATAGGATAACTAATTGATGTACTCTTTCTTGGCAAAGACTCTTTCTCCCACTCTCAATATTCCTTAATGGTTGTAGATTTTGTGTAGGTTTTGAGGCCTTCATGAGCTTTCCTCTACCCACAGTAACTTCTTTATTGGTGCCGTCCTTGTGCAATTTATGTTTTTGTCTTTTTATACAATATATTTTATCATATTTTACCTTCCTCATACTCCTCTATGATCTGTCCCTCCTGCCTACCCACTCAACTTAGTAACCCTTCTTTCCTTAAAAAAAGGAAGGAAAGGAGGGATATAGGGAAGGAAGAAAAGGAAGTCAGGAAGGAATAAAGGAAAGAAGGCATAAAGGAGGGAAGGAAGGAGGGAAGGAGGGAAGGGCTAGTCATTTCTTCTTACAGCTGTAATGGTAATCCCCTTACCTTTTCCATGTTTTTAAGAATGTTTGCACACTTTGGCTCATGGCTCCCTTTATTTCCAAAGCTATCTATATGTCTTCTAATGTTGAACTCAACTTGGGAAAGTTTTAAGCTTCCTGAGAGCAAAGACCATCCCTATCCATCTCCATTTTCCCAATATGCATTGTAAGTACAGCTTGTTAATGTTTACTCAATGCTGTTGATCAGACATGAGCTTGAGATAAAAGCTTCTGTATGAAGCAGCAAAATCTATGAAGTAAGAAACTCAGACAAGGTATAGAGTAGATTTAAGGTCCATGTTTTAAGGAAAAGCCTTGCTAATAAACCAGATCAATATCATGATGGTGAAATGAAATAACAGAAGTAAACTGCTTCTTGAAAGGTAATCTCAGGAAACATCAAAGAAAAGGAGGTGGAAAGGTTGTAAAGAGAAAGAGGTTGTAGATGATTGCTGTGAAAAGTTGTGGAGGACTGCTGTGAAAGGTGTGGAGGACTGCTGTGAGGGGTTGTGGAGGACTGCTGTGAGAGGTTGTGGAGGACTGCTGTGAGAGGTTGTGGAGGACTGCTGCAGAGCCGCATCTTCTGGATCTGACACTTGTGAATTCATAAGAGTTATGGCTATATTACGATAACTGCATACAGAAGAGCTGCACAGTACAAATCTCAGATAGGTCATGTTGGACCCCATAGGGTTCCAACAGTAGCTGAAGAGTGATTCACTCCAGCTACTGGAGGAGTGAATGCCCAATTTCTTTAGGAAAGATAGCCCATGCTACAGCCCATAGTCCTACACACATGTACATATTTCAACATAATTAGACATAAAGAGCATATAATATGAACTGCAAATATGTATGTGGGTTCATACAACAAACTAAACCTTATCACATGGTAAGCCATTGAGATGGATAGAAAATTAATTCTCCATTGCTTTTACCAAACAATAAAAATGTGTAATTGGGTTAGAACATGAGTGAACACCAAAGAAACTTAAACGTATGTATGGCTATTTTATTCTACAATATGCATGAAGAGTGTCAAGGTGAAAGGGGGGAATATAAAGATTGAGGAAATGCCCCCAACACAAGAAACTCTCAAGATAAATAGAATGCAGGGACACCAGGTCAGCTAGCCACCCAGATAAAGAACAGTAGCAAGAAAATGGGAGAAATCTGAATAAGATCTATAGGTTAGTTAATAGTAAATTATCAGTTCATTTTCTAAATTTGATCACTGTACCAAAATTATATAAAATGGTACTACCCAGAAGAAAATGGGCAAAGAAATCTTTATTCTATTTTGTCAAGTCTCAAAATATATTTAATTTACTAAACTTTTAAATAGTGTTAGTTCATAACAGGGAATTATTTTTATTTTGATAATAAACACTCAAAAAATGTTCCTAATTTGATGTTTTACTGTTGTTGTCCCCTTTCTGAAGACTTTCTTTCCCATAACATTAATGTCCTTACCAAGAGTAAGACCAGAGAATCCTGACCTTCTCTCTTCTAACTCTGTTTCTAAACCTGAGCTGTGCTGTCCTTTCACCTCACCTGTAGGAAATCTTCCATTTGCTAAAATTCAAATCTTCTACAATGTCTTGTAAACTTCTAGCATATTTTAAATACAGTAATACCTATTCCAGACACTGCGGTTATATAACTGTTCCTGGCCTGGTAGCTACTCAACATAATGTAGTTAAAGCACTGTTGTAAATTCTATTATTAAATCATCAGAGTTGCCTGGCTTACTACTTTTATTACTCTCTCAGTTCTTTATGTTCTGTCTCTGAGATGATGCTGACACATCTCTGGTCTGTGTTCAGCCTTTTTTCTTGGTTTTGCTTTGGGAGATTTTGTTTCTGCTGTTTTATTATTTACTAGCATGCAGCTATTTATTACTTACTCGTTCATTTATTTACTTATTGTGTGCATCAAGCCAGAAGCTGATTTTATGAATGGATTTTCTATTTTTCTCTTTTAGTGGAATCCGGAAATGGAACTCAGGCTGTGAAGTATTTGCGGGAAGTGTTTTCTTCCTTGAGTCATCTTGTTGCACATAAAGTGATTTTTTTCTTTTCTTTTTATCTTTTTCCTTTTTCTTATTTTTTTAAGTTTAAATTCTGTTAAAATGTATAACAAAATTCCTGCTCTATGTTTTTGGTGTCAATTCCATTGTAGAGGAAGCTTTGGTAATCATTTCTCTTTTGCTTCTTTCCTTTCTGTTGCATTTTACATCTAATATTTTATATTTTATTTTTAATTAGATTGTAAATCTATCTTACCCCCTTTCCTTTTTCTTTCTTCCATCCCTTCCATGGACCTTCTGCAGTCTCACTCTCAAAGTTATGATCTCTTTTCTTTAGATATTATTGTTACACACACACACCTAAATATGTAAACACAACCTAGTCAGTCCATCTTGTGTTATATGTATGTATATAATCTTCTCTTTTAATTCTTTTTCATGTACAAAGGGGGAGGGCTACAAACCAATGATAATTTGATGATTTTCTTAGTTCTGAAGAAGCCCTGAGGAAGTACATTCCTGTCTCATGAACCATTTTCAGACATTATTTGAAGTATTTCTCATGGGATACAAACAAATGTATCAGAACATTTTGAAGCCAAAATAACTGAGAACAAAAGCCAGTACAAAGAAATAGATAAAACATATTTATGAATTTTGTAGAACTTGCCTATCTCCGATGAACTCAACTGTCCAGAACACAGCTTTTTGTGGAAAAATATATAAATAAAATGTCTCTAAAGAAACAAAATCAGTGTTATAAAGCCCATGTGCTGAAGGTCATATGCTTCAAGTGCAGCAGGCCTGCAGACCTTTATTTGCCAGTTCACCCCTCCTTTAAGAGTAGCATCTCCAGACTAAACAAAGCAAGAACTCATGTGGGCAATCTTGACAGTATATTGAAGGAAAAGGTCACACATAGAAAGAAGCAGAAAGGCCATAAAAGACAGATGTAATATTACTAACTTATTATTAATAAGAGATGTGTGGAGTTAAGGAATAAAAGTGTTCTGTTTCAAAAACCCTTAAAGGCTGTTTGGATTAAATGACACTAACTGGAGCTCATTAGGACATTCAATGTGGTTTGCTTTTAAATATAAGGGATAAAAATAAATTCTCACTCAGTAATTTGTTATCATGTTAATAGGTTTAATTTATATGTTATATTCTGCATGGAAAGGCTATCTGTCTGAAAACAAGTTAAAAGGTTTTCTGTCTAAAAACACAGAAAATCTTTGTTTTGTTGTTTAGAATATGGCTATTTCACTCCAATACATGGGAGAAGACTGTAGCAAGATTGTAGCAGAATTATTTTTTCCAAGGTGTAATGTCACAAAGTACTTATTCTCACTCTCCAATTAAAAAGATACCTACCAGTAAGGATATTTTTATTGTTTCAAAAACTTCTTTTCTCCAAATGATGTCAAATCACAGTTTAGTGAATGTGGATTTCAATGAGATAACCAGCACAAAAGTTGAAGAATGATCTGGATACACATCAGACTGGAAATACTTTTAGTTAAATTCACCAGGCTAGGTATGGCAGCACACACCTTTAATCCATGCATTCCACAAGCAGAGGTAGGTGGATCTCTGTGAGTCCTAAGCCAGCCTGGTCTATACAGCAAATTCTAGGTCAGCCAGGGCTACGTAATGTGACCCTGACTCAAAACAAGCAAACAAAAAAATTCACTAGAGAATGACAATGAGCATGCATAAACAATTTTATGTCCCAGTAGAGTTACCAGGATGAAAAAAATCAAAAAATAAATAGAATTAGACCATGAGCATAGTGAGGCCAAGAGGACTGCGTGGCTGGTGTCTATTATAGTAGAGGAAAGAGGAGCAAGGTCAAGACCTTGCCCCTCTTCTTTCCACACGTTAAAACTGATGTCACTCCAGACTTTGTTGACTGGGAGGCCTTACCCATTGGGAAGTTGGGAAGAGTGAATGGGGGTAAGCTGTGGAGGAGGTCAAGGGTGGGCTAGAGGAAAGTTGGGAAGGAGAACTGTGATTAGAATACAAAATATATATATGAAAGTATCCAGGCTAAGGCGATAAGACACAGGAAGCTGAGAAACACATTTCCTTTCTAGGCTTTAGGCATTCCTTATACCATTAGAACAGAGGCCCTAGAGCAGCATGAACTCTTAAAAGTCAGCTCACACTTCCCCAGATTTTTAGAAGCTGGAGAGTTATGGACTGTTGTATAAGGGGGCATGCCCCCTGCAGGCAGAACTTTCTCTACTCATCTGCTTCCTCAAACTTTAGGGTAGTTGGCAAAACAAGAAAAATTAATGTCAGAGCTGCAACCTTGTGCAATCCTACGTGCCACTCATTGAAGTGTGGATAACTCACATTGCTTTTGTCCTTGTTCATGATCAAAATATCTTCTCTACTTTTGCCAGTTGCTCTACTGAAGCCTGATGAGGCAAGCAGTCTTCTTCCATAGGAATTATGATCCGGCATTAAAAAAAAAAAAAAAGACAGGGTGGGGGTAGAGAAGATGGAGGAACAGGAAAGGAGGGGCAAGGAAGAAGAATGAAAAGAAAAATCACGAAATTAGCATATAATAACTATCATTTAAAGAACTGGAGGAAACTTGTAGGGCAAGACCAAGAACAGCAGAAGAGGCGAGAACAGTGAATAGAGCCAGGCTTACTCAAGAAAGGTTTTCTGAGGAGGTAACTGTGAAGGCTAAATTTTGAAAAATGGTGCAACGTTAGGCAGGAAAGACACTGGGGAAGACAATCCAGTGAGACAGGAAGGGATTTTCCACATAAAAGGGCCTGAAATAAGACCAGGATGCTTAAAACCTAGAGATGCGGCCAGAATAAGTGGGATTTTTCCTCAAAAATACTGAGAAGCTCTGATGGGGCTAAGGATATGTTTCTCACTCCACATACATGAGATGTGTTTGTGTGTGTGTGTGTGTGTGTGTAATATGTAACTTTTCTTAGCTGCTGAATTAAACAAAATAAATATTGCTAAGTTAAACTGCTTTGCCCTGGATTTTTTCCTGAGATGCAGACTTCATCTGTCTTTATTGCTTGAGCTTGTGTATGCTAAGGTGAGCTGATCCTTCATGGCTGCTTGCCAAAGGCCATGCCTTACACAGCTTGCACACAACCCACAAGTACTTATGCATCCTCCCTGTGCACCTTGTTTTGCTTCCATCCTCCTCATGACCATAGGGATAGATATACAGCCCCGCTGTAGTGAGAAGGCGCATTAACTGTCTGCACCAAGGGGCCCTATTTGTTGTGTTGGCAGTTTTTGTTCTTCTCTTTACCTCCCTAATGAAGCCCAGTCCTGATCACTGATGTTGTAGCAGTCAGACAAACCACCATCTCAGCTTCTGCCAGGAATCCAAAATAACATTAATTGCCTTCTATAGTGTGTATCTATATTTAATGATAATGGATAATATCTCTGATGACATATTTTTCAAATTTGTTCCTCCATTTCTCCTTCATTTGGAAAAATGCCTTCCTGAGTGTCTGTCTACATAGCTTGTTTTAAGATTAAACCTGCCAGTTCATCCTGTAAGTTCTATCTTATTGGTTCAAAGAAGTGCTATCATAGACTCTGATCTTCCACCTGGAAAGAGGCAAACCAATGCATAGTTTCAGAAGTTTTCTGTATATCCCTCAACTGGGGTCACATGCAATCAAATGAGTCTGCCCAAGGACTCACAAATATTCTCGCCAATTCTCAAGAGGTTAGGCATTTCAGGGAAGTAACAGAGGAAGACACTTCCACCAAGTTCTTTTATGTACCTTACAAATTTCCTCTATAGTAGTTCTGGTTGCTCTGAGAAATTATGGAGAAAAGTGACCAAGCAAATTACAGGAAAGCATTTTTACAGCATCTCCCTGAAGACTCTGGGTGGCCCTAGAAAAGACTGAAAAGAAAAAAAAATCTCTGAAGATCTAAGGATATAGAATGGAGTAATCTGTGCAAAAATACCTTTGAGCATTACAAAAAATATCTGCAAACTTCAGATACTGAAAATATGGCTAGTTTATCTTTCTATTTCCAAATGTTTCCAATAAACATATTATCTGGTAAATAGATTGGATAGGTAAGTAGATAAATTGATAAATGATAGATAAAAATCTATGAACCTACTGTATATCAAGTACACACACGCATGCATGTCTATATTCACAGATAGACTCATGTATACAGAAAAAAATAACATCTGTAAACTACAGAAGCTTCTCAGTTTCAGGAGGTACCATTTATTAATTGTCCATCTCAGTGTCTGTACCAGTGGGGTTATACTCATGAAGTGATCTTCTATACCAATTCGTTCAAGGGTACCTCCCACTTTCTCTTCTAAGAGGTTCACTGTGGCTGAATTTATTTTGAGGTCTTTGATCCATTTGGACTTAAGCTTTGGGCATAATGATAGATATGAATTTGTCTGCAATCTTCTACATGTCTACATCCAGTTATGCCAGCACCATTTGTTGAAGATGCTTTCTTTTTTTTCCCATTGTATAATTTTGGCTTCTTTGTCAAAAATCAGGTGTCCATAGGCGTGTGGGTCTTCAGTTAGATTTCATTGGTCTACCAGTCTGTTTTATGTGCCAACACCAAGCTGTTTTCAGGACTATAACTCTATAGTAGAGCTTGAAGTCAGGGATGATGATGCCTCTGGAAGTTCTTTTATTGTACAGGGTTGTTCTGACTCTCCTGGGTCTTTTGTTTTTTCATATAAAGTGGAGTATTGTTCTTTCAAGGTCTGTGAAGAATTGTGCTGGTATTTTGTTGGGAATTGCATTGAATCCGTAGATTGCTTTTGGCAAGATTTTTACTATGTTGATCCTACCTATCCAAGAACATGGGATATCTTTCCATTTTATGGTGTCTTCTTTAATTTCTTTCTTTAAAGACTCAAAGTTATTATTATACAGGTCTTTCATTTGTTTGGTTAGTGTTATCCAAGATATTTTATGTTGTTTGTGGCTATTGTAAAGGGTAATGTTTCTCTGACTTCTTTCTCAGCCCATTTATCATCTGTATATAGTAGGGATACTTTTTTTATTTAATCTTGTAACCTGACACTTTGTTGAAGGTGTTTATCACCTGTAGGAGCATTGGGCTGAACAAAACCCTCTGAAAGTGAGTGCCAGTTAGGAGGCCTGGGCAGTCTAAGGGACTTCTAACAGTGGAACAAGTATTTATCCCTAGTGCACAAATGGACTTTGGGAGCCCATTCCTTATGGAGAGATACTATTTCAGCTCAGATACAAGGAGGAGGGCCTGGGCCCTCCCCACAAATTATGCAATAGACTTTGATGGTTCCTTCATGGAAGGCCACACCATCCTTGGGGAGTGGGTGGGGTGGGTTGGGGGGTTGGTAAAGGTATGGGAGGATGGGAGGGAGACAGAATGGGAATTGATATGCAAAATGATTGTTTCTAAAGAAAAGAAAGATCTAATAACTACATTGAAATGTTAGAGATTTGTCTGTCCTTCGTTTCTGATTATTACAATTATGATGATGAAAATGTTTAGTACATTTAGTGGCAGTCTCTCGCCTCAGCTTTCCAATGATTGTCTCTGCTACCCACTTACTCCTACATGGAAATGCGTATGCTGAATGCTCTGCCTGGCATGGAGCCTGCCTCCCACTTAGTCCTTAGCATACCAGCTCTATTTCCTCTGAATTTTCCCTTCCTGCTCTCCCACCAGACATTAAGTGGAAAGGCAGAGATTCAAGGTCAGGGCTGTCTGTCTCCAATCCTGTTTTCACTAATCTCTGCCCCTTTTCCAGGGACTTTAGTCTTTGATGGCTGGCCAGGCATGAAGTTGACCCAACATCACCGTCATGGGAGACTGCTGGTTCCCAGTGTGTAAAGGTAGTAGGATTTAGAAGTCACCTTTGTGTATCGAGTGGTTTGAATATCTCAGTGAAACAAGCACACAGGAGATGCAGATGGGGTAAAATCCCCTCCTGCAATCATCCACTGGTCTTCATTTTTTTACTCTCAAGCCAGTGCTTGTCGACGGCAGACTGGAGGAATCTTTCTGAGATATAACCAGCTGTCTTGTCACTCCCTGAATCCTGAGCAGCCCCCAATGAGTCACACATTGCCTCAGTCATGGCAGAGCAGTACTGAGCCAAAAGTCATCAAGAATGAGGAGACTGGTAGTATCTGTGATCATGAGCAACTTCTTGCTTCCAAGAGCTCAGGAAGACAAGCTGGAGTTCAGAAAATTCTGAGAGATGTGCATATGAACACAACACCGAAACTGGCTGTGGGAGAATGGAGCTCCCCAATAGTGCCAAAAAGCAGCAACCTCCCAATTTTTAAAATATTTTCTCAGAAAAAGAAAATATATTTTCTGTAAAGTTTTATCATATGGTAAAAGATAAACTAGTGCTTTAAAAACTGATAGATTAAAAGAAAGATAATGTTTGTTCACTCCTTTCAAACACATGTGCTAGATCTCCTCCCAAATGCCAGCCTACAATTTAAAAAATTGTTGGGGCACCAAACTATTACAAAGCTGAATGTTCTGTACAATTTGTTGTGTTTGTTGGAGACTGATGTAATGTACACTGCTCAGGAAAACTTTATAAAAATGTTACTAGTTTTATACATGTTTAAAGTGCTGTTTTATTTATTGTTTTGCACATGTATTTGCATGCTTCCCTGTGTACATGTGTATGTGTGTGCAAGTATGCAAGCATGTGTGTGGATGCCCGGAAGACAATCTCTGGTATTTTTTTAGGCTTTATACACCTAGGTTTTTGATTCAGGGTCTTTCACTGGCTTGATGTTCAATGAGAAGGATAACCAGATTGGTCAGTAAGCCCAAGGGATCCACCTGTCCCTGGCTTACCAACACTACTACACCAAGCTTTGAGATGCAGTTTGTTCAGTTATTCTGTTTGTTTTCAACATAGAAAAATCTTTTGTGAATAAACTTTTAAAATCTTTGCAAATCTGAAATTCAGCCATTCTATTCCACATAGTCAAAGTTAGTTTGGGGGCTGGGGATGCAATATAATCTTAGAGTGCTTGCCTAGCATGAGGCCTTGTGTTCATTACCAACTACACACCCATACAGACTCGACTAAATATATAACAGACACCCCTTATGTAGAACATTGTTTCTGAATATCTCTGTTGTAAATAATTTTATTTGTGAGAGTAAAACAAGATATATGCCTCAGCAGGAGTGAGGTCTTTATCCTTGAATTTTCTAAACGTTTGTTTGCACTAGCCACCCAATAGATAACTGCACATATTCATGTGTTTGCCTTCTAATTTATCTAATGAAGTAATACAACCTAGTTGTCCACAAAGAATCTGTAGATATTTGCAGAATTTAAATTAATCAAACTTACATAATATTAGCTCAACATTTTTAATTTCTAATTTTAGTATAGCATAACTATTTCATAGCTGGTATTAGGTCCCTAAACTTCTGGGGATGAGGAAAGCTCCTAAAGAAACCAATACAGTAGACATACATATTTAATGAGGCTTGATTATCCTCTCTGGATTCTAGGATTGCAATGAGATTTTATTCCTTATGCTCATCCACATCTAGACCTTTATCGGGTCTCTTCCAGAGCTGAGTTCATCTAGCTCCTGAAGGAAATACTCTAAGTGTTTTAGTAAATGCTAAATGGAAATCCTGGGGTATCTGACTACATGAAATTCAAAAATAATAGCTCAGTAATTCAGGAAAGAACCATCTGTTTCTCAGGATGACATGTTAGGCTGTGTAAACAGTTTTAATCATTCAAATCATGCCCTACCTACCTGTAGGACGTGCCTGTCCTACAGAGTATCTTCCTAGTACTAACAATATAAAGTACTATCTCCACAGAAGGCCTCTAATCACACATGTGTTTGTTCCTTTGGCTTGTGATCAAAACAGTTTCCAAGATAAGTGTCATAAATTACACATTAAAAAGATTTTGCTTTCCCCCTGCCTCTAGACATTATGTCTTCAACACCTCAAAGGCTTTAGCAAAGTGCTCTTTGCTCTTTCCAGTAATAATGGTTCAATTCACTCAATCACAAATTAGGCTCAAAAATGCCAGTTCAGCTTGGCTCCAACTATATAAATTAGACCAAAGTCTCCATAACAAGAAGAATATTTTGTAGAATGGAATGGAAAAAATAGATTTTTCCTTTAATGAAAAAATTATGAACCTCTTAAAATGGAGCTTAATAGAAGTGATCTGAATTAGGCTTCAGTTTTGACCTCAGGTATTTTTCCTCTTTATAGGAAGCATAAGAACTAATAGTTATTTGACTGAAATTTCATTGAAAATTATTTGGGGTAAGCCTTCCTGGGAAACCTGAAACTGATTCCATAACCAAAAATTTCACTTGAACAGGTAATGCCCTGTAATATAAGTTAATTGTACTTAACATTCATTCCATCCACATTAATTAAGGCTCAAATGTCTACTCATTAAATGATCATGTGATCTTTTAGAATAGAGGAATCATACAGATATCCAGAATTGAACTACAGATAAACCTTAATAGTCTATAATGTTTTTTTTAAAAAATGAAGTTTCTGAGGAAACTGAATATATCTCATAAAAATCTATGAACAAAGCAAATATCTAGAGTGTCAGAGAGAAGAAGAAGAGGCATTCAAACTTTCCCATATGGCTGATTTATTGTTGATGTTTGTTTGTTTGTTTGTTCTTTTGGATGTATGGGGTTTTATTTAATATTATTTTATTTTGTTTTAGCTAATGAACTGATTATCCATGTAAGGGACATATGCTGGGAAATGAGTATTTTCTTAATTTGGAAAATATGTGGTCTATCCTTAGAACCCTAGGTACCTCCTATATAAATTCCTTTATTAAAAGCAAAGTTTGGTAATACAATGACACCAGGAAATGGATGAAACTAGAAAAAAATCATCCTGAATGAGGTAACCTAGACCCAGAAAGACAAACATAGTTTGTGTTCACACCTAAGTAGACATTAACTGGATAACTATACTACAATTCACAGACCCAGCGAGGTTAGGTAACAAGGAGAACCCAAAGGGGGGGTACGTAATGATCTCCCTGGGAAAGAGAAATAGAAAAGATCTCCTGGATGGACTGGGGGTGTGTGGGCAAGGGAAATTGAGGGATTAGGTCGGGGTGGATGGAGGGGGATAGTACTGATAGAGATGACTGGAAAGAGGGGACATTTCTGGTTCATGGTAGAAACCCAATCCAAGAGAAATTCCATGAATCTACAAGCTTGAGCCCAGTTAAGACTCCCAGTAATAGTGATAAGGTAGCCTGAACTTGCCATCTCCTGTAATCAAATTTGTAATTACCCCACTGTCACCAGAGAATCTTCATCCAGTAACTGATGAAACAGAGGCAGAGACCCACAGCCAAATATTAGACAGGTCCTGGAGAATCCTGCTGAAGAGAAGGAGGAAGGATTGTAGGGCAGGGGGCAAGTGTCAAGCACATTACAAGAAAAAGCCCACAGAAACAACTAACCTGGCTCATAGGAATTCGCAGAGTCTGAACCAATAACCAGAGAGCCTGCATGGGACTGACGTAGGCCCTCTACATATATGTGACAGTTGTGGTCGGTTGGTCTACTAACTCCTGACAATGGGAGCAGAGGCTGTCAATAATGCTTTAGCTGGCTCTTGGGAACCTATTCCTTATATTAAATTTCCTTGTCCAGCCTTAAACCAATGGGAAGTGCTTAGTCTTACCACAACTAGATATGCCATCCTTTATTGATTCTCATGGGAGGCATGCCCCTTTCTGAAGAGAAACAGTGGATTGGATTGTTCAGGATGGCGGAAGATGAGGTGGGGATGGGGGAAGGAAAGAGAAAAGGGAGGGAAAACTTGTTTGGCTGTAAAATTAATTAATGAAAATTTAAAAAGCAAACTTTGGACATGATATTCCTCTAGGATGCCAACCCTTTTTCTCAGAGAGATAAGATTTGTGGACCTTGGAATACACATAACCTAATTGATTTGCCCACTCATGAGTATGGAAAAGCTAGCACAGGAGAGGCTGTAGGAATAGACAGCTATGAACAAGGTCTGTTCTGTAAGTAGACCCATTTGATCTATTAAACACAAATGGGTCAAAAGATCTAGAGTTGCAATATATAAACAGATGGGTCTTAACCTTGGAAACATAGCAACATTCTCTTAAAACTGAAACTGAAGAACTGTTCTGTGCTTTAATCAACTGGATTATCAAACTCCCTCTCCCATAGAACATAAACAAGGAGTAAACAGAAAAAAATAAAGCAGTTTGTTTCAACAATCTCCTCAGCACAATTCCCTATACTATAGTCATGAAATCACTCCCCAGGAGTTTCCTCAGAGTCTACTTACACTAATATTTAGAGACAATTCTATTAAACCAAGACTTCCAGCCTATGGGCAATATAAAATACACAAATGGGGTAGATAAAATAGAGAATATCAGTAAGAAAACCATCCAAAAGACAGATGCTGGACAGCAATAATCACAGAGAATGTGGCTGGAACAGAAGAAAGCATGAATGCAAACATGCCAGTGGCCCAGGGGATGAGTTCAGAATGGGAGGAGATGCCTCTGGGGTCTTTAGAAGCTTCACAAAGTCAGGATCTACAGCACTTTATAACCTTAGATTTCAATTGTATAAAAAGTCACTTGTATATTTGTATGGAATAGTGTGTATTTAAAAATAGATAGATGAGAAATAGATAGATAGATAGATAGATAGATAGACAGACAGATAGATAGATAGATAGATGATAGATAGATAGATGATAGATAGATCTAGATGATTACTAGATACATGGCATAAGAATAGAAATCCACTTGACTTTACAGAATAAAATAACTATATTGTTGTGTTTACACATTCTACACTGTCCCCTTTCTTCCTGAAAATGCAGATACGTTACTCAAATTTTTACTAACTACAGATGGCAAATGCCAAGGCATCAATCAAGATTATGATAAAAAAATGAAGTGATTTCCATTCACATTTATCATACATTTTTAGGGTGGTCAATAATGCATATCAGTAGTAAAATGCCCAGACAATTGAAATCATCAGCAAAACAGCAGCCTATGGAGACAAAGTTAAGAAAATTACATCTATCCTATTTTGATCTATGTGCTAGGAATCCATTGTTTGAACTTATATTTTTTAAATGACACTGTTGGGATAAGAAACAATAATAAATTTCATATGTTTCAAAAGTTGCCTAGCTAAGAAAGCAAAATTTTTCCAATGTTATTGAAAAGTTATATTCAGGAGTATTTATGCATATACTATACATATATGCATGTAATAGCAATCAATGAAAAAGGAAGCCATGAATTTGAGAGAAAGCGAAGAGGGGTATATGAGAGGACATGGAAAGAGCAGAAGGAAGAAATGATGTTATTATGTCATAATCTCAAATATAGAAGAAAAAAGATAATTTTCAAGTCTAATCACTTCAATACTAATGAAACAATTTTCAAATGCCAATAACTGTAAATGAGGTTGCTCCAATAACATTAGGTGCCTATAAATGTTTAACTATTATTTGTTGAATTTGTTAATTTGGATTGTTGGAAGAGAGGTAGTCTATTAAATATTATCATAAGAATTTAAGTTATTCATTCATTTATTTTTACTTTTATTCTCTGGGTAACAATTTTTAAGGTTCTAAAACTCGCAATTTTGGCACCAAATTTGGCGACCAGTACAACTTTATTTTCTTATGGGTATTTTTTGTTCTATATACATTGGACTTCCTCGGCACTGTTAGATTCAGATAATTTCAAAATACACCTGTTCTTTGTATACATTTTGAAATACCTCACCACTCCTGAGTCATCATCTTTATGCTACTTCTGTTTCTTGAAAATGTGTAATTTATGCAGTAAAGCAGTTAGCTGAGATTGGGCTGATAACACAGACTTTGTTCTCAAAAAGCCCTTGTTCTTCCAAAAGAGCATTTTCAAAGAAGAGCTGCCTTGTTACCCAGTCTAGAGGCCTGTTCAATACCTGGACAGAGTTCCTCAACCCTAGCATTAGCATCTCAGGGAGATGGATAATATTAACCCCAAATCAATCTGACAAAAATCAGGAAATGTGTGGTTCATAAAGTGTGCAGGTTGACAGATTCGGATACAAGATCTGAGGCAAGTTGAGCACACTAGGATGAAAGGATCTCTGGCATTTGCTAAAATGATATTTACAACACAACTACACATTTTGAGAAAAATTAAACAACAGTTTCATTTATGTTTCTTGTTTCTTAGCACAGCATTCTAAAACTAATCTTGAGCTTTGTTCTTGTGTGATTTCAAGGGCATTTTGACTTGCGGGGTTTTGCCTTTTTAGAAGTATTTCTTTTACTTTTTGAGATTATATCAGTACATCATTTCCCAGTTCCCCTTCCTCCCTCCAAACCTCCCCAGACACCCCTCCTTGATCACTGTCAAACTCATGGCCTCTTTTTCATTCACTGTTGTTACATTCCTGCATGTATATACATACATGCTTTTTTATGGTACTGAAGTTCAAACACAGGTCCTCAGGAATGTTTGGCTAGCACTCTATTACTGAGTTACATCTTCAAACCTAAAAGAGTATTATTTATTTAGTTGTTAATAATTTACTTATTTCACAAAATTAGGTTATTAAATATAGGGCAGAGCTCACACATACTAGGCAATAACTGTAATATTGAGCTACAGCCTTAGACTCAAAGCACACACTTAAAACATGAAAAATAAATGAAACTTAAAAAACATCTCAAGATAGTTTGAGGGGAGGGGAGGGTAAGAGGGGATGGGAGGGAAGGGAAACTGGTTTCGGGATGCAATGTATGAGTGAAGAATTTTTAAAAAGAAAAGAAAATATTAAGTATGACAAATATCATCTTCAACATTAGACTTCATTCCTTAAATATAAATTTGGAATTTTCTAAATTCCCACTTAACAAATAGTAATGAATCCAGGGTCAGTAATAATAGTAATACAGAAATATGGTTGTACAGGTCCGTACCACATTCTTATAAAAAAAAATCATTTCTTCTCACTAAAACATGTATGTAAAATTCTAAGCCCCCATCCATATTATCTATTCTTACACTCTTATTCTTAAATTTGCTTATAGATAAAAGTTCAGAGACCACAGAAATTATCAATATTTCTGAGTCCTACAAAACACTCATTGGCATGCACTAGGTAACCCATGCAGTGCTGGATGCTTCAGTGAGTGGCTTCTGAGTCCACACAGCTCAAGCTTTTCCTCTAATTCCCCTGGTATCCCCCCAAATATACCAAAATAAGTGAGAACATCCTAGAAATAAGCTTGACTCCAACCAGAGTCATGAAAAAGCAGCACCAGCACTTGCTATCCCTCTCAGAGTAATTAGCATCAGCTGTCACCAAAGAACACTATCCTCTTATGTCCAGTATTATTCCTGTTCACTTTCCCAGCACAGCACACAAGGAGGACATACTGTCAGCATCCAAAAACTGGGGGTAGAACTCAACAACATCCATTAGATGACCTACCATTGAGGAATGCTCTCCCTCAGCTAATTGCAAATAAAACCTGCCAAACCTAATTTGGTCCTCCAGACTGTCTGTCAGCACTTTTAGTCCATAGTAAAGCAAGCATGCTAGGGAAGGAGAAGAGAATAGCTTCTTTCATGAAGTTTTGGAATGATTTATAAATTTTTTATATGTATGTGATATTTTAGTAGTCTGTATTTTGTCTCATCTTTATTGAGATTTCATCAACGCATAGATAGGGATACCTGAGAAAACTTGAAAGGTGTGTGTGTGTGTGTGTGTGTGTGTGTGTGTGTGTGTGTGTGCATGCGTGTGTGTGTCTGTCTGTCTGTCTGTCTGTCTGCTATCTGTCTTGGCCTGGGTTTGTGTATAAAAGACAGCATGGTCTAAAATGCCCCTGAAAGACATCCAGTAGAAGACAGTGATTGCATATGATGAAAGGCATGAGAAGGGAATCTTAGAATCTGGGACCCATAATTTACATCATGGCTTGGAAGAAGAAATTTTCTTTCTAATTAGAGAAAACCCTTCCCCTTTTCAAGAAAAAAAGTCTATTCACTATCTCAGTCAAATGTCTAAAATAGCCAATGCCAAACTTTCAGGAAACATTAAAATGTTTGCAAAACTTTGTGAACTGAATAGAAATACATCAGTTTTCTATTAAAATGCATTGAGACCAATTGAGGTATCTGAAAGCATCCTGACAGAAACAGCAGCTACAAGGTCCCACTGAACAGGATCTTTTTTAAATACCCCTTGACAGTTATGTCCAAGAGTAATATGAAACTTATTTCCCTTCCTGGCACAGCTTATCTGGGATGCCTGTTTAAATTATGGCAAAATACACTGGCATTTCATAAAATTACCAATTTTGTACAAAGCAGCATTTACTAAACTTCTACAATCTCAATTGCAAATTAAATTTCCTTGTCAGTGCCAGGTTAATTTTCTAAAAAGGCTCTTCAGAAAAGAGGTTTATTGAATATTTCTTATGAGTTTCTCACTATGCTAAGCAATTTTCATACATTATCTCATGTAACTTTTACATCCATGAGGAAGATTCCATTCATGTCCCCTGACTCACTTTACAATTGAATAAAGGAATAGGATGATTAAGATACTCATCCAATATCACACAGCTATTACAGGATCACAGTGTGTGTGCATATATGCGCCTTCTGTGTGTGTACCTGCATGTGTCTGTGTGCATGTGTTTGTGCATATGTGTGCACACGTGTATGTTGGCCTCTGTGTGTGTGTGTGTGTGTGTGTGTGTGTGTGTGTGTGTGTGTTAAATGATTCTTTATACATCACTCGACCCATTTCCCCATTCCTAACATTACCTGGCAAAGTAAGACCTGCTGAGGTCTTTGGAAAGTGAAACCCTATAACCCTTGAAAACTTTCTCTGCTGTTCTAAATTAGAAATGAATGATTGTAAATTTGTGTTGAATGAGAGCCAACCTGAGGACATGTCTACAAAAGGGAAGGGCATTTCAAACACAGGCTCCCTTTTTTCTCTAAAAACACAGACCACAGTTCTCCATGGGGACTTTCTTAAGTAACAATACTTGAAAGTTGAGGAGTCATCCACTTTTACCACAAGTTGAAAATGCCCAAACCTTCCATGGTCTATTATAGTGAGCGGTCTATAAATTTGATAAAATTTGGCTTTCTTACATCCTTCCCACCTGCCACATTTTCTTAATTGAAAGCACAAATGTCACAATTGTGTGTATTCCTGTGAGGCTGCAGTGGCTTGAGTCTAATAGACACCCTGTACATTTCAACACGGGACAAAGCTATTCTGAAAAAAAGTAAAGCACAGGGATATATCTATTTTTTAAAAGACTTAAATATGGTAAAAAAAATCAATCTAAAAACTGTTCAAGGCAACTCGGCGGCTAGGGATAACATGAGCAAAGGGAATAGAGCGCTCTAAAGAGCCAGTACCAGTTGCTAATACTTAATCTCTTTAAATAATGAATTAGCTGCTCATATCTACAGTGGCTGCTAAGAGAAAGCACTTTCTTTGTAGAGTGAAGTAAAGCTTGAATACCCATGAATTATTCAATATCAAGTGTGCCAGTTAAAATGCCTTGATATTGGAAGTCAAGTGTAAGATTCTCTCTTGTCTGTCAAAAAGCGTCTCTCCGGTGTTACTGAGCCCTGAAGGAGGGGCCCAATGAAGGAAAGAAGAAAAGAGAAAAGCCATCTAGTAACAACATAATAATGTACCAAGCATTCAATCTCAGTGCAGAAAAGTCTCCTTAGTACAGGGAAAGCTTTATTGGCATGCCCTGTCAGGCAGGTCTTACCACTGAGTGGTTGCTGCCCGCCCTCCACTATGATAAAGAGTCTAAGGTCACCAAAGTCCCCAGTCTATTGGAGGCAAGAGGTACTAATGTGCCAGTTACCAATCAGAAGTACATTTTCTTTCAAGATACCTACTGGAAGAGGTAGTTATCTTTTGGTCAATTTAGAAATTTTAAAACAAAAGTGAGTAAGTCAAAGCATATTGAAATTCAAAGGGTCACATAATGGCAGTTCACAGCCCTTGGTAATCTGCTCTTCTGTGAAGTGCTTTTGAGTGCAGATGGTTTTCATATCCAGTGCTGCCTGGGTGACCTTCCAGATTAGTAGATTAGTGGAAAGTTTGGTTGTAGCTCTTTTAGCTGTAGGATTTTGTAGGTATGTGTATGAGTACTGACACATTAGTGCAGGTGCCCACAGAGGCCAAAAGAGGATGTAACAGATGGTTGTGAGGTGCCTCCTTGGTGCTGTGGTCCTAACCCAGATCCACTGTAAGTGCTCAAAACTGCAGGATCAACTTTCTCTTCCCTAACTAGAAGAAATAATCTGATACATTTTACAAAAGGCTAAAATTATTCTTCTTTCCAAATGTCATATCTTCAAATTGTGCCTGCTATTCAACTTAAGACATTCATTACATACTAACTAGTCACAGGAAGGCACTATCAAAACAATACCAATGTAGTACATGCATGAAAATGTCATAATGAAACCCAAATTTGGTACAACTATTATATACCAAAAAGGTAGAGTTCACCAAAAAATAGATCTAGGAAAACTTCAAATGAGTTTTTCTTTACCAGCATCAGAAAGAGAGCTAATGTCTAGAATATACAAAGAACTCAAAACACTAGTCACTAAGAATATAAACAACCCAGTTTAAAAAATGAGGTCATGGCCAAGTGGGAGCTCATGGACCCCAGTTGGATAGCTGGGGAACCATCATAGGTCTGAACCAGGCCTTCTGAATGTAGGTGTCAGTTAGGAGGCCTGGGCAGTCTATGGGACCTCAGACAGTGGAACCAGTATCTATCCCTAGTGCAGAAATGAACTTTGGGAGCCCATTCCCCATGAAGGGATACTCTCTCAGCCTAGATACACAGGGGAGGGACTAGGCCCTGCCCCAAATGATGTGTCAGACTTTTATGATCCCCAGTAGAAGGCCTCACACTCCCCAGGGAGTGTATGGGGGAGAGTGGGGGACATTGGAGGATGGGAGGGAGAGGGAACTGGTATGGATATGTAAAATAAGATTGCTTCTAAATTAAATTTTATAATGTATTAAAAAATGGGGTCATGTGTTACAAGAAATCTTTCTGCCATAAGCTGCGGAGCCCCACCGCCACATGTGCACGCTATGCCAGCCACCCACCTGAGTTAGGGCCCCAATTAATGCACAGAGAGACTTGTATTAGTTTCAAAGCTGCTTGGCCAATGACTAGGATTCTCATCTGTTAGCTCAGTCTCAATTATCATAAATCTATATATTTTATAAGACTTATCTTATAGAGGATGCCTTCCGCTGGCACCCTCTCTTGCTGGTGGCTCACATTGCACCACTGGAGGAAGAGCAGAGGGGAAAAGGGACACTTTCTGTTTCTCTTTGCTTAAACATGAGTCTTCTTGCTATGTCACTTCCAGCCTGGATCACCACCACATTTCCCAGAATTTCTCTTTGACTCCTAGTCCTGTCTAACTTGCTGTTTCATTGGCAAAGCAGAGCTTTATTCAACAATCAATAATTAAACATACACAGAAGTACTTCCCCCATCAGTCATGGAACTAAACAGAGAGTTTAGAAAGAAAGAAAAGCAGAAACAGAAAGAAAAACAGGAAAGAAAGGAAGAAAGATGGTAGAGAAATTTTTTAGTGTTCAACATCCTTAGCCACCATGGAAATCCAAATTGAAACTACTTTGAGGGTTCATCTTATCCCAATAATATGGTTAAGATAACTAAAATCGATAAATTATTTAATGAATGTGGTTAAAGGGAAATGCTTACTCAATGCTGGTGAAAGTTCAAATAGGAGCAAATGCTAAGGAAATCAGTGTAAAGACTCCTCAAAAAACTAGAAATAAAACTGTCATATGGTCCAGTTATACCATTCTTGAGCATATACCCAAAGGACTCTATATCCTAGTACAGAGATACTTGCTCATCTATGTACAGTGCCCCTCTATTCACAATAGCTAACTGATGAACCAATAATGGACACAATACTTTTACATGATGGAATATTACTCAGTTGTTTAAAAAATGAAATAAGTAAATGAATTGAGGCAGAAACAATCATTCTGGGTGAGGTAACCTAGACTCATGAAGTCAAATATTCCACATTCTCTGTCATAAGTGGATGCAACATTTGAATCTGCTGATTATGTGTACTTGGGTTTCAGTACCCGTTGTAGCCAGAAAATCAGTCATGGGCATGGTGGAAAGGAGTTCTAATAAAAGGAGAGAGAAAGTGCAGATGATATAAGAAAAAAAAGGAATAATGGAACAAGAATGTCTAAGAGGTGTAGAGGGTAAGAGGCCAGGATAGAGTAGTTTGTGGAGGGAAAACTAACATGAAAGACTTTTAAAAAACAAAATGGAAACATACTACTGTAAAAATTTCATAAATATAGCCATATATATACATATTTATATATATATAGTTTATTATTTATATCAAGTTATCCTATAACAGGGGAATTATTTCTCCCAGGCACAATAGAATATCAAATGAAAAACCAGGAATAGGGTACAACTATTGCATTCATTAGCAAGAGAAGTCCCAGAGATCCCAGACGTTAGTGGTTATTGCCAATACTCTTGATTATCTTCTAGATCTTGATGGGAAGACTGTCCTGCAGAAGAGAGTACATTCTTAAATTATTTTTTTTAATTTTTTATTAGTTCAAGTTAGGGAACAAGCTTGTTTCACATGTAAGTCCCTTCTCCCTCTCCCTCCCCTCACCCCCATTCCTCCTCCCCCACCCGCAACCTAACCCCCACCCCATCCACCCACCACTCCCCAGGCAGGGTAGAGCCCTCAGCAGGGCCTCTTCAAAGTCCACCAAATCTTCTTGTGCTGGGCCTGGGCCCTTCCCCATGTGTCCAGGGCCAGAGTGTATCCCTTCACATGGGATGGGCTCTCAAAGTCCCTTCTTACACCAGTTGGGTAAGAGCAGAGGATCACTCACCTCGTTATGGATCAGGTCAGTGGAAAGGGAAGGAAGAGTGGGGTATTTCCAGATTCAGGGAGCTCCTCCCTGCCTGGGCGTGTCTACCCCAAGCAGGCACAGGCCCTGGGGAGATCGGGTGAATGGACTTTGGACGGGAGTTGGGTAAGAGCAGAGGATCACTCACATCGTTATGGATCAGGTCGGCAGGGAAAAAACCATTCTTAAATTTTTGAGCATAGAAAAGTCAAGCTGGTACTGGTGGGAAAGCTTCATATTTTTGTATAGCTCTCCTCATGCTGGAAGGTACTATGCTTGCTCTGGTGGGTGGACGATAATAATCTGTCTTACCTAGCTAAAAAGCCTGCAAACTACAGTAAATGGTGACCTGATAAGGTTGTGTCAATGGTATAATATAAATACCAGTGTTATGGGAGTAACAAGTCACTTTCTTGGATTTATGGCCCATTCCACAAAAGAGCACCCATGCCTGGCACTAACAATGGAGTGAATAGCCCAAAGCCAAGTAGGTCATAGACCCTAAGGGAGAACATACTACAAAATGGACAAGGTATTAAAGCAAATGACAATAATCTATCATTAACACCCACAAATGCATCCATGTCTCAACTCTCAGCAAAGAAACCTTTTCTTGGAGTAGATGGCAATTAACACAGAAACTCACAGATGGTCATCATGGAGAGAATAAGGGATTTCAGAGTGCTCAGCCCTAGATGTAAATCTATAGTATACTCCTTCTTCAGGGGTCATTGCAAAAGAGGGAGCAGAAAGATTTTAAGAGCCAGAAGCAATAGATGACTACAACAAAACAGTGTTTTCTGGGTACAACAGGGAGTTACACATATGAAATGACAGCAAACAGACAAAATGAGAGGTTAAAGGGGAAGACATCAGGAATACCTATCTCTATCTGAGGAGCTATTGGAAATTGATGGTTCATAGGAACAGAGAGTCAATTTTCTTCAAGAATGTGGTTCTAGGATTAACAAAAAGAAAAAAGGAAACAAAACACATGAAATTGAGAGGGACTAGTGGTAGTGGAAATAAGTAAATCTTTGTTTTTTGTTACTAACCAAAATGCATTATGCATATATATGAACTTCTCAATCAGTAACAAAAATCAAAGATATACTTTTCATTTTTATTTATGTTTGTGCACTCATGCAGTGTATGTCCACAAGGGCTAGAAAATAGTGTCACAGTCCCTGCAGCTGAAGTTACAAACAGTTGTGTGTAGTGGAGGCATTTTCCTGCCTGGGCCCTAACCACCTTCTTTAGCCCCAAATAAACACACAGATGTTGTATTAATTATGAAAATGTTGACTGGTGGCCAGGGCTTCTTATTGGCCTGCTCTGTTTTAATTATTATCCCGTTTCTATTCATCTGTATATTTCCACGTGATATTGGCTTACCAGAAAATGCCTGGACCTGTTACTCTTTTGGCAACCTACAAGGCAACTATTCTGTTGGGCCTTCTCTTCCCACCTTTCCCAGAATACTGCTTGTCCTAGTCCCACCTCTCTTCCTGTCTCATTGGCCAGACAGTGTTTTATTCATCAACCAATAAGAGAAGCATATACACAGAAGGACTTATCCCATCAGTTGTGAGCTGACCCATGTGGGTCTATGAACCTAACTCAGTTCCCTTCAAGAGAAACAAGCAATCTTAACCACTGAACCATCTCTCCAACCCCAGCATGACCTAATCTTAACTTTGCCAATGACCTTGTAGTATCTCAATTTTGAAACAAGGCAGCAGTGTGAGGTTCTGAAGGCTGGAAAATCACCGTATCTTACAGATGAACAAAATTCTATTTAGACACTTTGAGACAAAGCAATCTAGTGACTATACACATGAAAATATAGATCTACACTTAAATATAGACAAAGACATATTAAATGATTAAGGTTCTGAGATTTTTTTGCTTAAACAAGTCACCCAGAATGTTAACATCAAAGCTAACATTAGGATCCAGCTCTGTTGGTTTTCAGTTCTTCTCTGCTTAGTTCATTTGTGGCTTCATTTCTCCCTGTGACTATTATCCAAAATCTTCCATGTGGTTTAAGTGCTGCATCATTGGGCCCCAGGCTTGCTGAGATCAATTCTCCATGCCCAAGTAAATACCAACATTTTCTAATTCCCTAAACGTCCTGCCAATAAACACAGCTCCCGTACTTCCTGTGTGTTTGCTTCTCTGTTCAGGAATGAGCACTCCACAACCTGGTCACCCTTTCTCATTATTCACATCTAACCAAAATTGTTTCCTCAAAAAGATCAATGCTAGTACATGTTAGGTGAAATTCTCCTGTCAAATTCTCCTCCAGATGCTTACTTTTAGAAACCTTTTCATTGTTACCATATAAGTTTTGTGTTTAGTGTCAGCTTTCCCTAATAAACTGTAAGGTTTGAGAGGCCAGGAAACATCTTTACCTTCTCAAAAGCCTTGCAAACTTTGAGGGCTGAGCATGTATTTACTGTCCCAGCACAGATTGAAGGAGAGAGCCCTGTGAGTCACTGGTTCCTTCATACTCTTTGAATTCATATTTGTATGGGCTGTTCTGTTTCTGGAACACTCTTACTCCAGGTTATCTTTACAATGAGGCAAATCTGAACTCAACTATTTGTTGCCAAATTCTTCTGCTAAAAATATAAATAAAACAATAGGTTCTGGCCCTTTTCCTTTAATAATGTATCTTCATCACTAAGACAATATCATCCACATAGCAGAATTTTCAAAATAATTAAGATATAGGAGCTGGACTTACAGCTCAGTAGTTAAGAAGAGTGGTTGCTCTGAAAGAGGACCCGGTTCAGTTCCTTGCACCCACATACCGGCTCATAGCTATCTGTAACTCCAGTTCAAGGGATCTGATTATCCTTTCTGGATTCTATGGACACGACATACAAGCAGGCAAAACACCCATACACACCAAAATAACAATAAATTTTTGAAAGAAAAGGAAACAGAGGTAATTTTCTTAGAGTAAATAAGCATTACTGGAAGCATATTCAATAAAAAATCAGCAAAAGAAATAGAAACATCTGTATGGCTTCTAGTTTATTTGCTTGAATTTTTAAAATGCAAACAAAAGCACTAAGTTTCTATTCTTTGTGACCCACACAAAATGTCCATTAATAAAAGTAGTAAGTAACATCTGCTTTATACTCTTATTTTTTCAAGGAGAGAACTGTGACATTCAGTAACTGATCGAACCCTGGACCTATGCTGACAGTGAAAAAACACTTGGCATATTGTGAGACTTTCTGAGGTCTCCAGTAACTTCCTGAAAAACCTTCTTCTACCTACTCCACTTAGCAAACAGAGCCAACCTAGGTAAGTATAACTAATTCGTGGAGGGTTGATAGAGCCAACAAGACAATAATAATAAGTACTATCCTAACACCTTTAGATTCAAGGGTAAATTATAGTAGGGAAAGAAAATCCAGTCATAATAAAAGACAATATACTGATTTCCTGCTCAGCTGACTACAGTTGCTCAGAGGCAACAAGACCTTAAGTTAGCAATGGATGGCATTTCATCTGCCTACTCCATCCTTCCAGCAGTTTCTGCTATCTGACCACCTCAGCTAGGTTTCATAAACATAGAACTCTTCTATAAGTCTATTTTATAAATTCTTCCCATACCCATATTTTACTTATTAAATATATTTTCCTGACCTCTCCTTAATCAATATTTTACAGCACAAAATATCAATATCATCATTGTTGTCTTAGCCAATAGTGATGCTGTTTCTACTATCTTATATGTCTGCTAACTAATCAGACAAGATCTGATCTTTTTAATTCTTTAGAAGAGTGATGGCTCAATACTTCTAATATGGTCCAAAGTATGATTAAGAAATATACTGCAGTAAATTTAAGTCCTATCCTAGAAACAGAATCTGCATAACCAAGAAGGCAAATCAACCCCAAGTAAGTATAAGGCTGACCTTCCACAGGTCACTTCTGTGTACTAACACAAAAGATGACAATTTTCTCTGCTGTAAATATAGCTATCATTCTCAGTTCATGGAATATCTGGTTTCGATATTCTCCCAACACACTAAATTACCAAATGACTATAACAATTATGCAGTCTTGATGTTGTAAGTTACTTTGAGTACCTATGCTTTTTTAATGGAACTGAGTTATCAAAGAATTTGTTTACAGAATGAGGTTTGTTACTAGACTTCTAGTTGCAAGTATATAAATTCACAGGATGTGTCAAGACTCTGTTTCAGGGCTTGGAATATAACAACACAGTGGTGGACTGCTTAGCAAGCATACAGAAAGATGCTTTGTTTGATTCCTAATGCTGCAAACAGACGCAACTGAAAATACCAGCTCACCAAATACATGCTGGTAACTTTTAACAAAACTAATCCTCACATTAGAATTATTATTCACATTCATATTAGTCAGGGTTCTCTACAGGAGCAGAACTGATAAAATGTATGTGTATGTATTAAAATGAGTTTATTAGAGTGGCTTACAAACTGTAGTCTGGCTAGTCCAACAAATAGTGGCTCCTGATGGAATGCCCAAAAATCCTATAGTTGTTTAGTTCACAAGACTAGATGTCTCAGCTGGTCTTCAGTAGGCTCTAATGTCAGTGTAGGAGTGCCTCAGTACGAGAATAGACAAACTTCCCTTAAGGATGAGGGCAAGCAGGAAAAGCTTCCTTCTTCTGTGTCCTTTTATGTTGGCTGACACCAAAAGATGTGGCTGAGATTTATAGTGCCTCTTCTGATCTGGATTGAGGGTTTGTGCTCATACCTCCAATAATCCAATCAAGAAAAACCCCCACAGGTGTGCCAGTTGCTTATGATTTAGTTAAATCCAGATGTAGCCATGTCTACTACAGATTGGTGAGATTAGCTATCACAGCATCTCTGGTTAAAGTCCTAATTATTAAACAAAAATACATATGACATTAAAAAGTAAGGTCAGGGCTGGAGAGATGGCTCAGCGGATAAAAGCTCATTTCAAACCTGGTCACCACACCAGTTTGGTCCTCAAAGACTGACATGGTAGAAGTGCAGAACCAACTCTAGCACACTGTTCTCTGACCTTCACACATGGGCAGCAGCATATACATGACCCCACACACACACACATAAATAAAAATAAGAACATGGGAAGAGGGGAGAGGAAGCTACAAGAGTGAGAGGGGAAGAAAAGGAAAGATGCAGAGGTCATGAGGAAGCAGAAATTTTGAGTCAGGTGTAGATTAGAAGAAAGGACATATGACAGGTAAGATTTTAGTTGAGGGGGGCTGGTAGAGGAGGAAGGGAGGGAGAAGGAAACTGGGATCGTCAGGTAATTCAATCTTGTTTGTAATTCAAACACATAAAAAATAAAAAATAAACAAACAAATAAATGCAATAGAGAAGTTTTATTTCAGTTTCAAGCAATCAACATTGGTGCTACTGATTTCCCATCATCCCCCAATATTTAGGCGATGATTTAATTTTGTTTTGTTTCCTTTAGTTTGGTTTTAGTCTTGCTTATATGTTTCCATGATAATAATGTGTTTCTATGAGCTCTCAGAAAATCTGTTGCCTGGCTGGATGTGTAGCCCATCGTTGCTATTTTTGTGTTAGAGAGATGCCCTCTGAGAAATAACAGCCTAGTCTCGAGTTCTCCAACTGTTTGGGTCTGTGTAAAACTAGCCTATTCTTGGAAAAAGTGAAATTTCCTCTTTGTTTCTTAAACACTATCCTTTGAAGAATCTATCTCATAGAAACCAATGTGTAATAAAGAACACTAGAAAACTGGAATTGGAATGGTGATCAGACTTCTTGAAACAAGTTACAAACTCAAACATAAGAACTGAAAATATATCTACACACACTAATAGCAAAAGTGATTTCATTGTCTACTTTCAAGTATTTGACCACAGCTACAGTGGCAGATTCCTTCTCTTCCACACCCTTTGGATCAGACCAACTGTAAAAATCCTCTGGTTGAGACCACTACCACTGCTTCCTACAAGACCTCCCTCCCACACTCAACTGACTCCGAAAGTTACTTATGGAAGCACAAATCCAAATGAGCTATGACTTGACCTTCCACTCCTCAGCCAAAATTCTTCAGTAGCTTTCATGACTTTCATAAGAACATCCAAATGTTTTACATGCACAAAGCAGGATCTTGCTGACAATATTGCAGAGTTTGTAACTTTCGCTCCATACTTCACACCACACACTTCTATAAAAACACCCTGGGAGCTAATTACAAAATACCCCACAATCTGCTAGAGTTCTATTTTGAAGATGTGATCATTTTCTGAAATAAAATTTCATTTGAAATTATCATTCAATGAGTACTCATTTGATAGATTATGAAACTATAAAGACTAATTCATAATCTTTTCCAAACCAGAAATCTTTAAAGAAGTGAGGTGTGTTAGTAAACTTAAAGACAACTAGGCATGCTGGCACACACCTGGAACCTCAGAACTCAGGAGGCAAAGAGAAGAGGGTCACACCAGTCATGAAGCCATCCTGAGCTTGGTGATAACTTCTAGGCCAGCGTGGGCTATGTGATAAGTTCTAGACCAGCAGGGGCTATATGGTAAATCATGAGCCAGCCTGGGGTTTGGGATAAGTTCTAAAACAGTCAGGCCTATGTGGTAAGTCCAAGGCTATCCTGGGCTTGTGGTAAGTTATAGACCAGCCAGGACTATGTGGTAAGTCTTAGGCCAGCCTGGGCTACATAGCAAAACATTTAAAACATTCCCATGTGAAAAATATTACAGATGATGAGACTGAATAAAAAATGCTGAAAGCTAATTTACATCACATATGTCCTTTTT
Source organism: Cricetulus griseus (assembly GCF_003668045.3). Taxonomy (NCBI): domain Eukaryota; kingdom Metazoa; phylum Chordata; class Mammalia; order Rodentia; family Cricetidae; genus Cricetulus; species Cricetulus griseus. The sequence goes on along the minus strand of NC_048595.1, from coordinate 302,524,243 downwards.
CAATCATACAGTTCAAAAATTATTTCTGAAATGCATAACAAATCAATTTTTATACCTTTCAAAAATTCTCAAGGTAAAAGACTCATATTTTTCACAAAGAATAAACTGTGGATAGCTCTGTGAATCATATTGAACTCAGTACTGAGTTGAAAATCTCAGGAATGTGATGAAAACAATCCACTTTTCCACAGAACAGTATTTTAAAAGTGAGTGCTTATTAGGATGTTGAAAGTGACTCTAATGTTTTACTTTTTATAGATAGACAATATGCTTGATTTCTTCTTTATTAATTCCAACATCTCAAATGGTTTGATAATGTTTTAAAAAATCCCCATGTTTAAATAATAAAATAGAGAATTTACAATTTTAAATATTTATTTTAATTTGTATGTGCGTGCTATATGTGCCTGAGAGAGAGAGAGAGAGAGAGAGAGAGAGAGAGAGAGAGAGAGAGAGAATGTTGTAGAATATTCATTTAAGAAATGTTACATTCACTTATGCTGTGGAGTATTTGTTTAATGATACAAATATATATTGCATTCTTTTATGTTGTATTTGTTTACCTTTGTAAAGCTATGTTGCTTTGCCTGTCTAAAAGATCTGATTGGGCTAATGAAGAGGTGAACAGCCAAGAGCTATGCAGGAGAGAAAAATAGACAGGGCTTCCAGGAAGAGACAATAAAAAGACGTTCAGAAAGAGAGGGAGGAGCAAGAAAAGGAGAAGGAGGCAGAAGACACCAGGGGCCAGCCATCCAGCCTCAGAAGAAGGAAGGAAGGAAGGAAGGAAGGAAGGAAGGAAGGAAGGAAGGAAGGAAGGAAGGAAGGAAGGAAGAAGGAAAGAAAAAGAAAGAACATATATGCAGAAGAGAAACCGGTTAAACTTAGAAAAGATGGCTAGAAACAAAGCAAGCTAAGGCCGGGCATTCATAATTCTCTGTGTATTTACTTGGAAGCTGGGGGGCACACCCCAAAGAGTAAAAAAATAAAAAACCAACTCTGTGTGTGTGTGTGTGTGTGTGTGTGTGTGTGTGCTCACAAAAGCAGAAGTAGGGAATTTTATACCATGGATGGAGCTGCCATTAACTGCTGTCTGTTATCTAATCAATGTAGGAGCTAGGATGTGGACTCCACTCTTCTGATAGAGTAGTAAGTGCTCTTAATTTTCAGACCATCTCTCCAGGTCCACATTTACTATTTTCATTATGGAGAGTATGCAGGAAAATTCCATGTGGGAAAAAGATGGAGAAGGAGATCTAAAGGAAGCAGGGAGAGAGGATCTTTATCAAGGAAATATCTTCAATAAAACAGGCTGATATTTTCTAAGTACTTCACAGAGCTTTATGACTGGGCCAACTCTTGTGAAGAACAAAATAAGAAATCCATGACCATTAGGTTAGAAAATATCAGAGAAGTAGTTGGGGGATAGAGACAGGGAGAAGGAAAAGGATGGAAGATGGAGGAGAAAGGGAAGGAGACTGGTACAGAAACAAGGATTGTAAAATGTGTCCAATGCCCTGAAGGTAGCTGTACATATGTACAAAACTGGCATTGTTCCCAGTTCAACCCATGAGGCTGCTATAATTCTCACTCACTAATAGGAAATAGGATTTACTTACCCTGATGAAAAAGAAATCTCTTAAACTAAATATTAAGACATACTGGATTTCAACATCTCCCTCATTCCTGACAGTATAAATATTTATTTTTACTATTAATCTTAATAAATCTTGGAATTCTGCCTGTCGGGGAGGCAACCAATCTTAAAGCAGCTCTCCAGATTAACATTATGAAGCTGACACTGTCTCCTTTTGGATTCAATAGTAAAGAGAAACATAAATCATTTTAGTTAGTATGTTGCTCTCTTTGTTTACATGATGCTTCCAAAACAAAGCCCCTTCCCTGTCAGAAACGTGTCCTTTTAAAGGTAGGCATAAAAGAGGTTTCCAGGTCATTTGATATTGAATCCACTACACTACAGTGTAACAGCAAATTGGTATAAATTGGAAAGTATCCATGTAAGAAGTCCTGAGTCTGATACTAATGACTATGAACTATTTCACCTTTTTTAAAAGCAAAAGAATAAACTTGTATATAATTTGGTTAAAATGTAAAAAAATATAGCCATGTTATTGATTATCTATCTTCCCTGTCCAACAAATCTTCTTGGCATTGGATAAAATGTTCTAGTGTGTGTGTGTGTGTGTGTGTGTGTGAGAGAGAGAGAGAGAGAGAGAGAGAGAGAGTTTGTGTGTGTGTACACACCTACAAAAGTTGAAAACATTTAGTTCATTAGATACGATTTTAGAATCAATAACCAGATTAAAAGGTTAATTTCAGTGAGCTTCAGTGAGCACTATTGAGAATTAATGCCTTTTAGAGTATTGCCATGCTTAAAGCCTGTTATATTCATTGAAAATAAGCCTATACAGATATATTCAAAGGATTTTATTTTGTTCTACATCATTGCATTTGATCTATATGTAATCTTCCAAGACTTTTGGACGCAAACATTGATGCTATGAAAGAAAAACTGTTTGCTCATCATATCACAGTGGTCATCAAACAATGAAGCTGGAGATGCTCTTTGCCTTGATTTTTCTCCTGCTCTGTTAAATCAGGTGATTGTATCTGTAAAAGCTTAGGCAAAATCTTTTGGTTTGGGAATAAGAGCCCCCAAAGTCTAGGATCACAGAGATCAGCTAAGTACAATGTTTTTGCTGCTAGATGCACTTTTTCTTGGCAAATATCCAAGTCAGCCCTTGCTTAGAGTCAGTATAGATATTTTTAAGGACATAGGTGAAAACAAGCACCCAACCAAAGTAAATTCATGTATAGTTTATCTGCTTCGCTTACTGATGAAGCTGATGCTCAATTTAGGGCTCTTAAGAGCTTGGATCTCCATATTGAACATTATTCGGAGGGTGAGGGGGTGTTGAGACAGGGTCTTTCTACAAAACCCTTGTTGTTCTGGAACTAATTATGTAGAAAAGACTAGCCTAGAACTCACAGAAGTCTACCTTCTGCCTCCCAACTGCTAGGATTAAAGGTGTGTGCTAGTGTACCTAGACATGATGTATTATGAAAGTGTACATTTGTTAATGTATTCAGGCTATACACATGGACCACTATATGTGTATATATTAAATGAAGTAATAGTATTATTAACTACAAATAAGAATATTTTATGAGTCCTGGTGGTTGTGGCCCACACCTTTACTCCCAGATCTTGGGAGGCAGAATCAAATGGATCTCTGTCAGTTTGAGGCCAACCTGGTCTACAGCATGAGTTAGATAGACAGGACTGTTTCACAGAGAAACCCTGTTTTTAAAAAACAAAAGAATATTTTATTGATATACATTTCTTTATTAGGCATAGATTAGAATTCATTTGTTTTTAAAGCATATTCCCCATTAATTTGCTTTTGATGCTACTGTTAGCAATTGTGTTTTCCAATAATATGATCTAGAAGTCTTAAGTGTTTTCCAATACTCACTAGAAAATACACAGGGTTAAATATAAATTTGAAAAAACGTGATCCTTGTATGAAGTTGTAGATGTTAATAAAGAAAGGCTTTTGTAAGAATAACCTTGGATACACACGAAAAGGAACCCTGAATGAAAAAAGGAGAACACTCATTCATCGCTGATGTTGGAACCTACACGTCTAGACCCTGAACTTCTCCAAGCACACAAAACAAGTGAGCACTTTGCTCCTACTACAGTTTTCCTTCCAACACGTCTCATTGATGTCATATTTTTATTTTCTCAGCAACTCTACAATAGACAAAGGACAATGGTTATTCATCCAAAGCTGATGGAAACAAGAGGTTAGGTAGAGCAACTTGCTTACAGGCATAAAGTCAAGATTCAAGGAAACAGTTCTAAGAGCCAGATCACACATTGGACACAGGCTTCCAACACTGTACTCTTCGTGCAAGAAATTGTTCATCCTGCACCAGCAGAAGCACACATGACAGTCTCACTTCTTTTCATGTAATAGGCTTAAGGTGTCTAGGTTTAAGATACCTTTCAACCTCCATTTCTGCTATTTTCTTGGCCAGTCAAGAGCATTTTTGTAAACCACCATGGCTTGTGGATGTTTTTAACAGTTTTAATGTATAATTAATGATGTAATGTTCTCCTTACCAATTAGTATGGTATTAGAGCACAGATTATGCTATAAAATGGTATAAATCTCTCCCAGACCCCTGGGAGGTTGATGCTTGTGGGTATTAAGTAATGTGAAGAAGTGGACAGATCAGAAAGATTCCCTGTGCCTCAACTCCTTTATGTAATGTGAGCACCATGGGAGCAAAAGGTGTGAGGGTTTTACCAGGACATCAAGAACAAGAAAATTTTCCTTGATTTTCATTGAACATCCAGAGAGGGCTTTGTAGCAATTCTGCTAACACCAGTGACTGAGCAGTTACCAATGCAGAATAATGAAGCACAGTTGAGCAGAGAAGGACGTTGAGCTAACTGCTCTGCAATCCTCATCTTTTCTTTGGTACAGAAGGGACCTGGGATTTCTTCTGTGCCTCTGAAGCAAAACTCAAAAGTAGCTGGGAGAACAGGTGGTGAACATGTCATGGTGTGGAGAACGTAGATAATTAAAAGGAGACCCAGACCAGCCTGTAATATGTTAGAACCAGGAGGAATCTACCAGTAAGTGAGGTGGGTGACTACATCAGCAGGACAAAAGGGGCCCTGAAACCTGACTGTGAGGTACACCATGAGGAAAGAGCTGCAGGAAGCAGAGCAGCCAAAAATCAGCCCAACGGCCTTGCAGCTGACAGTGGGAGACCAAGGATCCCAAGGACTGCATTTCCCATCCCAGTGCTCTAAGGCTATCAACAGTTGTGTTGAACTTACTGGTGAAAGGGAGAGCTAAGATGCTAAATGCTGTAGGTTCAAGGATAAATTTTCCCACACTGTAAAGCAGGTAGAGGAGGACAAGTGAGCAAAAGGACACCAGTCATGAACTAAGGCAGGAGTGGTTGGTTTGCACTGAAACAATTACAACAATTTTTAACCACTACAGAATCAATGCACCTTTGATGTTTAGAAGGCAGTTATTTGAAACTTAATATGTACATAAATAATCACCTCCTTTTAAAATAAACTGTTTTTCCCCTTGGTCACTCCATTATTTCCTTTACCATTGTCCTCCACAATATTCCCCATCCCACCCACCCCCAGCCCTGCCCAGCAATGTCTGAAACTGATGGGAGAGCTGGCCCTGAGGTCATAAAAGCAGGAGAGCTGTCCCTGCCTCTCATCAGCTGCAACACTCTGGAGAGTGGCCCCTATACCAGACCTAAAAGCTGGCCCTGAAAGTGTAGGTGTGGGAGTATGGACCCTGAGGGCATGAAAGCCAGAGACTGGCCCTGCCCTTGCGCATCACTGCAAAGGATGAACTGTCCAGGCAATGCAGGAGAGCTCAGCCTGGTTGTGAGGACAAGGGAGAGCTGGCGGGCCGACCAACCCTGCAACTTCCAGGCCCAGAACTGGAGTTATGAGTTGGTCCATCCCAATATCCACGCCATCTATGATCTGCTGGAGCACCTGAAGGGACAGTGTTGCAGATCCAAAGTGGTAGGATCTCCACAACACAAGGTAACAATAGGATAACCAAGAGGAGTTCCAGTAAGGGCCTAACATCCACAGTGTAGCAGAAACCAGAGCCCTGCAACCAGACCAATGACTCTGCAACAAATACTTGCAAATAAAAATATATGGATAAAAGGGTTTATAGCATGATTCACTGTGTCACACTACAGCCTCCATGATGAGATTGCTTTTTCTTTTGTTTTTCCACTTAAACTCTTATTTTATTTTTTTTTGGGGGGGGAGGTTGCAAGGGCAGAGGACAGATATAAAGGTAGAGGGAAATGAATGGGATGAAGGTGCAATATGTGAAAGACACAAAGAATAAATTAAAAAGAAAGTTAAATATAAACAAATAAAAATAAAAAGTCCTTTCAAATCACGTTGCAAACATAATACAATTTAAGTAATTCTGTATTTTTCCAACAGTTCCCAAAAGAGAAACGGTACCTTGTCCTACTCTCCAGAGGTCAAGACAGAGTTAGGCAAAGAACTCCCTCATGCTCTGTAACATTTCCGACTACCTATTGACCGAGCCAGATGTTGGCAGGTATAAAACTGGAGACATCTGGTTATCTAGCCCCTTAGGGCCAAATGCTCTAAAAAATCACTTTTGTTGCACACATTCTGATTCTGAATCTCTAAGCTAATTATCAGGGTTGTGATTCTCAACCTAATCATCTGTACTGTGTCTCCAGAGTAAGATGAAATCTAAAAATTAACACTTAGTATGCAGAACTGTACACAGATAAAATGCAGAAGGCCCACACAGGTTTAAATCATTAAGGCATCTTCTTTCCATGTGTGCGCTTCTTCTGTTTGAGAAATCATCAAAACTGTTCACTGAGCATCTATTGCTGGCACTTTACTTCAAAGAGACAGCAGAACGAAACAAGTGTCTCTTACTTCCTGTTGAACACAGAATTTACAATAGTAAACATGCAGTCAAAGGAACAGATGTATGTTTGTCCCTGTACAGCGGAAAAATTAACAATAAACCAATAGTAATTCAGGCATAGGACTTCCACATTAAGTAATAGGTAGTGAGAGCTTAGGGCCATGGCATTGTTCTTCTATTTCAAAGACTGTCTGAAGACGGAGTTATTCCATTTTTATGGGGGGCGGGGATGAAAGCAATATGGATTGGCAAAGACATGTGGGATTATACTGACTGTGGAGAACAATTGCAGAACTTTGGAAGGTAAACAGGGAAGGAAGAGTTTTTGAAATTGCTAAAATTCTGAATAGGGTGAAATGGGCAGTTCCCAAGATATTGGTAGTCCCTTATATGTCCTTATAGTCCTTGAGTTGATGGGCAGGACAGCACAGTAATTAAGGGTTTGAATCAGATTAGTTACTGACCAACAGGACTGCCTCCTTCTAATGTACTTCCACAGTGTTTACATGTAAAATGGCAATTAAAGTACCTTTATTGAGCTGTCACATACACTTTTAAACTGGAGTGGTAGGTGTATTTCCTATATATCTTATGACACTGGAGACAAAAAACTAATTCTTTTTTATTTTGGTTGTTCAAGGCAGGGTTTCTCTGTGTGTAGCACTGGCTGTACTGGAACTTAATTTGTAGAAAACCAGGCTGGCCTAGAACTCACAGAGATCTGCCTGCCTCTGCCTCCCGAGTGCTGGGCTTAAAGGTGTTAGTCACCACCGCCCAGCTGAAACTGTTTCTTTCTGAGATCTAGAGCAAGTAAAGAAGCAGTAAGCCGGGCCTTAATCTAGGATAAGTGGGATTAGGCCTTTACTGTGAAGAATCACTTAAGATAATTTCATCACTAATTATGTTAGCTCCACTTCTGATGCCCTACATCTCTCCAAGATGGGTGGGGCATTTGCTTTGTCATGACTAGGAGAGTCACAGAAAAGTGAGGAGTGCAGACACCTATGAGAAAGTATTTTTAATTTACAATTCAGACCTACTCAGGCATCCATTCTTTACAGAAAAATCCATTCCTTCAGACACCTTTGTCCTTTACTGTTGTGGGAACTCCATTTGCTTGTGGGGGAGTTGGTCACGCTCTCTCTGGCTTGGACATGGAAGGCTTCCTGATGTTCGTTTTGGTGACATGCATGTGCGGGCGCGCGCACGCGCACTCGAGCGCGCGCGCGCGCGCGCACACACACACACACACACACACACACACACACACACACACACACAATTATTATTAACTTTTTTTAATCTGAAAATAATTTATTGCACTATGGCAATGCCCAATATTTGATGCAATAATAATGTGAATGTTTATCTTATGGAACTAGGTAATGAGCCCTAAGCATCCTTTAAGTACATTGAATCCTGCCTCTTAAATATTCCTCATAATGTGAATGATGGGTAAATAATATGTAATAAAGTAATTTTCCTTGTCTGGCTCAAGTATTACTTTAGCTGAAAGTAAATGGGAGAAAGAGTCTGAACTCACTTTATTAAGAACTGAAACTTTACAACACATATTTCAAATTCCAGATAAATTAAAGGTGGAGTCAGGTAGAACACACCATTACATCTCTCTCTCCACCATCCTCATTAAATTTCACTTCAGTAGGGGATCCCATCATTTCTCCCTCCCATTTTCCCATTATTCTTGTATTTTATACTAATAATCTGCTACAATTTCTTGAGAATCTTAAGCAAAGTTCTTAATTGTTTATAGTTTTCTACGAAATTATGCTTTTCTGTAAATTATTGACTGTTTCAAAACAGACCCTGGGTGACTACTTGGCAAAAATCAACAAGCAAAGCTGAAGCCTAAAGTTCTTTCTCGGGCATCTGTGCAGCAAATTGTGTTCTTACAGCAACTCAGCTATCTAATTTTCCAAATCTTGCTGGAATAGCAAGTGGCAAATTAGTGGATCTGTTCTATGAATGCTATCTGCAGGTTACTTACAGTATACCCTTACTTCACATTCAAGTTATGTCTGGATGTAATTGACTTAACAAGCAAGTATTTATCACACTTACTGCTGGAAAACATTAATTACCTTTGATCCTGAAGAACCTCACACCCACAGATGTTAAGAAAATGTGACTGTCTTTAAAAATTGCTTAGATAATAAAATGCATACTATATTAACAATTCCTTAGTAGCAAATGTTGTGAATGCAAGACTACCACATAGTTAAGTAATCACATTTCTTGAATTTGACACAAAAATATGTAAATCATTTAGCATAAATTAAACATTCCAAAAAATACTGGAGTGCACAATAAGACAAATTCAACAGTTTAATTTGTCCAAGAATCAATGAGGCTAATATAGTTTTAGAGAACACAAAGGCCATGCTGTCTAAGTGTGACCCAAATGCTGGCAGGTATACAGTGCATCTGTCTTTTCTTTTAATACCAAAAATAAAGACCACATGATCGGTAATTTTTTGAAGTACCTAAATCTTGGTTAATATTTAAGATTCATTGATAAAGATAAGTTAAAGAGTTATTTTATTTCATGTTTTAGAAGTTATGACCACAGATCAAGCAATAAATAGCATTTAATTATTTAACAACAACAAATTACCAGGATGGCCAAAACAAAGTCCATGTAGTAATAACTAGTTGTTCCATTCAGTTGTGTCTCAAGCTTGTTTGATTTATGACTATTACTAAGGATTTAAAAAACAGCTGAGGCAGATTATTTCACTGTTGCACTCAGTGTACCCAACAGAGGACCAGGGATGCAGACAGGAGCAATGGGGACCCTGACTCTTCTGCCATCGCATTTGGTGTGTTTTCCCTACAATCTGACCTTCCCATCAAGCTAGACACTGTCCTGGTGTTTCAGGGTATGTGTTTTTGTTATGGTTAAGTTCTATAAGCAGATCCTGGCAAGCAATGTTTCTTTTTCACTTTATTTTTTTATTAATTTATTTTTTACATTCTAATTCCAGTCCTCCCTCCCTCTTCCCCTCTCATCTGGTCCTTGGAGAGGGTAAGGCCTCTCCTAAGAAGTCTACTAAGTCTGTTTTATCATCTCCTTGAGGCAGGACCAAGGCATCTTTCCACCCTCCACACCCCTGTGTCTAGGCTGAGCAAGGTATCTCTCCATATAGCTAGAATTGTCTTCCAGAAAGAGATGGAAGCAGATGCAGAAATCCACAACTAACCATTAGGCCAAGCTTCTTGAAGTACAATAGAAGTGAGGGAGGAGCAATTATATGAACAAAGGAGCCAAGCACATGACAGACAATGTTTCTTAACTAAGGAAAGAGAAAATTTTATATGTATAAGTGTGTGCAAAGTACTATTATACTGGATCTAACCAAACTTTGCTATGTCCATCTCCCATGTAGCATCTTCCCAGGCAATTTTAGTGCTGTTTTAGATTGTACGCAGTTTATGTTCTACTTGTTCATTTAAGAAACTTATCCACATAAAAAAGAAGTTCCTGCTGCATCTAAGCTGACTGCAGGCATCTATTATTACACAGATTCTGTAGATTTTTCAGGATGCCAAGAAATACTTTTCCTTAGTACCAAGTAGATTATGTTTGAATATTTACATCTCTCATGGAAGCATCACATACCCATAATGCATCACATATTCATAACTCAACTTGATTTTAATATGTAAATCTCTGTAAATATGGATATTTAAATCTTGAGACAGATTTCCCATAAGCAGAACATATCTATAATACAACTTGATATTTGCCTAATACCAAAATACAACCCAAAAAGTTAGTGCTAACCATCTATTGGTGATGGTTACTGAAGGAACCTTCTCCTACCACACTGAAATGGCCAGAGGAGGTGAAGCCTGACTAGCATTCTAAACTAGAAGTTTTCATAGAGTAGAGGAAAAGACAAGGACAATTCAATCTGGATTCTGATTGGCAAGACAAAGCATACCTCTTGGCCTTTCTTAATGTAAAAGAAACACAACTAAGCTAAAAACATCAATTAACAAATATTTAATGAGTCTCTATTGTGTATAACCTTCCTAATTAACACAGGAAGCAAGATGTTTTCTTTTTTATTTTTCTTCCTTTTTTATTTAAATTAGAAACAAGCTTCATTTACATGTCAATTCCAGTTCACCCTCCCCACCTCCCCTGCCCCCCACCTACTCCCTATCCCATCCCCTTTCTGCTTCCCAGGAAGGGTGAGGCCTTCCATGGGGAATCTTCAGAGTCTGTCATATCATTTGGGAGCAGGGCCTAGATCCTTCCCATTGTGTCGAGGCTGAGAAGAGTATCCCTCTATGTGGAATGGGTTCCCAAAGTCCATTCATGTACTAAGGGATAAATACTGATCCACTACCAGAGGCCCCATAGATTAACCAGACCTCCAAACAAACATCCTCGTTCAGATGATCTGGAACAGTCCTATGCTGGTTTCCCAGATATCAGTCTGAGATCCATGAGCAACCCCTTGTTCCGGTCAGCTCTTACTGTGGGTTTCTCCTGCCTGGTCTTGCCCCCTTTGCTCATCACTCCTCCCTCTCTGCAACTGGATTCCAGAGTTCAGCTCAGTGTTTAGCTGTGAGTGTCTGCTTCTACTTCCATCAGCTACTGGATGAAGGCTCTAGGATGGCATATAAGGTAGTCATCAATCTCATTATTGGAGAAGGGCAATTAAGGTAGCCTCTCGATTATTGCTTAGATTGTTAGTTGGGGTCAACCTTGTAGTCCTCTGGACATTTCCCTAATGCCAGAATTCTCTTTAAACCTACAATGACTCCCTCTATTATGGTATCTCTTTTCTTGCTCTCCTCTATTCTTCCCCTGACTCAATCTTCCTGTTCTCTCTTGTAATCTTCTCCCCTCTTCTTCTCCCCTTCTCTCCTCTTCTTCTCCCCTTCTCTTTCTTCTAACTCCCTCTCCCCTCTCCCCATGCTCCCAATTAGCTCAGGAGATCATGTCCCTTTCCCCTAATCTGGGGGACCATATATGTCTCTCTTAGGGTCCTCCTTGTTCAGCCTAGATACCCCTCAACTGATATAAATAATGGCATAGTATTGGTATGTATTAAGTCCACTCTAAGTTACAGGCAATATTTCACACGTTGTGAGTACAATATTAACAGTTGTGATATCAATGATGGGATAATGGTAAGAAAACATCTGTATAAACTCAGTACAATGTTTTATTCTCAATTATTCTTATTGACAGTTGGTCAAACATCTGAAGGGATATCCAAGGCTGTGGTTCCTTCCAGTTTATAGTCTCTAGATAAAGAGTTAAAGAGGGACAGCTGCTAACAGACTTGTAGTCTGTAGACACAGTTACAGGGGGATAGGCGCTACCAGGTTTATAGTCTGTAGATTCAGTTACAGAGGGACAGCTGCTAAATGTGTTTTAGATGAAGTTGAAGTTGTGTCTCTAATGTGATTTAGCAATCTGTACTAATCTGTGGTTCATTATCATATAGATGATATGTAAACCAGTGGAGAAAAATACAATTGTCCAATGAGGGAATACAGAATGAATCAAACCTATTGTTATCCACATTTAGGGGCCCAAGGGAACAATGATTGGTGAGGTAGAAAAAAATATGGGATAGAGAATTTATGAATCAAAAGAAAATACTTTTATGAAAGTAAGTCTCGTCATTTGTGTCTGCTATTGTCCAAAGGTCAACAGTGAGAACAGAAACACATATTCACATTGTGTTGAATAACCAGATAATTTGAACCACAGACAATATAAGTAAGAAACATTTTCTTTTTTCCAGCATGAAAGATTTAAAAGCTTAAACACCACCTTACAAATATAGGCCAAACCTGAAAATAGCAAAGGAGAGAGATCAAATATTCACCGCCAAGACAGGAATTATATTTTTCTAGCTAGGAGTGAGCACTCTACTGAGAGGTGACTGAGAAGCTTATGGTATTGGTCTGGTGAGAGCTCTCAGAGAGGAAGAGCACTTGCTGCCAAGCCTGACAACCTGAGTTCAAGTCCATAACCCACATGACTGTAGGAAAGGGCCAACTCCTTCACTTTGTCCATTTATCTTCTAGCATAGCAGGACAAGTACAGAGTCCACTCAAACACACACTAAATTTTAAATGTAATTTTAAAAAATTATATGGTTAAGAAAATCATATAGTATCATTTTAAACCTTAGCTCTTTCAATCACACACACACACACACACACACACACACACACACACACACACACACACACCCTTCAATCTCACCCTCCTTTCAGAACCATACTATCTAGTAGAATTGAGGAAAAGATTAACAGGTTATCCCAACAGACCAACAGGTCAACCCAGTAGACAGCACTGGTACACTACATGCTGTCTATGCTCCCTTTGAGATGTTAGGATTCCTCTCATGGACATAAGAAAGAGCTCTCCCAGTTAATCTAAGAATAAAGAGCATAGCCTATGACACAGCCATTATTGGTTTATGTTGTATAGCAGTTTCCTGTGAGATTGAAAGTCTCTCCAGCAGGGGAGCTTATGAGGACATGCAGTAAGCAACTCAAATTAGCTTCAGGATGTCCCCAGAACAGACCAGACTCACTAGGCCCAACCCTCCCCAACAGTATGTAAAAAGACTGCCAAGAATCACTCTCAGACCAGACAAGTTGCAAAGACTCTCAGATGAGACAAACTTTACAGAAGACTGAGACTAGCCCAGCTGCCTGGAAGAAGCAGAGATCGGGCGAACTGCCTGGAAGAGACTTAGACAAACTGAGCTATCTGAAAAGGATGTTCTCCAGCTACTGAGGTGCCTTCAGGCTGTGGACTATTCTTCACGTTTCCAGCTTTTGTGAGTTGTTACCCATGAAGGGGATTTTGGTGATACAACCAACTGTCCTTGAGCTGTTTCTGCTCCTGTAAGTAACCACAATAAAACTCATTCATTTGGAAAGTCTGACTGACTTTGGGGGCATCCCTACTTTGGTGTATGTCACTGGTTCCCTATCTAGTGTAGGCAGATGGTTTGTTTATCCTTCACCGAAATATCACCATACTGCAGCTTAGTCAAGAATACAAGTCATCCCTTCATTTTTGGATCTAGTTTCATTCTGGAATGCTGGTAGAGAAAGGATGAATCATGTGTCCTCACCAAATAAGCCAGAACTATCACTTAGTATGTGTGCTGGTGCGAAAACTAATACACAGGAGAAATGGAATTCAGCTGTATTTTCCTTTGAGTCTCTGGACATAAAAGTACTGTGGAGCTTCCACTTTTACTGCTGAACTGAACTAAATGGTCTAAGTTTAAATGGCCTAAAACATTTTAAATTACATCATCAAACAAGACAGTGCAAAATCAGGAGTACAAGGCCAGGAAACAGGCAGTGGGTTTGGCAGTTTTGCTGTGGAACTGTATGATAAACCTTTCATCTCTCTGATACTCCCCTCACCCATATTCATCAAGTTCAGACACTTCTTTAAAGGTGAACACATCAAAATTTCTTGTGAAAGTGTTTAGTATACTTTAAAATGCTATATAAATAAAGGCACACTCTTTTACTGTATAGTATTTAAAGTGATTTTGTAAAGCAAAATTAACACCTTTTCCCTCCAAGGTGGCTTGACTCTACATGTTCTTTTATTCTTCTTTAACCCTGTTTATATAGGGTGGGTCTGAAATCCAGTAGACTATTTGTCTATTTATAATGGTAGCCCTAATGTGGAATACAGAGACTAATGGCATTGGAAAATTATACTGAAAGGAGTCACCATGTACTCTGATAGATCATAAATATGGATGACTGGAAAGTAGGATGCTTCGCTTAAGATGCAAATGAGCAAAGGATGAAATGCAGAAAGTTGTACAGCAGAGATTCAGATCCTGATGGAAAAGTCCCTGTGGGGTCACCAGACCAAAAAAAAAAAAAAAAAAAAAAAAAGCTTTCTGCTATCATTCCTGAGCAAGGCTGTAGACCCTACCTTGCCCTTTCCTGAGACCCTAATTGAACAGGTTCCAAAAAGGAAAAAGGTATGGCATGACATTATATGCATGAAGGGCCTTCATCAGTCTGTGGAGGCTCTCCAGATGAGACACAGTGTCAGAGCGACACCTCAGGATTCCGAAGCTGGATAGGTCTGATCAGTAGTGTGACTGAAAAAAAAAAGTGAGAGAGGAAAAGTGCAGGCTATGCAGCAAATGTAAATAAATAGTCATAATGAAGATGAATCATTTCCAAGAAGATAAAACAGTGTTAGATGATCCAATCTTCCCTGCCTTGCCCCTCATAACTTTGCAAAGTACATCCCCAAACAGCCCCTTCTCACTACCATTCACCTTCAGGTAAGAGTCAGGCAGATTATAGTAGAATGTACCAAAAGGAAAACAAAAAACAAGGTTTATGGCTGAAATAGTTCAGTTTGAAGAGAGTTGGACTGAAGAAAACAGAGGTCTATTTGTTCATGCAGATATGGTAATAGTGAAAAAATATGCAATCCCAAGTTTGGCCAATAATAGAAAAAAGGAGAAAATTTAAAAGTCAATGAGAAAAAAATAGGATTATTGCTATGTAAAAGAAAACTGTAAAATATATTCTATAAGAACACTCAATGGAATCAGAAATGTAGTTTTATCTTCTTGTGTACTCCCATTGAATTTGTATTGCTGTGTTTGTTTACATACCTTCTCTCTATGGCCTGCTACAAGCCTCTTTTCAAAACTAATATTACAATCCAAACAGGCCATGTTCTTTGAAATGTGGCAGTGATAGAACAGAAGGCCAAGAGAAAACAGAAACATGAGAAAATAAGAATGAGTACACAGAGTGAAAAGAAACATGAAAGAACAAGGGGAAAAAGATGAAGCAGGCTTGGGGGTTGTACAGCAGTTGTCTGTACACCTTTCAGAAATGCCAGCATACACTTCCAGGGATGCATGCCAGGCCTTCAGGCTCAAGGACACCAGGCAGAGGGACAGCCATCTCTCAAGCCTGCCTTTGCTGACACATTCCTGGCAGCAGTATCTCTCCGAACTGCAATCAAAGGCTGGTCAGTTTGTGAGGTTCCTGACACTTTCTGTTCTGGATAAAAGATGAAATACCTCATTAAGCTTCCTCTACCCAGATCATAAGAGCCTGGGGTACAAAGGCCCAAAAGGAAGTAAGCAAAAACAGAACTTCTATTCTCTTGAGAATGAGATTTTACAAACAGCCTGAAATTCCTTTTAATAAAGGGGAAATTGAGCTCAAGAATATGTTAAATTTACTCAACACATTTACCACAAATTCATTCAGAAAACTTCACCTCACCTGCACATTCTTTTTATTTAAATTAGAAACAATCTTATTTTATATATCAATCCAAGTTCCTTCTCCCTCTGATATTCCCATGCCTCCCACCAACCTCCATCCCATCCCTCTTCTGCTCCATAGAAAAGGTAATCCCCCTTCCATGGGGGATCATCAGAGTCTGTCACATCATTTGGGGCAGGGCCTAGGCCATCCCCCTTTTTTCTAGACTGAGAGAGTATCCCTTTATGGGGAATGGGCTCCCAATGTCCATTCCTACCCTAGAGATAAATACTGTTACAATACCAGAGAACCCATAGACTGCCTATAGGTCTCCTAACTGTCAGCCACTTTAAGGGGGACTGATTCTGTCCTATGCGGGTCTCCAAGCTGTCAGTCTGGGGTCCATGATCTCCCCCTTGTGCAGGTTAGCTCTTTCTGTGGGTTTCTGCAGCCTGGTCTTGACCTATTTGCTCATCACTCCTCCTTCTCTACAACTGGATTCCAGGAATTTGGCTTAGTGCTTAGCTATGAATCTCTGTTCCTGCTTCCACCAGCTACTGGATGAAGGCTCTAGGATGACATATAAGGTAGTTATCAATTTCATTATAGGGGAAGGGCATTCAGGATAGTCTCTTTACTATTGTTTAGAATCTTAGTTGGGGTCATCCTTGTATATCTCCAAAAATTTCACTAGTGCCAGATTTCTCTTTAAACTCATAATAGCTCCCTCTATTAAGGTATCTCTTTAATTGCTCTCCTCTATTCTTCCCACAACTCAATCTTCTTGGTCCCTCCTGTCTTCCTCCCCCTCCTTGTCTCCCCTTCTTTTTCCTCTAACTCCCTCTCCCTTCCCCCCATTCTCCCAATTTCCTCAGGAGAGCTGGTCCCTTTTCCCTACTCCAGAGGACAATGTATATGTCTCTCTTAGGGTCTTCCTAGTGTCTTTGGAGGTGTGGATTGTAGGCTGGTAGTCCTTTGCTCTAAGTACAATATCCATTTATGAGTGAGTACTTACCATGTGTGTCTCTCTGTGTCTTGGTTACCTCACTTAGGATGGTTTCTTCTAGTTCCATCCATTTGTCTGCGAATTTCAAGACTCCATTCTTTGTTTCTGCAGAGTTGTACTCCATTGTGTAAATGTACCACATTTTCTTTATCCATTCTTTGATTGAGGGGCATCTAGGTTGCTTCCAGGTTTTGGCTATAATGAATAATGCTGCTATGAACATGGTTAAAAAATGTCCTTTTGGTAAGCATGTGCATCCTTTGAGTATATGCTTAAGAGTGGAATTGCTGGATCTTGTGGTAGACTGATTCCCATTTTCCTGAGGAACCAACATACTGATTTGCAAAGTGGCTGTACAAGTTGGCACTCCCACCAGCAGTGGAGGAGTGTTCCCCTTTCTGCACAACCTCTCCAGCATAAACTGTCATTGGTATTTTTGATTTCAGATATTCTGGCAGGTACAAGATGGTATCTTATTTGATTTTCATTTCCCTGATGGCTAAGGATTTTGAGTACTTTCTTAAGTGTCTTTCCACCATTTTAGATTTCTCTATTGAGAATCCCCTATTAGATTCTGTACCCTACTTTTAAATTGGATTGTTTGGTGTTTTGGTGGCTAGCTTCTTGAGTTCTTTGCATATTTTGGAAAGCAGCAGACTGTCAGATGTGGGGTTGGTGAAAATCTTTTCCCATTATGTAGGCTGCTGTTTTGTTTTGTTTACTGTGTCCTTTGCCTTACAGAAGCTTCTCAGTTTCAGGATATCCAATTTATTAATTGTTGATCTCAGTGTCTGTGCTACTGGTGTTATATTCAAGAAGGAGTCTCCTGTGCCAACTTGTTCCAGGGTACCACCTACCTTCTCTTCAAAGAGGTTCAGTGTGGCTGGATTCATGTTGAGGTCTTTGATCCATTTGGCTGAAGTTTTGCCAAATCTTTATCATGAAGAGGTTTTATATTTTGTCAAAGGCTTTTTTAGCATCTAGTGAGATGATCATGTGGTTTTCTCTTTCAGTTTGTTTATATGGTGGATTACATTGATGGATTCTTGTATGTTGAACCATCCCTGCATCCCTAGAATGATGCCTACTTGATCATGGTGGATGATTTTTCAGATGTGTTCTTGCATTCGATTTGCCAGTATTTTATTGCCAGTATTTTTGCATCAATGTTCATGAGGGATATTGGTCTGTAGTTCTCTTTCTCAGTTGTATCTTTGTGTGGCTTGTGTATCAAGGAAATTGTACCCTCTTAGAAAGTTTGGTGATAACCAGTCTGCTTCCATTGTGTGGAACTGTTTGAGAAATATTGGTATTACCTGTTCTTTGAATTTCTGGTAGAATTTTGCACTGAAGCCATTTAACCCTGTGCTTTCTTTGGTTGGGAGACTTTTTGAAGACTGCTTCTATTTCGATAGAGGTTATAGGTCTATTTAATTTGCTTATCTAATTCTTGATTTAAGTTTGGTAAGTGATATATATCCAGAAAAATTTTCCATTTCCCTTAAATTTTTGAATTTTATGGAATACAGGTTTTTAAAGTATAACCTGAAGATTCTCTGGATCTCCTCAGTGTCTGTTGTTATGTCCCCCTTTTCATTTCTGATTTTATTAATTAGCATGCTCTCTCTCTCTGCCCTTTTTTTAGTTCTGATAAAGATTTTCTATCTTACTGATTTTTCTCGAAGAACCAATTCTTTGTTACATAGATTCTTTGTATTTTTTTTTTGTTTCTATTTTACTGATTTCAGGCCTCAATTTGATTATTTCCTGGTGTTTACTTCTCCTGGATGTGTTTGCTTCTTTTTGTTCTAGAGCTTTCAGGTGTGCTGTTAATTCTATAGTGTGACGATTCTCCAGTTTCTTCATGTGGGCACTTAGCACTGTGAACTTTCCATCTTAGCACTGCTTTCAACGTATCCCATATGTTCGAATATATTGTGTCTCCATTTTCATTGAATTCTGGAAATATTTAATTTCTTTTTATTTCTTCCTTGACCCAGGAATGGTGCAGTTGTGCATTGTTCAATTTCCATGAGTTTGTAGGGTTTCTGCAGTTTGTGTTGTTGCTGAATTCTAACTTTAAAACATGGTGATCAGATAAGATACATCAGATGGGATGTTATTTCATTTTTTTAATCTGTTGAGGTTTGTTATGTTGTCAAGTATGTGGTCAATTTTAGAGAAAGTTCCATGTGGCACTGAGAAGCAGGTATTCTTTTGTGTTTGGATGGCATGTTCTATCTATTTCTGTTAAACCCAATTGGGTTATAACTTCTGTTGATTCCCTTGTTTCTTTCTTAAGTTTCTGTCTGGTGATCCTATCTACTTGTGAGAGTGGGGCGCTGAAGTCTCCCACTATAAGTGTGTGAGGTCTTATGTGTTATTTGAGTTTTAATAATGTTTCTTTTACGAATGTGGGTGCCTTTGTATTTGAGGCACAGATGTTCAGAACTGAGACTTCATCTTGATGTGTTTTTCCTGTGATGAATATGAAATGACCTTCTTCCTCTCTTTTGATTGATTTTAGTTTGAAGTCTAATTTGTTAGATATTTGGATTGCTACACCAGCTTTTTTCTTGGGTCCATGGTCCATTTGATTGGAGAATCTTTTCCCAACCCTTTAATCTGAGGCACTGTCAGTCTTTGAAGTTGAGTGTGTTTCTTGTATGCAGCACAACGATGGATTCTGTCTATGCATCCATTGTGTTAGCCTGTGTCTTTTTTTAGGTGAGTTAATACCATTGCTATTGAGGAAAATTAATAACCATTGATTGTTAATTCTTTTTTGTTTTAGATTTGTTGCTGGTAATTCTTGTTTGTTTTGGATTTGTTGCTGGTGGTAGTATTGTGTGTGAATGAATTCTCCGTCCCCTTTCTTTTTTTGGCTTTTGGTAAAGTGGGATTATCTATTGCCTATATTTTTATAAGTGTAGTTAAATTCCTTGGATTGGCGTTTTCCTTCCAGAACTTTCTATAGGGCTGAATAAGTGGATATGTATTGTTTAAATCTGATTTTCTCATGGAATATCTTCTTTCATGGAATATCTTCTTATCTCCATCTATAGTGATTGAAAGTTTTGCTGGGTATAGTAATCTGGGCTGGTGTCTCTGGTCTCTTATTGTCTGCAGAATATCTAGCCAGAACTTTCTGGATTTCAGAGTTTCCATGGAGAAGTCATGTGTAATTCCGCTAGGTTTCCCTTTATATGTTACTTGGGCTTTTCTTTGCTGCTCTTAATATTCCTTCTTTATTCTAAACGTTTGGTAGTTTGATTATTATGTAGTGAGATGACTTTTTTGTGGTCCACTCTGTTTGTGTTCTCTAAGTTTCTTGTATGTTCATTGGCATGTCTTTCTTTAGGGTGAGAAAGTTTTCTTCTATGATTTTGTTGAATATGATTTCTGCACCTTTGAGGTGGGTTTCTTTACCTTCTTCTATACCAATCTTATGTTTGGCCTTTTCATGGTGTGCCATATTTCCTGGATATTTTGTGTTAGGGATTAGTTGAACTTAAGATTTTCTTTGGTTGATAAATCTATTTCTCCTAATGTATCTTCATTGGCTGAGATTCTCTCTTCCATCTCTTGTATTCTGTTGGTTATGCTTGCATCTGTAGTTCCTATCATTTGCCCAGCTTTTCTATTTCCAGCATTCCCTCAGACTGTGATTATTATTATTATTATTATTATTATTATTATTTTGGAGGCACTTATATTTACATATACATCCCTCCATTCCCTCAACCTCCCATCCTCCCATGTTCCCCACTAAATCCTCCAACCCACCCTGAACCTCCTCCCCAGGGATAGTGAGATCCTCCACCGGGGAACCTTCAAAGTCCCTGTCATCCTTTGGGGGAGGGCCTAAGCCCTCCTTGCTGTATCTGGTCTGCAATAGTATCCCTCCATAGGGATTGGGCTACCAAAGTCCATTTGTGATCTAGGGATCCACTGTTAGAGGTCCCATAGACTGTCTTGGACTCCTACCTGGCACCCACATTCAGAGGGCTTGGTTCAGTCCAATGCTGTTTCTCCAGCTTTACAACTAGGGTCTCCATGCTCTCACTAGGTGAGATCAACTGTTTCTGCAGTTTTCTCCAGCACCATCTTGGCTTCTCTGCTCATCCACCCTCACTCTCCACAACTGGATTCCAGGAGTATGGTACAGTGATTAGCAATGGATGCCTGTTTCTGATTCAATCAGCTACTGGATGAAGGTTCTAGGAATGGTAACCAAGGTAGTCATCAGTCTCATTATAGGGGAAGAGCATCAAAGGCAGCATCTCCATCACTGCCTAGATTCTTAGTTGGGAATCATCCCTGTGGATCCCCTAAAATTTCCCCTGTGCCAGACTCCTCTCCAAACCTATACTGGCTTCCTCTATCAAGGCATCTCCTTTCTTGCCCTCCTCTATTCCTCAGTTCTCTTGTTCTCCTCCCCCTCCCCTTCCTACCTCCTTCCTAGCCCCCAATGGCCCCACTTTGCTCAGGAGTTCTTGCCCCACTCCCCTTCTTCGAGGAATTATGAAATCTTCTCTTGGGTTACTCCTTGTTTCCTAGCTCCTCTTGCAGTGTGGATTGTAGACTGGTAATCCTTGGCTTTATGTCTAAAAATCATATATGTGTGAGTACATACCATGTTTGACTTTTTGTGACTGGGTTACCTCACTCAGGATGTTTTCTTCTAGTTCCATCCATTTGCCTGCAAATTTCAAGATTCCATTGTGTTTTGTTTTTTGTTTTTTGTTTTTTTCTGCTGAGTAGTACTCTGTTGTGTAAATGTACAACATTTTCTTTATCCATTCTTCAGTTGAGGGGCATCTAGGTTTCTTCTTGGTTCTGGCTATTACAAATAATGCTGCTATGAACATAGTTGAACACATGTCCTTATTGTATGAATATGCTTTCTTTGGGTATATGCCCAAGAGAGGAATTGCTTGATCTTGGGGTAGACTGATTCCCATTTTCCTGAGAAACCACCATACTGATTTCCAAAGTGGTTGGACAAGTTGGCACTCCCACCAGCAATGGAGGAATGTTCCTCTTTCTCCACATCCTCTCCAGCATAGGCTGTCATTGGTGCTTTTATTTTAGCCATTCTGACAAGTGTAAGATGGTGTCTCAGAGTTGTTTTGAGTTCATTTCCCTAATGGCTAAGGATGTTGAGCACTTTCTTAAGTGTCTTTCAGCCATTTTAGATACCTCTGTTGAGAATTCTCCATTTAGTTCTATACTCCACTTTTTAATTGCATTGTTTGGTGTTTTGGTGGCTAGCTTCTTGGGTTCATTGTATATTTTGGTGATCAGCCCTCTGTCAGATGTGGGGTAGGAGAAGATCTTTTCCCATTCTGTGGGCTGCCATTTTGTCTTCCTATGTCCTTTGTTTTACAGAAGCTTCTCAGTTTCAGGAGGTCCCAAATATTAATTGACAATCTCAATGTCTGTGCTACTGGTGCTATGTTCAAGAAGCAGTCTCCTGTTCCCATTCGTTCAAGGGTTCCACCTACCTTCTGTTCTAGGAGATTCAGTGTGGCTTAATTTATGTTGAGGTCTTTGATCCATTTGGACTTAATTTTTGTACATCTCAATAGGTATGGATCCATCTGCAGTCTTCTACTTGTGCAAATCCAGTTACTCCAGTACCATTTGTTGAAGATGCTTCCTTTTCCACTGTATAACTTTAGCTTCTTTTGTCAAAAATCAGGTGTTTGTAGGTGTGTGGGTTAATATCAGGCTTTTCAATTCCATTCCATTGGTCTACCTGTCTATTTTTATGCCAATACCATGCTGTTTTCAGGACTATCACTCTATAATCAGGGCTGGTGATGCCCAGACTCACCTCAAGCAGCAGGTGGAGGGCAAAGGGGGGCCTAGGGTGAGGTGTGGCCAGATTCAGGGTAGGCCTTCCTGTCTGGGTGCATCCACTCAATGGGAGGAGCAGGCCCAGAAAGATTCGAGGAGGGGGTGTTGGGGAGAGTTTGGGCCAGAAGTAAGTCCAGAATCTCCTCAAGCAGAGGGCAGCGGACCGAAGGTTGTGTCCAGACTCAGGGCAGTCCTCCCTGACTGGGCGGGTCCACTCTACTGGAGGGTTAGACCCAGGAAGATCCCAGGAGTGAGTGATGGGTGGAGTTGGGTCAGGGCAGCAGCCAGACATACCTCAAGCAGCAGGCAGAGGAGCGTGTGTGTGTGTGTGTGTGTGTGTGTGTGTGTGTGTGTGTGTGTGTGTGTGTTTTAATGTCTGTATTTTCAGCTTTCAAGCGTTGAGCTGATTGAATTGTTGCCTTTACTTGTTTGGTTGTTTTATCTTGGCTTTCCTTGTTTTCTTTAAGTGATTTGTTTATTTCTTGGATTTTTTGGTTTGTCTTTCCTCCATTTCTTGAATTTTTTGTTTGTTTTTTCCTCTATTTCTTTAAGAGATTTTCTCATTTCCTCTTTGAGGGTCTCTATCATTTTCATAAAGTTGTTTTTAAGTTCATCTCTTCTGCTTCAGGTCTTGCTGGTGTATATCCCTAGACTCTGGTGGTATCATTTTAGACTTTCTGTTGTTGAATGTGTTCTTATACTGTCATCTTCCCATCTCTTCTTCCAGTGGGTGGCAGTGAGGTCTTTCTCTCTCCTGGTGGCTAGGAATCCAAGGTTCTCTTCGGGTGGGTACAAGCAGGTCCAATATTCTGATTGCTGTCCTCTTCCCGTGGGTGGAGGTGGGACTAGCACCTGGATGTAGGCAGACTCTGGATGGCTTGGTCTGCCAGGACAGGTTCACCCCTGCACAGTCTGCAGGCCAGGAGAGTCCGAGAAGGGCCCTCCCTACATGTTCTATAGAACAGCTATCCAGTATATTTATATTTATATATATTTATATTTATATTTATATATTTATATATATCAGTATATTTAGGGATGAGGAAAGAAAAGGGAATGAGCCTAGAGCCTCATGCTTACAAAGCAAGAACTCTCCCACTGAGCTACATCCCCAGTGCAAATAGATCTGTATCTTTATTGAGCCTCGACTATAAGCTACATACAGTGGTGATTTTGCCATGTTGATGTTATACTTTAAATCATAAGACCTCATTCAACAACACATACACAATCCCTCAGAATTCACTATTTGCATGGAAGACAATGTTAAGAAAATTATACCAATGTGAAGAGCTGTCAGCTACATGGCATGTAAAGGGGTTTGGGGAAGGGTAACAGTAAATGACTAACAACCACTGAACTCATTCTATCAGCCATTTGATATGTGACCGTTTCTTCAGAGATTGAAACCTTCCATCCTAGAGGGAGACTCCATAGGCAGGGAGATAAACAATTCAAAATAGCTTCAGGAAGTTTCTCAACCTGAGCAGATTCATTAGACACCTACCTGCAATAAAAGCTGAGTCCCCTTCAGACCCAGCAAAGCCAAGCTGCAAAAAGGCTGCCAGACAAAACCAGCTGCCTGGAAGAAGCAGAAACCAGCAGGCTGCCTGGAAGAGCCTCAGACCAACTGATGCACCTGAAAAGGACACTCTCCAACCTGAGGAGCTGCCTACAGACTATTCAGTGTGCTCCAATTCCCCAGCTTGATGAGCTGTCACATATGATGGGTGTTCTTTGGTGATGCAGCTGTCTTTGAGTCATTTCTTCTCTTGTAAATAAACCCTAGTCAATATTTCTGTAGGTAACCCCAAGAGAACTCATTGGTTCACCAAGTTGGACTTTGGTGGTAGCTATATTTTGATCTTTTATAGGAGCCTTATATGGCATGAATAGATAGATGTGTGTGCTGCATCTCCCCAGGAAAAATTTTGTCACACAACATCATTGAAGATTACCTCACTTATTTCTTATTACAACGTTATATGAAAAGCATTATAACTAAAAAAAATTGGCCACAACTATGAAATGATTTTCTTAAAGCTACATGATGAATAACTGGTAAGATTAAGGGTATTAAAAAAAAGATTAAGGGTGTTTTCAAACTCTGTTATTTTACACAGATCCTCTGTCAACCCCCAGTTAGCCTCAAGTTTATATTTCAGCATCACTCCACACTTACCAATTTCCCTGGTTACTTTTTGGTTGCTATGGTAAAACATCACTGCCAAGGCAATTTACAGAAGAAAGACATCAGAGGGTTAGAGTCCATCACCTTCACAGTGTGGAGGCATGTCGAATAGGCAGTAAGTATGAGAGCAGAACAGAAAGCTGAGAGCTCACATCTTGAACCACAGCACAAAGTAGAAACGGAGCAAATAATGGATGGAATTGAGGTTTTTTAATCTCAAAGCCCCCATCCTGTAGCAGGACTCGTCCTACAAGACGGCATCGAATGAACATCCCAAAAGCAGTGCCACTAACTGATCACCAAGTATTCCAATGCCAGAGACCATGGGGGACTTTTCTCATTCAAGTCACTAATCCAATCCTCCAGTCCACATCAGGCCCATGCTTGTCTGTGATAGTTAGTCTGCCTGGTTATCTATAAGTCAAACTTGTTTATCTTTCTCAATCCCATTTCTTCAGTTATATGCTGAGTAGTATTGGGTTGATCAGAAAAACATGTCTATTTTACATGTTCAGAAATGACATGTTACCCTTGTATTAATTTTGACAGAAACCCTCTGAAAATGATGTCTTAGCATAAACATAATGGTAAGAATAATGTCATAAGCAAAAGAACTTGGGGAATGTCTCCCAAATGATATTAGGGCACTATTCATTTACCTTACACTCTAAGTCTGTCTAGCAAAGAAGGTGACCTGGAAAGACAGCAATGAAACTGAATTTACTGGCCCCTACTCCCCTCCATTATCTAAAACCAACCAAGCAAGGACAATGTGTGCATTAACTTAAAGTGAAAATTCACTAGGTGTTGGACCTAACTCATGTGAGTGTGTGCATTTTTCCCTTTATATTTTATAATTACATATGAAGTTTTATGATTTATTTGGTATACTCTACTTTTATTGTCAATTAAGAACCAATCCAAGTAAAACCTCGGGAAGACTAAGGATATCAGAAGTGCTTTATCAGGCCTTGTGTAGCAGTGCATATCTTTAACCTCAGCACTCAAAAGGCAGATGCAGGTGGATCTCTGAATTCAGGGTCAGACTGGTCTGTAAAGGGAGTTCCAGGATGGACAGGACTGCACAGAGAAACCCTGCCTCAAAACAAAAGCCTCTATCTTTTCTTAAACAGTTTAGAAATGCTAAATCTGAGAATCAGAAGAAAGTTGACCCAAACCATTGATGGTTTTATCTGCGATTTCATTCCTTAAATTGTGTGTGTGTGTGTGTGTGTGTGTGTGTGTGTGTGTGTGTGTAGTCATGCATAGGCTACTATCCATGTGGTCGTCAGAGTACAACTATCAAGAGTTTTTTTTTTTTTTTCTGCTACTGTATGGAACTTTGGAATCTTATTCAGTTCCTAGGCTGATGCACAAGTACCTCCACCAATGAGCCACCTTACTGGTCCTGTGGCTTTCATTCTTGCTCCAAGTGTGCAGAAATCCAGCATCATTATATATTTGTCATAATTTTTAAGATATTTTCCTTGATGATCCTCAGTTTTAATCTCCTGACCAGATAAATTGGCTTATTCAGGCAGAGAAGACTTCCTAATTATTAAAAAATACTCATTCTATCTAGTTACTTATTTAGGTTGTAAATTAGAAATTGCATCAGCAACTAGCATTTAATATACATGAACACAGGTCTGCTGACTTCCAAAATGCCTGTATACAATCTGCAGGTAAAGAAACCAGCTAATCCATGAGGATTTCTCCAGAGACAATGTGTGTGTGTGTGTGTGTGTGTGTGTGTGTGTGTGTGTGTGTGTGTAAGGGTGTGTCTCTGTGTGAGAGAGACAAGAGAGAGAGAGAGAGAGAGAGAGAGAGAGAGAGAGAGAGATTACCTTAACCAAGAAAACAGCAACCAGGAGAGAAGCAACAAAGTCCTCCCTAAGAGAAGACACACAGGAGGCACAAAATATAGGCTAACAACCCCCATAACTATGTCTGATCTAAAATTATATTGGACATTTTGTTTAAGATAAATTTTATTTTGGTTCCCATGACCATATTCAGCTAAATACAAATGTCTCCAATAGTTATTATAACATAAGATACAAAACAGGTACTCAGAAACATTTTGGTGAAAACTAATTCTAATATCAAATATTAGTAAATTGTGGAGCAATTTTCCATGTTATATTCCCCAGGCCTCAGCTTCCTTCCATTACAGAAAACCATTGTCCACTGGCAAAATTTAATTATATTTTAGGAGCTGGACAAAAACACAAAATCTATGCTCATGAAACATAAGCCCAAAGTCATCTAACTGCCTAAGTGTGGCCATTCTCAAGTGCTCTCCGTTTCCTCCTTAAGCACCACTTAAATGTTCCCTTATTGCCAATTCCAGATGTGTCTCTTAAATAAGTAATAAGATAATTAGCCCTGAAATATACACACTAAATAGGCCAACTCTATTAAAATAATACAAGGCATTGAGAAATTAATGCATGATAAAAAGAAGTCCTGAGAGCCAGCAGAAGAATAATATGGACCTACGGTAGGACTATACTCATGATTTCACCTCAGCCTGGGCATTTCTGGGCTCATAATGACATGGATACCATAGAAATGCAGAAGTAGACAGTGACATGAGCCTGTGTCAACCTGCAGTCTAGGAGTGACTTGTGTTTTCTTTGGTTTTATTTCTCACAAACTGTAGACACTGACTACTCACATACTGTAGACACTAGTGATTCCTTACCTGAAAATAGTGTCACACTTCCTCTCAAGGACTAGCACTTAGCGATTCTAAAGTATAAGGCTTTCTGTAGCATGGCAACAAAGGCCTTCGACAAGCAGGGCAGTTTATAAATGAGGAAACTGCTGCTTTCTGAAATTTATCATCAGCCGTCTCAAAAAACTGGCTCTACCCCAACATCAGAAGGAAGACTTTGCTTTTTCTAACATGAAGTGCCTCATGTCCAGAATGTGTTAGCTCACAGTGAAAATCAGAGTGCTCTGAATTCTAAGAAGTATCATGGGCTTGGCTGCTTGTCTTTCCCTGAGGCAGATGCTTACTTGAGAACCAAGGCTACAAGTCCTATCACAGACTAGTAATCAGCAGGCCAGATTGGGCCAGATTGTGTCCTTAACTAACACAGCTCTTTAGCATCCGAGAGACATGTCTAGACAAGCATTCCTAAAGCAAACCAAATTGCTCAGCTGAGCAAGGTTGACGAGGATCCCACCACCACCTGGAAACATTTAGACTTGATTGTTCAGTAAGCGTTCATTGACCTCCTCCCCCATGCCTAGTACAGTATTAGGCAGAGAAAATTCAGAGGTGGTCAAAACATAAACCTCCGTTCATATCTCATAGTCTAATAGTTATAAAAAGAAGGGAATAGAGAAGTGTGCAAGCAGGATCAAGGCATCAGACAGCCTTGAGTGACTGGAGAAGGCATCCTGCGGAAGTAACATCTAAGAGGAGACTTGAATGACCACTGGCATAAGACAAATGATTACACTGTATGGAAGGACTTCTGTCCTGGTTGCTGCTCTATTGCTGTGAAGAAACACCATGATCAAGGCAACTCTAATAAGGAAAACCTGTAATTGAGAGCTTGCTTACAGTTTCGGAAGTTTAGTGCATTATTATCATCACATCAGGGTGGGGTGGGGGGCAGCATGGCTGGAGCAAAGCAGCTCTCCTGGCACTGGAACAGTATCTGAGAGCTACATCCTGATCTGCATGCCAAGAGAAAGAGAGACTGGGCCTGGCACGGGACTTTGAAATCTCAAAGCCCACCTCCACTAACACACTTCCTCCAATAAGACCACACCTAATCCAACAAGGTCTTGCCAACACTCCACTCCCTGATGATTAAAGCATTCAAATACATGATCCTATGGGGGTTCTATTCATATTCAAACCACTGCAATATCCCTCTGCTAGGACAGGAAATCCAGTAAGCACTGAGCATTGGTGTAACAACAGGCAGTGAAGCAGTGTCCCTCCACTCAACTGTGCTCTTCTAGATCCATCTTGAAGTCTCCCCTAGGGAGATGTTAACCAGACTGGTTTGGTTTCTAACCCCAAACCCAGCCTGACTCTGTAGATGAAATCTAGGGTCTCTATTATAAAGCTTACCACCTGATTTTTCTGAAAACTGATGTTGGTGAAGCTCAGCAATGGGTTTATATGGGAACCCATATCTAATGATCATGGTTCACATAAAAATAGTGACAGAGGACTTTGACTAACTTCCTAGTCACCATACTGGATGAATTAGTCAGGCATTCATGAGCATAAAAATATTAAAATAACCAGCCTACAAATAAAAACCAAGACTTATTTGAACTCTGAGTTTGAGAAATTTGAGTTGTTGGTTACTTGGCTCAATTGTTTTGGGAACATGGTGAGGCAGAACATCGCGGTGGAAGCACAAGGCAGAAAATGTCATTCTCCTTATGGTATCCAGGAAGCAAGGAAAGATGCAAGAAGAGACCAGAGTCTTAACATCCACTTCAAAGGCTCATGTTGAATAACCTAACATAATTCCACTAGGGCCCAACTCTTCTAGGTTCCATCACAAACATACACACAAACACACACACACACACACACACACACACACACACACACACACACACACACACACACACACACACACACACATACACACACACATCACACACACATACACACACACACACACACACATACACACACACACACACACACACACACACACACACTATGTTTCCATAGGCTGAGAAGTAATTCTTACTACATGAGACTATGGGAAGTGGACACATCCAAAATGTATATTATTATTTTTTTATTTTTTATTGTATGAGAAAATTTTATTTTATTTTTGTCTCCATTTTTTATTTGAATTAGAAACAAGATTGTTTTACATATCAATCCCAGTTCCCTCTCCCTCCCTGCACCCCCTGCACCCCCCAACTAACACCCTACCTATCCCATACCCTTTCTGCTCCCCAGGGAGGGTAAGGCCTTCCATAAGGGGTCTTCAGAGTCTGTTACATCCTTTGGGATAGGGTCTAGGCCTACCCCCAAGTGTATAGGCTCAGGGGGTATCCCTCTATGTGGAATGGGTTCCCAAACTCCATTCCTATGTTAGGGATAAGTACTGATCGACTACAAGAGGCCACATAGATTTCCAAGGTATCCTCACTGACACCCACGTTCATGGGGTCTGGATCAGTCCCATACTGGTTTCCCAGCTATCAGTCTGTTCAAGTCAGATGTGTCTGTGGGTTTCACCAGTCTCTCCCTTGTTCAAGTCAGATGTGTCTGTGGGTTTCACCAGTCTGGTCTGGACCTGTTTGCTCATCACTTCTCTGCAACTGGATTCCAGTTCATTCAGTGTTTAGCTGTGGGTGTCTGCTTCTACTTCTACCAGATGCTGGATGAAGGCAATAGGAAGGCATATAAATTAGTCACCAATCTCATTATCAGGGAAGGCCATTTAAGGTAGCCTCTCCTCTGTTGCTTAGATTGCTAGTTGGTATCATCTTTGGAGATCTCCAGACATCCTCAGTGCCTGATTTCTCTTTAAACCTATAAATGTCTCCCTCTATTTTGGTATCTCTCACCTTGCTCTCCTCTATTCTTCCCCAACTCAACCTTCCTGCTCCCTCATGTCCTCCTCTCCCCTCATCTTTCTCCTAACACCCTCTCCCCTCCCCCCATGGTCCCAATTTGCTCACAAGATCTTGTTCCTTTCCCCTTCTCCAGGGGACCATGTATGTCACTCTT
Organism: Cricetulus griseus; assembly: GCF_003668045.3. Lineage (NCBI taxonomy): Eukaryota > Metazoa > Chordata > Mammalia > Rodentia > Cricetidae > Cricetulus > Cricetulus griseus. The sequence continues at coordinate 302,493,671 of NC_048595.1, read as the reverse complement.
AGAGTCCTCCTTGTTTCCTAGCTTCTCTGGCAGTGTGGATTGTAGGCTGGTAATCCTTTGTTCTATGTGTCAAATCTGTATATGAGTGAGTACATACCATGTTTGTATTTTTGTGACTGGATTACCTCACTCAGAATGGTTTCTTATAGTTCCATCCATTTGCCTGTGAATTTCAACATTCCATTGTTTTTTTTTTTTTCTGCTGCAGAGAACTCCATTGTGTATATGTACCACATTTTCTCCATCCATTCTTCAGTTGAGGTGCATCTATGTTGCATCCAGGTTCTGCTTATTACTACATTTCCCAGAATACTCCTCAACTCCTAGTCCCTCCTAACTTGCTTCACTATTGGACAACAGTACTTTGTTTATTAACCAATAAGACAAACATATACACAGAAGGACTTGCCCCATCATGCTGCTAAGAATGCCGTTAACAGATGTCCTTGTTGTATGAATGTGCTTCTTTGGGGTATATGCCTTAGAGTGGAATTGCTGGATCTTGTGGTAAACTGATTCCCATTTTCATGAGGAATTACCATTCTGATTTCCAAAGTTGTTGTACAAGTTGGCACTCCCACCAGCAGTGGAGGAGTGTTCTGCTTTCTCCACATCCTATCCAGAGTAAACTGTCATTGGTGTTTTTTTTTTTTTATTTTAACCATTCTGACAGGAGTAAGATGATATCTCAGAATTGTTTTGATTTGCATTTCCCAGAACACTAAGGATGTTTAATACTTTCTTATGTGTCTTTCAGCCATTTTAGATTCCTCTATTGAGAATTGTCTATTTAGTTCTTTTAATTGGATTATTTGGTGTTTTGGAGACTAGCTTCTTGAGTTCTTTGTAAATAATGGTAATCAGCCCTCTGTCAGATGTGAGATTGGTGAAGATCTTTTCCCATTCTGAGGGCTTCTGGTTTGTCTTGCAGACTGTGTCCTTTGCCTTGCAAAAGCTTCTCAATTCAGGAGGTCCCATTTATTAATTGTTGATCTCAGTATCTGTGCTACTGGTGTAATAGTCACAATCAGTCTTCTGTACCAGTTTATTCCCACTTTCTCTTCTCAGAGATTCAGTGTGGCTGGATTTATGTTGAGGTCTTTGATCCATTTGGATTTAAGTTTTGTGCATGGCGATAGATAGGATCTATCTGCAGTCTTCTAGATATCTACATCCAGTTATGCCAGCATCATTTGTTGAAGATGCTTTCTTTATTCCATTGTATAACTTTAGCTTCTTTGTCAATAATCAGGTATTCATAGGTGTATGGGTAAATATCAGGGTTTTCAATTTGATTCCATTGGTCTACCTGCCTATTTTTGTGCCTACATCAAGCTGGTTTCATGACTATGGCTCTATAATAGAGCATAAAGTCAGAGGTGGTGATGCCTCCAGATGTTCCTTTATTGTACAGGGTTGTTTTGGCTATCCTGGGTTTTTTGTTTTTCCATATAAAGTTGAGAGTTGTTCCTTCCAGATCTGTGAAGAAATGTGCTGGGATTTTGATGGGGATTGCATTGAATCTATAGATTGCTTTTGGCAAAATGGCCATTTTTAATATGTTGATCCTACCTATCCAAGAGCATGGGAGATCTGTTACGATAAATCGATAAATCTTTCTGCCAAAGCCGCCCAAGCCCCACTGCCACGTGGGTGGTCTCCGCCAGCTGCCCGAGTTCTGTCCGCCGTGTGGATGGACAAAATAATACAGAGATGTATTAGGTACAAAGGTGCTTGGCCAATGACTACGATTTCTCATCTGCTAGCTCAGTCTTAGTTATCATGAATCTATATATTTTATAAGACTTATCTTATCAGACGCTTTATTGGCGTCCCTCCTTGCCAGTGGAGCACATTGTGCCACTGGAGGGAGAGCAGAGGGGAAAAGAGGACATTTCCTGTTTCCTTTGCTTAAATATGAGTCTCCTTGCTATGTCATGTCCTGCCTGGATCACCACTTCTCTACTACATTTCCAAGAATCCTCTTTGACTCCTAGTCCTGTCTAACTTGCTGTTTCATTGGCCAAACAGAGCTTTATTAAACAATCAATAAGATAAACATACACAGAAGTACTTTTCCCATCAGAGATCCTTCCATTTTCTGGTATCTTCTTAAATTTCTTTCTTTAAAGACTCACAATGTTTAAGATACAGGTCTTTCACTGTTTTTGTTAGTGTTACTCCAAAGTACTTTATGTTGTTAGTGGCAATTGTAAAGGGTAATGTTTCTTGATTTCTTTCTCTACCCATTTATCATCTGTATATAGTAGGGCTACTGATTTTTGTGTGTATGTTAATCTTGTATATTTCCACTTTGCTGAAGGTTTTTATCAGCTGTAGGAGTTTCATGGTAGAATTTTTTGGGTCACTTATGCAGACTATCATATAATCTGCAAATAGTGAAAGTTTGACTTCTTCCTTTCCAATTTGTATCCCCTTGATCTCCTTTTGTTGTCTTATTGCTCTAGCTAGAACTTCAAGGACAATATTGAAGTGGTATGGAGAGAGTGGACAGCCTTCTCTTGTTCCCGATTTTAGGGGAATCACGGTGTGTTTCTCTCCATTTACTTGGATGTTGGCCTTTGGCTTGCTGTACATTGCTTTCATTATATATAGGTATGTTCCTGTTATCCCTGATCTCTCCAAGACCTTTATAATGAAGGGGTGTTGAATTTTGTCAAAGCCTTTTTCAGCATCTAGTGAAATGTTCATGTGGTTTTTTCTTTCTCTGTTTGTATGGTGGATTACATTGATGGGTTTTCATATGTTAAACCATCTTTGAATCCCTGGGATGAAGCCTACTTGATCATGGTGGATAATTTCTCTGATGTGTTCTTGGATTCCATTTGCCAGTGTTTTGTTGAGTATTTTTGCATCAATGTTCATGATGGATATTGGTCTACAGTTCTCTTTCTTAGTTGTGTCTTTGTGTTGCTTGGGTACCAAGGTAGTTGAGCCTTGTAAAAAGAGTTTGACAATGACCATTCTGCTTCTATTGTGTGAAATACTTCGAGGAGAATTGGTATTAGCTCCTTGAATTTCTGATAGAATTCTGCACTGAAACCATCTAGCTCAGGGCTTTTTTTTTTTTTCTTTGGTTGGGAGACTTTTGATGGCAGCTTCTATTTCACTAGGGGTTTATGTCTATTTAAATTGCTTATCTGTGCTTGATTTAATTTTGGTAAGTGAAATTCATCCAGAAAATTTTCCATTTACCTTAGATTTTTGAATTTTGAGGAATACAGGTTTTCAAAGTATGACCTGATGATTTTCTGGATTTCCTTAGTTTCTGTTGTTATGTCCCCCTTTTCATTTCTGATTTTATTAATTTGCATGTTCACTCTCTGCCATTTGGTAAGTTTAAATAAAGGTTTGTCTATCTTGTTGATTTTCTCAGAAGAACCAACTCTTGGTTATATTGATTCTTTATATTGTTTTCCTAGTTTCCACTTTATTGATTTCAGCCATCATTTTTTTATTTCCTGGCATCTACTACTCCAGGATGCATTGGTTTCTTTGTGTTCTAGAGCTTTCAGTTATTCTATCAATTCTCTGGTGTGACTATTCTATAGTTTCTTCATATATGCACTTAGTGCTATGAACTTTCCTCTTAGCACTGCTTTCAAAGTGTTCCATAAGTTTGGGTATGTTGTTTCCACATTCTCATTGAATTCTAGAAAATCTTTCATATCTTTTTTTGTTTCTTCCTTGACCCAGGAATGGTGAAATTTCGCATTATTCAATTTCCATGAGTTTGTAGGTTTTCTGAAATTTGTGTTCTTGAATTCTAACTTTAAAGCATGGTGGTCTGATAAGATACAGGGGGTTATTTTAATTCTTTTGTACTGGTTGAAGTTTGCTATGTTGCCAAGTATGTAGTTGATTTTAGAGAAGGCTCCATGTGCTGAGAAGAAGGTATATTCTTTTGTGTTTGGATGGAACCTTCTATAGATGTCTTTTAAAACCAATTGGGTCATAACTTCTGTTAGTTCCTTTGTTTCTTTGTTAAGTTTCTGTCTGGTGTTCCTGTCTGGTGGTAAGAGTGGGGTATTGAAGTCTCCTACTATAACTGTGGAGGTTTTATGTATGATTTGAGTTTTAGTAATGTTTCCTTTAAGAACGTGAATGCCTTTGTATTTGGGGCATAGATGTTCAGAACTGAGACTTCATCTTGATGGATTTCTCCTGTGACGAGTAGGAAGTGACCTCCTTCATCTCTTTTGATTGATTTTAGTTTAAAGTCTAATTTTTTAGACATTAGGATTGCTACCTCCGCTTGTTTCTTGGGTTCATTTGATTGAAAAATCTTTTCCCAACCCTTTAATCTGAGGTACAGTTTGTCTTTGAAGTTAAGGTGTATTTCTTGTGAAAGACCCCTGCCCCTTAGCCCTTTCTTTCTCAAGTTTGTCTCCTCTTCCTCCTGTTGGCAGCTTCCCCGATCCCCACCCCCGGCGGCCTTCCCCCGCCACCCGCTGCACGCCCGGCCCGAGAACAAGCACCAGGTGGGCCAGCCCGAGAACGAGCACCAGGTGGGCCGGCACGAGGGCGAGCACCAGGTGGGTCGGCACGAGAACAAACACCAAGTGAGCCGGCCTGGAGCCCTGCCCCTGAGCCCCCGCCCGAAGAGAAACACTCTGTCCCAAGGTCTCCGCCCCCAAGGTCAGCCATCTGGATGCGGAGGGAGGGGGAATTGAGTCTGTTGTACCAGACACCAGACCTTGAGAATATGCTGATCTGGAATGGCTCTGTGTCTCATTTGAACCATCCAATAGAAATGATTCTGTATTTCGCCTCATTTGAAAGACTCTATGTTTCACCTCATTTGAATAACTCTGTACTTTGCCTCATTTGAATAACCCTGTATAGCGCCTCATATACATTGACCAATGGGAATAGCTCTGTACAATGCCTCATTAGAATTATCCAATAGAATCCCTGCTCCTAGCTTGCGCCTTTTTCCCTATATAAGGACCCCTTTCCCTTGGCTCGGGGCGCTTGGCCTCACAGAAGCTAAGTCGCCCGGGTACCCGTATCTCCAATAAAGCCTCTTGCGGTTTTGCATCCAAGCTTGTGGTCTCGCTGATTCCTGGGTGCGGGTCTCCCTCTACAAAAGTACCTCTTCAGGGGTCTTTCACTTGTATGCAACAAAAAGATGGATTCTGTCTATGTTTGTTTGTTTGTTTGTTAGTTTTTCGAGACAGGGTTTCACTGTGGCTTTGGAGCCTATCCAGCCACTTGCTCTATACACCAGTCTGGCCTCAAACTCACAGAGATCCCTATGCCTCAGCCTCCCAAGTGCTGGGATTAAAGGTGTGTGCCACCAACACCCAGCTGGATTCTGGCTTCTTATCCATTATGCTAGCCTGTGTCTTTTATAGGCGAATTAAGACCATTAATATTGGGGGATATTAACAACCATTGATTGTTCATTCTTGTTTGTTTTGTATTTGGTGGTGGTGGATTTTTATTTGGAAATTTATGTGGATTTCCACCCCATTTTTCTTTTGGCTGTTGGTTAAGTGGGTTTATCTATTTATTGCCTGTTTTTCTGGTTGTAGTTTACTTCCTTGGGTTTGAGTTTTCCTTCCTTCTATGAGGGTGGATTTGTGGATGTGTATTGTTTAAATCTGGTTTTATCATGGAATATCTTGTTTTCTTCATCTATATTGATTAAAAGCTTTGCTGGGTATAGTAGTCTGGGCTGGCATCCATGGTCTCTTAGTGTAGGCAGAATATCTATCCAGGACCTTCTGGCTTTCAGAGTTTCCATTGAAAAGTCAGGTATAATTCTGATAGGTTTGCCTTTATATGTTACTTGACCTTTTTCTTTACTGCTTAATATTCTTTCTTTATTCAATATGTTTGGGGTTTTGATTATTATGTGTCTAGGAAACTTTTTTTTTCATGGCCCACTCTATTTGGTGTTTTGTAGACTTCTTGTACTTTCATTGGCATGCTTTTCTTTAGGTTGGGAAAGTTTTCTTCTATGATTTTGTTGAATATATTTTCTGCACCTTTGAGTTGGGTTTCTTCCCCTCCTTCTATACCTATTTTTCTTAGGTTTGGTCTTTCCAAGGTGTCCCATATTTCCTGGATATTTTGTGTTAGTGATTTGTTGGAACTAAGATTTTCTTTGGTCAATGGGTCTATTTCTCCTAGTGTATCTTCAACTCCTGAGATTCTCTCTTCCATATCTTATATTCTGTTGGTTATGCTTGCATCTGTAGTTGCTGGTCATTTACTCAGCTTTTCTATTTCCAGCAATCCCTCAGTTTGTGCTTTCTTTATTTTATCTATTTCAGTTTTCTGATCTTGAACTGTCTGAATTGTTTTCTTCAGCTGTTTGATCATATTATCTTGGCTTTCCTTAAGAGATTTATTGATTTTTTTGTATTTTTTGGTTTTTTTCTTCCATCTATTTAAAGGATTTTCTCATATCCTCTTTGATGCCCTCTATCACTTTCATGAGGATGTTTTTGAGGTTATTCTATTCTGCTTCATCTGCGTTGTGATGTTCAGGTCTTGCTAGTGTAGGGTCCCAAGACTGCATTGGTGTCACATTGGTTTTTCTGTGTTGAATTTTTTTTATAATGTCTTCTTTCTATCCTTTCTTCTGGTGGGTATAGAAGGAGTCTCTTCCTCTCCTGGTGGGTACAGGACCAAGGTTCTCTTCTGGTAGGTGAAAAACAGATCCAATACTCTGATGTCTCTTCTCTTCCTGTGGATGGAGGCAGGACTGGTACTGGGTCCTTGGCAGTCTCTGGTTGTGTTAGATCCTGCTGAATTGGCATCTTCCATGAGCAGAGGAACCAAAATATATATTCTTACACTGAAATTTTTAGCCACTTCAAGATTTACAAGAAAAAGGTCTATAGTTACAGCCAGATTTCCAAATCAGACTTCAGTCACAAAGAAAAACTATGTCATCATTCAAGGACCAAATTTGCAACCCATCACCAGGAAAAAAGAAGAAAGCAAATGTTTAGGTGATAACAGCATGTTAATAATGACATAAACCAGCTGCATAGGCAAACTTATGGGTCATAGAATTGGTCCAAACATGCTTCTGGGGTCAACTGGACAATGCTGTTGGAAGATGGTTTCTGAAACTGAAATCTCAGGAAGGTTCATCATATATCTTAGGATCAACTAGTACAGTGTATACTGTGCTGGGTCATGTTATACCTTAGCATTCTGACAAAATGATTGAGTCTGTTTTTACTACTATCATCCATGGTACTAATAAATATATAACTCCCAACAGTTGACTGCTGAATAAATAGATAGAAATTGTTCATTATTTGTTTTTGTTTATTTGTCCTTTTGTTTTTTCCATCTCAACCAAAGTTTCCCCTCCTTCCTCTTCCCCATCTACTACTCCTCTGTTTCTTTTCAGATATAGGCAGCCACCCTCCCATGGTTATCAGCCAGCCATCATATATCAAGTTGCAATAAGACTAACCACCTCCTATTCTATTAAGGCTGGATGAGGCAACCCAGTAGGAGTAAGGTCCCAAGAGCAGGCAAAGAGTCAGAGACAGCCTCTGCTCTCACCATTAGGAGTTTCACATGAAGACCAAGTCACCTAACTATACATATAAGCAGAGGGACCACGTATGGCCCATGCAGGTTCACTGGGTGTTGATTCAGTCTCTGAGCCCCTATGAACCTGCATAGTTGGTTCTGTGGGTTTTCTTGAGGTGCCTTTGACAACACTGGCTCCCACAATCCTTCCTCCCCCTCTTCTACAGGATTTCCCAAGCTCCACCTAATGTCCGGGTCTCTGAAGCTGTTCCTATCAGTTGCTGAGTGTAGCCTCACTGATGACAATTAAGTTAGGCTCCAATCTATGAGTATATCAGAATATCATTAGGATTCTTTTCACTTACCTTGTTTTTGCCATTTGTGTTTGGTTCAGGCTCCACCAATCTCCTGTAGCCAGGAAAGACTTCCAGTGGAGGAACTGTGACACCAACCCAGCCGCAAACCCTTTGACCTACAATTTGTCCTAGCTGGTGAGTACAATGTAACCAGTTACGAAGCACAGCCCCTCTGTCCATGCAGTTCAACTATGGCTCAGTGCACTGGAACAACATAACTATTTCTGAAAAGTATACTCGGGCTGCTCTTCAGGCAAGAAAAACCAGTATCCTTACTTTTGTACTGTTGTAGAAGTAGAAGTTGCCACACCACTGCATACATACAATCACTCACCAAAACTGGGCATGCTACCACCCTGTTGGCCTTTGAATCCCTCAAAACTGTAGGAAATAATTTAAAACCCAAGCTCTCCCATCCATGATAATTGACTGTAGTTGCTCAAACTCACTAAACACCACAGCTTGAGAAAAAACTAAGATTTCTGCCACTGATGTATCACAAATGTTTCTATTCATGTAGCTGTCTTTTTCTAATGGCTACTGTGGAAACAACAACTGTTAGAGGGCACAACAACTGTTAGAAGACAAACATGAGCCTTCATCCAGTAGCTGATGGAAGCAGAAGCAGAGATCCACAGCCAAGCACTGAACCAAACTCCTGGAACCCAATTTCCATGAGGGAGGAGTGATGAACAAAGGGGTCAAGACCATGCTGGGAAAACCCACAGAAACAGCAGACCTGAGCAAATAAGAACTCATGGACCCCAGTCTGACAGCTGGAGAACCAACATAGGACCAAACCAGGCTCCTGAATGTGGGTGTCAGATAGAAGCATTGGGAAGTCTATGGGGCCTCTTGCAGTGGAACTAGGATGTATTCCCAGTACAAGAACGGACTTCAGGAGCCCATTTCCCAGAGAGGGATACTCTCTTGACTTAGATACATAGGGGAGGGCCTAGGCCCTGCCACAAATGACTTAACAGATTTGAGGATTCCCTCACGGAAGGTCTCACCCTCCCTGGGGAGTGGATGGGATGGAGGGTAGGTGGGAGGCATTGGAGGATGGGAGGGAGAGGGAAATGGGATTGATATGCAAAATAAGATTGTTTATAATTTAAATAAAATCTATAATAAATAAATAAAAAGATTAAATGGTGAGAAAATGACACAGAATGTGCTTTCCAAAACCAGCAAACAATTGTATCCTGTGTAAAAGTAAAATATAGGTTTATAAAAGATGCAGTCTTCATTTTACATAATCTTAGCACTCAATAAGATTAGATAACTATTACATCCTGATTAAAGTTTTAAAGCCATTGTTTCTCTCAGAATTGATGCCTTACTGAAAAAAACCATAAAATATATTCACATAAATACATATTAAAAAAGTTCAAACCACAGTAGTGATAATATCTGTATATCAAATGTACTATAAAATGTTGTTTAACTGTTGCAATTAAACTAATCCCAAATTATGGCAACTGCATACAGTATAGAGCATGTCATGTCTATGTCATGGATAAGAAGACTGTATGTCAGAAAAAAATAAATAAAACATAAGATCCATGCAGCTCAAAGTAAGTTGCTAGGATTTCAGTCAAAGGCTTACCTAATCCCAAACCAAAGCTCATTTGTTGTGATATTGATTAAATTTAAGTATTTATGTTGTACTTTTACACCTCTCTATTGCTCTCCAGTTCTCCATGCTCATTCACCCAGCACATTCCATGTTTCACAATACAAGCAGCATCAGGATTCCATGTCTTACTGTCGTATCTTTCCCTGCCTAAAAATTGTTTACAAGCAAGCAATCAAGAAAGAACTTTCCAGAAAGAGCCAGAACTGTTGTTCATGGAAGTCACTGGTGTCTTGGACTTTCCAAAATTCCTTAAGAAATTTGTGGAAAAATAAATCAAAGACAGAAGCTAAGGCAGAATTTCTTCTTCCTGTAGTCAGTGATTCTCAGCTCTCATCAAATCTTAAAACAGATGGATCCACAAATGAAAAATGGAGCCCCACCTCAAGCCAATTCAATCCAACTATCTAGAGGCTGCAACAAGTTACAGAAACTCCAAAGTTACATGTGTAGCAGGTTACAACAGGTTATAGGTGCTTGCAAAGTATAGTCAATGTCTGAGAACTACCAGATCTCAAAGGCAAGAGCAAGCTGGAACTTAAGAGGAGCTCACAAGTATGAGACCATTCTGCTTCTGAGCTGGGGTTGGGGGTAGGGAAGGAGGATTGAAAGTGGGATTAGTAGACAGCCAGCCCAGATTCTTCATGTCAGGAATGGCAGAAGTGGGGTATGATGGAAGCATCCTTTACCCCTCTAAGGTCTCCAGTCCATTTCCTCCTCATGCTCAATTTTTCTCATACCTGCCATGATGAACATCTGAGATGCTATTTGTTGAGGTGAATGGTTTGTTTGCAGCACACACACATACACACACACACACACAAAAAAAAAAAAATAGCAGCACAACCAAAGTTCATCATCAGTAAAGAATCCAAAAAAGAGCCGTTCGTTGGTGGCCCATGCCTTCAATCCCAGCACTAGGAAGACAGAGGCAGGCAGTTCTCTGGGAGTTAGAGGCCAGCCTGGTCTCCAGAGCGAGTGCCAGGATAGGCTCCAAGGCTACACAGAGAAACCCTGTCTAGAAAAGAAAAAACAAACAAACAAAAAAATCCAAAAAAGTAAATCCTATTAACTTCATTCTTTCCATTGTATACTTGGATTTTTTTCTCTCTGAAATTTTCTTTTATACATGTATTATTTTGTAAACTGAAATTAAACACTAGCCTTCTTTATTTGTACAAAATAATTCAGAAATATATATAACAAGTAAATACTTGTTTTTTGCATCAGTTTTAGCTGTATAATTACAATTCCATTTCTTTCATCATAACTGTGAATAATTACAATAGCATGGAGATTGGAACAAATATTAAACTTTATTTGAAAATTTAAAAGAATTACCGACTGGTTCTTGCTCCATTATCAACTCTAACAAACAGGAAAGATGGAACTTTATTCTTGATTTAGATGGGTAAAAATATTGTTAAATATAAAATAATTCTGTAGATATTTGCAGTCTGTTTCAAGTGGAGTTGCAGTCTCTTGCCATGGTCCGAGGCATGCCCCACCCTTATAAAATACAAGTTATATACTTGAAAATCTCCATAGGAATTCTTTAACTCTGTCAACAGACAAAGAAATCATCCCTGAAATACATCTGATGACATGATAGACTGGTAAAGTCAAATCTCTCCAGAAGCAAAAATTAACTATGATTACTTGATGTAAGACATCACTCAAACCAATCAAATGTTATTTTGGGAAATCATAAATTTATATCCAGCGTCAGTTTGTCACTCATTAAGTTCTTATAAGAATGATTAGGAAATTATCTTAATAAGTAAACGTTACTCTTAATCTCTTCCTACTTTGATGGCTTAAAAATATAAGTTTATATCAATTCATTGAGTCTCACTTAAAGTCTCTGCCTGCTTGAAAGGTTATTTATTCTCCTATTAATAAACTTTACCTGGGTTTGTAAGGAATTCTTGCCTTGCTGCAGTCTGTGACAAATACCTACCATGTGTTTTGACAAATATCTACCATGTGCTTGGCTTTCAAAAGATGGTTATATAATTAATATTAAAAAATCCTTATTGAGAACCTACTGTGTTCCACGCACATGTGAGGTGTAAGGGATGTTTGAGACTCTAGTTACATTGAAGGTGTTCTCACACAGACAAACCCCAGGAGCAGACCGCAGCCTTGCCAAGGTGTCATTTTAGTGACTGACATGGATCACCACCCCCTGGCAGTCAACAATGACAGCAGGCAAAGCTGCTTAACAGGGAGTTACTGATCCTCCAGCTGTATTTTGCTTGTCACTACTTTGAAAGATGCTTACTTTGAAGAACTCAATCACATGGAAGGGAAAAAATCACAATGCAACTTATAAATCAAGGAGCAGAGAGGCTCTGAAGCCACAAGTAAATAATCTTGTCAGAGATGCTCACAAAAGGGAGGTGAGATACAAAAGGATTCCACGAAGATGATGATAAAAATAATAATGAAGTCATATTATCTCTCAGTAAGTGTTTTTTAAACTACTGAGTTCTCCTGCCTTACCTTTCCCAAAGGAACTAGGTGAGAAGAGAGTCTTCAAGTTGTGTGGTGTCCAAGGAAGGGTTATAGTGACATCCTCCTTCAGTGGAAGGCCTGCCCTCAAAATTGCTTCCAGCATTAATGTCAACACTCTTTTATGTCTTTATTGAAGTTGGAATACTGTGTCTGGTGTATCACTGATAATTTATCAGTTCCCTAAAGTGACAGTTGCAAACATTCTTGGGTAGACAACAGGCCTCAAACTTTGGGAAGAAGCAGAATGCTGGTACCTCTGGACTCTGTCTATGCAGCCATCTCCTCATTCTCCATAGAAATTATACAACAAAATAAGAATGTGATTCAAATTGGACAAATTTGCTAGATTTTAAATGTTTTCTCCAAGGAGACAATGAAGACTAATGCCTAAAAATTAAGATCTTTAACCTATTTTAGTTTAGTTTAGTTTAGTACTTTGAAATTCCATTAAAACCTCATTGATTTTGACACTATTTTAAGTCCACATGTGTGACACTGACATGTGAAATTATTGTACTTTCAGATGTATTCTAGACCAATGGACCAAACTGCTGAACTCACTTACTCATCTGTTGCATTGGGACAGTCTTCTTACCACTCTACAACTAGTACTCTACTCCAACTCACAGGCATCCTGTTGTGAAGTAAGAAGAAATACTGTGAAATTCCACTGACTAATTTATTCCTCTGCCTCAACTTCCTTCTATTTCACCTGCAAATCCAGACTGTTATCTACACATGATCCAGAATGATTTTATTAAATATGAAGTAGGCATATGTCACCCTCTAAAGACTTCCAACTTTACTCAAACATATGAACATCTTTTCATGTATGGTGAGGTCCACATGTGTATTTCTATGCCCTGCCACCTCCATGGGTCCCTTCAAGTGTCTCTTATCATGCTCCTAGTTGATTGTTCCAGAGCATTTACTTCCTCAAAAAGTCCATTTAATATCTACCCTTCCAGACCACATGACTTGTCTTCCTATTCTCCATTCAAATATAACTTTCTTCAATCAAGTTATTTAAGTTACAATCTATCCTGAATCTCATAGCCACCATTTTAGGTGACTTTATCACACCTGCTCATCATCACACTTGTCAGAATATGACTGAAAATATGTCTTTTGTTTAGTATCTTCTTCCACCTCCAACAGTTAATATCTGATAATCCACACTAGGGGCATTTCTGTCTTTTTTTACTGCTGTATACTCCACATGGATAATAATGCCTGATATGGGTAAATTCTTGGCAGGTATATGTTAAATGGGTGATTTCTTCTACTTAGTGAGGTCTTTCATAGCCTATCTCAGTTACTTAAAAATAATTACCTTATTAAACAACCTAAAATTCAATGTTTTCACTAACTCAGACCTGATCTGTGCTCATTTAGTCTGAATGAATATAACTCCATCACGAAGGATAGCCTGTAGCCTTATAAAGACAAAGACATTGCAGTATATCTTTTTAAAAATCTTATAAGTAATATATTTTCTTAGAAATCAATCTAATTTGTTCTTTCAGTTTTATTTGAGGTCTGAGAAAATTCTAATTATGATAACATTGTTTAATAAATACAATAGCTCATACAGTTACCAAATACTGAAGTTTCAATTCCATTAAATTTATACTAAAGATAATCAAAGCTAGATGTGGTGTCTTTAAAATGTGGCCACAAGTGCCTGGGACACTCCTGTTGAAAGCCAGAGTCCACACCCCAATTCGTTTGGATATGGGATAAGACAAGTCTGATTACTCTGGAATTGCCACAATGAATCCTAGAAAGTTTCCATCTGTCCTAGCTTTGTTTCACATTTATGTCACAAAACACCCTGACCAAAGCAATTTAGGAGAGTTCATGGTTTTAGATTGCAGTCTGTCATAGCAGGGAAGTCACAGCAGCAGGATCTTGAGAGAATTGGTTATATGGTATCCCAGTTAGAGGAAGAGTGTAATAAATACATGCATGTTTGTGCTTAGATGACTATCTCCAAACTCAGGGAATGGTACCAACCACTTTTAGGTTGGGTCTTCCCATATTAATTGGTATAACCAAGATAATTACCCTTTACACACATGTCCATGGGCCACCTTGAGCTAATCAATACTTCAATGATTTCTTTCTTCCAAGATTATTCTAGATTAGGTCAAGAAGTTGGCAAGACTCACCCTCACACCATTTGACAGCCAACATCGACTGCTAGGCATATCTAATGTTCCATCCTGCTCCAATTTCCAGGTGGCCTCAGCTTGGCTACCATCAGGGTATGACCAAATAGAATTCTATAAGAAAACCTTCTAAATAATCTGTCTCTAAATTTCCAACCCATAAAACTTATTGTCAAGTTAACTCACCGCTGATTACATTTTTGACTTATAAGTAACTTATTGTTCATGGATAGCAATTCATATACCAGAAATGTGAGCTGGGTTTCTAACGTGTTTCACATTTTCTATGTCATTTTATTTTGTTTGTGGTAAGATAATGATCCGAGTAAAGATTACTGGATTTTATAAGCATTAACTCAATAAGCAGAGAATTTTGTAGTGCCGTTGATTTTGGTGTGCTAAAAGGCAGTGTCTAAAATTCTAACCATTTGGGGTAAAATGATATGAGTAGGAGATGCAGGATGCAGAGACCCAATTCACATTGCCAGATTACAATAGGTAGCAAATTATATTTGGTTTTAAATTCAAAATGAGTGCCTTCTTAAAGAAAATACTAGCTTTTGCAGAGTTGAAAGCAAATAAATGAACTTTACCAGAGACTTAAAAATAAAGAGAATATTTTCTTTGCTCTTAAAATACAAAGATTTTGTACATATAATAGACTAAATGAACTGACAATCAATTAATTAAACATTACAAGGCAGTGATACAATGTGTGTATGAATATATAAATGTGCATGTATTGTAATGACTATACATTGCAAAATGCCAACAGCATAGCATTGCTCTCAGTCATTTCCAACTAAACAATAGAGACTTTTGAAGCATTTTCTTTGAAAATTCATAAAATTATCCACATGTGAAAAATCCAAATACCATAAAAAGTAAAACGTTTTTCTATTTCCACCTACAGGTAATTCAAAATTGCTGTGTAAATTTTCTTCAAACTTGCTGAAAATGAATTACCCAGTACATAATGTCTCCAAAGTTTCACAGTAAGAAGTGTGGATATAGAAGACAGCTTCTCTATTTCACAAGCAACACACACACACACACACACACACACACACACACACACATACACACACACATCTTCTACATACTCTCCTCACAGTGTGTGTATATGTGTGTGTGTTTATTGATATAATAAGGTTTTATTGAGTATAATTAGTACTACAATTAGTTGGAGTATGATTTTTGTGCCATTATATGTACATGGACATCCTATGTGGCTGTAGCAAGAGCCACATAGGATGTGTGACAGAATATATATCTGTGACAGAAAATCTAAAAGGAAGGCTTAAAAAATGGGACACCCTAACACATAACATCAGCAGAAACTGTTCTCTAGAGCAGGTTACAACACACAAATGAGTGTTGATGTCAAAGATTAGAGCAGGAATCAGAAGTGAGACCAGATGAGTTCAACAGTACTTTCCTCTAACGCAGAAAGACATCATTGGGTCATTGTTGGGAACACACGGAGAGGAAGATGGAATAGATAAGATAGGTTGTATGTCTAATTGAAAGCAATTACTGAACTTCGGAATTCCCTGAATACTTCAGTTTATCGTTTTTAAAGTAAATGATTATTTTAAAATATTTCTGAAGCTGCCTGGAAGGCTGCTTAAATTTGTGGCTGTTTCGGCTGTAATTAACAGTGGTTGGTACAGTTATTTTTAGTTCTAAAGTAGGAGAAATTAGGGACCTCACCATTAACTTTTACCCTCAACTGCTGGCAAATCTGTATTTCGACTGTCCTTTAGAGCAGAGAGAAAGATGCCATATTGGCACAGTAGAGGTGCCACATTTTTAGGTAGGGAACAGCTCACCTGTATGGCAGAAAGAATGGCCCTGGGCTACAGCAGCCTTCTTCGGGGGCCAGTATGTGAGTTCAAGTGAACACATGGCTACAGGTACCTGTAGATTGTAAGAGAGGAAATTCAATGTGGATGAGTATCAAACCATCAGTTCTACAGAGATGAAAATGATTCAGTCACTGTAAAAGCCAGGCCCTAGATTTCCAAACCAAAAAATACCCAGTTTATGTTTCTGGCCTGAAAATGTGACACGCTCATATCAAGGGCTGCTTATTTCATAAGAAAAAAATTTTAAAAGCTCATTTTTAAGTAGAAAGAATGGCAAAATGCAAGATTAAAAATGGTAAAATGCAAGATAAAAATAGAACCCACATTCTTTTTATTGATGCTTTCAGAGACTAACACTGAGCCTTAACAATGGGTCTGACCCACTTAGAAAAAAATACAGTAAGCCAAAGGAGTCAATCAGATCCAACTGCTTGGTATCCACAGCTCTCCCCAAGGTGTAGAGGCCTGGAAAGTAATACCTGGTGATTCATTAGCCTTAACTCTGAGATTCCCTGGAGCCATCTAAATCCAAACACCGGGAATCCAGTACCCTCTGCTATGGACATGGAGCCAGACATCAGAGTCATCTCAATAGTTCAGTCAGAAGATCCAATAACCCCATTATCTGGGCTTTACACCCCCACCCCGCATCAGTCCCCACTTCGCCCAGTGCCAGCTCTACCCGGCCCAAGATGGGTTGGCTCAGCAGAAATTTTAGAAGAGGAAAATAATGGCCTTTTGTCTTCTGACAGGATGTTATTTTCTTTATAAGTCATGTCATAATAATATTTTGGTTAAATAATGTTCATTAATGCACAGTTTTTTCACAGTCTTTCCCATAAAATGATGGTGATGATCGTGGTGATGATGATGACAGTAACGTAACAGTCTTGAAGATTAATTTCTTCCTTTACCATCTTCAGGGTGACGTTATAAATCTCCTGGCTGCAGGAGTGACCTGTTCTTTCTCAGAGACTCAGTAGCTTTTGTATGTCATGTTGGAGTTTATCTAGTGTCATTCTGTTCTTACCTCCAACAGGCGCAGTCCCCACCTTCTCCACCAGGGGCTGTTCACAACAGTGCCCACTCTGCCCAGCCACCACCCACTCATTCATCCACAGATGATTCAAACTTTTCTACACGACACCCAACAGTGCCAAGCAAGGACCTTTGTTCTCACTGTGTTTGATCATCAAAATAGCATTACATTTTCCCTAGAGAAAGGACATCCCAAGTAGTCTGATGTGTGGTAATGGGGGGTGGGGCTCAAATTTTGAACTTGAGTTTTCTGTTGTGACTAACGTTAATTTAAATATCCTGCTTCAAAGAGCTACTCTGTGCCTCTGAGCTGCATTAAAACCCACCATGACATTTCGTTGTTTCAGAAAACCGCAACACAATCTGCAAAACATTATAAACTTAAAGCACAGAATCTTATCTCTATTTTCTTGTATGTTCCAAAATTCTCCAAAATGCTGATCAGAGACAAGGCTCACATTCCAAGACTAGTGCCACAAGTTTGGTGTAAATTGAGGGAGGAAAGAATTAAAGTAACAGATGTTTGGGTTGCCTAGTCCTGTTATTTTCAAAATTTCATCAACAATGCAAAGTTTTAAATTAGAAATGTACTGTAGTTCTATTGTTCCCTATGGAAATTTATAACTAAAAGCAGAGTCTCAGAATTCGTTTTCAAACAAATATTCTAACTTTGGTTTTGAACATGGAGGGACACATCCTCTTGGAAGAGAAAAAAACTTGAGTCTGACCAGACCCCTCTCACTAGACACAGCCCAGGGAGGAGGATGCAATGGGTGGTAACTGTTCTAACAGACTCCATGACTCCATGTGGTTGCTTCCCAGGCTTCAGCTTTCCAACCTGTGAGGGCTGTTCACAGGACAGTGACAGCTAGGACATTTTTTTGTGCCTGGACTCATCAACTCTCAGGATAGCTCCCCGTGAGGTATACTGCCTGATTTCAAAGGCATAAGTGCTTTAGAAGACCCCCCAGAAGGCTTGTCTGCATCAACTCAACCATCCAGACCTTTCATCCCCTGCTAGGTTTTTCATGCCCTGTGAGGAAAGCTCCCTCCTGGCCTCAAAGGGAAGGGAGAGCAGAGTTCCTCATTGGTTCTCAAATCTGCATTGCTGGTGGCTCTTGGTACCCATATTCTAACATTTCCAAGCAGCACAATGCACAGAGCTTCGATTATATTGGGTTAGGGATGAGTGCAAGTGAGATCACAGGTGGAGTAAATGCTGGTGAGGCAGAGCCAGTGCCTTGAATGCTGATAGCTTGTGTTATCTTGGTGCCTACAATCCTTTTTGTATTAGATCAGCCTTGCCATCCTCCCTCAGAAACCATGCCAGGATACTCTAGTCTCAGTGGTCTCTCTGCTTTCTGTTCACTTAAAAATACATTTAGTGTCTTCTGCCAAGTCAGCATTCTATAATATAGCTACCTGCTTTAGTATCAGGACTGTATTTTTAATTCTGACTTCACAAACTGATTTTGAGTTTCTCAAGGGCAAACAGAATATTTTCTATTTACCGCTCAGGCCTATCACAGGATTGTGAGGAGACTGGAGCCAAGAGGACCATTGGGTATAGGCCTTATATTCAGAACAGCTCTCAGACTTAGAGAGCTCCTACTAAAGATTTTTGATGATATACTTTCATCAACAAGTCTTTTTTGTTTTGTTTTTGTTGTTTTCTTTTTATTTTAATTAGAAAGAAAATTATTTTATATGTCAACCCCAGGTCCCTCTCCTTCCCCTCCTCCCCTGCCCCCCCCCAACTAACACCCTACCTATCCCATCCCCTTTCTGCTCCCCAGGGAAGGTAAGGCCTTCCATAGGGGTTCTTCAAAGTCTGTCTTATTCTTTGGGATAGGGCCTAGTCCAACCCCCTTGTGTCTAGGCTCAGGGCACATCCCTCCATGTGGGATGGGCTCCCAAAGTTCATTCCTATGCTAGGGATAAGTACTGATCCACTACAAGAGGTCCCATAGATTTCCAAGGTCTCCTCACTGACACTGCATTCAGGGGGTCTGGATCAGTCCCATGCTGCTTTCCCAGCTATCAGTCTGGGGACCAAGAGATCTCCCTTGTTCAGGTCAGCTGTTTCTGTGGGTTTTACCAGCCTGGTATGGACCCCTTTGGTCATCAGTCCTCCTTCTCTGCCACTGGATTTCAGTTCAGTTCAAGGCATCAACAAGTCTTATACACAACTTTTATACACAAGTCTTAAAGAGACAACTTTGACCAAAAGTTGTATTTTTAAACTTATTTAGCATGTGTGTGTGTGTGTGTGTGTGTGTGTGTGTGTGTGTGTGTACTCACAAGTACATGCCTTAGCACAAGTGTGGAGATAAGAAGACATCTTGAAAACATTTGTTCACTTCTCTCACCACCCAGTTACTGTAACTTGGTTTAGACACTATTTTACTAAAATTTTCTTAAAAGTCTTAAAAATATATATCTCTGGAATCCAATTGCAGAGAGGGAGGAGTGATGAGCAAAGGGGTCAAGACCAGACTGGAGAAACCCACAGAAACAGCTGACCTGAACAAGGGGGAACTCATGGATCCCAGACTGATAGCTGGGAAACCAGGATAGAAGTATTCCAGATCCCCTGAATGAAGAGGCCAGTGTGGAGGTCTGGGCAATCTATGGGGCCACTGGTAGTGGATCAGTATTTACCCCTAGTACACAAATGGACTTTGGGAGCCTACTCCACACAGAGGGATACTCTCTCAGCCTAGACACACTGTGGAGGGTCTAGGCCCAGATCCAAATGATATAACAGACTTTGAAGATCCCCCCATGGAAGGCCTCACCCTCCCTAGGGCGCAGAAAGGGGATAGAATGGGGGTCAGTGGGGGGGGGCAGGGAAGGAGGGAGGGAGGGGGAACTGGGATTGACATGTAAAACAAGCTTGTTTCTAATTTAAATAAAAAGGATACACACACACACACACACACACACACACAACACACACCACACACATATATATATATATATATATATAAAAGTTTACCTGAAAATTTTCATAGTCCCTAGTACTGTGTTATATTATAAAAAATATACTCAGAAAAATCTTCCTCAGTGATCATCTGACATCCTACACATGAAAGAAACACAAAACTGGCATGGTATTTGGCCCTAGACAACCAAAAGCAATTTTTTTGTCCTTGTTCTTGGGTTTTGGTGATATGTAAATTATAAGTTTTGAACACGTGGGACTGTTCTTTTTCTGGAATACTGTGGAATAAATAGCATTCTCCTGTCCTTTGAAGTTGGGCAGAAACTTGCAATTTGCTTTGGCCAATGATTGTGATTGATACAGGAGTCCATCCAACTTCACTGCTCACTTGCCTTACCATCATGGATCATGAAAGCCCAGAGATGGGGCCTTTCTCCACCTCAACCCAGAGTGAGAACTAAGTTCCTTGGCTGAACTTTGAGGGATTTTGCCATGAAGAAGAAATGAGCCACCACCCCCTCTTCTGCCTTTGTTCTTTTAGGACACTTGAGAACATATCACCATGAAACCTACCTTATTCTGATTGATAATTGTAATTAACTCATGATGTTTAATCTGTCCCTCCTCCAGTGAAAGTTCCTTTGGGGATACAGTTTTATATCTCAGAGGATTATTGAAGTCACAGTATATGAGAAGCACATGTTAGCAGATTATTAAGTTTTACTATAAAATATAAGGTTTCAAGGCATTTCAGAAGCACCCGTGAAGAGGATAAAAAGGATTCTTCATCAGGGGGCTGGAGAGATGCTCAGAGATTAAGAGCATCATTTGCTCTTGTACAGAACCCAGCCTCGGTTCCCAGAACCAACATAGCAGCTCATGGTGGTGTGTAATTCCAGTTAAAGAGGCTCTGATGCCTTCTTCTGGATTTCATGGGTACCAGGTTACACAGGTGGTGCACAATTTTGCAGGCAAACATACATACACACAAAATAATAATATACTCTAAAATTTTGTCAAGTAGAAAAGTGACCTATGAGAAGAGCTTTGAAGAGAGGAGGAAGCTAAGAGTTATCCAGCTATCCAATGCAGCCCAGGATGCCTACTGGCAAATCTGGCGCAGCAGAGTAGACACACTTGTAGTCCTGGTGTTGGTTCCT
This sequence comes from Cricetulus griseus, assembly GCF_003668045.3. NCBI lineage: Eukaryota > Metazoa > Chordata > Mammalia > Rodentia > Cricetidae > Cricetulus > Cricetulus griseus. The sequence continues at coordinate 302,472,457 of NC_048595.1, read as the reverse complement.
GATTCTCCCAGTGCTCACAGTCATGAAAGAAGAAGGTTGTCCTTAGCAAAAACCAGTTATCCTGATTCACTATCCACTTGTAGGCCATTCTTGAGAAGGCTAGCAATGAGGAATCTGAGTCTACTATCAAACTATTACCCATCCAAAAAGTTAGATATCTAGCAAATACACTGCTTCTTTTCTTTCCCAGCTCCTTAATTCAGGTAAGTGGGAAAATGCAGTGAAGACCAATATGTATCTTTCCTCTCTGCATCCCTCTGCCATTCTCTGTATTTCCATATTCAGCCTACTCAGTTGTTTCCATGCTGAGGTTATTAAATACACACACACACACACACACACACACACACACACACACACACACACACACACACACACACACACCTCATTGTTACACCTCTGGTGTTAAGCTATCTCTTTGTACATCATGTGGAACTAGATGGGATCTGAATAATAACCTATAGACAAGTCTGTGCCAAGTCATTCCTCTAAACAATTTTCTAAGCAAAGTGTTAAAGTAACAATTATGCTTTAAAAAAAAAAAACTGAAGCTTGTCTTTTCAGGCTTCTTTGGAACTGTATGAACCTACTTTTCCAAGTTAGAGAATTCAAAACAGAAGAAAAGCAACCAGATTTTTTTTTAAGCAAAGAACATAAAAATCATAACCCAACCTCACTCTCAGTCTTCCAGAGCTAATTATATGAATTTAAGATAGCATAATCTGAAATTCTAGAAGCATTCTCGCCAGCATTCTTTGTATCTCTAAAAACAGCTTATGATAATTTCAGATCAATAAGGTATAAATGTCAATACATAATTTCTAAGATTTCCAAGCATGGCCAGTTTCTGATGTAGTTGTTGAATGCCTAGCACGGGGAGATATCAGAGCCCCGTGAATTCCTTGTCACGTGATGCTGAGAACAGTAGTTCAGCCTCATGTCAGCTCACTTTCTATGCACATCACTCTCAGAAAACAAGCTGCCTCTAGCTCCAGTCCTGCTCATTTGAGATGAGGACAAAGCTCCCAGAACTACACCTTTGTTTTCTTGTTATATTAACAGAAAATAATGTTTTCCTGGAATGTGCTTTGAGAGGAGTTTGTTTTTAGGACAGTGATCCACCAAAACTAAGATTTTGGAAATGTGGTTATTTCCATTGTAAATGGAATGCTTCCAGGCTGAATCTCCAGGTGAGTCCCCACCTTTACCTGTCAAGTCTGTCCCCAAGCACCCCTCAGCAGAGTCAAGGCCCCTCCTCAGCATCCTGAACTAATTCTGCCCCAAGCTGTTGTTCACATGCTTTTCCCATGCCTATGCATGAAAGTCTATGATGCTCAAATGCTTCTCTTGGCCCATCTCCATACCGTCCAGTCTTCATCTCCTGCACTAAGACCCAAAACCTCCCACAGCACTTTCCATATTCAGTTTACACTCAATATGAACCCCCTTCCAAGAACTCCAACAGCAAATGTTATATCGGCCTCCTTCCAATATGTAGCTTGAGCAATTTTCAGCATCATGTAATTACTTCAGTGGGATATGCCATAGATCTTGTATCTTTAATTTGGTCAAAAGTTAACAGAGAAGAGGAATGAATACAAAACAAAATATAAAATACTCTGTTTTGTATATGGAGAGCTTTGTTCAGACACATCCTCTACAAGAAACACCCCAAAAGCTGTTTAAGAGTTATGTGAAAATTCTGGGCGTTGGTGGCGCACACCTTTAATCCCAGCACTTGGGAGGCAGAGGCAGGCGGATCTCTGTGAGTTTGAGACCAGCCTGGTCTACAAGAGCTAGTTCCAGGACAGCCTCCAAAGCCACAGAGAAACCCTGTCTCGGAAAAAAAAAAGAGAGAGAGAGAAAGTTATATGAAAATGAAGATAAGACTCAGGTCCTATAGACCATCCTAACAAGGACTCATTCACCAGGTAATTGAGCATTAGGTCATTTTCTACTTAAAGGGAATTTGGTCCACAAATGCAGCTGAAAGTACCATGTGTGACACAACATTGCTATCTGCTGTTTTGTCTCATGCCTATCTTCTGACATTAGCTCATATTTCCACCAATAACCTGTATCACAATAAGGGCCACATGGCTCAAGCATCCTTAACACAGGGAGTGGGACCTTGAAATGGCAGACAGATATCATAACAAAATATTCAGTATAAATAAAGGAGATAGTTCCATCCACATGTAAATGATTTAACAGGTTGCAGGCATTCACTGTTTTTCTGTGTTAGATAAGAATATTGCTGAGCTATAAAATCATTTAACTTTTTCAAGCATTTTCCAGGAAGACTGATGCACACATATGCACACATAGACACACTCATACATAGACACACACACACACACACACACACACACACACACACGCACGCACGCACGCACGCACGCACGCACGCACGCACGTGTGCGCTAAACTCACATAGTCTTCCATGGACTTTGTGTTTGGTGTTAGCATTGTAGTTACTATCCAGGGTAGGTCTTCATCCACATGAAAGCAAAATGCTACTTCAGAAATTGTCTCCAGTTTGGTTTTAGTCACCAACTATTTAGCAAGGACATTTGGAAGAATATAGAGATATTTAGATTGTCATAGTCAGAGTGGATATGTTACTGGGGTGTTGTTAAACAATGAGCAGAACAATATGGCACAACAAAGACTTATTACTTCAAAATGGCAATTGTGTCAAGCTTGGGAACCTCTGTTCTAAGAGAAAATGTGGTATATAATTTTATGATTGCTTCTTGTTTGATGAAAATAGCTTTAATGATTTGTGGTGGGGAAGCTTATTCCTGAAAGTCAAAACCTTATTCCTACATAGATCATTCCAGACTCATGATCTAACGACAACTTGCATACAACAGCATCTCTGTGGAGAGCAGTATAAAGTTTAATTTCTTTTAAATGTATTTGCCGGTGTGAAAAAATAGGAAGGAAACCAGACATAGCTGTACATGCCCTTAATCCCAGCGCCTGGGAGACAGAGGCAGGCAGATCTCTAGATCTCTGTGAATTCAAGGCCAGATTAATGAGTATGCAGTGAGTTTCATACTTAGCTAGAGCTAAGAAGTGAGACCCTGTCTCAAAATAAGATAAAATAAAGGAAAGCAACAAAAGAAAGGAAGTGAAATGAAGGAGGCAAGCAGTGTCCTAGATTCCCAAGAACTGGTTTCTGGAAACTCCCTTCTGAAGGAGACAAGATGGTCCCCAGCAATGTCTCAGTGGGCAACAAACTAAGAAGCAATGGATAAAATTAGGTTCTCCACAATAAGCATCACAGATGGTGTCCAGGTTGGTGGGACTTGATCAGGTTGGAATTCTCTTTCTTCTAATTATTCTCACTCTCTTATAATACTTTCAAGCCTTTGGCGTTTTAAAAAGTACACCCTCATGTTTGCTGTGTTTAAGAAGCTGTGGGTAAAGATGAGAACACCAAGGGATTCGGGAAATGGGCAAGAACCCTATGAGGGACACACTGAGTTAATCAGAGGGAAAAGAGACTGCATCTGGAACACCTCATTGTCTGAGGATGGTTCTGATGGCAGTCGGGAAGTCCTTAAGCCCATCCTGTCAGAGTGCGAGTGTGTCACTCCCAGTATGGAATCCTGACTCCATCTGGGCCAGATAGCAAGCAGACAGATGGATTTCAGAGCACACTAGCTCATGCCTTGTTCAATACAGTCCCTTTTTTGTATTTAAAGGTCGGCCTGGTATGTTCTTATAATCCCTCACAAGATGCTTCTGTGGAGCTATTTAAGTGACAGGAGGACATATTTGCTAGACATGGGCTCAACCCTACTATTTTTTTTGTCAGTTGCACTTGATCCCCTAGTTACTGGTTAACATCTCAATGAAACAGCTGCCAACCAAGAATAGAAATACAGAAAAGGGTGACCACAACAAGAGGAGAAAACAGGCAGCTTAAGACACTGACCAAATCAAGAAGCACTTCATCCAGATGATAGCTTCCCCTGGCAAGGTCCCAAGCTCCAGTGCTGAGAACCCCGCCTCAGGGTACTTTGGCATGTCGCCAGCCTCTGTCATGTAATGACTGCCAGTCCTTTTCCAGACTTAGAACTACTTTGTTAGAGACCCATCATTACCCACCAAAGAAAGTCTAAGGGAAAATTGAGTTGAATAAATTATTAGCAATTTCATAATAAACTTCAAGTCATCTTCCATACATTTTCTTCAAACTGCCAGAGTAATTTATATATTAAACATTTAGATAGTACTATCCTTCCTTGTCAGCTCTCCCTGGTGCAAGATTGTTAAAAGTAGACCATTATATTCCAGGGGAGTTTAAGCTATGAAAGGCCTCAGGCAGATGAACCTGGAAGCCTTCTCAGAAGCTTGCCAGCTCTGAGAGTTTATGGCTTTATGGTCTCGGATGAAGATCTGATAGCATTCAGAAACTTTCCCCACAAGAGAAAGGGAAGTCAGCAGGGGAGCCAGCCTTAGGGATAGTTTTACCACTTTGGCAATAGTCCTCTAAAATAGAGAAGATACATTAATCCTGAGATAATGGTGCTAGACCTTTATTTCTTTAGTTGTTTTTTTTTTTTTCAGAAAGTGGTCATTGAAAGACAGTATTTTTTGTATTTGTTTTCATTTTTATACAGTGTAAAGGCAGTGTGCAGAAGGACAGCTGAGCCTCAAAAGACCATCGTGAGAGTTTTGGTTTGGATAATAGACAGAATTCCAAACATGACCAGCAGCTATCTTGGCTGTATGCGTGCCAGACCAAATCTGAATAAGTAGAGTAACTTCAAACAAAGTTAGCATGAAGTTTTCTTAAAACACCAGGGACATGAGAAATGCCCCCTCACAGTGCTCTTCACTCTATTTCATATGATTTGAGTTGCTCTGATAGTAAAATTACTGTACATATTGTTCCCATCTTCTTTACAGGGAATAACATAATACAAAAATACCATTAATCTCACAAAGTGTATGCATGAAAACATACAAACACTCGCACACATGTGTTCACATGTTCAGGCATACACACACACACACACACACACACACACACACACACACACACAAATGCTCAGCTTGTCAACAACTTCAGCAAAGTAAAATACAAATGATAATTAGAAACATGTGTCCCTAGCAAAGAGGCCCAGAAACTAAAAGGTCATCTTTTTCCAAATGACCTAATTAGAAGAGCCCGGAGTGCTGGCTACAGTATAATGGTTTTACACAGCTTTTAACTCAGATTTCCTGTTTTAAAACAGTGCAATTTACTGCCCCTGCAGCAAATATGAATTGTCACTTAATGCCAACAGAATTAGGCCTCCCAACAACACCTGCCTCTAGCAATCTCCTCATTGTTAGGCCCATCGGCTGAAGATTGCTGATTTGCCATCCCAGAATGACCATTTAGAATGTAATGCCAGGATTACTGCCAAGTTTCAAACAACGATTTCACGTAGAAGAGAGCCTACTTGGTACTTCACATTAATGCCAATTGAAATATGCATGAATAGACCAAAGGGAAAAGCAGTTGTTCTGAATCGCACTGTTAGTGAATGCTTCTTATATTCCCTTTTCTGGCCCCAGTGCTGGGATTTTGATGCTGAATAATTTTAATTGCCCAGAGATAACAGATACACAGTGGCTGAAAATGTGGCATGGTGAGAGCTCAAACAGACACCCAAATAGAATTGTCAATTTAAATAGATGCCGCTGTAAATTTGTATTTAATCTCTCTCATATTTATTCAATATGTTGTGATGTTTCATTAAGGATTCATTTTGCTTGTCTATTTTGTTGCCTCAGTAATCCCATCTGAACACCTAACTAATGTTTTGTACAGCAATGTTTATTCAAAGCCACAAAGAAAAAAAACTCAAGAGCAGCAAGAAAGACCCAAAGCTAGCAAATAATTCTCATCTACCTCTGTAGCTCAGCATAGTTATAGGACTGAGTGTGAAACTGCAAGATATAAGATAAGAATAAAGAACTTCCAAGACACTTTTCTGGAGATGGTCTACCTGTGTTCTCTGTCTGCTTGTTGCTGGTAGACACTTATTATTCAAGAATAGCCTTGGGTAATAAACCTCACCCTTGACAACTCTGGATGACTTATATGTATATGTGCTCTTTCATGGGAGAAATAAAGTATCATTCTTAACATACTAGCCATTAGCCCCACTTTGGTATAGTAAGTTAACCTGTATCTTGAGTAATAAATGCAAATGGGGCAACTAGAAGTTGAGTCTGCTTGGGGTGCACTTGATCTTGTATATAGTCACAAAGGCATCCAACACAGTGAACCAGCAACAAATTTCATACTCAAGAGTGGCTATACCATGTAAGCTAGATAGTGCAAGGCTATACCATAACAGGTATCTTCTGCGCTTCTTGCACAATGATGAAATTGCCTGGCTAAATGCATCATAAAATCTATCTCCACCATTAAGAAATGCATGATAACTTCTCCAGTTCCTTGATATTTGTGTTCTGGCATGACTTATTTAGACATTCCACAGTTATTTCTCCTCTCCCATACATCATGGAATACACAGATTAGGCTACAAAGCATAGCACTTGAAGAATCCCCACAGCTCTGAACTATGAGGCTGTTTTAAAGAGTCTCCCTGACTTTCTCTTGATTTCCATGGAAACGCTTCATCATGTTTCCCATCCCACTGCTCTGATTATTCTGTTCATTTACTAGGTTGACTTTGTCGCTCAGCACTCCCTGATAAAGGTGTCCTCCGACGTTCAATACCAGGTGTTCTCTCTGTGTGTTTTCTCCTTTTGAAATAACACTAGATCGCTCAGCTTCAAAGACCATCTTTGATCAAATGATACTCATCCATCTTTGTACATGAACTTTCACACTGACTTCAGCTTCATAGTCACATTTGTTCTTTATTGAGGCATTGTGTGCCAAATCCTAACATGTCCAGAATTAAAATAAATTTATTTTCCTTCTGTGTACTTTCATTCTGCAATGTCCCCCTGATCTATTCCCAAGTCTATACACAAATGTTCTTATCTTTCTTTGTGGTGTTAACCAACATTCCTGAACAATGATAAAAGCAGAAGTTTCAATCATAAACACACACACACACACACACACACACACACACACACACACACACACACATATATATATATATATATATATATATATATATATATATATATATTTCCATGGCTATTTTAATTCCTCCAAGTTCAATCATGAAAGGAAACAGTCATTTATCTGCTCTAGGAGGATGGTTTTTTTATGCAGGGAAAGGTGGGTAGGCAAGGGATGGAAGAATAACATAGCATAATATTCCAGCACACCAATTCTGAGAAGAGTTAGAGGGAGGGCAGGGGATATAGCTCAACTGGCATGAATGAGGCCCTGGGTTCACATGAACCACATGTGGTTGTACTCAACTATGATGCCAACATTTGAGAGATAGAGGCAGAAAGATCAGAAGTTCAAGGTCATCTTTGAGAACAGAATAAGTCTGAGGCCGGGTTAGGCTATGGGATAACCTCTCACAAAAAAATCATATATGTCAACAACAAAGTTCCCTTTGTTTTCAAGCCCTCTACTTCCCACACTTGTTATGTCAGGCATATTTCTTCAGTGTAACCCTTCTGCACTGTTACCCTGAAGCAAAATCAGCAGAGTATTCCTGGATACTTCCATTTCTGTTACTATAAAATGGGACACTATAAATTTCCTCTCCTAGCCTTGCCTATGGTTAATGTTAAACCAACTGTCTATTGTTCTATTTCAGATTCTAACTTTAGTTCTTGGACTATTTCTTATACAGGCTTACATATTTCAAGTTGTATTACACTTGTCTTCTTATGCCTCAGTTCTCACTCAAAACTTTTTCTGATTTGCTTCATCGTTCTGGGTTCTCTGGTGTGGATAGACATAAAAGGAAAGAATATCTGCTGAGTCCCCAAGACTCCTTAGGGGTCAGGTTTAGTGGCCACTTAAAATAAATGCTCACATCATGCTAACACACTGCTCAGCACAGAAAGACATACACTGCCAGGGAACTCATGAGAAGGCATCAGAAATTTCTGCCCTCGAAGGTGAAACCAGTTCCACCAAGAAGTAGCTATCCATTGTGGAATTTCTTTCTATTGTCACTTCTGAAGTCTCACTCACAGCCTCAGTTGGTGATAACTCGGGTACATAACTGTCCCATATCTCTCATGGAGGCCGGAAACATAAGATACTAACATCAGGCCTAGAGACTGTGTCTCCCAGTAATGTCAGAAGTTACATCCAGAAAGTCTCACCACTATGACTGCCTAAATGTGAACTGAACAGAGACAACAATGGACATGTCAAAGTGGACAGGGATGACCCACAAGGCCTCAGTTCCACACAAAGAGCTACAGGCAACTAAGGGATGTTGAGAGTAGGAGACATAGACTTCCCCAGGGAAGAGCACACCAATTGGTTATGCAATGCAAAATGGTTGGCCCTGAAAACATGCATATGAGTAATATTATACAGGCTGTGCAGGTTATATTTGGGAATATATATATATATTGCATGTAAGAACAATTAATACAAAAGAGACCATGAGTTTGAAATAGAACAAGAAAGGATATATGGGAGGATTTGGAAAGAAGAAAGGGAAGAGGAAAATGTACTTATATTAATCTCAAAAAATAAAAAAGTAATAAAAACAGAATAAAACCAAAATAAGAAATATTATAAAACTAGAAAGCATATTCAATAACTATCTGCAAATAAAAAGAATGAGAAATATCCACTATGTTCCTTCCCATTCTTCCCTCCCCAACATCTCTGTCTTTTCTACAATTTCTATCACTTTACAAATATCATGCTTTCTTTTATCAGAGGGGTAGTTTGTGTGTCATTTCTCTCCTTAATTTCCTGGGTTCAGTGAAGCAATAGATACTTTGATGTTGTCCACTACACATTCAGCATACTTACAAATGTCAGAAGGTCCCAGGAGAAATACAAATAATGACTGAGCTGAAATTCTTATTCTAGATAATGTGAGGAATATTTAAACTAAAACCTATAATTATATATCAAGGAATCACAAAAAGGGAAATCCACAGATGAATTTAAAATCCAACTCGGATTTGGGTTTGGACCCAAGATGTGGATCATGTGCATGAGTTTATCATTAGCTCTGCTCAAGCCGTTTCTAAAATAGTAAGGAATAAATGAAAGAAATGAACTGTACTAAGTATAAATAGAGCTCCAACCACACTAAGAGAATGACCCACAACACTCCCACTTAACTGACCAGGCTACCCACATCAAATATGGAGAATACATCATCAGGTGAGATTTCAGTGAAAATGTCGAAATGTTTAGCAAGTAGAGATGTGACCTCTGAGACAGACAACCACAGTGGAGAAACCAAAGAATACAGTTAATCAAGTAGAGGGTGACCTACTACATAGCTATAGACTGACATCCCATATGCTGTAGAAAACCCAGTAAGCAGTGCTCTGCCCTTGGAGATGGAATGGGTGTCTTTCCCTTGAAAATGGAATAAGCCTAGAGAAAGGCTATCCACATGTAGGACTTCGAGGGTCAGTGTTATAGCTGCAGTTAAGAGTCCCTTCCAGCCCATAAGCCACAAACTTCACATTTAGCTTCTGGGAACTCTACATTTAAATAATAGACTTGAACATCAAACCTGAGAAAATTATTCTACATGTGACAGAGTTGATGATAAATGAGATTATGCAACAACATGGAGAGGGAAGTACAGATATTTTTAAAACCATGTAATTCATGCACTGCTTTTTCACATGAGTAAGGTGGTGTGAAAAAGAGAAGAAAAACAGAAATTGAGACATATTAATTAAGCAAAAACTTAAGCAATGTGTCAGACAAATTGCAAACTATAAAAGATAAAACAAACCTATAAAACATAAAGGTTTGATTTAGGATATTCAACACTTAATAATAAAGAAAACAGAAACGGGAGGAAGGAAATACCAAAGAAAACAAAGTAAATTTTCACGTACTATGTAATCGGTCTCTAGCTTCCAACACTCCACCAAAAGAACAGAAATATTTTTTAAGAAATGAAAATAACGATGCTGACGGAAGTCCTAGGAATTTTTCAGGGCACTATGAATAATACATTGTATATGAATAGTACATATGCACAAGTACTCTAATATATTTGCAACATGAAGGAAGACCCGTGTCTCTCATGTAGAAGTTAAAATTAACAACACAACTCCCACACCTAGGGCTCAGGAAACACAATGAAAGAGGGGGTAGAAATATTATAAGAGCCAGAACAGAGTTGTCTGTATGATTCTGTCTTCTAATATTGTCAAGAAATTTCACCGACATGACTGCTTAAACATAAGCTAAACAAAGACAACACCAAAAGACATACTAATTCAGATTGGGGAAAGCTTAGGAGTCCTCAACTCTACATAAACAGCTACAAGCAATTAGAGATGTTGAGAATGGGAGGAATAGTCTTCCCAACCTTTTGGTTACCTAATAGCAAGTGATCAGTCCTGAAAACATATATGTAAATAACATTATACAGACTGAGCAGGGTGTTAGGAGTGTGTGTGTGTTTAATAACAGTTAATGAAAAAAGATCATGAATTTTAATGAAAGCACAAAGGGGTACATGGAAGGGTTTGGATGGAAGAAGGGGAACAGAGAAATGAAATAATTTTTTAAAAGAATGCCAGTTCTCAACAGCACTAAAAAAGAAGGAATAAAAATGCTTCAAATTTATGAGGCAAAGCAATGTCAAAACCAGTTTTTCTAAATGTAAGCCAAACTAGAAATAAAGTATTTAAATATAAAGATATTATCAGGCATGAGAGACAAATTCAAATTTCCTCAAATGTATCTTTCACAGAAAGTTGCTTTAGAAGGAAAAGAGCATATAAAAGAAGTAATTCCATCAGACTAGGAAGGTAGCAAAAGCAGCTGGAAGGTCACAGCCTCCTCAAAGGTTTGGCAATAATCCTCCCACACAGAAACAAAATGATGGGCAATGAGAACACCAGAAACAATTATCTTTTTTTCTTTTTTAATTCAAAATGCATACAATATAGTCTGATCACAGTTTTCCCTCTCCCATCTCCTCCCAGATCCTCCCACCTTCCCACTCTGCCAACTCCACAGTTGCTTCAGTAAACAAACACGTAATTTAAAAAAAAAAGACAAAAAGTTTTTTAAGCCAGTATTAAAAATAAATAAATAAAATAAAAAGTCTTACAAACACAACACACAAAAAAACATAAAATCACAAAATTGGAAATCATAACATACAAGCAAAATACCAGTAAGATAAAAATTCTGAAACAAAGTAATATGAGACAATAAATACACAAGAACACCACTGAGTTCATTTTCTGTTGGCCATCACTGCTAGACATGAGACCTGCACTTAAGTGTGGTTTAAAGACCCAGTGAGATTCCATTGAAGAAAGCTAATTGTCCCTTTGTGATCAATTTGTTAATTGGAAATAGCTTCTTGGTTGGAAATGGAAGTTCATGTCCACATCCTCCTCTCAGGAATAGACTCCATCTGGCATGGACCCGTGCAGCCCCTGTGTATGATGCCGCAGTCTCTGTGAGTTCACACGGGCATCAGCCCTGCTGTGTCTAGAAGACACTGTTTCCTTGGCGCCCTCTATCCTCATTGTCTTTGTCCTGGAACTTGCTCTGCCTCAAACTCACAGAGATCCACCTGCCCCTGCTCCCCAAGTGCTGGAACTAAAGGTGTACACCACCAACGCCCAGCCAAGGTTTCATTTCTTATGTGCCATCTGCTTTATTTTTTGAGACTGAGTCTCTCACTTGGCATGGGACTGAGGATTGGGCTAGCTAGGTGCTGGAGCAATATGGGCTGTCCGTCTCCACAGCAATGGATGACAAGCTGTACCACCATGCCCAGCTTTCACAAGGATTCTCAGCATAGAGTTTGCGTCTTCATGCTTAAACAGCAGACACTTTGCCAGCTAAGCTGACTCCTAGCACCAAGACACAACTTTCAGTATCTCCTGTTCTCTAATACAGCCAGTCTATCAAAGCTGCAAATGCATATTCCTCTCAAAACATTAAGGACCACCATCATTTCAATCCTCTCACTTCTGAACTGGTACTAAGATAAGGCAGAATTGACAGCCAGGGCTCTCCAGAATGCAGAGCAGAAGTTGCCAACACTAGGTTCTTGTTCACTTTGACTGGTACACATTAAAAAATATGTGACTTCTGGTCACACTTGGCTTTACTTCCTAACAGTGGGTCTTTGGAGGACTCTGCCTCTTACAAAACACAGAAGAGCTAACTACTATGCCAGCTATCACTTATGGATGAGACTTCAGAGTCAAGCAACTGACTGTGTGACTTTAATCAAATGAATTAGTCAATCTAAGTCTTGATTCCTTATCTGCAATACAGAAATAATGTTTGTCTTGAAGATTTATGGGAAGGGTAAACTAGAGGAGTAAGTTTGGCATCTATAGGCTCAATGTAATACTTTCAAGTTTTATGGTTTGAAATGTTAAAAGCGAAATTAAACTCTATGTTACAGGCAAGCCAATCTACTTTCCATTTCATACACCAGTGTGTGTATTGTATTAATTATTGTTTAAGTGAGCCTTTCCTCAAGAAATTCACAATTTAGATGAGAATTAGCCATATGTAGGTGCCAATAAAACTAATAAATTCTGGAACCCACATATTACATTAAGTACTATCACAGTGGGATTAAGTTTCCCCAAAAATGGATTGGAGAGAAGTTAACAGAGGATCATAACTAGACCTTCACATGGGCATCACCAAACTCTAGCCACAGCCTTTGCACTTGCTCTACCCTACTTCTTTCCACTCTCCACTGTAGGCATCTGGTCTGTAGACCTGAAACGGTGGCCATATCCCTTTGGGTGTGGCTTCAGGCGGATAGAAGGGAAAGAGAGAAGCTTGAGGCATGGCTTTCCTTAGTGTGCTCTTTCTGGTGGGTCACCAGATCCAGTAGGAAGAGCACAGAAACACTCCGGTGGTTCTTTGTGCTTTACTGTGTAATTGTCCCCAATAAACACCCATTTAGCATTTATCTTGGGTCTAGTGATGTAATGGCATCCTCACATTCACTCCACCATTAGCCTCTCACTCACTTTGAACTCTGATCCATCAAACACCATTGCTTTTTACATCAATACTTTCATTTTACTTCTGGTCAACAGATCATCCCCACTTGAGATCATTAGTTAGTCATGATTTGCAGCAGCATATTTCTATGTAATATCAGCATTTTGACTGCATTTTAGGCTCTTTGGCAAAGATGCGGTTTAATACAGCTCTCAGTATACCACTGCTATATTAATGAGACTCAAAATAGTAGCAACTAGATTTTCTTCAGGATTTTATGTCCCTGTGGCAACCATCTTATAAATGATCATACTCCGTATTAGCAGATTGAACTAACTTCTACACCGGACTCTTTGTTATGCTTGCATTCCTATATCAAGTCTTACATCAAAATCTTACCATCTTTTATGTCTGCATAGTATCCACTCAATTTCATTTCTTATTGGACCCCAACTCCAGCATGCCAACACAACCTCAATCCTCTCTGCCCCACACCTCTAGTGCCACTAAATTCCCTTCAGAACTTGAAAGAGATGCCATCATCCAAGTTCCTGTAGCAGAAATTATATACAATTGGTCATATGAGTTCTAGGCATCTGTATTTTGGGAAAGCACTCTAGAAGATTGCAGTGTGCACCTGCTGTTGAGGGGCACTCAGCTGTTCTATTTTCCTGACTTTTTGTGATAAGGATTAATTTTTATAATAATATTTCCACACTCTTCTACTTTCTTGTTTTAGTAACTTTTATACACTTGTATTAGTACAGAATATAATTTAGTCTGTCCTTCAGGAAATTTCTCTCATTGTTCCTATGTAATGTTCTCTCAATTTTTTTTCTTACATTATTTTACATCCTCATGTATTAGCACTGAACTTTGCATTGCAAATGCCTCCAACGCAAGCATCTGACTTAAACTGTGTTTTCTCCTTAGTTCTTTTTCAGATGAACATTTAAAACAAATGAGGTAAAATTAATAAAAAACAAAATGCATAAAGACATACCAACTATACATTCCACAGCAGTGTGAAGATCCCAGGACCTCTAGCTTGGCTGATGCACAGACCAGTGGGTGATGCTGGGGAGTTATTTGACCTAGCTGACTCTCAGTTCTCTGATATACAAGAAGTGAGTAACAGCAAGCCTGCCTCATTACACTGCTGTAAAGATTAAATGAAATAAAGTGTGTGAGAGGCTCAAAAAGGCATATGGTGCATATCAAGCATTGGGTTTATAAGTTCGATTATTTATTGCAGAGTGACTATTTTGCACCTAACTCCTTTCAAATCAACTCTTTTTTGAAAGAAAAAAAAGCATCCACCTTTAAGTCTTTTCCTCAGAAATAACATGTTCCTTTATGCTTTGTTGATATATCTAAAAATATTTCACTATAAAAGCATAACTTTTTATTAGTATATTAGAATATTCATGATATACAATGTTCTATGTAATCTCTATGCTCTATGCTTATAGATGTATCCTTACATTATATGAAGTTGCCTACAATTTACAGATTTTTAATTTTGTTGCTAAATAGTAGGGAATTCTGATTAAGAATTTGCCAGAGGGGAGAAGCCAAATTGAAGGGGAGTAAAATTCTTATCAAGCCCCATTTAGCTGAATTAAAGTGAGCTTCCATGGGATGGTTCCAAGAGGGAGAAGACTGTTCTTCTCCAGTTACTACAAACATTGAGCTGATTAGCAGCCAATCTACAGCTCCACATTTTCATACTCACCATCCATGACTTCAGAGCATTTCAGTAATGAAGCTCTGTAGGGAGAAAGCAATCCTGGTGATTTTCCTTCTCCTTGGGAAACCTCCCTCCACTATCCAGCATAATCTGACATTGCCCCCAAATGTTACCACTGAGAAATACAGAGCAAGGAAACCTGAAGAGAAGGAAAAAGGAAGTGGGGGTGTAGGACAAGAGATGGAAGAAAGATCACAGATCACAAATCAATAAAATCAATAAAAAGAATCCAATGTAAGGTAATACAGACATATGCTTAGATTTCTTTGCTGTGATCCAAACTCTATCCTTCATGGCACTTTTTGTTTTGCTCTTTAGAAAGTGCTAAGAGATTTCTCTGACGGAAGTCCTTTATTGAGTTAGTAGAGATTATTTTCAAATGGCCATTGAATGATTTATACAAAAATACATACTTCCTGGTTCATGCAATCCATCGATACCTGTTAAAGACTCAATAAATGGTTATCATTTCATATTACTGATTGCAACTGTGAAAACGAGACCATAACAGCTTCCGGTTGTCCTTTGTTCTTTGTGTTTCTCCTGGCATTGTTTCTTGTCTCCTCTGGAAGCTGTATGCCTCTTCCTTTCTTTGCCCAGTGTGTTTCTCTGCACTATGAACCTTAGTGCACTTCCCATTGTGGATCCCACCTGTTCAGGCCAAGGCAACAGTTTCCATCCTGAAGTGTACATGTTTTTCCTGTGTTTAGCCATTAAATAGGATTAAATATACTTTGAAAGTCGGGATTTTCACAGTTCAGTTTTACACGTTTGTTCAACTAATGAAACTTGAGATGCAAAAGTGACCTAAAGTCCACAAGCTGTGATGACCTCTTCACAGTTCACACAAAAGGCTTGGGTTATGGCCTGTGATTAAACTGCTATGATAACTTTAACACTCTAACTTTAAATATAGAAATAACAAATATTTCACTGTTTTAATATTGAGTTTTCTTAAGAATTTTAAATAAAAATATCAATGCTTGCTGCTTCTGCTTGATAAGTAGTAGAGAGAGGTGTCAGCATTCCAGAGTTGACACAAGGAGATTTCTTGTTGCTGCCTACATCTGGAATCACAAGAACACTTCAGGGTAAAAATACAATTGAGAGGACAAGGAGTCTATGAACCATTGAATGTGAGTCGGATGCAATCGTTCTTTCTTTGGCTGACATAACACTGCCTTAAAATTAATTTGTGCCTAGAAATTTATATAAGACAGAGAGACTTTCATCTTTTTACATGTGAGTTTAGGACACCAGGGTCATCATAGAAAAAGAAAAAGACTGAAAAAATCGAAATGAATTTATAGTTGTTTGGATTGGCATGGATTCCTCATCTTTCCTGTTGTGCAAACTGACACAGCAAATGGTAGGTCCTCTTAATACTTAAACACCAATTTACCAGCAAGCAGTCCCTCCAGGCCCTGTGCACTCCCTGGAAGTGTTCGATCTTAGGATGGCAAACAGACGTTAAGGTTGTTGAGAGATCTACTCACCACAAAGTGACCAGCTAAGTTTATGTAGAGTCAACTTTGTTGCTAACATAGCAGCACCTACTGGTACCCTTATGAAGTAAATTTAGAACCAACATAGCAGAAATCAATTCCTCCATCTTAGTGAGGAAAGGGGCAAGGTGGGGTTTAACCTCATAAAAATGACTATCTCTAAACCAAAGAATTGGAAGGAACATTGTAAATGTGGAAGAAAGGTAACTCTTCATGTTCAGAATGTGTTTAGGACAACTGTTACACTTCCCTGCAAATTGAAATTTCCATTAGCCTGCTCCTAAAAATTATGTCATAATAGTTCACAAATGAAGCGCCGCCCCCTCCCCATTATAGGAAACAATTCCGGAAAGTACTCAATGGATTGAAATAAGCTGAGAGGAATCATGTTTATTTTTACCACAGCTATGAAGTCTAGTCACCAAACAATGAATAATACAACATATACTGTCATAGTCTGCCAGCTCCACGGTTGTCTAAACATCTTGACTTAAAGAGACATTAAGGAATAGTGAGCAGCATTTAAAAGCTGAGAAGGTGAGCCGCATGCCAAGAGAAGATCACTACAGATCACTACAAATCCTAACTGGGGGTTTGTAGGGAGACACTGTAACCATACTTCCTAAGGTCTGGCTACAGGTGTGCCTGACCATACCCATCAGGGTGTGGTCAGGGTGATGTCAGGGTGATGTCAGTGTCACATATGAGAGGTTTAAAGGGATAGCCAAGGTACATAGTAGTACTCTTTCCTTCCTACTTTGGCACGCTCTGTCTTCCTGTTGGTTGGCATTTACGTATTAAAGTTATCCTGATTGGATTACCTCACTCAGAAT
Source organism: Cricetulus griseus (assembly GCF_003668045.3). NCBI lineage: Eukaryota > Metazoa > Chordata > Mammalia > Rodentia > Cricetidae > Cricetulus > Cricetulus griseus. The sequence continues at coordinate 302,455,261 of NC_048595.1, read as the reverse complement.
GGTTTCTTCTAGTTCCATCCATTTTCCTACAAATTTCAATATTACATTGTTTTCTTCTGCTGAGTAGTATTCCATTGTGTAAATGTACCACATTTTCTTTATCCATTCATCATATGTACTCACTCATATGTGGATTTTTAGACATAGAATAAAGGATTGCCAGCCTACAATTCACACTGCCAGAGAAGCTAGGAAACAAGGAAGACCCTAAGAGAGACATACATGGTCCTCTGGAGAAGTGGAAAGGGACAAGACCTCCTGAGCAAAGTGAGAGCGCAGGAGGAAGGGGAGGAAGCTAGAAGAATGAGAAGGGGGAGAAGATGAGGGGTGAAGAGGGCATGAGGGAACACAAAGGTTGAGTCCAGGGAAGAATAGAGGAAAACAAGAAAGGAGATACCATAATAGAGGGAGACATTTTTGGTTTACAGAGAAATCAGGCACTAGGGATATGTCTGGAGACCTACAAAGATGACACAAGCTAGCAATCTAAGCAACAGAGGAGAGGCGACCTTAAATGTACTCCCCTGATAATGAGATTGATGACTGACTTATATGCCATCCTATAGCCTTCATCCAGCAGCTGGTGGAAGTAGAAGCACACACCCACAACTAATCACTGAACTGAACTGGAATCCAGATGCAGAGAAGGACAAGTGAAGAGCAAAGGGGTCCAGACCAGGCTGCTGAAACCCACAGAAACAGGTGACCTGAACAACGGGGAGCTCTTGGTCTCCAGACCGATAGCTGGGAGACCAGCATGGGACTGATCCAGACCCCATGAACCTGGGTTTCAGTGAGGAGACCTCGGAAAACTACGGGACCTCATGTAGTAGTTCAGTACTTATCCCTAGCATAGGTGTGGACTTTGGGAGCCCATTCCATATACAGTGATACTCCCTGAGCCAAGACACATGGAGGTGGGCCTAGGCCCTATCTCAAAGGATATGATAGACTCTGATGAGTCCTAATGGAAGGCCTCACCCTCCCTGGGGAGCAGAAAGGATATGTGATAGGTAGGGTTTTAGTTGGGGGGGTCGGGGAGGAGGGGAAGGAGAGGGAACTGGGATTGGCATGTAAAACAATATTTTTTCTAATGCAAATAAAAAAATATCAGAAAAAAGTTATGCTGACCTTACGGGCACGAATTAGTTATTCACCATAATAGTGATTAGAAAAGTGACAGTCCCTGCTTGGTGAAACTCCTATGTTCTATAATCATTCCTTTGTGGGGTGGGGCTGGAGACTAGCCCTTTGGAAGAAAATAAGAAACAACACACAGCAAACCAATCAAGGTGTTAGTTGAGAACATGTTTGTCCACCACTCAAGAGCGTTGCCACAAAGTCATCAGCCATGGCAAGTAACCTCTGGAGGATCTGACAGTTGTGTCCCATCCTTGGATAAAGTCAAGGCCAGCAGGAAGACACAAAAGTCCCAACCAAGACAAGCCTTGTTAGTCTCCAAAATGGTGAGATAGAGAACTGGTGCCTCTTAGGAAAGGTCATCATTTTTTCCTTACGGTCTAGAAAGGTTGTATTGACAGTCTACTACTGTGTCTGTGCAGTTCTCCATTTCAGTTAAACTGGTTTCCATAGTCATTTCATTTCTTTAGTTACCAATAAGGATACATATGCATTCTCTACAACTGAAATATAAGGGTCTCATTCAATTTAAAGCAACTGAAATTAATAAACTTCTGTGACTGCCAGGAAATGTGCTTTTCCAGATACAGAACTATGTAGATTTTTGCACGTAAGTAAGTCTTCACCTCCACAGCCTGAATATCCAAAGCCCTCTTCAGTAGCTCTTTCTGATCCTAAGTTTTCTTCCCTTTCCACACATACACACCTGTTATATTTGTTCAAAATATGTCTTTCAGAATTGTGGTCCTCCTCAGAAACTTTAATTCCTTTACCAAGAAATGCCACAGAGAAATCCCAATCATCTTCTCAGTCATGGTTTTCACTAGTCACTAGATCTGAACACATGCTTCCCCACCTGCCAGCTCATCAGTCAGGATAATTGCCCATGCCTGTGAAGCGCATATTGTCTGTATGTCTTAAGTAGCTCTGTCTACCCCCTCCACTCATGTTTCTGTTCCTCCTACCTGCTGACCCACCATGCATGTGTGTCAGGGTTTTCTCTATCAAAATCTCCCATCATCCTGGATTCATTACTAAATTCTTACTATTTTGGACATACACTACCTTGCAATTTGATTTTCTTCTATTTACGTATTTTCTCCCTAACATAGAAGCAAAAATGCCTGACCTAATTTTGTATATTTGCTTAGCCTTTATAATGGTTATAATTAAGCTAAAAACTGCCACATGATATCAGAATGAAAAACAACTAACATTGCTAGGAACTTACATATGCATTTTCTTGTTATTAAGGTCTCAACACCAAGCTGAGACATTCAGGAAATGTACAGTGCCCATAAGCAAAAAAGGGCAAAAGAAAACATAAAGGAAATGTGGAAAGCTTATGACATCTTGCAATAACTCATGCGCTCACAAGAGGATGCAAAGGCTGAGACTGTCATGGCATATCTAACTTAAGGTGTAATTGCTATCAGTTCTTCCCGTTATTCTTAAAACTCGTATATGCATTTGTGTGTATGTGTGTATATAAGAACTGTTGCACATTTTTGAGTGATTGCCTTATAATTTAGACTTCCTAGTTTTTCCTCAATGAATGTTCTTTTTTCAATTTTTCAAATAATTATTTGTTTGGACTTTGGTACTTAATATTAAGAACACATTGAGGGTAAAACTGTGAGGTCTTTTTATAACTGCTTTAGAAGTTCTGAAAATAATTTGTGTGAAATTGACTCTGGAACACAATTCTCTAGTTTTATTATTTGCTTTCATTATTGCTGCAGTTGTTTTGGGCTTGTCTTAAGGAATGAATTTTTCTCACAATAAAATTCTTTCTGATGGTTCATTGATTAAGCTATCTCATAATGAACCCTCCTTTTAAAATACAGTGTGTTGCCCTGGTGAGATTACCCAGTGGATAAAGGAACTCGCCACCAACCCTGCTGACCGCCAGGTCCCATATGACAGAAGGAAAGAATATACTCCCTCAAACTGGCCCCTGACCTCTACACATACTCCTTACACACATATGCCCTCCACATAAACAATAAATAAATGTACTAAAATATACTGATCACCCTAAGCCTCAGTTTTTCTACCATGACATCTCAAATTGTTGTTAAGTGAAGTAAAACACACTGGGCGTCTGTTGAACTTGCTTTTAAGGTGTTCTTTTAATGTGATATTTCTTCCAGGCATTAATTTAAAACTAAAATACTCAGAGACAACAAAAGGGCAAGAATAACAGTGGTGGATCCTCAGAGTCCTGGGATCTGAGGCTAGCTGCCCTCTCTCAAGTTCCCATAGAAGGGCTTAGGGGCAATGACAGTGTTAACACCATTTAGTATCCACGTATACTACCACCACAAAGAAGCACTATATATAAAATCTAAACAAAGCCAATACAAACTCTGTTCAGATACTTGGCATTGCAGAAGATAAATAAGCTCCCTGGCTATTGATCTTAAGTCTGTCTGCCCTTCAGTGCTCACTTAACACACTACACAGTGATAGCTCCCTTCTTGATCCCAATGTCTTGATAAGGAGCCTAAACAGTTATTTCTTACTGAGGGGTAGAGAATAGTTTTGTTAACATTTGTGTTTTTCTTTTAAAGGTCCTTTTATTTTTAAAGTTCCACAAAACTGCCTTGACCTGCCTACCAGGGAACTGGAGCATGTGCTGGGCATCTACAACCTAAATCTCTTTTGTCTTTATTTGTAGTACAGAATATTGATTTAGATTTTGGCCTATTTGTATCCTTTAAGCTTTTAAATACTAGCTATAATAGCTAGAGGAGATGCTTTGCTGGAGCTGAAATCATCACCCAAGAGAACATATTGGGGAAACACAGAGGCCAGAATTAGCCCTTGGCTCCTGTTTAAACCAGTGGAAGCTGAGCTCATAGGATTTGAAGACACGTTTTTCTTTACATTGAATATAAAGGCTGTTTGAATGGATTGTGCTTCTTCGAGTTTTTGTTAAACATGCTGAATTAGCTCTTTGTCACATTACAAAAAGAGAGGCAGCATTGCTTCTCCAATTTGTCTTCCTAAGGGTCTTTTGATATCAAACAAAATGCACAGACACCCCTTTATGTTTCTGTACACTGATTGTTTAATATTACAAAGGATTGGGCACCATACCAAAAGCTTTGAGTCATATACAACCCTACAACATTTTACTATAACAGTTCCTAATCCTTTATAGCCAAAATAACAATAAAACAGAAGAATGTTTAGAACCAATATGGGGAGGGTAGAATGGTGTTAAACAGCTACCAGCATGACTCAGTGATAACTGAAATCATTGTGAGTTGTGGACTCAGCCAGTTATGCTCAAACCTTTTCAAGTTCCAGAACATTCTTCCATTATACAGTGCATAGCATCGCAGAGAAAGATCAGAATTATGAACACTTCGCCATGTATGATGCTACTACTGAATGTTTAATTTGAATTAATTGGCATACACTTACTCTGAGAGTGTAGATTCTGTGTTCTCAAAGCTGTAACTGGAATAGGTTTTTTGACCACAGTCTATCTCTGTAGTAGAACATGGGAGAACCTCCATAAAATGCATAATAGTAGAGCACATTACAGCCCATCTTCCTACTAACATCACTTAAGAAAGTATTTCATTTACTCAGCCCAAAATAAGATGTCTCCATCAAATCCCTCTTCTGAGGACTTGGAACTCTGCAGAAAAAGTGTTAGAGACTGAAAGGAAGGAGAACACCAAAGAAGCAAGACCTCCTAAACACAGCAGGAAACTCACAGGGACTGAGGCAGAGTGTCTAGGGCCTGCATGGGTCCACACCAGAGGGAGTCTGAGAGCTGGGAGGAGAAGTAGATATATGCCCCCATCCCTAAACCAGAAGCTACCTCCAACTGATAACCTCTTGCAAATGGAAAGTGAGTTTTCTTCAAGAAAGTCTCACCAAGGAAACAAACCGCTCTTAAGGGTAAGCACCATGTCCAGCAGTAGATGACCAACATAAAACTCAACAGGATCTTTGGAGATTCTGTGTCCCATGATGCTGTGTCACTGGGTTTTTTAGTTAATTTTTGTTTCTTTGTTTATTGTTTTGTTTTTTACTTATAGGTCCTCTGTGTATATATTATGGCTTCTAGTTTTTTTTTGTTGTTGTTGTTTTGTTTTGTTTTTGTTTTTGTTTTTTTTTAGGGATTCCTGTTCATGTAAATGAGTATGTCTTCTGCATCTACATGTATTTATTGTGCTTCTTTGGATATTTCTTCTGTTTGCTTTGTCCTATTCTGATTTTATCTTATTTTATGAACCATTAGATGCCTGTTTGTTTTCTAAGGAGACAGAAAGTGTGTATATTTGAATGGGAAGTGGGGTGAGAAGGAACTGGGAGGATTTGGGGGGTAACTGCAATAAAAATACATTCTGTGAAAAATATATTTTTAGTAAAAGAAAAACAATTTACCCAATAGAAATTTGTGCTACTTTCCCACCTGAAAACAAGTAACAATATATATTGATATATTGTATAGCTTAACACAAAGAAATCACCTATCTCTAACACCACCCTATGTGGAAGCAACTACCTATTTAACTTGAGTAAGGGAAAAATAAGTGATGTTGGATATCATATCTTCTCTGTTCATTAAAAATAAATCTTGAGAGACTTGCGATAATTCTACCTAGCTCTCTATTTGTGAAGTAAAATTACAATAAAACCAAGGTTAGTAAATGTAGTGATATCTTGTTTATACTCCAACAAGTAAAGCTTGCCTGAAGATCAGAGGGAAGAGATAGCCACTAGTTAACCACAGACATCTGGAGGTCTGTAAAGACCGACAGGAAGTGATATGGCTGGACAGAGAAAGGAAATAATAAGGCAGGAGGAGACAGAAGCTCAGTCTTTTTTCAGCTGGAAATTGGGTAGGGTGTGACTGTAGTTTTTCTCTTTCATCTCTCTGATGATTCAGTAATTTCCCCTATATCTGACTCTGGGCTTTTATTATTAAGACCTATTAGAATTTGTGTTACAAAAACAAAAAATAAAAGACCAATTTAAAAAAAAAACATAGAAAGGAGAAACAGGCCTACTCAAAGAGGATCTGAGAAGAAGGTTTCCTGGAAATATCAAGTCTTGAGTTGAGTCTTCAAAGTTGTAAAATGGTATGTATGTGTGCATATACAGACTCCAAGCAAAGATCCTACTAAAGTTGAAGGATGGAGCATGGATAATGTCATGGAGCTAAGAATCTGTAACAGCTATGAATCATGCTACAGAAAAGAGTTAAACTGAAGGGGCTTGCACAGACCAGATCATCAAGAATCTTACTTGGTCAAAACATCAGAAAAGTCCAGTTTGTCCTATAATGAATAAGCATTAACAGCTTTGGTTTAGAGATAATATGGTCAAATGCATTTTAGATAAGTCACTCAGAATTTTTAGAGTTTCAACTGCTGTGATAAAATACCATGACCAAAGGCAACTTGGGAAGGAGAGGGTTTATTTCAGCTTACATGTCCCTATCATAGTCCATCATAAAGAGAAATGAGAACAGGAACTCAAGGCATGAACCTGGAAGCAGGAACTAATATAGAGGCCACAGAGGAGTGCTGCTAAATGGCATGTTCCTTTTGGATTGCTCTACCTACTTTCTTTTAGCAGTAGGACCATCAGCCCAGGGGAAGCACTTCTCACATCAATCATCAATCATCAATCAAAAAATGCTCCAGATGTTTGACAGTGGACCATTCTGGTTGCAGCTTTTTCATTTGAGGTTCCCCTTTCCAAAATGGCACATACTTGTGTCAAATTGACCAAAAAAAGTAGCCAGCACATTGATTCAATGTCAGAGAATGGAGAACCAGCCTCAAGATAAATAAGAGGGTATGGGGTATTACATGCATTAATTCATATGAAAGGAAAATGAAAGTAATACCTAGGAAATGGCTGCTGAGGAAATGCTTAAAAAATAAGGTCAACAGGGTGTTATGACTGAATAGAATATATGCATACAAGGACAAGGGCAATGACAGCAGTATATATAGGAAAGAAATTGATACAAGTAAGGCAGAGGTTTATGATAAGTCGCTGGTGGCTACTGGCCCCATAAAATGATAGTGAGAATAAAATTTAAAAGCAGTAAAGATTTTGTAGGAAGATATAAAGTGAAAGAAGATGGAATCATATCATCAAAACCAGAAGAAAAAAAATCATCTTAAGTGAAGACAATATTGCATGCAATGAGTAAACTGATCAAGTAGTCACCACAGAGAACCAATAAAAAAGCCACTTGATTTTGTCTCTGACTTCAAGCTCACTCACAGGTCACTTTAATTCTTTGCAAAACTCAAGAATCTTATAAATTCCCTACTTGTTTTCTGGTGTTAGAAATGGTAACCACTTAATGTCACAAGCACTTTAACCACAAACACTCAAATTGAAGACATTCCAAGTTCACTTCTCCTAGTCTCTCCATAGTAAATCATTACAACAAATTCCAAGGCCATGATAATAGTCCTGAAATAATATGTACATACTGTCATACATTATTTTATCTAATTTATACATACATCTATTGTATACATAGACTTGCACAACCACTACTAAGATCAAGATATCAAACAACTCAATAACTACACACACACACACACACACACACACACCTTTCTTAAACTCGTTGACTATCACACCTAAAGCCTATCAGCCACCATCTCTGACTAACCAATATTCTGTCCACTACTTCCACAGTTTTGTAATTTAAAACAGTTTAATATCACATGATGGGGATGTCCTTCTGTATATATGTTTCTCTTATTGGTTAATGAATAAAACACTGTGGCCAATGAGGTAGGAACATAGGTGGGGCAAGGAGACGAGGAGAATTCTGGCAAGTGTAGGTGGACAAGAGAGGCCATGTGAGACCAGGAAGAGAGGATGTGTCAGGCATTCTCCAGTAAGGAAAGACCATGTAGAAATACATAGATTAATAGAAATGGATTAACAATTAAGACAGAGCTAGCCAATAGGAAGCCCAAGCCACTGGCCAACAGTTTCATAATTAATATGGTGCCCGTGTGTCTCTTTGGGGCCCAAGGGCAATGGGACACTGACGGATCAGAAAACTCATGCCTACAGTCACTTACTAAGAGTGTTTTTTTTTTTTTTGTCAGACTCAATGCAATGTCCTTGTGTTCTATGGAAGAAGGGTTGCACCTATAGTTTTTTTCTCTTATTGCTGAGCAATAGCACATAATATGAATGTTTCACAGTTTGTTTAATGATTCACTCATCAAGGTGCTATTTTTATTGCTTCTGATTTTCTACTGTGACAAATGAAACTCTTATGAACAGTTATATTCAAATATTTGGGTGGACATAAGTTTCTGTAGGGCTGCTGGGTCACATAATGAATGTTATTGAATGGGTGATTGGTTTTTATTTCATGTTTGATTTTTTAACTTTTTGAGAATTTTATATATTATGTTTGTTCATTTTCACACCTCTCCCCCAATTACTCAAAGATCCATCCCACCTCAACCCTATACCCACCCAGCACTGTGTTCAAATTGTTATGTATATACTCTTCGATATATGGCCATTCACTGGAACATGATCAACATAACAGGGACCACATCCTTAAAGAAAAACTATCAATTGCCAATAAGTCCTCAGCCAGGAGTGTGACTTCCTGACCAATTCCCTATCCATGTTGGCATTTCATCTGGCTTGTGGTTATACACATCTTGTATATTCAGTCACAACTATTGTGAGTTCATGTGAAGCTTATATAGAAAACTATGTCCTTATTGTAACCTACTACCTCTAACTCATATAGTCTTTCTAGTCTCTCTTATGCAATGATCTCTAAGACTTTGAAAGAGAGGATATGATAGAGATCTTCCACTTAGGGGTGAACTTTTCACAGTTTCTTATTTTCTGCAATTTTTCCAGTTGTGGGTCTCTGTATTAATCACCATCTACTAAAGAATGAAGTTTCCGAGAGATGATCGATGCCCTCTAAGGATAAGTCATTATGAGTCAGTTTAACACTGTGGCCATTTAGCAGAATTTTATACTAGGTTCTCTCCTGGGGACTATGACTTGTGTAGCCACAAGTTCTTGGCTCTGATGATAGTGTCAGGTATATGTTCCATCTTGTAAAACAAGCCTTAAATACACTCAGAAAATAGCAGGTTATACCCATAGCATTCATGCCTCTATTATACCAGTGGACATGTCTTTCCAGACCAGTCATTACAGTATCTCTCAGAGTACACAGTTGGGTAGGATTGGTGGTTACTTTTCCCCTCTGGTATTGCTCATTGCACTGTTAATCCCCATGGCATACATCCAGTAGGGATAGAGCTTCCAGATGAGTAACAAAGTGATTTCTGCAGGCTCAGTGACTTATGTGTGTGGTGTCATAAGCAATATGGTCTTACCATCAAGTTCTGCATGGGGGGGAGGGGAGAGGGAACTAGTAGAATGAGAAGGGGAGAAGAGGAGGAATGCAAAGGACATGAGGGAGCAGAAAGGTTGAGTCAGGGGAAGAATAGAAGATAACAAGAATGGAGATGCCATAATAGAGGGAGACATTTTAGGTTTACAGAGAAATCAGGCACTAGGGAAATGTCTGGAGAGCTACAAAGATGACACCAACTAACAACAATCTAAGCAACAGAGGAGAGGCTACCTTAAATGCCCTCTCCTGATAATGAGATTAATGACTAATTCATAATCCATTGTATAGCCTTCATCCAGTAGCTGATGAAAGTAGAAGCAGACACCACAGCTAAACCTTGAACTGATCTGAAATCCAGATGCAGAGAAGGAGGACTGATGAGCAAAGGGGTCCATACCAGGCTGGTGAAACCCACAGAAACAGCAGACCTGAACAAGGGAAAACTCTTTGTCCCCAGACTGATTGCTGGGAAACCAGCATGGGACTGATCCAGACTCCCTGAATGTAGGTGTCAGTGAGGAGACCTTGGAAATCTATGGAGCCTCTTGTAGTGGATCAGTACTCTTTGCTACCATAGGAATGGACTTTAGGAGCCCATCCCACATGGAGGGATACTCCCTGAGCCTAGACACAAGGGGGTTGGCCTAGGCCCTATCCCAAAGAATATAACAGACTTTGTAGACCCCCCCATGGAAGGCCTCACCCTCCCTGGCAAGCAGAAAGGGTATGGGATAGATAGGTAGGGCATTAGTTGGGGGGCAGGGGAGGAGGGACAGGGACCTGGGATTGACATGTAAAATAAATTTCTTTCTAATAAAAAAAAAGAAAAAAAGAAGGGAGGAAAATCAATAGCAATAGCAATAGTCTGTAATTGTTGGAAGGATATCTACATAACCTCAATAACCAACATCTCCAAAAGAAGTAACTGATCCCTAGTTCTGAACTTTGTATTTGTTAGCCTGTAGTATCTAATAGGGACATTGTCATCTCATTGTAGGGTAGAGCCACATAACCTGTTTTTTTCAATGTGTGCAATATATATAAATATATAGAAGATAGATAGATAGATAGATAGATAGATAGATAGATAGATAGATAGATAGATAGATAGATAGATGACAGAGAGGAAGCTCCTAGGGTAAGAGTTTTCTATATGAGTCTTTCAAAAGGTCTTTAGTGTAAGTTATACCTCCCTGTATTCCTCTGCTTTGCCCTACCATCTCCTAACTGCATTTAACATTTTCTATCCCATTATTCCCTTCACTTACTGCATTCTATCTCTAGTCTCTTGTTTGCTTATTCCATGCCACATGGCTCTTTACAAATACCTTTTATTAGTTCCCTTGTTTCTTTGTTAAGTTTCTGTCTGGTGGTCCTGTCTAGTGGTGAGAGTGGGTATTGAAGTCTCCCACTATAAGTGTGTGAGGTGTTATGTGTGATTTGAGTTTTAGTAATGTTTCTTTTTCGAATGTGTATGCCTTTGTATTTGGGGCATAAATGTTCAGAATTGAGATTTCACCTTGATGGATTTCTCCTGTGATGAGTATGAAATAATCTCCTTCATCTCTTTTGATTGTTTATAGTTTAAATTCTAATTTGTTAGATATTAGGATTGCTAGACCTACTTGTTTCTTGGGTCCATTTGATTGGAAAATCTTTTCCCAACCCTTAACTCTGGGGTACTGTCTGTCTTTTAAGTTGAGGTGTGTTTCTTGTATGCAGCAGAATGTCTTCATATCCAATTTGTTAGCCTGTGTCTTTTTATAGGGGAGTTAAGACCATTAATATTGAGGGCTATTAATGATCATTGATTGTTCATTCTTGTTTGCTTTGGATTTGGTGGTGGTGGTGGTGGTATTTTGTGTGATTTCCACCCCTTTTTTCTTTTGGCTGTTGGTAAAGTGGGTTTATCTATGTTTTTGTGGGTGTTGTTTAGTTGCTTTCGTTTTAGTTTTCCTTCCAGAATTTTCTTTAGGGCTGGATTAGTGGATGTGTATCGATTTTGTTGAATATGTTTTCTGCACCTTTGAGTTGGGGTTCTTCAACTTCTTCTATACCTATTATTCTTAATTTTGATCTTTTCATGGTGTCCCATATTGTCTGGATATTTTGTATTAGGGATTTGTTGGACTTAAGATTTTATTTGGTCAATGAATCTATTTCTCCTTCAACACCTGAGATTCTCTCTTCCATCTCTTGTATTATTTTGCATCTGTAGTTCCTGATAGCTTACCCAGCTTTTCTATTTCCAGCATTCCCTCAGATTGTGCTTTCTTTATTGTCTCTATTTCAGTTTTCAGGTCTTATCTGTTTGATTGTTTTTCCTTGGCTTTCCTTGCTTTCTTTAAGAGATTTGTTGATTTATTTTAATTTTTTGGTTTGTTTTTTCTTCCATTTCTTTAAGGGATTTTCTCATATCCTCTTTGAGGGCCTCTATCATTTTCATGAAGTTGATATTAAGGTCATTCTCTTCTTCTTAATCTAAGTTGGGATGTTCAGTTCTTGCAGGTGTAGTCCCTATACTCTGGTGGTGTCATATTGGTTTTTCTGTTGTTGAATGTGTTTTTATATTGTCTTCTTCCTATCCCTTCTTCCACTGTGTGCAGGTGGATTTTCTTCCTCTCTTTGTGGGTGCAGGTCCAAGGTTCCCTTCCAGTAGGTGCTAGCAGGTCCAATTTCTGATGGTTCTCCTTTTTCTGTGGCTGGAGGTGGGACTAATACCAGGACATTGGCAGACCCTGGATGGCCTGTTCTTCAGGGACAGGTTTCCCTATGTACAGGCCCCAAGCCTCAGGAGGCTCCTCGCTGGGCACTAGAAAGCAGGTTGGAAACAGGCCCATGACTTTCCCCTCCCATGGGTGGAGGCAGGACCAGGATTCTGGCTATCTCTTGATGGGTTGGACCTCCAAGATGAGTTCCCCAGTGCACAGTCCCCAGGCCTAATGACTTTACCTTTCTATGTTGGGATTAGTTCACTCAGAATGCTTTTTTCCAGTTCCATTCATTTACCTGAAATTTTTATAATTTTGTTTAAATTAACAGCTAATAGTCCATTGTGTAAATATAGCAAGTATTTATTATCCAGCTGACAGATATCTAAGCTTTTTCCATTTCTTGATTATGTTGAGCAGAGCAGCAATTAAAATGGATGAGAAAGTATCTCTAAAGAGAGAGAGTCCTTTCAGTATATGCCCAATAAAAATATAATCATGTGATAAATCTATTTCTAGACTCTGAGGAACATCCAGTAATTTCCACAGTGGCTGAACCAGTTTGTGAAATGAAAAGTTTTTCTCTTTCCTTACACCTTTGCCAGCATTCACCATCATTTTTTTAATCTTAGTCATTAAGATAAAATCTCGATGTAGTTGTAATTTGCATTTTCCTGCTGGCTGAACATTGAACATTTTTTAATGTTGCTCAGCCATTTGTATTTTATCTTTTGAGAATTTTGACCCATGCCTCAATTTTAATTGGGTTATTAGTTTCCTCAAAGCTTAGAGTTTTTTTATTCTTTGTATATTCTAAACATTAGTTCACTCTCAGAGCTAGTAAAGTTGTGGTGATTTTGTCTCCATTCAGTAGGCTGTCTCTTCAGTTGGATTACAATGTATGATGATGCTCTTTGCTATACAGAAGCTTTTTTGGTTTTGTTTTATTTGTTTATTTGTTTTCTCATATTAAGTTCCACTTTTAAAATAAACTCTAAACCCTCTTTCAAAATGCCTGAACCATTTTTACACTACCACAAACTATATGCAAAGATGTAGTGGCCACACAACATCTGGTATGATCATTGTTTGTTTTTTCTTCTTTTTCTGATAAGTATGCAGTGGTAGTTTGTTGCAGTTCCCTTTGTATTTCACTAATGGCTAATAGTGTTGAAAATTTTGTGTATACTATTTGAAATCTACCCTCCCCAATGGACACTGTTTGTATTATTTGTATGTGTTACAATTAGATTGTTTCATGTTTGAATTTTTATTCTTTTTTCTCACTATCTCACTATTTGGAGATGTTCAAATTTTTTATTGGGAATAGATTTTTAAAATATAGTATGTTCTGAATATATTTTCCCTTACCCCAACTCCTCCCAGACACTTTCCATTTTCCCACTTATAAAAGTGCACACCTTTCTTCCTTTATCCTTAGGATACAAACAGGTATCTAGGAAAATAACAATAACAACAAAATAAAATTAGATAAACTAAAAACATACCAGAATATAACAAAACATGCAAGCAAACAAACAAAACCCAGAAGAAAAAGAGACAAAGAAAAAGTTCAAGAAACACACATAGGTGCAGAAACACACACATTTGCATACATGGAAATCTCATAAAGACACAAAACTAGAAACCATATTATGGAAAAACAAAAGACCCAGGATATCCGAAACAACTCTGTGCAATACAGGAACTTCTGGAGGCATCACCATCCCTGACTTCAAGCTCTATTTATAGAGCCATAGTCCTGAAAGCAGCTTGGTATTTGCTCAAAAGTAGACAGATAGACCAATGGGATCGAATTGAAAACCCTGATATTAACCCACACACCTACGAACACCTGATTTTTGACAAAGAAGCCAAAGTTATACAATGGAAAAAGAAAGCATCTTCAACAAATTACTGGATGTAGACATGGAGAAGATTGCAGATAGATCCACATCTATTGCCATGCACAAAACATAAATCCAAATGGATCAAAGACCTCAATATAAATCCAGCCACACTGAACCTCTTAGAAGAGAAAGTGGGAAATACCCTTGAACAAATTGGCACAGGAGACTTCTTCCTGAACATAAAACCAGTAGCACAGACACTGAGATTGACAATTAATAAATAGGACCGCCTGAAACTGAGAAGCTTCTGTAAGGCAAAGGACACAGTCAGCAAGACAAAATGCCAGCCCACAGAATGGGAAAAGATCTTCACCAATTCCACATCTGACAGAGGGCTGATTTTCAAAATATACAATGAACTCAAGAAGCTAGTCTCACATTCTAGACCAACACAGCTCTGTTGGTCAAAGGTTCCTTTTCATGGAGTGGGACTTAAATTCAGTCAGATATGACTCATAATCTTTGTGAACCTATTAACCAGCACATCTTTTATGCAGGAAACCATTGTAAACTGGAGGCTTTATAGCTGGGTTGCTGTTTACCTTTGTAATAGTGTGAAGAGTACCTTCCAGGACCCTGAACACTAACCAGTAGAGGTAAATGTTCTAGATAGGCATCAACTATACTTCTCCTTGTTCAATGAGTTGTATAGTTGTTGTCTTCAGCAGTAGGGCCTTACCTTCAGTTTGTTGAGAACAACCAATAGCCTTAGCAATAACATTGATTGTTTGGGGTTCCCATGAGGCCAATTTGGCTAGTAAATCAATTAGAAGTAACCCATTTCTGGTACTGGAGGCTTCATTTGGTGATGACAGATGTCCATTTGGTGTTTCATCTTCCCTGTCCCATTATTTGGCACTTCCATTTAGATCACCTTTATATCTGTTATCTTTTTTGGGAAGCTTTTACTGCCTCAGTTTTCCATACAAACACTCAAATATCCCTTATTTTAGCTGTTCCTCCTGATATTTCCACCCTCACCTTTCTCACCTCCTTCACCGCCTTTTTCTCTCCCCCTCCCCATTTAATTCTTCCATATTAGTCCCCAATCTATCTATAACTATTCTATTTCCCATTCCTAGGGTGATCCAATCATTCCCCCTAATCCCTGGCTTTGCACATAACCTATAGATTTATATGAATGGTAGCTTGCTTATTAAAGATGCAAGAGCAAAATGCACATATAAGCAAATGTGTACCATATTTGTCTTTTGGGGTTCAGGTTATCTCCAGATGTTTTTTTTTCTCTAGCTCCATCCATTCACTTGTGAATTTCATGATTTAACTTTTAACAGCTGAGTACTATTCCTTTATGTAAATTTATCACTCTTAATGCTATGAACTTGCCTGTTAGAACTCTTCCAATGTATCCCATAAGTTTAGGAATGTTGTCTTTTTATTTTTATTCAATTCTAAAAACTTTTAAATTTCTTTCTTAATTTCTGTGTTGGCCCATTTTTCATTCAGAAGTGAGTTGTTTAATCTCCAGGTGTTTGTAAGATGTCTGTTGTTACTATTGTTGTTGATATTCACCTTTAACCAGTGGTGGTCAGGCACGATGCAGGTTGCTATTTCCATTTTCTTGTATCTGTTGAGAATTGCTTCATGTGGTCATTTTTGAAAAAAGCTCCATTGGTGTTAAGAAGAAGGTATATTCTTTGGAGTTAGGTGACATGCTCTGTAAATGAGTGTTAGATCCATTTGGCTCATGGTGTCATTTAGCTCTAGCATTTCTTTGCTTAGTTTTTATCTGGATGGTCTGTCTATTGGCAAGAGTGAGGTATTGAAGTCACCCACTATCACTGTGTGAGGGTAAATACATGATTTTATTTATAATAGTGTTTCTTTTATGAATTTGTTTGCCTTTGTACTTGGTGTATAGATATTTAGAATTGCAATAATCCTCTTAGTGGATTTTTCCTTTGATGAGTATATAGAGTCCTTCCATATATATCTTGGAATTGTTTTGACTTTAAATCTGTTTTTACAGGTATTAAAATGGTTACTCTGGCCTTTTTTCTTGAGTCCATTTGCTTGCAATATATTTTTCCATCTTTTTACCCTGGGGTGATATCTATACTTGATATGAGGTATGTTTCTTGGATGAGACACAAGAATGGTACCTATTTTTTGTATCCATTCTTTTAGTCTGTTTTTTATTTGACAATTGAGACCAATGTTGTTGAAAGATATCAGTAAACAGTGTTTGTTGACTCTCATTACTTTGTTGTGGTGGTGCATGATTATTTTCCCCCTTTTTTTGACTAGATAATCGGAGATTATTCCTTGTATTTTCATGGGTGTGGTTAACCTCTTTATGTTGAAGATTTCCTTCTAAAGCCTTCTGTAGAGTTGTACCTATAGATAGATACTGTTTAAATTTGGTTTTATCATGGAATGATGGAATACCTTTCTTTCTCCAGCTATTTGATTGAAAGTTTTGCTGGGTTTTTTAAGTCTCAGAGATTTTGGAACACCTGTTCAGGCACTTTTGGTTGTTGGAGTTTCCACTGAGAAATCAGTTGTTATTCTAGGTCTGCCTTAATATATTACATAGTCTTTTTTTATTTTCATCTTTTAATATTAATATTAAATTAATATTATATTAATAGTCTTTTTTATTTTCATCTTTTAATATTCTTTCTTTGTTCTATTATTATTATTATCATGTCTTATGGGTAATTTCTTTACTGCTTGAGTTTATTTGGTGTTCTGTAGCCTTCTTGTACCTTGTTAAGCACCTCCTTCAGTAGGTTTGTGAAATTTTCTTCTACTATTTGGTTAAAAAAACATTTCCTGTGCTTTTGGCCTATGTTTCTTCTCTTTCCTCTATTTCTATTATTTATAGATTTGTTCTTTTTATAGTGTCCAAAGTATACTGGATATTTTGTGCCTGAATTTTCTTAGATTTAATATTTTATTTGACTGAAGTATCCATTTCTTGTATCTTGTCTTGAAACGCCTGAGATTATTTCTTCCATCTCTTGTAGTCTGTTGGTGAGGCTTGCTTCTGAAGTTCGTGTTCAAGTTCCCAGATTTTTCACTTCCAGTTTTATCTCAGTTTGTGTTTTCATTATTGATTCTGTTTCCATTTTCATGTTTTCAACAGTTATGTTTATTTAATTCCACCATTTGTTTTTTCATAGATTTCATTAGTGGATTTATTCATATTTTCTTCAAAGTCCTTGAGCATATTCATAATAGCTATATTAAAGTCCTTGTTTTGTGCTTTAACCATTTTGCAGATTCTACTCTAGTAGGATTGCTGGGCTATAGTGCAGAATATTGTCCTAGCTGTTATTATGTATTTATGCTGTCTTCTAGGCACCTGGATTTGGGATTATTGTAATTCTAGTTGTTGATTCCTGGTCTTGCGTTTGCTGGGTAGGTTTTCTGTTCCTAGGTTTATGGTGGCCTCTCTCAATCTTAGGAATATGTGGTGGCTATGGGCTACTTGGGAGGGAGTGCTTCTGAGTCTCTGCCAGAAATCCCTAACAAAACTTATTTCTAGGTACTGGGAATAAGGCCTGAGAAGGTCCACAGAAGCAAGGAAAACTAGGTCTACATGAGTATCTGTGGAGTCCACAGGGAATGAATGAAGAAAGATAAGACAGACCTACTAGAGAGCCAGAGATAAGAATTGGAGGAGTTGGTTTTGGAGGATGGACAGGAGAGTAAATATCACCTACATGATTCCCCAGCCAATATGGCCAGTCAGCTTCCAAGGAGCATAGTTTTTTTGTTGATGCATTTTTATATGCATCATTTTATATATTCTAGATATATGCATTTATCAAATGTTTGGTTTGCAAATATTTTTTACCAACCTATGTCTTGTCTTGCCTTGTCACCCTCTTAACTGTCTTTCACAAAACAAGTTTTTTTTCTTTTCTTTTTTATTTGTATTATAAAGAAGCTTGTTTTACATGTCAATCCCAGTTCCCTCTCCCTCCCCTCCTCCCCTGCCCCTGACAGACCTCTATCCCATCCCCTTTCTGCTCCTGAGGGAGAGTGAGGCCTTCCTTGGGGGATCTTCAAAGTCTGTCATATCATTTTAATTTTAATTAGTTTCAATTATTTTTTATGTATCATATTTGTGGTGACAAATCCAGTAAATCTTCACCAAGCCCAAAGTCACAAAGATTTTCTTCCTATTTTATCATCTAAATTTTATAGATTTAAAAATTCACATCTAGATTTGTTAAGTTGGCTTGGTTTTATAAGATGTGAGGTTATTTCCCCATTTATAGGTAACCACTGAGCCAACACTATTTATTTAAAATAACTCCTCTTCCTTCACTGAAGAGTTTTACACCTTTGACAAATAACTCCCAATCTTCAGATTAATATAGGGTATTTCTGAGCTATTTGCTCTGTTGATTTAGCAGTCTGCCTCTCTTCCTGGATCTTATCATCTTCAACTCTAAGGACCATGACAACACTTCATGTCATTCATGATCGTTCCTCCTACTTCATTCTTCTTTCAAGACTGTTTGAGTTGTAGTGGTATATTGGCCTTCCTATATGTTATAGAATTTTATAGAGAGATTTTAAAAACATAGGATTTTATAAGAATTTCACAGAGCTTTATAGCACATTGAGGAGAACCAGTGTTTTGCTGTGTTGTCACTATTTCTGTTCATTCACACTGAATGTTTTTGTCAATGTTTTGTTCCCTATAACACAAAAGTCCAAAATAGGCTTTGTTGTATTCCCAAGTGCTTGTTTTTTAATAATGTTTATAGACACCACCATTTTAATTTTGATTTTTATGTGTTCATTCACAGGACTTAGAAATAAACCAGAGTTGTGTATATTGATTTGCTTATTTTAAACACTACAACCTTCCTAAATAACCTTTAGTTATAAATATCCTCAGTTTTTTTTTTCTTTTGTAGATTCCTTAGTCTGATCTATATGACCCTTTCTAATGGGGAAGAAACAACAGTTTCTCCTATGCTGTTCAGTTGGCTAGCACAGTCATAAGACTCAGTCTTGTTAGACATAACTTCATTGTGCTTTTGTGTGACCACTGGCATTTCTGTTATAAGGTGGAGCCCTCCATATCTACTTCAGGAGTGTGTGAGCAGAAAAGGAGCCCAAGAAAATCATCACTATGTCAATCCTCGGGCCCAACATCTTCCAACTGGTTTGCATTCCCAGACATTCTTAGCATTATTTGGTGGTTTGATTGGCTAGATTGATTTTTTTAGCCTTAATTTTTATTTGTGAATAATAACATATGTATGTGGGGGACGTGTCTGTGTGTGTGTGTGTGTGTGTGTGTGTGTGTGTGTGTGTGTGTGTGTGTGTGTGTGGCATCTGGTGTCATGGACTGACTAGAGGACAACTTTTCGAAGTCAGCTCTCTCCTTCCACCATGTTACAGTGGGTCCTCTCATTGTGTCTGCTGTGTGCATACACATGGCACCAGCTCACATGCTTCCTGATGCTTCTCCTGTACCTGCCTTCCAGAGGAATGATGGCATTGCTTTGTACCTAGGCTAACTGATGAGGTCACTACATCTGGCTGTTTACCTGGGAATACTAATGAGGTCACCACATCTGGCTTTTTCCCTGGGATCACTGATGGGGTCACCATTTCTGGCTCTTTACCTACAGATACTGATGTGGTCACCACATTTGGCTTTTTACATATGCTTACTGGTGAGGTTACCACATTTGGCTTTTTACCTGAATAGTAAAGCTAAAACTCAGGTCTTTAAACTTACATAGAATGTTTTCACCCACTGAGCCATTCACCATCCCAAACTGATTCATTTTTTTTGACAGTTTTATTATGTAGCACACATTAGCTTTGAAATCACTGTATACTTCAGACTGGCATCAAATTGGAAACAATTCTTTTTCCTCACCTTCTAGAGTGCTGAAACCATAGCCATAGCCTACCATGCCTGTTTATTTTACACCTAATGACTAGGTGAAAGGTTGTTAGTCCTACTCAGTAAGATAAAAATGGATAGTATTTTGACTCCATCTTTCAGGGAGCAAAGGCCCTTTAAACTACAAAGACCTCTATGTTTCAAATTACTCTGCCTTTTCTTTTCTTTTCTTTTCTTTCTCACTTCCTCATCCTCTCCATCCCTCTTTTCTCCTTCTTCCCCTCTGCTTTCTTCTTTCTCTTTTCCCCTCTTTCCATTTCTATTTTTCTTTCAGGTGAAAATTGCAATCTCAGCTCCTCTGTGATTTAATGTATTGGGATTAAAAGAACAACAAGGATGGCAGGAATCACCATAAAGAAACATACTCTGAACTATCTATTTAAATGTATGTATAATGCACATAAGCCTGTGTAAAAGTATACATATACAGTTAAAATTTAATTTTCTTATCTGGACTAACTAACAGATATCCCTCTACAAGCCATAAACTATATAACAATCCTCCCCCCCCAAAAAAAAACAGGCATGAGAAGCCTGCTTTTGAGTTGTTACTCAGAGTTGCCCAAGAATTCCCAAAACATTATGTGCCATCCCAATTGTCCTTAGCTGCCAAGCAGAGGTGAAAGGTGAGTCTGTTGCTGAATACACTACACACTTCAGCCATGGAGCACAGAAACTCTGAGCTGGATCTGACCTGAAAGCCTCCTCATAAGGGTCATCTTTTACAGTGCCAGAAGGCATTGCGCAAGCTTCCAAAGTAGTGAAGCAACCAAGAGTCCCAACCAGTTATGATGTCTATGCCTATGAACCACATGTCAGTATAACACTATATACATTAGTATTAACCAACAGCTCACTAATGGAGTTGGACTTGATACCCACTCATCAAGATGGAAATCATGCCTGGTATTGAAAACCAAGTCATATGCACAGGGCTAAGATCCTACAACACCCACTACTGCACTATCCCTAACTACATTCTAAATATGTGTCCTTATACCTACAGATTAATGAGAGTTGTCACCCCTCATCAAGGAAACTTTTCTTTGCAACAAAGACAATTATAGAAAACCACAACTAATCAAAATGCAGAGTTGTAGTGCTAAGCCCTAGTAGATACATCTACAACACAACCCCTGCAATTGAGGCAAGGCACCATTGTATAAAGAGGGCAGAAAAATTGCAAGATAGTGAGAAACAAAGAGTTTGTTGGGAGATTATATCTCCTATGTACATCCATGAAACCTCACAAATATGGCTACCTAGATAGACTCAATTAAAGAAGGCACCAATAGACATGTTGAAGTGGATAAAGGGGTGTGTTGGTTTGAATAGGTATGGCCCCCAAAGACTCATGCATTTGTTGATGGCATTATTAGGGCATGGCATTATTAGGAGGTGTGGTCTTTTTAGAGTAGGTGTGGACTTGTTGGATAATGTGTATCACTGTGGGGGTGAGCTTTGAGGTCTTATATGCGCAAGCTACACCTAGTACTCAATTTTTCCTTCTGCTGTCTACAGATCAAGTTGTTGGACTCATAGTTTCATGTCCAGCACCACGTCTGTCTGCATGTTGCCATGTCCCACCATGATGATAATGGACTAAACCTCTGAACTATAAACAAGCCCCAATTAAATGCTTTATAAGAGTTGCCATGGTCATGGTGTCTTTGAAAACAATAGAAACCCTAAGACAGGGGAGATCTTGTGAAGCCTCAACCCTAGACAAATAACTTCTTGGTGTGGGAAAAATAGCATGTCTTGCCTAGCAAGTTTGTGTCATAGCATGCAGGATCCCCACCTAGTTAGAACCATTGATAGATTTTCTTCCACAGCAGCTTGCACAGGAACTTCTGCACTAAGAAGTGTGGCTAGAAGAAAGGAATCCTTCAATACAGTTTCAAATTGATTTCACTATGTCATGCAACTGAAGTGTATGATGCCTTCAACAATGGGGCCTTGCCATCTAATGTTGGTAGGCAAACAAGAGTAATGACAATAACATTATTTTGGGGGCCTCCCGGGCCAATATAAAAAAACCCTGACACTGAGGTTTATTTAATAAACTATCATTGGCTTCTGGGATAAACAATATCTAGCTATTCAGAGTACCAATGTTAAAACTCTTTTAAAAGTTCATTTATTCATCTTTATATGTATGAGTGTTTACCTACATGTATGTCTGTGTACCATATGCATTCTATACCTCTGGAGACAAGAAGAAGGCAATGGATGTCCAGGGACTGGAATTAGTGAGAGTTGTGAGACACCATGTAGGTGCTGAGGTTGAACATGGAACCTGTGGAACAACAGTCAGAGCTATTAACCACTGTGCCATCTCTCGAGACCCTGTTTCCTTTTAATATTCTTAATAAATATTCAGGCATCTGTACTGGCCTGTCCTTGGGGTTCCAACAGGATTTGCCCTCAGCTGCAGCCACTAAGAGCTTCACCTTTGTATATTCACTATGTTCCTTTTTAAAAGGGCCCTGCCTAACTCCCATTCTTATCCCTCTCACTTTCTTTCTCTCCCTCTCTCCCTTTCCTCTCTCCACCTCTTTCTTCTCTCTCCACCTCTTTCCTTTCTGCTAGCTCCTGCTGCTCCTGTCCCAAGAGGCTAGTCCACCCTTTTGTTTTCCCCTTTTTATGATCCCTTTCCCTAATACAAAACCCCTCTGCTTGAATCCTGTCATGTGGCATCTTTATCTTTTGCATGACTTTTCTTAAATTATAAAACCTACTCCTACTTTTTTCCTATCCTCTGCTCCATGCCAACTTAACCTTTACCCACCTTCTTCCCACATCCCATGTGATTTACTAGCTTCACCTTAAGAACTATCCATTTCCCCTCCTACAGCTGATAAACACCTTGAGCAAAGTGGCAAAATAGAAGATTAACTCAAAAAAATCTGTAGCCCTACTATATACCAATGACACATTGCTGGAGAAAGGAATCAGAGAAATATCACCCTTTACAATTGCCACAAACAACATAAAATACCTTGTCGAAACACTAACCAAAAAGTGAAAGACCTATCATAAGAATTTTGAGTCTCTAAAGAAAGAAATTAAAAAAGATACCAGAAAATGGAAAGATCTCCCATGTTCTTGGATAGGCAGGATCAACTTAGTAAAAATGGCAATCTTGCCAAAAGCAATCTATAGATTCAATACAATCCCCATCAAAATCCCAACACAATTCTTCACAGACCTTGAAAGAACAATTCTCAACTATATGGAGAAACAAAAGATCCAGGATAGCCAAAACAACCCTGTACAATAGAGGAACTTCTGGAGGCATCACCATCCCTGACTTCATGCTCTATTACAGAGTTATAGTCTTAAAAACAGCTTGGTATTGGCATAAAAATAGACAGGTAGACCAATGGAATAGAGTTGAAAACCCTGATATTAACCCACACACCTATGAACACCTGATCTTTGATAAACAAACCAAATTTATACGATGGAACAAAGAGAACATCTTCAGCAAATGGTACTGGCATAACTGATTGCAGACATGTAGAAGACTGCAGTTAGACCCAAGCCTATCACCTTGCACAAAACTTAAGTCAAAATAGATCAAAGACCTGAACATAAATCCAGCTACACTGAACCTACTACAAGACAAAGTGGGAAATACCCTTGAATTAATTGGTACAGGACCGCTTCCTGAACATTATGACAGTAGCACAGCCACTGAGATCAAAAACTGATAAAGGGGTCCTCCTGAAACTGAGAAGATTCTGTAAGGCAAAGGACATAGTCAGCAAGACAAAATGGCAGCCCACAGACTGGGAAAAGATATTCACTAACCCCACATCTGACAGAGGGCTGATCTCCAAAATATACAAAGAACTCAAGAAGCTAGTCCCCAAAATACCAAACAATCCAATTAAAAAGTGCGGTACATAACTAGATAGACAATTCTCAATAGAGGAATCTATGGCTGAAAGACACATAAGAAAATGTTCAACATCCTTAGGCATCAGGGAAATGCAAATCAAAACAACTCTAAGATCCCATCTTACTCCTATAAGAATGGCTAAAATCAAAAACACCAATGACAGTTTATGCTGGAGAGGATGTGGAGAAAGGGGAACACTTCTCCACTGCTGGTGGGAGTGCCAACTTGTACATTCACTTTGGAAATCAGTATGGCGACTCCTCAAAAAAATGGGAATGAGTCTACCACAAGATCCAGCAATTCCACTCTTAGGCATATACCCAAAAGAAGCACATTCATACAACAAGGACATCTGTTCAACCATGTTCACAGCAGCACTATTTGTTTGTTTGTTTGTTTGTTTGTTTGTTTGTTTTTTGGTTTTTCGAGATACGGTTTTTCTGTGGTTTTGGAGACTATCCTGGAACTAGCTCTCGTAGACCAGGCTGGTCTCGAACTCATGGAGATCCAAGTGCCTCTACCTCCCAAGTGCTGGGATTAAAGGAATGCACCACCAATGCCCAGTGAACACTATTTGTAATAGCCAGAAACTGCAAGCAGCCTAGATGCCCCTCAACCGAAGAATGGATAGAGAAAATGTGGTACATTTACATAATGGAGTACTACTCAGTGGAAAAAACAATGGAATCTTGAAATTTGCAGGAAAATGGATGGAACTAGAAGAAACCATTCTGAGCGAGGTAACCCAATCACAAAAAGACAAACATGGTATGTTCTCCCTCATATGCAGATTTTAGACATAGAGTAAAGGTTTACCAGCCTACAATCCACACTGCCAAAGAAGCTAATAAACAATGAGGACCCTAAGAGAGACATACATGGCCCCCTGGAGAAGGGGAAATGGTCAAGATCCCCTGAGCAAATTGAGAGCATGGGAAGAGGGGAGAGGGAACTAGAATGAGAAGGGGAGAAGAGGAGGGATGCAGAGGACATGAGGGAGCAGAAAGGTTGAGTCAGGGGTAGAATAGATGATAACAAGAATGGAGATGCCATAATAGAGGGAGACATTTTAGGTTTACAGAGAAATCAGGCACTAGGGAAATGTCTGGAGATCTACAAAGATGACACCAGCTAACAATCTAAGCAACAGAGGAGAGGCTAACTTAAATGCACTCCCCTGATAATGAGATTGATGACTGTCTTGTATGCCATCCTATAGCCTTCATCCAAAGGCTGGTGAAAGTAGAAGCAGACACCCACAACTAATCACTAACTGAATTGGAATCCAGTAGCAGAGAAGGATGAGTGAAAAGCAAAGGTGTCCAGACCAGGCTGGTGAAACACACAGAAACAGCTGACCTGAACATCAGGGAACTTTTGCTCCCCATACTGATAGCTGGAATACCAGCATGGGACTGATCCAGACCCCAGGAACATGGGTTTCTGTGAGGAAACCTCTGAAATCTACAGGACCTCCTGTAGAAGTTCAGTACTTATCCCTAGCATAGGTGTGGACTTTGGGAGCCCATTCCACATAGAGGAATACTCCCTGAGCCAAGACACACAGGGTTGGGCCTAGGCCCTATCCCACAGGATACAATAGACTCTGATGACACCCTATGGAATGCCTCATCATCCAGGGGGAGCAGAAAAGATATGTGATAGATAGGATTTTAGTTGGGGAGGGGGGTGGTAGGGGAGGATGGCTGGGAGAAGGAAACTGGGATTATCATGTAAAACAATCCTGTTTCTAATTCAAATAAAAAAGTTGAAAAAAAAAGAAAGTAGGAAAGCAAATTGTTTCAGTTAGTCTGAAAAAAATAGAACTCTCCATTTCCCCATCAACATGACTCTTTATTCTTATTTAAACACAGAAATAAAAAAATTTCTGAATTTACAGTCAACATATAAGGTAGAACATGTGACATCTGTCTTCATGGCCCTAGCTTACATTCAGTATAATATTTTCAGATTTCATCCATTTTACTGGAAATTTCATAATTTCATTTTCTTTCAGTGCTGAATAAAATTTCATTGTGTTTATGTACCACATTTTTATCATTAACTCATGACTTGCTAGACATCGAGGCTGATAATATTGCCTAGTTATTTGTAAATAGAGCATCAGTGAACATGGATGTGCAGGATATCTGCCTTGGGGTCCAGAATCCTTTGGAAATATATGTAACTAAGAATGATATATCTAGGTAATACTATAGCTCTATTATTAGTCTTTTAAGAACCTCCACACTGACTTCTATAGTGACTGCAAAAGTCAACAAGAATTTTCCCTTCATTCTTGCCTGACTTTATTGTCACATTTTCTTGATGAGGGCCAACTGACTAGGATAAGATGAAATCTCAACATCAATTTAATTCCCCTGATGGCTAATGAACACATAAAAATATTGTATAGCCATTTGTATTTTTTCAGATAAAAGAAAGACCTAGTCTACAGTGTCCCTCTCAGATTTAGAAAGAATTATAAAGCACTTGCCCATCCTCAGGGAGGAGGAAGGGAAGAAGTTTATTCAAAGAACTTTTCACCAAATCCTCTTTAATTTTCAAACCTGAATCTTTTTATACTCCCAAGATATGTAAAGTGTGTATAAGTCACAAAGATAGTTCTCCATAGTTCTGTTCAAAGCACTCTTAATCATACAGTGTCTAAATCAAAATTTTCAGTTAATACCCTGTTACATAGTCACAATTCAGTTGAATGAATACTATATAATTATATCAATGACAGCATTCCTTTCAATTAATTAAAACAAAATTGGAAACTGAGAAGTTTCATTCCTTTCTGATCCAACCCAAGCTATCCACTCACAAGACACACAGTAGGTAGGCATTTGAGTCATGAGTTGAGAAACTGAATTAGATGGAAGCACCTTTGTTGAGCTGCAGTTCAAGTAGCATATAATGAATTGGCTAGCACACAGTAATCATGTGTTATTGAAATTGGTAACAATTTACTTATTATCTGTGTTATACTTCTGAAAATTATCCTCTTTCCACTGAAGATTTTATGTTCAGCATTTGCTTGTCAGTAAAATTTTCACATCATTAATGTAACTTTTCATCACAGGCAGAATTGAATATTCATGCCCTACTCAAATCACTGTTATTCTGGCCTGGTGGTTTCTATCCCACCCACACTAGTTAACCCATCGTTTATATGAAATTTTTCTTACAAGTTTCCCATTAATAGACTCATTTTCAGTCTTTAATATGGGCTAAAATCTTGTTAAGAAGTTGTATTAAGTGGTTATGGAAGACAAGGACACAGAATTTAGACCTATAAGTTAAAAGTGTTTGCTTTACACATACTAAGAAAATTATTCTTCCTATATTTGCTGTCTTGAATTTTTCTTTTAAATGTTCCTCTAATGTTTTTTTCTATTACATTAATGAAAGATTTTAAAAAGAAAATAAGATTTTCCAGGGTAAGAACTTTCCATGCATGTACACAGGACAGACTGCTGTGATGTCATACAAAATTATTTCCCCACCTGATAAATAGATTTCTGCTTTAATCTTTTATTCAATTATGTTGTAGTAAATAGACTAGGAATTCTACTCTAGTATCTTTGGTGGAAGTAATGAAGTCTTGGCAATATGAGATTTTGTGACAGTTCCCTATTAATAAATTTCACTGAGAATGAGAAAAGACTGCCAATGTTAGCTTGAAAATTATTGGATCTGCAGATTTGCGAGATGAATAAGTCAAGTTCTGCTATATCAAAAATATTTCCTGTAATAATTTGTATGCTAAGTAGTTTATAATGACTTGGCCAGGAGCACAAGAAGCCACCATTAATTCATACTGATAACCCAGAGCTGGTGTGTCCCTTTACCAAGCAACTTATGAAAACAGGCCCAAATTACTGTCAGTGTTTAATACTAATTAGGTCCCCTTGCCCTGTGGCTTCCCCGTGTAACTCTCTGATGGTAAATCAACCATTAAATGACTAAGTGTGGCCTGAAAGAATAATGTGCAACCACCAAGTGACACAAAAGAAGCTGTATTAACTGAATTCCATCAATGCCTAGTTCTACTGGCTGCCTACTTTCTGGGATCTTCCATCCTTGATTCTAGCATCCATCATTGACATGAAGTGTTTTAAAATAGGCACCTCCTAAATTGTTACTGATGGTAGATTAACAAGGTAACCCTCCTGAAATCCTTTTCCTTCTCACAACACTTCAAATCCTACACAACATTGACCTCCTCTCTCTAACTCAAGTCTTTAAGAGTTCTAGTACTCATGTGTGTGTGTGTGTGTGTCTGTGTGTCTGTGTGTCTGTGTGTTTGTATGTCTGTGTCTCTGTGTCTGTGTCTATATGTTTGTTTTCATGTCTGTCTATCTCTATGCCTCTGTATCTCCTCTGTGTTTGTGGTGTGTTATGTCAAGGGAGGTCTAAAGTTGCTTTCAATTTTCGTGACTTAGAGTCAAATGGACACGATACAATGAGACTTCTAAGATGCCAAAAAGGTGTCCCATGAGCTATGATCGTCTATGTCTCTGCCTTCCTTTTGTACTGCATTATATATGACCTCTAACTGTTTTCCTGCTTCAAGCTGAAGCTGGCCTCTGTATCAGCAATGACTCAAACAGGAGACAGGACGCAAGAGGTACTACACTAGGCTGTATATTGGTGAAGGAACATGGAAACCCTGGTGTCAAAAGAAGCATTTGAAAACTAGCCTTATTAATGTGACTATTCCAAAAGTAGATAAGTAATATACAAATAGTCTTAAAATCTTTATGGCTAAAAAAGTCTTGAGTGGTCATCTGGACTATGTTGTCCAATGAAAATACTCTGTTAAATGTCTTTCTTGGATGTAGCTGAAACACTCAAATGATCATCACCAATGAATGCTACTCACTGTGCACTGCATGAGAGCTGAGATGTGATAGCTCTAGAGTCTGAAACACTACCAAATGGTTAAGCAAGTGGCTAACATAACAGACCTGAGACCTGGACAGTTAAAAGCAGAAATTACTATCAATGATAGAAAAAAGAAAGACCCAATGTAAACTTCTAATTTCATCTCTAAGCTAATAAAGCCTTCAGAAAATCTCAGCTGTAACATGATGGGTTAATAATCTACACTTTCAAGGATGAAAAAAAAAGCAAGAGGCCAAAATAACAGTGATTTGAGTGAAGCATGAATATTCAATTCTGCCTGTGATGAGAAGTTACATTAATGATGTGAGGATTTAACTGACAAGTAAATGCTGAAATGAAGTCTTTAATGGAAAGAGAAATATTTTTCAGAAACCCATTGCAGATAATAAGTAAATTATTACCAACTTCAATAAAACATGATGATGAACGTGCAAACCTTTAATGTCTAACATTAAGCATTAGTGAACAATGGCGGTTTCAAGAGAGAATCACGTTAGTATTGCTCCTTTTATTTTTAAGGTATCCACCTCTCCTCAAGATTTCTTTCAACTACTAATAAAAGAAAAGCTGTTAGAGGTTTTAAAAGATATCTTTATCATTAAAAGAATGAGGAAAACTCATGGCATCCTTTTTTACCCCACTAGCAAATATTATTTTTAAGCATCTTTGGTTTTTTCCTCAGACCTGAAGATAAACACATTTATAATTGCAGAACAATATTAATAAACAATATTTAGACCTTTATCACATTAGGCATAGAGTGGAATTTATGTTATCTTATTTTAAATACAAAAATGCCAATTGTTACATTTGGCCAAAGGCTGTTACTGTTTTGTTCTCAGGGATAAAAACTAAAGAGAAATACGACTCTCACGGGCACCTTTTTTGCAGTGCCATTTCATGATGCAAAATTTGTTCAGGATCCACAATGAGCTGTTCTTCTGGAAGAATAGTCAAGTAGATGATGGGTTGGTCAGCTAGCTGGTGTGAGTTTGGGAGAAAAGCAATGCCTTTTTCTTTCATTCTGGTACTGTATTGGTCTCTAATGAGAATGAGAAACCATTTTACCCATCAGAATGAAGCTAAAAAATCCTTGCTGAAGCAGATTGGACAGGAATGTGCAACTGAATAGAGAACCTAATTTCCAATATGTCCAACTACTGAAATAGAATAGTAATAAAATGTAATTCTAAAGACATGGAAACTTAAACTTTAAGTGAGAATTATCAAATATTTCTGGCCCCACCGCCTTTGAACACACAATCAGAATGGGTTATTCCCTCCAAATAGAGATCTAACCCTTCAGCAGATGCCAAGGTCCTCCACAATGTAATCTTTCTACCTAGTTTCCTCATCTGGAAATAATGATCTGGAAGGGGTGAAAAAAATAATTAGGAAAATAAGTTCTCACTGGGTCCT
Source organism: Cricetulus griseus (assembly GCF_003668045.3). Classification (NCBI taxonomy): domain Eukaryota; kingdom Metazoa; phylum Chordata; class Mammalia; order Rodentia; family Cricetidae; genus Cricetulus; species Cricetulus griseus. The sequence goes on along the minus strand of NC_048595.1, from coordinate 302,424,954 downwards.
CCAATTAGCTAGCGTGGTTTTACTATGTCTGTTGAATTTCACTATGAGAATAACATTCAAAAATATATTGTTGCAACATGGAACATCAGAGCATTATAGAAACATATTAATGGACTTAAAAGGTCAATTTTAGAGTTAGGTCTTGAACCCACTGCCAGTGGCCTCATATATTGCCCCAGCCACACCATTGTCACCTATACTCAGGGAGTCCAGTTCAGTCTCACCACTAATGCACAAACTGACTTTGTGGAGCCCCTTCTATGTTGAAAGATACCTTGCTCAGTCTAGGCATCGGGAGGCGGGGAGGGCCTTGGTCTTGACTCAATGAGATGACTGGACAGACTTAGTAGACTTCTTATGGAAGGCCTTACCCTCTTTAAGGAGAAGATGGGAGGTGGGGGTGTAGGCACAGCAGGAAGAGAGGAAGGAGAGGGAACTGGGATTGGAATGTAAAAAATAAATTAATAAATAAAAATTTTAAAATAGCCAATTTAAAAAAGTCTGTCTGTGTGTGCTTTTAAAATGAGTACCTTTAATATATTCAAATAGTGTGCTAGACATACTTCATTAAATGCTGTCGTGACAAATACACATGAGTTCTCATAGGCAAGATGAGATCTGTGTCTAGCTGCTACATTTCTGTTCATTCAGGATGTTGCCTGTTTTCCCATTGAATATTGCAATTCAAGCTGAATTTAGAAAGGAAATGGGGAGATCCCGTTAAAAAATCAACTAGAAATAATGAATGGAATGATGGAGTTCTTATTTTGTTGTTTGGAGTTTATTTTGGTTTCATTTTGCTTTATCAGTTAGTTTTTGTTTGAATCAGAGTTGTGCTTTGCAGCCCAGGCTAACCTGAAATTCACTGAGCAGGCAACCCAAGCTGCTCTACAATTCTTGATCCTCCTATCCCAGATTCCTGGGTATTTGTAATAAAACTGTCTGCAGCAAATTCATTTGAATGGATTTATAAATGGAATTAATAAGTGGAATTATAAAACAGGTAAGTAGTATTGTTTGAAAGACATAAAAGCTGACTTGCATTGGTAAATGTTCATGACAGTAGAAATGTGTTCAACAATCAGCAGAACAAGATGAAAATGGGCTCTTCTCCCTCTCACCAGATAGGATACTAACTTGCAGCTATATGAACCAAAAGCCCAGTTGATCTCTACATCATTCTGCAAGCAAGCCTCCCTTTCATCCTCTCCACTGTTCAGCTGCTTCTGTGCTCTGACTTCTCAGTCAACTCCTCTTACCCCACACTCTTTGGCATCTGCCCTTCTAAAAATAGGTGCCCTGCTTGCTGACTGATTCAGCCCTAAACTACAGCTACCTAAAACAATAACACCATCATATCATAAAAACACAAACAGTGTTTCTTACATTTACATCTCCATTACCTTGATAAATTAGAATGAATCAAGCAGAACCCAGGTAGATCTCTAGGTGACTAATTCACACATCATTCTTTGCATTAGATTCACTGTGGGCTCACTTTCTCTTCAATGAGCAGTCTCATTTATCTTCCAAAGAAGCATGTTATAGCTGGAGCTCAGTGGTAAAAGTGTGTACTAATCATTCATAAAGCCCTGGAGTCAGTTCCCAACACCAACAAAGCAACAACACTAACAAAAGACAATGGTGTGATCTCCTGGGTGCACGGGGAAAAGAACCTTAATATAGCAAAATAATTTATTTCCTACAGTGGCTCTCCAGGTAGCCTAACATAGTGCTAATTTAAAAAGTGAACTACTTGCCAGTCACCTTCATATCATAACTCAAACTCTTATACTGACCAGGTTGATATCATGCAGTTATCCAGCACAAATAAGTAATAAGCATTCTTGCACAAGGGAAGTTGGAGTTTTGCAGATTAGGAATAAAATGATGGGGGAAGTCATTCATATTAGAAACTGAAGGAAAATGAACTCAAACAGCCTTAATTTTAAGAGAAATCTCATTTTGAAGCAGTAGCTGTTTGTTCTACTTTATGTAAACTGACACAAAAATTCAGATTTGAAACTACAAATTAAATTATTAAAAAACTACATATCCCTAAAGTGTGTCGCTTGTGAATAGCATATGGATCTAGCTGAGTTACTGTGTTTATCATCTCATATAATGTCCTATAGGGAATTATATAAATGGATGTCACAGACTTTTTTATTTGAATTAGAAATAAGATTGTTTTACATGACAATCCCAGTTCCCTCTCCCTCCCCTCTTCCCTTACCATCCCCCCAACTAATACCCTACCTATCACATATCCTTTCTCCTCCCCAAGGAGGGTTAGTCCTTCCATAGGGGGTCATCGGAGTCTATCATATCCTTTGGGATAGGGCCTAGGCCCACCCCCTTGTGTCTTGGCTTAGGGAGTATTCCTCTATGTGGAATGGGTTCCCAAAGTCAACACTTATGCTAGGGATAAGTACTGAACTACTACAGGAGGTCCCATAGATTTCCAAGGTCTCCTCACTGAAACCCACGTTCATGGGGTCTGGGTCAGTCCCATGCTGGTATCCCAGCTATCAGTCTGGGGAACAAGAGCTCCCCATTGTTCCAGTCAGCTGTTTCCAAATCACAGACTTTCAAATTAAAGATGTTTATACTCTGGATTCTGGAATGGTGGCTCAGTGGTTAGGAGCACTAGCTGCTCTTCTACAGGACCTAGGTTCAATTTCAATCACCTGTAACTCCAGTTCCAAGGGACCTGGTGCACTCTTCTGGCACCGGCAGGATCTGCATAGACATGATACACAGATGTAAATGCAAGCAAAACTCCAATTCACATAAAATAAAGGTAAGAAAGATGTTTGTACTCTATAAGTAAATAATACATAATGGACAACAGGACATCCCATTATTACTTTCTAATATACTTGTGGGAAGAAGAAATAAATACATAGATTTTTCCTAATAGAAATTCTGGAAGTCCTTTTTATACTACTAGAAAAGAAACTAAGCAATGTATTTCAGAGAAATTACTAGAGGAGATTTTTCTACTTCATTCCAGTAAATGAGTCCTGTGCCTCTTCCAGTGATGGCTGCAGGGTTGGAACCGAGGACAACCAGACTAGAAGGGAGCAAGCCACACTGTGGGGAAGATGGGATATTACAGAAGTCCAAAGGAATAAAGAGTCCAAGGTCAGTTCTCAGCAGTCTCTCTGAGACCCAAGAAGCAGAAATGCTTAGACACAGGTGAATTGCTTCAATGTTTCTTAACAAGATAAATACAATTTTTAAATTTTATCTGAACTATTGAAGTATTGTGAGGTCAGTGGAATAGTTTAGAATTAACATATGCTCTTTTTATAAAAGCAATATCATATAAGGCACAATGAGAGCTATTTTGACAATTTCTCATATTGTAAAATAGGTTTATTGTTTATTTTTATAACAATTTTTGGTACTTTTAAAAATAAATTTGAAGAAATAGTGTTGCCCCTACCCAGCTTATGACCGTGGGCTGGTTATTTTGTATAAACCTTACACAAGCTAAAGTGACCGTAGAAAAGGGAATCCCAATCAAGAAAATGCCTCAATTAGATGGGCCTGTGGGTCATTTTCTTGATTCATGATTGATGTTGGAAGACCCAGCCCTTTGTGAACAGTGCCACCCTTGGGTGGTGACAGAAATCAGTCTGAACAAACCATAGAAAACAAGCATGTAAACAGCATTCCTCCAAGGTCTCTCTTTAAGTGTCTGCCTCCAGGTTCCTGCCTTGAGTTCCTGTTCTGGCATCTCTCCATGATGGACAATAGGCTGTATGGTAAAAATAAGTGCTTTTCTCCCCAAGTTGCTTTGGGTCATGGTATTATCACAGTTGACAATATAAAGCCAACTAGGACAGCTAAAATCCACCCTGTATTCCATCTTCAACAATATAAAGCCAACTAAAACACTCCTGTCAGCTAAAATCCACCCCTCATTCCCTCTTCAAAACCAGCTATGCATCAAAGACCTACCTCAAGTGCCAAGATTTGGGGTAACATGAACTTTTTGTTTTAATTTTACTTTCATGACTTTTTATGTATACGATGCTTCCTGCCAAATAGCTGGACTGCTAAAACTATAGATCTAGCCTGCAACACTGTAGGCTGTCCTTTAGTTGACCGTCTGCATCAGTGAAAGGCACTGTTGTCATGCCCCCTTGCACTGAGTTACCATCTCATGCCAGAGGATTTCCAAGGGTGGGGCTATTATTTTGCTATAACTACTGTGTTCATGCATTTGAGTCATATTTTGGCTGAAAGCCTAGGAGAAAACACAGTCAATACTGAATTCAAATGAATTTATTCCTCAATATTTCTAAAAGATACTTTTATAGCAAATACCTAGATACAAGAAGTACCCATGTAATTAGTTATAATATCAAATAGCATAACATATGGCATTCAGTTTAAGAAATGCATTACAAGAAAAGAAGCCCTATGTGAAGTCCATTTCTTTTAACTTGCCATTGACTTTATTCCATATGTATTTTCTGCTCCAAAAATCTGGCCATTGTACATAGTGTCTATAATTAGGAATGTGGTCACTCCCATAAAAATCAAGTATTTAAAAGAAATATAATGTTTTTTCTGATGAAACATTAACCAAGGCTTCTAAACTACCATAATGCAACAAACCAAAACTGAACAATTAACTGTGATATGTCAAGAGAAATCAAATGTGTTGTGTGCCTCACGCACTAAAATTTCTAAGAAAAGGGACGCTGCAATCCTCGAGTATTCCCCAAACCAGAGTGAGAGCTGCAGCATTTCAGGCAGCTACTTAAATTTTTATGTGTACTTTAAACACAAATTTAAGAAATTGGTCTCCAAGCATTTGCTTTTCACAGACTTTACGCTAACAGCTGCTAACTTGCTGTGTTACCTTGGAATTCATTTCAAATCTCTGATCTGTTTTCTCATTTATATAATTATTTTCACTTAAGGTTCTATAGAGAGAATGCAAAGGAATCAAGAAATAAGCCCAATTTTGCTTCCATTACATACTCAGGTCCCACAGTGGAACACCACAGAAGGATGGATTGCAGAGGCTTTGTAGCTGGCTTCCAGACATCTTAAATATCTGGAACAAAACACAAAGCTGAAGTAGAAAAGGTGTATGTCCTGCAAAAAAATGCACATAAAACTGAAGTCCTCTCACATATGGGTCACTTCAGTCCGAAATTCTCACTGGATCAACCTGGCATTTCCTTTTTAAAAGTTTTTCTGTTTGCCTTTTGCTGAGATGATGATGATTTTAAATGGCTCATATGCTCAAAGGTGCATGAATTTTGCTTATCAGTTACAGGCCAAACCCATAATCACCTTTTTTTGTGAAAACACAAGGGGTCTCTTTAATATGCCTGGGGTTGCTCACCTCATAAAGTTGCTGGGGTTATCAACGCAATACAGGTAAAGAAGACGGAGTGGCTTGCATTGGGATGTGAGTTTCTGGGAATCCCTTCCTTTGTCTGGCATCCAGGAAATCTGTAATTCTTCAGCGACACACATGGGTGTTATTTGCCTTGTGTCTCTGTCTTCTTCGAATGTCATCTCTGTCGCTCTATGTGAAAATTAGTGTCCTCGTTTCAGTGTTCATGTCCTCATAATTAAATGCATGATCACAGATATGGTTTGTGTATGTCATTCTCTTTCTGTCTTCTGCTGCTCTGTCTTCCCATGCCCCACTGCAGGACTGGTCTAAAAATTCTCAATCTTTCTTCCACTATTATGAAAAACAATATATTTTAATGTAAAACATTGGCAATAGCTATTACTCATATCTTGATAGTAGGAAGCTCACTTTCTCATCTACAAATTGCCTGCTTGTGATTTCTAACAGTCACAGGAAACACAATTCTATAATTGCCTAAGAATTTTGATTACCTACCCAACATTCATTCCATCCATCTCTTATGTAGCCATGCTGTTTAGATTTTGATAAGCCTTCTTACTCAAGTGTGGTTCATGGGCCAGCAACTCTCAGTATCACGTGGGAACTCACTAGGAAAAAAAAGAAGAAAAAAACAGCCCAGGGCCTGTTCCAGCTGAGTCAGAACTGCAGATAACCCATGTACCTTGTCACATTATCTTCAAGAATTCACATAACTTAGGGGTAAGCCAGTCTGACCTATAATTTCTTAGTCTGAAAACTTAGTTTCAGAGCTGGTGTGGTGGTGCATGCCTTTAATCCCAGCATTCAGGAGGCAGCAGCAGGCAGATCTCTGTGAATTCCAGGCCAGCCTGGACTACAGAGTAAGTTCCAAGAGAGCCAGAGCTACACACAGAGAAACACTGTCTCAAAAACAAACATACTAACTAACAACAACAAAAATCAGTTTCAGATGTGCAAAATCATAAGATTATTTGACCATTAATACTTGGGATTTATGACTTCTGCTTATAAACATCCGTCACAGCATACATCCAATAGGTATAGGGAGTTAAAGAAGCCTGCCCCTGATGCCACCTTAAAATGGTGACAAATTAAGCCAGAGGATAAACCAAGCAAGGATCTTTGCTTATTGGATGCTGGGAAACATTGTTTCAGGTCTGAAATTTCTTCAGATTTAGCTTGCTGAACACCAGTCACCCTAACAGCTGGGCTCCTAAACCCTGTTTGTTTTAGTTTAGTTTGGATTGGGTTGGGTTTCAAACCAACAGTGCTTAAAAAAAGTTTTGGAACATTTCAGAGGTGAGGTTTATCAACTGTGAACGCTGAACTGTGTTGTGAGGGCCTCAGTGGGTCTCAGAAGCATGAAGCCAGACCCTGTGGTCCACTGTCTTCCGAAGATCATCTTAGCCTTTCAGAAAGCTAATGAATGTATTGTTTTCTGCAGATGGGAAAATCTGGCCAAATGAACAAGTCTGTCTCTTCACACTCTGAGTCAAGAAAGGCTTTATAACCTTTTAAGCATAAAAGGAGGGAAGAAAGAATTCTGGGGAAATGATAGAGTGAGAAATGTAAGCTCTCTCCTCTCTCTCTCTCTCTCTGTCTCTCTCTCTGTCTCTCTCTCTCTCTGTCTCTCTCTGTGTCTCTCTCTGTCTTCTCTCTCTCTCTCTCTCTCTCTCTCTCTCTCTCTCTCTCTCTCTCTCTCTCTCTCTCTCTCTCTCTCTCTCTCTCTCTCTCTCTCTCTCTCTGCCTGGACAATATTTGCACTGTTGAGTTCATTCAGTGTAATGATTTTGGAGTGCTCAAAGATATTAAAGGCTTAAAATTTCCAGGAGAAGGCTTGCAGGTAAGCTGTGTTTAATTGTAACAAATTGAGCTCTTAGCATAGCATCCATAGCTAGAACATTAATAACTACATTTATAGGGAAGAATAGAAAATAGCCATGTGCAGGAAGGGGCAGGCTCAGAAGAGAGCTGAGAATGCCTTAAAGTTGTACTGAAGGTCCATTTAGCAATCAGAGAGTTTTAGCAAATTTTTTTTTTAGTTTTTAATTTTGTTTTGTTTCTATGGGTTTTTTTTTTTAGTCATGAAGTCTCACCAGCATGGCTCCTAAATGTGATATGAATAAGGATGCCACCGACAGACAATTTAATGTATGAGGGAGGAAGCTCCGGAGGCCTTAACTCTAGACAAAGAACTATAGGCAACTAAGGAATGCTGAGAACAAGAGAAATAGTCTTCCTCAGTGAGGAGCGCAATTAGTTATCCACTACCAAATGGTCAGCACTGAAATGAGTAGCAAAAATCAGGTTTAAAAACAGTAAGTTCTAGGGAAGAAGGCAGAACCTGATTTACATAGTGAACCTACAATTAGATTTAAAGAGTCAATTTTAGGCAAAAATGTTGTAATGAATATCAGTAAAGTTTATATTATTCAGAAATAAACTGAGTCACTGGCTACTGTCCCTGAGAAGCTTGATGTAGACTTCCAGTGTGAAGGTAAAACCAAACTTCTTAAGGATGCACAAAGGAATACAGAGAGAATCTCCAAAGAAATGTATAAATAAAATGGAAGTAAAAAGGTTAAGAAAGAAATCAAAAGTGAATCTGAGCTGAAAATCATAAAGGCTGAGATGAAAATTCACTAGAATATTAAAGCACAGATTTGATCCATCAGAAGAGCCAATGAACACACAAGTAAATCAAGAGAAACTATGAAGTCTGCAAAAGATGAAGAAGAGTGAACAAAAGGGAACAGAGCTGGAATTATTCTTGCTCAGCATGTGCAAGGCCCAAGGTTCAACTTCCAGCCAGAAAACAAACAATAAAAATGTGAGACAAGATTTTAATATACATTGTTAAAAGAATGTATACATATGACCAATAAGTATGTTAAAACACTGTCATCAATAATCATTAGGAATATGTAGATCTCTGCTTCTGCGTCCATCAGCTACTGGGTAAAGGCTCTAAGATGGCATTTATGGTAGTCATCAATCTCATTATAGGGCATTTAAAGTAGCCTCTAGAATATTGCTTAGATTATTAGTTGGGGTCAACCTTGTAGATATCTGGACATTTCCCTAGTACCAGATTTCTCTTTAAACCTATAATGGCTCCCTCTATTAAGGTATCTCTTTTCTTGCTCTTCTCTAGTTTTCCATTTACTCGATCTTTCTGATCCCTCATGTTCTCCTCCTTCCTCCTCTTCTTCCATCCTCTCTCTCCTACCTGCATTCCCCTCTCCCTGTGCCCCCAATTTGCTCAAGAGATCTTGTCCCTTTCCCCTTCTCCATGTATGTCTCTCTTAGGGTCCTCCTTGTTCCCTAGCTTCTTTGGAGGTGTGGAATTTAGGCTGGTAGCCCTTTGCTCTATGTCTAATATCCATTTATGAATGAGTATATACCATGTTTGTCTTTATGTGTCTGGGTTACCTTACTCAGGTTGGTTTCTTCTAGTTCCATCCATTTGCCTGCGAATTTCAAGATTTCAATGCTTGTTTCCATTGTGTAAATGTACCACATTTTCTTTATCAATTCTTTGGTTGAGGGGCATCTAGGTGCTGGCTATTACAAATAATGCTGCTATGAACATAACTGAACAAATGTCCTTCTGGTATGAATGTGGATCCTTTGGGTATATGCCTAAGAGTAGAATTGCTGGATCTTGAGGTAGACTGATTCCCATTTTCCTGAGAAACTTCCATACTGATTTCCAAAGTGGCTGTACAAATTTACACTTCCACCAGCAATGGAGAAGCATTCCCCTTTCTTCATGTCCTCTCCAGCATAACCTGTCTGTTGGTGTTTTTTAGTTTTATTTTAGCCATTCTGACAGGTGTAAGATGGTATCTCAGAGTTTTTTTGATTTACATTTTTCTGATGGCTAAGGATGTTGCAAAACTATAATGGCAAACTAATTCATACCAATTTACACACCTACTGTCAAAAAGATTAAAAAGGAAGAGGAGTGATCATCAAAGGTCACACTAATGTGACAGAAATGGGACCCTTAAACTTACTTTAAAAAAACTCTAAAGAGTATAGACACTATGAAAAATAAAGTATAGCAGTTTCTCAAAAAAAAAAAAAAAAAAAGAAAGAAAGAAAAGTTAACAATAGGATTACTGCAACCCCTAGCAATTCTGTGTCTGAATGTATAATGAAACTTTAATGCAAAACCTTGGCTTTGGTATTAGAGTAATACTGGCTTTGCAGGAGTTCAGAGGTGTTCCTTTTCTTATTGTTAGTTTATTTCTTTATCATAAGAAGTATTGGTTGTAAATTTTCTTTGAAAGCCTGGCAGAATTCTGCTTTGACTCTGTCTGTGCATGGGCATTTTATTTATCCAGGAGACTCTTTTTCACTTTTTGCATTTACTTCTTTGTTGTATCTATACACACATATTCATAACAGCAATTTCACAGCACTTAAATCCTGGAGTCAACTCATGTCCACAGCAGACAGATGAACAGGTACGTAAACTTTGGTGTATGTATTCAGTGGAATATTACTTGGCCTTAAAAGCAATGGAAGGTCTGACAATTGCTTAAGTCAAAAACATTCTACTAAAGGAAGTCAGTCACAAAATGAAATAAAATGCTGCATAGAACCACTTTTGTGAGTGCTTAAAATAGCAAAAAACCATAGAGACAGAAGGCAGGATGACATTTTCCAGGGGCTGAAGGTATTTGAGGAATGAAAAATGTTACTTAATGGGTATAGAGTTTCAGCCTGGGAAAATGAATAGTCATGAACACGGTGGTGACAATTTCACATTTTATTTTTTGCTGAAGAGGACAGATAGTCTTTCTGCATAGCTCAGGCTGGCCTGGAGATATTATGTAGTCCAGGCTGGTTGGAATTCTCCTGTCTTTACCTTCCAAGTACTAGGATTACATGCATGAGCCACCATGGCCAGCACTAGTTACATACTTTGAATATATATAAGAAGATAAATTCTGGGGTCTGGAATGATGACTCATTAGTTAAGAGCACTATCTGTTCTTCCAGAAGATCTGGGTTCAATTCCCAGCACCCATATGGTGGCTCCCAAAAGTCTGTAAACCAGTCCCAGGGAGTCCAGTACCCTCTTCTGGCCTCTGGGGGCACTAAATGCGTGTAGTGCACATACATGCATTAAAAACATTCATGCTCATAAATAAAATGGGCAAAGACAAGTTTTATTATGTGATGTGACACTTAACACAATAAAAAGAACAAACCAGTGGAGATGAAGGAAGAAGAGGAGTAGGAGGCCACAGAAGAGGAAGAGGAGGGACCTGAGGAGGAGTGGAGGGGAACAAGTATAGAGCCCATAAGTATTAAGTATTAACTTCCCAGCCCTTTACTTAGGCTGCTCAAAACACACAAATAGATGCAGAGAATAAACAACCCACTGCACTTCCTTATGCATGTAATTGTCCTAGCCCTTCCCAGGCAGGAAATGAAAGTGTTTATTTCCACTCCCTTACTAAATTCCCCTCTCTCTAAGGCTGTATGACACTATAAATAAAACCACATGCCATTCATGCTGGCCTTGTTTAAAATCGTGTTTTCTTAACCATGATTCTTACACCAGAAGGTTACATTATACTGTCTACTAGGTATGAACTATAGTGCTTGACTGCCTAGGACCCAATCTGGATCTACCCCTCACTAGCTGTCAGACTGTGGCCAAAGCAATAAACCTTCTATGTTTCATTTTCTGTCATGACTTGAGGACTTGAGGATAATATTAGCAGTATGTAATGATTTGTGTTAACATGACAGTGAGATGTAAAGTGTTTCAAATAGCACCTAATACCTGGTTTAAAACAGATTAATAAAAATTATCATTTTTGCATCTCTCCTTTAAATTTTCTAAAATGTTCAAATATCAACCAAGATTCATATGCATATAAGATAAATGTATGTAATTGTTTTTGAGGTGTGTACAACATTGAGGAGTAAAAACCAGATTGTTCCCATCTACAAAACTTCACAAAGAGCTCTAAGACCCCTCTAAGATCCCTTTGCTCAGTATATTCTTCTTGGCTCCTGAGAATTTGGAGTTGGGGACCAGTCCACGAAGTGTAAGTATCTGGAAAGGAACAAGAAGAGAGACTGAAAAGTAGCTGAAGAAATTGCTGTTCTGTTTTGTTTTGTTTTGTTTTGTTTTTTCTTTCCCTTGCTGGTTTAAATGCTAATCAACCATTTCTGAGAACAAGAAATATCCCTGGGCACATTCCTTTGGACCTTTCTTCACTTCCCTTTTCTTTCTTGCTGGCTTTGTTTTTAGATGGGTATCAAACAGGAAATTCCAGTCCACTAAGAAATGTGAACCTTTTTAGTACAGATCAGAGGGAAATCAAAAATGGACTGAACTAAGGAAGGATAGATGGACAAACTGACTGTGGAAGGGGTCATCTTGTTTCCATTTTCCCTTCAAAAGGTGAAAACAATACCTAGGCACATCTTCTAAAACCCGCATGCACAATAATTAAATCACAGTTCGAATCAAAGCCCCAGCAAGGCTGCAGAACACATATAGCCACAAAACTATCCTAATGCCTCAAAACCGGAATGATGGTGGTATGTAAAGGTATGGAGAGGTAGCTATGGTTTCTCTACTTACTGCTGAGTGTTGCCAAATGTGCTTTAAGTACCTCATATACTGGAAATACACTGCAAATTACCTTTTTTGAGTTGTGGATAGGAAGTAAAGCCTTTTTTTTTCCTGTTTATACTGTGCATCGATCACTGCACATTCAAACCTGCCTCTTCTGTGCTGTAAGGAATGATTATGGGATATACTTTATCAAGCTTTATACCTTTTGGACTTGAGACTAAGATGTGGTACAGTATGAACATTCTGATGAGTTTATTAGCCTAAATGTACTTTCAGTGTATTCTGTTTTTTTATTCTTTTATTAGTTCAAATTAGGAACAAACTTGCTTCACATGTCAATCCCTTCTCCCTCTCCCTCCCCTTCCCCCCAACATTCCACCTGCCCCTAGTAATCCCCCCTCCACTCCCCAGGCAGAGTAAGGCCCTCAAAAGGGGCTCCCCAAAGTCTACCACATCATCCTGGGCCAGGCCTAGGTCCTTCCCCATGTGTCCAGCCAAGAGAGCATCCCTTCACATAGGATGGGATCTCAAATCCCTTCTTTTTTTTTTAAGACCTTACATATTTAATGCAATGTGTTACCCCTGTACAAATGGAAAAAAATTAAGTTCAACATTTCTAGACCAATATGGCTGTTAATTTTTGTACAATGCCAACTCAACCCGGTAAACTGGGATACTTTTTTCCAAAGTTGACAGCACATCTAAAGTTTCCAAAAATTCAAATTATATATATAAATATAATATATTATAATATATATATATAGAGAGAGAGAGAGAGAGAAACCAATAATGGCAGTATATTATGCATCAATAGCAGCAACAGCTTTTCCAGGTTCTGCAGTCATTTGAACAAAATTGTAGAGACATCCTGCACACTCCATTTAAAAAAAAAGTACAAAACAATACAATATATTCTTTTAACATTTAGAATTGCATGCAGCTTACTGTGAAGTGATATAAGCTTGGAAAAGCTATTAAACAGAAAAACAAAAATGGCCCCAGACTGAGCAAAATCACAACCACCTCGATGGCAACCACAGCAGTAACAGTAACAGCAAACTTGTAATTTCATCATCTGACATTAACACAGAGTTTCAGTTTGTAATCAATTTAACCTAAAGCTGAAATGGCCACAAATATTTTTGCCAATTATTTTAAGGCTCTTGAGGATAACATACATCAAGTTGATTCTCAGTCAGAGGATGAGCTGTGGACTACATTTTTACAGATCAATGTTAGTAAGACCCTAGTGCTGAATTCTATAGTTTAAGGGATCTGGAAATGGACTGTGCATACAAAACTCTTACGAACTCACATTTTCAAACTGACATACTCACACAAGAAAAATAGAAATAGTCCATTAATTATAAAATGTTTTATAAAATAAGTTTCATGATGTAACAATACAAATGGATTTATTTATTTTTTACTTTATTGAAACTCACCAAATCTCAGTACATCTTTATTACATTCAACTGTATTTCCCTATGTAGTAGCTATTCACAGAAATACCCTTATGGTACAAAGAGAAAAAAGCATCTAACTGTGATTCTTCTCTGCTACAGACATCATCATGGAGGACACTATTACCAATAATTTATTGCATCATGCCCAAACTTTTCAATACAATGGAGGGTGTGGGGGGATGTAGGTAATAAATGGAAGAATTATACTTTGCCATTTTTTTTAGTATTTATCTATAAATTTATGCCTGGTCATAGTGACCAGTGACCACATCTTAAAATCTGCATACTTTAACAAAGGCACAAGTGATTACATTTAGCCATGTCTCTCACTGCACTTTGACTTAAGGAAGAGAATACTTTCTCAGATGTGCAGGAGAAACACTCGTGCAGAGGTTCATTTGGAGGACTCTGCAGACTGCTACATTTCATAAAATAGTGTAAGCAAGGAGTTTTCTTACAGGGGATCATCTTTGGGGGTTGGTATTCCAAATAACACACATTGGGAATTGTTAAGCTGCAGAGTCTAGTTTAATCATCCTAAGAACCCTGTCAGAGAGGCTGTATTATGCTTATTTTACAAATTAAGGAAGCTAAGACATAGGAAGTTTAAGTGACTTTCCTAAAGTCACCAGCTGGTAAGTGACAGAATTGGCATCAATCCCTGAATCTCTCCCTTCTCCCTGCAACACACGGAGCTCATCATCCTTCAGCATCACTAACACTCACAATATTAAGGAAATGTTCCTGTCTTTAACTGGAGAGGAGGAGCTCTAAAATATTTTGACAGTACAGATCTGAATGTCAAAAGGGCCAAGAGCATGCTAGGTGGAAATATGCAACAGGATACCAGAGAAGGAAGAAACGGGGTGGCCACAGAAGTTTGGAAAGCCTTCACGTATGCTATCCATACATTTCTGTGCTTAATTACATGTATTTCTGGTAGGATTTCTATGGAGATAAACAAAATGCTGTTAGCTCAAAGCATGACCCCTCAGTCAGGTTTGTTTTTTCTGGGCATCTCTAAATCTTTCCAATCTCCTGCCTTAGACATCTTCATCACTTCAAAAAAGTAACCTACCTATAGAATCATGCCTTTGCCCATGATCCTCACAACTCTGCAGCTTCCTAGCATTGACAAATAGGCAATACATTTGACACTATCTCTGTAATTGAAAAAAAAACAGAAGTATTTTGAAGAATTCTCAACTAAAAATATAGTTTTGAAATAAACACCTAGTTTTAGTTTTTGTTCCTAGAATGGAAAAGGGAGATGATAAATTGAAACCACTGATAGGAATGCATATCTTGGGTTTCAGATGATGACAGTGGGGGAACTTACAGGGATGACATCAAGCAGTGATGAAGGAAGTATGAGGCAGACTGTAGGTGGAGTTTTCTGTCCCACCAGTCATTTCCCAAATAACCACATAGAGATTTGCTAATTACAAATGCTCAGCCCATAGCTTAGGCTCATTTTTAGCTATCTCTAAACCCATTTCTATTAGTCTATGTGTGTCCCAAGCTTGTTTACCTCATGGACTTACTTTCCACCCTACTCACTCTGTGTCTCATGGCATCTCTTCAGGACTCTGCCCTTCTTCTTCCCAGTGCCCCCCTAGTCTGGTTCTCCCACCCAATCTCTTCCTGCCCAGCTGTAGGCCAGTCAGCTCTTTATTACCAATGAGAGTAATACATATTTGCTGTGTACAAAGATTGCTCCACAGCACCAGACACTGGCTTCAGCCCTCTCTCAATGAGTTGAGAAGGAATTCTATAGGAAGAGGAGGTGAGGAGACAAGGAGTTGATAGGCAGGGGCAGTTGAATGGAAGGTAATATTCCATTCCTTCCAGCTTCCAGGTATAGTATCAAGATTCCCCTATACTGTTGTTTTTCTGTGTAACTATATTCACAGCCCCGGGCATGCATAATCTTGGGACACTTCCTTTCATTTGCACCCTGATTGTGAACAATTTTAATGACTTTTACCTCTTAAGTTTTCTTGATTTCTAACCATACCTTACTCTTTTTTGCCAGTTACCTATAACCTCTTGGCTTTAGCAGAGATGGTGCCATTCCTTGAGCTAGGCAGCTTCTCACTCCAAGATGAACTTCTGCCTTCTAGTGAACCAATATCAAAATGCCTTAACATAGTACCTGTTGTATACTGCCATGCTTGATGTTTATCTTCCATTAAACTAATCTCCTGTCCACTCTTGCCAGCCCTGGAAATGTATATATTTAGGATGTCAACTTATAGCCCATGTATTATTAAATTCTATGATACTGATATTTTAGCTCAATTTTTACATATTAGAAGAAGATATTTTGAACATCATTTTTCTTTATCCATATTACCTTAATTGTTTGAGAATCTCACAGAATATATTTAGAACATATTTTAATAGGTAGACCAAGCACCTCTTAAGCCTCTGTTAATTTTATTTATTTTTTATTTATTTACTTTGCCTCACCTTTTATCTCAGCTACTGCTTCAGCAACTATCTTTGGGATAGTTCAACCGTGTCAAAACTAATGCAGTCAAGACAGGCCCTTGCTCTGAACTTCTCTTAAAGTTTAGAGGAACCCATGTTTCATTCCCCTCTCTGTGTTGGTGTTAACATGTTTCACATAGCTCCAGAAAAGGTCCTCAGGACTGAAAACTGTCTTACCCATTTGGTGTAACCAGCTCTCTGACTGCCTCTGCATTGTTTCTTCCTTCATTGTGTTGTTTCCTTGTCTTCTTGTTCTGCTCTCTGAGATTACATTCCCACACAAACAACTCCCAAAGGTGTTTTGCCTTGGGCACTGCTTTTGAAGGCAATCCGGAATGTTGATCAGGGTCTGGTGAGGAAACAGAAACCACACAAGTAATTTGAACATAAAAAAGTAATATAAAGATTATTAACTTGAAGATAAAGTGCAGCACACAAGAGAAGTTTAAAGGCTATAGGGAACACTCATAAAGATGCAGCTTCCACTTGAAGGGATAAGACAGAGTGTCCAAAATGGAATGACCTTGGAAGACTCTCTTCACCCATGGCTGAGAGCTGGTGTCATTTTAGCCATCATCTGTAAACTGTCTGTTGGAATTCCCCAGGACTCAGTAGAGCTTGCCATCTATTACCAATAAGGTATTTGAGAAAGCCCCTACTCTGATTCTACCCAGACTTCCAGAAATCACTGTTAGATCACTGCTCAAGTATCCAAAGCCCTTCTTAGAAAGTGGTGGGAGGGCTGGAGAGATGGCTCAGGGGTTAAGAGCAGTGACTGCTCTTCCAGAGATCCTGAGTTCAATTCCCAGCAACCACATGGTGGCTCACAACCATCTGTTATGAGATTTGTTGCCCTAGTCTGTTGTGCAAATATACATGGAAGCAGAATGTTGTATACATAATAAATAAAATATTTTTAAAAAAATGGTGGGAACAAATATGCCAGAAGGGCCAAGAAAAGCTCCTTCATCCTGAAACATCCTCTTAGCATTTCCTACTGATAAAGATGAATTTGCTGTCAGTCACTTACCAATGAAAGTTCCCCGGTCCCAGGTGCAGTGGTGCAAAGCAGGGTAAAAAGACTAGGTTAGTAAGTTGTAAACCATATCCCTGGGCTAACAGCCTTCTATCAATACTGTGCAAAAGGTATTACTCTCACCTGTCTCTCATCAAGGCAAGCAATGGTATAGAAGGGAAATCTCAACTGTAATTGGCAGAAACCTTACTCCAGGAGCTTTTCAAACCATGTCCTTCATCAGCTCCTCTTTCTTCTTATTTGCCCAAGGTTTCTCAGCTCAAACTCACAACCTCGATGCAGTCTGAGCTTTCCTGGCTCTCTTTATTTCACTGTCCATGCATCAGCTCCTCGGACTCATGACATGCTGTTGTGGGACTTGGAAAGTGGCGCTCATAGAAAGCTTGCTGTGCAAGCATGGGGATTTTAATTTGCTTACCTAGATATGAAGTGAAAGTCAGAATGGAGTGAGTGTCTGTAATCCCAGTTCCGGAAGGGTAGGAAAGAAGGATCCATGGGACTTGCTGGTCAGACAGTCTAGACAACCAGTGAGCTTCAATGAGGCACCCTGTTTCAAACAAATAGATGACAAATGATTGAGAAAGACACCCAACATAAATCTTTGGTCTCTATATGCATATACATACATATGTGTGTGAACTCCCATACACACACACACAACCAGAAAGTTTAATATTTTTTAAAGAAAGTTCTTGTGTATCCTCCATGACCTTGGAGACCTACAGAAGCCATGCCTGCCAGTTGGCTTTTTTACTAGGAAGCATAATTTCATAATTTAACATGCTCTTCATCTCATATGTTCATTGAGAAATCATTATTGGATCTAAGGCACTAAGTAGTCCTTGAGCCCAGCATGGACTGGTACAACACATCCACTTCGTCTTCACTCACTAAAGTGACAGGAACAATTAAAAACTGGAATCTGCAATGATAATCTGTATTAATAAAAATGTTGTCTAAGTCCCTTTGTTATGAACATTCATTTTAGAGTAAGAGAATCAGTCCTCCGCTTTTGGCTCTGCCACTAATTGCACAGTATTGATTTAAAAAAATAGCAGATTTGTTCAAACTCTTTTGTACAATAGAAATCGGTTTGTTTTCAAATATGATACTGAGAACAAAAAGAGCGACAGAAAGACAAGTACCTTTGTTAATCAAATAATTTGGTAAGCCCTACTATGTGTCAGAATTTTTCCTAAACACTAAGAAAAGAAGGTAACGTTTATGAGGCTATGAATCAATGGCAGGACTATAGAGTGAAAGGCAGGAGAATCTATGTCCATTTGTAACACCTAGTCTACATAGTAAATTCCAAGTTCTAGGCATACTGAGGCTACATGCTGAGAACACTGCTCTCTCCCTGCCCCCCAATTCCATCCTTTCCCCTTCCTCTTCCCTTTCCTTTCCCCTCCCCCTTTCCTTCTCTATCCTTTGCTTCCCCTCACTCACCCCATCTCTCTCACACACACAAAGATCTGGCTCATAGTAGAAGCATGATATAAAGTGTTTTTTCTTTTTCTCTTTTTTTATGATTATAAAAGTTTTCATAGTGAATGAGTAACAAATTGAGCTATCCTAATCCCTCTCCTTTGTGTTTCTTTTTTATTTTTTTATTTTTACAAAATTAAATTACAAATTTCACATGTCAATCCCTTCTCCCTCTCCCCCCCAGTCTCCAGAAGCCCCCTTCCCCCTCCGTTCCCCATAGAGGGTAGGGCCCTCCACGGGGGCTCCCCAAATTCCACAATATCATCCTGGGCTGGGCCTAGGCCCTCCCCCATGTGTCCAGGCCAAGAGAGCATTCCTTCACATGGGATGGGCTCTCAAAGTCCCTTCTTACACCAGGGTAAAATACTGATCCACTACCAGAGGCCCCATAGGGTGTCGAGGCCTCCTCATTGACATCCACTTTCAGGGATCTAGATCAGTCCCATGATGGCCTCCCAGACAGCAAACTGGGGACCATGTGCTCCCCCTTGTTCAGATCAGCTGTTGGATTCACCAGCCTGGTCCCAACCCCCTTGATCTTCGTTTCTCCCTTTCTGCAACTGGATTCCAGAGTTCAGTTCAGTGGGTGTCTGCCTCTGCTTCCACCAGCCACTGGATGAGGGCTCTAGGATGGCATATAAAGTAGTCATCAGTCTCATTATAGAGGAAGGGCACTTAGAGTAGCCTCACCACCACTGCCTAGATTGTCAGTTGGTGTCATCCTTGTAGACTCTGGAAATCTCCCTAGTGCCAGATCTCCCTTTGTGTTTCTTGATGACATTGAAAGCACAAAGGAAAAATTCATTATTGATTGCATTCATGCACTAACATTATTAAGGCTTGTTCCTTTGAGGATACAGAGGTGACATGTCTCATAGGAAGTTTCAACTTCTCATTATTGATTTAGGAAAAAATTATCAGAGATGCCCTTCTGTGCGGTGATCATTATGGTTGTTAATAGGCAGATAAGCCCCGTGTTGCCCATGTTGAATGATAATATGAGTGTCAAATGTCTTTGACATTCTTATTATTTTAAAGTTTTTTGTAAGCATGAAACAGTAACATGTGGTGTATTGAAGGTCAAATCATTTCCCCAGGGCCACTCAATGCCACTACATAATCACATAGCCCCATAAGTGTCTAAAGTCCTGGCCCTGCTCCTCCTCTCCCTGAGAAAGCACTCTCTCACCAAGATGCCTACTTGCCTTTAACTGGTATTTTAAGAAAGCACACTGAAAAGAACAATGTATTACTTGCAGTTTCCTCCGAATCATATTAATCAGAAAAATAAAATTAAAGTACATTTATTTAGCAGAAAGCTCCTCTTTCCATTAATGAGAATTTTATTAAATATAATAAAATATTTGGGGCAATTCCTTTCTTCCTGGTGGTTTTTTCCCTCCCCCTTCCTCTCTCAGATTTATTGAAAAGCATTTTTATTAGTGCAATAATAGGCTCCAGGACATGCAATTATATTGAGATGCTGACACTTTTCTGTTAGTTGCAGCCTTTGGCCTGAGGCCAAACACTGAACCCAAGCACCTGAGCTCTCTGCAAGCAGCCTGGCATGCCACTCCTAGAATTGGTCCTTACTGCACCCTCCCATTTCTACCCACCATAGACAGAGTTAACTAATTTCTCCTTCCCATTACCACTGATCTGAATAGATACTCCCATCTCTTTTATGGAAAAACCACAAAACCCTTCAGAGATTTTTGAGAAATACAGAGCCAAGGACAGAACTGATTAGAAGCTTTTGTCTTTCGTTTCATGCGGGAAATGGTGTTGTTCCATGCCATTAGGAGTGATTTACAAGCATGTAACACAAATGCTATGCCTTGGTCACAAATTTTCCTATAAGTTTCATTTCTGTACATTTTTAATTGTGAATCTCCCTCTTCTTATGTCCAAGCTAAAATATTTCATGATAAAAATATAGAGACCAAGTATAAACAAAATACAGATTTACACCTCTGGAAATTTTGAAATTATTGAGGAAGAAGTAAATTCCCCTTCTGGAGGGAGAGAAGTCACTGGGGAATGCTTCTCTATCTTCTCCTTACATTTTGCTTAGAGTCTGAGTTCCAAAAGTTAAAGAGTTTAATCTCTGGTCTTTATTTGGTTCTGTGTGACAATTCACTTCTTAGAACCATTGTAGCTGTTGTAAAAAAAAAATCACATGCAAACTTTAAAACTTTGTAAGTTGGATAAGTGCATTCACACACACAAGCAACCATACACATAAAGAGACTGTGCTCTTTAAATTGATTCTGTCCTGAGCTTTTCTGCAACCTGAAACAGCACAGTGCTGGTGATATTCTATTATTATGGATCCTGTGACTGTTTATGCTTTGAGGAACTCTTGTGTGTCACTTTTACAGCAGGGAAATGGAGCCTAAGACAGCCATCCTCAGCTTGGGAGATGGGTCAGCAGGTCAAGATGCTATCCATGTGAACATGAGGACCCCAGTTAGAGCCAGTAAAAAGCTGCAAGTGGTGGTTCACATCTCTAATCCCAGTTCTTTGGTGTCAAGATGGGAGTAGATACAGGAGAGTCAGCAGGTGATTTCAGGCAAGCAAACCTGATGTATATAGAACAGCAACAGAAGCCAGAGAGACCCTGCCTCGGCAAGGAAAGAAGAGAGAACCAGCTCCCAAAGTATTTATTCTGGGGCGTGCACACACACACACACATACACATAGAGTCAGCCAAGAAGTCGATTCAGCAATATCATTTTTAAAACAAGGAAATAGAAGACCTTCTGACTTAAATTCTTTTTAATGGTTTTACTTTTTATTAATTTTATTTATTTTTTATTTTACATCCTGACCTAAGTTTCCCCTCCCTCCTCTCTTCCTGCTTCCCCCCTCTTCTCTCCCCTCATCCATTCCTCCTGTTTCTGTTCAGAAAAAGGCAGGCCACCCATGGGTATCAACAAAGCATGGCATGTTAAGTTGAAGTAGAACTAAGCACCTCTGCTTGTGTTAAGGCTGGGCAAGGCAACCCAGTATGAGAAATAGCGTCTCAAGAGCCAGCCAAAACATCAGGGACAGGCTCTGCTTCCACTTTTAGGAGTCTAAGAAGCAAGCAAACCAAACTACACAACTGTCACATATGTGTGGAGGACTTTGAACTGTCTCATTCAAGGCTACCTGGTTGTCGGTTCAGAATCTGTGAGCTCCTATTAGCCAGGTTAGTTATTTCTGTCGGTTTTCTGGTGGTGTCCTTCACCCCTTTGGCTCCTTCAGTTCTTCCTCTCTATACGAGGATTTCCCAAGCTCAGACTAATGTTTGGCTGTGGGTCTCTGCATCTGTTTCCATTAGCTGCTGGATGAAGCCTCTCTGGTGACAACTAGGGTAGTCACCAGTCTTAACACAGGACCTGGCTAGTTTAGGTTACATATCCACTGTTGCTAAGAGTCTTAACTGGAGCCATCCTTGTAGATTCAT
Source organism: Cricetulus griseus (assembly GCF_003668045.3). NCBI lineage: Eukaryota > Metazoa > Chordata > Mammalia > Rodentia > Cricetidae > Cricetulus > Cricetulus griseus. The sequence goes on along the minus strand of NC_048595.1, from coordinate 302,403,024 downwards.
GAGAACTTCCCTTGTACCAGGTGTAAGGATTCAAGCATTATACTGACCTGCCCCTGTCACCTGGCAGAATGCACTCAGGCAGTGCTCTGGTCAGCCCAGGATTCCTTAAGTACTAGTCTGCACCCAGGTGCAAAGGGACCCTTTAAAAGACAGACCCCATCCCACTTAGGCTCTTTCTGCTCTCCTCTCTTTCCACTCTCTTCCCCACAGTTCCCCTGAGGCAGACAGGACTTTACCTGTCTCCCTCTTCTCTTCTGTCTCTGTGTCTCTTTACCTCTTTTCTCTTTCTTTCCCCCTCCCTCCTCTTTCTAATAAAACTTCTCACTTAAGCTCTGTCTGCCTAAGCTCTGTTTGTCCCCTGCCTTGGTCACCCTCACCTGCCATGGAATCCACCATGGTCCCCATCAAGCTTTATTGTAACACCATAATTCTGCCTGACCCTGATATAACGCCCCCCCTTTCCAGTTATCTCTTTCAGTACTATCACCCTCCATCTACCCTAATCACTCAGGGTCCTATCCCCATCTGCCCCAGGCCACCCAGGAGATCTCTTCTATTTCCCCTTCTGATGGAAATCCAGGTGCCCTCCCCCACCCCCCACCCGTGCCCTCCTTGTTACCTAACCACTCTGGGTCTCTGGATTGTACCATGGTCATCCTTTACTTAGCTAATGTTCGCTTATGAGTGAGTACCAACCATGTTTGTCTTTTGAGGTCTGGGTTACCTCATTCAGGATGACTTTTTTCTAGTACCATCTATTTGCCTTTGAATTTCCTGATGCCATTGTTTTTAACAGCTGACTAATACTCCATTGTGCAAATAGACCACATTTTCTTTATCTGTTCTTTGGTTGAGGGACATCAAGGTTGTTTACAGGTTCTGGCTGTTATGAATGAAGGTCCTCTGAACATGGTTGAGCAAGTGTCCTTGCAGTATGATAGAGTATCCTTTGGGTATATGCTTAAGAGTGGTACAGCTGGGTCATTAAGTAGATTGATTCCTAATTTTCTATGAAACCTCCATATTGATTTCCAAAATGGCTATACAAGTTGGCATTCTTATCAGCTGTCATTTGTGGTTTTGATCTTAGCAATTCTAACAGGAGTAAGATGGAATCTCAGTCATTTTGATTTTGATTTCCCTGATGGCTAAAGATATTGATCATTTCCTTTAGTGTTTCTCTGCCATTTGAGATTCTTCTGCTGAGAATTCTGTTTATGTCTGTATCCCAGTTTTAATTGGATTATTTTGTTTGTTGATGTCTAGTTTCCTGAGTTCTTTATATATTTTGGGGGTCAGCCCTCTATCAGATATGGGGTTGGTGAAGATCTTTTCCCATCCTATGGGCTGCCATTGGCCTGTTGACAGTGTCTTTTGACTTACAGAAGCTTTTCAATTTCATGAGGTCCCATTTATTTATCTTCTATCTTAGTGTCAGTGCTACTGGTGTTCTATTCAGGAAAGTGTCTCCTGTGCCAATCATTCAAAGCTACTTTCCACTTTCTCTTCTATCAGAATCAGTTCAACTGGATTTATGTTGAAGTGTTTGATCCACTTGGACTTGAGTTTGTGCTTGAGTTTTGAGGGTGATAGTTATGGATCTATTTGCATTTTTCTACATACTAACATCCAGTTATGCCAGCACCATTTGTTGAAGATGCTTTCTTTTTTCTATTGGCTTCTTTGTCAAAAAAAAAATAAGGTGTTCATAGGTATGCGGATTTATGTTTGGGTGTTGGATTCAATTCCATTGATCCACCTGTCTGTTTTTATGCCAATACCATATGGTTTTCATTGCTATAGCTCTGTAGTAGATCTTGAAAACAGGGATGGTGATACCTCCAGCAGTTCTTTTATTGTACTTTGCTGAAAATGTTTATCAGCTGTAGGAGTTCCATGATGAAATTTTTGGATTCAATTATGTGTATTCTCATAGAATCTACAAATAAGGATACTTTGACCTCTTCCTTTCAAAATTATATTCCCTTGAACTCCTTTAGGTGTCTTATTGCTATAGCTAAGACTTGTACTACATTGAATAGGACTAGGGAAAGTGTACAACATGTATACATATTTGCATATATGTCACTTATGCCTGAGGGGTACCATAGTGTCCACTACAACTTTTCAGAATCCTCATTTTATTCTCATGCTTTTCACCTCTCAACAACAAATCTACTGTACTGTTTTGTTGGGTTTCTTTTGAGACTGGGTCTCACTGGCCTGTAAATACTATCTAGACAGCTGGTCTTGAACTTATAGAGATTTACCTGCCTCTACATCCAGAGTGTTGGGATTACCAGGATGTTCTACTACCACACCCAGCTCTCATAAGAATTAAGCAGTTTGATTTGAGTCCTGTTTCTTCCCATACAAACCCATACCCAGGCTGCAGATATTACATTGTTTTGTGTATTCTGCCCTGTCCCAACTCTTTTGAAAGTAGCTATGCAGTGTATGTCTGATTTTACTTTCTCCTTCCTAAACCAGTGTCTTAGCCCCTTTTAGCCACCAATAGTTTGTCCTTTTCTTTAAATATTCTACCAAAATAATCCCCATGCAATTCTGCCTTTATAAGCTTCATTAAAAGTACAGTTAACTTTCTCAAATATTTTGTTTTTCTTCAAATGACTAAAATGACATGGGCAAAGGCAAAACACAAGAAAATGCAGTTAACACATCCACTCTTAATTTGAATAAGTATGTGGATAGTATTAGCTTTCATATTATAACAGTATTAATTTTGAAGCTGTAGTCAAAGAATTGTTGGAAACAAATTTTGAACTATTCCATTTAAAATACTCATTTCATGGAATCTAAATGTATAAAATATTGTAGACTATTCAAAAATCTGTATATATTGTTTCCATTGAACCTTAATTTTATGATGCTTAAGAACTATACATTAGCTCCACCTGCCTCCTGAGGTGAGTCTGGGTGCTACTCTGGCCACAACTCCCCCCATCACTCCATCCACACTTCTTTCTGGGTCTGCCCCTTGAGTAGAGTGGTCCCACCCAGAAAAGGAGGACCTCCATGAGCCCTGAAACACTTCACCCTTGGACCCGCACCTCCCTCCGCCCTTTGCTTGAGGAGACTAGAGAGAGGGAGAGACCCCACCTGCATCCACTGGAAGAAGGGATGGGAAGACAACAATATAACATGCAAAAACAGGAAGACTAATATGACACCACCAGAATCTAGGGACTCCACACCATCGAGACCTGAAAAGCCCAATGCAGAGGAAGAAAAAGAGATGAACCTTAAAAACTATTTTATGAAGATGATAGAGTCCATTAAGGGGGAAACAAAAAAAATCCTTAAATATATAGAAGAAAAACAAACAAAAACTACATGAAATGGAGGAAAAGACAAACCAAAAAATTCAAGAAATAAACAAATCTCTTCAAAAACCTAAAGAAAGCCAAGAAAAAACAACCAAACAAGTGAAGAAAACAATTCAAACAGTTCAAGGCTTGAAAGCAAAGAAAACACATAATGAGGGGATGCTGGAAATAGAAAAGCTGGGTAAACAATCAGGAACCACAGATTTAAGTATAACCAATAGAATACAAGAGATGGAAGAGAGAATCTCAAGTGTTGAAGACTCAATAGAGGATATACAGTCATTGACCAAAGAAAATCTCGTCCAAGAAATCCCTAACACAGAATATCCAGGAAATACAGGACACCATGAAAGGACCAAACCTAAGAATAATAGGTATAGAAGAAGGCGAAGAAATTCAGCTCACAGGTACAGAAAACATATTCAACAAAATCAGAGATGAAAACTTCCCCAACCTAAAGAAGGATATGCCTATGAAAGTACAAGAAACTTACAGAACACTAAATAGACAGAACCATAAAAAGAAGTCCCCTCAAAACATAATGATCAAAATACCAAACTTAAAGAATAAATAAAAAATATTAAGAGCAGAAAAGAAAAAGGCCAAGTAACATATAAAGACAGACATAAATGAATTACACCCGACTTCTCAATGGAAACTTTGAAAGCCAGAAGACCCTGGATAGATGTTCTACAAATGCGAAGGGACTATGGATACCAGCCCAGACTACTGTATCCAGCAAAGCTTTCAATAATAGATGGGGAAAACAAGATATTCCATGACAAAACCAGATTTAAGCAATAAGTAAATACATATAAGCAATACATATCCACAAATCCAGCCCTACAGAAAGGACTAGAAGGAAAACTCCAACCCAATGAAGATAACTACAGTCAAAAGAACCATAGGCAATAGATAATTCCACTTTGCCAAACAGCAAAAAAGAAAAGGGGGAAATCCACAGATAATAACAACAACAACAACAAATCCAAAACAAACATTATCAACAATCAATGGTCATTAATATCGCTCAATGTCAGTAGTCTTAACTTGCCTATAAAAAGATACAGGCTAACAGAATAGATGTGAAGACAGAATCCATCCTTCCGCTGTATACAAGAAACATATCTCAACGACAAAAACAGACCTTACCTAAGAATAATAGGTTGGGAAAAGATTTTCAAATCAAATGGACCCAGGAAACAAGCTGGTGTAGCAAACCTAAAATCTAACAAATTAGATTTCAAATTAAAATCAATCAAAAGAGTTGAAGAAGGGCATTTCATACTCATCACAGGGAAAGTACATCAAGATGAAGTCTCAGTCCTGAACATCTATGCCCCAAATACGAAGGCATCCACATTTGTAAAAGAAACATTACTAAAGCTCAAACCACATATAAAACCACACACACTTATAGTAGGAGACCTCAACACCCCACTCTCGCCAGTAGACAGGACCACCAGACAGAAATTTAACAAAGAAACAAAAGAACTAACAGAATTTATGACCCAATTGGGATTCAAAGACATCTATAGAACATTCCACCCAAACACAAAAGAATATACCTTCTTCTCAATGCCACATGGCACCTTCACTAAAATTGACCACATAGCAAACCTCCATAGATACAAAAAAAAATTGGAATAACCCCTGTATTTTATCAGAGCACCATACTTTAATGTTAGAATTCAACAACAACACTAATTGCAGAAACTCTACAAACATGAATAATTTGCAATTGCACCATTACTGTGTCAAGGAAGAAATGAAAAAAAAAAGAAATTAAAGACTTCATAGAATTTAATGAGAATGAAGACACAACACACACAAACTTATGGGACACTTTAAAAACAGTGCCAAGAGGGAAGTTCATACCACTAAGGGCTCACATGAAGAAAACTGAGAATAGTCACACTAGAGAATTAACAGCGCAACTGAAAGATCTAGAACAAAAGGAAGCAAACTCACCAGGGGGGAGTAGACACCAAGAAATAATCAAACTGAGGGCTAAAATCAATAAAGTAGAAACTAGGAAACATTACAAAGTCTCAATGAAACAAAGAGTTGGTTCTTCGATGAAAATCAACAAGATAGACAACCTCTATCCAAATGAACCAAAAGGCAGAGAGAGAGAGACCATGCTAATTTAAAAAATCAGAAATGAAAAAGGGGATATAACAACAGACACTGAGGAAATCCAGAGAATCATCAGCTCATACTTTTAAAATCTAAACTCCACAAAATTGAAAATCTAAAGGAAATGAACAATTTTCTGGACAGATATCACTTAAGCCCAGGGCCAGGTAGCTGCAGTGTAGAATTTTACCAGAAATTAAAGAAGAGCTATTACCAGTCCCCCTCAAATTGTTCCACATAATAGCAGCAGAGGGGACATTGCCAAAATCTTTTTATAAGTCTAAAATTACCTTGGTACCCAAGCCACACAACGACACAACTTAAAAAGAGAATTGCAGAGCATTATTGCTCATGAACATTGATGCAAAAATACTCAACAAAATACTGGCAAATTGAATCCAAGAATATATCAGAGTAATCATCCACCAGGATCAAGGAGGCTTCAGCCCAGGAATGCAGGGATGGTTCAACATATGAAAATCCATCAATGTTGTCCACCATATAAACAAACTGAAAAAGAAAAACCACATGATTATCTCACTAGATGCTGAAAAAAACCTTTGACAAAGTCCAACATCCATTCTTGATAAAGGTCTTGAAGAGATCAGGAATAATGGGAACATGCCTAGACATGGTAAAAAGCAAATTACAGCAAACCAACAGCCAACATGAAACTAAATGGAGAGAAAATCAATCCAATTTCTCTAAAATCAGAAACAAGACAAGCTGTCCCCTCTTGCCATTTCTCTTCAATATGGAACTTGAAGTTCTAGCTAGAGCAATAAGACAACAAAAGGAGATCAAGGGGATACATATTGGAAAGGAAGAAGTCAAACTTTCATTATTTTCAGATGATATGATAGTTTACATAAGTGACCCAAAAAACTGTACCAGGGAAATCCTATAGCTGATAAACACCTCCAACAAAATGTCAGAATACAAGATTAACTCAAAAAAAACTCAGAGCCCTACTATATACAGATGATAAATGTGCTAAGGAATAAGTCAGAGAAATATCACCCTTTACAATCGCCACAAACAACATAAAATATCTTGAGGTAACACTAACAAAACACATGATCACCTATATAGTAAGAACTTTGAGTCTTTAAAGAAAGAAATTAAAGAAGATACCAGAAAATGTAAAAATCACCCATGCTCTGGGATAGGTAGGATCGACATAGTAAAAATGGCAATCTTGCCAAAAGCAATATACAGTTTCAATGCTTCCCATCAAAATCCCAACACAACTCTTCACAGACCTTGAAAGAACAGTTCTCAACTTCATATGGAAACAAACCCCCACCATAGCCAAAAAACCCTGAACAATAAAGGAACTTTCAGAAGCATCACCATCCCTGACTTCAAGCTCTATTATAGAGCTTGGTATTGGCACAAAAGTAGCAGCATGACCAATGGAATAGAGTTGAAAACCCTGATATTAACCCACACACCTATGAACACCTGATTTTTGACAAAGAAGCCAAAGTTATATAATGGAAAAAAACGAAAGCATCGTCAACAAATGGTGCCTGCATAAGTGAATTCAGACATGTAGAAGATTGCAGATAGATACATATCTCTTGTCATGCACAAAACTTAAGTCCAAATGGGTCAAAGATCTCAACATAAATTCAGCCACACTGAACCTCCTAGGTGGTAGCCTTTAAAGAATTGGTACAGGAGACCATTTCCTGAACATAACACCAGTAGCACAGACATTGAGATCTTCAATTAATAAATGTGACCCCCTGAAATGAGAAGCTTCTGGAAGGCAAAGAACACAGTCAGTAAGACAAAACAAAAACCCACAAAATGGGAAAAGATCTTCACCAACCCCACATCTGACAGAGGGCTGATCTCCAAAATATACAATGAACTCAAGAAGCTAACCAACAAAACACCAAACAATGAAATTAAAAAGGGGAGTACAGAACTAAATAGACAATTCTCAACAGAGGAATCTAAAATATCTGAAAGACACTTAAGAAAGTGCTCAACATCTTTAGCCATCAGGGAAATGCAACTCAAAACATCTCTGAGATACCATCTTACTCCTGTCAGAATGGCTAAAATCAAAAACACCAATGACAGTCTATGCTGGAGAGGATGTGGACAAAGAGGAACTCTCCTCCATTGCTGGTAGGAGTGCAAACTTGTACAACCACTTTGGAAATCAGTATGGTGGTTTTTCAGGAAAATGGAAATGAGTCTACCACAAGATCCAGCAATTCCTCTCTTGTGCATATACCCAAAGAATGCACATTCATACAATAAGGACATATGTTCATAGCAGCATTATTTGTAATAGCCAGGACCTGGAAGCAACCTAGATGCCCCTCAACTGAAGAATGGATAAAGAAAATTTTGTACATTTACACAATGGAGTACTACTCAGCAGGAAAAAAAAACAATGAAATCTTGAAATTTTCAGACAAATGGATGGAACTAGAAAGAGCCATCCTGAGTGAGTAACCCAGTCACAAAAAGACAAACATGGTATGTACTCACTCATACATGGTTTTAGACATAGAGCAAGGGATTACCAGCCTACAATCCACACTGCCAGAGGAGCTAGGAAACAAGGAGGACTAAGAGAAGATTGCATAGTCCCTTAAAGAAGGGGAAGGGAGGAGAACCCTGGGACCCTGACTCTGCTGAGATCGCTGGGCTACTCGGGCCCCCACAGAGTGCAGAGAGTGCAGAGGTGAGCTGCTTTGGCCCCTGCCTTGGGAACAACTTCTGCCTGCCCACCCTGGCAAACCCTGCCCCA